>NC_090700.1:4313333-5662500 GCF_040954835.1 Lepisosteus oculatus | reverse complement strand
AAATTCATAATGCACCATTTTTTTAAAGGCAGATTGCCTGATAATTATTTACCTTATTTGTTTGCAATCCAAATATTTACTTCCAGAAAACATCTCCTACCTTAAGAACGAGTGGAAATGTCTTAAATTCTTTAACCCTTTGCTCATCGGTCGTGGCTAGCACTTGCTAAAGACGAACGAGTCGCGGGGTTTCTAAGAAATATTTTATTTTATTATTAACATCAGCATTATTTCTTTCAATAAATAAATAAATATTTTCCATTACATTGACGATACAATTACACAACTATTTCGAAAAAGAAACATCAGGAGAAAAAGCAAGGCAACAGTGTACATCGTTCTGAACGCATTTCACAGTTCAGTAAAAATACCGTCATCTCCCATCTCCGTCAAAGGAGACGCTCGAAAACATTTCAGTAAAGCTAAACAGTTTTCACCATTGATACAAAATACTCGACTATTCGTTTCCAAAAATATAGAACGCTAACAAATGTGTCTGTTTTTTTTATGTACAGGATATCATATCTGGAATTACAGACCGTTATTAGGCGATCTTCTTGAAATCATTTGGATAGGCAACTCTCGGTAAAGATGAATCGCGTTTCAAAAGACTACCAACTTACGATAGGTACACAGATATAAAGCAATATAAGAATATCACACATTTAACAAGCTACAGTCTGGTCTTACGAAAGAGGAATCCTTCGTATAGCAGGTATAAACCAGTTGTTGTTGTTTTTTTTTTTTACATATACAAGTTACGGTTTAGAAAGTCTGTACAGGTGAGTTTTGGCTGCGTAGTGAAAGAGTTCGGAATTTAAAATTCCACAGGTAGGGTCGCCGGCCAGCTTTCCTGGGACAGGCGTGTGCTCAAGGGGTCACGGAAAGGTCTCTGTCGTCCTTCCCCGAAGATGAAGGGGACATGGGGAGGTCTTCCTCTTCCTCCGAGCACCGCGCCGAGGGCAGCGAGGCGCACTTGCAGGCGTTGACGCCCACCCGGTGCGAGCTGCTCTTGCCCTCCTTCTTGTGCTTGACCCTGCGGTTCTGGAACCAGATCTTGACCTGCTTCTCGGACAGGTTCAGGTAGGTGGCGATTTCGATGCGCCGCAGTCTGGACAGGTACATGTTGGAGGAGAACTCCCTCTCCAGCTCCAGGAGCTGCGTGCTGGTGAACGCCGTGCGCATCCTCTTGCTGCTCTGGAGCTGGCTGCTGTTGCTCTCTGCACAAAACACCAAGGGGGGAAATGTTAGCCTGCGCTTGGCAATGCAGCAAACAGAACACCTGTTGTCGCACCACGGTAAAACTTTAACTACCCGGTCCAAGAATACAATTACTCCCACCTTTAGCCCTGACATGCATGCGTCCACTGCACACACCAAATGACCTGTTTCAAACACCTTCGCCTTCCGTGCACGCAAACAGAACAGCAGATCACGCAAACGAATGACTCGCCAGTAAAGGTCTAGGTACATACCGATGGAGATGCAATGGAACTGCCGGGGATCTGGCACAGGGTACGCCGCCTGGTAGATGCCCGCGCCGTGGTTGATGCTGACCCCCGCGGACGCCGTGTGCTGCCTCCCGAGCGCCGAGTGACAGTACTGGGAGCTGAAGGCCGGGAAAGAGGCCTTGAGCAGCGGTATGGCCGGGGGAGACGGGTGAAGCTGGGAGGCCGTGACGCACAAGGGACAGACGCACAGCAGTCCAGGTTTGCGCGAGTGGCAGGAGCCGGCGGACAGCCCGTGAAGAGGGTGCGGAGGATGCACGGCGTAGGGAAACAGCGGCGGGCTGTTCTCAGTCCCCTTTTCGTTAGCCTCCCTCAGAATCAAGGAATCCACAAGGAACGATCTGGGCATCTTTGCAAACTTCGTCTTCTCTCTCTCACTTTTTCTCTCTCTCTTTCCCTCTCCGCGTTGTTGTCAACGTGGCTGGACAGCAGAATGGTGCTGAAAGCGAAAAGTGGTCTTGTTTAAATAGTCAGAGCATAGTTTACCCATGTGATGGTTACGCCATGAGCGGCTGAGAGCCCTCAATAGGCTTTTTGTGGCTTTTCTCTTGGCATTCACACTGCACGCTTCCCTATTATTTCACTTGTTAACTAAATGAACTGCATAATGTACTCTATTCTTGTCAGCCCCACCCACGCCGTAAGAGGCGCCCCACCCCCCTCCCCGGCAGTCTTTCCTCCCTTTTTTATTTTCGTATTTCAAAACGATTAAATATTTTTTCTCCCCTTTCTTTCCCATCCAGGGCTTGTTTTCCTAGGCTTTACGCCTCTGGGTTCGTAATTGGTAGAGCTCCCATTTTGGTGTTATCCTGTCTCCATCTGGGGCTCGTTAGGACCCCACCTTTCTCAGCGCTGTCTCCCCACTCAGTGTCCCAGAAAGTATTCTTCCTGCGCACCTACAGTACCTGATGGCTTGCGTTCTTCTGAGCACAACAGGGGTGGGTGCAAGTCCGGAACACTGCGATTCCTTATGTGGCAGAAGCTTTGCATCGATTGAAATATTTCCCCTGTTTTGTCACCGGAGGGCAATGGGGATGGAGAGGTGTTCTGTCTTGAAACTCCGTTAACACATGATTTGAAATGCTCTGTACTCATCTGACGGCAGCTTGCGCGTGTTCTGAGACGAAAAGAATTGAAAAACGACGTGTTTGTTTTCATCGTCTTATTTTAGCAACTGCGTCCGATGGACGTTTCTCTGGCTACCACGAAGAAAAATTCGCCCGTTGTGCATTCCACTGATTTTTATGATTATTTCAAAGATTCAGGGATATCCCGTTGTTAGAATGATTCAGGCTAGTCTTAATTTTTTAATGCGGCTAATAAAATGGATTATCATACGCTGTCTTATTTTCATCAGTGAACTTCACCTTAGTAACAGAGCAAAAATGTTTTTCAATATTATACAGATTAAAATATGTTTTATGCACAGCCGAAATAAGGTTAATTATTTTTGGATTAAAACTCCAGTAAGAGCGAGGTTCAGCTACTTCCTTATAACGATCATTTTCATTTATGAAGTTATTATCATTGCATTATAGCGATTGCAGGAATATAGTTTGCTTTAGCTGTCTGACATGTAAAATGTGTGCTGCTAAAATTCTTTGCTGTCTCAAATATAGATCAGATATTATAAGAAAGAAATTGTGTGTGTACTAAATACAATTTATATTTCTCGACTGTATTTTTAAACGCCCATATGTGTTCGAAGTACTGTTCAGTGTAATAACAAAATAAACCTTTGTACTATTCTATGGGTTATTTAATGGTTATTTTGAGGGACCTGTAGCCTTTACACTTTTTACTGTGATTGTCGAAAAGAACAGCAATCACCGAGAACCAGGCAGTGTGGTTAAAAAACGGAATAATTCCCTAGCGCAGACCCCCGGGGTACGTGGAAGAATATATAAAAATAACCAGGTTTTCAGTGCCTGGACCTTATTGAATGTCATTGTAGAACGTTCTGAATGGCGGATAAAGGGAGTCGAATTAAAGTGTGCGACAGGGAAGGCTCAGGACACACAAAGAGAACTCTGTCACACTCAGGCCAAATCCGTGGGCTTTTTAGCAAGCCTCCTCGCTATGATTGAATTAAGTAATAGGAAAACATTTTCTTTCACTTTAGAGCCACTAAACAGGGACTTCAAAGGAATGGCACTTTTTAATGTGCGAGTAAACAATAGAATGTGTTTTTGTACTGAGAGTTTTTGCTCCTCCGCCCAAATAGTTCAGACCACTCTCCTGCTTTCAGCCGTAAGGCGTTTTATATACTTCACCGCGTCAAAGGGATACATTTGAAATACATACGAAAAAGAAAAAGAAATAGTAATACAATTCGCTGTTTCAGTCTTGGTTACCAAACACACCCGGTGCTGGCGTGACAGAAACATATTTTCGGGGTTTTTTTTTTAAATAAGAACCGTGTTCCTGGGGAATACAGAAGGTTTAAATTTCGTTGCTCTGGTGTTGTGCTGTGTTGCGTTGCGTGTTATTTGAAAATCGTTTTGTGTCGTAGCCAGTCTATGCGAGACATCAAACGCTCGAATGAGAAAATGAACATCCACATGAAATCGACTGATATATCTACCACCGCCTACACCAAGTTGACCAATTTTTTCCTTCTATATGATCTATATCTTTGCATTTTTAAAACGTTACTTTCCTCACACGTTTACACGCGTACATCGCAGTGGCAGTGGAAATAAGCTTATATACAGTTTCCGTCAGCTCGGTATTCATGGGGTTTCTTTCTTCTTAAAAAAAATATCCCCCAAAGCCGATTATTTTGTCGAACCAAAGCAGTTAAAAAGAGATCGATACGTCAAACTAGTCAGCTCTGCGTAGAAGGACCTTGTGCTGCCTTTCAGGTGAGCACAGCTTTCACAAAGTGGAAAACCCTTTGTCGCAGCACTTTTACTACTCACTTAAACTCACCACCAGCCATGGGAAGAAATTGTCTTGGACTCCCTCCAATGCCTGTTGGTGTCAGACACAAATATTTCAGGTGGTCGAGACAGAGCCCTGTGCTGCTCGGTGTAACAGTTCTACTATGATATTAATATTCCGGTAGCGGTTGTATTGCTGTGGTTTTGACGCATCAACGAGGCTAGAAACTCAGAACGCTTTCTATTGGCGATTGCATGCAGAGGTATGGGAGTATTCTGTCAATTGTTCACCCACGAGAAGAAACAATTCTTTGGTGCTCATGACTGTACGAGACAGAAGACAACCTGATGCAATGGTTTAAGCTGTGGACATATTAAGAATGGTTGGAGCAGAAAACATATTTTGTTCGTGACTGCATAGATAGCACGAATTGCATACTCTGTAACATAATCTATATTATAGGTCTGCTTTAACACAGAATGATTTTTGATTGAGAATATACAAAATATTTTAAATAACGTTTGCAATAATAGTATATACGATGAGGTGAAATTGTTTCAGTCGTAAATGTAAAAACCCATTAGTTCAAAAGCGGTGCGTTTTTCTTACACTTTCTAGGTACAGTAAATACAGTTTATCGCTCACATGAATCACTGAGCTAGTAAGGAGACTGCCGCCAGTAATTCGTTTCTTTGGTTTTAGACAAAAAAAAAATCAACCAAACATTTAAAAAATCGAATCGAATCGATTATTATTATTATTATTATTATGATGATGATGATGATGATTATAATTTGATAGCTCGATTACCTTTATACTAATTCAAAGAGTTTCTTTATCATTTGTTCTTGGATCTAACCTGAAATAGACACCAGACCGCAGACCCCCTACAAAAAAACTTCCGATATTTTGTTGGGTTGGTTGTGACAGTTCAAATCATCTCTCCCGGCTGATGAGTCTCTCAGCCCCCCCCCCCATACTATCAGAGACAAGGGCCACCGGCGGCTTGGCACCATCCTTAAGCAGTATCAGATAATTACCTCCGCACGCGTACTCACTGCAGACGCGCTTTTCCAATCAGCACCTCCCCGGCCCGGCGCGCTGAATGACTCCCCTGTCATAATGACCCGTATTTGTGTAGCTCATCCAGGCTCTGATGGAGGGTGCGCCGCACGAGACAGGCAATACCACTTAACGGCAATGAAAGGTATAATTTGGTCACCACGTCCTCTTTACCGCCGCCACCACCACGACAACAACAACAACAAAACAAAACCCCGGCCAATTAAGTCCTTTAACAACCAGCAGGCCCATAAACACGATCGTAAGAGCCTGTTATTTTCTTAATGTTTCTGTAAGTAACATTATCCACTTGCGAACAGGTTGTTTAATTCAGTGCGAGTGTTTGTGCCGTGCGCTTGTCCTGTTTACCGGTTGATGCTGTTCCGTTCCTACCCATTTCCTGGACACCTTGCGTTCAACTAGAAGCGCAGAATTAACCTCAATATGGAATGTTTTAATTAGAGCACCGTATTTCAATTACACGTTTTCTTTCACAAAAGCGTCAGTAATAATAGGTGGCGTTATACACTGTATTTAAATTGTAATACAACATCAGTTCAAATTCTACAAATCAAAGATTTGTGTCGGGTAAATGTATGGTCTCGAAAGTATTTCCTTCGATTCAAAGGTCAATTTGTCTCCGTTTGCATACCTAGAAAGCGAACCTATGTTATTATTACTAAATACATCATACTGACTAAAGCTTAGTCTATCAGGCTGAAGTGTGCAATTCGTCCGCTATTAAAAGGTTCCTTTAAGAAATATTCCGGGGGAAATTATAACGACTAATTTAAAGAACATTTTGGGATAAAATGGAAAACAAATATTATTGAAAATGCACACTCTAATTGTAAAAGTGGGGTTCGTTCTGGTAACAATTGTCTACCCCCCTTCGAGATGAAAAATGTTTTCAGGTAATGATTCCAAAAAACAAAATCCAGCCGACAGATGGCCTAATTTTATTTTTTAAAAGATCACTGTATATCCTTTTCATTTTCTGAGTAGTAGATGTTTGCAATTCATTTTAACAGGAATCAAAAGATCATTCCCTGTTCTAACATGAGCAGGGACATTGAGCGCAATTGTTTTATACGGACCGAATAGATGGAGCATTTTGCAGCGCTCATCTGTTACTGACTTGGGTGTGTGTGTGTGCGCACAATACAGAGGGGACAGCGAACGACCGAAGGAAGTATGGAAATAATCCTTATTTGTAATCCCAATTGGGAATCGACGAATAGTTTTGACCTCACTGAACCCAGCTGATCTGAGGCCCTCTAGGGGCGAGAGTAGGAACTACACGCAGAAAGCTACTGTAGGGTACTGTGGGCATTCTCTCGCAGGACTGTACTCCTGAACCCGGCACCTACGTTTACATTTCTGTCCGTCAAATTTCGAATTATATGAAACCAGACAAACAATGTTATATTTTCTTTTTTCAAACTGAGTGTTCCTCGGACTTAGATTAGCAATGTGAGGTAGCAGGTTTAAGTTGGGGGCTCAGTATGTATTAACGGAAAAGCTGTGGGTTCAAATTCTAGACAGCTCACTGTACCCTTGAACAAGGTACTTAGGCTTCGCTCATACTGCTCCACCGTTGTGGCATGCTATAGAAATAGGTTCACCCCTAAAATGATTTGGATAAAGTCAGTCATTACATTTAATAACGATAATATAGACCATCTCACATATCTAAGCGTCGTAACGCGTAATTTAAAAATTTTGCGGAGAGTATCCACGAGAAATACATCCGATTCTAGCCTCTCAACATTACAGTGCTTGTGTTTCGAATAAAATAGTGTCTTCATACATCAAAAGCCACCCAGCGTGGACATATATATATATATTTTGTATGGATATTTAACACAAGGGAAAGGATTGTATTTCAAATTCTTTATCATTTTAAGAAACGTGAACAATGATACTAAAATACAATCTCGATTATGATTTTCTTGTTTAGGTTGCTGCTGTTGCATCGTTTACTGCTATCATTTATATTTAATGGTTTCTATCTGGCTGTGGATGCCAGCATATCAATATGGTAGACCTAAAATAAATAATAAAGCGTTGAATTAATTCGCTGGGATTTTGTGCCACTTTTCCCTCAAGTAGACTAAATACACTTCATCCACTTTTAAATTAATAATGTTAAACGAGGTCAATTGCAACAGTTTTACTTTTATAAAAAAGGCAGCGATACACATCTTTTAACAAACAAATTTTTGCTGTAGTGAAATTCAAGTCTACATTTGTATAGTCGATTCTGTATGAGGGACACGAGTTCGGAAAGTTCAGTCGTGCTGCAATTCGATATAATCATCTACCACAGTGTTCATTGTTTTATTATATTATTAGTAGCAGTACGGTCATTATTACCACGTGGATGTTTGCTCCTGTCTCCTGGTAGTTTGTTTCGTTCGTTTTGCTCAGAAAACTGCTTCACAACCAGATGGGTCGTTTTACAGCAGTGAGTTGAGGCACGAAGCAGAAAACCCAACTATGAAGATGAATATTGAATTCTTGAAAATTTTCCACAATCTGTCAAAGGATGCTGCACATTGGTGGTGGTGGAGGGGAGACCCCATTACCTGTAAAGCGCTTTGAGTGGAGTGTCCAGAAAAGCGCTATATAAGTGTAAGCAATTATTATTATTATTATTATTATTATTATTATTACAATCAGATCAGAATGAATGAATGAGTGAATCAGTCAATCAATCAATTCAATCAATCACATAGAAATGTATTCCCTATGTTGCGAAACTATTGCTTTTTTGTTACACTGACCTAATTCAATTGCTGAATCCAATCAATCTACTGTCTATGACTGGTACATATCTAGTACTACTACCTATCACAGCTGAGCTCTGCACAAGGCGACAGCCCCCCGGCTCTCACTGTCCCCTCCTGTCGTCTCCCAGAGTGCGCTGGCGGCACTCAGCTTCCGCGTGGACACCACCAGGCCACGTTGCTCTGGAAGCCTGTGACTGGAAGGTTGCCGGTTCAAATCCCGCGGCCGGCAGAGGAATCCTACTCCGTTGGGCCGCTGAGCAAGGCCCTTCACCCCAACTGCTCCAGGGGCGCCGTACAATGGCAGACCCTGCGCTCTGACCCCCAGCTTCTCTCCCTGTCTGTGTGTCTCATGGAGAGCAAGCTGGGGTATGCGAAAAGATGAATTCCTAATGCAAGAAATTGTATAGGGCTGATAAAGAAACATTATTAACATTATAAGGTGTGCCACAGGAAGACTCTTCGGGGCAAGACCGTGTCCCCCACTGGCCGCCAGAGGAACAAGCAGGGGCCGTTCGCAACCGTCCTCATATCCCCAAGCAGGCCAAGAGGAGCAGAGAGGCTCACTTCCTCCTCAACACTTACTACAAAGAAACCTGCCTGCAGGAGGTCTAGTAATCCAGGTCGCTGTGCACTGATCCTAAACAGCCCCTGATGGATGTGAAGGCTTTGGGGAGATCAATGAGGTGGGCATGCTGAGCAGCCAAGACCCCGAGCGGGGACCCGCAGCCTCCGAGAGCCTAGCGTCCTGCAGTAATAATCCTGACCTTGGAGCTGGCCGGGCCCAGGCCCTGGGAGGAGCTGACAGCAGGGCTGGAGCTGGCTGGCAGGTCTCAGACCCCACTGGCCGCGTTTCACAGCTTCTGCCACCTCCAGCACCACGGCAGCCCGCAGGAGACACCACTTCACTGTATTGCGCTCTTTTTATCACCCGGCGTCAGCAGCAGGAATTCATCAGGTTATCACAGGGGGACAAACGTGAGTTCTGGAATGTTTTCCTGTTTGACTGCACTGAAGTGTCAGCGAAGTTCATACTGGGCGCACAGACTCAGAGGAGAATGACCACAGTTTAAGAAGTTCACTTCAAGCCATTGAGAAGAGTTTGCGAAGGTGAGTTTGACTCTGAACAGCTGTCTGGATGGCTCTAAGGGGAAGAGACGATAGGCCGGCGATGAGTGTATCAGGGGTGGTAGACTGGAGCTCCTAGAAGCGTCAGTGTTTAGGAGCCTTTTTCAAGGTGTTCGTTTTTTGACATAAGTAGAAGCAGTGATGTGTAGGAAAATAACATGGCATTGTAATCCAAAAACAGCAGTGAAATCAAATCCCCCAAGCAATATTTAACATCTAAAACAATTGATTGTCCCCGTAGACTTTGGAGACGAATCCCGGTATCTAAGCTTGAGGTTTTTAACATGATAGATTCCCTTCTTGCTTTAAAAAATAGTGTTATTTAAATGTCATTATTGGTATTTTTATTTTGTTATACTTAATAAAAATGGCTGTTTCTTGTGTGCCTTCCTTGGGGCCTCTGTCTCAGGCCGTACCTGATCTTTCTCATTCGTGACAGGACAGCAGACTACTAATCTCTCACTTACCCAAACAGTCCTGACAATGGGACAGGATGCCCCCCTGCCAGCCCCTCCTGTTTACTCCAGACCGGCAGGCAGGTTCTCCCTTTCCCAGTGTCCCTTGTGTTACTCATGTACTAAAACCACATCTTCCCTGGGAACTCTTCCTCTGAGATAACAGGCCAGGCCTTTGAAACAGCAGCTGCTTTCAGGGCAGCACCAGGGAGGTCAGTGAGTTCTCTGCCCAGCCCTCTGGGAGAAGCTAAAGGTCATGAGTGAGTATTGATCTGCTCCTCAAGCTAAAAGCAGTGATACCTGGTAACACCATCAGACACTGATGAGGCCAGAAGAGCCACAGAAAGCCCTGGAAAAGGGAGACTCCTGTGATGTTGCTATGAGTTTCTGGTCTCCTTGATGTTTTGTGGTTGCATAGTACTGTATATAAAAGAGCTCCGATGTGTTCTACTTTTATGAAACTGGCTTTGGGTTTTCAGCAGCATAAAACCCCAAATGAAGACTGAATCTTGAAACTCACAGATAGCTTTCTCACTTTTGGCATTGATACTGTGTCAGTTGTCACAAGGCAACACCAGTGTTCAGATCCCTGCACGTTGTGTAGTTCCAGTGACAGAGAGTCATTGTAAGACTGCCCCAGGGAGTGTTCAGCACAAGAAACCAGCTTTACCTGGTACAGAGATTCTACAAAAAGCACAAACATATTTAGAAATCACTGCAGTGATCTTACTCCCTAAGCGTTCATGTACTTAAAAATGCAGTTAAAATGTGAAACTGTACTGTCACCTCAGCCAGATCAGCTCTGTTTTTGAGTGCACAAAATACAGAATCACTCATGAAGAACAACTCTTAAGTACCAGTACGTTCATTAATATTGTTTAAAATGTGTGCAATTAAAAGAGATTGCTGTATAAGCATCTAAGGATAGTCAGTCATTGGTCTTTTGCTTGTGTGTGTATGAATGCTGATGAATGCTGTGTAAAGAGTACAGAGGCATGTGAAGTTCTCAAAGCAGCCCTGGAGAGAGTGATGAAGAGTCCCTGTGTGCACCAGCCTGACATGTAACCAATATATGTTTTCATCTGTACAGTGCTCACGTCTGTAGTTATGTGATTGCTAACACAGCCTCCAATGGAGTAAAATATGTAGGAAGAGTATTTTTTTTAATCGTGCTACTGTATGTGTATGAAGAAATATGCCATTCTTTATCAATGTTCATGAGCTTATGCATAATCTAATATTCCTGGTTTAGTCTTAACATCAAAGGTTTCTGTTTTATCAACTTAATTCTTCAGCGTGTTGAACCTTCTTTTTAAAAAAAATACTGAGTGGCATTAAAAAACAATAAGTTGGCTATTGATTGACTTCTGTGCTCAATTGTTGTATTTTAAATGCATCACAGTATGGTTTTAGCAATAAGTGGTAGGAGCACTAAAGGACTATATGAAATCATTAGGTAGGTCTCTTGGATCAAATAGCCGTTAAAAGTCCTGTGAGCTAGATGGACCGAATGACCTTCTCTCATTTGCAAACTTGATCATTTTCTTCCATCCATGCATTTTCTAACCACTATCCAATACAGGGCCATGGGCAAGCTGGGGCCTATCCCAGCAAGATACAGGCACAAGGCAGAATACACGCATGGACACCAGTCCATTGCAGCACAGACACACACAAACACAGACCAGTTCACACCACCTCACGCCAGGGCCAGTCTTCCCAGAAGCCAGTTAACCTGCCAGCAAGTCTTTGGACTGTGGGAGGAAACCCATGCAGACAACATACAAAGTCCTCCCCAGGTCTAGAATCGAACCCGAAACCCCTGCACAACCATGCTATAACCAGCGTTTGTTTACGTGGACTTCAGTGCTGCTGCTCGATCACACACACACAGATCCCAACTACAATGATTTTTTTTTTTATTCCTGAATGGAATCAAACCCCAGCGAATCCCTCCCACCCCACCCCGGAACAAACAACCTCCCTCAGACGGCCATGTTAGAGCTTCCCTCGGGGCTGTGCTCCGGGGCTCACACACAAACCTCCGGAGGCAGTATTAGGGAAGGGAAAACCAACAATGACTAAAAGTGGGGCTTTTTTTCTTCTTCCAAGCAGCAGCAGGACATGTGAACAGAAGACAATGGGTTTGCATTCACCCTGCTACAGTAGCAGGCTAGGTTTCCAAGTAAGAACTCTGAATGTGAATTTAGCTAGTTTTGGATAAAGACGCCTTTCAGCGTCAATAAACAGCATGAATGTGTGCGGCGGAGTTACAACTTAATGAGATTGAGTGGAAGTGTACGGGTCAGTGCTGGGCTTCTGGCCTGTGTCATGCTAATGAGCCCGGCAGACTGCAGCTGAAAAACTGCTGGAATTTCTCTCCTCGTCTCATTGAGCTCGGAGGCAGGGTGACCCAGGTGATGGGCCGCCACTCCAATGGCAGACGGCAAGCTTCCTGGCGCGGGACGCCGGCCGGAGGGGGCGGAGCGTTTGCCCGTCCTCTCTTTGAAGCCGCGGGGATAATGGATCAACCGCGGCGGAAGGAAATTGATTTCATGATTTTTCTATCATTTCAACAACCCCCCCCCCCCCACTCCATCTGATTTCAGAAAGGGATTGGGGAGAAAAAAAGGCTAATTTAATCAGCCTGGCCCTCAATACTAATTAAAGGAGAAGAAAGGGGGCAGTAATGAAAGAGGTGGTGAGGAGCTCTGATGTTGCTGGTGGGAACCTCTTCTTAATTAGGTGAAGTCTTAAAGTAAATAATGTTACTGGAGACAAGCATGAAAGCTTTATTGCGTCGTCACTGTATGGCCAGTCAAATTCCCATGATTGATTACAGAGGTGTTCCTGGCTGGGACGTGTGGAGCACGCCCTGTCATGCGCGGGACGGCGCTCTCCGGGGTCCTGGGTCTCCCTCGGCGTGGCTCCCGCGTGGCGCAGCCTATGTGTGTCGCTTTGAGCCTCCACAGGGGAGATCCCCTGCCCCTGCCCCTGCCCGCTCGCTCAATCGCTCCGCGCACACAGCCCCACAGCTCCAGGGTGTGTCGTCTGCGGGGCGCCGCCTGGCACTGCAAGGCCACCACAGCGCCCAAGCAGACAAGTGGAAAGTGCATTGACACCAGGGAGCGGGAGGCTCTTCTTTACTCAAAGAGTTGTAGGAGTGTGGAACACCTGACCTAGCCATGTTGCTGAAAAGAGTACCCTGGTTCTTTGAAGAAAAACAGCTGGGAGAGATTCCAGGATCAATAAGCTACCGACAATAAGCTACAAACAGGATAGATGGGCCGTATGGCCTCCTCTCTTTTAGAACCGGTCTCATGTTCAACGATGCTCTAGTGGAAAGGACAGTTTTCGTTCTTGCCGCTATAAATGCGGACTGGCAGAAAACGTTAAAAAATGTTCTCTGTGTTCAAACACTCAAATCAAACACCTGCGTTAGTTCACTTTTCGTGATATGGTGGAAGTTATGTGTAAGTGCTGTAAGAAAAGATTAACCTGCTTGGCCACAGATATGTATGTCTGTCAGTGCACTGATCTGTAACTTTTAAAACAGCTGTAGTTTTGTGCTGTTGTCCTCTTTCACCAAACCAACTAAATTATGGAAACTGCCATTGGCTCCACGGACAATTCCTGCGATTTTCCAATAAAATTTCCTGTTTAATTATCGGGAGCCGGTTTTAACTTCAGACACAAGTTGTTTCTGCCTCAATTACAATGAACAATGGAAGCACACCCGGTGAAGCATGGGGGCATCCTGCTCACTCTATTTAGCTCAGTGTTGACTAATGATACTTCACCTCCAGAGAGAGCCATTGAGAGGCGGGTGAGGAGAGGAAGAGATCAGCCCCTTCACTCCCCACAACAGACAGGACAGGCCCTTCTGCCTTCTCCGCTGGGTGTCTTGGCCAGCACCTCTCTCTCTGAACGCTGAGAGATCTTGCGCTGTTAGTGTGTCACTCGCTGCCCTCCATCACCAAGGCTGGAAAATAAAATAACACTTTGTCTCTGCGGCGGAAGATCCCATTCTGCTGCGCAGTTGCATTGTGCACTTGCCCGTCTTGGAAGTTTAAATCCTTAGTCTTGCTAATTTGGAACTGAAGTAGTTTAATGCCTGGCATTAATCATCACATTTGGCAGGCAATGAAGTGCCAAGCCATGGAGGCCTGTGGGCTTCCTCAGGATTCGTGCGTTAGTTAAGACTTCAGAAATCATCTGTGAGTGTTGTAAAATTTCCCTGGTTTTGCTTTCGGTTTTGAAACCAGAATCAAGAGCCCTCTGAGTCCTGTTGTTCAGTGAAGGTGCAGCGTGATAGAGCTGTTGCTGCAGTTATTGCAGATCGGAGGGTTCTGGCAGTGGCACAGGGGTGGGAGGCAGTCCGACATGGGCACAGCGATCGCTGCAGGAACAGTTACAGTGCAGGGTGGCCAACACAGGTCTTTGTATTGCGTAACAGAGCAGCTGTTTCTCTGAGCCCCCCGAGGCTGCAGGAGCTGTGGGCGTGAGGCTCAGAGGCATGAGAAAATAAGCACAGGCATGCGTGTGAGCCTGAGAGAGTGAGATCTGCGCTTCTCGCTGTAAACAGGGAATGGACACAAGTCTGATCATCTCATCAGGGAGTCAGGCTAGGCACCGCGGGGACAGGGCACAGGTTCCAGTTACACCAGGGGAAATATTACCTGCAGGAGGGAAGGAAAAAGCAGGGTGTTCTCCTGAATGTAAAAAAGGATGAAAACAAGGTCTGCTCTGCTTTATGCTTCCAGGTTAAAAGGCCTCCTGTCATTCAGGCACTTACTACAGTAGAATGTGATGAAACACACAGGTTATGGACCAAGTTAGGTTTGGGAAAATAGTTTACATCAGGGCTGGCCAGGCCTCAGTGCCAGTTTCACAATTCCCCACTGTTGATAGTGATAGCTATTACTCTATATTAGGTTACAGCAGGGACCCTGTAACTAGGGGTGTATTTGGGTGAGTTTCTCTCTTTATGGCGGTAGGAAAGACAAACTGCTGAGAGGAAATCTTTCTCGTTTTATTGACTTGAATCCTGGCGCTCGAATAAAGGTACCGTAAAGGGATTTGTGGGTCCCCGGAGCTGCCGGGCAGAGTCCTGCTGTGTCAGGGGTGCCCCGCGGGGGTGGGACGGGTCAGGTGAAGGAGCGGATTAGTGGGCCCGCGGCGCGCGGGCAGCAGGCCGGAGCAGATGGGCCAGGCCGCACGGCGCACTGCGGCCGTCGGGGCGCCACTCCGAGCCGTCCTGACAGAGCTCGCCACACCCCTCTGGCCCAAAGCCACTGGCATCAAAGCGGATTAAGCAGGGTTAAGGGCCTCCACTGGCCTCCACATTGATGAATCCACTAGCCTAATGCACCTTAGACCATTGCATGAAAGCCAGGTAATGGGCTTATCCACATTCATACCTCCAGGCTGCCTCCTGCTCACAGTGCCCTGCTTGGTTGAGGAGTTACTATTAAGTACCCAGGGAGATTTCAGGATGAATGCATGGTTAGAGCTGTATTTTTGACTAGGTTAGGGCTTATGATTAGGGATATGGTTAGATTTCTTATTTACTCTCAGATACGCCTACCCTACATCCAAGAGGGAGAAAGGAGAGGGAACTCAATTGAGCTGGCAGTACCCATCTCCTATCTCAGCCTGAGGAACAGACAGCGAGCCTGTCTCTCACTACTAATAATACAGTGTGTGATCTCCTTTCCCAGCCTGAGGAACAGCGAAGCTGTCTCTCAATAATGTTCTACGTGTTGTATGTTGTATGTAAATGTCCTGTGATGTATTTGTATTGTGAATGTATGAGGATGTTGTCTTGAATGTATATGCTTTGGCAACACTGTAATTTCTTGGTCATGCCAATAAAGCTGTTTGAATTTGAATTTACACCTGTGTGCCTAGCATGCGTTTCTGTGGCAACATAAAAACCCTTCTGACCGGCTGTTTCTTACAATTTTGGGGTCCGACCCAGGTGTCCGACAAGTCATGCTGCTCTATTCTTGCACTGGACAGAGGCGGACTGGACTGGACTCACGGGACCTGTTAAACCTGGTCAGCGCGGGGGCCTTGCTGTGTATCAGTGGGCCCATTTGAATGATGTTCTTCTATCAAAGTGGGCGTTTTTTTTTTCTTCAGTCTTCTTTCATTTCTAACACCAGCTTCTTCCTCACTACCCCCTTGCAGATCCTCATCCTCTTATTTTGCCGGCTCCCTCTCAGAGCCACAGAGCCAGACGTCACATGTGGAGTGTGCTATGGGTGACAATGGGGCTAGGGTACATTAGCTGTTACCCCCAGCACAGCCAGCGCAGGGGCAGTGTCACTGGCACACCTGACGAGCCTGATGAGCAGGGGGAAACAGCCTCTCTGTGGTCACCCACCCCCTCCCGGGCCCCAGGCCCTGTATCCACCAGACATGAGCCAGTGACCATCCTTTAACCTCCCCCCTGGTAAAGCCCCTGATCGGCCCGCAGGCCCCTTCAAAGGGAGGAGGAACAAGGAGTGTGGAGAAGAGGGGAGGAGGCTGTGACATTATAGCTTATCTATCTCCCACATATCTTTGTCCAGCCCTCCTCCGGCCCATCTCCTCTCTGATGAAGAAGAAAAAGCCGACAGGCCCGAGGCTCTGAGGGAGGACTTTCTGAATTCGCACGAGCCCTCAGGTTAACTGCTCCGTGACCTCTCCGTGTCGCTCTCTTCTCTCCGCCTGAGCCTCTGGACAGCTCACAGCTGCTTCCTCGCGGTCGCCTGCCGCCCCGACATTGTTCCCCGGCAGCAGCGAGTGGGCGCCTGGTTTCGCAGTTAAACAACCCGCCCCACGCGGGCCAGAGGGGGACGTCCCCGCGCGCTGGGAGAGGGGCTCGCCCGCCTTCCTGCTCTAGGCCCGCGCGTGGACTTCCTTCCATGGCTAAACTCGAAAACCGTCCGAGATGCGAGTCTCAGAGGTTCGTATGGACCCACACAGGTTCAACTCTCTGGCGCCGGACGTCCTGCAATCTTATAGAAATGCGCCTTTATGCCGCTCGAGAATCCCTGAATGGCTTTTAAAAAGTGTTTCACACGGAGACAGCTCCTGGGGGCTGCCGCCTGCAGAAGCAGAGCAGGGAGCTGCAGGCTGGGTTCTGAATGAGAATCAAGCCCCACAACAATGCAATGGATTTCTTTTCCCCACAAGTTCCTCTTTTGGCTGCCTTTTAATAGGTATCACACAGTGTGGGGGATTTCATTCATTCTGACTTTGCAATGTATCTTTTCCACTAGATTTGCTAACATTAGGCTCATTAGAAATTAAACCATTTGATCTGGGAAGAATTAGCCCACGGGAATGGACCACCCAATCTCTTCAAACCATTTCTCCTAATGTGGTCCAAATATTGGTTTTCCCTTAGTGTGTACATCCATACAGCAGCCATAAAGTATTCATTGTGCAACAGTAAATGTGTCAGCAGTGGGCAGTGTCAGAGTTCATGATAATCCCAAGATTGAGCTCCTCTGATTTGCATACATACATTTTTAATGGACTCTATAGAAAGAGATTCTTTTGCTTGCAATATTACCGATTGTTGTGTTGCTCATGGCAATGGGCCGCTTGAGAAGGATATTTTACCTTTTAAAAAAAGGTGGAAAATATTCCTTCGATTCTTTTTAGTTTTAGTCTGGTCATTTATCGTCCATTTTCCTACACCGATTTGCCTTTTTGATTAGATTAATCAGAAGATTTAGTTCAGGGGAATCTGAAAGGGTAAGTCATGAATAATAGAAGTCAGGTGGTAGATATTGTGGAAAGGAGCAAGGAAAGAAAGAGAGTAACTCAACTGATATGATTTCCCCTCACTTTTTATTACTTGCCCTCAAAAATAGAAAATCACTTTTTAACGTTGTTCCTTCTTTGTTTACTTAAATCCCACTGGCCTGGTCAGCTAGTTCAGTCTCATTGTGTAGACTTGACAGCTTTTACTGTCTCTAAATATATATACTCTCTTGCTGAGCTGTCACAGAATTCAACAGGGCCTATATGATTGTAAATCGATATTAATACCCACATTAAGGTTTGCTTGTGACGTTTAAATGAGTATTCTTACAGAACAGAGGAATATTTATTTTTTAATATTTCTATCTAGATTCATACGCAGGCTTGCATGCATTCAGGTTTTTAGTACCAAACGATGTATTGTCAAAACTGCAATGTGAATACATTTGCTATGGTTCAGAAAAAGAGATCTTCCGAATCTTGCAGCTTTTTTTTCTCTTTTTGCTCAAACAAAGGCTCAGACGTCAAGGAACTCAAAAGAGTCCTTCTCCGCAATGCTTCATGGGTTAAGAAGGCCTAAAACACTTTGTATGAGATTTTGTATGGGTGACACCATTTTTCCATTTCATCGGACTTTTGGTCTTTAAAATCACAGGTCAAATCAATGAATTTAATGAAGGCCCTGCCGCACAATGGCTGTGTCGTGCATTTTGAACCCAAATAAAAGACTCAGCCCAGGTCACAAAGCTTTTTGCAGAACTTTTAAGTGGTTTGTACACAAATGTGACAGAATGCTTAGAATTTGGCAGCTCTGCGGTCCCCATTGACAAGATGTTCAAAGTATTTGGAAGAGAGAGTGTGAATGACCTTAGATAAGGTACTACTTTTGTTCCCTTTTGTGTCTGTTTTTTATTCACACCCAAACACTCTCAAACAGAACAAGTCAAAGAATGTGTGCTGTATTGTCTTTGCGCCTTTATTTTTCTGTCTTTAAAAAGGCAGAATCGCTCTTTAAACCTGCAAACTTTGACTCTGTGGTCATGCCACTTAAAATTGTGGCATTTTATGCTTTTTTCGTTGCATTTAAAAAGCACTCCTCTTTTATCCATTTTCAGGGAGTTACAGAAGAACTCAAGCATACCTTAATGACACTTTGATCTTTGACATCATTTTAGCCTCTGCTACCAGGGAGAAGAATTATATTTTTTATGTTAATGGGAGACTCTTTTCGTCCCTGCTTTTGTCCAAGAGCAAGTGGTTGGCAATACTTTCAGATTTTAAAGGTTGATTCTTAAAATGTGTGTGCAGGGTTTATTCCCTTTTCTTAATTGTTCCCCTAGCACAGTCTCAGAAAATACTGTAGATACTAGCATTCCATGGAGAGATGTACAGAATGCAGCGATTGTATTCCTTTTTGTTGGAGTTAAAGAAAAAACAAATGATTGTGCAGATTCGGTCCTGTAACTTGAAGTTCCAATTATTTGCCACTTTTAATACCCTTTGTCTCTCATTATTGCCCTCAGCTGGGGATGGCTAATTAATCAAAATGGATTCAATTGCTCGCTGAGAGTGGCAGTGGCAGTTTTGGGGATCCTAGTGCAGGATGATGGATGTAGCTCTGGGACCCTTGTCTTTTCCTCCCTCTGGCTCCTCCTGTGTCACTTCATTCCTGACAGTCCTGCACATTTTCACATCATACAGCCATCACAATGCTGGACACCCAGGAAAGGAAAGCCCTGGAGCTCAGAGCTTTGAACGGAGCTGTGGTTTTCCCAAAGTTCAAAACGTGCCGGCTGCACAATCGTGAGAAATCATGGGCCCCCAGTGTAGAGGACAGAGCTCCTGGTAAGACAACGCTATAAAACACCTTCTGGTTCTGCAGGAGAGGCTGTCATGCAGGGCATCACAAACTTGTATCTTCTGTGTTATTCAGGACTGTGGGGTTCCACTACTGATTCGAAATTAAGTCACGAAATCTGAAGACAGTTATCGATAAAGGTGCTTTTAAATGTTCACAGATTTCACTTTAAAGAAAGCAGTAATATTTCCAGTAAAAAGTAAATCACATTGTTCTAGAAGATAGCTGCATTACATTGCAATTATTACTCTGCTATTGAAGACCATAATGCTACAATTGTGTGTTGTACACTGCCTGTCTCCAGAACTTTCAGGTTTCCTATGAAAACCCAGTTCAATATAAATGCAGAGTCCTTTGTATTGGTCTCTGTGTGGTGTTTTCCCTTCATATCATATTGATGGAAGTTTAAACACCGAGTGATAAATGAGGGCACTTGAGGCATTTGCATATGCATCAAAGGTTTTTAAAGATTTTCATAACCGAATATCTTCTTTTCTTCCCAAATCTCTATGGATTGCATTGTTTATTTGGGGGACTTTTGTCCCCCTGTTTTGTTTGAATTTTTTTCTGCTGTTCATTCAGCAGCAACTTTCTGACACATCTCTGACTTTTCTCCTTACATCTGCATTAAAGCTGTCACTTCTGTTTTTTCCCCTCAATATTTGACAGCAATGGGCTCTATCAGGCTTTTATCCTTTTTTGTTCGCATTATGACGTAACCTGTGCAAAATGGCCCTGCTCCCTGGTTCTTGAGTGTAAAATTTGCTACATTTTTTTGAAACGGGTCACTGATCATTTTTGGGTCCCTTTCTTTATCTGAGTAGCGTGTTAAAACTTTTTGCAGATGCAGGCTATTCAGGAGGAGCCTGTGGCTACATGCAGAGATGAGCGAAGAAGAAAAGGCCTTCCTATTTTGCGATTGCCATAGTAACTCAAACATTGCCATTTCGCTTGTCAGTTTTGTAGGCCCAGACCAGAGAAACAGCTTCCTGTGTAATCAAGCCCTCTACTGGAGCCCAAGCCTCCTGTGACACCGGGTTACAGGGAGGACAGTGTGCTTGTTAGGCCTGAAATTAAGCATTTCATTTTAAAATAATGCCCATTTGTATCCATTTTGTTCAACATAACAACAGCTGCTGTCTGCACCATGACAGACTTGCCTTTTCAGCATGCTATCATATGACATGTATTAATGAGTGTGCCCATTCCCCCCTCAGTTTCTATACGGCAAGTTGGATGAAATCATAAGGTTTTTAGTCGGGGTTTTTTCACATCACCAAAACCATGAGCATTACGCAATGACTTACCGAATAATGTCCCAATAATACTACAGTATGTGCTTCAAACCAATGCCCCACTGGATTTCAAGCGTTTGTCGTCTTCTGTGACAACAGAAGTTAATTTAAATGCGTGGCTCCCACATCAAGTTTATTTTCCCCATCTAACAGAATAAAAGCAAAGCCACTCTCACTAGCAAAATCTTCCCATTTTATTTCAGAGACGAGCTGATATACAAGCAGTCCGCCGGGCACCGGCAAACTCTGATCTTCTCGACTGGGCTTCTAGGACTGCTATACCACGGTGTGCGGGGAGTGGGGGGTCCCGACGCATAAGTCCTGCAGTTTGGGGAGTGGGAGCAGTTTGTCCGGGCCTCTCCCCACGCAGGAGCAGGAACAGAGAACCTCTCCTTTGTCGATTATATTGACTCAAGTTCATGATCACCATTTTTGTTTGCTCTTCAAATATTGTTTTTTTTTTTTTAATTGAAAGAGCACCCCCTGGTCCTGCCTGAGCATTGCCGATGGGATGCTGAGATAACGTCCCATTGCTTCTGGTTCTCACTTGTTGCCATAGACGCGAGGGGCATGGGCTTATACTCTGGTCTGTGTGTGCTCCGCAGCAGGCTCGCGTGCACTCGCCGATTTTGTCCATCTTTTTGTGTTTTTTCCCCCCTCTTCCACTACTGTATTAGCTCCCTCCAGTTAAAGTGTTAAAAGACCAGCATTATTTCCCTGTCTTGAAGATTTACATGCCTAATGGCTTATTTATGTAATCCCGTAAACAGAGCCGCAAGGACTGCACTGTGCAGGGCTCGCGGCTGCAGACCGCGCAGGGGGCAGGTCACGGGGGTCTCAGCTGCAGCCCCGATGGGTAGCAGGCCCGTCTCCGCCGGCGCCGTGGCCTGAGGACCACCCAGCCTGTCCCCGAGCCGCGGCATCGCCCGGCGGGAGCAGGGCGGGGTTATAGTTCACCCTTCTGTGCAGAACAATCGCCAGGCTCCAGGACGGAAACCGTTTCATCCTCGAGATGGACTTCCTTCCCTCTCGGGGCAGATGCTTTCCCCTCGGCTTTTTCCCTTCTCTGTACTTTCTCTTCAGCTTCTTTTGTACGGCTCTCTCTCCTCTGCGCGCCAGTGGCGGGCGCAGGGCTGTGGTCCGGGGGGGGGGGGGTTGTCTAGGTGCTGTTTGCAGCTGACATTCTTCCATTTCATCAGACCCCTGCGAATCCTCCTCCTCCTCTTCTTCACACTGGCTCAGAGCTCTGAAAGAGGAGGACTCCACTGTGGCGATCACCTGCTCCTGGGGCTTTATCCAAGAGCGACGCACATTGAAGTGCTAAAGCCGATTCAGAGCGGACACTCCCAGTGGCTTTGAAGGCGGCAGCCTGTTTTGTGTTGAAGGAAGCGCCTTTCTCATGGATGTTACTTTCAAGGCCTAAATGCCATGCCTATCCCCACGCAATGGCAGTAGCGTGTCATGAAACTAAAACCCAGTCATTTATTTGGTGGCTTGTTTATGGCAGCCGTTGCACAAAAGAGCAGTGGTCTTCTGTTGTCTTGTTCCAGGACAGTGTCCCTCCCTTCAGGGCAGGCCGCCGCCGATCTCTTGAGAATACAGAAAGAATGGAAATTCAATACTGAATAAAGCCTGTCCCCGAGTTAATTTTCAGATGTTCTTTGAAGTGCTCTTTTTCTCTGTTCTTCCTCTCACGGTGTGTCAGAGTGGAGGACTGGGTGCAGTTACTGGGCCCTTTTACAGGGTACAGTGTCCAGAGTGCCAGTCTGATTTGTGGGTGTTGACTGTCAGAAGTGTTGGTAGTGTCACTAGCTGTTCAATTCTGTCTCTTGGACTGAGCAGATTCCTAGTCCAGATGCCTAGTGTTAATGCTGTCCAAGTTGGGTTGATGCATACTGGTATAATGCAGTATTCCCAGTTGATTTGCTGAGTTTTTCTTGTGGGATCAGGAATCCCAGACCAGCTGGTGTGCATTGATACTATTGTTCCCAGTCCAACTTCTGATGTTGATTTTCTGGATGGTGGTGCAGCTCTGTACTGCAGTCTTGTCCACTCACAATGGAGTTCCACTGCACGATGGTAAAATAGAAGCACTCTTTTACACACAAGCAATTCAGCTACAATCTCAATAGGATTGGATAGGATGGTTTTGTAAATGAGGCTGTTTGTTTTCCATGACGTTCATGCAGGCTGAACATTTTCCATTGTTCTCTAACATACATGCATATTTATTATTACATCACAGGGCAATGGTTTCAGAGTTCCCCCTCAAAGCAGCAATCACATAAAAGCAGAATGACATATTCAACTGAGATTTTGAGAGAATACAATTTTTGTACTGTATTTTGTACTCATCATTTAATCAAATTAATTTCCTTTACTCCTGAAGCGAATTCAGACTGACATTTCTTCTTGCATCTGTGCTAATAAATCACATTTCTGGAGAGAAACTTTACAACCCTTTTGAGCACATGACCAGATATCCCATTCATTAAACCCTGTTTAAGGTAATAATGTGTGCTGCTGCTGTCTAGAATAGGGATAAAGTTACATCATTAAGAGGCATTTTAAAAAGGATGAACAGCAATTCCTCCTCTAAAGCAGGGCTGCTGGACAAATAGAGAGAAAAAGCTTTGTCTTCAGGAAAAGCTCCCCTCTGGCAGCTTTATCCTACTGATCTGAAAAACCTACAAACCCCTCTTTGTTAACACGTTTTCGGGAGAGATTTCATGTGCATTGTGCAACTTTGTAGCAACTGCACACAACAAAATGCGCGATAATAAAGCCAGGAATTTTATTCATGGGGAGCGAGAGCACCTCCTCTCTCCCTGCTCTAACGAGAGACTGTGCTCATACAGCAAGCCTGTCACAAGACACATGGGCACACAAGAGAGCATGGAGGCCCACTGTGGTATTACAGAAAATATTAACAAACCATTCTCTTCTACAGCTGTTGTCTCACACTCCGCTGTGTGTGTGTGTTGTACTTCATTTTAAGCTTTTGCACTATTTCAGTACTTCAGAATCGCTACCCCTACAAATCGATACAAGTTCTTGGGCATCTGAGGAAATGTTCAGACCACTTTTTGAAGGTTCAATATAATTATTTTCCAAAGGTATTCCCACACAATTCACCTAAAGAATTCTGCATTAAAAAAAGTCTGTAAATAAAAGTTCCCAGGCATGGGTTTAATCCTCAGGAAACTGAACTGCGGAAATCTCACTCACACCACTCTTGGTTATCTTATTGCTTAAATGAAAATGTGTGCACTTATTTAACATTTTGGCGTGTCTTCCATTCAGTTTTGTACTAAGCATCTGTTTTATTTAATTACCCACTGGAATACTCTGCTTGTGTATTCAGAGTCCCATATGATTCTGTAACAAGCCAGAGCCAAGGATGCCCCTTATCTTGAAAGTCATAGCAGACCCTTTCTTGAAATTATACAGGCTAGGTCACATCTTAAAAAACTGTGAAAGAGTTGCTGAGTGAGCCAATATCTTCACCCACGTAGGCTGTAGCACAGATCAAGAATAACACAAGATCCACCACAGAAACCTCAAAGGCAAATGTTCATTGTAAATCCTTAACCCTGCTGTCAACTCTTACTTTATGTACATGTATAAAAGAACATTTAAGCCTTTGTAAATTACTTTAAAAAAAGCACTTCTGTTCGGAGAACCTAATTGAAATTCTCGCTCTTAATGATCAAAAGCATTGTCAATTAACCAAATTAACATCACATCATGGCTTTTTAACGCATAACAACCACTGAGCTGGGGACATGTAAATTTAAGCTTGCTTTTGAAGGTTCCCCTAAATTATTAAAACTAATTAAACAGTACTTGACACATTTCATTGGGTGGATTCTAATGGTGCACTTCTTAATTTCATACTTAACTAAATGCTTGTTTCTGCAAATGGAAGTGATTACATTTTAATAGGAATGACATCCAGCTCAAAAGACACAAGACAGTGTGAATAGCACATTCAAGGGAATCCCAGAAACTAGACAGGAGTTTTCACTGTATGTTGCAATTTAAATACCAGTTTGGTCCTTTAGATATTAGCATTACTACAGTAAATGGCTAGAATGCAAAGGGCAGCCGATAAGATTATTTAAAGTTCTGATTTTACAACTTTGCCAGTGTGCAAGATATTTTCAGAGCTATTTGGGAAGGCCAGTGCCCTCTTGTATTTTTGCTTTGAAAGATTGGCTGGAATTCACTCAGTGTTTTACACAAAGTAGAGCAAATTCTGCTTCAAATTTGGCACACAAAAAAAGATTTTCTTCTCGATAAGTGCAAACCTGGGATTAACACGACCCCACTAAAGAAACTACTGGGGTTTCACAACATGGTTGAGAAAACAAGCTTCATGCTGTTGATGACCCCAAAATTCATTCATTTTCCAACAGCATTCAAACCACATGCAAGTCTCACGATCAGTACCTAAATTAAAAAAAAAAAACACCTTTAGCACCCTCTGAACACCCCCCCCCCCCCATCTTAAACAGGCACCCCAATAAGGCCGACATAGATACAGAACAGGGCTCCAGTGTGGTTTAAAGAAAAGTCTTCAATCCCAACAATCAGTTTAAGTACAGGATTCCAATGGACATGCATAAAGAAAATACACCTTAATATATTCCTTTTCTATTTGTTTTATTAAAGAAGTCAGCGAAATGTTACAACAAGCTTTTTTAAAAAGCTCTTATTACAGAGTAGTTATGTAATCCACAGACAAGTGGATTCAGCTATTTTTAACAGTCGTTTTAAGAGGGAACAAGTGCAATAGTTTAAGTTACCCAATACTATGGATCACTTAATGAAATAAAACAAAGTAAAGAAAATGAATAAAACATTGCTTATTTAATTCACATTTTCAGCAGTGTTAAATTCATACAGATACCGCACTACCACATCAAAGCATCCGAGGATAGATGCAGCTTCTTTTGATATTCAGACAGTAAAATCATTCTCCGATTGGAAATGCATCTCACTACTATCAGAAAAGAAACATTCAAAACATCCCTGAACGATGTTTGAGCAATAAAGTGGAAGTATTAAATGAATTCCCAGAAAAGTCCAATTCCTTGGGCATTCCCAACAAGAAGATAAAGGTGAGGTTTTACCGGCTTGGAGCTCTCAAAGTGAGACCTCCTGCGTGACTCAAACTTGGCATCTGTATGAAGCAGTAAGTTGTCTGAAAACCTTTTGAATGGAATTCATTCATCCAGCATCCAGAAAAACCTGCTTATTTGTGGCAACATTCATGAGTCTCTCCTGGAAGCAGAGGGAACAAAGCAGAATGACACCCTGGACAAGCTGCCAGTCCAGTGCAAGCAGGCACAGACACACGGATAAACATATCCAGGCTGTATTTCTAAGCCAGAGCAGCCAGTAAAAACCTATGGCTCAATGCCCTGCTAAGTGACTATATAATTGCCGTTTCCATTTCTTTTGCCTATTAACTTCATTTTCAATGCATTTTTCAGCTTCACTGCTCGTCTCCCGCAACAGCAGTTCTTAAAAAACCCGGAATGCAAAGTTTCACTAAGAGGACTCCAACTACATGCCCCTGGCATGGTGGCTCAGAAAACAAGGTTGGTGACCAAACCTAAAACGGAGAAAAGGACCTTTAGTCCTGTACTTGTCACCTTCTTCCACAGTCACCCTGGGCCAGGACAGCACAATCACCACGTCACGTGGCGCACTGACCACTGGACACTGCAGACTGACCACTGCGGAAGAGACTGCACACTGAACATCCCCACGGCCGTTTGACGGCTGTCCTGTCGACGTCACCAGGAAGTCAACAGGAGATCTCTCCCAAGATGCCCGGAGAAGTCATCTGTCACATCCGTCATGTCCCTGCATCTCATTCACCAGACTCACCACAACCACACGCTCATCTCATTTTCTTAAAATAACTAAAACGCACAACTATGCATGGAACATTGCACACAGCAACGCACAAACTGGAATAATTAGGCTATGAAGTCACCGAGGTCACCTGTTAAACAAGGGACACCTTGGCACAGCTGTAGCAGTCCATGTCCTACAGTCAATCTGGGCATCACTAGCAACCAGGTGGCCTGTCTGTTTGGAAGGAGCTCCCTATCTGCAGCTGCTCAGCCCACAAAGCTGCCCTGAAGGGGGGTCTTCTAGAAGGCCGCGGTGCTGGAGGGTGGAGAAGGACAGGAGGAAGGGGGGCTGGCGGCAGATCTGGGGCTCTGCGGGGGGCCGGGTGGGCTATGCCTGACGGGGGAGCGAGACCTGTCTCTGTGGTAGCGCTGGGTGTGCCTGCCTGAACGAGAGTGCCGTCTTCTTGGCGTTTCTTCTTCTTCCTTCTGGTTCCTGGCCGACTGGTGGCCTGTACTGCCCCCTGCTGGTCGCCGCTCGGACAGCCCGCGAAGGGGGACCGTGTTCCGGAGGGTGTTGAGGAGGAACCTCTTATTGGGGCCTCTTAAGGGACACTTCATCCTGGGAAACAGTGAATGAACACAAAACCAATGCATGAAAAGCACTCCGGGGACCACAGATAATTGCACAACGGGCACCCCCAGCACCCCACTTTCTTTTCCTTGTTTCCTTGTGTCGCTACCCAGGGCCAAGACACCTGGCAGAAGCAGCTGCAGCAGGTATGTACAAATTCGATAAAGAGATTGAAAAAAGCAGACATTCCCATTTGAAGGAACTATGTATGTTGCAGCTCTTTACTTACAGTGCAGTAACACCATTCTTAAGCATCTTAAAGGCTCATGGAACTACAGAGG
Source organism: Lepisosteus oculatus (assembly GCF_040954835.1). NCBI lineage: Eukaryota > Metazoa > Chordata > Actinopteri > Semionotiformes > Lepisosteidae > Lepisosteus > Lepisosteus oculatus. Next base: position 5,634,985 of record NC_090700.1, on the reverse strand, counting down.
CTGTTCGCTGTTCATGGTGAAGTGAATCTCCAGGAGTGTTCGAATTATTACACACCAGCGACAGTGGAAGACATCAAAGCAGGCAGAGGAAATGCGCCTTCTTTGCTGTCCATTCTACACAGGAGGTTTTAGTAATGTAGATGAAATGGGAAAAAAAGAACATGATATGTGAAGAGACCCTGTGGGAGAATCGCTGCCCAAGGACTGCTGGTTTTGACAGGCTCTCCCCGTGCTCAGGTTACGTGAGCCGGCAAGTCGATGAGCTGTGCTCTTACCACGAGAGCACACATGAATATTGCATCTCCGTGAGGCGACAAGAAACCCAGCTCAAAGGAAAAGAACTCAGAAACAATGCGATGTGGAGTCTTCAGTGTCTGTCTTGTTCAATGGGCAGGGACACAACAGGTCTACAGCACTCTGTTAATTTAGCTCCCTCATTTCACTCTTACTAATGAAAGAGTCGAAACATGAAATCAGAGGATACCTAAACATCACTCTCCTGAGACGTCCCCGCTATCTGCCAAGAGACTGCATCATCAAATCAAGACGATCGATTGCTTTCTGCCATTCAGTTTACCAACATCTCAATGTGAATCTGTCACTATTAGTGCAACCAGCATATCAGCTCTTTAAAATGGATTTCAGCTAATGTGGGGAAAGAAGAACTGGAATCATCGAATGACCTTGGCTGGAACAGTAACATGGAAAGATATTAATAACTAGTAATCATGCATGAAACCTAACTCTGCTTGCACCTGCAAAATGGACTAAAGTATTATAACAAGTGTGCTGAAATAAAACACGAGCCAGAATACTTGAGATGACCCATAAGTATCTTTTAGAGACAAGCATGCTACCCTGACATAATCCCTGCTGTCACTGGAAGAGCTATATTATCTTTTTTGCTCATGTGTGCAAAATGTCACCACCTCACTAAGGTGACAACTTTCTAATGGGAAAACATTATCTGACCATTTCTAGGTTTATAATAAACTGTTCAGGGTTTATGCTGTATATAAGCATTCCTACATAATACAGGCTGTTAAAAATACAATATATCTACGCAGCCCACATCTGGCTTGTTAGGTTGCTCAGGGTGCTGGGTAGCTAATTCATCCAAGAGTCTCATCCAGTTTCTTGCACAACTGGCTTGAAGAAAGTCAGGGCTCTACTGGTCACTAACAATGCAAAGAATGTAATACAGTAAACACTCAGTTTAATGGACAAAATCTGCTGAAGGGCAAATTTGTTTGTAAAATCAGAAATACCTGACTATCCCTGCAATAACTGAGAAATGCACAAACAATAAGACACATTAAAAATAAATACTAATTAGGTTTAAACTTCAGGAATTTCAACTGTGCCCTAAAGGGGTAGGTCAGCTGCTTAGGATGGGTGTTGCTTGTGTTTCATACTGTATGATTTAGTGAATGTTAGTATATTAATGACACATAAAAGAGTTTGCATACTGATGATAAAGACAAAGAAACACTTTTAATTGGTTATGTTAAAATTGTATGAAAATGTTAAAAACAAATCCAGAAAGTCAAAAGATCCAGAAAGCATTTATATTTGTATATATAGTATATACAGTATATATATACACACACACATCATAAAATAGTGTGTTTTTGGGCTGAGAAACGTCACTCACAATTTAAAGGACGTTGAGCAATAACACACACCTTCCCCCTTATTAGTCCCTTAAACAGGGACATTATGAAAATGGCCATCTGTTTAAACACTTCTTTCTTTATTTGACAAAACTGAGTATTTGATCAAAATTGGTCAAAATGGTGTGGCAGGTTATTCCTGCCAACTGTGGCAGGGAAGTCCCAGAGCACAGCACACTGGCACATGTCTGTGTGTCTTACCAGCCAGCAGGGCCCATAGTCTCTGCCCGGATCCTCCCTCGCTTTGCCTCGTTGAGAAGCTCATCCACAGCTCTCCTATTCAGGAAGAAATCATAAAAAAGGCTTTTATACTGCAAGGCTGTACTGAGTGCTCAACCTTGCTATAGACAGCAGCTCTAAAGACACTGTAGGCAAAGTGTTACAGGGATCTCCAAATCAACATGTGTTACAGAATTTTAGCAATACCAGTTATAACAACTATAAATTTGCACAGCCAGCGTTAAACATTTATGTTATAACTAAAGACTTGCTTTACAGAGTTTAAGATGGATAATTTAAGTTTAACTTAGCTGTTGGGGGTGCAATATCAACCTCTTTTTCTAATATTAAAGCTTGAGATGCAGGTTATAAAACTGTCAAATGATTCTGAAACTGAATGAGGCTGTGCTTTTGTCTCACGCAAATATATTTTTTGGGTTTTGCTAAAGCTATGAATAAAAGGTACGCCAATCTGAATTCAAGACAGACCTCTTGTTCTCTCCAATGCTGCAATCTGACACCACGCTGAACTGAATACAGGACCCTGGTTTTGAGCCAGCTGTTTCACACCATCTGTTATGACACCCATCAGTGACAGGGCATACCAACTGCTGGGCAGCTGTCATCCTCTACCCCAGCACAATGTGCCCCAAGTGTGGATCTGCCCAGCCTGCCTCCTCAGTACAGCCCTCACTGGCAGCGGGGGTGAGTTTATGGCTGAACAGTGCTAGGTGAGCTGCCACCCTTAAGCATTGCGATTGCACTCCAGCACAGCCACAAAACATTTTATATTTCACCGCAAAGTATTCTGAAATGTGCAGAATTAGTACAAATGCTAAATAGATAGATAATACTTTATTAATCCCATAGGGAAATTGATGTGTTACAGCAGTCCAGCCCAAGACAAGCAAAACAGACATCAGAATAGTTATAAAACAAAAGACAAACAAGATAAATAAAAATAAATACATAGGTGTGTGCAAAATGTGCTGATCATAGTCACTGTAAAAACAATAAAATATGTGCAAAATGTGCATAGGTTTATACAGACTGATTGTCCAAAACGTACAATGGAGCAAACATGCTGTCCATAGAGGAGCAAATGAAGGGCTAACAGTCCTAGCCTAAGGCAGCGTTATACACCCTGACAGCTGGAAAGACAGGAAAGACATGCGGAAACGTTCCCTTGAACACCGTAGCTGGAGCAGTCTATTGCTAAATGTGCTCCGCTGCCCAGTAACAGTCCCATGAAGAGGACGAGAGGTGTTGTTCATGATGGCTGTGAGCTTGGTCAGCATTCTCCTCTCAGCCATCACCTCCATGGGGTCAAGGCTCATCCCCAGCACAGTGCCAGCCTTCTTGATGAGTTTATTGAGCCTATTTGCATCTTTTGTCATGATGCTGCTGCCCCAGCACACCACAGCGTAGAAGATGGCCGCCGCCACCACTGATTCATAAAAAATGTGTAGCAGTGTTCCACACACACCAAAGGACCTGAGTCTCCTAAGAAAATAGAGTTGGCTCTGACCTTTCTTGTACAGGGCGTCAGTGTTACCAGACCACTCCAGCTTATCATGCAGGTGTAAATGGCCGCCTCTCAGAATAAATCTAAACTTCGACCAATAAAAATGGCGCACTAGGTGCTGGATGGCAGGTTTTCATTGAGTAGAAGCAGGAAATGTGTCAAACAAACGGCCACTGTCAAATATCAGGAATGGTGCTACTGACTGGCCAGCGGGTCAAAGCGTTGAATAAATTCACACCTAACACTAATTTAAACTGGTTTAATAGCAAATCACAATTCCGTATTTACTGCGATACTGCAATCAATGTGTAACAATTAATTTGACAAGTAGAAATGTTTTATGAATTGAAATTTTGCTTCACAAAGCTAGAGGGCTGTAATTCCAAGACTGACCTATGAAGTGCTTGCTGTGGCAAAAACAGCCGAAAAGCAGAACACAAAGCTTCCTTCTGGGAGTCCCAAGACATTCTCTCTCACCCCTACTTATGAATCAGGTTTAAGGAAAACATGTCATTTAATCTAGTGTGGCAACATTTAACAACTACAGTATTAAATCATTCTGGCCTGGCAAGCAGTCAACTACTTTATACTGAGCTGTATAAACACCGAAAAGTCAGGAATATGGGATAATTATAATTATAATGTTTTCTAAACCACCACAAGGACTATATTTACAATGAAAAATTCATAATGAGCTTTTGCCCTGACATCTTTGCCCTTTGAAATGCAGAATCTGTGCTCTGACAGCTACATCTGCTCTTGTCAGCAGTTCTTTTCTAAGTTTGTTTTGGTGGATTGCCATATGGAATAATAATATAATTTACTCATTCCTTCTTAAAAAAAAAGAGAAATCTATTCACAGCTGCATGCCAAATTGAAATTAGCATGTACAGCAAACATGATATGAAGCACCATTGATCTAAAGTGAAAAAACTTCATCAGCAGCAGGTTTTCAGGAACATATACACTACATTCTCTACAGCTTTATATTAATTCATTCTTCTCTTAAAAAATGCACTAAAACTGCTGAAAAAATAATTCGAAAAAAATCTGTTACATATCATTAATGATCTTCCAAATTCCACTTCTTAAGACTGTAACGAACTTCTGTTCTTAGTTTCATTCCATGGAAACTGTCTAATTAGTTTTGACTGTTAATGTTGTACAAAACTGTGGTTTTACCCATAATAGGTGACAACGTAAAAAAATGTCTGATCTTCGCCAGCTTCCGAGCGGTGATCATAGTAGTGTGCGATACATATCAGACATGTATAGTTACTAACAGCTTACCTCAACCTTTTAGTATGTTCTCCTATTACACGTGTAATAGAAAATTCATTGAATTATTGAGCAATGCACAGGACGTTTTTTTTAACGTGAGTATTTAATAAGTTCAGACGATCGGTATGGTTAGTCCTGTAGTAAAATATTTTATTAGAGTATTATAATAAAATGAGCAAGGATCAACAACACAGTAACAGATCAGCCAGTTCATTCAACGTGTTAAGAATTGAAGAACGCAACATTAACAAGCTCTCGGGTGGTATTACTAGTAATTTATTCCGTTGTAAACAAACTGATATATGGTAAAGCGCTAACTGCAAGTACAATAGTTCACTAAGTGTTTCGTTAATGATTTTTGATTATTTCGAATTACTCGTATTAATATTAAAGTCATTGGAAGCATTAATTACAGCACATTAAGGAAGCGGTACTGATGCCGTGATCAGCACAGTACGCAGTGATACCTGCTTCAGCCGACAACCAGCGGCCGCGGCTCCAACTCTTTCGAAACCAGCACGCTGTTTCAACATTTAATGTTCAAATCTGTCGACATTTTCCACCGCTGTACTCACTTCTCCAGCTCTCGATCCTCCTCCATTTCAAATACCACACGCCGAGACGAGACGAGACGAAACGAAACGACAGCACTCAACGCCGTCTGCTCCAACTTCCTAAACAAGAGCTTCCAGGACCAGTAGGACCCCTCCGCGATTGGTGCCCTCGCAGATGCCGTACTGCGTCGCCAGCGCTAAAATCGCACTGAGTGATCGCAGAAAAGCATTCTTTGGCCTACGTGGCGCTCAGATCATTTTTTAAAGCGACTTCTTGGTGCGGCAGCCATGAATAGGCGGTGCTCCGGGGAGCGATCGCTTAGCAAAGCACCGAGGCGGCTGTGTTTTGAGTCAGGCGCTGTGAGGGGGTGCAGGGCGCTTCCTGCTACCATGACATCACGCCGGCCCCGCCCCTCTCCGGTGAGCTCTGGGCAGGAGGGCGGGTGGGGCGGTTCTCCTCCCCCGGTAGGCGGCGAGGGCGTCAGTCCGCCGTGCGGTCGTGCCCTGTGTGGCTCAAGTGAGTTTTGATTGAGCCGCAGAATTGTCCCAGGTCCGAGCTGGAGTTCACAGAAGGGCGGCGGCGAAGAGGGGGTGGTGGGCACGCTGTAATAGGTAATGTACTGCGGTATTCATTTGTTCGTCCGGTATGCGTTTAAAATTTTAAAATAAGAATGTCGCCGCCTCCGCCACGATTCGAAATAGTTACTTTGTTCAGGAGGACAGAAAAAAAAACGTGAATTTTTTCAAAGTGTCTCATCGTACTCTTCTTGGGGAGTGTAGTGTAAATTGTACTGCTTGTCAATAGGCGGATATTATTTGATAATACATGATCTGCATGTGTTACTTACACCCCCTTTCTTTAAGTGAACGTGATGGATGCTTCGCTTAGGTGACAAGCCGTAGAAAACAGCTGTACAGTCTGCTATGAACAGTGAGCACTTTCAAAGATGTGTCCATGATTTGAGGTACAGTTCTTTGTTGCCGTACAGTATATAGGTTAAACGAGCAGCGAACATAGTAGGTAACAAAGACATTTAGACGAAATATCGATTTCAGTGCTCAATGTTAAACGCCATCTGTATCAAATTCCCCGGTTCCTCACTGGCATTCCTGCTGACAGATCTGAGACGGCGGACTCAGTGCACGCTTTCCTCTGCGTTGGTTGCTTGTCATCCAGCCACGGTGGGGGCACCCCTTGAGTTTCAAGGAGAATGACAACGACTTTGTGTGAACAAAGCAACACCTAGAGAACAATAACTGTTGGTGGACTTCGCTTTCCCTACTTCGACGGCATTGTCTAGTCGCAGCCTGGTGCCGCGAATGAATTGCTCGGAGGATCAGCGTTCTTTGAAATTCATGATGCATGAAAAGCACACGCTGGGCACACCTTATAGCAGTCATAATTTGTCTGTGTTTTAAAATGTGCGGTAATTGTGTCATTTATCTGAGGTGTAAAATGCAAGCCTGCATGCTACACACAGTGTGGCCTAGATTTTCTGAAATATAGTGTGCTCCCAGTGTATAGTGTGCACGCTCTTGCACAGAGACTATAAAAGATGAATTGAACTCCAAGGCTTTTCAGGTCAGTGCACCAGATGCAATATATATATGTTCTGGCTTATATAATGGTATTTTTCATTTCAAGCTCTGTACAGTTGCACTGATGTGGTGTTAAAAGATTTAGCGACCTAGTCCTGGCAGTTTGCGCTCTCTCGCAGTCCTACAGGGTGGTGAGGAGCGCGGACAGAGGTCAGACATCTTGTGTCGGATTGGAGCCTCGGGGTGCAGAGGGCAGATTGGTGTCCGCAGGGCAGTGGTCTCTATGGGGACAGGCAGCTGTGGGCATGTGAGGAGGCTGTTCGTGTGGACAGACGCCCCATGTGTCCACTAACACTAGACGAAAACCCAGTGACCATTTCCGCCGGATTCCTCCAACATGCAGCGTGGATTTAGAGTAAAAGTAACAGATTCCCTGGGAGAACGAGAGACTCGCTGGAGTTATCTGGCATCGAGCTACAGCTGCAAAGTAATTTGTAGGTTGTGTGACAGTTGTAAAACAGATCTTACACAAACTGGTGTTTAAATTCAAACTGCATGCCTGTTTCTCTGAAGAGCCTGGCATGAAGCTTGGGCCGGGTGGTTTGTCTTGAGTCTTGCTTTACTCCGCTCAGAGTTGAACCTTGCACAATAATGTAGGGGAAGAACAAGCCAGGAAAACCAGGCTGTTGATATACAAGGCTGGTTTCATTTCAGAATCTTTGCCCTTGCTGCTGTCACAGCCGAGCTTTGACGGCGTGGTACGCTGTTTTATCACAAAGAAGCACCCTGCGAAAGAACCTCCGCTGCTACCCATAAGCATAACATTCCACAATAGGTTGTTGTTCTGGAGGAACAAATGCTTTTTTTTTTCTCCAGTTTGTGCGAGTCAAAACGCATTTTTGCAGCGTGACCTTGTGCCAAGCAGTGGAACACTTGTCAGGCTCTTTGGCTCTAGGAGCTCAGCACTCCTCTTTTGCCAACATGTGTCTTTTCCACTGACCTTTCCACCTGAAGCCTCCTGTAGCGATCAAGGCAGAGCAGTTTTTTGAGGGCAGGCCGTCTGAACAGCCGGGCTGGGTAGCTCCCTGCATCGGCTTTATCTGGTCAAAGAGATCTCAGGTGACATTGGAGCTGCTAGGGGGTGGCAAGGAGAGAGGGCTGGAGGTCTGGAACGTATACAAGAGTGTTCTGGGCTCAGAATGCTAATGAGGACATGAGTCTTGTAATCCTGCTTCCTGCACAGACCCACTGTACGCAGTGGTACATCAAAGGGGTCCGAAGTGCAATAAATCATCTCTAATAGCAATGAAAGTGGTATCACGCGTTCCAGTCAGTTCTAAGTCACTCTTTGTCAGGTCCTCTTCATCATTAATCACCTTTGTCAGGTGCTCTATTCACATCCCTTATGTTGAGAAAACTTCTTTTTATGCTACAGTTCATTGATCTCCCAGGATGAACTATTAGCTATTAAAAAATTGGGTTCAGTTTCCATTGAAAATCGTCGTAGGAGTGTGTTTCTGCAAAAGATGGAAAAGCACTTGAGTGAAAGGAGAAGAACAATGCAAAATGTCTAGGAGAGTATGTAAAGCCAGGATCCTGTTGTGATTCTTCTGCAGAGCACATTATTGAGCACAGCTTTTCCTCTGTTGTCTCAATATGTTGTTGGGGATAAAGGTATCTGGAAGATCAATGTCCATCGTTACTATTAAAGACAGTTTATTGCATCAGTTATTGATGCTGTGGGATTGATTGACTCCTTGTCTCCGGATTGCCCTAATGGTAGCTGTCTCTCGCAAACCACATAGCTGGAATCTGGAAGCCAGATTTATGTTTACTGTGCTACTCTTCCCCCATCAGACTGCAGTCAGGATTCAGCTATTCATTTTCATTAAACCTATTAAATTAATTTCTTAGAGGCTGCCTTCTGAAAGCGAAAGCAATCAAATTTCTAAGTGAAAAATGGCTAGACTTAATGATTATTGATTACGAAGTACACTGAGTGTCTTTGCTCCTCTTTATTGTCCTAATCAAGAGGTTGGGTAGCAGCTGTCACCGAGCGCAAGTTGAAACGCATAATATTACAGAAACGGACCAATGAATCGGCATAAAAAATGAAACCATATCATAACAAAAAGTGTTTAAAATACCTTCCTTTCTCTACAGTTGACTATGAATGGTGAAAAGGATTTTTGACAAAGTGCAAAATATAGACTGGAACTAAAAGAATTCCTTTGAGTAAAATAAACTTATCATTGAAAATTAAGTAAGTAGGCTAATGTCCAATATTGCTTTCCAGTCAGCCGGGGGCGTGATATGTTAAATCACAGCAAGATGCTAAATTTGGAAAAGGAAATGTTTGTTGCTCGCCTGGATGCACAGGAAGGTTTATCCTGTCACCACAGACCTCTGGGAGTCATGCTGCTGCGACACTGGGGATAAAACATTGGCAAACATTGGTATTGTCAGTATCAGAAACAAGGTTTCATTTGTATCAGGTATCCCATTATTTTAGTAAGTGCACTAATGTAATAAAATAGGGGGTGTGGATATTTAAATAAAGATGGGTAAAATTATAATCATAGAATTATAATATAAAAGTTGTGTCCTGACCCCAGGTTGCCTTGTAAGCAAATTATTTGTGTCAACGCTTAAAGGCAGCTGCTTTTCTTGTCTTCTTGGACACACTTTTCTATGCTACCGGTTAGGTAACTGTAAAAAAAACAGACAACAAGCTTTAGCAGAACTTAGCCCCCCAGCTGAGCTGCTGTAAAAGAGAAAGGGGAATCTGCTTCTTATAAAATGAAAGCCCCTACATTGGACTGAATCCCTTCCTAAAAGGGAGCTAAGCAAATGTTACATATTAGTAAAATTCCTTTCTCCATTCTCCAAATAGCACATCACTGCATGCCACAAATATATGAGAAAAGTATTTTTACAACTATACGACAGAAGTTTCTAAAACCGGGAGTTTTAGAAACAGTCTGGGTGCCTACAATGCTGTTATAGGAGAAAGAAGTCATCCGAGAGTCGGTCTGTTCAGTGCTCAGACTACCTTACAGCAAAGATATCTGTCATCTGCTCTGCAAAGGAGGAGCCCTCACACAGCCTTGTTCTTCTCCCTTCCAGTTTCTCTGGTTCTGTGCCTCAGTGTGTTGCTCTCTTTAACCTGCCTCGTGCCCCAGTTTCTGTCCGTACAACCCCTAAGCAGACGGGCGTAATGACCTTGCCACAGATGATCCGGTCATTGTTAAATATGAGTAAAACTGGTTTGCTACCTGGGTTTTTGGCCCTTGGGACTGCCTGGAGTAACAAGATAATGGTCAGCTGAGCAAATGCTGAAAAAATGGGGTGTGCTGAGCTAATTTTGATACCTTCGGCCCATATGACATGATTATTTGTGAAACTGTAGGTTGCTTGTTATTATATACCCTCCTTATTTGATATGGCTGATTGTATTGTATCTTTTACACCTAGGCTCTCCCCACACAGGGAGAATGCAGATGGGCAGGGTGACACCCCGGGCCTGCTTGTCTTTTGGAACGTCGCAGGCTCTGCAGTGACGCACGGCAGGGTGAGCGCCGATAGGGGGAGAGGCATGTCCCCCGGTGACGTCACTGCAAGCCTGTAGGTGTCTGGGATGTGGTTCACAGGGTTGCTCCTTCACTGACAGCCAAGAGCTCCAGCCCTGATGGACCCAACTGACACTTGTGCACGACCATAGAGCTCCACATACCTCCCTTAGCTGGAAGACCCAGCTGCAGGCAGATTATTTAAACGTTCTGAACATTTAGCCCTTCTGCAGCATGTTAGCAAGTGGTAGTTCGGACACTCGAGTGAGTGAACCTAGTTAAAATAGGTGTCTCGATGCTTAGACCTGCAACGGTATGCACAGCTCATTGACCAGACTGTACCTGTAATGGCAGCCAGTGAATTAGTTGCTCATTCATTCCGGTGCCGAGAGTCAGGAATCTCGGTGCGAAGCGGGTTCCATTTAAACTGGTGAGCCCAGCCCTTAAGTCATGCTCTGGTGGAAAAACAGCCCCTTATCTGAATTGACAGGGCAATTAGCAGCTTCATTTGAAAACATCGCCAGTCAATTTTTCAGTGATCGGGTTCTCTGGCTCGCTTTAGGAAGTCAGAGTTCTGGCAGCCCTTTTGCTACCCGCCCTCTCCTCTCCCAAAAAAAAGATGCAATTTGCCGTCCCGTGACAGCCTGCAATAAATCAGACGGCCGGGGAGTTTGTCAGTCCGCGTGAGGCCTGTGGAGGAGACAGAGTGCGCGCGTGCCTGTCAGCCTGCCATTGCTTCAGGGGCGTTCGGTACAAAACCACTCTCTTACACTGTTGCATGTTCCTCTGTTCCGTATTTCAGACTCTTCAGCCCTGCTTTTGATTTCTGGCTCTCGTCCGGATTCATTCCAAAGCAGTGTTTTTTTTTCCTAATTATCTCCGGGAGATATCCTGGAGGAATGTTTGTGAGCATGTTGGCTTTAAATTGCACCAGGGAGACAGAGGACATTCATGAAGAGATCACTAATGGGACAGCTAGCAGGTCTTTAAGCAAATCAAGACCTCCTTCCCCTCTGTTTCCCTTAATTCATTCTGGCGCACGCCTTTAGTTTTGATTCATAAATATAATTACAGCTCTCCGCTGTCAAAGCACAGAACAGCAGAAAATTGCAGAATGCATCTCTGCTCTTTCTGCTCAAGTCTTTAAAATGAATATGCGGTTTGAAGTGTGAGCTGATCTCTGCACTGGCACACCGTGCAGTCTGATGACACTCCTTGCCATCCCACAGCTGCAGATGAGCCCCGCAGAGGGCCGAAGGCAGTTTTACGTTGTGCTATTTGCGTGACCCCCATGGGATTTATATGCTCAGTTCTTAATTTGTGGCAAATGTATTAACAGCCTGGAGGAAAGGCTAATCTTGTCTAACAATGCCAGGAATTATCTGGGACAAGGTTGATACTGGAAGTTTGGAGTGCCTTTCTGCTGCACATTTCTTGGGATTATTTATTTCTCTTATAACAGCATTGTAGGCACCCAGACTGTAAGACTGTATTTGGGATGCTTGAATTCTGTTGTTTTTGTAAAAACCCTTGTTCTGGGGCATGTATCCTTTCACTCTGACCCTCAGGACACCAGGCCGTTTTCTCACTGTTTGAGATGACTGGACCGTGATCCGTTTTTTGGCATTACAGACAAAATCAAAACCATCCTTAATCCCTTTCTCTTTGGGGACAAGCAGTGATTGGAAGCGCCCAGGAACCTCTGACTTGTTTAATCCACAAGAATGGAAACCACTCTGTTGTCCTTTTAGTGCTAGTCTCGGAATATACAGTATGACATAATCTTTAGTAACCTTGAGTCACTTTATAAAGTCCCAGAGATACAGAGAGCAGTTATGGATTTAATATTGCAAACCTGGTTGACTGTGTGAACATTTGTAATCTGGTTTAGAACATTTGGAATTAAAATTTGATAGATTAGGAGCATGAAAATTATGGTACAATTGGTTTGATTGCAATCTGCATAAATATTAATACCTTGTGGAAGCCCTTGCGAGAATTCTCTGATTATTTTAGATGGAGTAGAAATACTATTACAGATAGTCTGCTTGTCTTAGGAAGATGCCTGTGGCAGATGTTACGTCTCTGCAGTTATGCAAAAAAACATCAGATATGAAGATTAAAGGGTGTATTCCTTTAAGTACAGCCATGCCCTCTCTCCCACCCTGCTGTCGTGACAGTCGTACAGCACATCTGTCCACAGATGTGCGACAAGTGCACTCAGCTTATGTAAGCAGTGGAGGAATCACCTTTGTTGTAGATAACAGATTCCCTGTAAAGAGAAAGAAGCAAACAATGTTACAACATTAATTATTGCAGAGATTATCCATTAAGGGGAAGGGATTCATTCTTTTGTATCTCTGCCCTTCTGCTTAGTGTGTGTCTTAGCTAGGCAGCTTTCAGAATGAGATAAGCATGATTTAATACAGAAATTGTCAAGGAGACAACCAGCAGAGCCTCAGTAAGTCTGAGCCGTGCCATGCAGAAGGAGAAGCTGAACTCCGGGCACCTGTCTGTGATTTAAAACAAAGTAGCCATTTTTTCATCCTCATTTTGATTTTGCAGTGTTAAGCTGCAGTGCTTTCATCTTGGGACATGACCTCTGTGAAACTGAACAGCACTTAATGAATTGCAATAGCCCAGAGCTGTTTAAACAGATTTCTAATGTAATTGTTTTTGTAAATTAGTCCCATGCGCTGTAATTCCCACATTTCTGTGACTAATAAAAGTCTTTCCGGGTTTACTGCATTTAGAGTTATAGAAGAAAACACTTGAACTGTGTTTCCTTTCAGACAGTAATCATTGATAACCATCTCTAGTTCTTCCTCCTGTTGTTTGGAGGGATATTTTTGTCCTCTGGATGTTTTCCCTGCCCGTTATTCTCCCAGATAACCAAGTGGTCAGAACCCTCCCGATCAAAAATCCAGATTTCCCGGTCATTGTGCAGTGTGGTGTCTGGCGCCGAGCGGATTTCTGAATGCGGGAGACTGGCAGTCACTAAGCTGTTTGCCAGCATCTTACTGCTGCCATTAAACCGCAAGGGGGGACCCAACTTATCCTGGAATATTTTGGGCTAAGCTTAGAAATTGGTGGGTAATTTTAAACAAATACTGAAAACAGTGGCTGGGTAGTGTTGGGCAGGCATGAATAAATGGCCTTGTCCCCTTTAGAGTCCTCAGGAGTATTCATGCAGGCTGGTGGGCTTGTCTCTTGTTTGTGTGTGCCCACATCAGCAAGAGTCTATACTCTATGTGTATGTGTGTATAGCAGAATAAATCTTTTGGTCTGTGCCGTGTGTGACAGAAGTGTTGCGGTGAATATCTCCTCAATTCAACGGCACGTGCGGATTTGATCCAGAGCCAGGTCTGACGCGGTCTGTGGTTTTTGATCGCCGCAGGGCCGGGCCTCGGTATGCTCTGAACGGGACTCAGCTGCCGGAGCGACGGGCCGGGCCGAGCAGAAGGGGAACAGAAGAGGGGGTCACTTCCCAGCGTGGTGAGTGGAGTGGGCTGCACTACACGCACTGTCTGCCTGCTGAGGGACCTCTGTCATGCTTTCACATCACATTGCTGCTGATTTCCTCTACCCTTCACGTTTGTGACAGTTGGAACGAGTTTTGGCTCTGATTGGAAAAATAATATCCTGGAACTACGGTAAATCTTGAGTGTGATATTGCACCAGGTTGCGGGAGTTGTGAATGGCTGGACCTCTGGGTGGCATTTCTATTTTCTCTATCCATTCACGAATATGTAGAGAAAAAACCAAATTAAAGACACAAACCTTGTGACTGAAGCACCAATTAATGAACAATAAAACTGACATGCTGTAACATCCCTTATTACATTTTGTGACCTAGAAATGTTACCTTCACCGCTTTTAATTTAATTTGAGCCCCAAATGAAAGCAAACATTTTAAGGTGTCAAATGAAAAGAGTTTTTATTTTATTTATTGCATTATGTTTTTGTTTAAGTACAAGATAATGGCATTATCTCTCTGCACAGAAAAGCATAGCCTTTACACAAACACATTCACAGATCCTCGTTGCTTTTGGTGGCTTGCTTGAAGCAGTCCTGTGTGTCTGAGGTGGGAGTGGTGTACAGTATGTGGTGTTTGTTTCAGGGACATCCTGTGTGGGATGAAGGGTTAGTTCTGGGGCAGTACTGGTATCAGATTAACTCTGACTGTGGCAGCTGGGTACGAAAGGTACTGTTCAGCACTTTGCAATGGAATGCGAAGCCTCTGCAGAGCTTCAGGTCAACACTTGTGTCTGGTGCTGCTATATATTTGCAATCAGTGAAAGCAACTTGGAGACAGCACACAGTCTCATGATTTACTCTGCACACAAGTGCTCTTTTCCATTCGTTTATTATTTTTTTCAGATGCACGAATATTATTCTTTTTTCCAACAGAGCTTGGGCCTTGACTGATGTGATTTGCACTCACTAAGGCATTGAGGATCCTGCTTGTGCTGGAGGACTTCTGTTCTGTGAAGTAAAACAGGGGCTGAGAGAGAGAGTGGGCCAGTGGCGTTTATCTCCTTTGATCAAAGGAGTTATGTAATGTAGATTATTGCCAGACGTCCCACAGCTCTGTCTTATCCAACCCGGCATCATTCCTGCAGTGTAAGAGAGCTGGGAGTTGGGGGTGGGGGCGGGGTGTTTGGTGCAGGACAGCCCAGTCTACAAGGGTCCAAAACAAAACATGCAGGCACTTCCTGAGCTCCCTGATGCGTGTGAGGTGAGAGGACAGATCATTTCCACAAAAGGAGCCTTTTCGCACTGAGAAAATGCCATGGCTGAACGATGCCAGTGTGGCCATTGAATTAAACCTTTTATAGACTTAACGAGCCCCAGAGCCTTGTTGCAGCAACTCTGTTTGTCACACTGCTGTTTCAGTCCAGTGGGGGCAGGCAGGGGACTGAAGGAATCCTCCAGCAGAGCAAGCAGTTCCCTGCCCTTGTAGACCCCAGAGCTAAGCCTGTTCTCTCCTTCTCTCCGCCTGTGGGCTGTTAATTTAACAGTATGCCAGCTTTCGCTGTAATTGCAGTTTGTGCCGTATAACACTGGGAGGAACTGGAGTTCAGGCCTCCGCAGGATGTTCTTGTGTTTTTATCACCTCTGCGCTCTTTGCTGCCAGATTGACCTAATTAGGTGCTTCAATGGGCCAATTTTAACAAAGTAATGCCGTAAGTAAGGCTGAAAAGAAAGGAAGCCCTTTCGGCCTGTCTCGCTCTTTGTGGTTACTCAGTAGCTAATCGATCCCAGGGATTCATTAAGCCTTTTCTTTAAAGACAGATTGAGAGAAAGTTGTCCACTTCAACAATGTGATTGGGTGGTGGATAGTTCACTACAGGTGCCCTTGTTGGATAGCAGCATTACCAGCTTGTAGACTGGGCTTCTCAGGTCTCAGAAGCTCAGGAAGGCTGGGCCTGGGCAGTACTAGGATGCAAGACCTGGAGTGAAAGCTCGCTCTTGGGTGTAAGTGATTGTTTGGTGCTGTAAGAAGTGGTTTTCCTACATTATTATATTACATAATTATAAAATTATATTAAATAATAAAATTACTGTGACTCTCATCATAATATTGCTCATAATATTTATCTTAATATTCCTCAGAATCCTTCTAGAATTGCTTTGTGGAAAAAGCACATTTCAATATCCTAAAGCTTGGCAAGGAACATGATAAGAAACTATAAAGCCCAGGGAGGTATCATAAAACATGGCACACAATGTGATAAACCACTTCAAAGCAAAATAAATTCATTGAACATGGGAAAATTAACCAGAAATTCAGCATTGTACAGGTATATTGTGGCAACTTGTCATTAGAATTGAGCTGTTGATGAACTGTTGTAGCCTATTGAAGGCCATGGAGCTGTTTAGGCACAGCTCTCCAAACTTGTCATGTTCTGACTTCTGCCCTCTGACCTCAGCTTCCTGAGAGAGGGAACCATCCACTGTTGAGTTCCATTAATACCTGGCTGTTGTCCTATGGACTTGTTCACTGATAGCAGAAGCATCTGCTGATCTGTTAGGGAGATGTGTTTAGGTGTTCCGCACGGCACTGTGCTGGGTCTTTGTGGCTTCTAAATTGTTTGTTTTTCAGGGCTTTCCTAATATTACTCCAACCTGGAGTGTTCGAAAGAAACATGCCACTCTTTAATTTTTTGAACCAAACAGTGTTAGTTTCTTTGCTGGAAATGAAGTCAGTTCTGTTCCACTTGAAAATTAGAATGTGTCTAATTGAGATTAAATCCTTACCTTTCAAACCCCTTTCTGAAAACCCTTTCAGAACCCCTGTTACTCTTGAGTTCGTTGTTCACCATTAGGTAACTGATTCTGTAAACAGAAGGCTACACAGGGTTTTGCAGCCTTCTATGAAGAATTGCCTTGGCCAGTGCCAATCCCAATTCCAATCCCACTGACACCAGTGGCGCAGAGCACTGGGATTGTACTATAACAGCTGTGACAGATGTGTCAGATGTTTGCCTTTCCCTGGTGTAGGAGTTCGGTGCTACAGGGTGTGTGTAACTCCTGCAGTCCCAGGCTGGCTGTCCTGTGGTTCTGTTCTGCGGCCTTACACTGCAGGCATTGGAAAGACCATGGTGGTGAAATGGGCATGATTTAATGGAAGGAATTAAGAGTGATTATGCTGCTGTTGGCAGATGGGTTTCGGAGTGCGGGGGCTGTCAGACTGGATTATTAGAATTGCCTGGCTCCTTTCCCTAACCCTGGGCCCTGTTTTAATGAGCTAGACAACTGCCTGCTCGAGTCCTGCCAGCTGAGATCTTTGTTGAAAGAGTGCTCTTCCGCTACCTTGCTGGATTAGCTGGATCAGTCAAAACCGTGTTTGTAAATCGCCCGGGATTCATTTCTCTCGCTTATCTGGGTCAGGCATCGAGCGATTCAAGGTATTTATCATTTAATTAGTTGCGTTAAGGAGACATTGAAAAGGGACAGGTCCGCAGGCTGGCACACAACGGAATGGGATAGGGGGCTGGCGGTCAGCCCCATTACATGGTGAATTCCAAACTACTGACATGTGACCCATCCCTTCTAAAATATGAAGACCCCCCCCCTCGCCCCCCAGCCAGACTAACACTGAGTTCCTGAAATCATTAGGAAAAACGAGGTGCTAGTTTGCCCTGCCACTTGACCTGAACATCACCGAAGTGTAAAGAAGCTTGACAGGAGACAGAAGCTGAGAGATGGACCAAATAGAAAAATAATTAGCTCTAGTAGACAGAATGTGGAAAGAGGTGTGGCAGGTATGCTTGCTAACAAGGGGCATATTTTGAGGTGAGAATGTTTGTCATGAATGTCAGCACAAATATCCTCTGGTGGTTTTTTTTTTCTTTTTAGAAAGCTAGTATGTTTTCACATGGACCACTGCAGTGGGTCAGACGCAAACTGCTTTTACTCCTTACATTTATTTCTGTGGTGTTGCCCAGATGTCTCCATCAGCCCCGGGCCCCCGGTGAGCGCATGACCGTGCTGGGTAAAATTCCCATACAACACATCTTAGTTTATGGGACAGTGTTTATCAGGGAGCGCAGCGGAATGAGAGTATGGCGATCAATGTCTTCCTCGTTTATTGATATGTTTGCTCTGTGTGTGCTGACAGTTTAAAAATTATTATCTTTGAGGGCTGTGAACCCCTTTTAGGTACTCCACTGTCTTTGTTTTTTTACCATGGTAAATCGCTCAGACCTTTCATGTTTGGCCAGCTGTGTTTAGGAACATGCAGGGTTAAATGGTGCTGTTGGAATCTGCAGGGTTAAAGGATGTGGTTTGTTGTGGATCGCTATAAATAGATCTGCAAAGTGTTTGTTTGTGCACCTGTTCCCTGGCTCGGAGATCACTGGAAGCTCAGGACAGCTGCAGTGCTGCATGATGGGTACTGAAAGTAAAACATAGGTTGATAGTAATTGTTCACCTGAAACTGTGATTTTTGTAACTGAAAATAAGCTCAGCGCAATGTTGTTAAATTTAATATGAAGTATCTGTGATACTTTGCATACTTTGAGTTTCTTTACTTCTTGCCAAAAGCACAAATTCAAAAAACAGACAATGCAGGTTCATTATTTGAGTGTGTTGATTCATACTCCTCCATGTCATTTTGGTTCTGTATCTTTTCTTTTTTCATTGGGATTGCAGCAGTTCCACAGGAGAATATGCCAACCTTAAAACACAACAGCGATGAAGGCTGTGTGTCAAATGGGGCTCCAACACTGCTGCAGACGTGAGATCCTTTCTTCAGACCCAGAAGCCTCCCCTTTGTCATTGGAGGTGTCATGGTGAAACTAACATTTTTTTACAGATGCACCTTGTTAGTGATGAGCAGTGTTGTGACTTGAATTCTGGATAGCTCCAAATAGCTGGATTGTGTCTGAATTTAAGAACGCTTTGCACTCTGTGAACCCCAGGAGTTTGTGTTGCATTTGCACAGAGAGTAGTATACCTTGTGTTCTCCCAGCAATGAGGCTGCAGTCTGGCCCACATTGTCACCTGTGTGCAAGGCAGTGTCAGCAGCCAGCCAGCAAGAAGGTCTTCCTGCAGAGCTGGGCACTAGAATTGATCACTGGAGCATGACCCTCTGTGGGACCACAGAGCTCTTAAGCTACGCAGGAATTCTGTTTGCTAGGAGAGGCAGTAATCCCTATGTGGCTTGAAAGTGTAAGATTTCTGCTCTTGTGCACCAGTGGCAGAAATAAATCCATGCAGATCACGGGTTATGAAAACAGTGTCCACTGCGCAGCCTCCTCCAGCACTCATGACGACTGAGTTACAGTGCACAGGGGTTTTTTCAGAAATATGTAGATAAGAAATGAAGGGAGTTGAGGAGAGGAGAACAAGCCGTTCAGCCCATAATAGCTAGTGGGTGTCAGGCTGACTGTATACAGTTCTGCATGGGATGACAAGCTCTGCATTCTTTAAGAATTCCTACCATAAATTAAACTTTTCTTTTCCAGCCTTTGCAAAATATGCTCCACTCCTGACCAGTCTCTGCTGGTGTCCCTGCAGTCTGCTGTGCTGAGCATACTGACGGAGTGCGATTACACATTCTACAGCAGGCTTGGGCTCAGGTGAAGACCTTCAGTTCCCTGTGCATGTAGTCCTTCCCCCTCCGGCCTGTTTCTTCCCACCCTGAGGAGGACCAGAGGATGCAGGCTAAAGGACGGGTTGCCAGTCCTAGGCCTGGAGGCTGGTTTTCAGCCCAGCTGGGCTCCCCGGTGCACACGAGCACTAATTGTCCTAGTAATAGGATTACACTTTGTTTTCAGCTCTTAAACATGTTGCACGCTGCCTCTCACTATTGCATTTCATAAGGAAAATAAAATTCCAAACTGTTGAGTAGAAGAAGAAAATTGTAAATATTTCAATCGAGCAACATGTTTGTTCAGTTGAGGCTTGAGGTAGCTAATTACGCTCGGCCAGGACCAGGACTGGAAACCCCTGAGTTACAGAGCGTTTGGCAACAAAGGTGTTCATCTGAAAATTTTCGGAGCGGAAAGTTTTGATGAATGCATCATTTCCAGCCCAGTCCCAACTTTTCACAGAGGCCAAAACGTGCAGAAGCTTCGGGAGTTTCATTTGTAATAACAATTAAAAATCTCTGGAATTGGCTGGCTTTCCAGTGTCGGAGAAAGAGCTGCCGACACAGCCAGGGGGGAAGGAAGGAGCGCTGCGGCGGGGTTTTTAATCTGGGCGCTCTGCTGGGTCTGAGAGGGGGTTATGCGCTTCACAGACGGCCCCGGGAGCGGGGGTCAGGGTTCTGCGGTTTCGCTCAGGCGGCTCATCCAATTTGTGCCCCGCGCGAGAGTGTCCCTTGTGGGACATTCCCGGTGGAGTGCGCCCTCTCTGTTCCCCTCCCCCGCTGCGCGGCAGCGCTCGGAGCATTTGGATAGAGCCGTGCAGGCTTGCTGGGAAGCAGGATGGAATGAAAAATGTATTATGTAATTACCTCGCCGCTACCTAGCATTCATTTTAATGGGGTAGGCGCAAAAGTATATTACAGCTGAAGTACGTGTGGGTTTGGAGTTCAGAATTTAATAGCATGGGGAGCATATGTATTATTTACTATTCCAGCAAGCACTGAGCCCGAGCTTTTTAGCAAGTTTTTTTTTTTCTGCATTGTTCTGGTGCTACATAGAGTGCACATTCACAAGAATCTGTAACATCAGTCCTGATGGGCTGGATGTCTGGAGCTCCTCTGTAACTTCTAAATATTGGAGGGCAGTGACCACCTCACAGCCTGTCGTCCTCCAGGCTGAACATGAATACTGGAATAGGTGACTTCGAAAGAAAAGCAGGTTGCTGCTGTAGATGACTTTGGTGGACCAGTAGGGGGTGCTCTTCCCTCTGGGCCACAGTTTACAGACCTGTACTCCAGCATGGTGACCTTGGACACCATGCTGTTTACAGCACCCTTCTCTGGGTGAGAGCTTAAACTGAGGTTGTTGAAGACCCCATGGTAATTTCTGTGACAACAGGGGTGCTAACCTCAGTCTCCTAGCTAAATTCCTCACGGAGCTTGTGCAAACTAGGCTTCATAAAGTTTCCCGTCAGCGCGAAAGGTGAGGTAGTTTGTCACTACCCCAGCTGATCTGCTGTGAAGTGGGGCTACTGGTGAAGAGTGACCCCACCCAGGTGGGTGCTGCACGCCTGAGGTGGATGACGTTTGTTCTTCAAACAGTTGGCATTGAAACAGAAGACCAGTTTGTTCTTCTGTTTGAATGCCAGATCTCAGGATGCGGTCTTTCATGATGATGCACAGACCAGCTCACAGTTGCTGCCAATTCGGCATTCTGATGATTTGTGTTAATGGACAAGTGTTTTTTTTTTTTTGTTTTCTTTGAGTTTCAAGTTCAACACTGCAGGCTTGGCTGCTGTGTATACCATGTCAACGGCACTGGGACTAGCACTGAGAAAGAAGGAATCATTCTCTGAATTGTGTGACATTAAGAGACTTAACTTGAAGTGCCTGGAAGCAGCGTGTGTGAGTCTCAGGAGTACACTGGGGTGTGGTGATTCTCTGCAATTGCAGTCTTGCAGTCTTTGGAGTTCACATATGTCAGTCACTGACCTGGACAGCTCAGAGCTTCCTAACCAGAGTTGCTCTTCCCAAGGCTCATTTAATGCCCTTTTGTTCTTTTATTGCGGTGGATTTTTTTAGGCCCATAATCCTACAGCTTTAGCAGTATCCTGCCTGTGGTTTTTTATTAAAGAACATCACAGTTTATTATGGACGTCACAGTCTGAGTCAGGCCCCGAGACATGCGCTGTCCCATCATGGCTGTGGCCTGGGAAGAGCGCTTCACAAGAGTGAGGACGGGGCTTTCCGGCCCCCATGCCACAGGGAGATCCCAAAACGAGATTATTCGCTTCCCTAATAGTTTGAAAAGTTAAGAAGGATTCTCGGACAGAAGGCCAAAGCATGGGAAAACCATGCCGAGGACAGTGAAGCATGGAGATGAGCGGTGCACCTGCAGTCATCGCAGACTTGGACATTTTGTCTTCCTCACCTTTAAAACGTGAAACGTGGAAACACAGTCGAGCAGCTTTGTGAAGATGAAACATTTTCTTAGCTTCCTCTGGTGCTTTGCTGTGTCAGCTAGGTGTAGTATGAACCAGAGCTCTTGTGTGTTGTGTGTTGGGTTGTGTAAGAGTCCGTGTGCGAGAACATGAGTGTTGGAGTGCGTACACGCTTACACCTGCCTGTCCCAGCTTCGTTTTCACCCCCCCTCTCCTTTCGGTGACCTACTGGGACTGAGGGCTGACCTCTTGTTTGATCACCTGCTGTCTTGTCTTCTCAGTCAGCAAGGTCCAGCTGAACACATGTTCAGCTCTATACTTTCTGTTGCCCTCGCTGACCTCCAGGTGCTTTCCTCGTGCCTTTTCCTTTCTGCTCCTTTGAGGCGGGTCTAGACATCAGCATTTCCTGTAAGTCAGCCTGACCTGCATGTTAAATGGGCCGCGCACATTGACGTGGCTCAAGCATTTCAGAGTAAGCTTCAGAACAGATTTTCATACACCCCCTTCCTTTTTTCCTGGGGCTGTTTTATTAGATTCTTTTAGTCTGCAGGAGAGTCTGGGCTTGCAGAACAGCTTGTCTGGGTTCACCTGGTTGGGAAACACTTCCAGATGTTACAGCTGTCAGACCAACCTGTTTCCTGGGTTCAGAGCTGTTTATACCCGGGCATGTGGAGACTCAAAGTTCTGTTTGTCTCTTCAAGCTAACTGGAAAAACCCTTGTGTCAGTAGAGTCCTGTCTTATTATGTCTCTTTGGGGTTGTAATTAATTGTTTTTAAGTATGTTTCAGTGCTCTAGTGCATTGCATTTCTGCCTCTTTTGTTTTTAAAAAATAATTCAGAATTGCTCATGTTCCTTTGTTTCAGTTCACCAGTTGTGTGTTTTATGACTCTCAGCTACCAGCTATGACCCCGTACGCAGGGGAGAATGAGTCAGAAGGAGCAGCAGACTCCTTAGACTTCCTACCCCTAGAAACATTCAGCTTTTAACCTGTCACAGGCATCACATAGCTATGAACTATGAAGTAACTCATGGGATGGTGAGAGCAGCCTCTCTAGAGCATTATTCTGGCTACCCCCATCTCTTTCAAACCTGCTAAATGAGCTGCTGTTGAAACAAAAAAATAGAGAATACATAACTGGCATCTTCGTCAGCTATGTTAATTTGGAATGTTTAGAAATATTGACTGAGAAGGTCACAGAAAACGTATTTTTTAAGGGCATGAGGAGTTTCTTCTTGCACAGCCTATGTAACAGAAAAGAGAAAAGTAGTTTCTTCTTGCACAGCCTATGTAACAGAAAAGAGAAAAGTAATCAGGGAAATTCAGCTGATGATATAAGTTACCTTATCTCTCTCATTTATAACTCTTCTTATAGACTATCTTGCTGCATAGTCTGATGTACAGTACTGTATCACTGAACAATTTCCAGCACACTTTCAGGTGTCTGTCCTGCACAGTCTGAGATGCACATAAAACCAGTGTACACTGGCAGCATCCCCCCAGATAGAGGGGAAACATCCATCAGAAGCTCAGCACTGCAGGTAATAATTATGCTAGGGTAATATGCCAGTTCTGTTTCCTTTTTTCTCACATGAAGAATCAATCAACCTACACACTGCTGAACAACTGTTTTCTGAGGCAGATACAGAGAGACTCAAGACTGCACAACAATTAGGGAGCAGATGGGCTGTCTTACTGAGCAGGGAGTGAATCTGAAGTGCCTTAGATTTATAGACTTAATAATTGCAGTTTTTGTACCCAGAGTTTTATTTGTTTTTGTTGTGTTTTGTATTTTAATCTGTGCCACACAGCTGTGTAGTTTTTCCATTCTGTAGGACAGATGCAGATGGCATTACACAACTCGCTCTTCCTGGGTTCAGCAAACAACTTTTTCTCAGCATGGTTTTTACGGCTTCCTCTGTTATGTTTTTCCCACAGACATTCCTGCTTCTGCCTTCTTATAATCTGAACTCCTGTCATGTGCTGGACCTTTTTCATATTTGTCTATATGAAACTGAAAAGCATCCCAAAATGTAATGTTCAAAAGTCTGGTGTTGTATGCATTTAAAAAAACCCTGTTGCCTTCTTTATCACAATCCTTTACATTTTGATCTTCTCACAATGCCACTGATGTGTGTATGTGACTAATTAATGGCTTTCACTGCACAGTGGAGATGGTTGTGCTGAGCCCTCCCTACTATGATAAGACTATAGACAAGTCACCTTCCTGCCACACCCAACCCATGTAGAAATAGGGGGTCTCTGATCACTGTCAAAGCCCCCATCTGTGTCAAACATTTTGATTCTTTGTTGTTTTTATGGTCATAACTATACTTTTCCAGTTGACTGATCCTGGCAGTGTGGAGTGTAGTCAGTTTAGTGGGTTTGTACAGGAGCTCCTTTCTCTGTCACTTCCTTTCCTGGCCTGGAACATATTGTACTAGGAGTGGGATACAGCACCACCTGGTGGAGAAAAAGGTGGAGATGTCCAATTTTGTCCTCTAAAAATGCTGACTTTGGAGTGGAAGCCTGATCCCACCGCTGACACCATATGGGACAGATCCTCTTTTGGTAGCATGGTTCCTTAGATCTAGGCTCATCAGACTGTCAAAACCAGCTTAGATGTTGATGTCCAGGAAGCTTCGTGGTCTGGTACAAACCAAAAAAACACTATAACATCTCTTTGCCTCTAAGTGACATATCTTTAGATAATAAATAATTATAATAATTGCTTACACTTATATAGTGCTTTTCTGGACACTCCACTCAAAGCGCTTTACAGGTAATGGGGATCCCCTCCACCACCACCAATGTGCATCCACCTGGATATAAGCTCAAACAGCAATTAAAACCCAGGCGAAAAAATTGCTTAATTATTTAGTAGTCAAATTATTAGAGTCTTTTACTGTACCTAGGCTGGCCTGTCACACCAGCACCCAGTGTGTCAGTTCACACAACTGCTGATGGATGTGTTTTCAACAGAGAAAAGCAAAGTGAAGAAGGCAGGAACTTTTGACTTCCTAACCCAGGGAGAGGTGTGAAGGAGGTGGGAGGAGGCTCATGTTCCAGCTGTGGACCTGCTCTGAGATGGAGATGTTTGCAGAGAACAAGGGCTGGTTGAGGGTTGCTGTTGTGCAGAGATCAACATTCTGGCCCATTTGCTTGTTTGCATTTCGCCAGAAAGATGTATAATAAGGTCTTTATTTTTTTTAAAGCTTTAATGTTTTCTGTTCCATTATATAAAGGTTACATAAATGCCATTAGCTCAAAATGTCATTTTCATTATGGGGCAACTAATAAGACAGAACAACCACACCAGTGGGAGACATATGATTACCGTAATTGCAGGTTAACCCTGGTGCCTGGAAATGAATCTGTGAGTTACATTCTTCTGCGGGATCCTTTTATTCTGACCTCCCTTTTGCATGGCTCATTTAGAGAAACAGTTCCAAAAGTAAGCCCCCTGTCCTCAGGAGTCTGGGATTTCTATTTTTACTCCCTTCAGCATGAATTTTGCCTCAGTCCAAGGAGAGACTGATATAGGCTACTGTGGCAACCTTCCTTAATAATGGAGCCCATTGTTGAGAACACATTAACTGTAACTGTACATATTTGGACCAGTCCTGTTACTCTGTTTGCAGGCTCAGAACTGTCTCATGTGTGCAGCCAGATCAATTCTCATTCACTGCCTCGGGTATTATATACTGTACACATCTTTTCATAAATGCATCTCCAGCGGAGACATAATTTAATAACCTTGGTCTGTTATTGTTCATCTCTAGACCTTTATGCTTGGCTCTGCAGCAGTCCAGCTCATTTTAATGCTACTCTTGACTGCATGCTCGTCCCTTGGTGCCTGCTGGATCTGCAGGCAGTCTGGGAGCCTGTGTGACAAGAGCTCTTTTCCCACTGTGGCCCAGCAGCCCGGAGAGAGCTCCCGCTGAAGGAGGAAATCGCAGGCCGTTGTTCCTCGGGGGCTGAAACCTTCTCTCAGCCAGTCTAGGAAGGGATCGTTAAACACCCCCCAGACCTCATCTCCAAAACCGCCTGACAGCAGCAAAGAGCTGCAGTCGCGGATGACCTCAGTAGTTTCTCCCTCCCACATGCACGGCCATGCCTTGGCCATGTTTTTTCTACAGAAGGCAGTCTCTCTGCCCGCCCTCCACGACGGAGGGAAATGTTCATTATCGATTCCGGATCGTGAAACGGATTCTGTTGCCCCTCTTGCGATGAGCTGAGTGTGATTAACAGTCCCAGAGAGAGTGTTATGAGTTACCGAACACTGCAGAGAGTCAGCGTTCCTCAGTCCAGACTACAGCACACAGCCCCAGGAGACAGAATCCCTTTACAATCCAGTTATCTCCCCCATCATACAAATCATATGCACTTATTGACAGAATTTCCAGATTTAATCCTGAATGGAATGTATTTCATGCACCTGTATGGGACAGTAGTAAGCCATCAGGGAGTCCCACTTAACCTTCATCTTACAGCATTTTATGATTCCTCCAGAAACGGGGGACATGCAGGATGGTGGCTAAAGCATATTCAGAAGAGATCCTCTTTTCTAGTCATGAGAAGGGTAAATGCAGGAATAGACTTCCTTTGCACAAGAGGTTAAACCATTCCAGCTTTCAACAGATGTGTATAACCCAACAAAACAAGCGACCCTATTCTGAGTAGGTTTGTAGAGACCTCTCAAATGGCTCTCAAATGAAGATCGGACTTCCTTGCTTGTTAATAGGAGAAGTCCTTGCAAGCATGTCCAGTCTTAGTTCAGTTAATGGGGAGCAGAGTGGGAGAGAGTGTATGGTACTGCGTGGTGGAGACAACTCTCTGCTGCTCTGTGCTGGCCTGTGTTAATGCCGGGGTCTCAGAGCATAGGTACCAATTTTCCAACATAGTTCTGGGTTGCTGATCTTAAAGTGTACTGACATTTGCAAAGCATTTCTCTGTCCCACATTGGACCTCAACCCAACAAACAATAACTTTCTTATTATCAACAAAGGCTTTGTTATCAGTAAGGACGTGTCAAGGAGAACAGACAGTGTGTTGGCAGTCCTGCTAATGAAACTATTTATAAAACTATTTATCTTCAGTGTCCAGTATAACAGATTCTTTGTAAATATGGTGCACAGAAGAAATGCATTGCCCTTTTCTTTGCAGACCTTAGTTAATCATTATCCACATGTTTTCTGTGTTGTTTTACTATAGAAGCTCCAGGCTGACAGCCAGATTGTTCATGCTTTCGAAACCTTCCGATTGCCATCTGTCAAACCCATTCTCAACAACTCTGCCTTTTTCTAAAACTTGATTAAGTCTCTACCTTTTTCATCTTCATTTTTGCAAAAAGCCTTCCCCTTCTCATCATTAAGCAAGAACCACTTTGTCACTCTCGTCGTTAATGCTGATGTTCACTGTGCTGCACAGTTTTGCTCCAGTCTGCCACTGGCTTCCTCACCACCATTAAGCTTGTTGGCAGAGCACTCTGTTCCTGTCAGAAGTCAAGTTGAGTGCAGATGCTGGGGTTTGTGGTTTTTTTGGAGGGCTGGTTTCCCAAATATTTCTGAAATGTACAGCTCTTTTACATTCGCTCATTGACAGCAGCTGTCCTGCCTGGACACCTTTTCTGATCCAACGTCTGTTGCTCATGATTGACTGAGAAATAGTTGAATGATAAATCAACGGAATCATAATTAACTAGTCTTAACATAATTAAGACTGCAGAGTCCGCAGCAAGACATGATAGTTATTGAGCATTGTATCAGCTCTATCCTATGGTCAATTCCCAAACATGAACAAAATAGAACTGCATTTACTCCTGCTTTAGCAATATGATTAAAATATATCAAAATAATATAATCAGAAATATGGGGGGTGCCACATATCTGTGCTCAGACTCTGGGAACTCATAGTGCCTATGTCACAGAGAAGGTCCTCTTTCTGTTTTGCTACACTGCCTTTCAGTAGGTCAAATGATTATAAATTAGATTATAAACATTGTGATTATGATCATAATTAGCACAGAAGGTAGGGCTAATGTATCTACAACTTTTTTTTCCTGTTTTTTGTACGGTGTCTGCAGTTGAAATAGTCAGTCTGGATATTCATTTTAGGAATAGAATGCGTTCTATTTAAAGAATGGCCCAACAGCAGGTCTGTGAATTTACCTCAGTCTTTCTGACTCAGTCTCGGGATTGAGCCGAATGATTTTCGGTGGGTGATTAACGACCAGCATCCCAACAAACATATTGGAGTGAGTGGCCTCTTCTTATCTGCAGTCTCTATCATGTACCTACAGTCTGTCTGAAGGCATACCTGTGCGGCAACTAACTTCAGGCATGCGTATGTAGCTCGGCTGTGGATTTCCTGATTCCGGGCTAGACAAGGTGAGGTTTCCAGCCCGGTTCTGGGTCAAACCACCGGACCACATGGGATTGTGAGCTTCTGATGGGTTTTGTTGTCCCCAATAGAGGGGCTGGATGGATGAGCACACTCAGGCCTGCTGTCTAATGAGACCGTCTCTCTCCCAGACTGCCACGCCAGAGGAGGTGTGCTCCTGTCGTTAACCACGCTGAGTCGCTCGGTAATTGAATGGCGTCGTTAGCAAGCCGCGGGAATGTGAGCTGAATCTTAAACACGGAAGAGCAAGATAAGGCAGACACAAAAGACAGACAGGAATGGTGATGTGAAGAACAAACCGAAGAAAACTCTTAATTCTGCTCCCCCCGCCAGTCGCCCTAATAACTAAAATGTACAGGTAATAAGAAGAGCACCATATCATCGGCAGTGAAAATGATCAATTAAAGTGAATCATGCAGTATATGCTTCTGCTGTTCTGCTGTATTTGAAAATGAATGCTGTGTTTGGAAGGATTGAAGGGGTAACTGCCGGTTATTTTGTGGTCTGTATGTTTGCTGCCAAGGGTCTGTTGCTGCTGTGCAAGTCTGCCTGCAGTCTGCAGCCTTCAGCTCTGTGCAGCCTCCTCTCTGTGCCCCTGTCTGCAGCCGCGCAGGAGGTCTCTGGCGTCCTTGTGGGGTCTTCACCTGCGCTTGATCCTCTTGTCACAGCTGGGCTGTAGAGGATGCAAGTTCTCGTAACGGGTTAAGGAGGAATGGTTAGGCAGTGTCCTTTAGTTTGTGCTGATTCAATGACGTGGCTGGATGTTATCCTCTGTCTGTAAGTACTTTCCAGTGTAATGAATGAATTGCCTTCTATGACTGTATTGTGCTGGGAGAGAGCCCTGTATGTTTGTACTGTGGCTGACCTTGGCGTCTTGGAGTGATAGCACACACACAGCTCTGGGATTGTGTGTGTGTCGGGGTCTAGGTCACTAGAGCGTCTCGTCTGGTTTTGATCACTTCCTTTTTAAATATTTGTTGGCCTGTAGAGTAATAAGCGTTGACCTGGGCCTAACGGCGTCTGACCTGCCGTCGTTCCTCATCTCCGGCTTGATCAGCAGTGCAGCGCTGGCCTTCAGAGCTGGGCAGAGGCTGAGGGATAATGGTCACGGAGACCGGCGGAGATTCAGAGCTCGGCTCAGCAGGGCAGGTGTGGGGCTCCTGCCTGGGTGACCTCACAAGAGGGCAGTGATGCCCGTTCTGGTCCTCTGCCCCTATGGGGAGGTTAGGCAAGGAGTGCTCGGTACACACTCTGCTGCAGAATGGTTACATTTATCGCAGAAACTGCATTATTTAAATGCATTTATTTAAAGCAAACTGTTAAATTATTGAAATCATGGACAGAAATGACTGTGTTAATCACGGTCTCTCTCTGACCGGGCTCTTTTCCATCTAATCCTGCAGGTGTTTTCTCCCGGCAGTCATTTTATTGTTCTTTTTTTTTTCCTTCAAAGGAAATGGCTGAAAAGAGCTTCTGATGTACACTGACTTGCTCTCTGTGTTCGGTCTGACTGACTAACGTGTGGTAACTCACGTCCAGGATGGCCAGGGCTCTTGTACCTTTTCTCTGGGACCCCAAGAAGCAACATACTCTCGGTTGCAGCCCTGAGCCCGCAGTCCTGGATTACAAATTACAGCCTAATCCACTTTGTTGCGTCATACACCATTGTAATCCTTGTAAAATGTGCAGAAAGTCTGGTGTTTGGCAGTGTGAGCTTGTGGCTAGGGAGATGCACACAGACCGTGGGCTGGGGTACTCACAGACAGCCTGGGCCACAGCTTTATCAGGGTGGGAGGGAGAGCTGTCTGTGGGGTTGCACTATCCCAGCCCCGATAGACCAGGATGATTTCATGGAACCATCGAGAGGCTGCCAGCACTATTTTGGGTGTTTTTTTTCACAGAACTTTCAAGCACCGTAGCTGGGAGACACTGGTCCTGATTTCTGTTGGAGCTATACACTCTGTGGTCACTTGCCACCAGAGCCTTCATTAAGGTTTAATCATTGTTGACTGACACTAGCAAATGGGAAACTATTCCGAATGTGAAGCCCAGCAGTAATCTTCCAGGAGCCATTCCTACATGCCCAACGTACACAACATGATGAACTCTAACCCCCAGTTCTTCTCATGCAGTATCTGCGCCTTTTTAATGAGTAATACATGCCGATGGTATATGTTACAAGTATCGGTGTCTTGATCAATATACAGTATATTGTTGTCATCTTTTTGTTCTGTCTTGTTTCATGCGTGCCATGTGAATCACATTGAGTTACGGTAGTTTTCTGCAGAAGACGCGTGAAGAAAAACGAAACTGCTGCTGGCTCAGGCTGATGGTTGTGTACGATGAAGACCTTGTGAGAAATCCTTGGCTGTGTATATAAACCAAACCCTTGTGAGGCACTATGGGCGTCAGGGCATCTGGCTTATGCTGCAGTTACACGAGAAAGGGTGTTCTTATTTGCCAGTCGTGACAAAGCCCTTGCCTGATGTTTGAAAAGGTGAGGAAGAGATCAGGTAACTATATCATGCTCTGGCCACAGTCCAAAATCTCTCCGGCTTCCAGGCACTAGCAGAGTGATCCACTGATCCATAGATGCCCAGAGGTTTCCTCACACTGCAATGTTTTTTTTCTCCACGGTGCAGTACCACACAATTCGAGAACTGTTCTCGAGCGAATCTTAGCAGAATGTCGGAATGATCCCGGAATGGCAGTAATTCCTGGAGGAGGTGGGCCGTGGCCAGCAACCCTGGTGTCCTGCAGTTTAACAGTGCTGGCCGCCCCTGTCCCAGACCTGCTTTGACAGCAAACGCAGAGAGCGCAAGCTCTTCCGCATGCAAGCTTCTGCTGAGAAGAGCTTTGAACAATTAAGAACGTTGAGCCCGAACTTAATTTATTTATGAAGTTCTTTTGCTTTCTGGTTGTCAGATTGTAAGTGGCTGTGGAAGTGCACATGTGCTGCTGACAGCTCGCCCGCTTCTCCGTGCAGGAAGTGAAGGGCGCTCTAGAGAGGGAAGCTGACTCTGTTTTATTCTCTGCGCGGGCAGGAACATGAAGCAGTGTGCACCGGCGGGGGCGCAGCGCCGCCCGGCGAGAGAAGCATCCTGAGCGAGGCATGGAGAGGCGCTAAGGAGGGGCCGCGAGGCAGGTGACAGCCTGCATGGGCACGGCCAGCATGGACACGAGCGTGGCTGTGGAGACGAACCCTGCCCTGAACCCGCTGTGCCAGGACTGCGGGCAGCAGCACTGGAGCCGAGAGAACCACCTGTACAACTACCGGCACGAAGTGGACGATGACCTGGTGTGCCACATCTGCCTGCAGCCGCTCGTGCAGCCCCTGGACACGCCCTGCGGGCACACCTTCTGCTTCAAGTGCCTGCGCAACTTCCTGCAGGAGAAGGACTTCTGCCCGTTGGACCGCAAGAAGCTGCACTTCAAGGTCTGCAAAAAGTCCAGCATCCTGGTGCACAAGCTGCTGGACAAGCTGCCTGTGTCCTGCCCATTCTCCGCCGCCTGCCCCGACTCCATGCCCCGCTGCGACCTGGAGGCGCACCTCAAACACAGGTGAGGGAGCACGCGGCACGCCCATCGCGGCACAGCCCGGCTGCTCGCGCACTGCAGCACCTGCAGAAATCAACGAGCAGGTGCAGGTGGAGGGCTGTGGGCTGGGGAGGTCAGGGAAAATCTTTTGCTGCCAGATAAACAAGGAATGAGTTTGGAAGTTGTAGTTCAGAACAGTAACTTGTCAGGAGACATTCTGATTGATCATGCAGCACAGTTACACTCTAGTCAAGCTGAAGAGTGCCTGTAAGCTTGGGATCAAGCTCTTCGTGGTTCGTGACATCTTGTCACACACTGTGGGTGAAGCACATTTCCTCCCCAGCAGTCTTTGTTAGCCTGTGATCTTCTAAAGCAACTCCACAGACTGACTGTTCTTTCAGTCATGTCGTTTGGACCTGTCATATTTTTTTAAGCTGCACTGGAGAGCTTGTTACTAATCACTACATTCTACATCATGCACCAGATAATGACAAAAGAAAAACAAGCCTCTTTGGAAGAGCATGGGTAGGATTTAGCTGTACAAAAAGAATGTTTTTTTTGGAGAGGGTTTAATGCATCACTAGAATTAGAATTTATTTTTTTTGTAGACATATGTAGAATCTAAATCAAGGGGTGTTAAGCTAAAATGGTATCATGTGGTAGTAAGGCTTCATTACTGTTGCACCTGAATGATCACTACATTATAGAAAAGACATTGCTGCTCTGACAGTCCAGAGAAGGGCAGAGGGATATATTCGGGGGATTAAGGGAATATTCTACACAGGAACAGAGAGCAGAAGACAAGTTTATTCACAATGTGTTATGGGATCATGTAACAATCTACCCAGCCATATTCTTGAAGTCGAACCCTTAGCTTATTTCAGAAAGTCTGGTTATGCTCCTTTTTAACCCCTCGCTACTCACTCCTAAAAGGGTTAGATGGGCCAGGCAGCCCCCTCTGCTTGGCATTCTAGTTTTAGACATGTCAAAGCCTTTTCTGATGACGTTTTGTTTAAAAACTCGATTTTTTTAGACCTTTACCTTTCAGTGATGTTCACACTCCCCGCTAGACTACTGTGAACAGCAGCGAAATGGGACACCTCTGTGCTGGGCCTGCCCTCCCAAGGGACTGCTGAAGTAACAGGGAGACTCGTTGCTGTGTGAAGAGGGGTAAAGCAGGGTTCTGTGGAGCGTGAGGGAGAGAGGAGGAGGTGCTCACTGCTCCGGCCTGGTCACATGCGCTCACACCGCTGGGATTAGGCCCCACCAGGGGTGTCTGTCTCTATCATGTGAGGGGGGGGTGCCCGCAGATTCCCACAGATTCCCACTCTCTGCTTGTACCATGCCGGGAAACTTCGACTCCAGGAACCTCTTCAATTATTTCTTTTGTGAAACTGCGAAAGGGAACCCCACTCTGTGGTGAGTCGCTGCCCGGCCTCTCTGTCTCTCGGAATCTGCCGGGAAGCTCCAGCTGATTTTATCTGGAACTTCGGTAGGTCCTCTGCCGCCTCTGCTCTTTCATCTGCTGGCTTCAGGGATCAGTGAACAATTCCCCATCTTGACAGCGGTGGTCACTGGGGCTTCTAGTCTGTGTGTAGTGCGGTGTAGGAGAGCCTGCCTGTGGCCAGTTTAGCGGGCGCTCAGTTGCAAAGCTTTGTCAGGACACAGCATCCTTCGCTGTCCTGCCCACAAGCTCCCTGCGCTCCCAGCGCCAGAGCACTGCTGTCCCTGTGATGGGGGCAGTGGGCAGAAACGCAGTGCTGCCACTGGCTGCTCTCCTTCCACTCCGCTTCCTGTGCATCTGGTCTATTCCCCATGTGCTTTTCTTTCAGCCATAACAGGACGCTTGTCAAGGCCCCTCTGTTTTGGGTTCAAAAAAATGGGCGACAGATTTTGCTCTGGAGCAAAAAGTTCTGGAAATTCCCTTATCGGTTATCGCACTGTGCTGTCAGATGTCCTGGATCTGCAGGGAGCGCTGTCCTCTGGTCTGGTCTCAGGCCGCCTCGTGTCATCTGAGGTGATGAGCAACAGCATCAGTCTGCTTCAGAACACGATCTGCACTGTGGGATCTGGGAGTGCTTACAGGTCACCTGCTGTTAAAAACTGCCGCTAGTGAGGAATTTTGATTTTTGTGAGAATAATGTTTAGTCTCTGGTGATCTAACACCTGGCACAAGTGTAGCTTTCGTAGCATACTGGAGGAAGGTGATTGACTCCCTGTTGGTTTGCATAGTCTTATCAAAGCACCGTGGGGTTAAACTGGATTTTCTGGAAGGATTGTGGGAATGCGTTATGCACTGCAGTCCTCATTCCTACCCTGTGGGGCAGTGCAGTAAAGTCAGCAAGTGTGTCCCATGTCCCAGGTGTCCAGGAGCTCTCAATCACCGGGCAGGCCTGGAGAGGAGGCGCTCGGAGAGGCTGCCGGCACCCGACGGCGGCGGGGAGGGCAGAGCCATGGGGATGGAGCCTCCGGACAGCGCACATTCGCCCGAGCCGGGGAGCGCCGGGGATTCCCCACCAGGGGGCAGCACTGCCTGTGCCGCGGTGCCCATGTGGACGGACGAACACGGCCTGGACAACCCCGCTTTCGAAGAGAGCACGGAGGAAGACAGTGAGTACGGGGGCCCGCCTGTCAGCCTGCGTCTTCCCCTAGAAGTTGGCAGAATTTCGGAAGCCGTGATACGCTTCTCCTGAGCATCTTGTATAGTTCTGTGTGCACCACGGCTCATGGCTGCAGAAAAGGCACCATCCTGTCTGTGTTTCTCTCATTCTCTACCTCTGCTGTCTGTCCCAAGGCTGAGCTGAAGTCTGAAGGAACGTCCATCCATTAGTTCTCCCCTTGCTTGATGTTCCGCTCAGTCTTGCCAGCAGGTGTAAGCGAATGAGACCGCTTGCCATGCAGATGGCAGACCAAGAGAGAGATTCGGGAAATGTGAGGGCAAGAGAGGAGAAGGCCTTACTCACACCTTTCCAGACAGTTCCTGAACTCTCGTGTTGAAATGACCGGGACACACAGGGTCCTAGTACCTCTATCAACACACTTTCATATATCTGATGCCTTTTTAAGCACAGTTGAAGTCTGGAATCCATGTGTGGAATCCCAACTGCATCGGTTGGGGCTCTGGACTAAAAACTGGAAGGTTGTGGGTTCAAACCCCAGGTGAGTCACAGCCTGACTAGAGTACAGTAGAACTATGCACATGTAGATATAGATCCCTGGATAAAAGTGTCAGCCAACTAAAATAATTATCATAAGAAAATGAAAAGGTATACACACACAGTGCGGTCTTAATAACTTGTG
This sequence comes from Lepisosteus oculatus, assembly GCF_040954835.1. Taxonomy (NCBI): domain Eukaryota; kingdom Metazoa; phylum Chordata; class Actinopteri; order Semionotiformes; family Lepisosteidae; genus Lepisosteus; species Lepisosteus oculatus. The sequence goes on along the minus strand of NC_090700.1, from coordinate 5,599,852 downwards.
TGCGTTTAAACTGTAGGGAAGTAGTGTCGTACTCTAACCTACCCACATGTTGATAAACCAGTTCTAGCACCTGTGTGTCTTTAGAAGGAGGGCTGATTATTTTTATAACATCATACTTCAAATTGTATGACACCTTTTTCGTTGGCATAATTCTTCACGGAAGAAACTAGATTCATAGATCATGGTCCTTTGTTGGTATATAGCATGTGTTCTCCTCTTCCATTTTCCCCCAAAGCTTTAAGTTTCCCATTGTGCTGTTAACCCTCTGTGCTCAGCTCTTTGTTGTGATTCTAATCCTGGTGAACAGAGATTAATCTCCTGGTGTCTTCATCACCAGAAGGAGTAGCTAGCTGGGAGTTAGGTGATGTGTGTGGGTGAGTTCTCTTAACTGTGTCAATGCAGTTCCTCAGTAAGGTCTCGGAGTGCCCTTCTCTCTGTGCCTGGACACATTATTAGAAGCCATTATTTAACTGTTCCCCTGTCCAGTGTTCCAGTATCTCTCCTTACAGTCCCTCCAGTCACATGACAGTACAGTAGCGTGCAGCTTTAATAATGATTTAATGATGACAAGCTTTTGCACATAATATACTGTTCTCCGATAACTGTATTGTTGCTTATACTTCAGCAGCCTATAAACAAGACACACATTGTAATTTCCCATAGTTCCCATAAGTCTCCAGTTTGAACAGTTTTTTGAATGGCTTTTATTCTCCTTTGCTCAATACAGCTGGTGCAGTATAGTCCGGTTTGTGCTGACTGTGTTCTTCATTCATGCCCCCTTGTGTGCTGGCCTGTGTGGGAGCCAGTTGTATTGTTATTATGTAAAATGCATTAATTCATAATCTTGTACAGTTAAAGTGGACACATTTATTAGATATTTTAATTTTTTGTGCTCACTGTTATATAATATGCACCTCTGCCTTCGCTTTTGTTTCTTGTTATTAAACGTTAGCAAAGTGTCTTCTACAGTACGTCAGCGCTTCCCCTCTGTAGATCACCAGTGTGAAATATTGTTCGTGCTGTATGTTAATGTGTGTAGCCACCAACTTCATTGCGACCACCACAACGCTCATACTCATTTCCAACATATTGCGGAGGTTTGGTCATCGGAAATCAAAGAAAAGCTACATATGTATTCGTCACAACGCATGACATCAACGCAAAGCATTTAACCTGTCTGAAGGTTTGGATTCTGCCTGCATCTCCTGTACACTAAATGTAGGACCTTGATAGGTTTGTGATCATTATAAATACTAATACATCTCTTATGTCTTCTGGAGAAAGCTTTATAAAGGATCATTAACATTACTTTAGCAGCATATGTAGCTTTTATGAAAGTGTGAAGTCATCAAGTTAAAAAGCATTCATCGTCTATATTATTTCCTGTTTCTTCACAGGATTAGTTTACAATATTGTATATTGTTTTGAGACTTAGAAGCATTGTGTCCCTAAAACATTTCTGTTTGGTCTGGGTGTATTTTTGGTTCAATAAGTTTGTTTTGTTTTCTATTGTTTCGAACGTTTGTTTTCGGCTGTTGTTAAAATAACCAATTAAGCCCATGAACGATAACAGATGACTAAGAAACGATTGAACCCTGTGCTGTGTCACAGCAACTGTAACACCTGTCCTTTTGTTTCTGTGACTCTCTCCACTAAATGAAAAGAACAAACCTGAGTCACAGGCCTGAGAAGTTTTTGAGAAGATCGACTGGGAGATCTGGGAGCTCTCGGTGTAGCGGCCCTGTCTGTTCCCCGGGTGACATGTCAGAATGGCATCTGTGTGTGCTCCGCAGGTGTGCACAGCTTGGACTGCAATCCAGCCCGTGCCAAGAGACCCCTGAGTAACCCCTGTATCCACCTGCACAGAACCAGCAGCACCAATTCCTCCGGCTGGGATATTCCCGAGGATGGACCACCACCCCCTGCCGAGGAAGGTAGCGCTCCCTTTTCCTCTTCCTCTTCCTGTCCTGCCAGCTCCAGCTGCATGGGCCTGTCAGAGGCTGTCCTTCCTCCTCCCATGCTGTGTGAGTTAGTCAGCCCGTGGAGTGTGTGTGTGTGTGCTTGTCGAGATATGGACAGCTCCCTTTAGCTGGTTCAGCGCAGGGCATGCCTTTGGAATGCATTCAGACAAAGCCAAGGTTTGGACACAGAGGCCGAAGTTCAGGCCAGGCCACTGGAGAGACGGGTGACTTAAAAAACCGAAGGGTATTTTCAGACTGAGTGTCCGTGGTCGAGCCGCGGTTTAGCACTGTCTGTCTTGAAGCAGTGTGTCCGTGAGCTGTGGTCCGCACCCCACCTGCTGCGCTGGTCCCTGTAGCCCCAGTGTGAACATGTTGGCCTTCCTGAACCCCTCCCAGGCTGCCCGAAGGTCCCTGGCCTGCCAGAGGGGGAGATTACCACCATTGACATCCAGCGCTCCAACCCCTACATGGAGCTGGGCATCAGCGTCGTCGGCGGCAACGAGACGCCGCTCATCAACCTCGTGATCCAGGAGGTGTACCGCGACGGCATCATCGCCAGGGACGGCCGTCTGCTGGCGGGAGACCAGATCCTCCAGGTGATCCCCCCACCCCTTTCGGTACCCCGGGATCGAGCTCGTGTTCTGGGGCTGGGCTGGGGTCGTCTGAGGAGGCTCAGCCCAGCCTCATTTGTTTGGCTGTTAATTTTCTATATGGCTGCGTTTACTGATGGCGGTCGTTTCATAAACTCAGCTATATAAAACAGGCAACACAAATTTGGCCAATAATGTTCAGGCCTAATTGCCAGCTGATTGTGCACCAATGTAAAAAGGCACAAAGATGTCTGGATTCCTACAGTATCAGAGAAAGTCCTTTGTTTGACTCCGGCCTGGTCCAGCGACAGTCAGGAGAGAAGGAACAGGACCTGCCTCTTTGTAATGAACCGTCTGCGAAATCCACAGCCCTGCAGTTTTTCACCCCTCTTGGCCCGCCAGCGAAGGGCCCGGCCCGGACTGGTTTTACACGAAGGGTTCTGAGGAGGGCCCGCACACCCGTCCCGCCCTGGGCTGACAGGCCGCGGTCGGTTCTGCTCCCCAGGTGAACGGCGTGGACATCAGCAACGTGCCCCACAACTTCGCCCGCGCCACCCTGTCCCAGCCCTGCCCCGCGCTGCAGCTGACCGTGCTGCGGGAGCGGCGCTTCTCCGGCCGGCCGGCCGCGCCCGGCCCCGAGGGGGGCGGCGGCGCCTCCTCTCCGCGCGACGACGGCGGCGGCCTGCGCGTCACCCTGCACAAGCGCGACTCCGGCGAGCAGCTGGGCATCAAGCTGGTGCGGCGCACCGACGAGCCCGGCGTCTTCGTGCTGGACCTGCTGGAGGGGGGGCTGGCCGCGCAGGATGGGCGCCTCTGCAGCAACGACCGCGTGCTGGGCATCAACGGGCACGACCTGCGGCATGGCACCCCCGAGCTCGCCGCTCAGATCATCCAGGTACCGCAGCCCTACACTTATTGGAGCGCCCCTTCCTTCCTCCTCTTGAAAGACAGCCAGGACTCCGCCTCAGAAGCTGAAAGACGTTTTTCTTTTCATGCACAGGGAAGCGATGCACGCGGGGGTGCTCGGTGTATTTTTCTCAAAGTGATTAAATTAGATCAGTCCTTAAATATTTTTCTGATCTCTCTCACGCTTTCCTGCGCTGAAATCCCGCACATCTTCCTCTTCCCTGTTTGCCAAAGATAACTTCTTTTAACGCGATTGGTAGCTTAGTTTCGTGGCCCGCGTTCCTATAGAACACAGTATAGATTTACATAGTAAATTTACATTTTTTTACATAGTAAATTTACAAGATTTACATTGTGTCTCCAGCATTCTTCCAATCCAGTTCAAACCAATTCTGTAGGACCGTTTTATAAAATACTGCAGCTTCTACCGAAAACGTATGTACAAAGTTCACAGAGACCCTCTAAACAGTACTGTGGAGACCGAGGAACTGGTATACTTGGTGTAGTTTACACTTGTATGCAAGACAGTGTAAAAATCCACATCTGGAATATACAAAGACTAGGCATATCAACAAGAATAAGGTAAAGCAAAGGTTAAAACAGCACAGAGAACACACCTAAGCAGTAACAAAGTGGTACACTGAGTTAATGAGTCCTGCAGGAACAAATTAATGTAGAAGGCTATTATTTTTGCAACGCTTGCAGAAAATGTTTGAGAAAACTCGGAGAATCCTGTAGGAGAGAATGCTCATTTTATTTTCCTGGGCTCTGGCTATGGGTATGTTCTGAAGTTGTGTGATTACAGTAAGATATCTAATGGATCTGAAAGGGTAGCAGCTGTCAGTCTTCATTAGTAGACTTTGCCTGTGCTGGATTGATTGAAGATGAATTGTAGAGATTAGCTGAACAAAACAGACTGTGTACCCAGTGGGTGGTGGTAGCTGTAATTGCTGTACAGTGAAAGAGTCATGGACTGAAATGACCTTTTGTCTCCACCCTTCCTCTCGCCCTGCCTCCCTGTGTTGGACTGACAGGCCAGCGGGGAGCGAGTCCACCTGGTGATCTGCCGACCCAGCAAGCCGCTGCCCCCCCTGCCCAGCGCCAACGCCAACACCGTCCGTGATGCAGGGTGCCACACCATCGCCCTTCCGCACCCCCTCCACCCCCCGGTCTCCACCCCCATGCAGCACCTCGGGCGGCCCAGCACGCACGCCACGCACCGGGTGAGCCCCCCGCCCAGGCACCCTGGAGACCGTTCAGAGAGCCCTCTCCACCACAGTGAGAGCGTCCTGCTTCTCCCGCACGGATCCCACATCCCCACTTCGGCTGCGGACCCCCAAAGGGCAGTGAGATTAGACTGGAGTGGGGATGTAATTGAGAACATCAGATCTGTCTTGCAGAATTACTTCCTGTCATTTTTCTAGCACGTTTCATTCCAAAGCGCCTTGCATGTTGGAGGGGACCTACTTCACACCCCGCGTGCACGCCACCCTCACCCGGGGCGACACGCAGCCCCCCCTACAAAACAGGGGTAGCACCCCAACTCTCATGAACAGTGTCAGGGGATCCCTTATAACAAAAGCTGTCAGGACCCCGGTTTACTGTCCAATCTGAGGGATGGCACCTCGTACAGCATGGTGTCCCAGGTCACCATTCTAGTCAAGGAGGAAGGAAGAAAGGAATGTCGCCACCTACTGGTCCAACACCAACACCACCATCTTGCCTCTCCTTAGAGGTCATCCGTCCTAGTACTGACTTAACTTCAGAAATCTAAGGCCAGGCTACAGATTGATTAGGCAGCTGTAAAGTGAAATGCTGAAGAGGAAAGAAGCCCTTTTCTTCTGGGAGGGTACTTGTGAGGTCGGCAGCACCTGCCTCTACAGTATCTAGCCTTGCTCTACAGCTGCATCCTCATCTCTGGCCAGCTGCTTTGGTGGTTTATCATAGGAGCCACCTGTCTTTACTCTCTGAGCCCAGGCTGCATGATGCCCTTTCTGCCATAGGTGCCTTATGTCTACTGTGATGGCCAGAAAAGACCGTGAAATACGTCTGATTTACTCATCTGTGCCGAGTACAGTCAAGTAGGGGTTGCAGTCCATCCTGATGCTAATGAAATGAAGGCGATACTGGTCTTCAGTCTGAACTCTCAGCGTGCCAGCTGAAATCTCTCAACCTGAGTGCTTGCCAGGCTACCTTCTCCTTTCGATTGTGTAATGCTCTGAGCTGTTCATCAATATTTAATCAGTCACTCTGATACAGAGCAGTGCTGGCAACCACAGTGGTTTCCAGGAATGTAAAATTAGCCCTCCGTTTTGTTGGGAGGAGGCCTGGGATTTGTGAAAAGATAAACAAACAAATCCAACAGTGAAGTGAGCCTGAAGCAGGATTGAGTTTCGCTGATACTTTTTTTGCGATTGATTTGGATTTGTGAAGTGTCCGTGGGCTGCATGTCTTTTTCTGGGCCCGAGCAGAAACACAGTATGTCTTTATCTCCCAGACAAAGGTGACATGCAGTGGGAGTAATCCATATCCATATCAAAAGAGCTGTTCATTCTTCCATTTATTTTGGGTGAAGATATGTCGGGTTGGAAACAAGGCAAGTTCAATTGTCTTTGGAAGAAAAAGTAGATTTGTGTATTTTGCAACGTAACCATGCACATGCGTACACGCATGTAAATCATATATATATATACAAGGCTGGGGCTCAACGCGTTTTTAACGTGCATTTATTTCCGGGTGTTTTCTTTAAAAAGCATGATGCATTCTGGTGGTGTCTCCCCGCAGGACCTGTCTCAGTGTGTGACCTGCCAGGAGAAGCAGATCAGTGTGAAGAAGGAGCCCCATGAGTCTCTGGGGATGACTGTAGCTGGTGGCCGGGGGAGCAAGAGTGGGGAGCTGCCTATCTTCGTCACCAGTGTGCAGCCACATGGCTGCCTGGCCAGAGATGGCAGGATCAAGCGAGGTAAGAGCCTGAGCTGCCTCAAGCCCCCGGGGGAGCATGTCGCCTGTCAGTGCGTTGCAGCAGTAGTGCCGCACGGCTCTCTTCAGCGGCAGTGTTTTTAACCCCTTCCCTGCTGCTCACCTGACATACACACCACACCTCTGCCCGCTGTGCACACTGGCACCCTGGTTCTGTCTGTTATTATAATAATAATAATAATAATAATAATTGCTTACACTTATATAGCGCTTTTCTGGACACTCCACTCAAAGCGCTTTACAGGTAATGGGGACTCCCCTCCACCACCACCAATGTGCAGCATCCACCTGGATGATGCGACGGCAGCCATAGTGCGCCAGAACGCTCACCACACATCAGCTATCAGTGGGGAGGAGAGCAGAGTAATGTAGCCAATTCATAGAAGGGGATTATTAGGAGGCCATGATTGGTAAGGGCCAATTGGAAATTTGGCCAGGACACCGGGGTTACACCCCTACTCTTTTCGAGAAGCGCCCTGGGATTTTTAATGACCACAGAGAGTCAGGACCTCGGTTTTACGTCTCATCCGAAGGACGGCGCCTGTTTACAGTATAGTGTCCCCATCACTATACTGGGGCATTAGGACCCACATGGACCACAGGGTGAGCACCCCCTGCTGGCCCCACTAACACCTCTTCCACCAGCAACCTTAGTTTTTCCCAGGAGGTCTCCCATCCAGGTACTGACCAGGCTCACACCTGCTTAGCTTCAGTGGGTTGCCAGTTGTGAGTTGCAGGGTGATACACACTGGCACACAGTCCTGCCTGTTGGACACACTAGAACTACAGTTCTACTCACTGTGCACACTGGCACTCTGGTTCTGTCTGTTATACACACTGGCACACAGTCCTGCCTGTTGGACACACTAGAACTACGGTTCTACTCACTGTGGACACTGGCACCAGGGTTCTGCCTGTTTTATACACTGGCACCAGGGTTCTCCCGCTGTGGACATTGGCACCAGGGGTCTGTTCATGGTGGACACTGGCACACAGCTCTGCCTGCTGTATGTACTGTTAGAGCTGAGCTTCCTGCTTACGCTGGAAAGTTGTCCTTGAAATTTAAAATTCACCAAGAGTCACTTTGACTGTCAGGCATAAAGCAAACTCGATTGGTTGAGCAGATATACAGTACTGCTTCTCTACTGAGGGCGGGAGTTGACAAGCTGTCACTGTGCTTTCCTTGGTGGATTTAAATTGCTGATATATTGTCTTTTAACTCGGAGTTTGCCAGCTCGACAGATGATTTCAATTTAAATGTTAAAATTCGAGGGCTTGCATAAAGCTTGCTAAACATATATAGAGAAATCTTTGGAGATGTTCTGTTTACCTGATGTTAATTCTCCAGGAAATGTAAATTCAGAAAGGCCACAGAGGAGAGGGGGTCATTTCACCCATCAGGCTCAGCTGATTATAGTTCCCAGTACTGGGACAACCACCTTCTGAGTATGAAGTCCCTTTGAGACTCCCCAAGAAAGGGGCAGTTTATTGTAGCTAATAAACCTTAACCTGCATGTAAAATATAGCAGCCAGCAGCAACCCACACTAACACATTAGAGATCAAGCAGGCCTCACACAGACAGACACAGTTTGCAAACAAACCCAGGACCATGGATTGTAAATATAAGGTAGGAACTTGTCTAATCTTGGCTAGAGAGACAGGATGAAGAGCAGAGTGAGTTCCTGTCCATTTTCACCTCTCGGTTTGCAGCAGAGGAGAGTGGTTTTGTGAGCACAGTGCCAAGCTGCAGTGATCCCTCTGCCCCTCCTGCTGTGTGTGTCGGTGTGGGAGTTTAGCGTTCGCGGTCGGCGGCGGTGTGGCTCATAGTGTCGCTGTCACACAGCGTTTGTGTCAGGCGGTCACTTCTCCTTCCCTCGCTGCCCGCGCCTGCTGACTGGCAGTTTGGTGTCAGAGGGGATCGCGGTAACTGTCAGCGGGCACGCCGTGCCCAGCCAGGGGTCTGCTCAAGCAGATGCTGCTCTCTTGAGGCTGGTGTGACTGCAGTACACAGGCCAGCACCCGAGATCACTCATGGCAGATGACTGGCAGCCAAGCTGTGGTTGAACTCGATAACACTGCGCCTTTAAAGTACTTTCCAATACTTCACTGATATCCTTTGTATAATATATCTTTAGTTCTGTGTTCTTTTTTGCTTTTGTTTTAAATTTAAGGCAAAATACAGCCCTTAAGGCAAAATACATTTCTTTGTATTTGATTTAAGTAAGCCTGTGCTTTGTGGTTAAGCTTTTCTTTTTCCTTGGTTAAAGCGCTGTGAATGGATTCTATGCTGTGTGCCCGACGGCGCTCTGTGTTTTCAGGGGACGTGCTGCTGAGCATCAACGGCATGGACCTGACCAGTCTGAGTCACAGCGAGGCCGTGGCCACGCTGAAGGCCAGCGCTGCCTCCTCCTCGGTCCTGCTGAGGGCGCTGGAGGTGCAGACCATCGAGGAGCAGGGCCAGGCCGCCGAGGAGACGCTGCCTGCCGCCCATGACAACGACTACGATGCCAGCTGGTCCCCGTCCTGGGTCATGTGGCTCGGCCTGCCCAGGTGCGTCCCCAGGGCTCTTTAGCGTTGTTGGCACCGACGGGGATGCATAGGTACCACATAACACAAACCCCAAAGTGGATTAGACACAGACACAGCAGTGTACCAGTATGGTCCTTGTATGTCAGCAGGGCCTGATGCAGATGCTCTTGGGAAAAGACGATGCGAGCACTCTGGGTGGAATTATTCATTTTGTCTCCAGTTGATGGGATGTGCCATATGGATTGGTATGACCCGTAAAGGATTTAAACAAACACGGCACATTCTGTAGGTCCACGTTGCATACATGCTGGCCTGCAGCAATGATTGATAATTATCGACCAATATTTTAGGCATCACAGATATAATGGCAACACGATGGCAACCAGGCACAGAATGGAGCAGGCAGACGAGCCGTGTCTGGAATATCCTGGTTTCCTGCATTGTGCATGACATGACACAACCACACGTGCAAAAGGCTTGAATTCCCACTCCACTGTGGCACAGGGGGCCTGGACAGCAGAGAATGTGCCCCCTGTTAATGGTGGATGTTTCTCCGGCTCTGCATCGCAGTTACCTGCACAGCTGCCATGAGATCGTGTTGAGGAGGAGCAGCCTGGGCAGCTGGGGCTTCAGCATTGTGGGAGGGTACGAGGAGAGCCACACCAACCAGCCTTTCTTCATCAAAACCATCGTGCTGGGCACACCCGCCTATTATGACGGCCGCCTCAAGTAAGCCTCTTCCCTTCCAGAACGATTGCACTGCTGTGTCTGCATGGGCAGCTCTCACTCGTTATGACCACGATTTCGCTGTGCATTTGCTGCAGATCTGCTAGGCTTTTCACGGTGCTTTCTGCTGTTAGCTCGGTCGTGGATTCACCGTGACTAGTTAAGTGTCCCCATCTTCTTTGAAAACATCTTTTATTTTTTCAAACACGCGTTTATAAGGGATGGTTCAAACATGCAGACCTTATCTTTTGTTGGGGCGGGCACTTGTGTGTGAACCGACTGTGGCGTCTTGGCCTGGCACCCCGGTGTAGCCACAACTCTCGAGCACTGGTCTTTCCGAACAGCCAGACGCGCAATCAGACGTTCCTCTTTCCTTAGCTTGTGGAAGTGCAGTTGTTTGGTTTGCTTCTGATCCAGCCTTCGGACGGTTTGTCTTTCCACGTGTTTAAAAGCGTACAAGCAGTATACCCATAAACCAGGAGAGCTACATCTCTGGTTTCTAACAAGGCCATGCCAGGGAAGCTCAAGTGATAGAAACTGCAAGATATGAAACATTGCCAGCGTCTTTACTGGTGGCGCCAATCCTGCACATGTCTAAGACTGACAACCCTTTCTTTCTCTGTTCTCTGTGCACGTGTGTTTTATTTAACGTGATGGCGGGCAGGTGTGGAGACATGATCGTCGCTGTGAACGGGCTGTCCACAGCAGGGATGAGCCACTCCGCGCTGGTGCCCATGCTGAAGGAGCAGAGGAACAAGGTGGCACTGACCGTGGTGTCCTGGCCCGGCAGCCTGGTGTAGCCGCAGCCCTCGGGGCAGCAGGGGTGAGGCAGGAGTCGGGCGTGTCTCTGGGCTGGCTGGGGCCTGGCGCACGCGGACTGCACAGAGCCCGCAGGCAGGCTTCAGGGTGCACGAGCGTCCGTGTTCTCGGAACATTTTAAAGTGTCACAGAACGCAGACGAGCTGAGCAATGAAACGGAAAGATATTCTGCAATTTTTTTGCCCACCAAATATTTTTTAGGGTTCTCCCAGTGCTTCGAGAATGGTGTGAAAGTAGAAGTAGACCCAGACATCCTTACTCCATGCCATTTACAAAGGCCTTATCCAACACACTGGCTTTAGGGCAGAGACCCGCCTTACAGTGCCCCAGACTGGGCATGGGGCAGGTTTGGGGCTGTTGTTCACTGGCAGAGAAGAACAGTTTCTATGTTTGTTATCGGTCACTTAAATTATTAAATCCGTCAGGGATTGATCTCATTGAGTCTGTCTCTCTGAGTGTTATTTTGCTGTCTCGTTTTCCATTGCCCTTGGTGTTTGACAGCCACAGACAGCTGAGGAGACTTCCTCTGCACAGCAACCTGCACTGCTGTGTCTTACCTTCGGTGTCAGCTGGAGAGATAATTCTCTCTACTTCAGTGGTTCTGAAAAAACAACAATATTGAATGCCCTGTGTACCTTTTTAGCTATCTTTTGTCCAAGGATGTTAGAAGTGCATCTGTTGACGATCTAACGTCGCTCGCTCGGACATCCAGGTCCCCCAGGTAATAAACTGAATGTTTTCAGAAATAAAACGTAAATATAAAAATCAGTGCAGTGGAGACTGACACAATCTGTCAGTCCTGTCCACGAGTATTAGAACAGTACAGCAGCATATTGGAAGCTATTTAACTGCAGCAATATTTTTTTTAAATTACTCCTAATTTGAATTCACTGTCTTGCCAGGCATGGGCCGCAAGCTTCTGCTGACCCTGTTCTGAATCGAACGTCTGCCCCCAGGTTGATGTTGTGCCGAACAGTGTTTGCAGGGAGCCACTGCCTGTTGGAATCATGATACAGGGAGTTCTCCAAGTCTTCTGGCTTCTGGGACCAGAACACGAGTGATTCTTTACTTTCTTAAAAGTACCACAGGTAGAAAGAGCTGTTCTGTTTCTTCATGAAAGGGGGGAAAAAATAAATGCGAGACGGGTCCGATATTAGGTTGTCTTTAGTGCCTAAACAGTGCCATGTTTCATAACATTCCAGTACACCCCAGCCAGTAGCAACAGTATTCGTACTGGGATCCTGAAAGGCCATACTGGCAGTGATGGGGAAACTGCACAGTGTGCTGTTGATCCAGTGATGGAGTCCTCCTAACGTGGGGCTAGAGAGATTACCTGCAGGTGTATTTACAATACCCACTGAGGACAAGAGGCACGTCTTCACACACAGGGCGGCGAGAGTCAGGAACAAGCTACCCAACCATGTTGTTGGAGCCATGTTGAGGAGACCTTGGGAATAATTAGCTACAAATTTCCAAATAGTCTTTGTGGGCCAGAAGGCCTTCTCTCGTTTGTAGCCTTCCTTGTGTTCTTATTAGACCCATTTGTGGCTGTACAAGGAGAGACTTCAGCGATATCAGCTCAGTGTCTCAAAATCCCCCTTGCCTTTCTGTGTTCTTGTACAATCCTGGTTTAAAAATACATTCTTTTTCCCTGTTGAAGGAAACTAGTTTCAGCAAACTGGGATTCTATTTCCATCAGTGCCAAGAGAGTTTTGTGTTCTCCAAACTTTAATATTAAGTGTTTAAGCTGTGAATGTGATCAAATTTAAAAAAAAACAGTCCACTTTGAAATTTTCTTTGTTCAATCTTTTTTTTTGGAAGCAGTTTACAGAAGTTGATCATTCTTTTCATCTGCAGTATACTACTTCTGCTCATTTTTTATCTTTGTCTTGCTGATAAATCCTATGTAACTTCATAACCTGAGTTTTCAGTTCTCTTGTTAAACTTTATAGTATTTTTTTTCCCAAACAAAATCTTAAAAAGTCATGTTAAAGGGAGCCTGAAATGTTCACAAAAACTATACTGTCTCATTAGCATGCATTAGCATGCATATTGTTATTCAATATTAAAGTAAAGAAAGATTTATTTCTGAGTACCAGTCTCTGGTGGTTGCTATGTCATTGTTCTAAATTTGTGACGCCATTGGTCTGCTGTTGTGACATCACTGGTATGGGGTCACAGGTTAACTGTTGTGGCGTGAGAGAGCAACAGCAGAACTAGGTCCAGTTAACACCAGGCTGTATTTATATAGTCTTTAACTAGATAAGATATCAACAATAGATTCCATCTCACGTTTTAAATATCCGATATACTGTGAGACAATCGAACTACGAGGAATAAAATGTCATGTGAACCGCGAACCAATCCTTACAAATGACTGTCATGGGTTCTGTGCAACCCAAAATAAGCAATAATATCAGTATCGGCCCATTACAGTACCTAAGGTTTCTCAAAGCAGTTAATATCAATGAAATAGCCATTAAAGATCAGACATTCGTCGATCTGAATACAAACAACTCTCCAGCCCGGTAGTTAAAAACACTGTAAAAAAAGAATCAATGAGAAGAATCAATGGGAAGACTCGGGTAAACTTGGACTTGCGCTCCATGAGCTGCCTCTCTTATTTTAACAGCCAATATTGGGGAAAATATGGATTCACGTCGGTTTTAACGCGTTCCAACACTTTCATGAGTATGAAGACCAGCTACGGGCTGTGTTATGTCAGGTTATATCATTATATTTTCGTGTTTCTTCCACTCTTGTACCAACACGCAGGCACAAAGCACTGCTTCGGTAGCTTCTGTCGACGGGATTAGTTTATGAAAATCAGGAGCCTGAGAAAAGGGAAGACAGGAGGAGAAACTTTATAATACAAAATATTTAGTGAAAACGAAACGCCAGTCAAGCATGTACAGATCGTAGAAAATCAAATGCTTCTGATCAAGTGTGGGGCATTACGTTTGGAAATAACGATTTTGCTTCTCCACACAAAGTCCTGCCTGGAATGGCTATAGACATCTCGATCTCAAGCTACACTGTTATTACTCTGTGTACTGCAGCTTCTGCTCAGCGCTGAATACCAGCTTGACAGATTTAATATCAATCGATCGGTCTTGTGTTTGCTGTAGCGCAGAAGATAAAAACTCACTCACGGAGGGAGAGAATAAAGGTCCCAGAGGGATTTCCTCCAATATTCCTGTCCGAGTTTTTTTTCGCGGTCTGCCGAGATGTCAGTCACAATCCGGACTGCTCCCGGTAGTAAGTCTAACGTTTTCTATCATGCCTTGCCACCTGCATTGTGATAGGAAATTTACCCAGACATTTTAAAATAATCTCTTTACCAGTTTCTCACCCACATTGTTTTCTCAGGAAAATGTCTACCAGACAGAAATGACTTACTTTATTATTATTATTATTATTATTATTATTATTATTATTATTATTATTATTATTTTATTATTATTATTATTATTATTAACATTGAATAACAATACTTTCACTATAGTCTGTATAATTGAGTCTCTCCATAATTTCAGTTTCCCTTTAACATGTACAGTCTGGTCAGTAATGATGGTGGACACCTTTTGTCAGGGTTATCATTTGTCAAATAAATAATTTGTTATTTTGTTCAATTTTGATTTCTATTTAAAATGCTACAATTGTGAATGATTGTTACTGCCTTTTCTGTTCCCTTTAAAAATTGCTGATCCGCTCTTTCTGACGTATCTGCAGGTTTCGGCCAGGTATTTTGTAAATCACAGATTCCCTGTACACTTCTGTACCACCCTGGTCTGAATCACGAGAGTGTGTTTTGGATAGAATAACTGAAATTTAAGTGCGTGAAAAGCGGACTGTGGGCCTGATACTTCAGCGGTGACGGTGGCTGTAATACAATTATTTTATTTTAGACGCTGAGAAGAATTGTAATCTTCAGGTTAGTAAGGAAACAGCTGTTGAAAGTCATTAATATTAATTCCAGCTAAAGCTGAAAGACTACCGTGAAAAGCAAGCAGTTTTTTACTTTATCTTAGCTGATGTGTGTCTGATATCCGGACGCACAGCCTGGGACCTGTGCGGGATGTTAAGGGTATCACCTTTGTGGTATCTCCGAGAAAGAGGAACCCGAGTCCCTTCTGTGATGCTCACCTGCAGTGCCAACAGTGCGGCCGCCTCGCAGGAAGGAAGAAACCGCTTGGATATTTCGACCCCAGCAGCAAGACTTCATTACAGTTCTTCAGCCAAAATACGTTTTTTTTTTCTCAATACCAAACTTTCGAAATGTAAGCAATTAATTGTTTTATGTACTTGTTTTGGGTTTCGTCTGAGTTTAATTTATGGTGTTGTATAGCGTGCTCTGACGTGCGCAGCGATACACAAAAACAGCAGTGCTGGTTAAGCTGTTCAAATGCGAGGCGGTCTGGTTTGCAGTTGTGTGTGTTAACACTCCCTGTTTCCTGAAAGGACAGCTCTTACTAGTGCACGACATGCACTTTGTCAAGGAATCACACAGGGAAGTCAGTATGTTCTACGTAGTGGGTTATCAGCCAGAACGACCCTGTAATCACGTCACACAACAGCACGTACTGTACTGCCGCGGTTGTATGGAGGAGTCGGGGGTTCTTGAACCTTGAAAGCAACGGTGATCTTTTCTGTTTGCCTGTGTGATAGCGTGGAGAAGACACTGCGCGGTCCTGTTGTGTGATTTATGTCCTTGTTCTCTCCTCCTCATCTTCCTTGTGTCTGAGAGGAGCAGATCCCTATGTGCATTATATTGCAGTTTTGAAATGATCACATTTTCTACATAAAGATTCTGATGTTCAAAGGACGTTTGTGTGGATTGAATGAAAATGTCCCTTTTTATTTTTACTCTTTATTGCTGTATGCGTTTTTTTAGTGAAAGGTTGGGGGATCATTGATGATTAATCAGTAATCACTCACTTTGCGATTATGTGTTGCCTTAGTGGTTGAAGTGTTAACACATGAGCAGCTAGGTGCTGCTGAGTTACTGGTGCTTAAAAGTTCTTTAGTCTGGTGAAAAAATCCTCACCACCTGTTGTTAAATGAGTTTCACAGTGTAACACAAGTAAAGTTTTAATAGCAATTGAGCTCTAACACAGATTATGAACTTAAGTATTTAAATTCTTTTTAAAAAAATCTACACACCTGCACCACCTTGTGCAATGGAGTTACCCTAAAATGATTAGGCAAAATGATGACAGGTTAACGTCTTTTATATCATGCTTGTTGTAAACAAGAGTTTCACATCTTGTTGGTCTTTGGAAGAGCTGTTGGTAAACGAAACTCTCTCTGCTGCATGAAGAAGATCACCTTGTTCATTGCATTCCACAGCTGAAGATTTGTGACCCTTTATATATTGATACTCGGCCTTCAAAGAAGCTTCTAACAAGACTAGAAAAAGTAAGGGCTGTATTTATCATAGAAATATTTGGGCAATGAATGTCCCAGATACAAACATGTAAAGTTATCTTTGTGTTCTGAAATGTAGGATGTAGAAAAATACCTTCCACCTTGAACACACTTTTTGTATTTTGGTCATGATTTTTTAAAGGTAAAAATGAAACCAGACTGTACAAAATGATAAATATCAGAAGACAAACGGCATGAAAAGCCGGCACTGGGTTCAGGTCTATTAAAAGTCGCATGCTTGCTTTGTCGCACGCTGGAGTTCATAGTTGTCAGACAAATTCTAGGTCCGGTACCACAGAGAGTATGGCCACCTTCCTCTTACTAGGAATGTCAGTGTTGTCACAAGCTGAGGGCAGGGTTTGGCTTTTGGAATAACATTTTCATCCTGTGTTCATATACAGTCCACCCCTTCAGAAGTCTTATACAAAGACACTTAGGCAGGCTCCAGTTTGTTTGCTGTGCGAACTGGTTTCAAAATAAAAATTTGATAACCTGTCAAATTTCTGTTAAAATAGTCCTTTTTTGAAAAAAAAAACCTGAATAGTAATGGCTCTTTCTACCAGCCTGGGAGAAAAAAATTATATTAAATAAAGCTCCTAATGAAATAGGTATTAAAAGGTCCATAATTGCTAATGATTTGGGCTCCAGGCTGACCTTTCCCTCTACACATTCTGATAATATAATCTCTTCAGGGAGTAGGATGCATTGGACAATGTAGTCATGAGTATGCATTATTCATACTTCAGAATGATGTTTGTGGATGTGGAGGAGTGAGTCATTAAACACCAGGCAACCGTTACTGAACACAGAATCTCTCTGTCAAACTGGCTCTCCAGGTCTGACTCAACGTTTCACACTCTTTTCTCACTTTAACACAAAGACTAGCACAGCGTCTGGTCAAATTTCCCCAAATTGTCAGTCACGTCCTCTCTGCTTGACATTGTAAGGGTCTGCAGCTGTAGGATAAGAACTAAGAAAAGTAGTGTGGTTTGTGGCACGGATAAACACTGCGATAAGATTGCTGCTGAGGTTTCACTGAACTGGAATTGTGTGCAGCTTTTCCTTTCACAAGATGAGATAGCAAAAAGATCATAACAGCCTTGTCCTCTGTCCAGTAGAGCAACTTGTTGTGGGTCTCTGCCGTGCTTTGTTTTGCTGTATTTTTGTTTGTTCTTTTAAAAAACATGTTTCTGCAATGGGTGGCACAGTGGTTAGCATTGTTGCCTCGCAGTGCTGGTGTCCTGGATTCAATTCTGGACTTGGGGTGCTATCTGTGGAGCTTGTGTGTTCTCATACAAACTCCCTGGTTTCACTCCAACAGTCCAAAGACATGCTGATACAGGAGGTTAATTGGCTTCTGGAAACACGGGACCCAGGATTGAGTGTGTGTGTGCCCTGTGATGGACTGGCATCCTGTCCAGGGTGTATCCTGCCTTGCACCTGCTGCTTGCTGGGATAGGCACTGGCTCTCCTGGGACGCTGAATTGGACGCAGCAGTTAGAAAATTGAATTTTTTTTGGATTTGGAGAGTAGCCCAAAAGGGAGAACTGAGTACAAATGGATTACTAGAAAACACTTTCTGATTTATTTTTTTTACATTTTCAACAAAATTGCTGTCCATAGTGCAGTAAGGTGTGACCTCTGGTCAGAATTGGTATATGTGTGGAGACACCAAATGTTGGTTAATTGGGATTTTACTGCCACTGAAAGTCCACCTCTGGTGCAGGGTATTTCGTATGTATCCTGGATAAATCAAAAGTTAGCAGCTAGACTTATTGTAGTTTATGTTTGCACAGCTGTTCCAGCAATAAGCAGCTTCCTTTTGTAATACAACAGCCCTGAACAGCACGTCCTGGCCAAGGTCACAATATAAAAACTGAAAGACCACAATTATATTGTGCTTCCTAATGCCCGCGAAGTCTTAGTTACCCACATTACTTAGGTTTTCAGAACCCAGTGTATAAAAACATCAGAAATTACCTCTCTGTTTGTTTAATACCTGCAATACTGTTACAAATTAAACGAATACCATCTTAAAACTTTTCTTTGTGAGCAGGCAATTGCAGTTATTATGCCGGAAAAAAGGTAGTCAAGTTAATGCAATAACCATGACGTGCACTTGCCCATTACTCAGTTGTAATCATCTCAGAGTCACAAAGACTCTTGACAATAATGGAACATCAAAGATCAGCTCTTAGATGTTATTTTGATCATTCTTCTCTGAAATGGCGGAGATTAAGAGCTTGTGCCGAGGTACAGCAATTACAGAAAATGAACTGCGTTCAGGGACGCGGAGAAAGAACTGGGCCAAGTTGCAAAGCCCTTGGAGAGTCACATGGAACAGCTCTGTACTCTGTAAACATTTTACCACTGCTGGTCTCATGCAAGTCCTCACAACTGCCTGCACTTTAACAAGCATTTGCTGCCAGACATGAAATGAGCTAGGCCTTGCCGTGTGGGTCCTTAGCAGGCTCTTTCCATTCCACACCAGGGCTAGGAGTATCGACTTGCGTTCCTGAGTGGACGAAGATCACAAAACGCATAGGCTTGCTTGTTGTTCAAACAGAGTCCTCCTTCCTGCCATTTGTGTTAAATATCTTTCTTTGCCCCTCACTTCCTCTCTGTAAACTCAGGAAGGTGGAACTGCTGGTATGGGGATAGTACATGCTGGCTGGGCACACATTGCTAAGATGTTAGTAGACCGTGACTGCAGCACTGTGGTAGAAAGAGACAGGAGCTCATGTTTCATTTTCACTGGTGCCATGACAGAAGACACTGAAACAATTCCTCCGGACCCGTCTTGGTGAAGTTCCTCATAGTTTGACTGCCCAGTTAGGCCTTGGTTAACCCCAGGAAATTAAAAGGACATTGTGGGAATAAAAACAAATGTATGACTGCCCCCCATGATCAGAGCAAGCTGCTCCAGGCATTTGAAAAGGGAGCACTAACAGGGATCACTTAGCGCAGGACTGAAAAACGAAAGAGCCGGCAACCAGTTGTTAGAAGGTAGCGTATCTCTGCCTAATGGACGGTAATTACTGCTACAGCCTGGTGGGCCACTGACTGCCTGCAGCTCGCTTACGTTTCCAGCTTCAAAAACATCTGCAGAAGGGTGCAGGCAGACTGAGTCACATTGGACACGGAGAGAGAAACAAAAACATCCTGCCAATATCGGTAAGTGGGTCTCCTCTGTCCAGCTCTGTCCAAACTGCCTGCACCACTCTTACCCGGTCTCTGGCCCCCCCGCTATCAGAATGTTAATAGACAGCTCTGTGAGTGTGTGTGTGTGCGTGCACCCAGGCTTTGTATTTCCACTTGAAACAGAGAAAAACGGCAGAGGCATTAAAAAAGATAAAAGGGAAAAGGGCAGTAATGAATTTAGAGGAAAATGAACATTAATGGTACTAGCATTACTCATGTTCCATATAACAAATTATTGGAAATTTGACAAGCACACCAAATTATCTACTCATCTGCTGTTGGGAGGCCCTCTGGAGCCATCCAAAGCCAGCAGAAGCAAGACAATTTAAGCTAATTTTACTATTTATAACAATAGAGCAGACCATTAAGACAAATTAATGTCATTATCAAGTCTCTATGAAAATGACAACTACCACCATTTCAAGCAGCTTTAGAGGCTATTGACTATAATGAAATCTGCTGTACAGGTACTGAAAAGAAACACTCCAAGTAATTATTTTCTAGTAGCTTGTTTGTCTCCTGCCCGTTCATTTGCTTTCAGCACAATTAGTTCTGCACACAATATGTGGAAACTAACAGTCAACACTGTGTGGCATTAAGCCTAATTGGCCAATTACGATGCAGTTTTCAGCCTTTTAGCTCCTGAAGAGAGCCAGGAGTAAACATTCTAGAGGCAGCAGTAAGTGCACTAGACGAGCTGCTATTGTTTTAGTTTAGAGGAACACAATATGGGGAAATAAGTGACGTCTATTTCAAAGGCAATACAGAATACATCAGAATGTAATATGTTTTGCTTATTTCTGCAAGTCGATGACAACAGCCAGGGGTTGACATGAAGCCAAGACGACTATATGGGTGTTGTGCTTCCTCAGGCGGGAAGCAGGTCCCTTGTTTTGGCTGCCGGGGTGACAGCTGGGATCCCCATGAGGCAGGGAACAGCGGTCTTCCAGCCTGGGATTTAGATAAAGGCGTCAGGGAAGCTCCAGAGCAGAGAGTCGGAATCCAGTAAAGTATTTATCGTGAAAATGAAGCCAGGGGTTGTGTTGTGAGCCCATAAAAGGAAAAACTGTAATGAATGATTCTGATCACCCAATATTTGTTTTTCTTTGGGCATGCATGTGCCTACTGATCAGTCAGCACCAGTATCCAGTATCAAGGATGTGGCTCTAGAAAATAGAACGAATACCATGTATAGAGCTCTTTATTTTACACACAGATATACAGAGGATATATAAAAGAATCTGTGATTTGTATAAGAATATAAGAAAGTGAATTCAAATGTTAGAAACTTGTCATTTGTAAATTGGACAAATATTTTAAAACACAGAAAGACAAAACAATTTTTCTTACTGTGTCAGGTCTAGTTAATATTTGTGTTTCCTATATTGTTTTTCCCCCAGCTGACGATGTTTCTGAGACTCTG
Source organism: Lepisosteus oculatus (assembly GCF_040954835.1). Taxonomy (NCBI): domain Eukaryota; kingdom Metazoa; phylum Chordata; class Actinopteri; order Semionotiformes; family Lepisosteidae; genus Lepisosteus; species Lepisosteus oculatus. The sequence continues at coordinate 5,579,290 of NC_090700.1, read as the reverse complement.
AGCACAGGCGAAAGGAGCTCACCACGGTGTGTGGAAATTCTGGTACAATAGAAGAGCACCACCTACTGGTCCACCAGCACCACTTACAGCAGAGGCTTGGTTTTAATCCAAGGTCTCCCAGTACTAGTTAGGCCCAGTCTTGTTTAGCTTCGTTTATCTGACAAAAACCATCTGGAAGGAGACGAAGCTGCTGGGGACCAGGAGTGTGCAAACCCTGATCTCCAGAGATTTAAACATTAACTACACGACAGTCTGAAAACTAACAAGGACATGTAGCAGTGAGAGGTAAGGATGCTGACAGTTTTGGGGAAGGGTGTACCCGTAAGGCTTCTAAAGATATTTCTCATATATGCACTTCATTTAGCTTGGGTGTGGTTAAAATCCTGGAAGGCACCGATGAAGTCAACTCAGGGGACTTTTCAAGACCAGCAGGGACACAAGACAAAGGGAAGTGTAGAAACAGGAGGCACTTTGTCACACACTGCTGGGATTAAGGGTTCTGGAACCAGCTCCCAGTCCTGTGTTTGGAGCCAGGTCTGCGGCACACTTCAAGAACGGACGAGCTCAATTCTTCAATCGTTAAGTAACAGGAACATGAACAAGCGAAATGACTGAGTGGTTCGCTGAGTGATCCTTAATTATGTTCGGATTGATTTTTTTTTGTTTGTTTTGACTGGGGACAAGAACAAGATCAAGCAGAACTAGAAAATACATTCGGTCATTAACCAAATTGTACTGGAGTTGTTACGTTAGACAAAGCTGAACTTTAGTTTTCGTTTTATTATTTACATTATTTTTAGAATTTTTACAGATTGTTTTCAGTTATTGGTATTCTTACGCTGCTTGGGAGAAACACATTACAGGACAAAAAAAAACCTTAGTTCTTAGAAGAAGGTGCCTGGACCACCTGGCCAAAGAAGTTCTCTGCTGCAGTGATTTTCATGAGCGTCTCATGAATAAAAGTCGATATTTGTGTGTCTGTTGGTGTCTGTGCACAGGCTGTCATGTAAATCTGTGTCTGAAGGCTCTGATAGTCTGTCCAGGGCATTGCTGCTGGGTAACAGCTCTTCAGGGCTGGCAGGATAATAGGCCATTCAGTCTCCCACAAAGTACTTTATTTATTGTGGAGTAAACACTGACATTATCCATTCTCTTCAAATGAGGATCATGGAGCGTCAGCTAATTAAACACTCTTTCAGATCATTTACTCTCTCAAGTGCCTCCAAGCATGGCTCCCATTAGGAGAAAGCCATGCTATCTGCATTTAGAAATTTAGCTATACATTTATTAAAGTGAAATTCATCCATTAATTACCTCTGTCACCGGCCTCTCATAGCACCCTCATTACAGAAGTGGGCTACCTGCTGAAAGCCGACTGAAACAATTTTACCAACATTCTGTGAAGTAATTAGACCTTCTAACACCCCCTGCCATTGAGTACAGTGTAATTATTTTAATACAAAATGAAATCCCAAACCAGGAGGATCATTATGTAAAAATACACGGTAATAAACCATTAGCGATGATTTTATTTTTATTAAAAACGGTTACAACACCTGTTCAAGTCAGAAATTAATTTATCAAGTAGTCTGACCAAATGAGCTATCCAGAGAAAAGTTTTTAGGCTGCAGTTACATAATTTCCTATATATTACAGGCTAACCCTTCCCCCACCAAGCAGCAGACTGTGCGGACAGGAGCAATATAATGAGAAAGCAAAGGAATTTTGTGTTGTAGTTTAATTTTTCAGCTGAATAAGAGATGTATCTATTGTGAATTAAACAAATGAAATAAGGGTTAAGTATAAACAAATGAATTGTTTGAGGTTTAGTGGGGTAATTATGTTTTTTTTTTAAAAAAAACACTAAACTGCTTCCTTTGCCTTAATCATATCACAATTAGAAGCAACTAATTAGACAGCAATATAATAAGAATAATTGAGTAAAAACCTAGTAGAAATTATTAAACAGCAAATCAAAGCTCAATTCAAAAAAGGAGTTTCTGAGGATTTAATATGTAGCTCCTGCCACCAGTCGAGGAAGAATTAGACTGCTGTTGATGTTCTTCAGCAAGCGATTTTCCCTGTCATTCTCTGAAAGTGCAAGCCTTGTTTGATTAACATCTCTTGGGACATTTTGTTTTTCAATCCAGAACAACACAGAACGCTGTGTTGACAACCGAGGGTGTCACAATTCAGAAAATCTGTGACCTCTTGGACAATGAAGACAAAGGGAAAGGGAACCAATTAAAAAATTAGACAGCTTTTGAAGACAAAAGAAAGCGTCTGGCCATGGAATCACAGGATTGTTCAGCAGCTTGTAAATGAACATTTAAATTTCGTAAGAAAAATAAATGCAAGTGGATGCAATAAGGTATGATCCGAGGGCATGCCAGCCTCCACCCAAACCTGAGTAGGACAGACTAAGAGGCTGAAAATGCATCATGATAGCTGGTATTTTCCTTGGCTCCTGATGCACAAAATCTTGAAAGGTGATGGAGAGCTGGGGGATAGAACTGACCTCACCCACAGCTTTCACAGAACTCGCAGGTCTCACCTGGCCTGTGTTTAACCAGGGGTATTGGTCACAAGGCCCAGGACAAGCCCGGATGCTGGTGAATATAGCTGTTAAAATCACGGTGCCTTGTGCATTATGCTTCTCATCATTGTTCGGCTGTAAGCAGCTGACCGAAGGCCGGCTGTCACACTGATTTCCTTTATTAGTAGCAGAAACAAGAGAGGTTGGGTCATCTGCAGCTTTTTTGTGATGTTGTTTTTCCTTTTCGGCGATTTCTCACTCGAAGACCCTAGGATAAGGGAGCAACTTTGCGTGTTATCTGTAAATGAGTAACACTGTGGGGATCCCACAGAGCAGTCTATGGGAGGTTCTGATCCAAGTATTCAAAATTCTCAACATCCCTGACAAAGTCAACCCAGTGCGTTTCTTCATAATGAACCGTGAACATGTGCCAGAGGACAGAAGAGGAAACTACGTAAAAGTGAATTTAAAAGCCAGAGCAGTACACCCTTCTTAACCCAAAGGGTTGTGTTGTGGGTGTCTGGAGCAAGGTACTCATCTATGTTGTTGAAGTCAGTACCACAGTTTCCTTCAAGAAACTGCAGCATGAGATTCTGGATCGATTGACTATGAATTACTAAATGGGCTGTGTGGGTTGAATAGCTTCTCTCATTTGTAGCATTTTTATGTCCTTGTGTTTCAATGAAACAACATGATAAATGAACAATACAGATTTAAACAATAAGACAGCAAAATACAATTATTTTTCCACTTATTTTTAACAGAAGGCATTATTAAAAAAGAAACAACAGTAATTTGGCATGGGAATTTTAACTGAATACACATAGATGCTATCCTTAGATTGTACCCCAGAATTTTATGAGCCCGTTTTAGAGACAGGTCAAGAGAGGTGAACACTGTGGATGGAATCTATATACTTTAGCTCCATATAGTTGGAAATTGACATGTAGCTGAATGATAACATATCTACGTGAAGGAAAACTGCACACCCACTCATATCTCACAGAGACAGGAAGACTGGACATGATTACCAAAATGAAGGTCTGGAGATGCTACTGTGTGACACACACACAAGTTCATCCAGATACACACATACACACACACACAGCTCATCCAGATACACAGACACACATGGCTCATGCAGATAAACAGATACACACGGCTCATCCAGATACACACACAGCTCACCCAGATAGACAGATACACACACACACACAGCTCACCCAGATACACAGACATACACACAGCTCATCTGGATACACAGATGCACACACTACTCATCTGGATACACAGACACACACAGCTCATCTGGATACACAGATACACACTACTCATCCAGATAGACACACAAACAACTCATCCGGATACACAGACATACACACTGCTTATCCAGAAACACAGACACACACACAGCTCATCTGGATACACAGATACACACACACACAGCTCATCCAGACACACACAGCTCATCCAGATAGATAGACACACACACACTCAGCTCATCCAAATACACACACACACACACACACACACACACACACACACACACACACACACACACGGCTCATCCAGATACACAGACACACACACAGCTCACACAGGCAAACAGGCGAGGGACAGAGAAATACAGAGCAGTCCCATCGCCCCCGAAGCAGAAGCCATTGGCACGAGGAAGGGGGAGAGTCGGGGCAAGCCTGAGCAGCCCAGGAGCCGTGCCTCATTGTTCAGCACATAAAGGCCGGAGTCAGTGCTCCCCACTCCCGGCGCAGGCCACAGAGCAGCTGGGTGCAGCAAACCCCTTTCAGCCAATTAGAGGGCCTAGCTGCATCAGAGCCCTCACCCAGTGCACCTGCAGCTGAATAGCGATTGATTAACATTTTCGAAGGCCCATAATAGACTTCTCAGAGGGAGGGTTAGAAGGTCTGACATCAAATGAACTATTTATGCTGTTTATTCTCTGTATATATGTGTCTGTTTCCCTCTCAGTTTGGATTCTCCTCCACCTGCTACAGCCGGCCATCGGGCCCTTTTCTTCTTACTCAGAGGGGCTGAGTTGCCCCCTTTTTGTTTTTCAAGGCAAGTCTTCTGTCCAGCGCTGTGTAACCCAAGACTTGTCCTGGGGCAGCACTGACATGCCACTTTTGGGGGTCTCCTCGAGAAGGCCCAAATTCATGTCGCACAGCTACGCCGGAGAGCGCTGAACAGACCTCTCTGCAAGGAGCTGGGGAGGGGTGAGAGGGTGGGTTCTGAGTCCCTCACGCAGGAGGGCTGGAATAGCCGTTTGTCAACCTGTCCGGCTGGGCAGTGGACACATACAACTGAGGGGGTTACATCCTGTACTGTGGCAAAATATGGAGTCCTTATTTTATCGTCTTTCGCTCAGTGAAGTGCCCCCTGAAGGAGTTCTAGAGTCTTTTTTTCTGGATTCATTTCTGAGTTATTCTTGCATGACCGATAGTTAAAGGAATAAGCTAAAGGAATCTCAGCATTACCATGAATAAGGAGAAAAACGTACTTCCTAGATCATTAGATAAGATAACATCACTTTATTAGCCCTATACAATTTCTTGCATTTGGGATTTGTCTTCTCGCATACCCCAGCTTGCTCTCCATGAGACACACAGACAGGGAGAGAAGCTGGGGGTCAGAGCGCAGGGTCAGCCATTTATGCAGCGCCCCTGGGGCAGTTGGGGTGAAGGGCCTTGCTCAGGGGTCTCAACAGAGTAGGATTCCTCTGCTGGCTGCGGGATACGAACCGGCGACCTTCCAGCCACAGGCGCAGATCCTGAGCCACGGAATGTGTTGCCCATCTGTTACAGGTGCTGCATTAAAATGGTATCTAATGTTCAATGATGTCTCTCTTTGACCTCTTTTAAAATAGACTCTTTGTAAATCTGGTGACAGGTTTACACCATAATTTACTATGATATGAATCTGCCTTAGTCCCTGGTAGAGGGACTTGCCTTGTTAAAAGTGTACTTAATAAATGCCAGGGGACTTCAGCTCAGCCAAGCAGCACACAGTCATGGCAGCGTTTCTTTCCACTCAGCTGTTCTGCACTGCGAGAGGCCGGGTGTCACCCTTGCAAAGTGCAATACATGCATCTCATTTAGAAACCAGCCCCCCTAGGGCACAGCACCCTGCCTTTCCCCGGGACAAGGCTAATGTTTCGGGTTAATGCCAGTTCCGTGAACCAAACTGTCCTGCAACAGTGCAGCCTATTTCCAGTGGTGTGGAACACCCAGAGAACAGCAGGCCACATCAGGGCAGTTTGTTCCTCACATCACAAGAAAACAAAATCATTTCTTTTCGAGCCCAGAGGGAAGCCCTCTCATGGGTTAAGCTGGGGTTTTTGTTGGGGGCAGTGCGGTTGTGCAGGACACAAGCCTCCATGCGCAGCACTAATTGGGAGCGAGGCAGCTCTGGCCTCCAGTGTGAATGCTCATTCTGAGAACCTGTCTGTCTTCCAGCTCAGTCAAGCATGCACACGGACCCACCTGCTGGTAACAAACGAAGGACGTTTTCTTTCCTTTCTCTTCTCCTCTAATGGGAGTTACTAACTGCTCTGCTACAGGCTGCGGCTGCCACTGGAGACCACTCGCTCACTGAACAGAAATGGGTGATTTGCAAAAACAAAAGGGAATTCTGAGGGGCTCCGGACCCCCAGACATCCCTGAAAAACATCATCAGAGGAAGCTGGCTCTCAGAAAAGAAAAGCCAGGCTTTCTCCCTATCAAATCTGATTTGGCCTGCATCAGCCCAACCCTTTGAGTGCAACCAGATATTTCAACCCAAAAGACTCATACTGCTGCACTGTGTTTTTTTTCAAGAAAAATGTAAAAATTGTTCTATTGGCTCTTACTTTTTTTAGAGGATTATAATAGAGATGAATAATTAGACATTATTAAAAGCATTTGAAATTGCTTGTGTTGAATAGAAACATAAGTAATACACTTAATGTGAGTAAACAGTTTGATATGAGCAGTGTGGGAGCCATAGGTATTTAAATAGAAAGTGCAATCAATAAGAAATTATATGCGTTATCTGCAGGTGTACCTCAGTGAGTAGGGTGATGCGACACATGAAAATCCAGCTGTTTTTTTTTTACTTTATTTTTAATGTCCTCAGAGAGACTAGTTCTTTTCATCGAGCCAAAATAATTCATGACGGAATTATTTTGACTGCACCTCGGAAATCACTGCTTGATTTTCGTTGTTTTGCTAGCGGCAGGACACCGTGGACCGTGCGGAGCTCTTCTGCCAAGCGACAACGTCCTCTAGTGTTGCTGTGTTGTGTCAGAAGAGCAGGTCCTGCACTCCTCAGCAACAGCGCATTGCTGGCAGACAGTGAAGCGATCTGCAGGGCTTGTGCTATTGCTGTACTGCACATAGGAGGAAGAGATGATATCGAAAATTTATTTACCAGACAGATGAGCTCAGAGGCCGACTTAAGTCACCCTACTGTCTATCTGAGTGGGTGACTACAGGACGTCCACTGGCTGAAAGCCCAGCGCCCACTACTACTCTTTTGTGAACAGTAGAACCGTCCACAGCCTGTTCCCCGAATTGTGGAACATCCTTAAGATTGTCAGGACACATCAGTGCTCGTCTCTCACACCACAAGAAGACGAACCACACAAACACTTTCGGGGCTCGTTCTTTTGAGCACACACACAGCATGTTTACAGCCGAGGCGGCTGCTCTCAGCCCGACTCCTAGTCACAGCCTGTGTTCTGACACAGCTCCCATTCACAAGCAGTATGGGAGGCACGCCACTCATTCTTCTGCACCCTTTCAGTTGCTGTGCGCTCTTTAACTTCGCAAAGGCACAGTGAAGGGACGGAGTTTAACTGCCAGCCTGCGCTATTCAGTTTCTTAGAAATAAAGTCCCTTGTTGCCAGTCTTTTCATTTTCCTTCGTTTCTTCCCTCTATTTTTCCACCCCTTCTCATAGCTGATGATTTAAGCTAAACTCTGACCCACCGTGACCCCGCGCAGTGACCCCTCTTCTTGCCGTGTTTGAACTTCCTGTAGTTGCAATATTGAAAGGGGTCGCTGACGAGAAAGGGCTTCTCGGTGGCACATAATGGCTGGCGGGTGCTGCACAATCCCATCAGACCTCGGGCACGCAGGAGGTCAGCACCTGTGCTGGGCAGGTGACGGCGTGGCGCGCTGCGATAGGCTGCGCTGCCGCGATCCCACACCGGGGGTGACCGCCATTCACGAAAGTGAAGATTAGATTCCTTTTGTGCGGAGGGACGTTAAACAAATTAATCTATTGCTGTTCATCTGACTGTAAAATCTCTAGATTTACTGTTTCTAAAGGGATCTTTCACTCTGCCCGGCTGGGGCCATGCTGCGCCCTTAGTCCTGTCTTAAAAAAAAAGACGCGTTTTCATGTCTTTGTGGGGAGCAAAACAATCAACAAATATGAAAAGAAAAAAAACCCATACAATAACAGCCATATAAAACATCTATGTACTCTTTAATCAACATTAATTTGATTTTAATTCGCTAATGCCCCCCAAAATATCCCCGCCTCTTCGTTTAATCTCCCCTCCCCTGAGTGGTCCTTGAATACTTTAGAAAACAGCCCTTTGTGTGTCAATAATTGCCTTTTTCGTTTTTGTAAGACCCTGCAAATTATCCTAAAGATAAAAGACGGCCTTTGAATAGGAAAAAAAGATTATTTCAGTTCTAAAAACGGTTCACTCATCGTAGTACAGAATCTGAATTATTTATACACGCAGCAAAGCAGATAATTAACAGTGGGGATGAAAAACACGTTTTTTTTTCTTTAATATATCTGTCCTTTAAGGGAAATAATAGCAGTCTATTCTTCACAGCCACATAAAGAGCCACAGGGTTCCTTAAGGAATATTTATTAACTCTTCCGTATTGCCCGAAATAAAAGCAGCCTATCAGAAGTATTGTGCTGCTCCAAAGTGTGTCAGCCTTCATTATTTTCAGATGAGCACTGATGTTCCTAGCTTCGCTTGACCACAGGCAAATAACTTTCGCAAATGTTCGCAAGAGTTTGCTGTTGTCGGAAAATGTAATTTAATAGTTTAGAGCACGCAAGTTGCTATTTCATTTTCCAGTATTGGCTTATTTAATGTCCTGTTTTCTGATTTTGGGTATTTCTGCATTTTTATGTTTGATCTTTATTTGAATACCATTAGATGAACATATCCCTGTGCTTTAACTGCTACATTTCATGGTTCCTCCCCTTCCTACGCAGAATCTTAACCTCTACGCGTGTTGTTAAGAAAAAAAAGTTATATTTTTAAGATTCTTCAGATGAAATCTGAGCCTTTGCTATCTGAACCAGCCGGGATTTCAGACATTTTCTCTTTTTAAAGTTTTAGAGTTTGGAGTAAGGATTAAGATAATGGTTGGTAATAGTTTAGTAATAATATTGTAATTTAACAAAGAGATACAACAGTTATCATAAAATTATGCAGCGTGGATAATAACCGGGGTGCTCATAAAATGTATTTACAATATAAATCGCAAATAGTAGAAAAATGGAAAATGTGGAGCAATGTTGTGAGCTTACAATTATCCTTCCATTACATGGTAATATAGTATAAGAAAACTGCAAACAAATAAACACAATACATATGTACTTCAGCATAAATCTCTCGCGTTAAACGGTTTTGTGCTGAGGCGACGGTCTGTAGTTAAACATGCCTAAGGAGAGCTACAGGACTACACCCAGACGCGACGCCTACGTCATCATTGTGCGACACATCGGCGCTGCACAAAGGTAGGACCTTCTCCGCTTCCAAACATTCTCTGCAAAGGTCTGGGGGCTCAGCTTGAGCAGACGACGCTTGTTATTTGTTTGATTCCCCCTGTCCCAGGTATCATCGCTAATTAAAAGCGTCTCTTTTCAGCACACTACTCCCCTGTATTCCTCCCTTTGGATCGAAGCGGGTGCATTTAAGGTAAATCACTTTTTTGCATCGGGCTAAGGACGTACAGTACGATTTCATCCCCGTTGACGTTTGTTTTACAGTAATCAATGTCAGTGCCTCAGAGATACAGACTCAGTCCTTTGGCACCTCTGCAACTTTAAGGCCATTTGCAAGTATTTATCTAAGATTAAACCATTGCAAATTAAACATATATGCCGTGCTGTAGCTTTCGTATTGCCTAACATACACAACCGAAGAACGTCCATTAGCGAGACGTTTTGTGTTTTCAGTCTTTCTGCTTTTGAGCGTGGGATTAAGTTCGTGTTTCTTGGCAGCACCCCACTCCAGCCATTCCATGCCCCTGACTTGAGATGCAGTACTCTTAGCTACTGTAAGGATTTTGGATTGTTAATTGCGGATGTGCTGCAATTACTGTGGGAGCAGGCTCGCTGAAACTGTTGTAAGAAGAACCTGGTGGAGGTTTGGGGATCAAGAGCCTGTTAAACACTCAGATAAGCAAGGTCGTTTTGTAACCTTTCTGGTTCTTCTTGTCAGAATGGCGGCGGCGTGTTTGAGGAGAGTGGTGCTTCAGGCTGGGAGGCAGGGCTCCTGTTGCCTGGGATTCTCCAGCCCCGCGTGGCAGCAGTCCCCTGTGGGCTCTCTCTGGAGGCTGGCCGGCCAGCCCAGGGGCATCCTTCCTGGCCCCGCGTGGAGCCGGGCGGCCCGGCCGCTGACCACAGCCAGCAGTGATGAGGAGGAGGAGGGCAGGACGGCGAAGAAGAAGCAGGACCCCCGCGCGCGGAAAACGGTGGGCAGCGTGGGCAGGAAGATCCACCACCGCGTGGTGCGGGTGATCAGCGAGCTCGGGGAGGACCTGGGCCCCCTGCACCGGGCCGACGTCATTCGCATTATGGACCAGCGCGAACTGAAACTGGTGCCCCTGCGGGAGAACGAGGAGCCCCCCGTTTACAGGCTTATGACTGGGAAACAGATCCACGAGGAGCAGCTCAAGCTCCGCGAGAGGCAGAAAGCCCAGCCCGGTAGGTGTGTGCGGAGGTCTTGCGTAGCTTCAGGTTCTGCAGAGCACGGCCCCTGGATCAGTGCACCTGCACAGTGGTTTTACTCTTCAACAGTGAGTTGGCCTTGTGCACTGACCTGCTCCTTAGTATTGGCAAGCTTATGCAAGAAGGGGGCTGGATCGGTTGTTGGGAATTGAGGATTAAGCAAGTTTTAAGCGTTCAGTGTCCCATCCTGCAGCCCCCACGCAGGTGAAGGAGCTGACTCTGTCCTCAGACATCGCCCGGCGCGACCTGGACACCAAGGTGAAGCAGATCCAGAGCTGGGTGGAGAAGAAGCTCCATGTGAAGGTGACGGTCAGAAAAGGTTCCCCAGCAGCAGAGATCGCCGAGCTGGTGAGTGTCGAGCGCGCTACGTGCTGCTGGGGTGAGCGGTCCCCGTTTAACAACGCCCTCTGCCTGTGAAGCCACATCTCAAGCGAGATGGAAGTTATTAAATGAGGCTGGGGAGGGATAACAAGAAGTCAGTTTCACGCAGCTGTACAATATGAAACTTGCTGTAAATGAACTGAAACACCTTCCTTCCCGTTTGTCTCAAGCACCCCCCCCCCTCTCCACCTTGCTTCAGTCCTCCCTGAAGGGGGGGTCAGGCCAGGCCTCCATCTGCTACCCATTAACTAAGCCGGTTAACCCACATTAGACACCAACGTCCACCTTCTCTTCCTTCAAAAGATGATATACTTAGAATATTAACTAAACTGACATTTCTCCCAACTGGTTTTAGTTACACAAGATCAGTCAAGCTCAGTCTGCTGCGAGTGAGTAGAGACCACTGGCCAGGGTAGAGTCTAGCAGACAAGAAGGGGAGAAGTGGAGACATAAGGGTCTAGCAATCTGAAAAGGATCACTAATAGGGAGCAGCATTAAAATATAACAAGTCTATTGTATTTGCCACTCCTTGTAGGAAGGATATTCACATGATGGTTGCTTTCACCCAGTTTGAACATCTGCCTTGAGTGGTCAATGGGCGAAGTTAAATGTGTGATTCTTCCTTCTCTCCTGCTGCACTCTGGAAACAGGAAGGCGTGCTGGAGCAGGTCGCCCAGCATCTGGCAGGCGTTGCCACCTTCATCTCCAAACCCAAAGCCATCAAGGACGGGAAGGCAGCCATGGGCACCTTAAGGGCTCTGTCCCGGGCCGAGCTCAGCAAGCTCAAGTCGCAGGAGAAACAGCAGCTGCTGCTCAAGGAGCAGGATCAAGTGCCAGAGACCCTCACAAAAGACCCACAAGACAAGGTTCTGCAATCGTGATGTTTACTTTAAAAAAAAAATTAAAGTGATATATATATATACACATAAATTTAAATTGTGTGCAATAATGCAACTAAAAAAAAAAGCTTAAGGTTGGGGAAAACAGAATTAACACTGGTGATTTGGTAACGAGATCCAAGACTTCACTCCGTATGGCAAGATGTCTCCGACAGGAGGGGCCGTTAAGTACTCTGCTCCTCCGACTCCAGGGAGGTAGCTTGGAGGAGCTGGGCGAGCTTCTTCTCATCCTTGCAAGGCTGGAACCCGCTGAGTCTTGAGGCCATGCTTCGCTTCGGCCGCGGGATCTTGTGACAGAAGAAGATACACAGCGGCATTAAGGATTGTGGAAATGCAAAAGCGTACCAACGTCAACCTGGAGTCTCTTTGGTGTCCATGTTTCCTTCTCAGTCAATACAAGATTTTATCAGCAGCATTTATTCAAATTTCCTGCCGACGTAAAAGATGTACAGACAGGTAAACATACAGGTTTCTGGAAATCGGAAGGTTTTGTAAAAAAATAAAAAAATAATACCTTTAGCTTCTTCTTTTCCGGATCGTGCACAACACCATGTCGCTGCAGACTTTGCTGGGGGAGGAGGGAGAAGAAAAAAAAGCACACTCGAGTGATTATGATCATTACAACAACCTGTGCAATCGGTATTTGGAAGTCACACAAGACAGGCGATTGAAACTGGGCTGACCCAGGGTGTAGAGATCCAGTAACTGCAGCGACTGACCTTTTGTGTTTGAACCACAAGGGAAACAGATTGCCAGGTGGGGGGGGAGGGCAGAGGATCAGACGGGCTGGCGGGCAGGGAGCTGGTGCTGGCCTTACCCGCATGGCGAAGGCCTTGCCACAGCCCGGGTGAGGGCAGGCGAAGGGCCGCTGCTCCTCGTGGAAGGACAGGATGTGGCTCTGCAGGTTGAAGGGGGTCGTGTAGGTGCGCTGGCAGCCCTCCCGGGGGCAGTGCAGGATGGGCCGGCCCTCCTGGTGGATCCTCTGGTGCTCCTGCAGGAGTCTGTTTCTCTTGAAGGTCCGGCTGCACTGGTCACACTGCAGCAACTCTGAGAGACCAGCAGAGGCAGTCAACCGGCTCCCGCCACCTGCGCCCTGCCAGCCCCGGCCTGGGGGTTCTGGGAGGTGGAGCCAGGTGCAGCAACTGCCTGGGACGAGGCTTAGACACCTCTATGCTTGGTGCAGACCGTGGACTTTTTGTCACAGTCAAGCAACAAGCATATTGTACGGTGGTCAGCTGCTGGCTACAGTTGTATGATCAGCCTGCAACTCACAGAAGCCTAGCAGGTGTGAGCCTGGTCTGTACCTGGATGGGAGACCTCCTGGGAAAGCTAAGGTTGCTGCTAAAAGAGGCTTAGTGAACCATTAGGGGGTGCTCACCCTGCAGGCTAGGTGGGCCCTAATACCCCAGTACAGTGACAGAGACACTGTACTGTAAAAAGGCATGGAGGAGACATGAAACCGAGGTGGTGAAGGGGACTCCCCATTGTCTGTAAAGAGGTTTGAGCAGAGTGTCCAGAAAAGCACTTTGTAACTGTAAGCTTTTTATAATTATGGAACAAGTAATAGGTTTATTTCATAATGAAAAGAGAAGAAACAAAACAACATTTCGGCCATGGAGCCTTCTCCAGGTGTGAGCTGAAACGTTTTCCCTTTCTTCTCTTTTCAGCAGGGAATAAACCTACTTCTTGTTCCTTTGCAGCCTATGCATGCTGACGCAGCTCCCCACCTGAACTGCTCCTTATAATTATTATACAACAGGTTATGGGCCAGGCTATTCGGTCCAATCTAAGGTTTCACCTTCCACTTTTACCTTGATGCAAGGCGTTCTTGTGCTTCAAGTACTCCGTCCAGTTCTTGCCCACAAATGAGCAGTCGTCTTCTTTGCAAGGGTAACCTGCTCCAAAGAAAAAAAAAAATCATCCAGTAAGAATTAGTACCCAGGAGCACCAGTGCTGTCCTGGCTGACCCCATCCTACACCCCGGTCGGAGCCGAGCTCACCTCGATGGACTTTCTCGTGTCGCTTCAGCTTGCTGGGGATGAGAAAGCGTTTGTCGCAGCCCTCGAAGCTACACCTACATACAGGAAGAGCACAGGTCACCCAGCTGCAACGTCCTCGTCACACGCAGTGCTTTGCTTCCGAGCAGGGGAACTCGGTCCATCATGGTGGAGAAACTGGGCCGGCTCAGACTGGACTTCCCATACCAGGGTCTAAAACCCAAGCTGTCAGTGGAACAGCGAGATTCTTGCACTGAAGCGCATTGACTGGGAAGTCAATCTGAATTGGACATGTTTCTGGACTGTACAGCAGGGGGGTAAAGGGGCTTCCACTTGCTCTTCCAAGTGGAAGAAGCCAGTTTTCTTAAATACCTCATGCCATGCTTCACTGCAAATATTCAATAGCTTTGCAGCTCCCTGCGAGTAGCCTTGTAACCTGCCTAGAGTTTTAGAGCCAGATCATTAGAACTACGTAACAGCTTGAGTGGGAGAACTAGAAGACACTAGGCCCTCCAGGACCTGAGCCCAAATCACTCCAGGGATTCAAAAAAAAAAAAAAATCCATTGTGCCAGATTGGAAAAGCTGCCAGTTATGATATAGCAGAACTGTGGATGGCTTTTCAAGAAGTTGATCACAGTAAGTATTTTCACATATATGCAAGGCTTTTGTTGACTACTACATTGTGTATCCTAGGTGTGGAAATCCAACTTAAAATCAGCAGGACTACAGCCTGTTGAAATGATCTGCTCATCTCTGGGGAAAGGCTCCAACACCAGAGTCCAGTTTGATCTTTTTTTAATACAGTCTGTATCCATTTGTTAACTCCCTTTTGGTCTTATACTTACTTAAAAGGCAAAATATTGGTGTGTTCATACTCGTGGGACTTCAGCTGGTTGTTTTTCTTGAATGATTTCCCACAACCCTCGTACTTGCACTGCAAAAAGACCAGTTCAGGTGTCAGACTGGATGTACATCAATGACAATAAAGGTGTACAATAAAGGGAGGGTCTGTGTGTAGGCTTCAGAAGTATAACAGTAACTCTAACCAAGTTCAGTTCATTTGTCAGACACAGAACATGAGAATCCAACTCAGAACTAGTTCATATGTAAATACCATCCAAACATTTACAAAAAAATGCCACAGGTACCTCACTGGAGAGCTGACAATGCAAATACAAAAGACAAAAAAAAAGAGGTTATTGACAACTCAAAGCACATACAGCATCACTCACAATATATGGCTTGCCCTGGTGTTCGTGTATGCGAGCCACGTGCCTCTTCAAGCTACAGTTTATGGGGAAGACTTCATCACAGCCCTCAACTGGACACCTGCGAGAGATGAGAGGGGCAGTACCGGTAAGGCCAGTGTCCCTTCTCTCGATTTCAACAGTTCCACGTTAAGTGCTACACAGCCACAATAAGTCAGAACACCAGCATTCACTGGAGAAGATGAGGAATGCCATAACATCCATTAGGATTTGCTTCGTCCACAAAAATGACAATTTCACCGCTATCTCGTGTGATGAGTTCGCGGAGCGGCTCCGCCCACCCGACTCACCGGAAAGGCTTCTCCCCGCTGTGGGTTATCTGGTGCCTGGTCAGGTGAAAACTGCGGGTGAACGTCTTACCACAGCCCTCATAATCGCACACGAACGGCCTCTGTAGAGAGGAGATTTGAGAGCCGTCTGACAGAGACAGACTTGATCACACGCCGCGTAAGAGCCCAGCTGCGCGGAGTGCAGAAAGAAACAGCAGGCGGATCAAAGCCAAGTGAAGTGAATATCCGCGGCTATAAAAACCCTGAAATGCATCAGAAACGCGTCCATCTCATTTTGGCTAAAAAAAAAAAATGAAAGCCTGACCTGAAGACGGAACCGTAATACGGAATGAAACACGACAGTGGACCGACTTACCTCCCCGGTGTGCTTATACTGGTGCACCTCCAGCTTCCAGGCTTTATTAAAGGAGGCGCTACAGTCAGGAAATGAACAAATAAACCTTTTAACGGGATCTCCCATTGTCTCACCCATGGCAAAAACGGAGAGTGGAATTATAACACTACTTGTTACACTAGAACTGCTAAACTGCACACTATCACCCTCCATCTTGCCGCACACGTGCTCCCCGTATATCCTGGCCGAGCATACTACCCTGAAGCCACGGCAGGGGTGGGATCGGACCATGTTTGTGCTCTGCAAAACGGAAAACGGAAAGCGAAGGGCATGAAGACCAGAGAAAACGATTTATTAGTAACTGTTATAATCCACGGCAATAAAAAATAGGCCATCCTGTTATATTTTATTTTGTCTGCAATTACCTAACATTCACGTCCTCCCCCTAACGAATAGAACATCCTTCTACTCCCCGCCCAGTATTGTCAGTCTATAATATAGGGATCCTTGAAGTGTATTTTTTCCAATCTACGCACATTATATATGTCAACAAAACGCCGTGTATATGTTTTTCCTTTATTGTCAAAATAATTATTTTAATCAAAATTTACATTTTTCTAAAAATTATCTTACTTTTTAGCTGAACATGCTGGCTGCCTTAGAAACTCCCTTCCGTATAACAAGTGACCTTAGCCAACCGGACAGCAAGCTTCACCAGTGCTCGCTGTAATACAGCGTCTGCAGCTGTAATACAGTAACTGCAATAAAACTGTTACTTTTATTGGGTCTTCTTCTAAGAATCGCTACATTTAACATTCTGCGACGCTGGGGGCTTTCGTGCCTGAGTTATGTATTGCATTTGTATGATGTGTTATGAGATAAGAACACTTTGTTAGCCATATACAATTTATTGTATTAGGAATTAGTCTTTTCACATACCCCAGCTTGCTCTCCATGCAACACACAGACAGGGAGAGAAGCTTGGGGTCAGAGCACAGGGTCAGCCATTTATACAGCACCCCTGGAGCAGCTGGGGTTAAGGGCCTTGCTCAGGGGCACAATGGAGTAGGATTCCTCTGCCCGTCATGGGATTTGAACCGGCAACCTTCCAGCCACAGGCACAGACACAGATCCTGAGCCAAAGTGCGACTGCTCCACCCCTTATTATTGATAGTCTTTCCCAGGGAAGGAAAACGGTGGCTTTCATAGGGACAGGGGCATTTTCGGGATGAACAGTCACGCAGCTGTGCCTGTCTAGGCTCTGAAATTCCAGCGCAATTTTAGACACATAGATCAAATCTCCTATCTCCTTTGCTCACTGCTAAAGAGATTTATCCCCATAAACCTGTCCGTATATGACAATCTCTCGAGAGGCCCCTCTGTAGGCTGTCTTTGAACTTCTCCGAAAGCCAGAGTATCTGGTCTGCCTACTGCGCAGGAAAGGTCAAGCACAACGTCCCCCGGTGTAGGTTTTCCACAGGCACGCTTGCGCTGTGCCCTCGTGTTCTACTTGTGTTTGTTTCCCACATGGCCTCCATGAAGAAACAGAAGAAGCGACACTCACACCCCGATTCCTTTCCTCTGAATCACCCCTGCGATCTGTACAGTGTCCGTTCTCCAGTCAGTGTGGGTGACTTCCCCCCTGGCAGTGTACTCACTTCGATATACTCACTTACTGTATATCGATTTTCTTTTAGTATGCTCAACTCTTCATTTCCATGGCGTCTTCCTTTTTTTTTCTTCTCAGTCCATCGCCGGACCGAGGTCGGGATTGATTGAAGCAAACATGTAATTACAGAACAGCCCGTTCCTTCACCAAAATTGCACTGTATTTTTCCACTGGCTTTCCTGGAACACCCGAAGGAAAACGCACACGCCGATTGAAGTGTTGTCGTGCTTCCTTGGCGCCTTCAGGTGCACCGTGACAGCAGGAGCACTGGAAATACTGCACTGTTCTCGGCGTCGCTGCTCTCTCCCATATTCACTGCTTTGAATAACCGTGCTGTAGCCTTCGTGAAGGAGTTAAGGGCTCTGTTGAACCAACGTGTGATAGCCGCTTTTGCTCGTATCTGCGCCAGTCAGTGATTCCAAGTCCATTTTGAACTCCCTTGTCACTATTCGGACCTTAACAGTGGTGCGGTAGTTAACATTCGTATCTGACAGGGCTGGACCCAGGGTTCAGTTCTGAGCCTGGGGTGCAATCTGCAGGGGGTTTGTATGTTCTCCCTGTGCCAGTATGGGTTTTGTCCAGGTGCTCTGTTTTCCTTCCACAGTCCAAACACCTACTGGTGGGTTCATTGACTTGTGGGAAAACTGGCCTTGGTGTGTGTGTCTATGTCTGTAAGTCTAAGTTGGTTCAGTGTTCACTGTGTTAACTCACTGACTGTATATTTTTACTGATGTCCTTAGTTTTAAAAATATTTGTTTCTGCTTTCTAAGACATAAACCAACGCCAGATAAGAACCATAGGCTGCGCTAATCCTGAGTTTAAATACTGTAACGCTTACGGCCGACAGGCACTGTGTAAGAGCCGGCGTACCAGAGCGGGTGACGTCACCGCCCTTCCCTGTGATAGCAGGACCACAGCTACTGGGCTGTGGAGAGATCTCTCTTTGGATCACGGGGCTAGGTCGCTGCAGAGAGACGTGGAAGTCCCGCGTTCGAGCCCTGGACGGTGCAGGGGCCGACCTAATGCAGCAAGGGCGCCCGCCTGAGCCCCCGTTGCGTTACATTGGTGTCAGAAGTGGGGCGGGATAGCCCTTCGCCGGGGACGGCGATTTAAGCGGGGGAGAGTGTAACGCTTACGGCCGACAGGCACTGTGTAAGAGCCGGCGTACCAGAGCGGGTGACGTCACCGCCCTTCCCTGTGATAGCAGGACCACAGCTACTGGGCTGTGGAGAGATCTCTCTTTAGCTCACGGGGCTAGGTCGCTGCAGAGAGACTCGGAAGTCCCGGGTTCGAGCCCCGGACGGTGCAGGGGCCGACCTAATGCGGCAAGGGCGCCCGCCTGAGCCCCCGTTGCGTTACAATACATTAAATTAAATGCAATATGTGCAAAATGACATATTACATTCTCCGACCAACTACAAGCAATGCAACGTCACTTCCGTGCACTCGAGAGGATTCATAACTATTCAGTCACGTGGCAACACACCTGAGATGCGGCAGTACCCACTCAGCCCACGTGCGCTTCTCCACGAGAACGCGTCACATCGCACCTCGGCCCTGTGTGACTCGTAGTGAAATCAGCAATGACAGGGTTAAGTTGCACTCCGCGGTTGATCCAATTCCCTCATCTCATCCTGGCAGAATCCATTAGAATCACGGCCGTAGACCAGTGCTTTAAATCGCACTGTAAATGAAAAGTGATAGGAGTGCCAGGAGGAGTGTAAGTACAGTGTTTGCATGTTTACCACAGTGGGTATCCTGGGAGCCAGCGCGGTGCCCTGGATCGGTACCAGCTGGCAGCAGACTCCTGTTTTGTCATGCAGATGGGCTAAAACAATGCCGTGATTAAAACTGCGCGCATTGCTCCTCTGCAGGCCCTGCTTGCACCGCGCAGAAACGGGGTCCCTCTCCTTTTACCTCAGAACTGTTTTCCAGCTCAATTCTAGAGCAAGTTGGTCACGTGTATCGAAGCTGCTTGGCTAAATGAAGGCACATATATCATGCTTAACACAGCCGGACCGGGGAGAATGATTAAGGAGTATTTACCAGTGTAGTCCTGAATATGTATAGAAAACAAAACCCCTTCGTGTAATCACTTTTTTTTTGGCTACAAACAGAACTAAACACATATTGTATTGGTTCCTTTCTTTTAATTTTCATTTGTAGTGTATTGCACAGCATGGATTTTACGTCCCGTGATCTATGTCGTGTTTACTTTCCAGACCCCCCCAAATAATATCCTAAGAACTGTTTTACAATGTAATCACCTTTACAGCAGAGTGGAAGACACCACTACCAGCGTTATTTGCTTCTCTGTTGACTAACCGCTCGGCGGGACAGCACCTGTTCCCCTTGTCTTCATTTGTTAGATGCATTCAGCAGGAGACCTGAAGCTGCTGACGGCTTCATAACCAATTCAGGCCTTCCCGGGGTGACAGATGACTCAACAGCGCCACCAAGTGGATGAACTCTGAACGTGACAGTTTTAAAATATCCATTTTCCTGGATAAACTGCCCAGGGAATCTTACACGTATTTTGAAAAACGAGTCACCCCAATCAAAGTAATTTTTAATTTGTATGCAAAAAAAACTATTTAAAGAAATGATATAATTTACAGAAATGATATGATATGATATAGAAATGATATGACTTTCTGATATAGTCCCATCAGGCAACAATTGAACCAACTAAACGACCATTAAGTTGAAAGATACATTCTAACTTTGCTGTTGTCTCTGAATGCCTTCAGGTTTCTCAGCAGCTGCAGTTTTACTCTCTTAGTCTGCCTCTCTGTGCTACTGGAATACTGTACAACAGGAGTCTCTAACCCTGGTCTTGGAGAGCCCTAACAAAGTAATTAAATATAAAGAACATGATAGATCACCTGCAGCTAAAGACTACAAATACCTCCAACATTATTTGTTCAGCTCAGGAAGCTCTTGTCCGTAAGAGCTAAATGCTATTCAGATTGTTAAATCACCTTATTCCAGAAATGACCGGCTTTGATCATCAAAGTGTTCCAAGCCCTTACAGTTATAAAACCAGATCTATCATACCTGCAGGACTGGGATATACTGTGGGATGGAGCCCCTTCCTGTACAGTGATACTGAAACACTTCATTTTCCACAAGAGAATACGCCATTCAATGTTATTTTCCTCACAGTGCTGCTGCCAGAGGTGATTTATTGCATTTTCAGTGATCCCTGTGTAACAGCTCCTTGACACACTCATTAACCCCAGCCAGAGGCTCCCGTGAGACGTGACTCTTGGCTGTGGAGGGTTCGGCAGCATTGAACCCAAAGGCACCAGAGAAACTCTAGGAGGTGTTTATAGCCCCTATTGGGTTTTATTAGCATGTTTCCTGGAGGTAGGGTATTTCACAAGAAGATAAAGAGTGATTTATGGCTAATGTGTCATTGCAACTTTCACTTTTATTCCCACTGTTCAAATATTTCTCAGGAAATTGTTGGTTTACCAGACGACCTGGGTTGTAGCTGCAGTGTTGTCTGTGAAATAAGTACCCCAAGTCCTGTCTGATTATTATTTTAGTGACGGTTTATACTCCCTTTTCATCTACAGACGTATCTAACCAATAAGCGTCTTTTCAGAGGAGACGTCGTGTGTTTTCTTTATGTGTCACATAGTATGGAGCTGAGCAGCTTGTTAGTTCATGCTGTTCTTTAGGTCAGCAGCTGCTACGCTGGCGTGTTGGTCAGTATCATTCTGCTGGGATACGGCAGGTTTCCTCTGTCCTCTGGCCTGGTCATCTTCCCTGGTAGAGGGGAGCCAGTTTTCCGCTCCTCTGCTCAGCCTTGCTCCTGGGAAACAAGACAGGCCGTGTGGGACTGATGGCACTAGCTGTCAGCAGGGGCTGCTTTTTCAATAATTAACATCGCAAACAGTTACAAAACACCAAAGCAAACACCCGCCTGCATTTACTGAGGCAATCTACAAGGTGTGTGGACACTTTCACAACACAGTCAGGAGGGTTTTTTTCTGTCTCTTTTTTTCGTAGCGTGCAAAGAAAAACCCTGACCTTTTACCTACAGACCCGGGGAAGTGTGGCTCACTTTCTCTTCCCCTCCTGCTTCTTCCCCTTCCCCCTTGCCTCTGTATCCCCCCCTTTCAATATGCTACGATCATAACGGTTTGATGTCTGATTTCTCTGTAATTTGTCTTGCATTCAAGCAGCTATGTTTTACACACACAGGTCTGTGCAGGACATACAAACAAGTCGGTGCTCATTGGTGGTGGAGGGGATCCCCATTTCCTGTAAAGCGCTTTGAGTGGAGTGTCCAGAAAAGCGCTATAGAAGTGTAAGCAACTATTATAATTATTATTGTTAAGTAACATTACATTCCAAATAACTATAACATCACACAACAGATGCCTACCCTACGTATTAATTTCCCGTCACTCCGACAGGCATCCCCCAAGGGTTTTGCCATTCATTGCGATTACGGGGCGCGTTGAAGACGATAACCTGGAGTCTTCTAAGAAAGGGCAGGATGAGATCCTTGGATCAACATCTAACTAACAAACGGACAAGATGGGCTGAACGTCTTCCTCTTGTTTGCAACCCTTCTTTTGTTCTTATGTTCTCGTGCTATGAGGTGCACAAGCTCTTATGTTCCTACATTATTGTGTTCTTTTGCCCTTATGTTCATATACCCGCATTTTCTTGGGATCTTATATTCTCTTCCTCTTGTGGTCTAATGTCCCTTTGCCCTCCAGTTCTCATGTCCAAGTTTGCCTCGTCTTATGTTCTTACACTTTGTGTTTCTATGCTTTCTGTTGTTATATTGTAATGTTCTTATCTTCTTACATTCATGCATTCTTGTGCCTTAGGTTCTAACATTCTTGTGTTTTAGGTTTTTAGGTTTTCTGTTCTGCATAGACACAGAGACCTAAAAGAACAACCACAGCCTTCTAAACATCCCCAGTTGTCGTGCTTAAATTTTGCATGACACCAACCCCCCAGTGGGGCTCTTTGTAGTCATTTTGCAGTCAGTTTCTGAATTTCTGCGAGCCGTAGACAGTTTTTGATTTTCTAACAATTATACCCGAGGGTCATAATCCACATACCTTTTAACAGGTGTGAGATTCAGCCTTGCACCTGGGACACACCACTGCCACTCATACCACTGCCAGCGAAGGCCCGCGTGGTCAATGGGGTGTGTCTGCGTCTTTTCCTCCCCTGCTGGTGGAGCTCCCATTCTGGAGGGGATGAATGGTGCTTTTAGAGAGGTGGTTTCGCAAACGTAATGGTAGTGTCTAAGGAGAAAAAACATCCATCCTGTTATTCCATTACTGGAGGTCTGGCTGCCCCCAGCTTCACCAGGACTAAGCACCTTTCTGAATGGATAATGAATGGAAGGAGGATTGGTTGAGGATTGGAGGATTTTCCCACAGGGAGTGGAAGCTGTCTGTGTGTCAGTCTGATGTTCAGAGTGGAACAGCTGTGTCTTTCCTCCGCGCAGAGATTCAGCCGCTCAGTCAGAGGTCACAGGAATCCCACTGACTGTGTCCAATCACATCCCCCTGCAGTGAGAAGCCGATGTCATCAATCAAAAGAGATTCACAGCCACGTGTGTGGAATGCAGCTTGTTAATAACCACTGGCAGACAGCGGCATTCTGTGGCGATTAATTATCGCTAGTGGTCATGTCTGTTCTCATCAGACTGTGACATGAAAGCCCCTCAGCACTGTCCACCTTCCGAGCTCACAGACCCTGGAGTATGGGATTACAGTAGTGTGATCGAAGCTGAATCCTCACTCTCTCACGTGACGAGACCTGCAGAGCACACTGTTATAAGCTCTGAGCCTCTCATTAGTCCATATTTAATACAATAAGTGTCACATTCAATTTTATGGGTATAAGCATGGCCATCTCTCCCTGAAAACTGAAACGTGAACCCGGGGGGCACAAGGGAAAACTTTTTGAAAGTGTATTTAAACCTTTTACTATAAACTGAGAACAGGAGGCACTTTGTAACTCAAAGGGTGGTGGAACTGTGGAATAAGCTACCCAGCCATGTTGTTGAAGCAGATACTCTGGATTCTTCCAGGAAACAGCTGGAGGAGATCCTTGGATCAATTAACTACTAACGACCAAACCTGCTAGAAGGCTGAATGGCCTCTTCTCATTTGTAACCTGTCTTCTGCTTGGCTGTTCTCTGCTCTTATTGAGATCTTCAGAAGACAGTCCTATGCTCTATGAACACCTTAACCATCATCAAAATGATTATTACCGAAGGATCCAAGGTGTTTGTTGGCTGGTGATGGGGCAAGAGGCGGCGCTGATGTATTTGAAAAGCCCTGTTCCAGGTTGGGAAGGCAGCAGGCACCATGTTGTTTCCCAAGACCCATCTCCAGTGTTTCTAAAGTGACAGCACACACAGTTTGCAAGGGAACAAAAACAGTCATTTCAGCACCCTGTCACTTTCATGCCACGCCTCACTCCAGTGAATGTGGAGGTGTTTCCGGTGCGTCCTCTTCCTATGAGGATGCCTTCTCTTGAAAAAGCAAAAGTCTTCATTCTCAGTGATGCAGTCCCACATACAGGAAAAATATTTGCTCCCTCTTGCCACAGGACAGTTATCTTGATGAGGTTTGACTCGGGTTTGCTCAGCATCTGGTGGTAAAGTTCAGCAGTAGTTGTTCACTGATTAGTACATTATTAATCATACGTCAGTGACAGTGTTACTAGTTTGAAACAGTCTACATGAATAATGGAAACAATACTGACCGTTTTCAACATTTTTTCACTAGGAACTCTTTTTGCAGCACTGCAAAACAACTCTGCCTGGGTGAGACACTCATGAGCTGCGAGTATTTCTCAAAGTGTAGGGCCATCCTCCTGTGACCCATAGTGTGTTACGAGTACCACAGCGCAGTCAAGGCAATCCAGGAACCTCCTCTGGGGCCTCAGAGTGGATCCCCACAAGATTAAACAGAGTAGATTCCTTGTAGGAGATCCATACCTGATTACTCGAATCAGGTACCGCCCTCGCGTCAGCTCTCCGAATGAATGAATGGTCTCTGAAAACACCGGGTATCACTTTGATCCTTTTCACAAACGTCCCATCTGCTTGCGAGACCTTCAAGTCCTCTTGAGATCCCAGCTCAGCTCCCGGGCTTGAGAGTCTGTAATTGTGAGAGCGCTACAGTCTTGGTCTCAGGAACAATCACAAAGCATATCGGCCCACCTCCCTCTTCACCCAGAATACAGTAGACAGTCTCTCTCTGCGTGTCCGGTATACCCATACAGCTCAGAAAACGGCGGGGTTGACACGGGTTGAAAGAACCAGAGCCCTTGAAAACAGTTTTGTCATTGTTCTCCAAAATCACAGCTGGCGAGGGGGGTCAGTGTGCTCCGCTGAGGCAGGATGTGTGCCAGAGGCTTCCCAGCCTGCGTGTGACATAGACTTGGCAAACATCTCAGCGCTGCAAGTAAAAGCAATCCATGTATGACTGCTGGCTGATAAGGCTCTCCAACTTGTAATGAGGTTTTTATGTTGCTCCTCTCTGCTACTGTCATGTTAATTAAGAGCATCAGCATTAGCCTGGGGGAGTCTGTTTTTCTCAGAGACTTCCCACACCTCCTTAAGGACATCACTAGGTAGATGCAGTCAATTCATCATCAGAGTTCCCTATCGTTTCACTTGAGCTTAATGTGGACAGCTTGTATTATTATTTTACAATCAATCGTGTCATCCAGAGGTTATCAGTCATCTCTAAAGCACCCTGGTTATGTTCCTACAGTCAGTTCCACTACGCTGCTTTTGCAAAGAGGGTTGCACACAAGCCAGGGCTCAGATTAATTCAGTGCTTTGAACCAGCACATTAACTCCGTACTCCATTATTTTTTCCTGTGAGAGTTAAAGGTCGCTTCCCTTAAACCCAACGGAAATCAGGTTTACAAGCTGGTTCTGCGTTCGGTGCTGATGATTGGTAGGTGGGTGTAGGGTTGGATCCGGGCGGGACCCAGGTTGGACAAGCTGGGGAACTCTGTGCAGGGGTCTGCTGAGCGCGATTTGTGCAGTTTCGGTGAGTTCATCTCACCCCTCTCCGCCTTTTCCAAAACTGACCCGACTTTGTCCTCAGACTGAGGGTGCCAGTCGCCCAAAGTCCTGAGAAATGGGCCCTGCCGCACTCCAGCGACGGTGCAAGAGGAGCCCGCGGTGAATTCCAGGCGAGAAAACAACCTTCTCTTCTTCTCTTCGCCACCGTTTGCGGAGCGTTTGGAATTGTCCCGGTTTGCCCCCTGTCCTTTTCTCCGTAGATTTTTTGTTTTGTCTTTTTTCCCTTCTCTCTGGAAGAGGAGGGTGATGCTACTCAGGAAGCCTGCTGACATCCCCCACCACCACCCCCACTCACCCCTCCCCGTTCCACAAAGGCCTCAGTGAGTGTGAACACAAGACCCAGGGATGAGGAAAGAGGTGCAGTGGAGTAGGCAGAGATCTTTGTGACGGCCTCTCCTCCAAGGGACCACAGGCACAGGACTAATCACATTAGCATGAAAGTAAAGAAATGGGAAGTAGACAGTACCATAAAGGCAGGGAGCAAGGCAAGACTAATCTTATTAAGTCAGAGTAAAGGGGGACGCTACTCCTACATAGTAGCTGAGAAATTCTTGATTTTCCCAGGAATGAGTTCACCTGTATGTTAACACAGAAAGTTGCCCTTTTGATGGTTATTAATGTAGACAATCGCTCTTGGCACGTACCAATGGGTTTTTGGGGCGCAGCTCATTGTCGGTATTTAAAACGGCTGCAGACAGTGCATTCCTTAAGATCCCTTTTATGCAACAGCGAAAGGGGCTTTTAAATCCTCCTGTACAAGCCATTTAAACAGAGAGAGGGGGCAATTTAGAGGAGGGGTGTGGGGTTGGAGAAAGGGGGAGCTGTAAAACGGATAAAGCTTATTTTATCTCTGATTGTAAGCGCACCCGAGTTCACCCTTAATGCAAACCTTAGCAGCCGGTATAAAAATGGGATGCTCTCTAAAATTAGATCGCACAGAGTAATCTCGGGCAGATGGCTCAGACGGGCATTTCAGCGTCTTTAGCCAATGTGGAAACCCTAACGAGAGTTTGACAGCAAGGTTTGTTGTTGCTGTGAAGACGGGGCTCCTGGAGGTGTACAGCAGCCTGGGATTCCTGCTGTTCCCTAGCAACCGGGAGGACAATGAGCAGTCAGTTTTGATTCGTCAGGTTGCCACTTAATTAAGCAGCACTTTCTCTCAGGAGGAGAATTAAGCAAGTGGTTAAAAAGGGGGTTTTAACGACATGAATGGCTGTGCGGATCTGTGCAAGGTGTCCTGCAACAGCCCTGTTCAAGAAGGTTCATGAAGGCTCACGAAGGCTCGTGAAGGTTTGTCAAGGTACATGAGGGACTGAGTTAGAGGTGGCTTTGCTTGCACAGGTTGGCCATTTTGCAAAGGCTCATGGGATCAAACGAAAGAGAGTTGGCTGGATTTGTAGCTTCACAAAAACACCCCAGTTCATGGTGATGGTTTGGTGGATCATTGTGATAGCTTTTCGGTATTTAAATTACGACACATTCAGTTATTTTGGTGGAATAGGCACAACGAAGGAAGAAGGCTAGATCTAGGTCATTCGTAGAGATCTTCTCTTGTTGACACCCCTCCCAGAGTGTGATTCTCATTTGAAAGCTCCCGTTTTATTCAGATGATTCTGGAATTCTGTCATTTCTTTAGCGCTTTTAGATTCTTTTTATTTTAACTGTCTGTTTGAATTGTATGTTCCATCCATCCATTTTCAAACTAAGGGTCGCATCCAATCCAGGCCTGCAGAGAGGAGCCTATCCCAACAAGCGACGGGCATGAGGCAGGGTACGCCAGGATGCCAGTCCATCTCAGGGCAGACACACAGATGCACGCCAAGGCCCATTTGCCCAGATGCCAATTAAGCCAAACCTCCATGCACCTCATGTCTGGAATATAACCCAGGGCTTCAGCACTATGAGGCAGCAGCGCTAACCACGGCACTGCCATGCTGCCCTGAATTGTACATTGTACAGGTATTTGAAATGTTACAGTAAACCTGCAATGATTGACGGCGAGATGACAATTATACTCACAAGAGAGGAGCTCATTCTTCCTTTGAAAACACACTCCATCAGCAGACCACCAGCGTTTATTTTGCACGTTTTAAAAAGCTTTCAGGTCCTTGGTGTAAATGTCAACAAATCTCATAATACTTTTAGCTTATGAGGGAGCTTACAGAGATCATGCATACGTTTAGTAATTCTCAAAAGGCATGTTCACAACGAGCCTGTGTGTATACTGTAGGTTAATTTAATGTTGTGGACACTAGAGGCCCTCAATTCACTGTCCAAATAAATAACTCTCTTATCTCCCAAAGCCTTGCTGTACTGTACTCTTTGCTGATGATGCCTGTCTGTTTCTGTTGTATTGTTGTATTGGACTCTGCCATAAAACACATTTCCCCCATGGCACAATAAAGCTTGAATTGATTCAACTATCCCAATCCTCTCAGCCACAATGGGGGTGTCTGACACCCCGCTGTCCCCTGACTCGCCTGGGCCTGCCAGACTCAAACAGAGAGCCCTCTCATCTGACCTTCGAGACACCCAGGGGTGAAGCTATTGAGAGAACCAAGTTAGAATGAGGCTTAGAGGCTGGAGACAGGAGCAGTGAGCAAAATAAGAGTTGGTTGTGGTTTTCTTGGAGACGTGAAGCTGATGAGGAGCAGAGGGGACGGGCTGGGAAGAAGAGAGGTATGGAAGGGTTGTCATGGTGATGGAACGTGGGATGCACTCTTGCATCCTGACATGAGTTCAGGCAGGTTAGTTGTTTCAGCAACAGTCTGATCATGGTCCAGAATGTAGGAGGGGGACAAAAGACTTTCCTGAATTCTATGGGGACTTGCGAGGCCTCCTGACAGCTTAGTGGAGTCTGTTAAGAATCTGCGAAAAGAGAAAAGCTACAAAATGAGCTGAGGGCGCAGAGCCTTCTGGTGTGATCAGATATCAGTGGACTGTTGATACCAGACGTTCACCAATTGAAGAAGGGTCCCGGGACATCACCTTCAATGACACGGCTCAGTAATCTAGCTTGACCCTAAACGTGATTTTCAGACTTCATTGATGAATGAAGACTGCTGCAGCACGCTGCCTGCCACACAATGTAGCCATTTCTAGTGCTTAGGAGCTGCATCTGTGCAGGTGGAAAACTAAACGTACTGTATATCGTTCCTTTCAGTGTACTGAATGAGAGCAAGAAGAGCTATGATTATCTGAGGAAGGTGTTAGTAAGGAACCACAGAGGAGGTTTTGTCCCCAGAAAGCTTAGTGACACAGCTTCAACACCTTCCTGACAAACAGCACCCTTGTGTTTCTGCGCCCCCGAGGTCACAGAATGAACTGGTGGTGTAATTGGGCACAAATCATCGTCCTCTCTGGTGGCTATTGCCTTCTAATCAGCCCTGTCTGACACTAGGCCAGCAGGGGTAACACACACAGGGACAGGCCATCGATATCAACCGAGTTAAAGATTAAACCCCTGTCTCTCCCCCCTTTTTTAAACAAAGGAGAAGAGTCAATATTGAGCTTGTCTTAAAATTCCAGTGAAAACATGGGAACAGGACACAGGATTGTATGGGGGGCTTTTTTATGAAGCGGAGGGAAGGAATCAGTCACTCAGCAGACAACAAAGGGCTTGATTGTCAGGAGGAGGGCAGCCTGTCCGGACCTGCCTGCTCTGGACAGGCTGGGAACCCCACAGTGTGGCTATCACTGTCAGTTCAAGGCCAGGTCTGCCGGGGCCTGCTGATAAAGCCCTGTTCTGGAAATGGTTCCAGTGTTACAATGTTTAAAATGCACAGTGTGTCTCGCTCTGCGCACAAACATTTCTATTGTATCTGCAGATATTTGGTTAGGTGCATTGTATCCCACTCATTGTACTGTACCTACCTTGAACACTTCAATCACTTACCCACAGTCTTCTGTCTCCTCTGTACCCATTACACTCAACACAGCCCATCCCTGTAGCCCACCGAGCCCCCTATATACAAAGTACCCAACTATAGCCAACCTACTGTGCCCTACTGTAAGTAGCTCACTCAGGGTCTGAGAGCTCAGTCCCTGGGACAAGGTAATAATAATAATAATAATAATTGCTTACACTTATATAGCCCTTTTCTGGACACTCCACTCAAAGCGCTTTACAGCTAATGGGGACTCCCCTCCACCACCACCAATGTGCAGCATCCACCTGGAGGTAGTATCCAAGCGTGGCAGCTTGGCATTAGAGCAACATGAGCATGGAGGCAGCCTGCCTCACTGCCTCAAGGGCTGTGTGACTTAATTGATCAGGCCCTCTGAGGCTCTTTGTCCTGCCTTCTCCCCTGCTCTGTAACACATTCATCTGGACATCAAACTCAGAATTCTGCCCATTCTCATGATAATGGCATCCATTGTGGAATTCCATCATTAAAGGTTGTAATCCCGGGTATTGTGTAAACAGGAGGTTTGTGTCTGGGTTTTGACCCTCTGGAATTTCATATTGAATATCCCCCCCCCCCTCGACACATTCGCTGCCTCTAACATCACATGGCCTCTTGTCCTGAATTATAGTTGACCCTGTCTTGGGGAGCTCAGTCTGACATGGATTCAAGATCTGTCTGCAAGCACAAGCATTTTATGGGGGATCTTAACCTCAGCAGCTGCTCTGAGACTTTACCAGCCAGATTACTGCACCAGCACTTCATCAAGTAGGCTTAAAGTCTTTTGTAGAGAGTCTGGTGGGTTTGACAGCGATTAATACAGCATCTGAAAACTTTTACATGAGATACATACACAGGCTGTCTGAAGTCATGTCAGTGAATTGGGTTTTAAAAAAAATGAGAGAATAATGGTTTTGACCCCAGATGCAGTGAGCCCTGCCATACAGACTGTGACACAGCAGACAGATGGGTCAAAATCCCAAACTATTGCCATTGTGAAATACTGCCAGGGCAGCTTCTGATGGGGTCTCAGCCCTGCCTTTGTAGAAGCACAAACTGGACTGGTAAAATCTGACGCTCAGGAGAGGGATTGGACTAACTCATTCCTCCAACTTGTGCTTGGGACATCTCTGTGCAGGTAAGTATAGCCGGGGATTGCGTTTCATTTATATTGCAGGAAAACAGATGGAGTTCAAAAGCCACGGTGACGATTCCTTTCCGGTGCAGTGAAAGGCCGTACAACATATAGGATTGAGCAACGTCATTAAACAAGTCAAACGCTTGTATCGTTTCAAACGGCACTTCACAGCCCTTAAAGTCCCACTGCCCCGAGGAAACGGCATCGTTTCGGACAGTTGTCTCGGGGCGATCGACTGCATATGCCCAGCTGGAAGAGCAGACGACCAGGGGAAGCTGTGCAATACTCGCTGCTTCCCTCAGGGGGCGATAGGGAGCTGGGGGGAGGGGGGAGCTAGTTACCGCCTGTTTGCGATCCCGACGAGGAGAAATCAATGTGTTCCGACTTGATTAATTGGCACGGCCGGGGCGCCTGGCGCCTCGCAGGGTGCCCATCTGTAGCGTGGAGTCTGGGAGAGAGGCCGTGCCTGTCAGGCTGAGGTGTTGCCGCATTAGCAGAGCTCCAGAGAGGAGTGTCGAGGAGAGCAAACATTCAGTCGCCACCCCCCTCCACCACCTCCAGCATTTCCACAGCTGCCTGTATCCTTATCCTGAGCAGAGCCTCTGCAAGCACAGTTTGCACAGCAAACTGAGCTTAATTTGGGCAAACATTGTGTAAAGTACCCTATGGGTTTAAGACAAAGATAACATGTTTGTCTGATATTAACTTGGCTATTCAGCCTTTATGTATAAACAGGCCAAAGGCATACATCAAGATAAGCAGTGAGCATGCAGGCGGAGGGTCTCCTATCAGCAGCAGTGATAGGGCTATGTTAGGGCTCAGAGATACACCTGAACACTTTAACCTGAATGATGCAGTTAAGATAACAGCTGTTACTGGTGCTCATGGGGTAACAGGCAGCACCCTGAGTCAGCAGGACTAGGCTGACAATGATGTGTGAATGGTCACACTGATAAAAGGAATTGCAGCCAGTAGTCACTTTGCACTGTGCTGGAATTCTGTGTCTATAAAGTACAATGTGGCTATTAGTGTGCTCAGTAGTCTTAATCAGTGTTTAATTGTTTTTATCCCTGCTGAATGGTGTCTAACAACCCTTTTTATTGGTGTTTTTAAGCAATTGTGCATTGTGCTGAAATGTGTGTTTAATTGAGCTCTAAATGGTGTGAGGCAGTGGGGCTCAATACCATGTTTGTACCACCCCCCCCCAGAGCCCAGGACGAGCCACTGCCCAGCTTCCCTGACACACACAGCCCAGCAGCAGCAGAACAACACTGTTCCTCCATCACTCCCGGGAAGGTCTGGTGTCAGGTGCCCGTGTGTTTAAATCAGATTCAGTTCACTCACAGCTGGTACTCAAAAGGTCAATACAATCAGACAGCTCTGAGCGTAACTGCACACACACAAGCAGGCAGGGTCTCTGGGGGTTAGGCTGGATCAGATGACTCCTGCTGTTTAACAAGGAAACTGAAAAAGCTGGTTCACTACGCTGTACACAGCACACTTTGGAACCCGTCTGTATATTTCTGTAGGCCTCCATATTCCAGCCAGTGTAAAATCCATTCAGAATACCCTTCCACGGCCAAGTTCCTTCCTGATGAAACCCCACTGAGCCACGAGTCTTGGCTAAGTGCTTTCGCACAATTGGGAAAAGATTAGAAATAAAACACCCCAACAGTAGTGGCATATGAAGCGAAGCTGATTTAAAAAAAAAACAGTGGTGATTTTAAACAGTATCTGCAAAATCTTTAGAAAAGAATCAGTTCACGCCTTGAGCAATAATCGTTTGATATGATTCAGACAATGAATAAATGTAAAGGCAGATTCACATGGGCTGGCGACTTCCTTGATCCTGGGCTGTTAATCGATGCCCAGGAGGATCTGCCGGATCTGCTGGATCCGTCCAGTCCCCTGCAAACTCAACACCTTCTCCCTGGGGGCACTTTGTTCTAATCATTAGTCATTCAAGGTGCTTTATTGGCACGACCAATGAGTAAAATCAGTGTTGCCAAAGCAAAACAAATACAATTAAAATAAAAAAAAACTACAGAAATTTACAATTAAGACACATCATAAGATATTTACCTAGAAACATATGGAGCATTCCTGGGAGACAGGCTCACTGCTCCTCAGGCTGCGACAGGAGATCACACATTGGGCCGCCAGTTCAGGTGAGTTCCCTCATCCCTCTCCCAGTAGGATTGGGACCTGTTGAGGTTCTGTGGGAATTCTGGGATTGGGTTTGTAAATTTAGGGAAGAATGTTTCTCTAATCCCAGAATCTTCGTCACATTGCAGCTCTGTCTCTGTTTCTATTTCTAGGTCTCCTGAGAGAAAAACAAATAATACATCAGGAGAAACAGGTGGGAATGTTGACACACAAGGACAATCTCAACCCCAGTGATGGGAGGCTGACATGTGTCAGTGTGAGAGGGTGTCAGGGGTCCGGTTCAGTTCGGTTTGTGTTGGGTCAGGTCGGGCCTCCTATGTCCTCACCTCCCTGCACTCGTCTCCAGGGTCTCCAGCCACAATTCAGCACTTTTACATTTTACACCATTAAATCCTCAAATTCTAAAGACCTGGAATAATCTGACTGTTAACCGCTGAATAGGTGATTTGTTTAATCAAGGAATTCAGTGACCCTTTGAAGCAAAAATCGAGAACAGCCCTCGGCCTTCAATAGCCTTCGTTCTCTTACTTGAGTAAATAGTTTTCAATTAATAAATCACTTCCAGGCGTTTCCAATATTTTGAAACAGGGGAGTGCAGATGACGTACAAAATATTCCGGGTCGCTCCTCTCCAGTATCAGAGCTGGAAACCGCTTGCATAACGTAATAACCCGTTAGAATAAATTCTTTCACACCCCAAAAGTACAGATACAGCGAATAACCTTTCAGTTTAGTAAGAACGTGCTTACTCAGTCACATGACGAAACAAACCCTTCTTTAATCCTGTCTGCGGAGGCTGCTTCGTGTTGGCTTTGTGCATTGCGACCTCTAGCGTTTCTTATGCTGCAGTGCAGCTTCCAAAGAGCTGTTACCTGTCCGGCGGGATTTCCAGGGTTAATCTCAGGAAAGACCTAATAACTGTTGAGTTGCCTAAAGAAATGAGAATCAAAAAAATAACTTCTGGTTATAGATAAAAAAGCATGATAGAGGTAATCCCCAGTTTCTCTCAGCGAGCGATTAATACCTCAATTACTTCATTTCTCTTCATTGATTGACCCCTCTGCTCAGAATCACTCAACTAATTCAAGGCGTTGGACCAACAGCGGCAGTGGAATGGAGAAGACAGCATTATGATCCCGTGATCTGATACAAATAATTAAGCAGGCTGTTCAGTTATCTTCATTTTGCATACAATCATAGAAATTTTAAAACAGTATGGTGTATGATCTCTTTTCATAATAACGTTTATCATTTGCTTAAATACACTATAAAATGTCTATATTTTAGAGCAGGTGTGAGCGCATAAATACGACGTCCTTCCCGTTCCAGGACTTAAAACAGTGAACGCAGCGCGCCAGCAGGGGGCACTGCTTGTCTCCCGCGTCTGCGTGCAGGCCCATGTTCTGCAGCTGCAAGTTGAGCGGCTCTGCATTTTCCTAGGCTAACGGCAATGCATCTGGGAGGGCTCTCCGGCAGTGCAAAAGACACACCGACACAGAACCTGAACCTACACTGTCCAGAGAACCTTTGGTGCGGAAAAAAATCTCGGACTCTCAGAGACCGTTCTTCCTCTATCGCTGCTCTATGGCTATGGGCCGCCCTTCCTCTGACTCTGGGGGAGACAAATTCTGTCTTCAAATCCAAACTCAAAACTCCTCTCTTTTCTAGGGCCTCTGTCGGATTGTCTTTCATACGATCTCTTTGTTCTTGTTTATTTTTCCATGCGCTGTTTTTTTTTTTTACTGTATTTTGTTTTGTATTTTTCTTTAGCACTATATACAGTACAGCGCCCCTGGGTTCGGAAAGGCGCTGTCCCCGGTTGTAATTCCTGAAAAGCGCCACCTCTGGTGATCGCGCAGGGTGCTTGTCAAATATCTGTCAAGCCGCTGGTGATGACTTCAGCTTCCGACGGAAAATCGCTAGTCAGGACAGTATCGCTCTGTGTTGAATGCAGAATGAGACTGCGAGAGACGCCTTTTCCAGTAGATAACGGTCAGAGATTTAGGACGGATGCTGTCCGGTTATTTAATTCAGATGTATCTCCAGCACACGCCTGGTTTGCTCGGGCTTGACTGCGAGAACGCAGGCTTCATCAGTGACGATCAGGCGACAGCACAGGGCTCCTGTATTCCCAACCCCTCGAATAGCTGTGTCAGCATGGGAAGGCTGCAAGGGAAGAGGTGTAAGGTACCTTCCATGCTGAAAGGAAAGAAAAGAAACGCAATGTTTCAGCTGCGGAGCCTTCTTCAGGTCCCGTATTTGCAGTCAGTTACAGCTGAATTATTCACTTCCGGACTGTCTGCCACCCTGGCCAATTGGATGTCCAAGATATTATGAAAGAACCCCAGCTCCCGGAGAAAGAGAGCACCCTGACACCCTGTCTCTCTTCTGAATCAGCCCGTCGCAGGCACAACGGTGCCACAGGGTACAGGCAGGGCAAATCAATCAATCAATTTTTTTTATCGCCAGGCTTACCTCGAGTTCAGCAAAATCACAAGACCCAATCTGAGCCTTGGAGTAGATAACGTTGTTCCCTCTTTTTAAAAGTGATTCCAGAACCTCCATATTTTTCTTCCAGTATCTTTCCAATAAAAAAAAATGAATGAAATATCCTTATTCTGCTTTCATCTTTTTTTTTGATTCCATCTCTCTTTCATAAACCTTTTAATCTGGCTGAATCCTCGCAGAAGAACCCCTTCAGGAGATTTGCAGCAATCACTGAGGACCCTCATATGTGTCCCTCATGCCCTCTTGCACACAGCCCAGCCAGGACAAAGAAAAAGAACAAAGCATTCAGGGATACTTACAGGACTCTTGTCACTCCTGTATCTTATTGTCTGCGTGCATAAGAGACAGTTACTAGCTAGACACACTAAACCTCAGCGTAGCCTTAGACTCCAAAACTTATTGAATATGCCGAGCAAAAACACCATCTGTATACTTAATGCTGAACTTACTCAAAGCAGTAAATGCAAATCAAGCCTGAACTCGGACAGACAAGAGCTACAGGTGATGTCTTCTCCAGCAACAACGAAAGGCTCACACACGTTAAAACACTGAATCAGCTATGATGAGTTTTTCTAAAGCTATAACGGGGTATATTTTTAGCTTGGAGAGCAATTAATGGAGCTTTTAACCTTCCGATGATGTTGTATTTGTAGTTTTTTGCAGCTCATGGGAACAAAAGGTGCTTTTAATGCAGATCAGATGTCGGCTTGCATTGTGATCACAAAGGCAGCTGAGAGCCGTGAGATGAATTTGCTGGCTTTGTTTTTCATTCATGTCTGCGAAAGTGCCACACAGGTGGCACTGAGCTGTGTAGTCCCTGAGTTAAACCTGAGAGCTGAGCACATTTGTTCACATCTTCTCCTACGCTGTCCATATTGCCTTCCTGCTGGTCGCAAGTGCAGTGGACAATATTTCAACGGCTGGTCAGCCAGAGTGTGTGTCCAAGGGCATCATGTTATTTAAGACAGCAAATGGGTCTTGCAGGAATCACCTGATGAGGATCTCTGTTAGAAGCTGCACTGAGTTTCTTCTTAAAATGAAAAGAAATGCTATTGTACACTATTACCAGAGCAGAGCAGTGTGGGGGAACATTCCCACGAAAGCCCAGTATCTCCTGTACCATTATGTATGTGCAGTATTGGAGTGGGTCTCTTTGTAGGTCTAGAGAACCAGGTAATGACCTGGAGTAAGGGCTTGTATTGAGTAATATTTCACATATTTCACTGGCTTCCTGACTGTTAGACAGGTAAAGTGCAGCCACTATATGGAAGTTACTAACTGAAATCCAGGAGGGACAACAAAGCAGAGACGATCTCACACAGCTGCACCTCATCACCATCACCACCAGACCAGCTACAGAAACTGAACTCAGACGCCTCCCTTTGCATTCTTCTCCAGTATCCCTCCCTGGCCCGTCTCCACCTTGCAGCTGCCCCTTGCTCCACTGAGTCTGACTGGGGTTCGTCCTGTGGCCTGGAGGCTCCCTATTAACCAGGAGGGTGAAACCAAACTTTTCTCACCAAGTATACCAAGCCTTCACAAGCATTCTATCCAAGCCCCTCGTTTGTTGCCCCTAGTGAGCAGTGCTTTGCTCTCAGAGCCCCTTGTGAAGCTGAAATCATTCATAATTGATTGCATCCATATAACCCTTTCCTCCCAAATGTTCCTAAAGTATTTCACGCACGTAGGAGGGGTCCCATGCCATCCACCACTGAAGTGGCGCTCCACCTGGGTGGCACCTGGGAGCCTTTCTGCACCATCAGCCCCACTGCACTGCACTGCGGAGAAAGTGATTTACCAGTTGAATTCAGGGGACAATTTAGGAAGACTAGATTGTGCTGATCCGTAATAGGACTTTCCCAGGATAACAAGGCTATGGACCTGTACTCTTGCCAACAGCGGAAATAAAGTCCGATGTAATGTCCAAGCAGTCAGGACCTCAAATTAATATTTAATTTAGAAAGTGTCATATCCACCAGCACAGTATCAATATTGTGAGGCACTGGTTTGGAATTTCACTCCAGGGGTAAGAGTTATTTAACTATCCACTAACTCCACTTACAGCTGCAGCCTGGTGTTCATTGTACTGTCTTGCTCTTCCCATACGCTGTAGCTGGAGGGAATATAAAGAACTGAATTGTTTCTGTCCACAGCCTGCTGCAGGAAAGACAGGGAAATTACAGCTCACCAACACTCAGCTGCCTGTCACACCAGCGTCTGCATCACCAACAGTATGTGTGGTTGTGGATAGTCCACTGTACGTTATTGATCAGAGCACTATTAGACAGCGCTCAAGAAATGGCTCCAGGAGGACTGCTGATCAATAAGCTATTAGCTGCCAACTGAAATGACCTTCTGCTCTTCAATGCTTTTGTGTAACACACGAACCTAGATAGATGTAATTTTATGTGAAAACCAGTGTTGCATTTGTCACTGTGCAGATAGTGTGGAACAGTTTGTTATTTTGTTATACTGTGATGTAAAACCCTGGACAGCAGGAGCCCATGATATGAAACCTGGTGTCCTGATTACTCCTCTACCAGCTTCCTCTGGAAATATGTCATCTATCTTGCAGGATGACAAGAGTGTTCCTGCCTCTATTTCCCCTCTTGGTTTGTAATGCCATGGTTTAGACCCTGTTTGGACTGGCCAGCAGTACATTTCACAGAGGTCTACAGAATCTGGACCTGGCCAGTCTCACCGTCGAATCTGATCTCAGACTCTTCGACAGAAGCCCAGCGTAGGCAGAACCGATTGAAAGCGTTGATGAAGTGCGCGTCTCAGACCAGGAGGAGAGCCGGGTGAGAGCCTGTTATTTTCAATCAGCCTCACATTCTGCGCATTCATTATTACAAGGGCAGCCCTCCAGTGACACCTTTATGAATCTGAATGCTGCATAGCCTGCCGGCTCTTCGCATTAGAATTTCAAACGCCTTCGAACCTTTGAACCTGCCAGTGCTTTTCATCAGCCCGGCCCTCCAGAGTCTCGGCAAGGACCGAGCAGTTCTTTCCAGAGCTGTGTCAGTGGCACCTCATCCAGAGCGGACACGCAGCCAGCCTGGGGAGAACTGGAGCTGTGTGTGTACAGTGCTCCTTGTATGAACTGACTGCAGGAAACCATGATGTTACTGCAGCAGGCTGAAGCATGGTGGACCAATGGTGATATTTAGCCAATCACTGAGAAATAACAGTGGGCCATGAAGGCATGTTGAAATTGCCAAGCCAGGGTAAATAAATACAAGAAATCAAGACATTCAATTACTCTGAAAACCTTGCTCCTCTAAGAGGAATCTTTTACTTAATATTTGGGTACAAAAAATCATAATTACAGCAATTACAATAATTTTCACTTTGCTACAATGATGACTTGGGCAAGCCATTCCAGACGCCTCTTGAGTCATTATGATTCCTGTCAAATTATAATCGGCCTTGAAAAGTTCAATTAGTGGCAGTAATAAAGAAATGTTTGGCTATTCAGAAATATTCTGTATTCAAACCATTCGAGGCCAATTCAATCCCTTTTTACTGTATCAGCTTTCTGCAGAAGGTCTGAGGAATGAATTCTGATGAAGTCACACAAAGCTGTGGGCCCATGAACTCAGCACTCACACAATGCTCAGGCTGCTGAGTGGCAGATCTTCTCCTGAGTTTCAATGAGCCATTCAGTGGAAGAGAGACCTTCACACTATTCTTAGTGCAAGCACAGTGTGTTGCCTGCCCAGACTGGCAGAAGCAAGGTGCCAGGAGCCAGGGCTTGAAGCAGCTCAACATGATTAATTTCCTGTTTGTGTCGATCAGGTTCTGTCACAGGTGGAAGTGTGGAGGCAGTTCACATGTGCTGTAAACCCATGGTGAAGTAAAAGCTCTGTTTAGTGTATTCATCATGGAGAGCTGTGTGTAAACATCACTGTTCCCTTGACAATCCTGAGCCTTGCCTGTCCTGCATACTATGTTGTGTTATTTAAAAAAAATGATTTTGCATTACTTTTGTCAAATCAGAGCAAGTGATTCTGAAAAAAAAAAGAATATTTTGTGGAGCCTGTGATCTTCTCCTGCCCTGTACCTATTTTTTTTTACTTTTATTATTCCGTTCTTGTTGCTAATCTGATACTGGATACCATATTTGTGTCACAATCGCTTGATAGTATTGCTGCTACATAAACCTCCCTACTACCGCACGTATGTTGTCCTTGTATGATTTTCAACTTTCGCAATTGTTTTTTAATTGTGGTCCTCATAAGTCGCCCTGGACAAAGGCAGAAGCAGAATAAATTATTTAGAACAATAATGAGTAATAAAGTTTGACATTATACAATTTCCTTGTGCTATGCATTATCCTTAACATGCTTTTGAAAACAGCAACAACACAAAGATCGTCAGAAGTGTCTACTGGAATTTCAGCAGTTTCAATCAGACCCTCGTTAACAGACTGTACGAATTTTGTGATGACATAACACCTACCCCTGGTGTTCTTGATTTCTGGTTTGTCTTCAGACCCCATCTGTGTCGCTTTTGTAATGACTGAAGCAATCAAAAACTCTCAAGACAGAGCTGTCAGGTGGTGAGGGCTTGAAATTCTCTGATTGCTGAAGTAGGAGGGTAGCACTTCCCTCATATCCTGCGGGGGTGTGAGGCTTAAACAAAAATGAGCTGAGATCCATTCATGACTTTAGAGCATTGTTAAACAGACAGGCAGCACTGCTCGTTGGGGAATACTAAACAGGCAGATATCAAAGAAAAAGGCAAGAAGGTCTTGATTGCCTCAGGAACAATTTATACAAGTGCACCCTATTCCCACTTCAAAAGCAGGTTGTGTGGTTAATTAAACTTGGAGGGCATCTCAGCTATGAAGGCTCTATGATTGATGATTCATTTTACTGAACAAAATACGTTTAACAGCATTAGGCATAATTTTAATGATTCATAGTGTGACGGGTTGGGCATTGTAGCAATAAATCTTTTTTATAGGCAGGTCCCAGGAGAACACTGGGAAATACACAAATGCAGCCATGATTTACAAAACAATTACTCCATAGTCCTACAAAGGGTTCTCTGCAGCTCTCTCTAACACTGTTCTTACTTTGTCTCCTGTCCTAAGTGCTAGGAAGTCTCAGCTTCCTGATTTTAAATCATCACCTAACCAATCTCCTTCCAGCTACTGGTCAGGTGACTGAGAGGGGCAGGTCAACCCCCCCCCCCCCCCCCAGCATTCTGGGTAATGTAGTTCACACCTGAGCTGTCATCTTGCATGCCCCTGTTGTGCTCACAACACTTCCAGCCATTAACACTTAAGTATCAGCAGTAGTTTCTGTGCTGTTGCAACAATGATAATGTAAGGCTTGGAAGAGAGCATGCACCATTGGTCCAACTCAATAAGTAACAAGTTCAGTGAACTAATGAGGACTTGGTTAAAACCAAGGAAACCATCAGCAATGCCAGACTTGGAGAAGACCAGAGCAGAGTTCCCACAATATAGATCAGTAAAACGGCATGCAATAATCTCCAGCTTCTGCGCAGAAGCTCCTGGGAGCTGGCAGAGAAACAGATAGCATCTCCCCACCCTGACAGCCAGCCTCCATACAGTGAGCAGTACTCCAGTCCGCTGCAGTGCCCTTGTGTGCCATGTTGGGTTGTACTCTAGTGGCTGGGGCACTGAAGGTCAGGGGTATTAATAGCTCGCTTACGCAGTGCTGTGAGAACGGGGCTTCTGTGTCCCAGTGGGAGCCTGTGAACTGCAGATCACATGAGCAGGGACAGCCTGCACTCCTTTAACCCTCCACAAACGTCGAGGTTCTTTGATTTGTCTTTTTTATGAATCTTTGATTGTTGCAAAAAAAAACCTCCTTTCGCGTCATCGCCTCTCGCCAGAGCTCCCAGCAGTCCGGCTTGGGTTCAGTGTGTGTGGCTTAAAACATGATATTCAGCACTAACGTATCTTCATTACTTACGAGTACCAATCATCCGATATGTTACATCTCTGCTTACACATCACAAAGTACTTTCTGGTGTGTCTGAACATGTGTGGAGGT
Source organism: Lepisosteus oculatus (assembly GCF_040954835.1). Classification (NCBI taxonomy): domain Eukaryota; kingdom Metazoa; phylum Chordata; class Actinopteri; order Semionotiformes; family Lepisosteidae; genus Lepisosteus; species Lepisosteus oculatus. Next base: position 5,538,102 of record NC_090700.1, on the reverse strand, counting down.
GAATGAAAGAGTTCCATTATTAAGATGATGTAACTGGGTCACGCTGTGAGCAACACTTATACATCCATTCATTTCCTGACCTCTTCTTCCAGTCCAGGGTTGCGGGAGAGGCGGAGCCAGCCCATTGCAGGGCACACGCATAGACACAAACGCCGATGTACACGCCTCCACCAGGGCCAATTAACCTAATTAAGCCAATTAACCTACCAGTATGCTTTTTGGTCTTTTGGAGGAAACCGGAGCAGCAGGAGGAAACCCACACGAATACAGGGAGAATATACAAACTCAGATAGCACCTCGGGAACTGACCTGGAATTAAACCTACAGCCTTGCAAAAGGGAACTTAATTCTTCTACTGTGTGGGATTCCTTCACCCTCTCTGCAGCCACAAAAAAACCCAAGAGATTTCTGATCAGGCTGTGACTGGAATCCTGGAATTTTGTCAGTCTGTATTGAGGGCTGGGCTCTCAGTGTTGCCCTGTTGTATTTATTCCTTTTTCGCCAGAAAAGCACAGAAACCCACTTTAGCAGAGACACTAACACCTGGTGACCTCACACCCTCGCAGTCTCTTTTGAATGCTTTTTTCCACAGCAGGCCTGGTAACTACGGCAACGGGCCGCCAGCTTGTCAGTGATGGATCTGGTAAAATATCCCCATCCAGTAAGCTGGAGAAACACATATGACTCTGTCTGGACGTCAAGGAATGTTTGGAAACATGCTAAACGGCACCGAACAGCATTACCAATTTAAAAGAAAATGAATGCTGTCGTCAGAGGCTAAGATCAAACACAGCACAGGGAACCAAAGTGATTCTGACAGAGCGTCAGATTGCAGGGAGGGAGTGCTGAGTCCAGCTGTTCCAGATGGTCTGATGTACTCTTAGCCCGCTGTGTCTGAGCCCAGGTTAGAGTGATCTTGCTCCCTGCTGTCAGAAAAGACTCTAGCTAAGGGGTGCAGAGATCGTAGTCGGTTTGCTCAAATCCAAGCAGCTGTATTGGCACGACCCACGAATTTGTTGTCAAAGCAATAGCAATTAACAAGACATTTACTACGAAAAAGTCAGTTCCTTTCTTATAGAAATAAAATAGAAAGGCTTAATTGTCTGCTAAGATCTGGGAAACAGCTATACGATAAGAAAGCAGTCTCTTTCTCTAGACACCCACTTTCCCAGCGCGTGTTTGTTAATCTCCCAGAAAACCCAAGGCAGGGAACAAGGCTCTGGTGTCTTTGTGGCTCTGGCAGAACCACAGGCAGCCAGCAAGCAGAGAGGTTGGTCTACAGATTTCTCTATTCGTTTTTACTGACGTCTTACAGTGTGTCTTCAGTGTCGTAGCTCAGCTGTCCTCACCTGGGAAGTGTCAGGGAGGGCCATGCAGAAACTCACCTCATCTCAACCTGCTTTCTTTTTAAATGGCTCCAGAAAAGGGCAGCTGTTTAAACTGGAGAATTGTTCAAAAGAAATTCAATAAGTAAAACATTTACTGTAGAGTATCATATTACACTTCCACAGTACGTTGCATCTCAAAGGAACTCAAAGCACTTCATACATACTGCAGGTAGAGACCCATTTCAACCTCCAGTGTTCTGCACCAGCAGCCCCACCTGGGAGAGACACAGCAGGCATTCTGCACCAGCAGCCCCACCACACAGCAAGGGAGAAATCATGTAATTACAGTACGACGGCTAATCAGATGTCACCAGCAGTGTGAAGGTTAGGATTCTGAACTCGTAACTGGAAGGCTGTGGGTTTCAAAGATGTTATCTGAATTGTCCCAGTAAAATATTCAGCTGAATAAATGAATGCAAATGTAAGCTGCGTGGCATAAGTGTCAACCAAATCAATCTTAAAGTAGTAAAACCTGCAATTTGTCATCTGCAGACTTCACGTTTCTACTGCGAGTTGTTCAGCTGATGTGACTCTTATTAGCTGTTGTACAGATTGCACATATAAAGAATGTGCTCAGGTAAAGATTGAGCAAACCTGTGGTGGGCTACACAGTGCATATTTTAAGGTTCTTCTTCAAATGAATTGCATTTCATTTGAAGAACATTCGTGGAAAGACAACTGATCAAATGGAGTCGCCCATAGCAAAGAAATATAAACGCTTTGTGCTTGTTTATAACCTTGCACGGTAGACAGGATGCGTGGCATTCAGATGCTAGACATCGTAAAACATTTTATTTCTATCATTCATCTTAAAAAGACGGTTTTGAAAAAAAGGGAAGAGCAATAAGAAATAGAATTGTACAAAAATAAATATCTTTACACGCTATATATACATATCTGTACATATTGATATTAGAAAAAAAATACAAGAAACTTGGGTTCCCCCGTTTGCGAAGGATGAGCAAACTGTTCACGCTGACGGTTTGACTACGGGGACGAAGTCTCCGAGCGACAGCCCCGTTTCCTTCCTTCCTCCCTTCATCACAAAGCGGGCTTGGCCTTGGAGGACAGCGCCTGCTTGAAGCGCCGCTTGAGGTCCTGCATGTTGGGGGACTTGGGCCGGGGGATGACGGAGCCCCGGCGCTTCTCGCCCAGGATGCACTGCGCCTGCTGCTTGCACGCCTCCTTGCACAGGTGCGCGAACACGTCGCTGACGTCCTCGTAGGTCTCGCTGGTGGAGAGCTCCAGGAAGACGGCGCCCAGCTCGCTGGCCAGCCTCAGCCCCTCGTGCGCGGGGACCCGCCGGGCGTGCAGCAGGTCGCCCTTGTTCGCCACCACGGCCACGGGCGCTTTGCACTCCGGGTGCGCCTGGCGGATGTGCTGGTGCAGGCACTGAATGGCCTCATAGCTGCAGTAGTCCGTGATGGAGTACACCAGGAGAAAGCAGTCGGCCCACTGGATACTTCGAGCGACCATGTCTGGAATCCGAGCTCCGTCTCCACTCATCTAGCGGGGGAGAACAACAGATCTTGAGTCTCACGCATGTCACCAGCACCCCTGCTCTTGAGCTGGGGAGCTGTGAGCACCCTCCCGGGTCGTGGGGACCAAGACTCCACAGTTCAAGTTCACGGCGAGTGTCGTTTGTACTGTACCCGAGTGCAATGAAAGGCTGACGTGCGTGTTTTCCCCACATGACGAATGACACGGAAGATGACATAACACTGACATAGAAACCGACACAACAAATGAAGTCACGGCTCTTGGAGGCAGGAACGGGGCAGCAGCTAGAAACGCAACCCTCAGTTAGAGAGCGGCTGTGCGCAAAAGTCGCCTGTTGCAGTATTTGCAGTTCAGTGCAAAATGCAAGTGGTGGCAGCGTTTTGGGTTGAGCGCAAAACTGAGGGGCGTATGCAGGGGGTAGAAGGATGTAAGAGATCAGATCTTGGATATCATTAGATAAGGCAATAGGTATTGCAAGCAGATAGCCGGGAATTGCATTTGAAACTACACCACATACAAGTCGCCCAGCTCCGCATAATTTCCTATAGATACACAACACGGGCGCCTGAGATCAGCAGGAGGCGGCACTAGCTTTTGAATGTGAAGAATGCTGTTGTTAACTGGCTGCCACTGCGCGAGTCTGGGGGCCTTTGAACGCTTAAGGGCTCTTTACTCTTACCTGGACGCACGGGGTGTCCTGGATCTGAACAGACAGCGGCGCGCCTTCCAGCTGGACCAGTCTGGAATACAGGTTCCCTGGCCAAGGAAAAGCAAGAGACACACGTTTACTCGCCAATCAAGGTCGCTACTCCTGTGTCACGTTCCTCCGGCATCGAAATGAAATGCTTACCGGTGTTGGGCTCGTAATCGCCGATGAATCTCTTGGTGAGAAACCGCACCACCATGGCTGGGAAAACAGACAGCGAAACACAGCGTCACCGGGGTCCAGAAGCAAGGCACGGTATCAAAACACTCCCGCGTTCCTGGCCGGAGCAAGAAACTCCTTTCTGTCTGAACTACAGCTCATTACACAGAGCTCCGCCTGTGATTACAGTGGGTACAAGTCCCTAGCCCCTGGGGGACCGCTCCTTCAGACCAGATAACCCGTAACCGGTGTAATTAAAAAAAATGCAACTGTCCTACCAAGAATACGTCAATGGAATATCTCGTTTCCTTCTTTTTTTTTAATCGAATAAACAAAGAATGTGATTCAGTTGCACCTACAGGAAGTCTTTTGCCAACCGGCAACACCAACATAATAATTACCTGTTTTGCCCACTCCGCTGGTTCCCAGCACCGCAATCTTAATATCCCGGTGTAAAAAGTAATCCGTTGTCTCCGGAATCGGTGTGAGCAAAAAGTTGTTTGACATGGTCAGCTGGCGCATCGGCAACTCTCCAACGGCGATGGGTAATATTTATTCCAGACGTCTTATGCGTTTGTTCTATCGCTCGCAGAATCCTCCGCGTCGAGGACCTCAGTGGGTGTTTTCTTTCCCTGAGTATGAAAGGAAATAAAATAACCGATCACTTAACCGGCGGTCTAAGAAACTGGGCTTGTCGCCGGTGCCGATCTCTCCTGGGAAGTAGGGCTGTCTGCACCGGCTTGGACCCGGGCGACTTTTTATCTGCTGGCGCTGGCTGCGGCTGGGAAAACGTCCCTCCTATTTTGTATTCGAGGAGCCAATGAAGCCGGGCTGACATCCGAAGTGCGTAAAGGTTTTCTCTGCGCGGAGACGTTACGCATCGTCCTCCTCCTCCAGCGACGGAAAAGCTGGCCGCATCAGCACCCGAGGGCGGGAGGAGTGGACCTCCCCCCCCGCCGCCGTGGGCCGCAGGAGGCCCGCCGAAGCCGAGGCGAGCCCGGTTCGACTGCTGTCGTTAACGGCGATCGCCAGCCTCCTGCTTCCGTTACCCGGCCAGAGTTTTAGCGGCGGGCCCAGCAGATGAAGAGTACCGCCACAGCAAGACATCGGCGCAGGAACGTGGGCGGTGAAAACGTGTGTCTAAAAACATTTCTCAGCGACTTTGGTTTTGTTGCCGAGTGTTAACGCCCCCATTAGAAAACACACGTTTAAAACGACTAAAACGTTTTGATGGTAGTTGGGAAATAGAATGTCCCTTCGATACTTAAAGAAGTATCGGGCATCGTTTCAGTCTTTGATCTCCCTTTCTTTTATATTGAAACGTGACTCGCACTTAATGTGCCTGCCACGCTCCACCTTTCATTCGCGTGAAATTGTGGCCACGTGTCGTGGCCTGTCGCGGAGATTAATACCCCTGCTCCTAGTGACCTCCATCACCCCCGGCGTTTCCCTCTAAACGGACTGTTCCTTTATTCTGTCAGCAAATTTGGTTTAATAGCACATGTACTACTTCTTATAGTACATGTGCTGTTAAACCAAAATGCTACTTGAGGGCACAAAGTTTTATCTCCAGTAGCATGAGTATGTGTATGACACCCTGCTATTTGCACTGGACCCTCATTTTAACATCTCGGTGTCTCTTTAAGTACTTTATTGTTCTTTGGCTGTGTTGTTTAAGTTGATAATGCACCCCTCTTTTCTTGAGCCTAGGTTCTGGAGTGAATGTTTTCTGAACCCCGATGGAATTTTCAACTAGGAAACCATTTTCTTTCATCTTATTCCCTGCTGAAAAGAGAAGAAAAGAAACACAACGTTTCGGCTGTGGAGTCTTCTTTGGGTGTGTGTAATCTGTTGACAAAAAAATGAATAGGACACCTACTTTTCTGCAGGTTCCACTGCCGAAACGTTGTGTTTATTTTCTCTTTTCAGCAGGGAATAAACCTTTACTTGTTCCTTTGCAGCCTACGCATGCTGACGCAGCTCCCTACTCGAACTATTCCAGATAAAATACCACCAGCTTTGCCGAACCACAGACTTGTCATTTTCATCCTCCTAATGACAACAAGATAATAAAACAAATATGATTTATGAAGCAACGGGTCTAAGACAACTGAGTGACTCAAGCCTAGCGCTGTATACTGTTGGCTTAATGCACAACGATCTCAGAACAAGCGCAAACCCACGAAAACATATTATGTTATACTATTATTCGTTATTGTATATTTACACATTGACTAATAACACGGCCTGTTTATTATAAATTAAATGTATCTGATGTCTTTATTTTAAATGGTTTGCAATTATCACAGCAGAGAGTAATTAAAGGTTCATTCGGTGATTTGCGTCAGGGTGTGCAAACTGTACATGAACTTTCCAGATAACAAACCTCGAGATATTTCGGCGTATTTTTTTCCCCAGGTACCAGGAGTCGCAGGAGTGGAACTGCACAGGTGGGTGACAGGACTGCTCTGATGTAGAACAGGCCTGGACCAGATTTCATCAAGAATACATGTCATATCGTTTACCAAACCGCTTTATTCCATACGGTGTTGTGGGAAGTCGGCGCCTACCTGGCCAGCAACGAGCGCAAGGCAGAGTACACCCTGGACGGGACGTCAGTCCATTGCAGGGCAAGTGCAAGCCAATCATACATGGGGACAGTTTGGAGGCCACGGTAAAGGCCGAGAGGGAAATTTGACCCGGACACCGTGATATCTCCCTTCTTTTATCGAGAAACGCCCGGGAATCTTTAATGACCTCGGTTTAACAGCTCATCCGAAAGACGGTTCATCAAGAAGTGATGGAGTTTATTTCAGTGCTAAAGTATATTCTGAAACGGTTTTGCCGGTTTACAAACTAGACGCAAATAACACCCCCCCCTAAACGTACAATAAGATTATATAGCACGCAACAGCTGAAAACGCACGAAACATTGCGTCTAACAAGTTGAGGCCCCAAGTGTCTTCAAATTTCAGTATAATGTCTGTTTAGCTGTCTTGGTGTAGTCATGTGTTTCTTTCCTGGAGTGACATATAATCACATGGCTATTTCAGATCCACTCATGAAAGCACTCGCACAAACAGTTCCGTGCCTTTGGCTTCTCCATCTTTGAAAAGTAATTTGATTCAGGTAAAAAATAAAACAACAACCTCTTATCAATGAAGCGAAACCCAGACGCGTTCAAAGATGGATTCGCATAACATGACATTTTACAGGAAGCGACGCTCAGTTAAAGAAGCAGCGAGGCTGGACAATTAAAAAGATCTGGACGATTCGAAGGAGGGAACAGAGTAATTTGGTAGATAATAAGGAGCAGGAATAGAAAGTAACTTCTGCAGAAACACAGCGGCGAGTTGCCTTAGCAACGGGCTGCAACATAAAGTCCTTCACATATTAAAATGTTTGCTACGTATCAATTCGGCAGTGACTGGTTATTCGGTTTTTCAGCTGTGGTCCCAACGGTTTGCTAATCGGGATCTAACTGAGAAACGGGAACGCAGGAAAGGTTACAAACGGAAGGAAGTCGTTCACATCGTCTAAAGAGGTGTTTGTAGCAATTTGGGTCAAGGCTCTTGTTTCTTAAAAAAAAAAAGCCAGGATATTTTCGGCAGCATGTCCACACCTGTCCTCAGCTCAAATGTCCGTTTGTGTTTGGGTGTTGATTCAGAAGATGTCCAGGGAGTTGACTTTGTCGATTACTCTGAGGGCTTGAATCAGGTTAACTCGCAGCGTTTTCTTTCTGTCTGTCCGTTTTGGATATTCCCTTGAGTCCAATCGTGAACTGGATCTATTCGATTTTCTCCGTACTAATTCCAGTGCAGAAATATCTTCTTTTTCATTTTTTGGACAAAACTGTAAATGATACCCCAGACGAATGCTTAAGAAAATTCTCAGATTTAATTGCAATTCTAGCACTATTCCACATATTACAAAACCCGTTTCAATGGGGAAAAGATATTAGGACGGAGGAGGCTACAAACCAATCTCTTGATACTGAAATAGAGCACTGAACACTGGAAACAGTTATTTTTCACGATCAAGGTGGTGTAAAAACAAAAATAAAAGATTATTCTACTTGCACGCTAACGTCCTTTATTTTCTGTCTGGGCAAACTACGTATTCAGTTATATTAGCAAGCCAGCAAGGAGTGTAACACTACAAACTATTAGGACATACACAGAACTAATTTGAATATATAATATTGTTTGGTGGTGAACAATACGGCCGAAAAACAAACACGCAAAACTGTGGAAACTGGTAACAAAAAACCCACGTTTAATATCCAATTATCAAAATACACCTTTGAATAAATTACAGTGCTAATCCCCTATTGGTTTATATTGTGATAACGTAGGTGCGTCCATTGTCTAATTATGTACTATTACGGAGCACGCCAGCAGCAGAGAATGTGTGTGATAAACACGCTGCGGGCAAATGTTAATATAAGAAACGGTGTCAGTCTAGTATATGGAATACTCAATCCAGGGAAATTCTGGTGATCTGAAAAGAGGTGGACGAGTTTATTGTCTGAGATAGCGTTTACTCACTGTTTTTGTAGGCTTAAGTTTTCATTAGTACCTGTGGCTAAAACCTTGCTGAACAAATGATTCTCTTGTGTATTTACAGTACATGTTCATCATCTGTGAGTGTTTCTATAGTCTATTGTTGTAAAAACAAATTGCCCCTTGGGGATAATAAAGATACTCTCTCCATGCAATTCAGGGTCTCGGGGTGGAGTCGGAGCCTATCCCGGCAAGCTACGTAGACATGCGTACCATGTTCTAATACACCTCGAAAACAAAACTGCACGCCGGTTTACTGAAACACTCATATGTTTGTGATGAACGACTAACAGAGCAACCTCGCTGCCTGCCCAGGTCCGGAGATCGTTGTACAGCACAATTAACCAGCATGCCTCTCTTATTACTGAGGGTGTCTGGCAAAAATAACTTATTAAGTTTCTCGTTACAGTCCAACATAACAGCAGAATGTCGGCACTAGGGAAGGAACACTTCACATCCGGTGAATTTCCCAACGAAGCACTTTGAGAAGAAAGCAAGTTAAAGGGCGAGTCAGACAACAGGTTAGCTGTCACGAATCCTACTGCCCTCCCAGAAACAGACGTGTACTATATGTATATGGACGTAAATAATAATAATATCATCCTTACACGTATATAACACTCTATAGGTACTGGGGACTCCCCTCCTCCACCAGTGTGTAGCACCACCTACAACTCCAGCCATAGTGCACCAGTACGCTCCCCACACACCAGCTCTCAGTGAGAAGAACAGTGATGAAGCCGGTTCAGAGATGGGAATGAATATGAGGCCATGACTGGTAAAGGCCAGGGGAAGGTGGCCAGACACTTAGAACAATTGTAGTGCTAACCCACTGTTGGCTTATATTGTGATAACATAAGTGAATTCATAGAATTCTGAAATGTCTGTCCATCTAAAAGATGTACACTCATATTTCAACAACTTTCCTTGTTTAAGTTGTCATAGTTAGACTAATACACGTCTATAGAAACTGGTGACCTATAAAAACTGCTGGACTGGAAAATTTCCAGGACCGGTGTTAGAGACCCCAAAGGAGAAACTGTGTCAAAACAGCAGGAAAAAAAATTGCAGGATTTTTCTAACCCTTACGTAGCGAGCTGGGGGAAACAGCAGTGTACGCAAGACACAACCCACCGTGACTCTTCAGCAGCTGGAATGCATGTGAGGGATATAGACTCAGCATTACTGGCACCAAAAAAATAGAAATTGAAATAAAACAGATCCCACTTCACCCCTTGCAGAATTCCATTCTCTGAGGTTTTCTGTGTCACTAAGCAAACAATTGCTCAACACATCCCCCACCTGAACTATTAACACGTTTAAATAGCGTTAACCCTACTCTTCTTCTAAAAAAGTGCCCTGTTCAGTTTTTTACAGGCAACTTGACATCCTGGAGCTGAAAAACCAACAGAGGGATATAAACGTTTGGAGTATCTGGGAGATCAGCTGGCTCCGTGGAAAGAATTCATTTCCAACAGTGTCACCCATGATGGTCCCTGATGACAATCACTTAACTACTCATTGTTATCTGCAGCACAGGGCTCTTCTTGAAAGTGTTTCCCTCAGCTTCTACCCTGCATGTGCAAGGAATAAGATAATCTTCCCCTCTCCTGGCAATCAGGGTGGCTGGTGGTGGACTATATACGTCCAGCTACACAATGGACTGTTTTTCTCCCTGGCAGCATACCTTAAATATTAAAACCAATTCAAAGCACTTGGGATAGTGGCTCTGGCCCTCTTGCACAAGATCCACAGAAGGCCTGGAATCAGCTAAATGACACTACGATGATGAACAATGACCTCGAGGGGTATCGGAGGTGCTGTGTCATTACTGCAGCCCATAATACTCCGAATAGCCCCACTGTTTCCATGCCTGGCCTCCCACCCCACAACAGCTGGGGATTCTGACCTTACACTCATTCTCCGAATGTGGATGGGGCTCACTGTGGCTGCATTAGGGTTTCGGATTTTAATTTTTGTTTTTACACCCAGGTGTGCTGCAGATAATGGGACCTGTCTACTCAATGTTCAATATGCCTAAAGATGAAGATATGCAGAACTCCCAACAGCGCAAAACCGACTGTGTTGTAAACGTCTGAGGCCCTCGTATGTCAGCCAGGGAATGGACAACAGAATGATGGAGTGCTTACCAGACCAGCTGCACTACACCCATATTAAACAAATAAAAGTTTTCATTATTCGAAAGCAAGGTTGTTTCCAAGTTCATTACTCTGGAAGTCTGAGCACTGTGCAATTCCAAGATATTTTTCTGAAAAACACCTATCCTCAAAACTCACAGCTGGATACAATGTCTCCCACTGAGTGACTTTACTAGGTTAACTATTGGTATATGTGTAACACCTATTCTATATCTGTGCATATTAGTACTTCCTAAAGGTATAAGTAAAACATTCAACTACATTGACATGAAATTAAAAATGTCACGTCATTATATATGCTGCATCATTTTTACCTTCCAGATAGTTTTCAACTTAGACCCCCAAGTTATGTACCATGGACCCAGGGAACATAAACTGCACATTCCAATTCCCCTCAAAAGGTTCCAGATCTGTAAAGATTACCATCTGCAATTGCTGACAAGTGCTCGCTCCATCCCAGTACCTATTGTGACTTGGTTAAGAAGTCTGAAGACTAAACTCCTAGCAACTCTACGGCAGTTTCTTACAGGGTTGCAAACGATAACTTCAGATCAAACCTGTCAATGTGATGGAAGTAGATACCCTGGGTCTTTTCAAGAAAGAGAACCATCCATCAAATGGCTACAACCAGACTAGATGGGCTGAATGGCCATTTCTTGTTCCAAGCTCCACCAAAACATAACATGCAGCCACACAAGATGAAGCATGGAAGAGATGAGAGCGGGGCTGTTACAAACAGAAGCACATACAGTAATACAGGCAGCTTGTCGTTCACCCAGCCTCACTGTGTCAGCGCTGGTTTGCTCTCAGTTCGCCGGTGAAACTATTCTCACTTTGCCTCACAGGGCAATCGTAAGAGGAGGATCATCACTGAGCACCAGCAGCCCCTGACACTCCACTCACCTCTCTTCCCAGAGCTACAAACACACACTGAAATCGGAGATGAAAACAGACCATTCAAGCCAAGACCTTTTGTGAAAATGTCTTTATTGGCCGTGCAGGACATTTTATGCCATGAACTCGTAGGGGATGGGCTCCAGCAGCTGAGGCTCGTTATTTTTGGTGGTCACGAAGTGCGCCTTCCGGGGAGCAGCAGGCTGCAAAAACAAAGAAGACCAACAGTCAGAAGACGTCAGATGAGCGTGCCCCCCCCCCCCCCCGATGCTTGAATGAAGCTATAACTCGCAGGTTATATTTAGATTTAGCACAAACTGACTGCTCTAAGACAAATTTAGCAGAAGGGAAAATGCTCCACAATTGGGAAGAAGGAGGAAGGGTCCCTATTAGTTGTCACCATTCAGAAGGATGGCGAGTGATCATGCGATTCCCTGAAGCCAACACAGGAGCAGAAAATCAGTATTGGGCACTACACAGGGCTTCTGTACCGCCCTTTCTTACAGGAACACCAGTTTTCTCACACGTCTTTACACTTTGCACAAATAGCAACACTTCTGAGAACCGTCATGAAAAGTGTCCCATTACCCAATACCTTCCACAGACACACACACAAAAAAAAAACAAATGAGCAGTAAGTAGCTGCTGCAACAGAAGAGCCCTAGAGAATCTTTTCAGTCTTCACATTCAGGGAGCCTCCCTCATCAAACCAGTGCCCACCCACGCAGGGGGGAAAAATAAACGGAAGTGTGGACCCCCCCCTATCAGGGGGGGCAGCTATGAGAGTCCTGCAGAGAACGTGCCGAGTCATCGGCGCCGTCTCCGACTCGGCATACCTGACGCTTCAGCTCCACCCAGGTGCCCTTCGCCTTGGCCTCGATCTTCCTCTTCTCGTTCTCCTTCACCCGCTGCAGGAAGCTGTCCCTGCTCTTCGAGTGCTTGACGTGCTCAATGCGCACGTTGATCCTCTTGGCCAGGATCTTGCCCCTGCAGAGAGAAAAGGTGACACGGAGCCCCTTTTAACCATCAAATTAAAAAACGTATACCGACGCCCGGCCCGCGTCACTGTAGCCGCAGATGTGTCCTCTCACAGGATCCAAGCCAAACAACTTGTTCGCTTGCGTTTTGAAAAAAGGACTTCAATATACCCCACCTGAATGACCATTCAAGACACTTGGGCTGTCTGAATGGCAAAGTGAAATGGGGCACAGCTGCAGGAATGATTATGGGCTTTATAACATGTTGAATGAGAGACTCACATTTAAAATCCTGTGCCTTTCAATCCTCTGATCTGTTACCATGACCAGTGAATATACAGTGACCTCGACTCACGTTTTTACACTCAGTCTTTTACTTCTCCTTTCCTACTGTAAAACTGTACTTTTACTGATGTTAATCTTTTCCCCCCAACAAATATAATCTTTGTCACTTAAAACTTTTAGTCCTAACTGCTTTGGCAACACATTGATGTCGTCTCGCACTGATCAATAACATGTTTTGTGAACCTTACACGCCACAAAGTTAAATTCTAAACAAAGCTTTTCATAAAGAACGTTTTTTATCCCCACCCAATCAAAGCTCTAGTACTGTTCAGACCACGAGGAAAAGAACAACTCTTTAGGTCAACATTTGCCGAAAGACACAAAGCAAGAGAAAAACAATCGTATACTTACTTAACCTGTTTGTTGACAATGATGCCCACAGCATGCTGTGTCACATTGTAAATTCTGCCAGTCTTGCCATGGTAGCACTTGTGGGGCATTCCTTTTTGTACAGTACCCGTTCCCTACGAAGTTTTATCAAATAAAAAAAATAAAAGAAAAGAACATAGACAAATATTCAAAGAAAACAATCAAATCAACTGCTACACGATCACAGTGTCGGTTGAAACTACTTTCACTTACAATAAATTACAGAGGCATCCGTTATTGACTGCCCTGCACATTTCCCAGAGATAGAGCCAATATTCATTGTGCTTTTTAGTGCTTATTAGCTTACTTACAATCCACAAATCATATGCAGACACAGAAGTTAACTGATTTCATGTACTCTGTCCATATAAAAAGATCCCAATGTCAACCGATTTACTGTTTGTGGGCGAGGCAATTGTAAGAACATTTTCAAGCTTCGGCAGGTAGTGATTTCACTCTTGAGCAACAGGAGTAAAGTTTAGCAGTTGCTCTGATATATTTACCCGAAACACTACCCATGCGAAAATGTGCAAAACGCAAACTTCATTAGTTTCACACTGCCTGCATCAGACTCCCTCTGTACACCGGTTTGATCCCATTCAAAATGTGCACACTGCGGGCAGCTTCAAAATTCACACTAGTGTAGCAGAAAAACAGTATTTCAACTCTTACAACACCTTTTGGAATAAAGTAACCTTAAAATATCCATCACTGTAGATCACAAGACATGAAATGGACCAGAACACCGTGAAACAGGAGTTACATTTAAGTCCCTGCGTCTTATAACTCTGCAAGTTACAACATACCTTGATGTCAACAATATCTCCTTTTCTGTAGATACGCATGTAAGTCGACAGTGGAACAGGCCCTGTTGAACAAATCAAGATCACAGCATAAAAAACTGCACACATTTTCAAAGTATTGTAATTTCCACACAATGCATATCCTTACTTCCAATACATCAAATTTGACCTTTAATTTGCAACTAGAGAAGCATGTCATGGCACTGAATTACGACAAACAGCACTCCCAACAAATGCAGAATACAAAAGGTCTGAAAGTGACTGATAATGAAGGAAAAATAAATTGTCGGTAGACTGACAGGATAGGCTTCCAAAAACCTACAGAACCAAAAATGGCTCCTTTAAAGTGTGACAGCAAACCTAATGTTGATATTTAGCCCAGAAGATCATGTTATTGGCTGAAGCAGGTGGCTCAACTTAGATCAGCAGAAAGGCCAGAAATGAGAAGTCCATTCAACTCATCTGGGTTTCGGTGATCTGTTTAGTCCCAAGACAGAACCGGCAACTGGTTCTGCCAGGTACACCACCCCAATAAAATGATTTTTAGAGTAGCCAGTCAAAGCCGATGTGTCTTTGGCCGGTGGCTGGAAAGTACGAAGCATTTGGAGAAAATCCCAGTTTTGGTATGGGTTGAGCTCTCTAGCTCCACACAGATGTCCCGAGCTGGATTCGAACCCGAAGCCCTGGCGGTATGAGACGCAATGCAGATACTCACCATGTTTGCGGAAGGGCCTGGAAAACATGTACCTCGTGCCCCTCCTCTTGCCCCTGGTGTTAGTCATGTCGACGGCTTAACTGCAAGACAAATGTCACACGTTAAAACTACCCAACTGCACCTCCTTCCTACCGAGCTACATCTGGGGCATCTGCTTCTAGAATACACTGCACAAGTCAGCATCCATATCCAAACCTCGTCAAGGTACCCTTGAGGCTGACAGTTTAATCACTGCAAACAAGTGCAAGGACACAACTGAACATCTCTAGAGTGACTTAAAACTGCTTCCAGCTCTCATTGGCCTTGAAGACGCTCTTGTTTATGTGCAGGGTGACTCCGTTACATAAAACTCGTAATAAAGTGGGAAAAGTAAACAGATACCTGTGAAGCAGATTTTAAAAGTCTGACACCCAAAGCCTATAGGTAAGAAACAACATAAGATACAACCCTGAAGCAAGTTCGACATTGCGGAAAAATTACGTTATGGGAGCTCCGCGTATTTATCAATAGACCGAATTTGGGAAGATTAAACGACATAACGTGAATTTTGATAAGGGGCCGAATAAAAAACGATACACCCCAAGACTTGGGGTAAGACTTCTTACTGCTGAGAATCTCAGCTGTGACCGGACCGTGAAATCGCTGCATGTAAAATTAAACAGCAACTCAACTGCAAAAACAACTACTAGTACGCCATCTTTAATTTCAGCTCTGTGTCAAAGAAACATATGGGCCCGCAGCCGCCAAAATCTCCCAAAGTGTAAACGTTGTATTCAAGATGAACGCAGTACAGAGAGGGCCCACATGGGCTGCCATGCAGTCTGTCCGCCTCATGAAACATCACCCCACAAAAGAAACATTTTTTTCCGCTTTCCGGTCGTCATTTAAAACGCAGACCGAACCAACCTGTCTTCAGAAACACTTCTAGATGTGCGCAAGGGAAACTTGCGGTATATTTCTGGGCAATAAAGACCCTATTTTTAAAAAGAATTGAGGAGCTCTGCCTACCCCTGCTAGCTTTCAAGATGGAGGGTCCGGCGGAAAGAGAGAGCGAAGGACCCCAGCTCCGCCTTACACAGTGGAACTGAGGAGGACAACGCCTTCGCCTGATCGAAAATGCAAAGGCGCTTCGAAACAGATCTGACTTACCTCCTTGTGCTATGCAACGAGTCTAAAACCCGTGTGGTTGAAGTATATAGCATGTTTATTTTGCTAACTTTTTACAAGGCATCGGGTTTATTTTATTTATCCCGAAGGACCCTAGATCGCTATCACATGATTAATGAGATCACGCCGCATTGGAGGTGGTGGCCGGGGGGTGCAGTTTTTGTGCAAATGCTGGGGGCGGGAGAGGTCAGCCAGTGTGTTTCTCTTGTGCCATTTATGAAACCTTTGCTTTGCGTAGGATCGTTCTGACCCAGCAATGTTTCCCTTTGCCTTCAACAAATGAAACAGAAACGCAGTATTACATCAGCCGGGAGATAGCGCTATTCTGTGGCGTCGAGTCATTACAGTTAAAACAACAATGTTTATTTTGGGTCTGTAAGATGAGTTTTAATAATTCCTGGGGTTTGGTATATATTGCTTTCGGCTCCATCAGGGATAACAGATGTTTAAAACATTGCATATATGGGGGTGGCCAACCACACTTCTGGACAGCCTGTCCGGCGGGCTTCGTTGCTCACCGTTAATTAATCGATTTGTAAACAAGCACAACACTCTTTGGGACGTGTAACTGCCTAAAGGGGAGGTCTGTGTAAATCACCTGAGATGGAAAATACCAAACACCCTGCCATTCTCGAGGACTACTGAGGGAGGGGTGATCCTGACGTCGTGGGATCAGTTGATTGACTGAACCGATCAGAACGGACGCCGTCTTCCAGGTCTGTCCAAGCAGGCGCCTTCCCCTGGACCTGCTCGATGGTAGCACGGCCGGGACACGATGGAAATCAGCCTCTTGCGGCGCTGAAGCATGAGTCTTAAGCCCCGGAACAGAAGATTCACACCCCCCCCCATGACCCGCCCGGCGCCTTGCCCATCTCCGCCTTGCCCTAACTGCCTGCATCGCCGAGATTTCATGCCAAGGGCACGGACCTGTTGCGGGAAATAACGTTGTATTTATCCCATGCCGCTTCTGGGCACCCGTTTCGAAGCGGCCGACCTGAGCGCGGAGAGAGGCCGTCGGCTCTAGGACCTGCCCGTCCGCAGGGCGCCCGCTTCTGCAGCACGGTCGCCCTCACTCCCTGCGCACTGTGATTGGGTGGAAGATGGCGCTGGGCGGATGGAAATCCTAATGACAGTTTCCAAAATCGCCTCCATTTGTACCATGGTAAGCAACAATTTACTTTAAAAAAAAAAAAACCCACATTTAGACAAATGCCCAGTTTGCCTGGCTGCTGGCGCAACGTGCCCGGGCACCGGCGAGGGCGGAGAAGACCGAGCAATTTCGGTTTCCCTGCTTCCTGGCTGGCTCCGAGATTCACTTTCACATAAGAGTAGCTCCTGGGTTTTGCAGGCCTAATCGTGTTCGTGCAGTTTGTCCGGGAGCTGCATGTTGTTTTTAAAAGCAGGATGTCACCCTTAAATGGTTGCGCGGCGATCGATTGCTACAGTATTTGTAAGTGGCCATATAATTGTCACACCGAAACAGCGAAAGCTTCTGTAGCAGTTTGACGCTGGATACGATCTGATCACCGTTTTGAAGTAGGGGGAAAAATATAAACCGGTGCATTTTGCAAGATCCTGTTCCATTTTTATTTTAACGTGCAGGTGCAGGTTAGTTGTAATGTTGTGGTGGATTATACGCATATGGTCGTATTTGCTCGCAAGTGTAACTAGATTGTAGCGTCTAGTTAACTGCATTGATTGCGTGACACTGTCTCCGGTTGTTAGAAATTGAAGAATTGCGTGGATGTCATCGTAAATAAACGTGTTTATGACTAACGTAGGCGCGATTCACGTAACGTACGAAAAAGGATGATGGACTCTACACTTAAATAGAACTTTTGAAGATGCAACAGTTACAGGCCAGGTTATGACACAATACCCGATCACCAAATGTATTATTGTAGTGAACATACCGAAGTTGAAAACGTTGAAACATTAATGCAGCATAGCACTTAAATTGCAATGGGTGAATGACCAGTATTTTTTTTCCATACATGATTGTCAAACATCAGCTGTGTAACAGCAGTGCATTCAGCACATGATTCCTCATCCCTGCTCAAGCAGGTGCCTGTGCCGGAGGGGAAGCCTGTGTCCGTGTGTTGGGAATGTCTATGGGCCTGGTCTTGTAGCCTGTGGTCTGCCGAGGAGCCTGCTGTTTTGCAGGTCGCAGGAGCTGTTCCTAGGTGTTAATTATGTCCTGGAAATCTCAGGCTTCCCAAGGTCTCCTGCTCGGAGATGCAGGCTTATTACGGACTCCACAGGCAGCCTAGTCAGCACCTGGGGAGAAGTCAATTGGGGGCTGTATCCTCGTTCTCTCTGCAGAGGGGGCCGGAGTCAGTCAGCGTCTGAGCAGAGCAGTACAGGGAAAGAAGGCATTTGCTTATCGGTGTTGTGTGTGTTTGTCGTTTTCTTACTTCTGCCTCACAGTGTATCATATAAACTAAGAAAAGTGAGTTGCTTTCCACGAATAGTTATCAAAATTAAATATTTCACTTTGGCTGATGCATTCCTTCAGAGGTCCTGACTCTAAAGGAGCCATACCTGCTATTCTGATAATGCTACAAATATAGACATGGGTTCAATTAAAATCTTGCTTCTTGGGCATAGAGCAAGATGGATGGTTTGGCTTGAAATTAACTTGGTCTGGGGAGAGCAGATATGTGCCTAGGAGAAGGAGTGGAGCAAGTGAGGCAGTGCTATGAAAATGGAGCTGCTCCTGTCCTGTGTTTATTTTTCGTTTTCCGCCTGGCCAGTTCCATCAGCCTGGAGTTAATATATCTGGGCCCGGTGGTGTTGGAGGCGAGGCAGTAACATTGCTGCCTCAGAGCTCTGGGGTTCTGTGTTCGATTGTGGGCTGAAGCGCATTCTGATGGGGAAATTAGCCCTTCCTCTCTCCCACATGTTTACTGGGGTCTTCTCCCCGTGCCTCAGTGTTCTCCCACGCCCCCAGAATGCAGGCTGTGATTGGCTGGGCTGGATTGTCCAAATGCATGAGTAGCAGGATTGCAGCCCTGTCCTCATTAACCTGCCCTGTCTGGGGGTAGCTGGGCAGCAAAGCCAACCTCCATCTGGCCGGGATGAGGCGTCGGGTGAGGAAGAAGAAATAAAGGGGGGTGTGTTTACAGCGTGTTAGCCGAGCCCTTTCACAAGTGCCGTAGGGAGACCGTCAGTACGAGAGCTCGTACGATCATGTGGGGTGGGAAGAGCACACAAGGTTCTGCGCTCTCTGGTGGCCCCCTGTCCCATGTCGGTGCCCTGCTGGACCAGTAAAGGGGCTCACCCTGTGTTGTTTCAGGGCGCCAATGCCTCTGCTTTGGAAAAAGAGATTGGCCCAGAGCAGTTCCCCGTCAACGAGCACTACTTCGGCTTAGTCAACGTGAGTATTTGCGCCTTCTGCCTGGTGCCCATGTGGGAAATGAAAAGAAAAGGCTTTTTAATAAGTGTTTTACTAGCGTCTTGCATTGTGCCTATGTATTATTATTATTATTATTATTATTATTATTATTATTAATATCACTGCATAATAATTTAGAACTAGAACTTTTTCCCTTTGACAAATATTCTCCATTTATGTTACCACATTTGCAGAGATGATAACTTTGGTTGTACCTCCTTTAAAGCTCTCTTGAAGAGGTAGACAAAACGTAAAGGGACTCCTGTGGAGAAATACCCTGTAATACACTGTTTTTAAGTGTCGCAGGAGGACTAGAATAACTTTGGCAGTGGAGTATGGTGCTTCCTGCTCGGACTCTACCTCTGCACTGGAGAGCCGATGTGGAACCACGCGTCTTGAGAGGAACTGAGGCTGTCAATTTCCATCCCCCCCCCCCCCCCCTTAGTTCGGGAACACGTGCTACTGCAACTCTGTCCTGCAAGCGCTCTATTTCTGCCGGCCGTTCCGGGAGAAGGTCCTGGCGTACAAGAGCCAGCCCCGTCGGAAGGAGAGCCTTCTGACCTGCCTGGCCGACCTCTTCCACAGCATCGCCACCCAGAAGAAGAAAGTGGGGGTCATCCCCCCGAAGAAGTTCATCACCCGGCTGCGCAAGGAGAACGGTGAGCTCCTGTCGATGGGGCGTGTCCCGGCGTCTGGAGGTTTCATTACCTAATGGCTAAACTGGTGCTGATACCTATCTCGGTTTTCTAAGGTCTCCAGCTATTGATGATTTAAACCCAGCAAGCCCACTGAAATCTGGCCCTCGGGGGCTGGAGGGGTCATATCTGACACTGCTACCTGATCTGATCTGATACCGCCCCCCTTTGTGTTTGTGTGTGTCTGCCCAGAGCTTTTTGACAACTACATGCAGCAGGATGCCCACGAGTTCCTCAACTACCTGCTGAACACCATCGCGGACCTGCTGCAGGATGAGAGGAAGCAGGAGAAGCAGAACGGCCGCCTGCCCAACGGCACGCTGGACGCGCAGAACAACAACGCCCCGCCCCAGCCCACCTGGGTGCACGAGATCTTCCAGGGCACGCTCACCAACGAGACGCGCTGCCTCACCTGCGAGACTGTGAGTGGGCCGGGCCAGCATTGCTCTCTCTGCGGTTCGGGACTTGTCCGACGGCTGCTTTAGTCGTGTCACCGTTCCTGAGTGACTCGACACTGACGGGCCTTGAAGGCTTGCGGTGCGATGGAATGGGAGTGCCCAGGCTGACTGCCTCTAGCTCAGACCAAACTAGAAGGGACTGTATTGCATGCCAGCATGCTGCCAGACCAGATACCCCGTCCCTGGTCCTGGAGACAACAGAATGAGGTCTTCTGGCTTTCATTATGCTCAAGCTCTCTCAGTTACTTAACTGTTGCATATGGTGTATTGCTTGGCCCAGTAACCTCCCAGCACTGACTGAAGGTGCCTCATTCTGGAACCAGGATCAGAAAGGCCCTCTGCAGAAGGACACACCCGAACAAACACTGAGCCCATGTGTCCTTCAGTGTCGTGCCCAGCCTGGTTGTAGATTTCTGCACATTGTATCGTAGATATAGTTATAGTGTTTTCTTAATGTACAGCACTAGAAAATATCTCTTGCAGTTGGCTTTATTCCCCTGGTACGGGGTGGTGCTGTCTGTGATGTCAGAAGAGGATTAGCTGAAAAGGTAGCTGGTCTGAGAAGTCAGCCTGCACTTCCTCATTCCTCACTTTGTGCATGTGTGGGGATCTTAGCCACGAGCCATAGTGATTTGAATATTTAAATGTATAACGTGGGGGGGAGGAAAAGCCATGAGTATGTAGTTTTGTTCCAGCCATGCATATGCATTGTGGTATTTGTTGATGCCTTCTGATTGTCTCCTCATGCAAGATTGACACGTTTTTAAACAACCAGTGATGCCCACAGCACTTAGATCACAGTATTTGAAAAGAGAAAACAAGACACTTGGCAAGACCCCAGTATGATCAGGCCTGTTCTTGCACGATGTGAGCAGCTGTTACGTGTGTCTCCTTGGCCACTCTTTCCCTGCCCGAGGAAGAGCTGTTGCCAGTGACAGTGACTGAGCCGCCAGAGTGAGCTCTGTGGTGTGGACTGAACGTGTGAGAGTGTCACTGGAGGGCAGTGGGTGTTGTGGGTCTGCAGAGACTGTGAGCTGTGGTCTTTCTGCTGCAAAAGGTCTCTTTCCAGATCCTTATGGAAGTCAGAGCTTTTGCCGGTATTTTTGTAAGCAGTTCATTGGGCCATTCTGGAATCTGCAAACCAAAATGCTCCGTAACATTTCAGGAGTTATGATGTGATGGATTAATTGGATGGTTTGAACAGTGTACCGTGTAATAAGTGCATTATTTATAGAAACAAAAAGAAACAGAAGCACATTAATTGAACCTTATTGCCTTGCTGTCTCCTCCCCTCTCAACCCCTCCTCCTTCCTCTGTACAGATCAGCAGTAAGGATGAAGATTTTTTAGACCTCTCTGTGGATGTAGAGCAAAACACATCAATCACTCATTGCTTAAGGTGAGACTGGAGGTTGCCCTGGGCTATGGGGTATTGTTTCTGCTTGGCCTGTAGGGGTGCAGGGAACTGCAGGATGTGGAGATCAGACAGACCGTAGACATGCCATTCCCGGTCCTAGAAGACCAGTGCAGGTTTTCATCCCCACTCCCCTGTTGACAGCCCAAAGCAGCTCATTGTTGGCGTAACGGCACCAGGTCTTTCGGGCGCAGGTCCTTTAAAGAGACTTGGGAAAACCTGCAGTTGCACCCGGTTCTGCAGGAGGCCCGCCACCCAGCCCGCTGTGGACAGGATGGCTCAGTAGCTGTGCTCCCATGGAGCCGAGGCTCGCAGAGCAAGGCCAAGGAAAATGGGTCACAACCGCTGATTCAGAGCAGAGAATTTCAGGAATGTCTGTCCGTATACGGTATATGATCACGCAGCCCATAATTTAAGTTCACAGTGATAAGACAGAGGTCTTTCAGTATGAAGTCATTTCAACACAAAATGTTAGGAGGGGGTGTAAGCACACCGGCTCGGCTTGTTTCCTCGTTGCCAGTAAGTCCGTGTTGACTCCTGTGCGAGTTATCGTCCTCGGTGGCTCATCGGTCTGGATCGGAAGAGCAGCGGTTGTGCAGACGGAGATTTACGGCAGTGTTTACTTCCGCAGTGGCTCTCCCCCGCGGTCGGCCTTGTTGGCACTCCTGTAAGCACCCCTTGAAGCAGTGCGCCGGTTGATTTATTTCTGCCGGCGGGTTAAAGACGCAGAAGGGAAAAGACCGATCTGAAAAAAAAATCGGCAGTGGAAGCCAACAATCATAACGCAACGCAATAAAATGCGTCTTTTGGGAAACGGTGGCCTGTTGAACGCAGGCCAAAGACAGAAGTGCATCATCACGGCTCTCTTGCTTCCTCTCTCTCCGGCCCCCTCTCTCCCTCCTTGTTTCCCCAGGGGCTTCAGTAACACGGAGACCCTGTGCAGCGAGTACAAATACTACTGTGAGGAGTGCCGCAGCAAACAGGAGGCGCACAAGAGGCAAGTGTCCCTGAGTCACCCAGGGCTTCAGCAGTCCCCTCTGGAGCAGGGCACTCTGGTCCTGAAGGGCCATGAGCCTGAGGTCTCTTTCAGTTGTCAGCAGCTTAAATCCTGTCACAAAGCACCAAGGTGGAGCAGTTTAGCCTTAACCAATTAATCTTCTGGAAGTTTTCAAAGTGCTGTTGATTAAAGAAGCTTTGGACGTTCCAGATCAGGGACCTTTACTTTGCATGCTGCCAGCTCTCTCAAACTTCAGACTGGTTAATACAGGGATTCTCTTCTTTCCATGAACTAAAAAAAAAAACCTGTGTCCACCTACGCCTTTACTACTACCCCTGCCTCACATGTGCCCCTGATACACCCTTACCTGCCCTCGCCTACAGGCCTGTCCACACACTCTCCTGGGAGGATACTCTGTCCACTTTCAGCTCATCCAGATGTTTCCACCGTTGTTGTCCGCTCTCTCTTGTCTTTTTTTTTTTATCCTGTCTTCTCAAAATCCTTCACCGGTCTCCAAGGCAGCATAGGTCTGGGTAGTCCTGGTGTCGGTTTAAGGAAGTGGTAGGTCAGTTTGTGCACTGGGGGTGGGGCTCAGCGTCCATCCTCCAGCTGCAGGGCCTTAGGAGGCCGAGTTGTATGATGGAGACCCTGTAGCTACCTGGACCACATCCGATAGTACCAGAACTTTGGACAGAAGTAGAGGACGTGTTTAGTTCCTCTGTGTATTTAACGAAGCAGCAGCAGCAGAAATCTAGTGGATCAAGCCCTTAGGTAGACTGGGGGGCTTTGTCCTGGTTTTGATGCTCACGTGCTCTCCGCCACGGTGCTCCAGGATGAAGGTGAAGAAGCTGCCCATGATCCTGGCTCTGCACCTGAAGAGGTTCAAGTACATGGACCAGCTGCACCGCTACACCAAGCTGTCCTACCGCGTGGTGTTCCCCCTGGAGCTGCGGCTCTTCAACACCTCCGGCGACGCCACCAACCCCGAGCGGCTCTACGACCTGGTGGCGGTGGTGGTGCACTGCGGCAGGTAACTCCCCCCGTGCACCCTGCGGTCTCGGTGGCTTCGCAGGGATGGGCGTGTCGGCTCCAGTCTCCTCTGGGGTTCGTGCCTGTGAAGCAGATGGACGTTAGGAGAGTGCTGCAAAATAAAGCAACAGACAGGGAACGCTCTATGCCTCAAATAGTGTACCATAGCTAAAAATATGCCGTGTACTGAATCTTTAATAAATGATTCTTTTTGGAGATTTGTTCAATTTAGTTTAGCATATATTTGTGTGCACTGTTGCTCTGTAGCTGTTAGATGGAGAGAGGATTTTGTTTTTGAAAAGCAGCCTATACAGTACTTACCTTTTAAAGCATCAGCAAATTATTGTAGTTCACAACTGCATTGTCCCCTGCTGTAGGGGCTGTATAGGACAAAAATGATCCAAAGCACAACATTCCCGACCTCCGAAGGGGGAAAAAACCGCCGTCTCATCGCTCCTGTGTTCTTCTCGTTTTCCACTGCAGCGGCCCCAACCGAGGACATTATATCGCAATTGTGAAAAGTCACGATTTCTGGTTGCTGTTCGACGATGATATTGTGGAGGTGAGTTCTAGTGGGAACTGGGCAGCAGCAGTGGGATCACTGGACCAACTCCTGTATCAGAAATGTGGGGCGGGGCGCATCGTGACGTTTGGCTTGAGCTGCAGTCCCAGTTTCACCTTCACTACTGTTCCCAGAGGTTCTCGAAAGCTCAAGTCAAATGTATGACTGCCTCATCCAGTTTTAAAACCTTTTTTGTCTCGGCTGCAGCAGCTTGGCATATCCAGAGGCCCTGGTATTTGTCATGAGATGGATTCAGCTCAAAACCCTATCCCATCATAACCCCCAGGACGGCAGGTATCCCCTGTGCCACAGCAATGTTGACCCTTATAACTCTATTGCACCTTTCCCTCTTCAGAGTCAGGTTGTTAACATGGCTTTTGACCTGCTAACCCCATGGAGATTGACGTCTGTTCTGCAGGAGGGACTTGGCCAGTCCCGTACAGCAGCCAGTGGAATAGAGGAGCTGTAGAACGGGTTGATGGATTAAAGCTGAACAACTGCAGTGACTGCAGTTGCCTCCTCAGTGTAGCTGCAGGGGGAAACAGCCCTCGAGTGGCAGTGGCCCTGTGTGTCCTCAAGGCTCGTGTTGTCTGCCTTTCTGTCCCGCAGAAGATCGACGCTCAGGCCATCGAGGAGTTCTACGGGCTCACCTCGGAGATCTCCAAGAACTCGGAGTCGGGGTACATCCTGTTCTACCAGTCGCGGGACTGAGGGGAGCCGGACCGGGACCTCCCCAGCTGCGCGGGGGCTTTGTGGGCGCCCTGTGCAGAGTGTGGCATTGGCACAGGGGGTGGGCGGGCCCAGGCTGGGGCTGCAGGGCACCTCCCGGTGGCTAACACTCTGACACACAGGATCCTAGGGTTACTTGCTCAGGTATTGCGGCCTCTGGCAGAGCTCCAACTTGACTGTGCATTGGCTCAGAACACACACACGCACACCTGCAGACCGACGCAGTCATGCAGAGCACGTCACTTTCCTCTCCGGAGCCTGTTTCTGAATTTCCTGACACCTCCTGGTCGTGCTTATTTTTATGTGGGCATTTTGTTTTTGGAGGGAGAGAGAAACATTCAGGTTGTGCGAAGGGGAGCGAAGGTGTCATCTTTTTTTTCTACATTTGGGACTCTTGTAAAGATTGCTCATCTTGTTATAATATAGGAACATCAGTGTCTGAGGACGCTGCTGCAGTGATCTTGTGTTGTTCGAACAAATCAGTTCCTGGTGTTGGGTCGTTAATGTCGTTAGTACTGCATGCTAGGGAGTGAGCTGTGAGGAACCCATTTTGTCGATTTCAGTCGAAGTAGAATTCCAATTCTATCTTTTACATGGCTATGTTTGAGAACGCTTAGCCATCAGTCGTCTTTTTCTGTTTTGTTTTTAATTTTTCACTTAAGCGAAATGGGTTTATAGAGGAGGCATCCCATCTCAGTTTCTATTAATGAGTGGTAGCAGACGAAGATCTGTCATTATGATGGTGAGAGAGTGATGACCTGGGTCGTCTTTTGCATTTGAAGGGTATTTTCTATTGCTCCACGGGGCATTTCTGGGGCAAAGATTGAATTGATTTCACTGGACACGTGTGTTCGCTCTGATCTGAAAGAGTGTCTTCAGTTCTCTGTTCTTAGGGGCAGGGTGTGTGCGATTCCCTGTGGCCCCATACACCTTGGGCTCGGGGTATTTCTTTTTCTCCTCTTTTGATTCTGAAAAGAGTGTGGGAGGATAGGTGATGCATTTCGGTTGTCTGGCAGAGATGATAAAGATGCAGGGAGGAGGAGGGGAGTGGTATCGGTCACTTTCAAGTGCAAGAACAGAGAGATCAGCCCCTCCGGGTGCTATCTGTGCAGGACCCTCTTGTGAAATTCCGGCCCATGTGTCGGGAGCGCTGGTCTCCGAATGTAGGCAGAATGGCTGTGATGCACAGCTCTGGCTCCGCTCTGTTGTTCCCTCTTACTGTCCTGCCTGGACTGTTATCATTGCACCCCTCATCCGCGGCCACTGTTTCCACGACTCCTGGACAATCATGGGAAAATGAGCAAAATGAATGGGAAATCTAACCAGGCCAGTGAACACTGTTGACCTTTGTGCACTGAACCCACTGCCAAATGTGTTGCAAGTTTAAAAAAAAAAAAACACAAAACAGGCCAAATGTGCTAAAATGCCCTGGACAAAGCCATGACTTGAGCAGCTGTGAAAATCCTGCCAGGGACAGTCAAAAATGTCTGTGGCGCGGACTCCGGTGCAGGTCTTTCTCCCAGACAGCTGTTTCATTGGTTTAGCTTACAGGTGCACAACTCAAGTCCTCCAGGGCCAGAATCCAACAGGTTCTGTAGATCTCTTTTAATTAGCAACAGTACAGCAAAATGTCCGTTTGTCCGTTAGTGCTGGAATGACCAGCTTGGTTAGGTGACGCAGAGTTAGAATAAGAACCCTGTGCCCCTCCAGGTCTGGAGTCGTACACGACTGATCTAGGCAGTGAAGTGTTGGCTAATGGGGCTGGAGGTATGGCGGTAGAAGAGTCCTGCAGTGGAGTGGATAGTAAGGTCTGGTGTTGAACTCGCATGGCTGTACAGGGTTACGAAATGCCTCTGTAACGTTTTGCCAAAAGAGGACTCAAGGAAACTGCTCAGGGACGAGCAGTGAAGTGCGGCCTTTATTTGGCATTTCTGTTCTTCTGCAGTCAGCCTTTCCAGGCTGTACTGGAGATACCCGTCTGTTGTGGTTTTCTGTCGGTTGATTTTTGGAGGAAGGTTTCGTGCTCCACACCTCTCTTCTACAGCACGCTGAGGGTCCCACCCCTGACCTGCCCGTTACCTTCCAGGGTCAAGGGCCATCAGCAGAATGGGAGCTGATCAGAATGTATGTGTAGCAGGTTTGGTCTTGTACTGGTTCACCTCTTTGTCCAGCCACCGAGAGGACAAGTTCTTTTTTTTATTTTGTTACTCCTGCCCGGGTAGGCTTCCCCCTATAGGTGTGGAAGTGTTTACTGCAGATCTCTTAACACTAACTTGTATTCTCTGATCTGAAGTTCACAGTTGCTTGGGCAACTACTGACTGCTAGGGCATTATCCTTACCAGATTCTTGTGAACAGACACTAACTCTAGGTCTGGATAATCAAATCATGCTGGGAAACCCGAGTCTCCAGTGCTTTGTGTGCATTTTTTTAATCCTTTTTCAGGTTTTTGTAAGCTGACAGCAGGCTCTGTATACTTCATGTTTATGATCTTGCACGGGGTGAAATTGCACAGACAGATGTCCAGAGGTAAAATAATATTAAGTCTGTTGCTCTAATTCAGATGTTGCATTTCTGTAAGAGCCAGTTTCTCATTAAACTTGCCTTACAGTGGGATTCTTGTCCATTTCCCCGTGAACCACAAAATGGATGTACTTTGTCACAACCAGCTTCTTTTAATCATTTAATTAAATCAGCCAGTGCGATTAATTAAAGTAATTGCAGAGGTCTGTTCTGGGCTCTGCTGCTTTGAGTTGACGATTGTGTGATTTCAAGTGGCCTGGCTTCAGGATATCCTGTGTCTGTTATTGTTATATTTTTTTAAAATTGCCGTAAGTGAGTCTTAATAATTAATAATGCCCTGAGTGGAGGTGGAGTGCTACATTTCCTTTTTCATTTTGGTTGCCAAACTCCAGTGCGCCAGCAGTTAATCTATAAACAACCATCATCTGTGATGAATCTTAGTGGAGAGTGTTGCGCTGTTTTGTGGGTGAGAGGGTGTCACACTTGGGTTTGAGGTTGTTGATGCTTATTTAAAGTGAATTACTGTGCCACTGAGAGAATTTGTTAGGTGTTGGATTTTCTTTACCTTTGCTGTGACCTTTCCCTGAACTTTGACCTCTGCATATCCCCCCCCTGATTGGTCACTCAGTCTGAGCTGGGTAGCTTGATTGGCTGTTGATGAGGGAACAAGATTTTCAGCTTGTTGTGTATTCTGTATATGTTTGTTTTGGGTGGGGGGCACATGTCCCTAATTTTGTAAATCTGGGTTACGTATTTCTACAAGAGATAATGTATGTTATTTGTTAACATACCAGATGTATAAATCTTAAAAATATTAAATATTAATAAAGACAATAAAATGTAATCTAAATTATACAATGTTGCACTTTTGATACAGATTTATAGGTGTTGGCGGGCGTATTTAAGGGTTTGCTTGAGACAGCCTGTTGTGAAATGATCATTTTCTGTTATAAAGAAAAATAAAAATACAGTACAGGCAACCACTGTGTGTTATTGTGAATGAGAATTTTAGTACCTCCAGGAATACTATAAACAATGTACTTGTATCCATTCATGCTTTTAACATTCATAATTTGGTTGTTTTTGGAATTGGTCAGATATTTAAAAGAAACTGAACTGTCCCGTGACCACCGACCAAAAATGAAGCAAATTGCTTTTCACTTGAGACAAGATACCCTTCATCTTTGGGATTATATTGTAATTTCACAGTGAGAGCCCTGTTAAACAACTTTCCTCTGCCCTACTTCAGAGCTCTAGCTTCTGAGTCAGATTCATTCCAGTCATTCGTACAATGAGAGAGATTACATCAACTGAAATCACATCACAGGAAATCAAGTTCACTTGATACATTGAAAAAGAATACGAAAACTCAAGTCTGGAAGAGCTATTAATGCTGTCCTGTCAATTGCAAAGTATTTTTTCAAAAGGCATTGATTGTGATGTGCAGACTGATCTCTCAGTTTACTATAAACATTGGAGGGTACTGAACACTGGCTTTTATTCTCCATCAGATTGTTTTAAGAATTAATGGAAACTGGGTTTGTTTTGTGACCTGCATGGAGAACAGCAGTCCACTTTTCCCCACTCGTCAAGGAAGGTATGAGCCTGGCTAATGTCAGTACCAGCTGTGGCTGGGCCGAGCTGTCTGATGACATCAATAGGCTCCAGAAACTGCTTGACAGAAAAGGAGATCTTCCCAGTGGTGACAGTGCTGAGGTCAGGCAGTTCTGATGGGCTGCTTGTCAGCACAACAAAGGAGCAGCACATGGATTCCTGAACTCTGAAAGATGCCATCCCTTTTGCAGAGATTCAATCCCTTCAGTAGCTTTTCTGCTATCAGAAACCCCAAAAGCTTAATTCACCTTGTGCATATGGTTCTTCCTTCATTTAAAAAAAATGCTCAGAGCACCACTGGGACTCTAAATTAACGCATTTGAGTTTGTATGACAAATTATTATCCTGACCCACACCTTAAAATGAATCCACTTATCAATGCCAACGTCGATCTTAATCAACTCGTCTATAATCCTTCGTCCTGCCCTTGCCTAGCTCCCAGTCGACAGGTCACCAGGGACCCCTGCGCTGTGAGGCTGCAGTGTGAACCTGCTTGTGGGCCACTGCACGTTTGTATTGAAGGGAGTGTGCTGCAAGGTGGAAAACGTCGTCCTGGACATTGTAACAAAACAGATGTCTATGAACATGAACCCAACTCAAGAGCCCTCCAGCGCGTCGGTACAGTAGGTGGGGGTTCCTGAGCACACTGTTTAGATGAGGCTATTTTTGGGCGAGCAGGTTAAAGCTCTCACTTGACGTGACCTCCTTTCCCTGTGCTCAGCGAAGCTCTCCCAGCTTTTACACGGTTTACACAGCTGTCTATTCTTGGAACGCTGTCCTCCTCGGATCCGGGTGGACGCTGGTGGATCAGCCTGGTTTCCACACCATGTTTAGCCGAGGGAAGCGAGGATGGCATGTAGAGAGTGGAAATGAATGGCTGCCTTTCTGGGTCTGTGTTTGGAAACTGAACACAGGAAATCTCCATGGAAAAAATAACAAAGGGGCTGAGGCTCAGTTCTCCTCCTTGTGAAAAATACAGTCTCTTGTACACAAGCAAATCAGTGCAACAAAGTCAAGGCAGCTCTTTCCCCCCTTATTCCTTAGTTCTACCTGAAATCTTTAATGGACATGTACTGGATATGCCAAGAATCTACTTTGGGACACTGTACTGTAAAAAGGCGCCGTCCTTCGAATGAGACGTAAAACCGAGGTCCTGACTCTCTGTGGTCATTAAAAATCCCAGGGTGTTTCTCGAAAAGAGTAGGGGTGTAACCCCTGGCCAAATTTCCCATTGGCCCTTTCCAATCATGGCCTCCTAATTATCCTCCTCTATGAATTGGCTTCATCCCTCTGTTCTCCACCTCACTGAGAGCTGGTGTGTGGTGAGTGTTCTGGCGCACTATGGCTGCCGTCGCATCATCTAGGTGCGGCTGCACACTGGTGCAGGTAGAGGGGATCCCCATTACCTGTAAAGCGCTTTGAGTGGAGTGTCCAGAAAAGCGCTATGTAAGTGTAAGCGATTACAATTATTATTACTTGATCCAAGTCTTAGGTTCAAAGGGACACATAGATCCCAGATTCATTTTTCAGTGGGGGACAGGGATGTCTGCACATGAGCACTATTGGTCAACAGATCCCTCTGTTGTTCAGAAACACACCATGCGCCAGAATGTACAGCAGGGGATATCCCTTTACCACAGCATCACAGCAACGTATGAGTGTCATTCCACCCACATCTGTACGCCCACCCCTTACTGGTGAGCAGAACACCTGCCCACGCCACCCACCTCCCAGCAGACTGTCCTCCGCAATAACCTTCAGCTTCCAGGGACTGGCCCCTGTTCTCACACAAGGTTTTTCAACGCATGTTTTCTGTCCATTAGGCTTTGCATCACTAATTAAAAGATTCCATCAGCATCTCCCAGTGCAGTCTGAGTAACATCAATCTGGAGGGCAAACACAGTGACCTATTGTCAGGCTGGAGCTCAGTCTGAACTATTGCTGGCCTTGTACATGGTTAATGCTGACATGTGCCAAAGCTTGGCATTACTCAGTGGGTCAGAACTGCTGGCCTTTTATTGATGTTAGTTCTTACATGATGCACCACATCTCCTCTTTGTTTATCCTTCGAGGTAGGAGCTTTTTTTCTGCTGATAATTGTTCTTGCTTTGAGAGTCCATCTACCAACAGCTGTATTTTAAGTGGAAAGGATGATCGAAAGATAGATAAAGTTCTGAGTATCTGAGGTTTATTGAGAACCATGAAGGTTCCATGGACAACTTTCTTGGCATAGTTAGTAATAGTCCAGGCCGTGTTTTAGAGCTCAGAGCTGAAGCTGTTTTTGACTAAACTGAAGGGAAGCTCTAGAATAGCTCCCAGTTAATATTTACTCTCCACAAAAACCTCTAGTGATTTATGATCAGCATTGTAACATGACTTTTTGTAAACCACTTGTGTACCACATGACTTCCAGTACCATTGAGCACTTGAGCAAAGTTTAAAAGACAGACCAAATATTTACAGAGTCTTTCCCCCAAATCTCAAGGTAGCCTACAAGCAGTGGGGAAGCTGACCAGTCATGGCCAGCACTTCCTGATAAACTGAATTCTATGTAATGTTTCATAAACAGAACAGAGCAGCAGTGGCTCTTTCCCTTTTTAGACTGAACAAACGAGAGCAGAAATGACCATTTCAGGCACACCCCAGTAAGGCAATCCTTTGCCTGTCTGCTCATCTAGGTGAGTGAAATGCCTTTTTTCCACAGTTTCTTCATTTTTGAATAGCAAATTATTAAATAGATAAATTCTCAAACTGTCTCTTCAGTAGAGAGTCGGTTAATTCTGTGCCTACGGTAACTTCTGTTGGCATCAGTGACAGGTGGATTGTTAGAAACATTGAACAGAAGAGTTTCCAGTTAAGGAGTCTGCTGGTAACCTCACTACCTGTCTGATAATGGGGATGTGGTGTAAGCTGGAAAGCACATAGCAAAAGCACAATGAGTAAGTGCTGAGCCCTGAAACTGTGCAGGGAAGCATGCTTCATACTACGCAGAGCAGTGATTAAATGATTCAACAATTCTAACGTACAGTAATGTAAGCATGGGGAGAAGCTGTAAATGGGAAAACGTGTTTATCTACAATGGTAAAGGTTAGGAATGGTAGGCCAGCGACTTGGCTCTGTGACATCATTTCGCACTGTTTGCCAGAAACTGATCACAATTTCCAGGAAGGCATTTCCGTAAAGATCAAGGAGGGGCCTTCACATTTTCAAAGGAAAAGAAAAAACACAGCTGCAGACGAGCCAAAAATACCAGCAAAGCTCTCTTTCCTCCTCGCCTGATGCAAAGAGAGCAGTCTTCACATTCCAGAGAGAATGACACAGGCACTTCATTATCGCCGTTTATGCTCAGTGCTGTCAGAGCTGTGCCTTGTAAGCTGCAGAGGAGAACTCCTGATGCCCAGTTCTCTTCTGTGTGCCAGTCTGCCATGTTGTCACTCAGCGCCCTGGTTTCAGAATGCTTTCACAGGCAGCAGCCCCTGTCTTTATACTGTAAACGGCCATTGATCTAGGCAGACAGCAGTCTGTTGCGCAACAAGCCCGTCACTGCGATGACATACTGTACAAAACAAATCTAGCGAGGTGACCTTTGGGATGTGAGTCGGAATGCTGTGGATTCCCGGAAGGAAACAGGGCCTCGAAGGATGCTGTTCTGGGAATCTGGAGTTGTTGACTTTCAGCATAACAAACCCAGCAATTTAGGCTGGGTTGAGGTAAAGGCTCGAACTCTTCACTGGTACCTCTGGCGTGTGCTCTGCGGTATTTGCATAGTCGAAAAAATTAATTGTGCAATGCATGACCTTGAAATTGTTAAAATGGTTATAACAACATTCCCTTATTTAACTGTAATATTTGCCAATTTATTTACTAAATTACTAGGATGAAGCAAATATATTTGTCCTGGAATGTGTAGCCAATAGCTTTAGTTAAGTTCATCTGCAGTATAGAGAGATATGTATTTATATTGGAGGAGCTGAAGCAAAGTGTTTCAAGGACATCATCAGGGCACTTCTCCCTCCTGCCTTGAGAAGGGTGGAATAGTTCATGTGTGCATTATTTCTGTGTTCTGCAGTTACAGAAGCTACGTGGATTGGCCAGTCTGAAAGCCGGATACGGAAAGCAGTGAGAAGAAGAGCAAAAGAGTGTGTTGAATACCACACAGCAAAAGATCAAAGCTTTTCATTGTAATCATTCAAAGGAAGGTGTGGAATTTTTTTCCCCACTCGGATATAACTCAGTTTAAGAGCCTCTTGGGTTGCTGCTGTGCATGGTTGATGGAGGTCAGGAGGGCAGACAGTGGGATTATGAAGGCAGCTGAGCCGTATTAGATGCTAATACCCCTTCACTGTGCTTGTAAAATAAAGACTTAGCCACAGGCAAAGCACTTGTGGTGCAGGCAGGCTCGTCCCGGCGCAGGTACTGTAGAGGTGAGATGAGTGTTTCTTACCTCTGTGTACAAGATTGCAGTCTCCTATGGAGACCGGAAACACACAGCAAAGAGGCACCTTCCTGGGGAATGAAGTACGTGAGAGCAATCTGTCAAACCTGAAACAGGAGGCCATTCAGTGCCTCAGAGCAGCAGGCTGATACTGGTGCAGGAGATATTAGACCATGTTAATGTCCTTCACAGGCCTCCCAAGTTCATAAGGGACACTGCTTATTCATGAATCTCTAGCTTTAAATGGACTGGTAGCACAGGACTCCCCCTGATCGGTACTGTGGTCCATCACAGGTTAACCCAACACCAGAGCAGGTTGGTGCATAAGCCCTCTGCAGGGTGTGTTGGGTTGTGTATTTATCTCTTGATTTCCGTGCTGCATAACCTTAAATAAAGTATACCACAAGGGCAAAACGCGCACACACACACACACACTCGATTCACAAAATGACAGTGAAAGTGCAAATAATGGACAGGTCTCCCAGTGAATAACATGCTCAGGGCTCACAGGCTCCTGGGGTTCACGGAAAACAGGGTCCCCAGTGAGCATCATGCTCAGGGCTCGGGGGCTCCTGGAGTTCATGGGAAATGAGGTCCCAAGAGAGCAACATGCTCAGGGCTCAGGGCTCCTGGGGTTCACAGGGAACGGGTCCCACCTGGGGTGTTTGCTGCTGTTCACAGCTGAGAGCAGTCTGTGTTGTTGGCCCGCAGGTGGGCGTTCTGCTGTGGGAGGCTGACGTGTATGACCAGATTACAAGCTGAGCTACACCAGCACCAAAGACTGTAAGAGACAAGACAGCGTGGGAGTTGTGTGTGTGTGTATGTGCATAGGCAGTAAGTGACTTTGTCGGCACGTTTGCGTCTGTGCCTGAAAGCATTGTTTTTCTTTTGTCTTTCAGAGATGTTTCGAGATGGAGGTTCAAGGGTGTCTATTGGCTACACTGGCTGCTGCTTGCTAAGTAGCCATAGAGAAGTGTGATAGAGATGGATCCACGTGAGGAGGAGGATTTCAGTGCATCATTTGTAATTGCAATCAATGAACTCCAGGGCTGATTGGCACGGTGACAAAGGAGAAGCCTTGAGCATTTTGCACTGAAAGAGGCTCTGTGAACAATAGGCAGCTTTCACCTCTCCCCCCACAAGCACAGAAATAATTTTAAAAATGTAGAACTTGCGTCAAGGATCCCTGATGACCCTACAGGAGACATATTGTATTGTCTGAATCTTGCACAGCTGTAGGCATAGTCCTTCTCAGTATAGGAGAGATTCAATGACATGAATCATTCGTATTAGAAAACAGATTATTATCTGAGTAAGTCAACTTCTTAAATGTGTATTATTGAAACCTATGCAGATATACCACATTGTCTGTTGAATGGATGCAATCTATTGAAAGTTGCTGTGAAAAATGGGAGCGTTTTATGAGGCAGCTCATTAGCTGATGGTTTCTGATGTTTATAGCCTGGATATCTATGCTAGTGAATCTCGAAGCGTCTCCGAGTTTCTTGCTTGACCTATGATGGTTGTTGCTCAGAGCTCAGAGCTCAGAGGCTGGACACCATTGAGAGCACAATTTGACTTAGATACACTACCTTCTTTCACAGTTGCATGCTAAGCCTTCGTTAAATGTTTTGATAAGACATTTCACTTTCCACAATGTCTCCTTGTTTGCAGGCCTGGTACTGTGCTGGTCAGTGTGCCTCTGAGTGGGAATGTCCTTGCAATCACACAGACTGACAGAGTCTTACACCACACGGCCTCCCCAGGCCATTCGCTGAGATGCGATCAATTCCTGTAACGCTGGAAATGTGGGGACTCTTTTGTTTAGAGATGCAATAAACCGCTGTTGAAAAGATCACCCTCCTTTCTGTTCTTTAAATAAAACCTCCACGTTTTTCTTACAATTGGAAAAAGAAGGAATTCAAGATGTCGTCCTACCTGCATCACAGTGTAGCAGAACAAAGCCCTTACTTTTCAGTGGCTAATTGAACAGGTCTAGAGCTGCAGGGAGAGAGCACATCTGAGACAAAAGGAAAAACGAGTGCTGATCACCCATTATTATTTGCATAGCAGATGCCCTTATTTAGGTGGGTCAGAATGTAGTGTATTTTTTTTCTATGAAATATGGAAGTGTATAAGGGTGTCTGATCAGTAAAGGAATATCACAACATTTCTACCATTTTAGTAATGGGGTGTCAAACCCCCAGTCAGCAGTATTAAAGCAAGGATGTTCCAGCTCACTGATGCACTGACCAGCGTGATTACTGGCACCTAACCAGGACTGCAAGGCTGAGGGAGGGAAATGCAATGCTGATCCTGAACGTGCACCAGTGTTTCCAGTCCCCCTATAACAAAGTAAGCATTTGAAGGATCTAACATGCTGTAGGGAGAGTCTTCCTTTGAGTCTCACAAGACTCAAAAACTTTTGTGGTTTGCCTCATCAATGAGAGCACATGAGGCCTGCTGGCCAGCGTGCATATCTTCTGTACGCTAATTCATAAGCTGTTGCTGCCACCTAGTGTATATGTTTGAAGAAGTCTAAGCTTTGTTCAGCTCAGTAGGTTTTCTTCATGAAGATTTCTGCATCTTAAATGGACGATGTGGTGGCATTCCTAGTTAGTGCTGCTATCTTCAGGTTTGGGGTTTCAGTGGAGCACTGTGTGTAATGAGTTTGCATGTTCAGGGCATGTGCATTTCTGCCGAGCTGTCCAGTTTCCTCCCACAGTCCAAAGACACACTGACCAGGTTAGCTGATGACCCTGAGTTGTGTTTCCGTGTCCTGCAATGAACTGGTTTCCCATCCAGTCTGCCCCATGCTGCTGGGCTCAGCTCCAGCTTGTTACGACTCTAAACTAGAATAAGAAGCTTTCTGATAATGGATGGGTGGACAGATGAACTGAATACACAACATCTCTGTTTGAGTGCGAAACAAACACCATACAACTAGCACCCCAGTAGCTGAACCCAGGGCCCCAGCATTGTGAGGTACAGTGTATTTTGTTATTCTCCAAGTTTAAATAACTTTTTGACAAAAAGCCTTAGCTAAGTGTAAAAGTGGTGAACATCAGTGCACTGCATTAGAAGGTTAATATGTGGCCTGTGTGTGTGGTACGTATTTGAGCTGAAGACAGACATTGATATTTCTTCAGAAAGAGAGCACAGGGGAATTCTTTGCCGAGTCAGACTTGCAGACCGTGTGTATTGTGTCAATACAGTTCCGTACCGAAGCCCTGTGCACCTCTGTTGCTCTGCCTGTCTTATTGTTTGTGAAAAATCTTATTTGTCACTTTGATAAATGACCCTAGGCAGTGCCAGAGCACTACAACCAAGTCCCAGGCCTTTCTGTCTCCCTCCGACAGGAGGAATGAATGAATCCCCCAGGCAGTTTCCTTGTGTCTCCCTTTCTGTGCAAAGCCTGACCACAGCCTGGCCATAGAAACTGGGCGACACAGGCAGACCTGGCTGCCCAGAGAGGACAGGCTGTGCTCCCACTGCCAGCAGGGAGAAATAGAGACAGAGGTGCACTTCCTACTGCACTGTGACAGATACTCTGGGATTAGAGAAACATTCTTCCCTAAATTCAGAAATCTAGTCCCAGAGTTCCCACACCTGCAAGAACCAATACAGGTCCCAGTCCTACTGGGAGAGGGAGGAGGGAACTCAGTTGAACTGGCAGCCCAGTATGTGATCTCCTGTCACAGCCTGAGGAGCAGTCTGTCTCCCAGTAATGCTCCATATATTTACGGTATATGTAAATATTTTATGATATGTCTTTGTTGTAAATGTCTGTATCTTTTTTTCTTTGTTTTATGTTAATTTTATTTTTTATTTGCCTTGGCAACACTGATTGTACTCATCGGACATGCCAATAAAGCATCTTGAAGTGAATTGACTATCTGCTGCCCTCCCTGGGAAGGACCTTCACCTGGGAGAACTGTGCACAGGAGCCCTGCTATCTGCAGCACTGAGACAGGACCTGTTAATCATTACAGAGGCAGAGCAGAGAGACAGAGGGCCAGTGGGGGATAAGGAAGGCATGCTATGTGTATCGCCTAGGGAGGAAACTGATGAGGTGATCTGCAGGGTGAGGGACGACTGAGGGACACCCGTTTGTCTCTCACTGTCTGCAGGGAAGCCGCACAAGAGTGTGAGGCTCGCTTGCAGGGACTAGTGTGCTATGCCAGGTTACGCTCTGAGTGATGGTAAAGAAAATAACGACATCCTGATCACAGGATTTGACCACATTTCAGCAAGGGGAAGGCAAAGTAATCTTAGAAAATTAGAGCAGTGCTTTAGTTGCCATTATCTAGGATATAAGGGAATGCCTGCTAAATGGTGTGCCTAAGAGCTCTCAAAACATTGATTTTGCCAAATCAGGATGCTACCATGAACTGCTGTATACCCCTTGTTGACTGGCCCGACTTTCAAGGTTCGTCTTTAACAAGTTTCACGTGAAACAGATGTTCACTCTAAAGGATTGATAAAAGGATTGAAACATCTGTTTAAGCAGGTCAGTGTCTCCTGCTCAACATATTATTGTATCATGGTTTTATTGCACACCTGTTGTTCACCACAATGCTGCTGCTGAGCACTTTACAGTTGGGATGGATCAGCTGCTGTCATGGACGTGCCACCGCGCCCACATGAAGCCCTGAGGACAGTTGGCACGAGACGTGTTCACGAGACGGAGGCTCTTCAGCTGTTCTCCAGACTGGGGATGTCTATTATTCTGGCACTGCAGAGGTTAGAGGAATGGTAAGGAAGCATGAGCAAAAGTTAGAATACTTACACATGAATACTTTAGTGAGCTTGGCTCCAGGGGTAGCTCTCCGTGTATATGTCTCTTTTGCAGATTAGAATGGCCAGTTATGATTTGTTATGAGCCCAGCAGTTGTGGAATTGTCCGTTGTGTTCTCACAGCTCCGATCACAGTGACGACCTCTGTACCCATCCAACAGGGGTGGGAATGAAGAATGTCAACAAAGCTCTGCCCAGTAATAATAATAATAATAATAATAATAATAATAATAATAATAATAATAATAATAATAATAATAAAATAATAATACCACAAATATGTAGCCCCACCTGGATTCATAGAGGGGATTATTAGGAGTCCACGATTGGTAAAGGCCAGGGAGGAATTTGGCCAGGATGTCGGGGTAACACCCCTACTCTTTTCGAGGAATTTTTAATGGCCACAGAGAATCGGGAACTCACTTTTACATCTCATCCAAAAGACAGTGCCATTTTTTACACTACAGTGTCCCCATCACTATACTGGGGCATTAGGACCCACACAGACTGCAATGTGCGTGACCCTACTGATCCCACTAACACCTCTTCCAGCAGCAACCCCAGCTTTCCCAAAGGTCTCCCATCCAGGTACTGACCAGGCTCACACCTGCTGAACACCAGTGGGCTGCCAGGTGGGAGTGGCAGGGTGATATAGCTGATGGTTTTCCTTTGACCTGCCACGCCACTGAACTGTCATCTTCTGACATTACGAGCTCTGCAGTGACATTTGGGGTGCCCCTTGCCAGCTGGAAGAGGGGATATCCCTCACTGACTGCGCCACAAGCCTACAGCTGTCCAGGAGACAGTACCGTGGTGCACAGGGAATCCTGGCCGGAGTGGGCAAGTAACCTTTTCTGAAATCTGAGCTGATCAGGGAGCTCTGCAGAATTCACCTCCACGATTACCTACGAGGACAGCTGGTGCAGGGTGTGTGAAAACTGGGGCCTTTGAACACAGGTGTTGCTCCTTAAAACAAACAAAACAAAGGCCGGCCAGCCTCATTAGCAAGCTGTGATTGCTCTTCCATCACGGTTACTCCCTAACCTCAGAGTCAACTCAGATTTTGTTGGGATAAGGAGCTCCTTTATCAGCGGACGTCATCTTGCTTGTGGAAATACAACAGGACATGCTTACAGAATGTACAAGAGGGCTCAGAGAAGAAATGATGTTCAGAATTCCACATTATCATAATTATACACAGAAGCACATAAGCTTTTTTCAATTTTAAAGAGCTTTATTGGCGTGAACGGTGCATTATAGTGTCTCCAATGCAATAGCAATGAGCAAAACATTAAGAAACATTCTAGACAATGACATAATGTTATTAGTTAAGAAGTTCACTTGTTGGTCCTGAGGCTGTGGCAAGAGATCACTTATAGGGCGGCAGCTTTGGTGAGTTTCCTCCTCCCCCACTTAGTATGATTGGTAGCTGCTCTGATTCTGGCAGGTGTAGGAATTCTGGGGTTTAATTTGCTATTTAAGGGAAGAACCCATGAGTATCTCTCACAGTGCAGAAAAAGTCCATCTCTGCCTCTCTGTCTCTCAGCTGGCATTAGGAGCAAAGCCTTATTATTTTAGGGTTCTGTACATTCCAGTTTGTGTGTGTTTCCCAGTGGGTGAGGGGGTTGTTGGTTAGTTTGTGCTGTGATTGGGTTGACTGTGAATTGTGCTGTTTTAGACTGGCTGGTGTCAATGTGTCTCAGGGCAGTACGCTTCAGGACCAGCTGGCCTAGAAGAAACCTCTATGGGCTCAGCTGGCCTTGATGTAGGAGTTGTAGTGTCTGTTTTTTAAGCTGTAGTCAATATTTTATTATTCTCTTCTGTATGTTGATTAGCAGCGTGTATTGTCCCAATTCAGCCTGTGTGGGTTGGAGTTTTTCTCTGCACAGGAAGGTTTTTTTCGTACAGAACTGTGGGTGGAAGACTTCCATGTGGTGTCTATCCCATTTTGTGGTTTATCTGTGATTGGATCTTACGTTACTGTCATACAGTGAAATGGATTGAATTACACTTTCATATCTTCGGAGCCAGGTGTTTGTGGGAGGGGTTGATATTGTAAAGCCTCAATACAACATGTGGCGTAGAAAGACCTGCATGCCTTCTCTTTCACTTTGTCTCATTGTGAGTGTCTGTGACAGGGTGGTACTATACCTGTAGTATTACTGAGAGAGGGAGACCTTAGTAGCAGCTAGGAGTGTGTGCTGTATTTCTTAAAGCACTCTGCCTCCGGCTCTGGCCTTATCAGCCTGGGAGGACAACTGTAAACTGCCTGGTTTACAGTCAAGACAAGGCTGTCAGTGGGAGGCAGAATGTTGAAACATACTAAACTCTTGACAGAGGATCAAAGGATAGATTTATAGCCTAGATAAGATTCTGCTGATAACGTGACTTTTTTAACCTTGAATTCATTCATTCCTTATCTATGGGATACAGAAAGCAAAGAATAAACCACTGGGTCAAGCCTACGGGAACAACATTGAACTGCAATGTCGGCATTTATCTTCACAATAAATGCTTGAGGGTTTAGTTAAAGACAAAACGTAAGCAGGTTGTGGTCCAACCGAGACTAATTCAAATTCAAAGTGCTTTATTGCCACGTCTCATGAATTACAGTCTTGCCAAAGCAAAGACAATTAACCCAACATTCATAGACATTTACGGTAAAAACAAGTTATTGGACATTTACATACTGTCATATCTACAGTACAGTATGTGTGACATATATGTATGTAATCTCACACAACATGATTGTGAGACAGGCTGACTCCTTCCTTTCCTATGGCTGTGACTGGAGATCACACGCTGGGCTGCAGCTCTGCTGAGTTTCCTCCCTCCTCCTCAGTGAGATTGGTAGCTGTTCTGATCCAGGTGGGCGGTGGGATTCTGGGATTAGATGTGCTATTTTGGGGAAGAATGTTGGTCTGAGTATTTCTCGCAGCACAGAGGAAAGTGCATCTATGTTTATGAAGAGTTACTGATTTGGCAGCACTGTGTTTCACGGATCACTCCAATAAATCTCCCTGGAATTTGAATGTATTAATTTATTAAGGGTGGAGAGAATCCATGTAGCATTTGAGAGAAGCTAAAGATGGCAGTGAGAAGAGGGATCTTATCAGGGATCGTAATTGAGGACACGAGTCTGAAGCACAACAATACAGTAGAAACATTCAAATCAAAAGATTTAATTTGCATATCTTTTAGGGATAGAACGTTGTCACCCTTTTGTTTCTAATTAACCCTGAATGACGTCTTTATGAGAATAAAGAAAATTGCAGAAAATATCCATCGAGAGCACCCCCTTATGAATAAATAAAGTCCTGAAACCACGAAGGATCACTGTACTTTATAGATTTGACATTAAAATGTAACATAAT
The DNA here is from genome assembly GCF_040954835.1 of Lepisosteus oculatus. Taxonomy (NCBI): domain Eukaryota; kingdom Metazoa; phylum Chordata; class Actinopteri; order Semionotiformes; family Lepisosteidae; genus Lepisosteus; species Lepisosteus oculatus. The sequence continues at coordinate 5,496,339 of NC_090700.1, read as the reverse complement.
TTAGCGAATAATGCATATTGCCCTTAAAGAATTAATGGTTAAGCTTGTTTTTGAAACAGTGACAATGTTCACGCCTGCCTTTCAATTTTTCAAAGTGTTTCTAGGAACATGAGACATGGAATATCTTCCCTTGAATCTTATGAAAATAAAGTACAAAGGAAATATTCAATAGAAATTTAATTGGATTACAAGCAATATAGTTTTTGTGCCTTCGAAATTTAATTCAGCCGTCCACTTCTATCGTCTTTATTCAATACAGCCTAGCGACTGACCCGGCGCCTATAATTCTTTGACAAAACCAAACGCTCTTAGAGAGTTCTGAAATATTTTTGACAGGTTTCACATTTTATAGGCTCTCTCGGGAAAAACTGAAATTAGATTTACTGGAGTTTCGCTTGATTAGTTTGGATGTCCAAGTTTTGTTACAGTACATTGTGGGTGGCGAGCGGCCAGGTCACCGGCTAATAAGATATGCAATTTCGAAGACATTTCCTCTGAAGCCCAAAGTATAGCTTCATTCAGCTGCACCACGGAAAGGTGTCTTTTTATTTGAGTACAGAACCTCAATGAAGAGCTCGGTGAAACAGACCAGCCTCTCCCGGGGAGTTTCAGCACCGTGGACAGAGGCCGTGAGCTCTGAACAGCGCCTACTCACTGGTCGGCGGACAGTAAAGCAGGAATGAGCGACATCACTGACGGGCTTCAACGATACTGCATTACGTCTGTTAATTTTTCCAACTAGTCTCCCCGAGAGTGATACAAAGTGGTATATTAAGATGTACGGCTGAAGCCCCGCAGCTGCTAAAATAAGAGATTAATAACTGTTATTAATTTTGTACAGTGGCTGCCGTTTTCTCTGTGGGCGAAACCCGACAGTGTCCGACTTAATCCACAGATATATGTTTCTTTGCTCACAGCACAGAGTACAACGTGTGTGAACGCAGCGCCAGTGTTAGCAGAACTGCAGCTCAGGTCCGAATCACGGAAAATCAGTGAACAGCCATCGCCACAGAGTGCAATACGGAGTGTTTGCAATTCAGAAACAGAGAGGAGAACCTAGAGACTTATGACCGAGGGTGAATAGGGAACGAATGTCAGAAAGATAAAAAAAATATAACGAAAGAAATAGAAGAAAAAATAGTCAGGAAAATGAAGGTATTTACGGTTGTTTTAGAACAACGTATTTATTTCAGAAATTAGTAAAAAAATCAAGAAAGACATGGATATTTTACGTGTCTAAAATTACAGGTATAAAACATTGTGTGAGAGTATGAGCAGGTACATTTAATGGGAACCACACCAAAAAACGTTCATGTTTGAGGCAGCACCCGGGAAAAGCACAGTCTGCAGTACATTTGGTGATCGCTTGTGTAAGGAATATGAATTTAGTAATAAACCAACATCTGTTCTTTCTGTTCTTGAGTTTAGTAAAACTCCAAGCGGAAATGAAAACGGATCGAAGAATACAACCATAAAAATCACCTTGCCCTTTTATTGCTACCATTGCTGTAATTTTCCTTGAATTTGTTTTGGAACAACGTATTTATTTCGGAACCAATCTTATTTATTTTTAATTTATTTTTTAATTTATTTCTCAACTGTTTGAAATTTGATGAGACTCCAGCACCCAACCACATAGTGTACATCTTTTCAGACAGGAATATCATGGAAACAAACATTGTCGTCACACAGGGAACAATAGTAGCCCACATTTTAGTCAGGATATATGGAAAAGACAATCAATACCCATTCTCAGAAGCAATTCGTAGAAAGCAGTTGTGTACTAAATGCAGATCAAGAAAAAAACTCTGAGGACTTGTTGAGATTCCAGCTCCAGTAGTTCTGACATGAACAGATTGTAATCTCTATAATCTTCATTCCTGTACTAATTTAAACACACATCAATCATATTGAATAAACATGTACATTCAAGTAGTCTCCAGTGCTTCTCTTTAGAGCAAATCTGTTGACATATTTCTATGGGCCAGAGATACAGTATGTGTCCAATGTGATCAAGATTCATTACTATAAATGCACGATTTAAAGAGTCAGACCTCTGAAACACAATTTCCAGCAGCTGTGGACTGCTCACTTTGTTCCAGGACTTGTCACTGACGAACTCAACACAAGGAGAAATGTAATACAAGATGCTTTAAATTTAGGCAGCTCTCATGGGCCCCAGTGCAGGAATAAAATCTTTTCAAACCTGTCCCTGAGCCACTGGAGGTAAGCTTCGTGTTCTTCTGGAAGCTTGGCTTTGTGGACTCCACTGCATCGATTTGTGTTTTGAGGCCCTGTTCCATGTGTGTTGCAACCCAATCTCTCAGTGCACTGCTCTGGCTGGCTGTCTCCCACAAGCTTTCAATTGCAACTCTCAGTTTGAGGCTCAGTTGCCTAGCGACACAGAGCAGTCAGAGCCAACTGGATGGGGAGAACTCATCACCTTCACTGCCCCAAACTGGGGATCTGCATTGCCACAGCACTGCTCCCATAGCCAACTAAAAACAACTGGGATTGCTCACACAATCTCAAGACAACACAAAAATCATTCATCGCCTCTTTTATATCTCTATAATACACTGCTCCAGAAATATAATAAATGGGAAACGAAAATGTTCTCCCTACTGTATAATTGTTTCGGATGTTCTTTTATCCTGGGTTTTGGGAAAAACTGCATGCTAAGTAGGAAAGCCCCAAGACATTGCAATTACTGCACAGGAAATTTTCTTTTTTGGCATTTGGCAAGAGAAATCTTACTATTTCAAAATGGTATTTTCTTACAAAAATGATTTGCTTGAGAACACTGGTCTGAAGTACAAGCAAAACACCCCTTCCATTAATCAATCTTAATCTGGCAGATGTGACATGGAAAGTGGAATATGTTAATAGCACGTTGGCCCTCTTGACAACTGTTCAAAATGAGATTCACTAAACAAAGGATAATAACATTGACACTTCAATAAACAGACTGCTGCATGTTAATACTGTAACATCTTAAACTGAATGATGCAAGCTGAAATTATTATTAATTAGCTAATTTCAATTATCATGTGAATAGGGGTGCTGTCTGGAGCTGAAATTCACCGCTTGTAATTCAGAGCCAGGACAATAAACAATCAGGGCTCTTCAGAATGGAGGAAATCAATACCCAGTCCAGCAGAGCACAGGTGGACAGATCAAAGGAAAATTGCTGTAGAGTGTTTTCCCTCACTGTCTTTCTACTTCTGCTTATGCAACTGCCCCTAATGTTACAAGAGGCTCTATAAAATACAATTTAATACGTGAGCAAGGTGTTAAATTTTAACCACCACGGGAAATTTAACAGGGAAAGAATATGGTCCTCTTACTATAATGCAGGGTGTCGAGGTACAGAAACTGTCTCTGTATAATCTGCGTGTTTGAAACGTTTTTCTGGGGGTTAATGATAATTAGGCTTCGTGTAACAGATTTGAGCTGTTTTAGATTTTACCTAATGCTTTCTGGTTGCTGCTTAACATTTGTTGTCCTTCAATTACATTGCATGTCTTGATAATAGGTAGCAAGGTGTCATGGCATTTCTTATCAAGTCATCACTGCTGCTGGGTCCTGGTTTCGAATCTGAGTGTGGAGTTTTCATATTCCATTCCATGTTCGAAAAGAGTTTCTACAGATGTTCCTAATCCCTCCCAACTTCCAAAGATGTATTGGCTAGGCTTAAAGGAGTCTGTAAAATCCTTCCTGAGCCCTGAGCAATGTATTGATGTCCTAGCCAGGGTACAGTCTCTTCTTGTGACCTATGCTTCAGTCACTGGCTCTAGGTTTCTGTCAACACTGCAAAGAATAAGGAGCTTTGAAGTGGAGTACCATAGACCTGAGCACCTTGAACAGACGCTCCTGCTAAAATGAAATCTTGGGCCCCAAGATAGACTCTATGACAACTGGCAGTATGTTCCCCAGTTTTACAAAAGCAGTGTGAATGCTGCAGCCACAGAGAAGTGGCCTTCATACTGCTTCATTACTGAGTGTGTGAACAAATCACCGCTTGCAAGTGGATTAATACTGAAGTTAGTAAATAGCCTTGTCTGAAATGCTCAGTGAGTGTGAACTGACATGTGGGAGAGACCCTTTGTCACCAGGCCCTCCTCAGCCACTCTGCAGGCCTTTGCCATCTGAGCCAGACAGCGAAACAGGAACTGAGCAGCCTCTAGGTTTGTTTTGTCTGAACCATTATCGAGACATACAGAAGAAAAGGACAAAAAACAAAAACAGAGACAGAAATCATTGACCTCCCTGTAAAAAGAAAAAAGATGCCCCCTTCATTTTTTGATTATGGAGTGAGTCAGTAATGAAAGGGGATCTTCGTTTATTCATTGTAACAGGAGTTTTTCTTAAAAGATATTTCACTGATGCTTCAAACAGAAGCCATTTAAACTTCCACTCTTCTATGCAGCTGGGTATTTTACTGGAGCATTTCAGGTGAACCGCATTGCTCATGGATACTACAGGCTCACCCAGGTTTCAAACCCACAACCTCAGAGTTATGCTCCACAGTGAGCTCAGCTGCTGGCAGTGTGGGCCTTTTGCTCCTCAGGTAACAAGTGAAGAGAGACATAAACCTGTTGTATTTCAGCAAGGTATCACAGCTGTGGGTGCTTACATTATTAAAACCCAGACCAGCATGATGCAAAAAAGCGCCCTCCTTTGTTACCTTTATTTCAGCTGTGCTCTAGATGCCATTAACATGCAGAAAACACCCTGCTGGAGTCGTCTGGCTTCGGGTGGCGCTGACGATGTTTAATGCCAGCAGCTGTATCACTCTGCAACTCACAACTGGCAGCCCCACTGAAACTCAGCAGTGTGAGCCTGGCCAGACCCTATGTGGGAGACCTCCTGGGAAAGCTAAGGCTGCTGCTGGAAGAGGTGTTAGTGGGCCAGTAGGGGCCGCTCACCCTGTAGTCTGTGTGGAACCTAATGCCCCAGTATGTCGATGGGGGCACTATACTGTAAAACAGGCACCGTCCTTCGGATAAGAAGTAAAACCAAGGCCCTGACTGTCTGAAGTCATTAAACCCCCAAGGCGTTTCTTGAAAAGAGTAGGGGTGTTACCCCGGTGTCCTGGCCAAATTTCCCATTGGCGTTTACCAGTCATGGTGTCCTAATAATCCTCATCAGTGAACTGGCTTCATTACTCTGCTGTCCTCCCCGCTGATATTATTATTATTATTAATGAAACAGACTCGGATCCATGGACATAAAGTATATTCAGGGATCTGATTCCTGCTCCTGTGTCTGGAAATAAAAACAGATTGCTCTGGGAGAAGGGGTTTTTGATCAATCAGTTATTTTGCGCCAGAGGACATCCTAGTGTTGTGGCTTCCAGAAGGCGGTGTGCCGTACAGCCCCTGTTCCTCAGAGGAGCCTGATCAATGGTTTCCAAAGAGCTTCTGATACTGCGCCTACTAGCTTCGCTTCCCTTGCCCCTTGTGCTGAAGGAAAACACCCCAGGCGTCCTCTTTGTCAGGAGGAATTAATAACCCAGTTTATACATCTTTAATGCCGAGTCCCTTCATTCGATTGCTCGCAACCGCACAATCTATTTTTAATAAGCGTGCTCTCGAGAAATAGCATGTAGCTACGCCATGAAAGTCAAGACCCATGACGATGAACTTGAGAAATAAAGCGATGAGCTGAGCAGGGCACAGGGAATACAATAGGTGGGGCTTGAGAACATGGGGCATGAAAGGTTTAATGCTCTGGGGCTGAGAAATGAGTTTAACTGCTGTTATATATAGGAACTCAAGTTTCCATCCAACCCACCTGGCTGGATCAGTGAAGACAAGCACTTTATCCTGGGAGAGTTAAGGGTTTTTTTTCCCAGTGAGGCTGCGGAAACATGGACAGGCTTAAGACAGCTAAAGAACTCTCCACCTGCAAAATGGCATTGCTCTAAAGGCAGCGCAAATAGTTTATCCCCCACTTTGAGGAAAAGCGTCTGTATGGCGACCTCGATGCGCAGAGGTGGGAGCTGTTCAGCACTGACAGCACCATGCCGACCGGGCTGTCCTGCCTTGTGTCAGCCCTCCCCTGACAGCACCATGCCGACCGGGCTGTCCTGCCTTGTGTCAGCCCTCCCCTGACAGCACCATGCCGACCGGGCTGTCCTGCCTTGTGTCAGCCCTCCCCTGACAGCACCATGCCGACCGGGCTGTCCTGCCTTGTGTCAGCCCTCCCCTGACAGCACCTGCTGGCCTGCTGGGACTCTGCTTCCAGGAAGCCATTGAGCAGAAAGACATCTCCCTGATGCTTCGAGAGTGTCAAACAAAGCACTGCAATCCCGGCGTCTAAAAATAGCCTTGTCTTTCAGTCCAAGGGGAATGCAGACATCCCCTGTCACTTCGTCCCTCAGACTGCTTTTGTTCTGCGCAAGACCTTGAAACCGACGTGTCTTAACTAGTTTTTAACCCCCGACACGGCGCCAGCTGGCACTGCTGAGACCCTGCTTCCCAAGGCAAGCTAGAATTACAGCAGAGGTGGAGACAGGTGTGAGGCATGTGAGGCACTGGGATGTGTTCAGTTTAGCTAGTTTAGCAGTTTAGTGTAATAAGTACAGTACCTGAGTACAATGAAATGCTTACGTTCATGTTCCCTCACATAATAAATGACATCACAAGCTGTTAGAGACAAGAACATAAAACAATAGCACATGTGCCAACAACATAGTGGAAAGCAGAAGTGTAAAATACATGTAGTAGCAGTATGTATAAATGTACAGTTGGCAGTAATATACATAAGATACAAGTACAGAACACAATGGCAGAAGTAGTATACATTAGAAGTTAACAACTGTGACTTTCAGCAGCATTCAAACAGCAGCAATATGCACAAGCCAAGCAGCAACAGCATTGCGTGTTCAGTGCAGAAGCAGTGGGGTGTAATGTGAGGGTAGGAGGAGTATGAGGTGGTGTTCAGAAGTCTGTTGTCCTGAGGCCGCGCCTAGCGAAGATGGTTTGTGCTGAATCCACCACCCTCTGCGGTTTCATTACGTACTGTGAGGCCATGACAGCCCTTCGCAACGCCACCTTTAATCTCAACGGACGGATCAATTATCTACGCTTTCTTTGACACTTGTGCTTTCTTGTCACCCTATTTGCAATCTCTCCGTTAACCTTTCTGAACTAATGCATGTTTTCGTGTTGTTGTTTGCCTGCAGCTCTGGAACTAATTCACTGAATCGGACATTAACGTGCAAACAAACACCCTGTTATGTCCCAGACCTTTACAGCGCATCGTCAGCTCTGACTAATGGATAGTCTGTGGGGCTTGTAAACAGGCCTGCGGAGGGCAGAGCAGATGGCTGGAGGCTTCCCTGCTGTGCACCTCTCGCAGACGCACAGGGCCTCACCTGCTGGCCCAGGTGTGCACGCCGAACAGCCTGATCTCCGCGTACGAGAGTGAAAGTCAGGGCTCAGCATGCATCAGTGCTGTTTGCTTTCTCATCGGCCGAGTTAACAGGTATGCTGTGCCTGCAGAATTGTTTTCTTAAACTATACCCCGCTCACCCTCAAATCTAATAAAACACTCAGCAGTACAAAACAATCTCCTCATTTAGAATGAATACTGCAATTCATTAAGAACATAGGAAATGTCACAAATAAGAAGGGACCACATGGTCCAGTGTGCGCATTTAGATGTTATCCTAATATCACTACTGGTGCTGATATACTCCTCTGGGTTGAGTTTGTCCATACCTTCAGGATTTAAAAGTACTCCTAAATATCCTCCTTTAGATCATCTTGCAAATCAGCCAGCAATGACTGTTGATATTCCAAAGGGGAATACTTCTTGGCTGAAATCAAGTGGAGAGTTCCAAAGGGAACTGGCTCTTCCACCATCGTCTCTGATTTGCTAATGTCCGTGCCCTGCAGTCACTGCCCAGACTCGACTGGGTCGCTTACTGTCTGCTCTCCATGGTGGGATAGGAAAACAGGTGTTGAAAAAACATGTCGCGTTTTATTTTGCCTAGCGACGTCTCTGTAGCGGTAATGGCACTGATGCAAAAAAAACGTAGCTTCTGAGGCTGCGAGTCTAATACAGGCGCTGTGATAAGACGTGCCGCCTGCTCAGCAGGTGTGATTATAAGTCAGATCCGCCAAGGCTCACAGACACCCCTCTTTCCCCGTCAGGCTGCTGCTGCAGGCAGCAGGAGAGACAGGAATGCTGCAGCCACGCCCACCTCCCCCCCATCCTCCCTCAACAAACTCTGTTGACAGCTCTTTCTGGGACTGGAGCCAATCCTGTCTCACAGGACGAATCATAGCACCAGATGAAAACAAAACCGCTACCTGATGCAGAATAATAGTCTAAGTGCCCCCCAGCAGCTGCACTAATGTAATTGCATCCTTCTGATATTGTGCCTACTTTTCACAACTCCTGCAGCTTCCTAGGTCACAGGCACAGCGCTCTCCTGGACACCTACAGACAGGTCTCGCAGATGACACAAGCTGTTTGTGAGCCATCTGTTTCTGCCAAACACGAAAACATCACCAATGTCTGACAGGTTGGCACTTTGATTTCTCCTTTCTGTCATATCTGTGATAGATCCACAGAGTTGGATCGAGTCCTGCACATTTTGAGTTGTTTACCGGACTTTGGGCAGTCATGCGGATTCCCTGACTAGGAAGTGCCATTAACAGCAATTGAAAGCTTACAGTTATGGCTTGTGAGCTCCCTACAAGGCTTTCAAGATATCTACCAACACAGAGCTTTACAAATCAGGAAGGTTTCGCTGTCAGCATTTCACCTGTCTCAGAAGGCACATTCCCAGCACACTTAGACTGGAATTCCTTTCAGTGAATAGGCTCCTAAATACTATTCTCCACCATGAACTCCTCGAGGAAGGGTATCTTTGCAGCAGGAGGTTGCTGTCTGGGAGAAATTTACAAACTGAGTCTCTCAGTAAATAAGGGGTAGCTCGCATATTTGATCGTGTGAGAATAATGCCCGATCTGAGCAAAGCGAATCCCTGGCCAGCTCATTTTGCTGGTGGCACATCTCCTAATGCCTCCAAGCTCAGGGAGCTCCATCCCAGTGCAGTGAGGCTTTCGCACAAACAAGAACCTGCAGGTTAATAATAGGCACAGGGACATGGACGTGCTGTCCTCAGTGCTAATTGACCAGAGGCGCACACATCCTCAGGCCTTTATTCTGCTGGCACAGTTTCACAGCAACCAGCGGGAGTGCGTGGCACGTGCCAGGCAGCACAGCTCACCGTTCTCGCTGGGCTCGGCGCTGGGAGGCGGATGACTTGCTGGAGAAGGCAGAAACTAGCACAGCCCCAGTAGAGAGCCCTCGGCAGCTCACAAATTAACAGGCTTCACATAAAAAAAGCTACTTACATAGGGTCTAGGACTGTTCTGTGATGCAGCACTTGTGGGTGTATTTGATTACATTCCCAGGTGGGACTGTGTCCTTTCTGGCTCCTGCTCAGTTTAAATTACTCCTTCACAGTCTTGAGTGCACCTGTTCAGTCTCAATTGCTTCTGCTCAGTCTGTATTGCTCCTGCCTCATCTCGATTGCTCCTGCCTAACCTTGATTGCTCCTGCTCAGTCTGTATTGCTCCTGCCTCATCTCGATTGCTCCTGCCTAACCTTGATTGCTCCTGCTCAGTCTGTATTGCTCCTGCCTCATCTCGATTGCTCCTGCCTAACCTTGATTGCTCCTGCTCAGTCTGTATTGCTCCTGCCTCATCTCGATTGCTCCTGCCTAACCTTGATTGCTCCTGCTCAGTGACAGCTGCCAAGCTATTATGAGTCTCTGTGAGCAAATTCATTTGCTGGCAGGTGTTAACTACTGTCGAATTGTCTTGTTAAGGTGTGTGGAGACAGACATGTCCTTAAATCAAGCTAGGTTTAATTAATTTTAGGAGATTGTACTCTTGATAAAAAATGGCAGCTAGATAACATTTATCTAGTCCAAAAAATGTCTTCTGATACAATTTTTGTTTTCAAAGCCCCGTTCTCTTTTTGTAGCAACATGAGCTCTATTTGTTTCATTTTTTGGTTTTCTTCCTGATTGTGAAATAAGATGTAAAAGTATATTAATATATATCTCATTCTAAGCCAAAAGGCTTCAGTATAGAGAAGTGGCTCTAGGAGGCTCCTGGGTTCAAATTCCAGGTGGGAACCTGCTGTTGTAAAGTACTTAACTCAAGTTGCTAAAGTGACTGTCCTACTGTATAAATGGATCTTCCGGTTGTCATTTTGAATTCATGCCAGTTCATTTATGATCTGCCATTTGTATCATATTCTGCATTAGAAATTTGTTTCAGGCTCCTGCAACCCGAAGATGTAACGGCCTGCAACACTTTGACACCAGCGGCAGCTCATCTGACTGGATGTCTGTTTCTGTAAGAGGCTGAAGAGGTAGAAACCTCTGGGTGATTTCAGCCAGGCCGGGGCTATGAGATGGATGGGTCATAACACTTCTGAATTGCAATAATGTGCATAATGATTCGGAATCAGGAAAGCCATGTACAATCAAGGGTGTGACACTGCATTTTCTTTCAGGAAGACAACATCCTAAAACATCTGCCCAGGTTGTTTTCTGCAAAGGGTTTTCTACAAAAAACAATGCTTTTTGTTTTCTGCAAAAAGCATTGAGTGCTTTTCTGTAGCACTCAATGCCTGCCATCTTTAAACGGACAGGTGGCATGCTCTTTTGAGCTCATGCTGAAGCAGGGGGGGTTACAATGTTTCACTTAAACATATCTGTGAGAGCAGCCTTACTCCACTTGTTGGATAACCTGTCAGTTCAACCAATACAAACACAATTGAATTTATCTATCCACCGTTCATTGCTCTTTTTATTCTGTTGTAGGTAACGTTATGGTTTGAAGGAGACTCCTCAAAACAAAAGGGATAAAAGTGAGATGTCTTGATCTAGGTGTTTGTACAGATCTTAGTGATTAAGTGGCTTTTTTTCTGGGGCAGGACTGATAGGCAGAAATTAAAGTGGTAGGGACTAATTTTGACGCTGGCATTTTAGAAAAGCAAGACAACCAGACAGAACTGCATCACACTGACGCACAAACACAATCCGGAGCACAGGACGTGATTTTTTGCACACTCACTGGGACACAGAGAACACACACAGCTCACATCCTCACAGCCCCTCCTGAGGGATAATCTGACAGCACAGGTCTGTTTTCACACGCTGCACAGCACATCAGAGCTGGTAATGATGCCGTCTCTCCCTCAGAGGATCAAACCGTCTAAAAATACTTTCAAATCAAATGTTGTTGTTTTTTTTATTGAATAAAAGCAACCGCCTGTTAGATTCATCCATTTGTATTTTTGCATCGGGTCAAGAGTGGATGAACGAATGCTTGTCAGATTTTAAAGGCACTGTTTCCACTACAGAGAAATGCATTTAAACTATGGGAAAGTGCATTTGAAACTGAGGATCGGAAGCAAGTCTTCACACAAATTCATGTAGGGCTACCAAGCTCCTGCCAAACAAGACCCCAAGCCCCTTGTATCCGATCCAGGTGACCTCCTGTGTTGTCCATGTGGAGACCAGGCACGCGACCCAGGTCTGGGGATAGCGAGAGCCCTGCTGTTTCGCAGAAACCGGCCGGTTCGATCAGCCACAGCTGACGACACCTTGTTGAGGCGCAGAGCGAAACGCCGTAGGGTGGACCACATGAAGAGCGGTCGAAACAGTCTTTCTTTCGCGCCCGGGTGTGGCCTCGGTCGAGGTTCAGCTGCAGCTCTTGGCAAAGACCAGACAGGGTGATGACTCGCTGTTGGCCTGTCTGACGTTGTGATCCAAGAACAGTTCACAGGAGAATCCCAGGGGACGTACAGTAGGTCAGGTAACAAAACCATAAACAGGCAATGACAGAAGACGCTTCTATTTTTCTCAGTTACAGCATCTCAATAAACGGAACACATTTTTTTCCCATGGCAACTTAGGATGGCCAAATTTATTTCTGGAGCAGGTCTGAAGTAGGCTTCTCTGAATTCTCCGCATGGTCTGCACAGCTGATGAAAGGATTCTGCTATTGATTTCTACCAGGTCAGTGGTGATACAAGAATAGAGCATGCCCTTGTTGTGCTGTCGTGCTCAATCGCCAAGGGACCAAGATTCGGGGTCACTGCCTAAAACTCTCTAATCGCAGCGAGCCGGTCTCCCTCTGGGTCCAGCGCTGCCTCCTCAGAGCCTCTCCTTTTAACCCGAGTCAATTAGAAATGGTCAACCAGTGCAATTAATCAGGTCAGTCTTTATTAGAGGCGACCAGCGCTCGTTGTGGCACTAGAACGCTGCTTGCTTTTGTTTCTGTGTTGTAAGCAGTGAATTTAAATACCGATTGTCTGTCTTTCTCCGAAGCGAAGATTTACGCTGTTTTTTTGTGTGTGCGTGTGTGTGCTGTAAATCGAATCGCAGTGAAACCAATACCAGGAAATGTAGGGAAAAAAGGTGTAGCAGGGGTCTGTTTGTGTTGATGTGCGCGCATTGGAGAGCATGAGCTGAATAATTATTTATAGTCAGAGGGTGACGGTAAAATGAGAGCGTGCGATGTGTGAGGATGATGATGATTGTTGAGCTCGTCCACCCCCCCCAACTCCACGACCACCACACCGCACACACCACGGTTACCCTCCCCAACCCTCTTCTTCCCCGCCCCTCTCCTAGGCTCTGCTGCACAGCCTGAGTCCGCCCTGATGCCCGCAATTACCGGGCTCGGCTGCCGCGTCTCCCCCCGGTTCTCACAAAGGACTTCACCTTCAGTCCGGCCGCAGGCAGGCGACGCGCCTCGGTCCCTGTGTGCGCCGCCGTCCACAGTATCATGGAGGAGAAGCGTCAAGGTCGTGGGCGCATCTAGAAGCTGCTCGCGCGGGCGACTCGCCTAGGAAGTCAAGGTAAGGAGACTGATGAGCAACCACCCCCGGAAACACAGGTCTCGGGCACTAGGTGTTTTAACATTTTCCCGCAGAGCTTGCAATTAGAAATTTGGGGGGTCTGGACGGGAGGGCATATTCGTGATGGTCACATATTTCCTCACTGCATGATATAACTCCAATGCAGCACCCGGCTACACGGCAACGTTCCGTGTTTTCGCCTCAGTTTTCGCCGTCTGTCCGTGTAATTGTGTTACGGTGCTGCGTCTCCTGTGTACACGGTGCGGGGTGCCTGATGACTCGGGCTTGTTACAAGTCGGGCTCTTGGTGCGATGAAAGTCGTTACAGACACATTAAAGGCTTATCAAAACCGAGCTCTCCCGTCATCCACGGATTCTGATTTTAGCATGCATCAAAAACGACCGCCTTAGCTTTCCGTCCTGCTTTAAAAAAAAATGCATTGCACTGTTTGAACTGTTTTCAATACCAACCGACGATTTTTATTTTTTTTTTTAAACCAGCTTTTCTTTGTTACACACTAGACAGCGGCGTAGGCTGTCCTCCCTTAGCTCGTGAATATCCGCCGCTACCGGAGCACAACGCTTGCATCTACCGTGCATCAATGTCACAGGTGCGGCGTTTAAATACTTGAAAAGGAAGGACATTTGCGCTTGTTACCTTACGAGTACAGTGTGTAGGCTGGTGATTAATAACATTTGGTGTTTTGTAATGCATGTGGTTTCAGGGAGATTGGAAACGCGCTGATGCCTCCCTGTGGTTTTGTTCTAGATAGCGAGGTACAATGAATGAAGAGGCGCAGGTTAATGCAAGCTGGCTGCCTCAGGACTACTCCCATGCTGAAGGTGGCGCTGCAGAGAACGTGACAGCTGCCGTGTCTTCCCTAGTGCCCGTCGTGGACACAGAGCCCGAGCTCATCGTCAACCCCTGGGACATCGTCCTGTGCACCTCCGGGACCCTGATCGCCTGCGAGAATGCCATCGTGGTCCTCATCATCTTCCACAACCCCAGCCTGCGGGCGCCCATGTTTCTGCTGATCGGCAGCCTGGCTCTGGCCGACCTCCTGGCCGGGCTGGGCCTGGTCATCAACTTCGTCTTCGCCTACCTGCTGCAATCCGACTCCGCCAAGCTGGTGACCGTGGGGCTGATCGTGGCCTCTTTCTCGGCCTCCGTGTGCAGCCTGCTGGCCATCACCATCGACCGCTACCTGTCCCTGTACTACGCGCTGACCTACAACTCCGAGCGGACGGTCACCTTCACTTACGTCATGCTGCTGGTCCTGTGGGGGGGGTCCGTCTGCCTGGGCCTGCTGCCCGTCACGGGGGTCAACTGCCTGCGGGACGAGTCGACCTGCAGCATCATCCGGCCGCTGACCAAGAACAACGTGGCCGTGCTGTCCGTGTCCTTCCTGCTGATGTTCGGCCTCATGCTGCAGCTGTACGTGCAGATCTGCAAGATCGTCCTGCGGCACGCCCACCAGATCGCCCTGCAGCACCACTTCCTGGCCACCTCGCACTACGTCACCACCCGCAAGGGCGTCTCCACGCTGGCCATCATCTTGGGCACCTTTGCGGCGTGCTGGATGCCCTTCACCCTCTACTCCCTGATCGCAGACTACACCTACCCCTCTATATACACCTACGCCACTCTGGTGCCCGCCACCTACAACTCCATCATCAACCCCGTCATCTACGCCTTCCGCAACCAGGAGATCCAGAGGGCGCTGTGGCTCATATGCTGTGGCTGCGTGCCGGCCAGCGTGTCTCAGAGAGCACGCTCCCCCAGCGACGTGTGAGCCCCCCTGGGGAACTGACGCACCCGTCTTCTCTTTGGGCACACGCTGGGGTGGGCGTGGGGTGGGGGGGGAGAGAAGGGGGGGGCCGCTGGATGCTTGTGGCTTTTTTTATTTTCGGTTTTCCCGGCTTGCGTTTCTCAGGCAATCTTCAGGTAGCCATGCCCTTATCGTTCATCGGGAGAAGCTGTGCTGGTTGGCTTTTAGTAGGCGCAGGTGTTGAATGGGCCGGCTGTTTTTGTAAGTACAGTACACTTCTCCATCCACCCTTCCATCCATCCATCTGGTCGGCGCAGGAGAGGAAAACGTAGGCCCTACTAGAACTCAAGTGTGATTCGTGATCCGTAACCTAGAGACTGAAGACTTAGAAAATTAAAAGGACAACAACTATTACGTGCAAAAGCTTACAGCCAAGACTGCGTGTAGGGAAAAGTACGTGTCTGCATGATGCAGTCTGTTCCCAAGATGCAGGAGATCTGACATGTTTTCTGAGAATCCCTTTGCGCTCGGCTTCATAGGATTGATCATTGAGATGCTCCACCACTCCCAGTAGTGACACCGCTGTGAGACAGCGGGGGGCAGGAGAGAGGAGGATGGGAAATTAGAAACGCAGGAGTCCCTTGCTCCTCGTTTCGTCTTGCTAGTCGAGGGGTTTCAAAGCGTTTCTGATTGTTTTCTGCGGTTCGCCGAGGAAATCCCTGCTCGATGTGCACGTGAAACAAAGGTCTGTCTGTATAAGCGACAGCAAGAAGGTACGAGCTGACACGCTCACACACACACACACACGTGCGCGCGTGCATGCTCCGGTGGCCGAAGGCAGCAGCTCTGATCGGCGAGCGGCGTGTCTCTGGCTGCACATCACGAGCCCGGCCGCAGCTACAGTAACGTGCCCTGCAAGTTAAAAACGAGCCGGCAGAGCAGCTGTGCTAAAAATAGAGCAGGGCTGGAGCTGAGGCTGTGTCTGCGGCAGACTCTCAAGAATATTAACTGGGTGACACCAGCGTGAGCCTTCTGGATGAGCCGTCTGGAAATTTGGCCAAGCTTTGGTGCAGCTCTTTTCTGTTTTGGAGAAAGGCTCCTCTTTCGCACCGAAGGGCAACGCAAACAGTAACGCGGTCCCTAGTCGCTTCGTGTTCGCGAGAGAGGAACGTCTAAGTAAAACTGCTATTAGCCCCATAGCTAGAAAAATCCACAAGCCACAATGGATGTATTAAACGTATAGTGACTCAGATAATGCCTTGATTTATAAAAATGTTTTAAAAGTAAGCTTTTAAATAGAAATACCATTGTTAGGTGGCTTTATTTTATCATTAGAGCATAGTTTAATGAAGCTCCTTGAAGAATATTATTCTTTTTATCTTTATGGTAGGGTTAGTAATACTATGTTTAATACAATTTTACATATCTCCTGGACTGTACAGAATAACCTGAAAATGTGCTGTCAGTGTATTGAGTGTCTTATAACTAAGTGCGCAGCTCAACATCTTCTGTAGGTTCCAGGGCTGGATGGTTTTTAATGAATAATTCATCATTTCGCAAACCCAAACCAGCCATTGTTAAGTATGGAAAGCAGACTCCCTAAAGCTGAACCGTTAACAGATTTTTAAGATCTGTACCATCACATGAGCTCTTGGGCTGTTGGACAGATGGTAGTAACTACCTGGAGTGTTAATAAGGTTCTCCTCGCGGTAGTGAAACATGTGAGCGTTGATTACTGTAACGAAATGGCCCAAATAACCAGTTGAGCTGTCGTGAAGCTACAGCTGCTCCACTGACATGTTTTAAGCAAAAAAAACAGCTTCCATCGTCCCAGATGTCAGTGACAATTCTAGACTCTCATTTTATTCACCTTAACTGTTGCTCAGTCTCCTGTTTATGATCTTTCTCAGCCTGCCTTTTGAAGAATCCGGATCAAAGCATTATACATTGATATTTATTTCAGTTTATCTCTTTTGTGTGCGTCAAAAGTCAATTAGCAATAACTAAATCCTGACATTATTTTTCACCTTTTGGTATGAAACGAACTCCCGAGAATTACAGCAATATTCACACAGCAATAAAAAGCTCATTCCAGCCACAAGCTCAGTACAAGTATTTTAATAGAAGCTATTTGAGTTCAAGGGCACTCTGCAATTACTCCAGCTTTGGTACTGAAATACTCAATGGGGATTCAAATGATGAGTGATTATTTTAAGTAACAGAAAGCACATACTGTGACTTACTATGTTTGATATCTTAATTTGTTTACTATCCCTTTTAAGGACAGTTAAGAACAACAACGTTATTTGGAAATCAGAACATACCACACAAATACAGACCATTAATACTCTTTTCATTCAAGTATTCGCCAACGTTCAACCACAGTGTTCTGTTCTGTCTTTTCTGATATCCAAGGTAGAAGGGTTTTCCTTGTAGTTGCTTTTCAGTATGGGGCCTGTGTGCTGAGGTATCTGTACCTTCTCAATGGAAGGATATTGCACAAGATTGGTGCACTTTTATATGTTTCGGTACTGCAGAACAGAAAAGGGAAACGTTCAGGAAATTGCTACCGTGATTTTTCTTGAGGTACAGCATCAGATGTTTAGTACTTGCAGTTCAGTCCTGCGGGTTTCATCAGTAAGGCAGGGTCTTCATATTCACAGCGGTGGGGTCTGACAGCTTTCTCTCCTGCTTAGCTCACCATTATTTGAGTCAACCCTCAGCTGAACCTACGACCTGGTTAAAACAGAGTAGAGTTTCCAGCTGCTACAGCACTTCCTCAGTGACCGGAGGTTCCGAACAGTAGTTAGGAAGGCCGAATTCAGTAAATGCTTATTTATATTCAGTTAAGTGAGTGAGAGGTTATCTAGGAAGACTTTGGGTCACAGCTTTCTGGGTTTGGAAGGCCCCCATTAAGGCCTTAAACAATGTATATGGAGCAGCAATTCAACATAGAATTATTGCTGCCCCTGTCTGGGTACCTTTCAGTCCACAGCACTTTTGTTTATTTTCTCCTTGCTATATGAACAGGCATGTGCAATAAAATCTGCAAGCGAGCCCGGTCCCTCTGGCTGTCTGGACGGGTTCCGCTTCTGCACACCTGCTCTTCTCAAAAACATGCCTGTAGAGCAATGTGCTTCCTCCAATGAGCTGGGCTGAGGCACTGCTGAGTCCTAGCCACTTTTCAGATACGCCGCTGTACAGATGCCGGCTGGCTTGTGGGGAAGAGCAGCCTAAGCAGTCAGATCCCCTTTCCTTTCAGTATGGCTCCAGCCCCATCATCCATTTGAACCCCCGACCTGTGACGGATTGCCTGAGAAACATGAGCGTTTGTTCCAGAGCCAGGAGCACAGCTGGGGATCTCCCTCCTGGTGCTTTACCCCCTGTAGTCAGTGTCCAGGAACTCTGGACCTGACACTTCTCTTGCGCTGTCTAACATGCTGAATCCTAAGGGAAGGACCAGTCTTCCCCTCATGCCAAGAAAATTGTACATCCTCGGCCTTATCGCCTCTTAGTGGGGCCTACAGAGAAGTCAACAGAACAATGCAGATACAGACAGAAAAGTCAACAGACCTGTGTAGATACAGGCTGAGAAAGAGGTCAACAGAACTGTGTAGAGACAGGCTGAGAGAGAAGTCAACAGAACTAGGCAGATAAAGACTCAGAGAGAAGTTAACAGAACTGTACAGATACAGGCTCAGAGCGATGTCAACAGACCTGTGCAGATACAGCCTCAGAGAGAAGTCAACAGAACTGTGCAGTTACAGCCTCAGAGAGAAGTCAACAGACCTGTGCAGATACAGTCTGAGAGAGAAGTCAACAGAACTGTGCAGATACAGTCTGAGAGAGATGTCAACAGACCTGTGCAGATACAGCCTCAGAGAGAAGTCAACAGAACTGTGCAGTTACAGCCTCAGAGAGAAGTCAACAGACCTGTGCAGATACAGTCTGAGAGAGAAGTCAACAGAACTGTGCAGATACAGTCTGAGAGAGATGTCAACAGACCTGTGCAGATACAGCCTCAGAGAGAAGTCAACAGAACTGTGCAGATACAGTCTGAGAGAGATGTCAACAGAACTGTGCAGTTACAGCCTCAGAGAGAAGTCAACAGAACTGTGCAGATACAGGCTCAGAGAGAAGTCAACAGACCTGTGCAGATACAGTCTGAGAGAGATGTCAACAGAACTGTGCAGATACAGGCTCAGAGAGAAGTCAACAGAACTGGAGTCAGGCTCAGAGTGTAGTCAACAGAACTGTACAGATACAGGCTCAGAGGAAGTCAACAGGACTGTCACAGTCACACGGTTTTGATTCTGTGTTACAATCACTGTAAGAGGCTGTTAATAATTGGTATGTGAAACATTTTCCTTTATTCCATTCAGATTTTTGTAATTGTATGGAAGATTCTGAGTTTATTTGAGCAGTTCTGTGTGTCTGCTACTGAACTGCACTGGAAGCTGACCTGGGTAGCGAATTCACGGTGGAATGGATTGGCTAAGGTGTTTTCATACACTGGAGGCTGTACACAGAGGGCTGCCCCCGCAAGAGGCCAGCATGTGTGAGCTGTGGATGAAGAGAAGGAGGCAAAGGGGGAAAACAGCTCCCCAGGCCTCCACACCTTGTGTGGGGCTGTGCACTACATCTGCAAGCACAGGATTGTCACCTCTACCCATTCCCACAAGATAGCCTTAACTCTGTAGCATCTGTAGTCCAGGAAGAGCTGATGCTTCATGCTCTGTGGATAGTGTTCAGGTGGGAGCTGGAGAATCCTGCCCGGGAAGCTGCTGTATTTCTGTCCTGTGACAGTACTGGGGGGATTCTCCGCCAGACCCGGCTCCTGCTGTGGTCCGTCAATGCCGTGACTGGACAGAATGCCTTTGAAAGGAAAAAGAGCTAAAGAGGCAGCATAAATGGAGACACACTGGATATGAATTTGTAGAAAACACAACTGACTAGAGGAGCCTGTTCTAACTTGTCTATTATAAATGTCCAGGTCTATGGCTGACTTGTTTACAGTGTTTTAAGACAGGAATATTCTGCATTAAGATGATCAAGGAGGAATCCCACTCAGTCCCTGGTGGTCTCTCATCAGCCTGCGTGCCAGTAGTTCCCATGGACAGGACCCCAGGGTCACTCAAGGACTGCCCAGGCTCGACTCCAGTGTACCCAGGGGCCTGGACAGAGCAGCTGGTCAGATTGCTCTCCACAGCTGCTTCAGTCTGGGGTTCCTTAGAGACTCCGGATTCCTTCTCCATTCGCAGTAGGATTCTGCAGGCATGTTCCTGGACAGAACCTGCTCTCCTGGTGGAATTACGTCGGAATGTTTTAAGCGGGCTCAAATGCAGGTAGGGATGGGGGATCCTCAGAGGTGTCAGCACGATCAGCGGAGCTCCCTTAGGGGTGGGGTACAGTCAAATACCTGGGCAGAAGAGTCCCCAATCCCCCCCCGCCCCCGCCCGCCC
Source organism: Lepisosteus oculatus (assembly GCF_040954835.1). NCBI lineage: Eukaryota > Metazoa > Chordata > Actinopteri > Semionotiformes > Lepisosteidae > Lepisosteus > Lepisosteus oculatus. Next base: position 5,476,209 of record NC_090700.1, on the reverse strand, counting down.
GCCTGCCTGCATTGTACAAGGAGTCAAGATCAGAGAATCATACTTCCACACACTTCAGGCAATAACAGTACTGCTGATATTCTTCAAGAAAATATTTCTATTTTCTGATATTCATTAGTATGTAATTAAGGTTTTCCAGCTTGTTTTTAACTAGATCTTGCCCAGGTCTTGAAGGTGTATTTGTGCACAATATTCAGGCCCCATTGCATCAAATACTGTAGCTTCTATTGCAGAGCGCCGTGTGACAGTGTTGCATAGTGGAGGGCTGGCCAGATTGTCTGGCAGGTTTCATAGGTGCCATTTAATCCACCCTAGCTAACCACCCGATAGCCTTGCGCTTTTACCAGTAAATATTAGGTTGCTTTTGGTCCTTCTGATCTCGTTTGGAGAAAATACACTGGTCGAGGGCTGACGCTGACCAGCCCAGCTGGACGGTGCACCACTTGCAATTAAGCCCAGGACTCCAGGATAGAGTGAGCTGCTGTTTCTTTTCTTTACACAGGACTCGCAGTTACAGTCACAGACTGGAGGATTGGCAGCTGTCCACATCTGCTAATGCAAATGGGGTCTTTACTGCTACTTATTAGCATGAATTGCTGCCCATTAGCCTTTGAAAGGATACCTCTGATAAAGACAATTTAGCAAACAAGGCTTGTTGAGCTACTGTAGGTGATTAGCATTTTCAGTGAACTGTGCCCGTGCTTCCCTCTGCTGCTGTACCTGCTACTCCATGAGTAATGCAGCAACATCTCGTTTCACTCCAGAAAGCCCAAAGCCTCAGCTGCACTCACCTGCTGTAGGTTTCGAATGCTTTTTGATACTGCTGTGCGAAACTCTTAGACATCTGACATTAGACACAATCAGCGGATACAAAATCGATAAGTAATGAGCATCAACGATTTGCCCAGTTTATCTGGCAGTTCCACCGAGTTTTGACTTATTACTACAGCTATCTTTGGGTGAACAGATCGTCTGAGACTTTTCTCACAGCAGTGCTTGTTAGTGAAAGCGTCTCGTTGGACACTTCCCCTTATGGAACTTAACGTGTTGATATTGTACATTTACTCAACGGATTGATTCCAAATGTGTTAGACATGTATATCTAGATGCATATACCATTGAGAGGAAAAATTATAAAGCCTCTTAGAAATATGATTTCATATAAAGTATTGGACTGTTAAAAGACAGGCTCAGACCAAAACAGTGAGGAGATTTGTATGTGTGTGTATACACTGCTTTATATATGAAAACTGTTCTGCTTTAAAGGTCCACTTCCCCTTGCCTGATAGGACTGACACTCTATTCATGCCTTACTGAGACACCTGCTGGGGAGACTGCAGGACTGCAAGTCCAGTGCCTGCTTTCATTTTTCTTTTCAGGTGTGGAGACTATCACTCACCCCTCCCCCACACTTTCTTGATCTCTTTCACTCATTCCTGTACAGCCTCTCTGCCCAGACACGGGGGTCATGCGGTAGGAAAAAAAATAGCTAAATAGCTATAGCGTGCCAAGTCTAAACATTGACTTTACTTAGTGTATGTGAAATGCAGCTTAAAAAATGTGAAGTGTTGAGCTTTTGGGAGAAGCAAGGAACCATTCACTGCTGTGGTTAAGTGCTTTCTACATAGTGACAGAGATAAATAAGAGCATGTTCTGCGCATACTATATATATAGCAGATGTCAAGCCCCAATATGGTGTGCACAAAGGCTCAGACATAGCTACAGAGCAAACTGTAAAAGTGTTGAGTAGTTTAACTGTGAAATGCACTTTATTTTTAACAGAAATGGCACAAAAGATTACGTATCTGCAAAATTAACAAATGATAATCAACCTGCACTAATCAAGACATTGTAATTACATTGTGTGTGTGACAGTGGTGTATATTTTTTGCAGCGTGTTTGTAATTTTTAATTGCTTTGGATAGTACGATGACTTCTGAGATATTGTTAATTTTGTATGAAACAATGTGCTGTGTATTATAAATAAACCTTTTTTGTTTTTTACATAAGGCACTGGGACTGGGCTGTTGCCTTCCCTTTCAGCAGCCTGAGTTTTACGCAAGTCTGAGACACGGCTAACTGGATGCAGTATGTTCTACAGAAACAGCATGCATGCATTATTAAACACTTAGCAAAGCCAGGCAAGAAGTGTTCTTTCCCTACCACCTACCTGCTTCCACAGTACACGTGTTCAGCAATGTTATTAATGTGAATAGCTTTACTAGATAACTGCACTAAACCACAGATGGGTCAAGCAATGATTCCCAGCCCAGGTCCTGGAGGAACAATGGCTGCTGGTTTACACTTTCAATCAACATGTTCCTGAAGTTTCATGGTCAAAAATGTTCTACTTCAAGGGAACAGTTTTCAACACTGTCAGCACACAGAACTTCATGTGTACTCTCCACAACCTGCTGTCTATTATTCCTGACTAAACGGCTAAACTCTTTGTTGACTGAAGTCTTATCTAGTTCATCAGCTGATGATGAACAGACGCAGGTGGGTATGATAACTTTATCAAACACATCAGTAGGCTCACCACTGTTTCAGACACACCCACAATAAGTGCGACACTAACCAGCACAACTATACGAGGTACATCCAAAACGAGTGTTTTTTTCCTTCTGCAGAGGTCCAAGAGATCTACACAAGGGCAGTTTCGAAACTCAGAATTGGTTCAGGGATGATACCAATTACATATCTCATTTACGTTTTTAAAAACTGAAAGCACATTTTATAGATGGGCCACAAATTGGAAACAAATACAATTACCCTGTGATAAAGGACACAGCTGGATCAAACAGCCAGAAGAGGCAGTGACCAGGACCAGGGTTGGGAACCGCTGGCCTAGAGCACAAACACTGAAATGAATTTCAATTCGGAGAGGAGTACCTATTAATACAAGACAGTGGTTCAGGCAGCTGCTTCTCTTGTCCTCTTGCAGACAGGGTGGATCTGCTTCATGCAGAGGGCTGTCAGACCTGCCATCATCCAGCTCAAAACAAAGTGGCAGCCGAGCACAACCGACAGATCCACATTATGGACATACGCTGACATCTGAAATTCAAATGCGCTCCTTAGCTTCCTCTGGGCGATTGTACTGCTTTGTCTAAAAGCTGAATTATCCAGGTCAGATGGAAAGATATATGCCAATTTGACATTTATGAAGAGCTGGTCTGAATAATTGTTTTTTTTATAGCCTCACAGTAAGGGGTTGTTTTCCGCTCATTAAGTTTTCTAAGCCTTGGATAAATGCAACTAAAAGTATTTTATTTTTCCATCGAGTGTTTTTTTTGTTTGTTTCATTAGATACTTATCAACTAGCTCAGTGTGCATCTCCAATAGAAGCATAATGAGGGGATGGCTAACAGAGTACAGAGCAAAAGACACCAAGTCTCGTCCTCCACGGAGACAGTGAAGTTGAGCAGCTGTAATAATCTGTGCTGGAAGCTGTCCCCTTCAACCCAAGAGATTGATGGTAACCTAGGAGCACCGCAGACAAACAGGAAATGGAGACATCTATTTTTAATCTATCAAATTACTCTAGTAATATTTTGTACCCTCTTGTGCTGTTTCATTGTGGGGAAAATCTGTCTCCCTTGGGGCACAGAGGCAGGACAGTCACTCTTGTTGTCACACAGCCCGAACAAGAAACTGCGCAGGACACACACACACGACACAGGAGAATTAGAACTGGGATTTATTTCACACGAGTCGCTCGTACAGATCCAGAGCCACACCGACCTCAGAACACAGAAGCTGCTGACCTCACGGTTTCACAGGTGACAGGTGAAAAGCAGATAAGCAGAAAATGAGATCGGTTTCATGGTATTTCTCTCAGGCTCGTACTTCAGTAGGCTCCCGTTATTAAGATGGTTAAAATTTCACCACCTGTAAAATACAGTAAGGACAACCTCCAAAAAGTTCAGTCGCCTGCACAAACTTTGCTCCAGTTTTAACTATATTTAAGTGGAAAATCAAATCTTTTACTTCTCCTTTGCTCTTTATGCCACCTGTGTTCTCTTGAGATACATTTACATCTCAGACTTTTTTTAAATAAACGTGCACAAAGTGGGAGCAAATTTTGCTGCAGACCAACCAGTTTTGGAAATTCTCCTTTGGGCATTTACCATCTGCTGTTGCTGTTCACGAGCTCCTGGTGATGCACAGCAGGGCTCAGGATGAGCTGGAAAGTGGGCAGGAGAATCCAGGGACTCTCTGGATTCGGCTGGAACAGCACTGGAAAACTCAGCTGGATTTTTCATTTCTTATCCAGTCCCAAATTCCACTAATTTTATATCTTCAACTAATCATCAAGAGAAGAAAATGAACATAAATGCCAACCAAGGCCTAAACAAAAAGCAGATCCTTTTCTTTTTCCATCTACAAAAGCATAAACAAAATAAATTTGAATACTTAATGCCTGTCAGAGCTGTCATGACTCTATAATCTTCAGAGAATCTTGGAATATAAGCACAAGAAAACCCTATTTTAACTTGTTGCATTGCTTGAATCACAAGCTTAAATTTCAAAATCTCTGAAACATCTTTATACACAACATCAAAGAAGCAGTTCCCCCAGCTTCAGAAAGCTATTGTGTGCACACACCTACTACAGTATATATAGTGCATTTTCCTGAACTGGAAGAATGTGCCATAACTCAGCCCTGTTTCTTTACTGTAAATGATCCACTGGCACGTGCCACAATAAATTAACAACTTAATGGCATCAGAAGATTCTTTTGCCATTTATAAAGGGATCTTAGATTTTCATAAACAGCACAATGCCCATCATTTCAAGAACACAAGCAACTGAGTGGAGCCAGTTCTTTAAAAAGAAAATTTTAGATTTTGAAAGAAAAATACATTATCTGATTTGTTACTTTATTTGGATTATTAGTGGGATTTTTTGTCTGTGTTACTTGATTTAGGTACAAACAACCTCCACTACCTTCTGTAAGCAGCAGCTGTAAAGCTGGTTATGATTGTCTTTCCCAGCAAAAACCTAGGATCCCTCACACTATCTTCTAATTTACACCACATCGCCTTTAAGCCCCCGAAGCAGGAAATCTGACAGCAGGAAGACTGGTCTCATGACTAAGCATGGGTGCCAATACTCCCTGACAGACCTCCATGCACACAACTTCATCATGGCTTTCACTGGGTTTGGTTTCGCAAACACACCACCTTGTCCATCGGCGACAAGTTTGTGAAAGCAAAGCCACACCGGTGTACCGGCTCTCCAGATGGGGATGTAAAACATCTTTCAATTCAACATGGAGCGCAAAGAAAGACGACACCGATAGATTACTTAAGCAGCTCAGCTCGTCATTGTTCGGACAGAGGAAAAAAGGAACCGTACAATAAATGAACGACGTATTATTCTATTCAGTGACTATTTAAGATATGCTACTATCTTATAACATTAGATCAGAACCTTTCAGGATGCCGACAGGTATGCCTGGGGCCCAGCAGAGCTAACGCTTTCACTTGCAACATCTGTTAAAAGCCAACAAGTAGCACATGGTTTGTGGTTAGCAGAGGAAACCAAGACTATTCTAGTGCTGAATTCACACCTGTCCGGCAGCGTTCAGACATCAGGCTCACAGGGAGTGCGACGGAACTGTGGTATAGAAGTTATCATTAGACAGCACTTAAGATCACAAGCTCATGAGCATTGGACCAGGGGCAAATAAAACAGAAACCTGCTGGATTAACATTTTAAGTAGTGCTGTGCTTGGGGCTGACAACATCCGATAATCCCCAGACATGCCAATTTGTGCTTTAAATGACAGATTATGATGAGATGGAGCAACACCCCTGAAAGGGCCATCTAGAGTTTGCATCGAGTAGCTTATGGTGCTTATATGGTATTTCCGCTCGCTCCCAATGAGGTGCTGTTTCAAGCTGTGAAGCAAGCAGCAGAATCACCTCTGGGTCTCATGGATCCCAGTGCTGATCTGGCAGCAGGGTCCAGTGGGGACTCTCCACCAGCCAGCCTCCGAGAAGGCTGTAGGAGGGCCTGCATCTGCGAGCATCACCATAACCAACAGTGAGGCCCGTTAACTGAGCCGTCTTATCCATTTCAGCAGATCTTTTATGAGCTGCCGACTCACACATACCATAGTGAGCACACAATCCAATACTGTGCATAGTTAACAGCAGAAAATGACATGTCCATGGTACTGGGTATTTCATGCCTGCTACCTAATCGCATGTAAAAACAGTCTGCCAGTGTTTGTGAAACTTGAAATGCGGTGCAGCGAGAGTCGTCTTCTCACTGCTGAAGAAACCCAGCCACGAGGAGCTGTTTTTCCCCTCTCTCCTGCAATGTTCAGATTGCACCCGCATTCATTTATCGAGAGTCGGCATGAGCAGAATCGTCGTAATGCAGGAGAACACAACATCCTTGTTCTTCCCAGGAGAACCAGATTTCAATCAGACTGAACCACTCAAGAAGATCTCCAATATCTTACAGCTGCTTGACTCGTTAAGTGTCTCAGATACGGGCTCTGCTGTTTGACGCGTCTGTGTGCGAGACAGCGGTGACACAGGTCAAAGCCCAAACTGCACCCCAGTTTCCTCCGGGGTGTGCTCTTCGGTCAGTGTAGGGGTGTCACGCGGTGCACCGGTCAGCTGCCGAGGGGGTGACGGCGGTGGTAGACGGTGGGGGGTGTCCGGCCATCCGGGGGAAGGGGCGGTGTCAGTCGGACCACTCGTTATCATCCAGCTCCGAGTCGTCGTCGGAGTCGCTGTACTCCACGGCGATGCGGCGGGAGAGGATCGTCGCCACGTCGTTGCCCACGGGCTCGCGCTTGGCCTGCTGCTCCTGCTGCTCCTGCACCTTCTTCAGCTGGATACCTGGCACACACACACACACACGGCACAGAGAGCACACGCGGGGTTGGGCACTGGCATGGAAGACACCTGGGATCTCGGCGCAAACTAGGAGACCGTGTCTGACCGGCTCGATGACTCCTGCAGCCATCTGTGCAGGCCTGCTGCAAGATACTGCCATAGGTGACAACACACAGCCCACCCCTGCGCAGGGCAGAGGGGTTGTGCTCCTCCAGAGCAGAGCGTTCTGGAAACCCACATCAGAGGAACACCCCTTGTGTGGTAAAGAGGGTCTGTGATCACAGCTGTGGACAAACCCGTGCAGCCCAGATACCTGTAGAGTTACACACAAAGGCGTGGCCCTACCCGAACTCAGCTGTGTGTATAATCATATTGTACTACAATAAAGACACAGTTACACGTGGGAAATAACCATTAAACATGGACCTTTGAAGGGTGAAAGCTGTGGACCTCCAGCTTATCCAGAATCTTCACTTTTTCCCCACTGATGCCATAATCTTACACTGGAGTTCTCTCCTCTACAGGACCACTATCACTAGCGGGGGGCCTTGCAAATTGATGCGTAGTGGGTCTGTAAGGATGTTTACCAAAAAGAAGCTCAAAATCAGTCAAAAAGGGTGCCGGTGATTTACCAAACTTCCCGTAGCAACAGTGCGCAGGAGACAGAGAGAGGACCGACAGGTGTGGGGTGTTGGCGTCATTACTAGAAGATGCTAGAGCATGTGTAGAACCAGTAAATGCTTTCGTAAGCGTATATGTTTACAGTATTTAATAATGGACACTCACCCATGCGGATGGCTGACAGCAGGTCACTGCGTGCGTCAGTGATGCCCTGGCTGGCCTCATGCCTCTTTCCCTCAGTGGCAGAGGGGTGCTTGGGGGAGACGCAGCGAGGGAAGCTGGCACCAGGGGGACCAGGAGGCGGAGGTGGTGGCGGCCCTGGTGGAGGCGGAGCCACTAGGGGGCCGGGCTGGGGCACTGGGGGAGGAGCATAGCCAGTGGACCCCATCATTGGTCCAACGTGGGAGGTGGGCGGGGCTGGCCCTCCCAGGGGTGTGGCAAAGGCGGTCTGAGCTGAGGGAATGAGTGGAGCAGGGGGAGGAGGGGGCGGTCCCCCACTGCCATAGAACTCCATCATCTGAGCTGCAGACATGCTGGAAGAGAGGAAGCAAGTGGTGGGTAGGGGGCGTAGCAGAAAAAGACAAACTTCCTTCACTGAGGAGTTTCAAACAACTCAACTGGTGCCTGATCTACTTTCAGTTTTTACTCACCAAGTTAGATCTTATTTTCACAAACTGCAAAAGTATTGGTTTTAAAATTTGGTCCAGAAATGTGTTTATAAGAAAAATGCAAATATGAAAGCCCACATTATCCTCAGAAAGATGCTAATCTCCTGATTTTATATGATAATTTATGCAAAGCAGGCATTTCAAGATGTACTAATTCACTGGAGCTGTGAAAAGCCATTAAATCAGCAGCGAGCGCGGAACTCGCTGTAAACTTCAATTAAAAATCGCAATAATTAGCGCGGAACTCACAGTGAAGAGGAGATCAAAGGCAAGCTTGTCCAAAATCAAAGATATGCATGCAACACACTAAAAACGCCTACAGCACTCTGGAGTAGAAGCACTTCAATGCTACCATTAGGAGGCTCGATCTCAGATGCTGTTGCTATGTTTTGGCAGTGGGCTGAACAAGCCTGGGACTGCACTTGAAGAGCTCTGTAGCCTCTCTGTGAAGCGCTCCAGTGAGCAATGCTAGGAGAACACTCTGTTAGCCACCGTGCATGGCCGCAGGGCTGGGGCGAGACTGGGCCGCGTACCTGTACTCCGCGGGTGGGGGCAGCAGGACTCCATTGAGGGTGGCGTCAGTGGGAGGAGGGGGCGGGGGGGGCTGCTGTGGCCGGCTGAGGGTGCCCTGCCTGTAGGCAGCCACCCTGTAGTCGTGCTCCACCCCCGGCGCGGGGCCCACGAGGTGCTGCTGCCCATCTGCCCCGAGGTAGGGGCCCGGCTGTGGCTGTGGCAGAGGCAGCGGCTGCGCTGGGTGGGGGTGATGGAGGTGGTGGAGGTGGGCCGAGTGGTTTGGCGTGGCCGGGTACGAATAGTCAGTCAAGTCGGACCCATGGGACCTGCCAAGAGGGTTGGGCACAGTGAGGATGGCACAGCGGTTACAGCGGCACAAGAAACGGCGTGCAATTCTGGGGCGCGCCGAAACTGCAGAAGACGCCCAGACAAAAGGGTCGCCAAAACGGACACGTTTGACTCGCACAAATTTGTTTTAAAGCCAAGGCCCCGTGCTATCTCGACAACCCGACTCAAACATATGAAATGAAACCCATTTCCTTTAATAACCAGCAGGACCAAAGTTCTTCCGTCTTTCTTCTCCAAGGTACAGACACGGGGAATAAGAAACAAACCTGCATAAACTGCACCATGCTGTCGTGCAAAAAATCGCCTATTTAAAACTAGGGTTCAAAGACCCTTTTGTACTCCTTTGAAATGAGAGGATAATAAGGACAGAGAGCACCCTGCGAATTCGCACTTCAGGAGGCTTGCTGTTCTTGATACCAACACATCGCGTCCTCAGGTCTGTGCATTTCAGTTCAGTTTAATTCCATACTTGCATCATCACAGGCATCCAGAATAAATGCAAGAAAAGGTCACATTTCAAAGCCTTTTCATCCCCAGAGCTGGATTTGCACATTTGCAAATAGATTAAGAAGGGAAAGTGGCATTAACAGGGAAAAGCAAAGCAGGCATGGGAAAAAAAGAAACCGAGTGATTATGTCATCCTAGACATATGACCTTGCAGGTCGGTCTGGATAAAGGCATAGTTCTTTTCCTTTTTGTTAATTTTTGAGTAACCTATCTAACCGATACATGTGAAAAAGATCCTGCCTAAAGAGCCACTCACAGCAAAGAGCCCATCTCGTATTCCAACCACAACACTGGTCTCAGCGCCCCATCAGTTTCGGGAATCCTGAGGCTTGTGGGTCTCTGCACAGCAGGTTAACCAAACCAATGATTAAACAGCCGATCTGGTTTCATTTACCAGTCTGACTCTCACAATCAGGGAGGACTTTTCCAACTTTTACACAAATAAATATTTCACTTTCCAATGAAGACATTAGACAGTGTGAATTTTGTGTTATGTTAATTTGCTATTTTAAAGGCTTCCTTTTATTTTTTGTCACTTCCTTTTATAAGGAGGAAATAAACTATTATAAATGCACATATCAATGTATGGGCGGCCACATAAACTTCTTTTAATACCATGCATTCTTATGTCTGACGTTGGCGTAACTTTAGTATTGCTTAACTTTTATATATTATATATATATTAACAGAGGCAAAAAATAACCAGGCTACTAATCAAACTCGCTGATCACAGAAAACACAGAAAACAGACAACAGACGAAACTGTCTGTGTATTCAGGGAGCTGTGCAGAATTTGAGATAAGGTCAAATTTGTTAGTCTCCCTCACCTCCAAACGGGAGAAAAGATCAACCACACAGGCGTTGCAGAACTGGGAAAACAAGACCGTTTTCAGCTCATTCTGTGCTTGAATGAGCCGTGCTGCTGAACGAGGGTGAAGGCCCAGCAGGGGGAGCCAGAGACAGCGAGTTAAGGAGGATAAAGCAAGGGCAATGCAGGTCCAGCAGGCAGGGAGAAAGGAGTGGACCGGTCAGACACTGAGACAGTGGGGAGGATTCTGGACGCCGTGAAGAAACGCCTGCAGGGCAGCCGAGGCTGAAGAGAACTGAAGCAGGCAAAGTGCTGCCTCATCTCCCCCTGCTGTACTGAAGGAGCCAGGAGCAAGCCTGAGTGGAAGGCAGCTGGAAACCATCGCTAGGACAGCATGATGTCCCCTGAAGTGCATTTAGTTTTGCAACAGAACAGATTTGGTCACCAAGGGGGCAGGTCAAGGCCGGGCTGCCTTTTTAGTGGCTGCGGTACAGTAACTGGCTCTCCCAGCCGCGGCGGCCTGGGAGGCCCGTCTCTCGGGGGGGGGCCCCGCGTGGGGGAGACGCCCCCGGCACACAGACCTGCTGTCGGGGGACAGCGAGCCCTCAGACGAGGCGGCGTGGCCGGCGTTCTGCGAGAGCCGGTGGTCGGGCCGCAGCTCCTTGTCGAACGCCATGATCTTCCACTCCTGGCGCCGGTTCCGGGCCTTGCGCACCTTCTTCACCTCCCGGGTCGTGCCGTCCACCCGCTTCTGCTCCTGGCGGGAGGAGAGACAGGCCGGGTCAGCACTCGCACTGGTGGAGCAGGAACCCCGGTGGGGCAGGGGTCACCGCCGTGACCGCCAGCGACGGGGCAAACGTCCCTGCACGACAAAGAGGCGCCCCCTTACCTTCTGCCTCCTCTTCTCCTTCCTCTTGTCCTCCGTGTCCTGCAGCATCTTCTCCTTCCACAGGTCGAAGAAGTACGAGGGGTCGGTGTAGAACCGGAGCCCGTCTTTCTGGTCGTCTCTGGAACGGCAGCAGAAACGGGTGAGGGAAGGAGAGGGCCACAGGGGCCCCGGCTCGCTCTCAGGACTGCTGCCGGCCCCCCCCCCACCTCTTTCACACTGAGCACCATACACAGGGACAGCCAAGGAGGAAAGCAAACCAAGGCTCTGAGGCCGAGCGCTGAGGGGTCTGGTGCAGCGTCCCACAAAGCAGAGCACAAGGGGTTAATTTCAGAGAAGTCATTTCTGCACACTAGCATGCTCCTCCATGCGTTTAATTAGTTAACGATTTTTCCCTGGGATGTGCTAATGACCGGGGCGATGCTGGCTCGCTCTGTGCCTGTAGAGTAATGAAGGGCAATCCAGTTTCAATGTGTTCTGCCAAGAACAGGCGTCCCAGTTCACACCCAGACACGCACCGTGCCTCTGTTTCACCAGACCTCACCTCTTCCTACCACAGGAAAGCAGAAGTACACACCACACCACACCAGGAGGCTTGTAGCAAGGAAAATGCAAAGTTCTGCTGCCAGACAGAGCTTTATCTTACCAGGTAAGCAACCAAACTAGGTCTTTCGTCCAAGAATTCTTGCTTTTTAGAAATAAGCTAATTTCATCAAAAGATATAACAGTTCAAGATACACACACACACACACACACACACACACACACACACACACACACACACACACACACACAGGAATGCAAAAGAAGCTGATACACCAACATCCCTGCACCAGCTGTAACTAAGACAGGAAGGAGAAACCCAAGTACAAAACGCTTGTCCTCGGGGGAGGGGTTGCCATGCCAACCTAGCGCACACCTGTAGGGCGTGAGGATGCTGAGAGGAGGGGGCTTGTCACTGAGGTTGTACATCTCCTGCACCGGATTGGGGATGCTGTTGTTAGACACCACCTGCTGGTCCTGCACTGTAGAGCTCTTGAAAGCTTTTCTCATATTGATGTCCTGCAGGGAGACTGAAACACACAAGAGTCCATTTCACCCACTGGGTCATTCCTGTATCAACATTTTTCAACAGTTGTATCCTGCTGATGGTGCCAAAACCTAAGAGGGATTCAATTAGGAAACAGGGGGATCTTATTAGATCCACTACTGATCTCCTCAAAAATGCCACGACGTGAAAAATTATATATGTTTTCAATACTAGAAAAATTAAAAATGTCATGTACAGGACAGCAGAAGATATTTATAGAGCAACAGGTTATTTGCTTATGCATGTACTTGCAATACAAATGCAACCTTTTAGGTTTTATACAAAATAAAATGTAGACCTTCACATACTGACATACAATCTAAGGGGCTGCACTAGGAGCAGCAGGTGTAAAAAGAGCTATGCGATGCGTGAGGGGTTAACGCTCACACCCACCACAGGAGCGAAGCTCAGTGAGGCGATCAGTCAGGATGAAACTGCACATCAACGAACACAGAATAACAGCAGACACAGGCTTCTCCATCTGTAACAGTTCCACTGTTGAAAAATTTACCACTCTCCAAGGTTTTTCCACAAGCCTGAAATGCATTAACACCGATACCCTGCATCCACCTGACTGAAACCTCCAGAACTCTGCTGCTGAAAAGTCCCCTTTGGCCTTTTCTGCAGACTGTTAGAGAACTTTTAAGACTTGAGGAGAAAGACCACATTTTTCTGATTTGATTGAAGAGCAGCACAGAGAGCCCTGTGCCTTGGTGTTAAGCAGTCTGAGCCATGTGGTGTGCTCTGCTGTAAGGAAAAGGACTACGCTCTCAGGTTAATTGGCTTAGTCTTGGTACAAGCCCGGACTAACACCATTAAAATTCCTGTAGGTAGTGCTCACTATGTGAAGCTCCTAAGATCACACCACACAGGAGCTATTTGTAGACTATATTTCACTGAACTATTAAAATTTGCAAATACTCCATGGCAGACCACATGTAAAGACAGGCTTTCCAGTTTATTTTGTTCGTGCCAGACCTGGCCTGCTCCAGTACAGATTCCTGTACTCTGCCACACACTCACCCTCCTCCACCGTGGAGTCCAGCTGGGTGACTTTGACGGCCAGGCGGTCAATGCGGTCCTGCAGGGAGTTGGCGCGCACGTAGAAGTTACTGGCCTCGTTGAACAGCTCCCCGAATATGTCTTCTGCATGTTTACCTGAGCAACACAAGTGAAGGACAGCACACTGAGGGAACATCTAGGCAGAAACCTTCACCAGGAGAAATCGCCCACTGCAACAAAACCAGCACCACTGGGAAAACACAAGACAGAGCGCACTCAAACTAGTTTTTAAATAACATTTATGGAACATACTGTCACTTTTATGTAAAATAATGTAACATAAGATAATGTCAACAATGAAAAACCAATACATTCTTAATCTATTTGGGGGGCAACAGACTGATAAAGCAATAGGAGGAAGAGGTCTTATTCCTCACCCATGTTATTACTCAACAGACAAGTGAAACTCATGCCTTCTTATTTTCCCAAGACACCTGTGTAATACTGATGTGTACACCCACTGTAATATCACACTCTTATTGCATCATGTTCAATTTCTTTATTTCCCGACACCCATTGACTGACTCGAATGTCACCTGCAACGGAAATACAAAATGCACAGATGAGTCAATCACCCCTGGTTTTCAGAAACGAAAGCCGGCTCCATTTCCAGTGTGTGCTTTTTCTTCCTGCCCATCCAGCACATGCACTGGGCTCTTACCGACATTGCAAACCCCAGGATGTAGAGGCACATGAATAGATCAGTGAGGTCAGAGATGCTGGTTTCAGATGTCGGGATGTTTCTCCTGCAAAATCCTTGTTGCAGTGTAATCCAGACACCAGCCGTGCTACCCCGGCTCCCAGATCCCAGACAACCCCTAGACTCCACATTCCAGTCTGCCATAATGCCCAGTTTCCAGACACCAGTAAGCTGGTGTAATACTGAAACCTGGGCTGCTAGGCCACAGGGAAAGATATTCTTAGGGAGGGTGGTGGTCAATCAATATACATTATTTAAAAATCTAAATCTAAAACTAAAAAAAATACACATTTTGAGGTTTGGGTGACCTCATGTAGGTGCTTCCATAACACATCCAGCCTGACCGCGTCCCTTCTTGAAACCTGGACAGAACTGTGAGTCACACTGTACCCATCGGGTTCTTTGCCTTTAAATCACACTAGAAAAGCCCAAAGTACAAGAAAAGCTTCTTGCTTGTAGTCATTTGTCATAGAGACGTACAGACCCATTAGTAAGTCACAGCCTCTGTCGGTTACCCATTGGTGTCAGCGTTGGGATGTGATGCCGGCAGTCATTGCCTTTGCAGAGCAGGCACGTAAACGCTGCGATCTTGTTTGTCTCAAGCAGCGAGCATGCATTTTCAATCAACCCAAAACCGTTTTTTAAAAAGATGAAAAGCAGACCACAGCAGCACGTAGAACCCGGTGAAGATCTCCAAGTTTGGACCACAGAATAGCAAGTGTGGGGTTGTTAATTCTCCGATTACATTATTACGGCATCTCGTCTGTCTTTATTAAAAAGACATCTAGGAACCCCTTCACTTTCCAACGATGTTGGCTTCGCTTTTTTCCCCCACAGCGTGTATTCATTACTGATCCAAACTGGTACAGAGTGCAGGGGATGGGGGCCACGGTCAACCCATAGAGGGTACAAAACAAAGCGATCCAAAGGGCAGCAGAGCTGGATCTTATTTTAGAAACGTTGCTGATGTCAGCCCATAATAGTCGGCATGTGCTTACATCAGGATTCCATTCAGCCTTTGGTTAGGAAGCTCAGACGCTGCCGTTACAGTACACGGTCTAGTCCAACAGAGGAATGGGCTGTGCACTCCCTTCCTGGCCTTGAGACTTCCTCAGCAAATAATCCACTCCCCCCTCCCCCCACAGGTCTCGCAGCGTGGAGCAGCAGCCAGACCGCGGATAACGTCACGCCGAGAGGACTCATCGGGGATAGAAGTAAGGACCTCGCTGAAAAGCACTTTGATGCACTTCATGAACTGCAGGCCCCGAGACAACTTTCTGCTTCACCAGTAACAAAGCAGCCCTAAATATTATGAAGTGCACTTACAGTTATTCAAAATAGGATGAGGAACATCAAGTAACCAGCACACTGAAGCCGATTCACTGGAATTGTAATAGAATTACCTGTGAGTTTTTAAAGAAATGTCTTGGCAAGGGTCTTGGATAATTACACTAGCAGCAAATCTCTTTGTATATGTTACCACATTCTACAGTCTGGTCTCTAGTTAGGGGCACCAGGCAGCAGTCTCAAGGGTGTGTTACTGGCAGCCTTTTTAGTGACAGTGCAATATACTGAGCAGCTGCAGGTGACTAGGAGAGCTTCCACCTTCTTCTAGCACTGGGGAGTGCTGACAGATGGAAACGTCACTGCACTCGCTCCATAATTGGACAGAAAACATAGTTAGTGACCAACATGAACACTAACGCAATCCAACGCACAACAGTTTAATCCATCAACAAGCAAAAGGCTGTTGTGCAAAACAGTAAGGTTATAGCCAAAAAAATTAAATTGTCTTTTTTTTTTAACATCCCATCTGTTTAGATGGAAATTAACTCTGATTAATACAAGCTTGAAACATCTAACAGCTGATCCTGGTTTAAAGAGCCTACAATCCACAGAACCTGAAACGGATCTGAAATGCAATTGGAGTCTGTCTCCCTGTGGTATTGACGGAGGCTGAGCCCTCATATCACCATGTCGCCCGACAGGACCAGAGCTCAGAAGCTAAGCAAGGCTGGGCTCGCAGAGGTAAACCTGGGTTTTTCATTAAGTGTTGCTCATGGACTGTAGGTAGTGCTCTTTCCTCTGGACCACAGTTTTCAAACCAATGCACTATTATAGTGAGGGACAATAATGTAGGAGGTGCCATCTGTTGGAAGAGAAAGCGTTAAACCGGGGCTCTTACTACCTGGCCACTGAAGATCCAATGAATTCCCTACATAAATTCCACTTGGGTCTTGCACTTTGGTCTAGCTTAAGTCCACTTTTGGCTTTCCTCAGGTCACCCCTTATGTTCAAATGGAGAAATATTTTTTTCACGTCCTCAGCTACTCTGCGGTAGTGTACAACAGCATCACCCTGAAGGTGAATGAAGTGTGTCCTCTTGTACGTGAAGAGTTTGGGATCCTTTGTGATGAACAACATCACAAACAAGTTACACCTCCTACAACGCCACACCACAGCCCCATGTGTAAACTACACTGGAGTGATCAATTCCCAGGAACCTTGAGAGACAAAGCAGACTCACGGAAAATGATGCACTGCTTCATCTGTATCAGCTTTGCACATAAAAAAGCCTGGCATTGGATTAAGTTAGGTAGCTTAATGCAAGGAAAAAAAAAACAGGACTATCATATCAGTGGGACTGATCTAATACAGGAGTACCCTTCCTTTCCCTTAGCGTTAATCCTTCACGTGAACTGCCTGCACGGCGTCAGCAGAATTCAGATGCACGTTTCTGGAGTTGCTATGTAAGCCATCAGGACGGGAGGAGAGTTCTTCCCTGCAGACATTTTCCAGGGGTCACGTTATGGCCCTGAAGAGACTGCCGCTATCACCCAGGGTTACAGAAAGCTGCCGAGGCTCATGGGCCTGAAGATCGTCTCCGACAATGACTTAAAAACACAACTCCCCCACCCCCACCCCCCTCCCCTCCACCATGTCATCCAGCTATTTATTTTTAACCTCTCTCAACCCCACTGGAGCTGAAAGGCTGGAGCCCCGGGGGAGGAAGAGAGGGATTCAGACAACAATTGAGCCGGTGCTCAAGGAAGAGCAATTAGACATGCTCCGACATCTGCTCCCAGCCCCGTGGAGCGACAGGGAGAACAATGCAGCCTCCCTCCGGGTGATCCCGGGAGACAGACCAATCGGGAGGCAGGGAGCGCAGCGCCACTGTGTGGGGGTCAGTCGCGGCGCGGCGCGTCACCGGCCTGCAGCTCCAGCTCAGCGTTCAGTCAAACCCCATCCAGGTGACATTCAAAGCCGGAAAGCCATTAATGAACGATCAAAAGGGGACTGGTCCAGGAAGAGAGAATGACATTGACATTTCCTCAAATCCAGTTTTACATCAACCAGTTTGAAGTTTCTTTCAAAGCCCAATTCATTTAATAACTGAGCACACAATTTGTACTTCGGCAAAAGACCAAGCAGCTCTCTGGTACAATCTTTTCCCCCATGTACAGCGTCTTCCGAGTGTTTTTTGGGTGGCATAAACAATATTTTCTACTCTCTTGTTTTTCCACAAAACCAAACAGGCCTTCTGTCTTTGTGTTTATGTTTGTATTCTGTATTTTGTCATATAGGATCTACACCAGGCCCTTCTCAAACGTAGTAATCTGATCCAACAGGACAATGAAAGCCATTTCCACTCCTTGTCAGGCGCAAAGTGTAAAAACACAGATGTTTTTTTTTTCCCCCCACAGGTGTTTAAGAACAGAGTCAAGATAAGAGGTCAAGCTCCTTCTGGTTTTTCTCAGATTTTCAGGTCCACATGCACAACAGTGAGCGAAGAGCCACTCCAGAGCACAGCCCGAGTGGAACAGCATCAGGAAAGTATCTAAATCTCTACCACTCTCCCCCGGTCCTTATTATTATAATCCTGACCTCCCCAAGCCTCTGAGCTTCCTCAGCAGGATGCACACTCGAGCCACAGTGCTGACCACACTGATTTACAGCAAAGCCAATTTAGAAATGGTTTCACATCTTCCCTCTTCGGAGGGCAGCCCTGCTCTGCTGGGGCCAGGACAGGCCTGTCCACTCTCCAGGGGCCCACACTTGTGTGTGCACCCTTTAGCTCCGACATGCTGACCAAGCCTGACAACGCAGGACACTTAGCAGCCTAGGCAGACACTGCGACTTTGTTTTAAGCCACATCCTTTCCTCCTGCTATTTCTGTTCCTCTTCACTTTACACAGGGGCCGTCAGAGGCTTAAGATGAGATGTTTTATAGGAAGATCCAGTCTGGGAAAGTTAGATCTTCCTTTCGCTCGGGAGCTTGCGAGTATTTTCAGCTTCACCTGTGGTTTCCTTCCCTACCCTACAGCCCTGCTGAAAAGCTTGTCCCATGATTTTGACTTGGGTACCCTAATAGGACAGGCAAGGCCTGAAGCTCAGAACGCTGTGAAGTGCAGAGTGTGCATCCATACAGCCTTAACCTTTCAAACTTCCCAAGAGCTGGAGTCCAATCAGTTTTAATGCATGGTGTTACTTGATTTTCTAGCATAACTGCACTTATTTAGTTTTTGCAGCTGTTTGGGTATGGGAATGCCAAAATATTTTATTATCCTGTCTCCATCATAATAGGAATTTGTTTTAAATCTCATGCAACATAGGTGTTTTCGGATAACCTCTGCTTCTGGTCTGCCCTTGCACAGCCCGTTTCCTGGGATGTTGCTTCATTCTGCTATGATCCCTAAGGTCAGGAGATACTTCATGAAGATAGCTTGCAGAAACGGGACTCATCCTTTCAAGCCCAGCTCTCCAATACACCCGGGCTATAAAAATACAGTCCCCGCTTTCTGCTGGTAATTCGGGTCTCGCGTGAATAGTACAAGAACCGAGTATTTCACGATAAAACATCCTTTTCCACATGACACAACAAAGCACTTTAAAGTGACAAATGCACACTGCCCCCTCAAATCCCCTCATTATAAAAAGTGCAAAAGACGCATGGACATCATACTATCGACAGGAGGTACGCCTGCCTTCACTCTACAGCCAAATAACTGATCAGATTAGATGGAATTCTTAAAAACCGTGGGGGCAGGGGGCCTTGCACGAGGGGAAAGGCAGCGGACACCCTCTGGTGCAAAATCCATCCCTGCAGCGCAGTTTCTCGTCCGCGTGTCTAATCCCCCGGCCACACAGACGGCTGGCCGCCACGGCGACAGCGGTCACATGACGCTCAGGGCAGGGGGCGGGGCGCACCGCTCCCCCGCCGTGATGAAAAACGCAGGCTGCGCTGTCCTGTCACCCCGGCCCCAGGGGGGCAACTCTTCCCAGGAGCCCTTAGAGAGGAGGGGGCTAGAACAACCCATCCAAACCAAGTCCCCAACACATATCAATAACGACAAACTAGCCGTTTTAAACACTCAGCGTGAGGAACGTTCAGAACTGATGCTCATGAACGATTATGTTCTAACCTTCTCTAGAGGCCATACTGAGCTTGGATTTGAAAAGGCACAACAGCAGCAGATTCATGCCGACATCACAGAAGCGGGGTTTACTGCCGGGCGACTGGCACTCCTGACCAGGGGCAACAAGAGTTTCTCTCCAGTTCATTCCTGCGCTGCAGACGTACTGTGCGTCCTGCAGCCACGCGTGTTGTTCGCCCAGGATCCACTGAAGCAACACTTGGCGTCCGCGCAAAGCACAGATGTTGTTTTTTTTCCCCACAGGTGTTTAAGAACAGAGCCAAGATAAGAGGTCAAGCTCCTTCTGTTTTTTCTCAGATTTTCAGGTCCACGTGCACAACAGTGAGTGAAGAGCCACTGTTTGAAAGGGCCCAGGTCAAAGCAGTGAGGTCGACTCGTTCAACAGCCCCACCCCCCTCCTCTCAGCCAAGTTATTGATCAGTCAGAGAGCAGCCGGGCCGCACAGAGCCCTGCGCGCTGCAGCCATTGTCCGAGAGAAACCTCACACTCAAGGACAGACAGCGGTGTCCTTTCATCTGAGGCTCATTCGGCACCCCTGGGCAGCTGCAGCGCCGAGGCCTACGAAAGAGCCAGCTGTCAGCTGGACGCCAACCAGAATACAACCGGACTTTCTACCCCACTTCAGAGGAACTCATTTCAAGATCACAAGGAAAGCTCCTGTGATCTAAACAAAGGTCCCCAAATGTGCAGGGTAAAGACGCCCACCTCCCCGGCTGAGATCCGCTGCATCCAGGAAGAAGGCTCTGAACAACGATGAGACGCCAATGCACTGCAACAAACACAAGTCCCCATTTCCCACCACCCCTGCAGTCTCCGCAGACTGCCTTAACCGCCATCTAGTGAACCTCTTCCACAGGCTAGTCGCGCACGACGAGCGGAACCCGAACGGGACTAGCGCTGAGCCTTCCTGAAAAACCAACGGGAGCAGATAGCCGCACTTGAAAGCCTGCCTATCACGGCTGTGCAGCGCAGGACGCAAACTGGAAAAAGACCCAAACAAACGCACGTGCTTTCTCATAAAGGCGAATCGCACCGCAACTTCACACCGATGAAAACTGTAAAACTGTGCTTAAATGAAGGAAACGATGCGCCTCTTTGGAATTGCCAAGCTTCGTCACAGTACACGGGGAAGACCCTCCCCCACACCCCCGGGTGCCAGCGCGCGGGCGCTGGGGGACGAGAGGAACTCACTCAAGCTGCTGAGCTGCCGGATGATGGCAGAGAGCGTGTTGTTGGTGACACACTCCAGCTCGCTGCTGATACCCTCTGGCAGCGCCCCCCGACACAGGTGCCGGGGCTCGATGTTCCTCTTCACCAGCGGCATGTCCGTGCCCTCCCACGCCTCCTCGCTGCCTGCGGGAACAGAACAACAAGGGGTGGGGGTTATACGGGGGGGCGAGGACAAGGCCGAAAGAGGCTCACTGCTCCAGCCCGCGGAGCGTTAACCCGGAACCCAAAGACACAGCCAGGGTACCCCACTCGGAGAGCTCCCTACCGCCCTGCTCCAAGCACAGGGGCTCCAGGGCGCAGGCCGTGCCAGACGCCACCCCCCCTCAACGGCCAGCTCCCAGAATAAGGGAGACCGGCCTTCCCGCGAGACGAATCTGCATCACACAATCAAAGGCCTGCAATTCTGCAGTCATCCGGAAAATCACAGCCGTTAACGAGGAGCCGTTAAGGAGCAGGAAACATCACCTCTGCAACAACCTGGGCATGTGGGAGAAGAGCTGAGAGGAGGGCCCTAAGTGATAAAACCCTCGGGAGACGGCAATGCACAGCCGACAGAAGAGGATCTCGCCAAGGATGTTCTTGGTAATCCAAACCTCGCTTTTCCCACATCGATCAACTCATGAGGGAACTGCACTGCCCAGGGGACAGAATGGTTAATATCCTACCAGCAGCCATAAAAGATTAATAGAAAGAAACTGGATTCATTAAGCCTGCTTAGCATATAACCCATAAAGTGTTTGGAATCAAACTGTGCAGCAATCTGTTGTGTCAAGTGACTGGGATACTACCTGACCTATTAAAATAGCTTGACAGCCAGAGGTTCTCCATTCTGGGGTGGGGCACAGTAACTCCTTGACTCTTTCCCAGAGACAGCAATGCCATCTGGAGGAAGCAGATTACCGCTGCACAATGCTCTGAATCAGTGCTTCAAGTCAGCCCTGTGAGAGCAGCACACTAGGGCAGAAAACACAGGGAGAAGGGATAGTCTGTGATCTTAAACAGAGGGACAGGTACAATTAATCCGCATGCAAAATCACTTTAACACCGTAATCCCAGGTGGCACACTTAATCTTTCTGCTGACGTTTATAAATCTGAATCCCCAGGAAGGCGTGAGTGTGCTCATACTGCATAACCGGTGCTGCTCACCGTGGGAGACTCCTCTACTGAAGCTCAACATGACACCACTCAGACGTACTGCTGTGCTCCACCAGCTTGCCACAGTATTTATAATCTAAAGGTCCAAAGCGACTTCAATCAAACAGAAACACTAGGAGTTAGTTCAGATGGGGAAAAAGGGGTTTTCCTCTTGGGTAAAAGGGCTGGAAAAACAAGGAGAGTTGAAAATCTCCTTCAGGGTGACCTGTTGAAGCAAGCAGAGACAGCCTGCCCACACCCAGCAGCCACAGGATTAAGGTATTAACAAAAGAAGATGCTGACCTGCTAATCCTGCCCTTATTGCTGCCATTGGTGGCCGAACAAACAGCGCAGACACACACACGCTACTGGACAGCGAGCGGCCTCTCTCCCACACGGCTCAATAAAAAAAATTAAAGCAATGAAACCCATGACCAAGCCAGCAGGGCCACCCAGCTACACGACAAAAGGAACTTGATTCCCCCCTCTTCCCATAAAACTCTTTAAACAGCACGACAGGCAGAAGGTGCAGCTGTAGTAATATCAGACTTCAGTGGTGATCCAGCAGTAAATTACGATGCCCGTGTATTTATAACTTGACCGTGCCACCTGCCTTCAGCTGACAGTTCAGTGAATCAGAGATTCTTGGATCCCTCTGGAAGATACCGGCTGTTGCCATGGAGATTACTTAACATCCCTCATCGCAAGACCTCTAGCTTGGCCAGAGGGACGTGACCCCTCCAGCCACGGTTTCGCAGAGGTTTCTGTTCCTAGTTATCTTTACTTTCCCAAGCGGAAGAGGATCAGGTCAGCATCGCAACCCAAGTTCATAGTGGGGCTTTCACCCACGAGGGCAGTCCGTCCACCTCAGTGGGCAGCTTGTCCGGGCTGCGGCGACGTCGGAAGGCCCACAGGCGGTGCCCGTGCCCACCACCGCGGCACGGCGCACTCCAGACACAGGCAGGGCCGGGCGCGGAAGGCCAGCAGTCTCCCGCGCCAGAAGGGCCCCCTTCCTCCAGGGACACGCGGGAATCTCGCAGCTGGGCCAGTGACCTGGATTTCAGATGGGATTACACTCCGCCGAGCGCAGCCACCACCTCCTCCCTCCTCTCTCCTCCCTGTGACCCCCGACCCCCAGCTCCACTCGCTCACACACCACATGCTTGTACACCAACCCCGCGGCTCCGGAGGCGATGTGGTCTTGACCACATCACAGCCTTGCACACTGCGCCCCCACAGAAGCTCTGGCAATAGGATAAGTGGACCAAGAAACAGAGCGACAGGGTTTATTGTAGGAAAACCAAAGAACGTCCATGTGGAAATTCTTAACCACAGGCACAAAAACGCATTATGCGAAGACATAGCAGAAAGCACAGTTGCAAAAGAATGAATTTAAGAATGGCTTAAAACCAGGATTAGGCAGAAGGCTTGCAACAGCAGCAGAAAAACAAAGATCTAACAAGCAGCGATGACATTTGACATCCTTCTGGAGAAAAGCGTGGGGATGTCTGAAACACTGCATGACGCCTCGTGACACCTCTTGATGATGCTCTGTAATTGTATATGGCTGCTTTAGTTTCAGCTAAACAGCACCCGAAAAACAAAATGGTCGCGGCAGATTCTGCGGGGGCTCTCCACAAGAAGGAAGGGAGAGAGCCGGCTGAGCGAGCCAAGACCGAGCCAGTCCCTGATACCGTATCTGAGGGAGTTCCAGGAAAGTCCCTGCTGTTTCCAAGCCAGCCTTATCCAGAGAGTGCAGCCCTGCTCTGGGAGGAATGGCCAAGCGCCCGCTCTGAAAGAGGAGAAGTGTGCTGGGAACTCCTGGGTGCTGCGGGCCTCGTGATAATGACGATGGAGACCACGGCCGGCTCCCACAACTCCCAGAGGCAGGGGAATGCCTACCATTCCTGTGGAGCGCCAACACCTGCTGGCCTCAAGAGCTGCAGCCGGAGGGGTTTCGCAATTGCTACGCTCACTGTTTGATTCAGCAATTAAACAGAGATGTATTTCAATGCTAAGCCAGGGGGAGCCCTATAGTGAGTTTAAAATGATGGGTGTACAGAATCACACAAAAGCTCAGGGGGCTGTTTGATACCTTTGGTCCACGCCAACGGTCGTCCCAAAACGATGGCACCAGCCACAGCATGCCAAGAAGCAAATAAAAGCACCCACACACGGTACACTGTGCTCCCAGAGGCCTGGCCTGTTCAGGAGCTGCCCTGGGGCTGTGCGGAAGTCTCCATGCCCAGAAGATCTCAACTCACCTGCTAGATCAGTACGCATCATAGCAACGTCAAAACAAATTATGGCAGCAAAGGAACAAGTAAAGGTTTAAATGGTGAAAAGAGAAGAAACGAAAAACGTTTTGGCTGTGGAGCCGTCTTCGGGTATCAAGAAGGTTTTCAGCAGGGAATAAACCTTTACTTGCGCCTTTGCAGCCTACGCATGCTGACGCGGCTACCAACTTGAACTACTACAACTCATGGCATCTGTGTTATCGGGAGGGATCTGGATGATCCCAAGATTCACAAGTGAAAGCTCCTGTCGGGAAAACGATAGGTCAGAGAGGGAGTGACTCTACCCCCCTATGGACAGCCCCCACTGCATCCATGCCCCAGTATGAACCTCCTGCCAAAACAAAGAGCACGTGTTCCTGCCGAGTGAGGGAGAGGTGGCTGAGCTCCTGTCACTGCCAGCTCAGAAAAAGCATCTAGTTGAACTCATCTGCTTACATGACCATTATCCAACTTACATTACTCTGCAGCCGAGGGAAGCCTTAGGACCAGCTAACTACCTTCCGAGAGCAACTACAACAAAAAAAAAAAAGAGTTTCTTTCCTTGCTATTTTAATCAAGATTGAATTATTCTTTTTTATTCATTACGTGGAAGCAAAACTAGCAGTGTGTCATTTTCATCTTTAAACACTATAAAGTATCATTACACGCTTTTAATACTTTTCCCAGCTCTAACCAAACAATATTGGCTTCAAAGCTGAGTCTGTATGCGTTGGGCTCTCTCCCACAGCTCAGGAAGAACACACCTGGGCTTGCATGGCATGTTCCACAGCTTCATGACGCTAAGGCAGCAGGCCAAGGAAGAAATCAGGATTATTTGAAGGCCTGTATTAGTCTGCGAAGTTATTTTCAACTTTAATTCTCTCTTCTAAAAAAACTCAACCACCATGAGAGGAATGCTTTGAGGGTTAATGAAAACACACCATATTGCGCCTCACAAGCTCATTAAAAAAAGACAACCCCCATCTGGCCCAGGATCTCTGTACAATAGTCTGCACTTCTGCACCGATGGCAAGGCCATGGGCCAGAGCACAGTGTAATATATCGGCTCAGAGCATTGGACATAAGAAGAGGTGGCAGAAACCTGGAAAAAAATCTCTAAAGAGCTGAAACACAGGCTAACCCATCTCCTATCACTGGCCATCGCTCCTCATACTGAGGGAAAAATGCAGGCAATAAGTGAGAGGAGAGGGGATGGTAGCTGCCATCCAATCTTTTCCTGATAGAGCCCGGAGTCTGAGCCTCGGCCACCTGACTGCACAGCCTGCTGCCGACACCCACAGCACTGTCCACAGACATTTCCTCTTGTCTGTCCTAAACCGGCTGTCCGGCTAAGGGCTTGGTTCACTAGCAAGGGGGGACATAGTACCCTGAGGTGACCCTGTCTATATACTTTAGGAGAGGTGCTCTGAGCAGTGTCTCTAATGATCAACTGAAACTCATTCACACATCTTCTGACATTGGGCTGATTTGCAGAGCACAGGCAGGGAGAATCAGTTAAAAATCTTTTAAAAGACTAGCCCTGTAAAACGTAAAACACAAGTTTACTTCCTACAGCAGCAGGAAAACAATCACCCACTGCACAGCAATTTCATTCCAGTATCTATGAGCTGCAGACTATCACAGATCAGCACAACATGTAGGACCTTTCGGTTTCATTACATTCTTTTCAGACAAAGGTCTGCAGCTGGTATCATCCGACATAGATCAAACTTCCTTGCAGGTAGGCATTTCTGGCAGATGTAGTCCAAACCTTTTTTCCATATGAATCACTACCACAACTGAAAAGATCCGATATATTGCAACTCCCAACTGGCAGCCCACGGCGGCTCAGCAGGTGTGAGCCTGGTCAGTACCAGGATGGGAGACTTCCTGGGAAAGCTAAGCTTCCTGCTGGAAGAGGCGTTAGTGGGACCAGTAGGTGATAGGGAAACCATACTGTAAAAAGAAAAGGCGCCATCCTATGGATGAGACCTAAAACAGAGGTCCTGACTATCCGTGGTCATTCAAAATCCCAGGGCATTTCTCAAAAAGAGTAGGGGTGTTAACCCAGCGTCCCACCCTTTACAAATCATGGCCTCTTAAAAATCCTCAGCTCTGAACTGGCTTCATCACTCTGTTCTCCTCCCCACTGAAAGCTGATGTGTGGGGAGCGGACTGGTGCACTTCGGCTTCCATTGCATCATCCAGGTGGGGCTGCACACTGGCTGTGGTTGAGTGGAGCGTCCAGGAAAGCACTATATTATTAATAATTCAGATCTTGTGGATGGGAATATAATGTCTGCCTTGCAGGTGTCCTTGGTGCTTCCAGGTCACACTCCGCAGAATTTAAAGCTAACCAGAATTTCAAGTACGAAACCCCGCTCCTAGTCAGCTGAACGGCAAATTGTCTAACTCAAGCGTGTCTATCGGTCCTGTCACCACTGCACAGGACTCCTAGCCTCTGCTGTGATTGGCACGCGTGTGCTGGGTCTGAGCACGGATCTCGTGCTTGGTCAGACTTCCTTGCCCCCAGCCATTGCACTCACAGCACAGCACATAAAAAACAGGAAGGGAGAACGAGGGGAAGTCTTTTTATGGAGCAGGCAGGAGACAGTGAGCCTGATGTTTTCCTGCACCAGTTGTCTGAAGCCCCCTGTCTGCTCGCTTCCTGTTTAAACAGGAATTCAGCAGGGAGGGGAGCCAGGGGTCAGCCCTGAGCACACAAGCAGGTATGCTCCCTCCCTGATGTGACACAGCGATGTGACACTGCACACAGCAGGGAGACGTTTAGCCTTAGCTAAGTCCGCAGATTTCTCCCAACGCCCATGGAAGTCAACACATCCTGCTGAGGTGATGCGAGAGACCACCCAATTCCCTCTTCCTCAGAGACCCCTTCTCTTTTAGTCCCAGTCCCATTTTCTGGCTGTCTTTACAGGAAGCTAATAAAACCTCCACATAGCTGCACAGCATGCAGATGGGCTTCAGGACAGTTGTCAGTGATATTTAAGTAGAAAGCACCATCAATTACAAAACAAGTTAATGTTTCTCCGGAGTCTTTGGAATCTTCATGGAGCATGTCACTTTACTAGGTTATGTAACAAAGGAACAGCCCGCACTGCAGCGAGGAAAACATCTGCATGAATACATGCCACAGGATGAAATGAGATGCGTGTCTATTAAAGTGCATGGTCTTATCTCCAACCCCGAAATACGTGTCTCAGGTGTATCATAAATAATTGAGCTGCTCACATTTCACAGATACTGAAACAACCTGCACAAAACAGAAGACTGCATCAAACTCTCCCTTTTTCTTAAACGAACATCTGTGTAAAACAGCGGAGAGAATCTCACAAACCGGAATCGCCCATTTCAGGAATGTTATGGGGCACGGTACTGTACAAACTCAATAGATGAAACAGAAACCCAGGAAATTAACAGATTTAAACGGATAGTTTAAATCTTTATTGATTATAAGTGCATATTTACACGAGACGAGATCATGATAACCATCTGCTGGATCTGTAAAACTGACTAATTTACTGAACAGTTGTAAACACAGGTGCCATGTATGCTCATTCAAAGAAGGAACATTTGCGAGAAAAGGAGTATTCTAATTGGAAAGGAGTCAAATATTCCAAAAAGGGGATGAAAGAAAGGAAGGTCTGGCTCAGCGATTAAAGGAGAACAGAGTAGGAAATCCCGGACTTCAGCAGCAATCCCATCAGGGTGGCTGACTTCCTCGCGGCCTCGCCGCTCCAAGCCTGTCATCTCCAAAAACAATAGAGGCAAGGGAACTGGGAGCAGAAGCACAGAGATCTTCACAGAAACACATCGAGGGGAAACCAGGAGCTTGACAGCCCCGTTACACCAGGCAGAGGAGCCGGAGCTGGGACAACATGGAGGTAGGAGATGAAAGCCTCTCATTAAGGAAAGAAACACTCCGAGTGAATTCTTAATGTCTCCAGGAGGAGACCCTGAGGGAACAGCTCCAGAGAGGCCCCAGCAGCACAAAGGGGGGGGGGGGGGGGGGGCGATTCAGGAGTCCAGTCACTGAGGCCGCGTTCACACGGCAACGGACCAACTTTTCCGCGCATCCACGACAGGACAAAGGCAACCCCCTCCACCCCCCCACCCCCGACCTCTTTCAGCTCGAGCCGAGAGAAAGGAGGGGCTGTTCCCCGGCCACGAGCACGTCGGGTTACAGCCACAAAGCACTCCGCCAGAACCGCGAGCGCGGCATCTGGCCCTCCAGGCGCCAGGGCCCAGCAACGACTCGGCCTGCGGCCCGGTACCCCAGCGCAGCCGCCCCAGGCCAGGCCTGAGCCCGCAGCGCTCACGGGTGAAAGTTCTGTGGTGAAGAAACGCAAAACACACTGTCACATTCATATCGGACAAACAGCAAGGCAACTGCCTGTACACCGTGTCCAAAACCCGCCTTCACAAGTGATCCACTTCACGCTGGCTGTAGCACGCCAGACACAGAGAAGGCGACGACAACCAGACCTTGAATGTCACCAGGCCAACACGAGGTAACCTACACATCTGAAGAAAAGAGGCAAGCCTGTGTTGAGCTAAGGGTCTATATTTTCATTTAAAATATACTAACTCAAGAATTTAAAAATATCCCTCTCACCTGTGTTTTAAAACATCTTTCTAAAGAATATTTATTGGACGTTTTTTGTTCCTTAAAAATAACAACAGAGACGATTATAAACATTCAGTTAACGCTATTTTAGAACTCAAAACTACTTTGAAAGAGGTAACTGTAAATTCTGTGTGAGCCTGCATAGCACCTCGACTTCCACTTTTAATGTCTCTGGGCTTCTAGGGTCTTCAGACTCATTAAACCTCACTCTGGATCCTTGCTGTAATAAATCTTCCTTTCCCAGTTGCCTTGGAGGATCTTCAGAAAACTAGACTGCAAACCTAGACGGTTTCCTGTTCTTCACCAGACGGATTTTTAACGGAGGTCGCGTTGTGCCAAGAGTGGATCTGTGCGGAGAAGGGACTCCTGTCCGAGGATGCGGTTCAGGAACAATACCCTCCCAAGACGGAGCAGTCACGTCCTGGGCACCGAGGCGAAGCAGGAACTCGAAAGCTCTTGGGGGGGCTATCCAACTATCAGCGCGCACTAAACATAGGAACTACAGGAAAAGAGGAGGGAAGTGGACACTTACAGTACAGGGGTTTTTCGAGGCCAGACAGAAGGAATACGAGAGGTTTTTCCCCATGAAGGCGAGTTAGTGTTCGCCATTAGACGAGCGTCAGAAACGGCGGCTGGACAGTTCCGACGCCAGCCGCAAAACCCGCTCACCGTCCCTACACTCGCCGACAGAAGTGACCGGAAACGCAGCTGTCCACAGAGCACCCCTGAACATCGCAATCATCACGATCGCCGAGCCTCCAAAACTACAGCTTTTGCTTTCATTCTTAACATCTGTTGTTGTTCACATTAATCTCATAACGAGAGGCAGCCATGAGAGGTCGCCTCTAAAAAAAAAATAATAACCTCATTATCGGGGACTGGAATACTAATTTTCCAACCGGCGACTCCGGCTGGATAGTCGTATTTGTCGACTATCCAGAAATCACGGCAACTTGACGCTTTAGGGCTGCCAGTAAATTATAACACAGCCCAGGTTTGTTTCCTAGAGCTAACGTGTACTGCGCCTTTGGTAATGCGAGACGGAGCGCACGGTGTGGATTTTTCAAATAAAACCACGCTCCTTTAACAGGTCCGCATATATTAAACTGCTAAGGCTGTGCAATGTCACTCGCACGAAAGCAACGCAATTTCATTGGCAGAAAGCGCATTCTAACACCGTAAACACAGATGTTCTTTGGGGGAAAACAGGCGGGCAAGCCCGTGAAACCCACACCCACCGGGGGTAACGGTGCGAAAAGTTAGCCACGCTGTTGTCGACCGGGCAAGGGACGAAGCTGGACTGAACAATGCGAACCCTATCAATAATCATCATCACGTGCGTATTTTCTGCATTGGTGGGCAGATTAGCGCTGTGCAGCCCGTTTTGCAGCTCTGCGCGTTCAATTTGCTTAATTAAAACTGACTGGAGCCCGGCCAGTGAAGGAGTTTCTCCATAATAAAAACAAGGTGGTCTTTCCGCCGTACCCCGGTTTCTAACGTGCCTCTAAAAAACGCTCGATAAACAAATCATTCCTCAAATCCAACAGCGCCGTCCTAGAACACTCCGAGCCAAATTACTATAAATTGCAACAAATAACTTCTTTCGGATCCCAGGCTATGGTTGCAGTGTGTCCTGTTTCTTTTCATCCCAGTGGCGAACACGATTTCCCCAGATCAGTTCTTGGGATTAAATTCGAAGTCTAGACCGTTTGATCGTCAACTTTATGTCGGTATTATTGCACTGATGCACACCGCACGCAACGTTTTTGCGGTGTTGCACTTCAGGATCAAAGTGAAACATTATTCGGCTACAGAGAGTACCGACGTGTTTTCCGACACAACGGTAACAGTGTTGTTACCAACGGCAAAAGGCGACTGGAAACAAAATAAGGACAGGATATCGATCCTTCCAGGAAACTACGAGAGGACAGAGACTTTAAACAATATAAACCGCTTCTTCTCCATGCAAAATAGCGGATCAGACTTAAGTTAATTATAGAGTGAAACGTTCGTTGGAGCCCCTTGAATTGAAGCTCAACCAAAGCATTTTCTCATGAAAAAGAATCAAACCAAACAACAGGGAGAACAGCTGGAGAAAATCGGCAAAAACTTTCATAAATGTTTGAAGGGGGGGAAAATCGCGAAGCTCACCTAAATCGTGTGTTGCGGCGAAGCCAGTCTCTGACTCAACCTCTCTACCATCCTGTCCATCCCCGCCGGACCACACTCCAAACAAACTGCTGCGTGGGCGGTGCGAGATGGGTGACGGCCATGCCACAGGACCAATCAGCGCTAAGGAAAATGGATTTACTGGCTCATGGCTGAACCGCCGCCCAATCAATTCACAGAAGACTGATGCCCAGGGCGGGTCTCCATGCTGATTGACGGATGGGTTCCAGACCGCAAACAGAACTGTTAGCGGTGGCCAGCCGGGAGCCTGGGGCCGGGCGCGGGGTGGTGTTTGTGCTGAGTAGGGTAGCGATTTTCTCCTCTACATGGTATGTTAATGATCAGAATAAAAAAAAACAACAACAACAGGGTTTGAACTGAAATGTGATGTCGTAGATGTCACGCTGCGCAATATTCAAAACGCAAACTTTTCATTTATGAGTTTTAATTTGTAAATGGTTAAATAAGAGATGGTTGGTGTTTGGTTACCGCGTTCATACCACACGAATCGTGCCGGATCATATCAGCTGGAAACAAATTGCATTTCAACAACCACGTTAAATAAGGCAAGCATCCTTACAGGGTACTCCCTTAATTTTGGATTGGTTAAAATCGGATTTGGGGATTTTTTTTTTTTCGTATTAACAATCTCGTCGGGATTTCAGAAAATAGACCCCCCCCCCCCCCGTGTATAGTTGAAATACCCCCGATTCTCGACAGGGGGCACTGCGTCCCCAGCAAGAGGCGCTGTCCAGTTCTGATATCATAAGTGAAGTGTAGTCCTGTACACACACACACTGTAGTAAACTGCTCCCGAGTCCGTGCGGGCTGTCGGGGAAGCGCCGCTAGAAGTGACGTCACCCCCTTTTCCAATTCGCACCGAAGATGCCGTCACATGCTGATGCCACAGGACTTCTGTTTCCGTCAATTTGCCTCGCTCTTCTGCGGGGCGGTTTTAACTGCAGTACATTAGCCCGATTCTGAGGCTTTCCACACCGGTCCCGGGAGCTGTCCCGCCTGGCAGAGCGAAGCCACGCTGTTGAGAGGGAGGGAGGGAGGGCACTTTTACCCCAAACCGCCTGGCAGTGTGCTCCACAGGGCCTCCTATTGATAGGCGATGACAGATCCTCGATTTTATGTCTCCATTAGAGGGAAGAGCACAAGAAAGATCAGTTGCTTTTCTTGGAAAAACACATTATGAAGTGAGCCAGCGGCAGAAACTGATCTTAAAACAGGGAGCCTCTGGAACCCATTAACAGCAAAACCCTCAAGCTCAACGCAGGAATGCTGGGGTGAGGCTGGGCTGTAGGAATCATTAATTACAGCAACGTAAGCAGTCAAATACTGGAGATTCCAATGACTTCCCGCAGCGGGAGTTTGGCATAGCCCGCTCGTTAATTATTAACTCGATGGCACAATTAAACAGGGGGCTCTCCCACAAACCTGCCTGACCATGGACAGAGCAAAAATCTGGGTTAGTCCTTGTGCCGGGGAGTTATCATCTCTCTGGGCATGTCTCAGCCCCCCCGAGTCCTGGTGCCCTCAGAAGTTGAGCAGCCGGGCTATGAAAGAAGGCAGCTGCAGCGTGGAGACTTGACACTGGCCCGCAACAGGGCTCCTAACACTGCACCGCAAAAAGCCGCTCTCCAGGAGGGCCTGGTGCGAAAGCCGACGACAGCCCAGGTTAAATGAAAATCTGACCCAGCAGCTGCAATCCCCCAGCGCATCCTGTTTCAGCGGGTTTCCATTGGGTTGGCGGAAAAAGCCGGGCTTTGCAGTTCGCTGTACCAGCCCCTGTTCACCATGTGCTCTCAGTTCTTAAACCAGAGCCTGGGCAGATGCGCTCACTTGCTGAATTGGACCCTCCCTCTTGAATCGTGCATTTAAACTCTCAGGGCAAGCAGGCTTCTGCATCTCTGAATAGCATTTTCAAAAAAGCGCGTTTCCTAGCTTACATAAAGAGCATAACCAAGGAATCATAAATGAGGACACAGAAACAAGCCTAATGCACTGCAAGACATTGCTCATTGGCATCATCTGGTTCTGGCAAGGTATGCCGGTGTTCTGTCATCAAGATTAAGAAAACATATTTCATGTCTTATGGATAGATATTTATAGCCAGGGTAGGCAGGTGTATGAAGCAGTGCATTAGTGTGTTCTGCTCTTTCCACAGGCCCCCGAGTCCCAGAACAATCCCGTTCTCAGACCAGAGAAGCTATTTTCCTGCCCACTGACTAGAATTTCAAAAGTGGTTTCTCCAGCACCTCGTTTTATACCTCCTGCATCTTACCGTTACTCTTGATTCATTTGGTGGTACCCACAATTGTCCTGGTGCTCTTAATTAAAAATGTCTCCTTGGGCTTTAACACCGCGTCCAATTCATGAATGTCAGATGGTGAACCAAGACAATCCATCTATCTCAAGGAATGCATCAGTAAATACAAACTGATGATATTGTCTAGTTTACTACATGGGAAAGCGGGTTGTGTCCGTGTGGAAGGGCACAGTGTGTTCCATTCCCAGTGTCAGCCCATCCCAAGTCTTTCCTAACTTTATACCCTGTCTGGCACGTGGACAGTACCGCTCAGACAGTACACAACAAAAAACACTAGTTAGAAACTATGCCTCTGGTGCTTTGTAATATTCCAGCTAAAGATAAATTGAAAAGTTTATATCGTTTACATATAGTTCATATTGAAAGGTTTCCATCTTTATGCTCTAATCTTCCAAAAATCCATATAATGTATTACAAAAAGGTTGTCAACCTGTCTCTATTAATCTGACAGTGAAAGCGTCAAGCATGTTTTGCTTGAGACTATACATCAATTGTTCGATTATTTCCTTATTTCCAGATAATGTTCTCATAACGCTAGAACAACAAAGCCTGCAGGATCCTGGCCTCTAGGATCTGATTATTGGCGTTCCTGGATCCAGAAAGATCACAGCCACGGGACATTTGGCCAGCTGCAGCAGAGGGTTTCTCAAGAAAAGCCCAAGTGCTCGTGATTAGTTAATCCTTTCTGACCTGTGGGAACGTGTACGTCCCACCATCAGTAGCAAAGGGTGAACTCTAAATCTGGGCTTCTTGTTACCTGCAGAGAGGAGAATGGGAAGTCTTTCAGTGAGCAGGGACATCAGGCTGCAGAACCAGGGTGGAAACTGACCAGAGCTCACCTGCCAAAGAGCCAGATGAGAATAGAGAGCCACTAAAAAAAAAATGGATCTGCACCACTTTCAGGATGGATAGTATGCAATGCTTTTCCTTGTGTGAATGAAACAAAAATTATAAATTAAATGTTTTCATTGAACTCAAGTCATTGTTGCTGAATTATTTTATGAAGCCGATTCATGATCCTTGAAAAATCAAATAAAACATCATATGCACACCTGATAGAAAAGTAATATTCAATGGAGAGATCTGAGAGTACAATAAAAATGTTTTTTTTGCTATTTTTCTATCAGAGGAACCCTTCCTATGAGGTTTGAGAAGTTCTTTACATAAAACAAAAATTCAGACCATAATGGGATGAAACCTAGCAGGCGGAGAGATGCAACTGGGAATTCCTCTGGAAGAGTAAGGGACAACCTAGGAGTGGGAGAATCTGACCCCTTTATCAGTCCTCCGATAAATGCCCAAGCTCTGTGGCCTCCTTCCCCACCCGGATCAACCTCTGGATGTTCAACAGACCCAAGCATTCAGTAAGCTGCCCTCCACACTGAAGGCTTTAAATTTTATTGTCAGAATACTTGCTTCATTCATGTAAAATATTTCAATACAGTACAGTACAATGCATGTTACATTTGTTTTTCCATGAAGTTCTAAGGCTTCTGCCTACAGCTCTCTTGGGCTGTAACCATGGGTACACTCCTAAGCAGTGGGAACATCTTTAGAGATGTTTACCGAGGAAAAAAAAAAAATTAAAATCCACTAAAATCAGGCTTCTCCTGTTGTTTTCGTTGTTAGCGGGCCGCCTGGCGAATCCCCGCCAGCGGTGGGGAATTGTTCTTCTCCAATGCTTCTTTCTCCCAGACCACGCTCACAAATCAGCAGCACAAACAGGAAGAGCAGGCCAATCTAGGACATCGGTCCATGGGAGACTGTCAATCCGACCAGAGGACATGGATCTAGGACAGCTCTCCGAGCCGTCAGGCCATGGGAGACGGTCAGTCCGAGCAGAGGACACGGATCTAGGACAGCTCTCCCAGCCGTCAGTCCATGGGAGACGGTCAGTCCGAGCAGAGGACACGAATCCAGGACAGCTCTCTGAGCCGTCAGTCCATGGGAGACGGTCAGTCCGAGCAGAGGACAAGGATCTAGGACAGCTCTCTGAGCCGTCAGTCCATGGGAGACGGTCAGTCTGACCAGGTGATGACACTGGGCTCGTTTCATTACAGGTCATGTAGATATAGCAGCTGAGGTTATCAGTCAACATTAAGGAAAGAAAGGAGGGGAGAAAATAAATCAGAAAGGATCCAAGAAGGTGACAATGTGGGAGACAAGTCCAGGCAGGACTCTGAGTCTTTGGGGGAGACAGTGAGTGTGATGACAAGAGCTCCGTACCTCCAGAGAGCCCTCAGGACATCCAGCACAAACACTGCTCTATAGGTTATCATACCCACAGTCACCAAAAACTCAAACATGTACCAAAAATCTGTTGTTTTTTTCATCCGGCTGAATGTATTATTCATTTTTACGATTAGACGCTGAACGTTTCAAGTACCAGTTACTAGATTGCGTTTTTTTTTTAATTAAATCATATTCTTCTGCTTCTTTTTCTTCGTGGTTGGCTAGTGTAGCAATGACTTTCACCATTAACAACAAAACACACTTTGCTCTAGCACACTCACAGCTTTTTTTGTTTTTTTTTTTGCGATTTTTGTTTTTTTTGGGGGGGAGGGGGGGATTTTTCAAACTGGCTGAAGTCAGGCCGAGTCAGGAGGTCGCGATGGGGTGGTCGCCGGTGTGCAGCAGAGCGACAGGTCAAGTAAACAGATGGAGAGCAGCATGATGAAGACACACACTGCGCTTGTGCCTCTTCCTCCTCCCCCCCAGCCAGCTCCCGGATAGTTCCCGAATGCTGCTGGAGTCCCGGTACCCGCTGTCTCCTCGGCGACGGCAGAGGGGCTTGTCTGGAGGCTCAGCGGTGGGGGTGAAGATGCACAGTACATTCTCCGCGGCGCGCAGGGCTGGGCTGGGCTGGGCTCCAGCGCTCGCCTCCAGGTAAACTCTGCAGCAGTGGGAGGGGAGGAGGGGGAGTGGGCGTGTGTGTGTGTGTGTGTGTGTGTGTGTGTGTGTGTGTGTTCTGGGCCCCTCGGCACGCGCAGTGCTCCTGGAGGAGCCCCCGAAGCCCTCAGTACCGGTGAGTCTGGTGCGAGTACTGCGGGGGCTGCTGGGAGGTAGAGGAATATCCCATGCTGCTCTGGGGTAGTGATGTGCTTGGTCCCGGGTTCTGGTAAGCAGCGTGTGGGTTGGAGCGCTGCGAGGGAGACAGAGAACTGCTGAGTCAGAGCCTGGCTGCGTACACACGCACAGAAACACACAGGTGCACAGACAGGATAATACAGCTCAGGGCCGCGCATCAGCAGGGCCAGAGGCAGACGATCATACAGAAGGCTGACTGGTGGGTGTGGAGCTGCTGTGGACAGACCGCACACCAACAAATACGCTGTAAAAGAGCAAGAATGACTTTTCTCCCTCACTACCGAGCACCCACCCAGCCACTACGCACACAGGGGAATGCAATGCCTCATCCGAGACTCGGCAGCGGAAATCCAGCTTCCTCCGTGCCCCACAGTGTCCTGCGCGCTCCCTGGTTTGGATCGGGCAGGAGCGAGACAGAGAGAGGAAGGCAAGGTGGAAGGTGGGCGATCCCGAGCGTGGGGGCGTGGGGGGAGAAGACGCCAAGAAAACGTGAACTTTTAAACCAAAAGGGACTTGCCTGGTAGTCTGAGGTCATGATGAGCCCACTTGAGGTAGTGGTGGGAGGAACCACTCTGACTTTCTTCAGGGGGGGTCCCTGCGCGTGGCTGTTGTCTGGGTTCCCCGTGTGGCCCGCCCCGTTAGTGTGGTTGTTCCCCTGTTGCTGCTGCTGGTTCTTCTCAAGTGTCCAAAGAAGAAAAAGAAACAGAGGGGGGAGGAAAAAAGGAGGAAGGAATGTTAGTATACACCAAGCAGAGAGACCTCCCCCCCCCGCCTCCTCCCACCAAAAGAAAACCCGGGCTTCATGTGGAGTAACCCTTCAGAGCAATTTCTACCACACAAGGCAGCTCGATCATCATTTTCATCTGCCATTTTGTTCACAGAAGAGCGAGTGGAGTTCAGACAGAAGTAAAAAAACAGGATCAGATTTCTAGCAGAGACAGACGATGATAGTCACGGCTGAATTCTGAAAGACTCTAGCTTATTTGCTAATTCCTGCACAAATAACCCCTCTGTGCTATAATAGTATTGACTAGTATTCGTGAAGCTCTTATAACTTATAATTCTAATTATATCCTTACACTGATATAGCACTTTTCTGGACACTTCACTGGAAGTTCTTTACAGGTAATGGGGATCCCCATCACCCCCACCATTTGTGTGCTGCTCTTCCTAGATACCTCTGCGGGTCTCACTTTCCACTTGATAAAGCTGGCCTGCAATATCTGGAATCACTTCTTTCCTAAAACGCATCATTTATTAATTTCTTACTTTGTCTCCTTTGTCCTCTGGTTCTTCTTCCGTGAGAAACTCACGTTTGGGATAGGGGATCTGGCAGCCTGCAAAGACACTACAACACAAGGTACCTCAGTGTGACACCGTCCCGAACTTCCCTTTGCTACCTCAACCCCTTTTAAGGAAAGCCCTGGGAAAAGGAGAGGGCAGCCCCAGGTGGGAAAAGCACACAGCAGGTGAAGACCTCCTCAGTTAGATCAAGCACTGGGAGAGGAGTGAGACAGAAGCCTATACCTTTATAGTGCCTTTTCGATACCTCACAAGTTTAAACATGATGCTACTGTATGAAGGCACTGAAATATATACACCCAATTCCACTGGAAGAGAGCTCAATGATTCTCTCTCCTATGACACTGCAGCCAGGGAAATTATTCTACTGAAGGAAATTCATTTGCACACAGCACAGACAGGGGGCAGTATAGGACCAGTCCAGCCCTTCACAATGCGGCGCTAGACAACAGTGACTGATGCGTGCAACAAACAGAGATTTCTAAAAGGGGAAGCCTTTTTGGAAATGCACATTTTTAACCCTCGGCTTCAGTTTACGACAATCGGGTTCAGCAAGAATCCGAACTCATCCCGTGATGGGGAATTCTGAATCCTAGGTCTCGCTATGCCTGATGTCTGGGTAGCAGGCGTGAGGTAGTCGCAGCGGTGGTGAAGAATTGGACAGCGGCGCTCTCCGCCCGAGCTGGACGCCGTGTAGACGGCAGGCTAGGGGTAGTGCGGAGGTGGAGGCCAGGACTCCCCCTGCGTCAGTGTCCAGTGGGGCAGTGCCAGGGAGGACACCCACACTCCTCCACAGCTGGCACAAACAAGAGACAGGGCTGCTGCTGGCCGCTGGATTCCCCCCTGGAAGTGCACAGCCCCAGCACCGAGCGACTGGGAATGCGCTTCGTGCTCCTGGCATCAGCGCACTCCGCAGGGCAGCGTGATGCACTCTTAAAGGAGACAGTGCTAAAGCCGCAGTAAGATCCCCAACAACCCTGGACACAAACGCCGGCCAGGACGATGGAGAAAGTGCTCTTCCACGCATACAGTTCCACCAGGAGCCGAGGCAGGAGTGAGTGTGTGTGTTTGCGCGCACACAAGCCGAGGAGAGACAGGCAAGCGGAAAAGCCGAAGAAGCGCCTCTCTCGTGCCTGTCGTGCAGAAGCGCACTCTGAAGAGCAAAGGTTCCCACCTCATCGGACCCAAGTCAAGCCACTGTCTACACCTGCTTCCAGACAGGCCCTCAAGGTGGCGCCACAGCTGGCGTCCGGAGGGGAGGAGGGGACACTTACTCGGACGTGGGAAGGGGGTCTTCTAGAAAGTAGGGGTCCTGCATGGCCTGCTCTGAGGTGATTCTCTTGATGGGGTCCATGGTTAGCAGCTTCTGGAGCTGAAACAGGAGGGGAATTAGAGGACACTGTGAACGGGTGGCTGTACTGTAGGTCTGGCACAACTACTGTAGGTGCCCAGGCGGCCTCAGATTACTGGGACACACTGAAACCACATGGAGTTAAGTCACTTATAAACTAGTGCAACTTGTACAGTAAGAATTAATCCTTTGCTAAGTGGCCATCGCTTTTTTAAATAGCTCAATAAATGGCCTCGGTTGAAATAAAAAAAACTGACCTGCATGCTTTGCGTTTAACAAAATTACACATTTTCTGTTTGAGTCCATCACTTACTTTCACCGCAATGCGTACACTGCACTCAAGAAAAAAAAAACATGTAATCTAAAAAGACGCTAATTCTCTACCTTCATTGATTTCATTTGAGGGGCAAACATATTCCCAATATGGTCAGATGACTGGGATAATAGAGCTGCCTTTCTCTCATCACAGAGCAACGCTGAGAGTGCTAGGTGGCTGTGAAAGTTTCATCACTGCTAGAGCTGCAGAAAACAACCATTATCTGGACAGTTTGTCTGGGAGGGTGTAGTGTCACATTGAGGCGATCAACTGCTAAGACAGAAGAACAGCTGCAAACATCTGTATTGATCATTTGGGTATTTGTGGGAAGAGATGAAGGAAACTTCATATAAAGATATTTGGTCGTATTTTTTGTTTCAAATTGGTTCCAAATAAAAGTAATAGTCTTCAGATTAAAATGGCATTTGTAATGTGCTTGCATTAGCTGGACAACCAGGAAAACCGTGCTTAAATTCCCCTCCATATGTCCCTTGAACTTTTAACGTAGCCAACCTAAACCACATAGTGGATTTTTGTGCAGCTGAGCTGGGTGTTGATCCACTGGTCCTGAGGCCTCCCTCACTGCCCTCCACACATCTCCACAGCACACAGACAGACCAACACAAAGCGGTCCGGAACCGGGCTTACCAAGTGGAATGCTTTGCTGTCTGGTTTGACTTTGTGTTTTTCCATGTACTTAGTAAGACTGCAGTTTGTGTACCTGCAACGCATTAAAAAGACTCATCAGTGGCAGTTCAATGCAAAAAAACAAAGCGTGAAAGGAAAAGTCACACGCAGAGGATTCAGAATGCAAACTGACAGAATGATGAATCCGAGAAACTTAAAGAGCTGCATCGGGGGGTCTGCGCTGGCACCTCACCGCCCCTCGGCAAAGTCAGAACAGGAGCCAGCCTCTCTGCGGCCGGGCCCCTCCTTCACAGTTTCAAAGAGGCCGCCCTGCTGGGTACACTAGCAGCCCCTGTCTCCTGCTCTGCCCAGGCGCGTGTGGGGAGACCGACCGCGGCAGACACTTGCACTGGACACTTGGGAACTGAAACACGGTTATTTGCTGCTGCACGAAGTGTGAGATTATTTGATCAACCCTGCTCCTCAGAATCTACCCATCCCCTGTAAGACAGCAGGCAGGACAATCCCGTCGAAGTAAACAAGAGGGCCATCAAGTCTGCCACTGCCTGTCCACCATACAGCCGTGACAGTCATCAGACGCAGACTCCTGTTCCCAGCTCCCTGACGTCTTCTTGAAGTCAAGCCCGGTGAACTCGCATTCCACACGAAGAAACTGTTTTTATTAACTGGGCAAAGAAAGGAAGACCAGCGTGCCTCGACACCAGGAGAAGGTTACAGGGGCGACAGAGAAATCTTGCACAGCGAACCTTCAGCTGTGCTTGACCAGTATATAAGAAAAGATAAATTTCTACTCAAAAGCCCACAAGGACAAACAACACAGAATGAAATATTGATTACATTGTTTATATTCAACACCTTGGACTAAAATTGAGAATTCATAATATGAGCATCAGCACTATTTAAATTATGCCCCCTCCACCAGCCTCCTCTTTCTGTAAGCATACAATCACCTTTCACTGGTTCATTTCTCCCTAAACGCTCTCGTTTGAAGCATTTACTAAAATGACAGTTCTTTTCATAGGATGCTTCAAGCCGAACCAAACCAAGCTTCAAAGACTCTGTGCAGACCTGGGACACTTCCCAATGACAGCTAAAATCAAAACCTGAATCTTCAATGCAATCACATCTTGGGGGAAAAAAGGGAAAAAAATTAATTAAATGTGGCTAAGTCTTCAGAATGTGTCTTAGTACCATCTGTAGCTGGGCTTTGTGGATTTAGAGAGCTACATCTAAAAGCATCCCTTACAGCAGCTTCTGCTTTCATTCATCAGATAAAGTCTCCCCCACCCCCCACCCCCCCTTTCTGCTGCAAACAAGTTTTACGTGTCAGTGCAGATAAAAAGGAGAAACCCCTTTCATCAGCCTGGAGAGAGCACACTCTGTCCTTAAAATCTGAAACATGAAGAAAAAAAACCTGTCTGATTTTAAGGGTGTGCGCTGTGGACTGTAAAGCTCAGAGACACAACTGGAAATAAAGCAAAGATCTGAACTCTTCTGCTGGCCATGGTATCACAGGCAGGCAAACAGATCAGCTAGGCCTTGAAGCTTTGTGGGAAATGCCAAGTTCTTACCAGGCCAGTTTCACACATCCATCTATAATTCCCTGGTACCGTGTAAGGAAACACTGAAATACTAAGAAGGATATAGCTGGAGCATGCTCTGTGTGTGCGAGTCACTCTGCCTCTGTTCTCTTCTCACCTGTTTAAAGGCCAGAGTGTGAAGCAGCTAACAGGGATTGAGACAGCTGTTCAGTCCTGACAGTGCTGGACTGCTGGACTGCTGACTGTACAGGGCCTCGAGTCTGATCTCTGATCGCCCCGTGGAGCGCAGATCTTGCTTCCTTCTGAACACTAATCCTTCATGCATTGCATTTATCGCAAGCCTTCCTCAATTACAGAGGGCAGCCCACACCTGCATCAAAAGCAGATGACCTATGAATGAACACTCCTGTGGAAAAGCAGTCAGCCATTGAAGTCTAGAAGATGTGCAGGGCAATTATTAAACTTACGTATTTCTTCTGAAGTCTTTCATCAGTGTTGAATGTTCAGGCATCTTCTTAATGTCTTCCCAGTCTTTATCTGTGAAACGGGCACAGAGCTGTGTTGATTCTAGGTTTGCCAGACATCCGATCTTTCACAGGAATGTTTGGTTATTAAGTTTTGTGTAGTTTTGGCTGGAGCTACTGGGCAGACAGCGAACATCCTGTCAGTATTCTAGTAAAGCATGTGCATAGCTACAGCTCATCAATATGATGTAAAACACAATGAATATTTGATGCAATAGTCCTTGAAAAACAGAAACAGTCCATTCGAACCAAGTCAACAAAACACTTTTGACTGAAGTCTTCTTTATTATCCTGCCCTCCCTCTTCCTCCCCTAATCCCATAAAACAGTGAAGAAAGCAGGAAAAATATATTTGATTTAATTTAGGTGTCATGTACATTTTTGATGCAATATATGGGAGGAATATTTTTATGTAGAAGCTAAATCCTCTCAGACCCATTGAAAACCTGTCCCACAGTAACTTTCGCGGTACGTGTGAGTGACGCCAACAGATTTCTTAGGGAACAACTCTGCAGGTGACGTCCCAGGACACCTCCTTGTTAACCACAGCACCAGCGTCACGGGTCTTAACCAATCCGGTTCTGCAGCAGAACTAATGGGCACTGGCCATGTGCGGGCAGTATAGATGTTCGCGCCAATGTGAAACGGACCCGGACCCCCCACGTCCGGCACATCCTACCCACAGACATGCCTCTGACATCAGCTCCCCTTGAAAAGCAGGCAGGAGGATGAGGTCGGCTACCTATCATGAGCACTGGGTATCTTGGAAAATGACCATTCACATGCCGGCCTTACCTGTTCTACATTAAAGAAAAGGGAATCTCAGTCTCGACTGGCAGTTTTCTAAAACTCCATAGGAGCAAAAACAAAA
This sequence comes from Lepisosteus oculatus, assembly GCF_040954835.1. Lineage (NCBI taxonomy): Eukaryota > Metazoa > Chordata > Actinopteri > Semionotiformes > Lepisosteidae > Lepisosteus > Lepisosteus oculatus. Next base: position 5,433,285 of record NC_090700.1, on the reverse strand, counting down.
ACGCCTCAAAGAAAGAACCAAGGGATTCTCTAGCCTCACCTCGGGAGCTCTGAAGATATGCAGCAGTATGGAGAAATGCACAGCAAACTGAGAACATGTGTAAAAAAGCTCCTTATAAAGCACTGAGCTACAGATTCCTCAGCCCTGCAATTCCATTGTAGCCCCCTGTCACTGCCACTTAGGGTCCACTCTTCGATAAACCCCACAGAAAATGGAACTGCTCTATCCTGGCGATTCCAAAAAAATCGGGCGAATTCACATCCGTCAGCAGAACATGCCATTTTTGCAGCCTCCGATTTCTGGGCAGCTAGCGCATGCACCTTGAGTTCCATTGCACATTAGAGAAGCGGACATTCACCTTTCGGCACTAATCCCACCCCTTTAGAAACAAAGCTCATCCCACAGCTCCCTAAGGGAGGAGGCTGCTGAAATCTGGAAAATCACAGAGCTGCTGTGAAGCAGATGAAAAATATTTTCCAAAGGAACAAAAAAAACGAACATTTAGAGTGTTTGGAGCTCGGTAGGAAATCATGCTCCTCCTATTGTGCCGTAAACGAGAGCGTTATTAGATATATAACGGTGTGGTCTGGTTATTTATTGGCACGATTTGGATCAAATATCACCTGTCTTGGAATTGAACAAGTAAACGTTTATTCCATGCTGAAAGAGAAGTAAGGTAACAACGTTTCGGACCTGAAAAAGGCTTCAAAGCTGAAACGTTGTTTTGTTTCCTCTATTTTCAGCAGGGAATAAACCTTTCCTTGTTCCTTTGCAGCCTGCGCAGCTCCCTGCCCGAACTACTATCACCCTTCCTGTCCAAACAGGAGTGAAAGCTATGGAGAGAAGCAGCTCTCCTCCTTGCAGACAGTTTTTGAACAATCCACAATTAGACAGGCGGATTCATCTGAATTTCCCTCTGGAAAATGTTTCAGGGTACCCAGATGTACACACAAATGTTCATTTTTCCCTTACCTATTAAAGCTATATATACATTTACTATTACCTATATACATTCTTGCTGTGGAGCTACAAAATAACCGGAGATGAGAAACCTTGAGCTTGAACTACAAGTACTAGATGATGACAGGGTAGGGAACTATCCCTCACATTGTATAGTAGTCTGGTCCATTTCAGGTTTTACCACATGCTCGCTCTTGAACAAACTGTTTTGAAAAGGGGGAAAGTGAAACGTGTTAAATATTCCTTTGGCCTCGGGTCTAGCCCACACTAATTCACCGACAGTGAGGAAACCAGCAGGGCATGGCTCCAGAATGCCAAAACACGGAATGGCTCAATCTACTTTGACTGCAGTTCCCGGTTCTACGGTCTTTCTTCCGCTGCGGGTCATGGCCGGGCGGTGCCCTCTCACCTGCAGGGAAGCCCATGACGTTGAAAATGCGGTCCAGCTGGTCGTGGTGGTAGGGGTTACTGGTTTTGATGTCTTCTTGTCGACAGTGAAATATGGGCTCAGACGTTAACAGTTCAGCAAATATGCAACCTATAGCCCAAATATCTACATCCCCAAAGACAAACAGAAAAACAAATGCAGGTTAATTTCTCCCCACTAAATCAGACACAGTGCAGGGTTTTCCAGGCGAAACAATCCCTTCATTCATGATTCATGCATTAGGGAGGACAGGGCAAAGAGCACAATGAAATTACAGCAGTTTCTCGTTCAGTCCCGGCCTGCGACGGGGAAAGCTGGGATGCTGACCCTCAGCAAAACAACGGACACAGTAACGGCAGACAGAAGCATTCCCAAACCGCTCTGCTTCTAGCGGGATGGGGGACGCACCCCTCAGGCTCTGCAGTAAAAGAACCCGCTGGGGAACAGCCAATACACAGACTGAGCTCTTTCCAGGCCCCGGGAAACTGCATTCCTCTTCGTGGAAATCAAAACCATGTCTGAGAAGATGTGGCACATGTGAACCCTGTGGTGCTAACCACAGCCAGCTCTGACAAACCAGGATTGCTTGCTCAAATTGTTGCGGTGCTGGGTGTACATCTCAACTCTGTGAGACATCTCAGGCATCTGCACTGCAGCCAGAGGAAAGATGTGCAGTGAGCCACAGGCGAAGCACTTGAATTCCCCTCCCCGATTCTGTCAGTATTCCGCTTACAGATGCGGCGACAGAACTCCTTGTGTTCCTGGGGACTTCTCATAAAGCTGGAATACAGGGGGATTTGCAGAGACAGTCTTGCCGTCGCAGGCCTGAGTGCTGACAGACGGGACCGTACTCAACACAGCTGAGCCACGTGCGACTCACTCGGGGGAAATAAGACCGACTGTGATGAAATTCATACAAAGGAGAACATCAAATCCGCTGTCAGGTCCTGCCACACCACCTACCATGCAATCAAACTGTCAGTCATGTGGGATTTTCACGTAAAGATGATTTTTTAAGTCGGTGCACAAAGAGGGAGCCTGCAATTACAATACTGACTGCTTTCAGAAAATCAGCAGTTACGTGCACTGAAAGACCGGTTGAGAATTAACTTCTGGGCTATTGCCATGTAAAATCATTCATAAATGCTTCTCTGACAGGAGCCATTATTGCTGCAGTGCAAAGACCCGTGCTGACCGAGCAGATATCACTCTGCTGTACCCGTTCCAGTAATGTGCACACCTGCCTCACACTCTTTCCTCTCTGCTGTACCTGTTCCAGTGATGTGCACACCTGCCTCACACTCTTTCCTCTCTGCTGTACCTGTTCCAGTGATGTGCACACTTGCCTCACACTCTTTCCTCTGTGTTGTACCTGTTCCAGTGATGTGCACACCTGCCTCACACTCTTTCCTCTGTGTTGTACCTGTTCCAGTGATGTGCACACCCGCCTCACACTCTTTCCTCTGTGTTGTACCTGTTCCAGTGATGTGCACACCCGCCTCACACTCTTTCCTCTCTGCTGTACCTGTTCCAGTGATGTGCACACCCGCCTCACACTCTTTCCTCTCTGCTGTACCTGTTCCAGTGATGTGCACACCCGCCTCACACTCTTTCCTCTCTGCTGTACCTGTTCCAGTGATGTGCACACCCGCCTCACACTCTTTCCTCTCTGCTGTACCTGTTCCAGTAATGTGCACACCCGCCTCACACTCTTTCCTCTCTGCTGTACCTGTTCCAGTGATGTGCACACCTGCCTCACACTCTTTCCTCTCTGCTGTACCTGTTCCAGTGATGTGCACACCTGCCTCACACTCTTTCCTCTCTGCTGTACCTGTTCCAGTGATGTGCACACCTGCCTCACACTCTTTCCTCTCTGCTGTACCTGTTCCAGTGATGTGCACACCTGCCTCACACTCTTTCCTCTCTGCTGTACCTGTTCCAGTGATGTGCACACCTGCCTCACACTCTTTCCTCTGTGTTGTACCTGTTCCAGTGATGTGCACACCTGCCTCACACTCTTTCCTCTGTGTTGTACCTGTTCCAGTGATGTGCACACCTGCCTCACACTCTTTCCTCTGTGTTGTACCTGTTCCAGTGATGTGCACACCTGCCTCACACTCTTTCCTCTGTGTTGTACCTGTTCCAGTGATGTGCACACCTGCCTCACACTCTTTCCTCTGTGTTGTACCTGTTCCAGTGATGTGCACACCTGCCTCACACTCTTTCCTCTGTGTTGTACCTGTTCCAGTGATGTGCACACCTGCCTCACACTCTTTCCTCTCTGCTGTACCTGTTCCAGTGATGTGCACACCTGCCTCACACTCTTTCCTCTCTGCTGTACCTGTTCCAGTGATGTGCACACCCGCCTCACACTCTTTCCTCTCTGCTGTACCTGTTCCAGTAATGTGCACACCCGCCTCACACTCTTTCCTCTCTGCTGTACCTGTTCCAGTGATGTGCACACCTGCCTCACACTCTTTCCTCTCTGCTGTACCTGTTCCAGTGATGTGCACACCTGCCTCACACACTCCCCCCCTCTGCTGTACCTGTTCCAGTAATGTGCACACCTGCCTCACACACTCCCCCCCTCTGCTGTACCTAGCCTTTTCTTACATAGGAAAAGTTACCAGCGAGGGGAGGCCTGTGTAGTAGTTAGTAGCCAATTGAACGCAGGGTCTCTTCCAGCTGTTTCTTAAAGGAATCCAGGATACAAGACTTCAATAACATGGCTGGGTAACTTGTCCCTAACTCACTCAGCCCCTTGCGTGAAGACGCGTCTCCTGGTCTGAGTCTTCTTCCACGTTTCTTCTTGTAGCCTCTGGTTCAGGTTTGCCCTGATCATTCTGAAGCTGAAGAAGGGAGCTGGGCTGACTTTGCATATGAGGAATTTGTATAGTTGTAGAACGTTAAATTCTAAGCAGAGAGGAAATACTCCACTGCTGCATGTTCCATCCCCAGCACCACCTAAACCTGCTGGGAGCCGGGAGAGCCGGGAGAGCTGGGAGAGCAAGGCTGGTTAGCCGTGACCTTTAACCCCCAGTGCACTGAGGCCCAGCTCGCAGCTCCATCTGGCTCCCCCATCAAGCAGCCTTCGCCTTCCTTCTTCCTTCTTCCTTCTTCTCAGGCTGCCTCTCCGGCGTGCTGCAGCGCCCCCGACACTTCTCCGACTTCCGGATGAGAGTTGAGTCGCGTCTCGGCCTCGGTGCTCACACTTACCTATAGCTTTGGTATAGTGCCGTGCCCCGAGCAGCAGTTCTGGGGCCCGGTACCAGAATGTGACTACGACAGGATCCAGGTCGGCTAAAGGCTTCAGCGGTGAGTTAAAGAGCCGAGCAAAGCCCATGTCAGCTGCAGGGGAAGACAGACAAAGAGCCCTTAACAAGACTATCCAACAGATCGGCACACAGCCAGTCCTGCAGCACGACGGGTAAAGGTCAAGCCTTAAAGACCCTCTCTGCCATGTCTCTCCAAGTGCACCCAGAGCAACAACGCAGAAAACCACACGGGCTTCGGTAGTAAAGATTACCTCTCACGAGAGCTGTATTCTTCACCACACCAAAGACCGGACGAAGTTAAAAAGAGCATTACCTATCTTGACTCTCCCTCTCTCTGGGCCTTCTCCCATCACAAGAATGTTAGCAGGTTTCTGTGGGAGACGGAGAGCAGGTTAGAGCAGTGGATGTGCAGCCCTGTCACACCGGCTGACAGCCTTGTATCGGCCTTGCTTGTGCTTCCACTACCAGGCCAGACACACCCTGATCTGAACCCAGAACCAAAACCAGTCATAGCCCACCTGCAAACATAACAACTCTTATCAATCCTGGCTCCAGTCCCTGACACAATCCACACAAGCCCCTGGAATCCACTTATCTCCCCTTCTGCGCCTCCGTCGTTACTTCTATTAACATTTCTATGGAACCAGAAAGCACCGTTAAAAGGGGCGAGACTTTAAAACGCCTCTGGTGCGCGCAGCGGGTTATCACAGCAGGACCTCAATTCCTACCGCGTGACACCAATCCCGCCGAGACTCACCTTAGCCCGAGTGGCTGAGTGCTGCCGCGATGTGTCGAAGGGATTGGGGACGATCGGCACATGGCTGGAGGAACACAGGTCCTCGGTAACGGGGGCAGAATATTCCCAGACGGATAGTCGGGGATGGATATCATGTGGCACACATTTCAAGCCCCCCAGCCCTTGTAAATAATAATACAGAGCTTTCCTGGACACTCCACTCAAAGCTCTTTACAGGGAATGGGGATCTCCTCCACCACCACCAGTGTGTAGGGCCAGTACGCTCCCCATACACCAGCTCTCAGTGGGGAGGAGGACAGAGTGACGAAGCCAGTTCACGGATGGGGATTATTAGGAGGCCATGACTGGTAAAGGCACGAGGATAACACCCCCTGCTCTTCAGGGTAAAATCCAGGACTCAACGGGCCATAGACAACTAGAAAAACGCACGCTGTAGGCGACTCCCAATCAGAATCAAGTAGCGACCCCTGGAGATTTCGGGATTTCGAACCCTTGTGAACACTACAGCGTCACAGCAACTGTAGCTGGTTTTAAACAAAGCAAAGCCTACTATTAGACAACCTGACCTGATTCCGATGAGTTTAAAACAAGCGTCTAACTTTGTGTTTTGCCGCGGCCCTTGGAGGCTTCGAACCCCTTTTCATGCTTTGTTCCTTAACACAACTCTGTCCATGGGCCCCGGGCACTTTAAAGCACCCCGTCTCGTGTCAGGGGAGCCGTGCAGAATAGCCCTGCCATGAACACCTCCCCGGAGCAGCTGTCTGAGAGCATCACCAAAGCTGAATACTTGCTGCTGCCCACACCTTCACAGCCCTGCCCTCAGAGTGCTGCACCAGCAGCCCCAACGCACAGGAGGAGGCCGAGAAGTTCATTCACCTGTTGAATTGAGTAGGAACATCCACCCCAACCCCCTTTTTATTCCCATAGTCACTGAAGAAAAATAGGGCCGTTATCCCGGATAATTACTCTAAAACTAGGATCACACCTTCCACCATCTCGGCTAATTTCATCGTAAAACCCCTCCATTCATTTACAGATTTTTCACACTTCTCATGGAATCCATCCCCCAGATTTCCATTCGTTAGGACACTTTTTCTCACCTGGCAGGCCGCCCGTGCTCACCGAACTCCTCCTTTGGTCTCTTCAGCTTCAAATCCCAGCAGCTCTCCCTGTGTTTCTACTCTCTGCTTCCCTGAGCGGAGTCGAACTAGGCCTTTTCCTTTGCAGCCAACACATACTGACCCAGCCCGGTTCGCAATCAGAAATCGGACTTCTCGCATGGGTAACTAATAAACAAACCACAAAATCTCATCTCATCTCAAAGGCTGACCTGTTCCGAGTATTAAAAACTCAGTTGAAAATCAACAGCAACTTCCGGCATTTACTGGGACAAACTGTGCATCCTGCGTAACCCAAAGTAACCATTCGTTCTACAGTCTTGCTTTTAATTCTGTGCTGCAAAGCACTCTGGGGCAGCACTGCATCGACAAATCTTATATTAGATAATATTAGATTTATTCCGTTTTGCATTACACCATCCTATTTTTTCCTCAAGAAGCTGTTTGCAGGTGACAATTCTCACATTCAAGAAAGCACCCTTTTTCCACGTCTCCTTGGACTCCCTTCCTGCCACAGTTTCTGCAATGGCAGGTGTACGACAACATACGCCAAGACACAGGGAAGTGTTTCTGTTTCAAAGGCATTCCAGAAAAGGTGCATGGTTCTCCATTAGGGAGCAGCAGTGTTTAATTTGTAGACTTACAGCATTTGCAGGGAATTCACAGGCTAGAGGCAGGCTGCTGGGGAATTTTCTCCTTTGCAGCAGTGTAGGCAATGTTGGGCCCCCCACTGCAGGAGACTGCTAGCAGAAATCTTGGCTAAAGCACAATAAACAACCAGAAGATCTGCGTGACCCATTCAATCGCACCCCTGCAGAGTGTGGGTCCCACTCTGCCCCCATGAGACTTCAGCAGAAAACACACTGACATTTCCGCAGCGATGACATCATATTCTTGCATTATTTGCTGTGGTGCTTGTTGATATCTTGTTTACTTCGTTATCCTGGTCTGGACTGGGCCACTTTATCGTGCGATCCGATCTGCTGTACCAGACAGGCTTACCAAGAGTTTCGGCCCTCAAAAAGCCTGAAACAACGGAGGTTTTGATTAACCGATAAGAATCTTTTTTTAGCACATTTCATCTGAAGGAGAAAAAAAAAAGCCCCACAGGGCAGCACAGTGCTGAAGCTTCACATAACAGGTACCAGGTGTTCAAAGATTTGCGGAATTGACTTTAATCCCTAAAAACCAAACCTGCCAGCCTGCTCCTGACCCCAGATGGTGCAAGAAGAGATTAAATCTCCTCTCAGCCCCCAAACGTAGGGGACAGAGTTCCGAAATCTCCAGTTTTGCTACTTACCAAAGGCATTCTCTCCCCCCTCTGAGTTTCAACATCAAATAAAAGGAACAAAATCAATTGGGCTTGATTGCTTCGATGGTGAAAGAGCGAGAAATGTTCTCCAGAGAAGAAATGGAAGGAAGTCTATTAAATGCCTCTTTTCTCTGATGACAATTGCACTGCTATTTTCATGACAAAGCGCCTCGGCAATCAGTGAGCCTGTAGTACTGGAAGCCAGGGTTCTCTCACCTGGTGGGCTTCAGGACAATGCTGCAGCTCAATCCTCTGAAAGACCCCCTCCCTCTCACCATGTCCTTCTCCTTCTCTCCAAGGTGCCCTTAGCCTCTGATCCCAGCAACAGCGGGACGGAAAGTGAATTAGAGACCAAGACGTATCAAGCGGTGCGATGAATCCATCTTTATTGCCTGGCAAACCATCCCAGAGACCTTCAGAGACCCCCACCAGGCAGCTCACGCCCAGAATGACGGGGGATCACCTGTGCGGTGACTGGTATGGAATGAGATATTCCTTATGGTTCCTAGCAGATGCCCTAGAGCGTGTTCTGAATTGGACAGTTTCCTAAAAAAACAGGTAAACCTCAGATTGCTGGCTCAGGCTACATTCATGCCTATCACAATTATATTGTAAGGTTGACGGGAGAAACTTGCACAGTAAAAATCTTTTAGATTTTAGAAGAGGACCGAGCGTTTGGCTCCTGAAGAGTGTAATCAGCCGGAATTTGTTTTCGATCAGTGGTGTATGTCTGTACAGCACAAATTTGCAAACATGCTTGAATATGTGCAAGCATGTGGTTTTATAACCCTAGAGGACTGCCAGGGAACAATTTTGTTTTATGACAAAGCCACAAAGCAACATGCCAAAAAATTGCAGCCATTAGCATTTAGATTGTTGATTAAATCTGGCAAAGCTCCTGCAATGATTTTTTTTTTCTCCATTCCTCTAAAGGAGTGCAGCCGCCACGATTTAATAAGGATTGAAATGTCACCTGAGTCCAGGCTCATTGTGGGGAAAGGGCACCAGCTCCTCTGCAGCATTACCCCCCTGGCGACTACCCAGGAACCAGACCCCGCCATCGCTCCAAACGGTCCTTTTAGATAGGTGACAGACGACACCCTCTCAGCACTGACAAAATCATCAAAACCACACGCTTCAAGCATCTACAGCACAGGGAAGAGATCGCGGCTGAACAAAACTGGATTAGATAAAAATAGGGATTGAGAATTAAGATCCTCAAACTCTACTTAAACAGCCTCTCACAGAAATCCGTGTGCAATGGCGTCTGCCCTGTCTCCTTCAAGAGTCCGGAGCAGTCAGGGTAATGGATCCCACCTTCTCAATCTGGACACTTGGCGCGCAGGGGGTATGTTGTGCTTATTCCTAAAAAGGTGTGCACACAATGGCTAAAATAATTACCTTTACTACGGGAGTATTAGAAGACCCAGGAAAGAAGTCATTTGCTCAGAAATGTTTAGGGGAAAAAAAAAAAAAAGATTTCCCAGCAAGAGTCAGATATTCCCGACTTGAGCACAGGACGCCCAATTCCACTCACCCCTTGAGGGATCGCGGCCACAGTCGGTTAGCGACACAACCCTGGCTCAAACCCGTGAGCAGCTCATGCTCAGGCGTGCGCCTTCCCCAGCTGCGACGCGCATGAGGCCCTCAGACTCAGTTCGGAAGGCCCACGGGAGACCGTTCAGGCTGAATTCGAAAAAAAGCAGCACCGCATCGATCCTGTTTAACGCAGGGTGAGGAAGCGTCAGCAAGCCTCCGAGGTTCTGGAGATCAAATATCCGGCCACACCCCCTTACGAAAACAAGGAAATGGGTCGAACACACGGGCTCGAGAAATGTGTCCAAACACTAGGACTCAGTGGGTCTCGCGAGCAGCTGCACTCCAGGATACTGGACTAATACTGTTCCCGGTCAAGTGAGAGATCTAGCGACAGATTCCCATTGACAGATCCCCAGAAGAAGAGATCTGGGGATCTGTCACTCTGAATGAAGTATTTTCCATGCAGCTGGCAAGAGCAGAGCGACACTCGGAGAGCCCACAGCACTGGTATTCCAGCCTGCGCGGATGCAGCATAAGGCCGTTATGGAGAGCGTCCTCAAAATCCTGCTCTTTTGGTCAAAGACCTCTACACTGTGAAATGCCTGGAAAAACAAAGAGAACACCTGAAGCCTCCAGCAGGCGAAGCTCTGCTCCCAAAAGCTCTCCCGTCCCGCCTGCGGGCGGAACCCGGCACTCCCACTGCACAGCGGCCTGAGCCCCTCCAGATTTTACCAGCGGCAGGCTTTTCCCCCACACACACACACACACACCCACCCACCAGGTGCTGGATGTCCTCCGCTTATTAAACTTGCATAAGAAAACACATGGGAACTAAAATAATATTAAAGACAACACTGGCCTTTGTGTTTCACAAACCCCTGGTTACGGGGGGGGGCTGCTAGAAACTCTTAATCCTGAATGAACAGCCAGGGCTCGCGTGAGGCAGTCTGGGCACAGGAAAACGCAGAGGGATTACTTTAGCGCTCAAGCCTTTATTAGGGTTTAGAGGAAAGAAAGAGCCACACACACACACCGATTCAGACGCAGGCCCACATCTGTCTGGCACCGTTAGCTGCATGCACACACACACACACACAATCACCTAGCTCCTAATATAATTTCACAAATAAATTAAACAATTATTTACAAGGGCATGACTGCTTAAAAAAAACAAACGGCATCTAAGACGAATATTTTCCCTGTCAGGGTTTTCAGAATCACTATGCCTGTTTTAACATCTATTTACTGTTCCTCACGGTAAAACTCACCAGGACGTGAGCTCTCAAGGAAAGTGAAAACGACACAAGGAGCAGGGCTCTTTATTGGTAAGCAAGCCGGCTACACACTCCGCTATTTGAATGAAGCCCTCCGACTCATAATCCAGCTCTGGCTGTTCCTCGATATCGCTCACCCCCCCCCCCTCTCTCTCTGAGAAATATCTGGTCGCACAATCCGGGTATCAGATACGGGCAGACACGAGGATGAACGCAGAGCACTCTGCGGGGACAGACACCGAGCAGCAGAGACGCAGGGCTGGACACGAAGCTGATTCTGCCTCATCACACGTCGCCTCGGACTGCGGGACCGCCGCCCGCTTCCGAACTCCAGCTGAGAGTTCGTATTCCCGCCGGCGACCTATGTCAAATCGAGCCTTTTTTTTTTTTTGGCATTTTTCCCCATCCAGGATCATGCTTTCTTTAAATGCGTCTCACAACGACAAATGCCCCAAATGGAAGCTTTTGTTTTTGTGTTTGCACATCAGATTGGCCCCCTTCAGCCCATCTAAACTGATTAGTAATTAAGAGCTAAATGATCCAGGGATCTCATCCATCTGTTTCCTGAAAGAAGCCAGGGTATCGGCTTAAGACAAGAGAAGATAAGGCTCGAAGGACAGCATCTTGGGGCGGTGGGGCGGCTCTGTGGCTGAGGATCTGCGCCTGTGGCTGGAAGGCTGCCGGTTCATATCCCGCAACCGGCAGAGGAATCCTACTCCATTGGGCCCCCTGAGCAAGGCCCTTCACCCCAACTGACCCATAGTTTCTCTCCCTGTCTGTGTCTCTCATGGGGTATGCAAAAAGACAAATTCCTACTAAAGAAATTGTATATGGCCAATCAAGTGATCTCATCTGATCTTCTGGCCTGAGCTGTGTAACTACATTTACTGATTTAGTGAGCGTTGCACCTAGCCACACCCCACCCGCAAAGTTTTTTGCGGCAGCAGATGATTTCGAAATTAAAATTCCCGGCTGGATTGAGGTGCGAGTTCCGTTTTCCTTCCGGGCTCGCAGTGCCCCGGGGCACACTCACCAGGTCCCTGTGCAGAACCCAGTTGGCGTGCAGGTAGTGGATGCCATCCAGGATCTGGTACAGCAGCGACTTCACCATCCCGCGCGGCAGCTGCAGGGGCTTCTTGTTGGCCTTGGACGCCCTGTGGAACTTGATGATGTGCTACGAGGGGTGGGGGGGGGGGGGGGGTCAGGGAACAGAAGAGGAGACGCGTTACAGACAAGGAAGGGGGCCCCACCCAGACCATTCAACACAGGGGGGCCCCACACACACCCGGTGGTTTTTGTTCCAGCCGAAGCCTCCATTACACAATCAAACCCTTCATTGACTTCATAGCAATTAAATTAATTTGAGCTGTCTGTTCCCAGCTCTCAAACGTGCTGGAGCTTTAACTGTATTCAGCTGTATTTTTTTTTTAAGGGAAATAAAATCCCAAACTTTCCAAAAATTGGAAAATGCAACTTCTCCAATGGTGCAACCTCCCAGATCAACCGAGTCTTTAATTATCCAACGTGTGCGGATTGGGAGCCCCTGCTTCAGATCATGTGGCTAGCTTGGCATTGGCCGCGGCCGTGCGAGGGGTCGGGGGTCGGGGGTCAGGGGTCAAATCTCCACACACTAATGGTTTTCTGTGCATCACATCCATTCCTTTCATGACTGCTCCTTGCAACCCCCCCTGACCTTCTGAAACCCTGCAAGGGTGTGACAAAGAAAAACAAAACCACTTGCTGACCTGCATCTTCGAAATATCAGGAAAGCAGCCAGAAACGTACACTACAAATGCCACCGGGAGCCAAGTGAGACAGTCAGCCGGTTATTTCCCTGAGCTCTGGCAAACATTCATTGCTGCACCATCACGGAAGGTAAAATCAGACCCCAGCTGCGCACAAAAGCACAGTTACAGACCCTCCAGTAACAAAGCGATTCCTCACTCTGGAATTAACCTTCGCAGACAACACTCGCCGGCCCAGCTCCCCACTCGGACCTTAACACAATGCATTCCTCAACCAAAAGCATTTTCATTAATAATGAATTATTGCTTGCACTTGTGAGACGCTTTTCATCACAAAGGATCCCAAAGCACCTTTATGAGGAGAAGGGCAGTGCTGGGAGGCCCAGCCTTCCTATCTCCTCTGCTCGTTATGTGTATTTAACCTCAGCTCGCAGTCCGCTTGGTGCCAGATCCAAGGTGCACAGCTGCAATGGCATGACCTGTCATGGCCGGGACAGCTTGTTATACAAAAAAAACTAACTTGAGAGAGCAAACGGTGAACGGGCCTGCTCAAGTAATCTCCGAGAGGGTGTCGGCTCTGCTCCCCCCCTCCTCCTCTCTGCACAGTGGCAAAAACAGCCACTTAAAGAGCCTGGTGGTGGTGGGGGGGGGGGGGGGTATTGCAGGCAATTAGCTGAAAGACAACCCCTAAAACAGGGCTTCCCAGCTCCAGACCTCCCCTGGGGTCCGGAGTACAGCAGGTTTTATATTTCCATAAATCTGTCCCATCAGAGCTCAACTGGATCAATGTCGCCCTTATGCCAGATGAAGATGCAGTGCTCATTACAATTTAGGGAGATACAGAAAGCCTGCTAGATTCTGGACCCAGGAAAACATGAGCTGTGATCCACAGCTAATGGGTTTTCCTCTGTCCATTCAGGATGCCTCGCAGAGTTCACTGAAGCGCAGTGTACAGCGGCGCAGGCCTCACCCAGAGGTCGTGCTCGGCGTAGTCGAACAGAAGCCACACTTTCCTGTCAGCGTGGGACAGGAACACCTTCTGCAGGGAGATGACATTGGGGTGCTTCAGCTCTCTCAAGAGCTGCACAGAGAAAACAGACACAGAGTTAAACCCCCGCGAAAGCTACGAGACATTACAGAACAGACTGGTTTTTCCAACATGTGTCCTTCTTCAGAGGAAAGTGGAAGTATGTAGGATTCTGCTGCAAGTCTAGTCATTTAGGCAGCTTAGCTTGAAGTGGCTGCCAAGGCAAAAGAGTCTGGTCCAGAACACAGAGCATTCTGTTTTTATACTCACTGCAATTTCTCTGCAAGCAGACATGGATATTCCAGTGCCTTCTATCTGTTTTAAAGCGTAGTCTTTGTCATCTTTCCTGAAAAATGCAATCGAAAAGAAAAAAAGCACTTTAATTCATCAGCGCAAGGGCCTAGTCAGAGGTCATGAACCCTCACACATGAGTCATTTATGATGCAACCGAACATTCATCAAACCAGATCTGTCTGCAGGTTTTAGTTCCAACTCCAACTAACCTTAATTGGCTTAACTGGACCAATTATAGAACCTCTCTGAGCTCTTCAGATGGGAAGAATTTAAAATATGCAGGAGCTGAGCTGTACCAGACTGCCGTACAAAGCCTCTTTGCAGGTGGCTGTAGTGTCTGCAGCCACTATCCAGGAAGACGCAGCTACAACACGTTTACACACTCCTGCCATTTTGAAAGGACTGTTAAGTGGAAAAGGGCATTTTACCCTATTTTGTGAAATAAAAAAACATTACAGACAGGTCAAGGTGGAAGCCTGAACTGAAGGTCTATTCTAACCCAGCCCGTGGGAAAAGTTATCACTTATGAATAGTAGCTTTTTTACTGCAGTTTCCTTTAGAAATTGTGATGTCTGGCCCCGAGGCAGCACGAACAGTAAAACAACAACTGCCACTTGTCACGCAAACCCCTGAAAACTCTAACAGCATTGCTCTTATTAAACACACTGCATAACACAGCAAAACAAATTTACAAGGAGCAGCAGTCCCAGGGCAGTGCGACCACAGAGGGCTTGTACTCAGAGGGCTTGTGGGTGCTGCCGTCCCCAGCCTGAGGCAGGGCCAGGCACCAGCTGAAATTGCAGCAGGAGGAAACAAGAAGGTCACAACACTCTGTGTGAAGAGCTCAGTAACGGGTGAAATGTTTTCCTTCACTTGCGCTGTCCGGGACGAATTCACTGCTACAAAAAAAAAAACACACATGAAAAGAAATAGATTGTTGTTCCTTTGTCCCGTAACAGCTGGGATTTGCTTGGAACAGCGTGCAATAACTAGGCGACCTCACAGCTCAGCAGAGAGGCTATCAGCAGTTACGATGTCTGTGCTATAATAAGTGGCTTAGCCTGTTTCAGGGAGGAAAACGCACTATGGCTCCAAATGGAGCTTCAATTGTAGCAATTTCAGACGCTGTGAGCCACAAGCTTTGGAATATAAGCTAGTACTGCCTATTTAATTCATGCAATTTTATAGTAAGTAATAAATGTATCAAGTACAAATTAATTTTTGTAGTCAAGCAATTTGCAATCCTACAATATATCGTACATTTTATTTGTGAACGCTTTTGATCACATTAGAACAGAAACGTGCTTCGCGTTTGTGGCCATGAAGCAAATTTCCTTGGGCCCAGCATGTGCAAATTTCCAATCTTCTAGTTCTTCCCTTTTCTGTTCAAAGCTTGAAATGGCTTGCATTGCTTTGCAGGAAGGGCTCAATTTCCTGGGTCACGTTTAGTTCAGCCCTCCTCCATGAAGAGCAGCGAGCCGGACCGGAGGACAGTGGCTTCAGCAGGCCCTACTGGGTGCTGACTGCAACAAGGCTCTGCTTGCATCCGAACAGCTCAAATCAGAACACAGACAGCAATCTTACAGTGGAAGGGTCTGTAGCTCTAACTGCCTCAGAATAACTGAGACGCTGAAGTAGGTTCTGTAGTCCTTCAAAGCTGCAGTCTAATTGATTATTCCTTCCTCTGGTTCTGCACCACAAGTGGGGAGGGGGGGAGGTACCAAGCACACTGCAATTAAACACATGGTCACAATTACCAGGCCACTTACACTAGGGAGTGTCGCGGCCTTTAACATGCTGGTTTGTTAACGGGCAGCCTGAGCCAGGGAGGGAGCGGGTTCGAGAGAGCGGGGAGGAAGACAGGCAGGGCGGGGACGGCAGACGAGAGAGAACGAGGCAGAGAGAGACAAAGAGAGGGAGTGAAGAGAGAGAGAGAGAGAAGGGGCGAAGGCCGGGGAGAAAGAGAATGTGATTTGCAGCCTCATCCTGCCTGTGAATCTACTGTATGAAATGCGCTCTGTTCAACTGAGGTTTGCGCTTTATGTATGTAAATATATAAGTGTGTGATAAATATATATATATAGGTTATAAGAAGATGAAGAGGTGCGATGGGGCGAGTTAACATCAGGCACTACGGTGGAGGCGCTCTGCGTGTGACAGCAGTTCCACAGAGAGCTGTGGGAAAACACCTCAAACCACCAGCACTGACTGAGCTGTGGAACAGGCCCTCGGCCCGCTCTCACAACGAGCCCCCAGCTCGAGCGCGCCAGAGCCTCCACCACATCCTGCCCGCTGGGCCCCGCGGAAAGGTTAGCACCAGGTAGCAACGTCTCCACCTGTGTGCCGCACAGCGCCGCAACGTCCCCGGCGCCCTCCCCCTCTTCAACAGAGGCAGCGGAGCCCCACCCCCCCGCCCTCCTCAGACGACCCCGAGGGGCAGCACACGTGCGGGTGACACTGCCGCCTGGAAGCCATCGGACCACTCCTGGGGCGCCTCTTGGCGACGGATCACCGGGGCCTGCTCGAGAGCTCCCGCAGGCCAGTTCCACGCAGGGGAAGGCATCCGGGACCCTCGGAAGGGAGTCGGCTTCGCGGTCCTGGGGGCTCGAGGTCTGCACCTGCTGCCCCATCCTACGAGACAGCCCGTGCGCTCACAGGCCAGCACCACCCAGGTCTCCAGCAGGGCTGCCGAGCTGCTGGGTTACTCTCGTGAAACATTCACTGCATTCGTGCTCCAAAGCATGCGTGCAAAACGTGCGTTTTTAAGAAAGGTACCGCCCTTAAGAAACTCATAATAATCAGCTATGTCCCCCACCATTGCCGCCAGGCATCGCAAAAGAATAAATGGAGCTTTTCTTCGCCCAGCCCTTTTTGCAAAAGTGCATAAGTGTATTAGTTCCTATTACCATAATCATGACTCACAAATGTGTTGCTAGTATTCCAGTTCAATGGAAACGACAAGCTGACTGAAGCCCACAGAAATGCAAACATGGGCTAGGAACTGCTTTCATATAAAGCATCAGGTAAAAACATTCACAACAAAGCGCGCCGACTGACTCGTTCCTTGTCATGTGGGCAAGAGCCGTCTAGACTATGAGACCCCTCCCCTCGAGTCTGTGCGAGATACAGGAGTGCACCACTGCATGGGTCTCCTCGCAGTCACCACACAAGGGTTCCCACGCACAGCTCCACCAACTCAAGAAGATAAGACGAGCTTCACAAGCGAGGCTAGTGCTACATGTGCTGCAGAGGTTAAAGGCTGGCTCTAAAGCAGCGGCGCCCCTCATACCTGCTGGGGTTCGTTCCACCCAAACCCTTAGCTACACAGTCAAACCCATCATTGGCTAAACAATAATACAGCTCCAACATGTTTAAGAACAAATGAACCTTGGCTCAAATCAAGCTTAACGGTCGCGCGGTGTAAGTGAAATCAAATCCCAACCTTGTGACTAGAAACAAAATGCAATTATTCAATTGAAACGTTTTTTTCAGATCAATGATCCAATGAAGGTGGGCTGGGACGAAACCCAGCAGGTATGTGTGGGTCACCAGGACCAGGACTGGACTGGACTGGACTGGACTGGACCAGGACGGAACCGCCGCTCTGCGGCATGGCGACAGGACGTTCTTCAGGCTGAAAAAGCAGAAGAACGCGCTGTCACAGAAGCACAGGGCCAGGCTGGAGCAGGCCCGTTTCACGGAAGGAGGGAACTGAGAGAGTTCATTCTGGCCCCTGTGGACTGTGCTGTCACAGCCCGGGCAAAGAGGGCCAGCGCAATTTCCTCTGGAGGGATGTCTGGAAAATCGTCGAGAAACATCTCTGCAAGCTGGCCTGGCGAGATTCGGAGTAGAAGCTCTTAAATCTACACCCCACCCCCCTCAACTTCCACCAAATAATAATATCACGGTAGAAAAGAAACAAACCCGATCTGAACCTGAATGAAAAAGAGCCTCAATAAAAATACTGCTTGTATTTTGTAACAGGCCAGATGTGCTGCAAAGTGCAGATTCACATTTACAGAAGAGCTAATGGAAGAAGAGAGTATAAACGAACAACTGCTGAAATACTTTGCACGCAAAGAGAGACCTTCCACCTTCCACCTTCCACACACACACACACCCGCCCTCAGCCACAGAGAGGAGTGCCAGCAGTCCTGAGAATCAGCAGCACGAAGGCCTAGGGGCTCTGTGGCAAACATACCTCTCTTTATTACTCTTAAAATAATCAGGGGGGTTAATGAGGGCTGCCTGCCCTCCACGGCATTTCAGAAATCCAGGCCTGCCGCTACAAACTGGAGCCCCATGGAGCTCCTTAAATTAAGAAGCACTATTCTGCCAAGCCCTCTGCAAAGCACCAGGGACAGGGGAGAAGAGCCCCATTGCCTCCGAGACCACCACGTCTCACTTACTTCTCCAATCTAAGATCCAATTATGTTTTGAGCTGGAAAGCGTCACACCTTCAACCAGAGCCCATAGGGTGAGGCTTTGGACTCGCGACTGAGAGGTTGTGGGTTCGAGTCCCCACGGCAACAGTGCTGCAATGCCCGGCTGTGTGAGTGGGGGCCAGTACTGTTGGGGGGGTCAATCCCAGCGAGGGATCAGCGTCCCATCTGGAGTTGGGGGCAGGGCGTCACATGCTCCCTCATCCACGTTACGCTGCAGACGTCGGGCTCCGGCCAATTCCCACCTTCAAACAGCACCTTTCTGAGGAGCAGCTCGGAAAAAATAAATCCGGCAGGTGCAGCTCAGCCCATAATTGGGTCCATTTCAGTTAACCGAGCGTCTATGTTGGAATGCGAAGAGAAAACTCTTCTATTGACTGAGCCGGCAATTTTCACCAGCGGTGGCTCATCAGTCACCATCACCAGTCACCTGAATTCTTTAACACGCTTTTATTCCAAGGTCCTGTGAAGCAGGCAAGACGGGGGACCATCACCACATGTCCTACAGCCCCTCCGCCTCTCTCTCCCCCTCTCGATGAGCAGAGCTCATGCTTCACACGCCTCCAAACCGGGTAAAAAAAACAGCAACAACCTCCTCTCTCCTCCTCTCTCTCTCCAGGCGGGTTTGCGCTGAGGCGATCACAGCTCTGCAGACGGTGTCACCTCTCTCTCCCCCGAGCCGCGGCCCCAAAATTCAATGTGTCCTCGCCGTGGCTGAACAGGCCCTTCAGCTTGAACTCCATTCGTCTCCTGGCAGGAGCGAGGGGACTGGATCCCAGACTGATTTCGTCCTCAAGTGCTGGGGAGCTACAGGCCAGTGGGGGCTGAGATTAAAGATGCACCTGCTGACCAGCAACCGGTTACAAAGCAGCACTGTGCAGGAGCAGATCAGGAATCTGAAAGGCTGGCGCGGCGCTTTCTCTTCAGTGTCTGGCTGCTAAGGAGAATGGCGCTCTCGAGTTAACAGGACCGGACGATTGTAAGTACGCTGCACGCAAGGCACGGCATACATGCCCAGAGACACATATCACTGGCCTTCACCTCCAACAAGGTTCCATCTCTCATGGCATGCGGGTTGTTGGTTTAGGAAAGTTGTTGGACTTGGGGAAGCTGCCACACCGCCATGACACGAATCGGCATTCACAGAGGCACAGCATGGTGCTGTCTTGGGAAGGCAGCGTGCCTCTCTGTTTAGTAAACACTGTCTCCTGGTTCGCTCCGAAAGCCTCGGTTTCCATAATGCGCCACACTTACCTCAAAGCTTATTCATGGCAAAGAAGCAAGACAGAATGTCAACATATAATTACCCCAAACAGGAGGCTGCAAAGCTGTAATTAAGGGATGGATTTATCAAGTGTTGTACAAGCCTATCAACATGAAAGGGAAAACCGCCTGCGATCCCAAACTCCACCCAACAAGGCCGACAAATTCAAGGAATTAAAGGAGAGGACAGTGTCCCATGTCCGTGTAGCTTGCTAAACAAACAGAAACACACAGGACCAACTACAACTGCCACACAAAGCACTTCATCTCGCAGATTTTAAAGATTGTTTTTTTTTTGCAAAATCATCTTTCACCCTTCTATAAACATGTGGAGGGGAAAAAAACTATTTTTGTCAGGAATTCTTGCCCTGGTTTGGACGCTAGTTGTTTACAGATGTCAGAAGCTGCTTTTCAAATTTGATCCAGGGCCACAAGGATATTAGGGAAGCATTCTACTCCCTGCAGAAACAGAAATAAAAAAAAAGAATTTTTAATCAGAGTATTAAGAAACTGTTGCAAAACAGGATGCTTAAGGAAACATCGCATCTTCAAATAAACTGGAAAAGAACAGTCTGGACAATAAAAAAAGATTTCATGACGGAGATCTCCTCTGTCTGGCTTTGTTTAACATACATCATGGCATTCCCTGGTATGGTATCGGCAGCGAACGGGCTCGGCGTCTGCACAGCAGTAACACGACACCTTCCTGACCGCCTGAGCTGTGCACTCACGTGCGTGTCCAGCCTGGCATTATTTATGTTCTACATTAAAGGCTTTGACAGGGCTTCATGACTTTACAAAACAGCTTGGCTGGAGCTCTTATCTGTATTACATTACGTATGAGGTGGCAGGAACTGGCAAGCGTAGCCAAGTCATGGGGAACAGGGACGCCCACACCGCAGTCCTATTGAGATGCCAGTTCCTGCTCATAGAAAGATGCAAATCTCCAAAACCCCAGCTGCTCCGGAGGCTCCGAGTCAAACAGCTACAGTATGTGCTTTTAGGCCTCTGATGCAAGAGGACGCTACAAGTCAGGACACTGCTCCTGCTCAATCCCCTGAGTGCAAATTGCTCAGAACTTTAGTGCTCTGCTCACTGTATCCAGATGAAGATTTAACGGGGGCCTGTCTTGACAAAGCACTTTCGTCAGTCTTTCGAGCATGTTTCCAAGCCGATACCACTACAGTACTGAACTCGGGGCAGAAAGCACAGGCCTGGACCTCTTTCCCTGCATGAGCAACCCTGGCCCAATCAGCACATTGCAAAATGTGTAATTCCACTTCCTCTGGCCAATCCACGCGCCGCCCGGAGAATCAAGGCATCACCAATCAAACACAGACATCAAACGCGGATGTCGCTTGAACAATTAGTTGACAGGCAGGAAAAACGGTGTTGGGACTGTGAGAAAGTTTGCTCTACAGGTCGTACACAATGGAAGAGGTAAAGGGTGGGTGGGGGTGCGGTCACAAGCTCCAGAAATTCCCACGTGAAGGTTTGCTCCAGGGCTGTGAAGCAGACATGCTTAACTAACCTCCCAAGACAAGCTGCTAGTGACCTGTGTTTAACCTAGGCCAAGTTCAAGAGAAGACGACAGAGTCTCCCACAGGGAGAACCCCAGCCGTGCAGAGTTGACTGCCAGAGCAAACAGGGCCATTCATTGATATAATCTCAGCATTTTCCTTTAAGCTAAGTACACAGTTTGGCTTTAGATGTAAAACCCCAGATCTAACAGAGATAAAATCAAATTATTAGAGCTTCTGTTCTGAGTTCAATGCTACTTGTCTGCATTCTGTCCAAGAGACAAAAGCCAGGTTTCCACACAGTTCTGTTTCTTCCAGCTGTAGATCAGGAAAACCATTAAAATGTATCTCACCCCCCTCCCCAAACCAGCCCCTCCCACCCCCAGCTGACACACTGCTTCTTTATGTCAACTGACACGTTTTTTCAGCAAGATGCAACAAAGGCACTCTGCAAACTGAAGATATCTAGTTGCCTTTGTTTCTCTTGGAAACTATACAAGCACATCATTCAATTTCCTAACCTTTTGAAGAAAAAGCTTAATTTCCGTAACAAAGGCAGGCTGAGCCACAAGAGAGCCTGTAAGCTGGAGGTATTTTAAACACGTCTTTCCACTTTTATTATAGGACAAATCCATCAAGCAGCCAAAGAACAATTTAACTACAAGTGGAGAAAATACAATTACGGTTTCAAAAAGAAAGGGAAGAAAAAGATCGCAAATCTGTAATCTGTTACACTCATCAAGCAGAATTCCCAGGCTAACAAAAGCATAATTGTGTCTCAGGCACAGCTGTACAGTCGGGCACTGCACACTCACTGGAGAATAAAGAAAAAACACTTTTGAAAAATACATGCTTCTTTAAAGACTTCCAGCAACAAATCATTTTTTGCCATTTTATAAAGCATTTCAGAAATTCAGCCTGAGAAAACCCAGGAAGAGCGTTCTGAGGTTGGAGACGATGTCCTAAAACTGATCCTCAGAAGACGTTAGATGAGTTTACGTTACCCCCATGTCAAAATTACAAATTTCATAAGTATTCTTGTTTTGCAGCATTTTTTGAAGTCCTTGCTCTATATCCATTTTCTTTTCAGAAGTTAAAATCTATCCATTTGCAATTTCCAGCCACAGTGCCATTGGGGGGAGTCTTTTGCTGAAAATCAACATGCTCGTGCCCAGAAGTAACCAAAGACACCAATGAGAAGGGGACAAATTCAACAAGATGGACCTGATGTTAATAATAAGAATTCCTGACACTTATTTAGCGCTTTTCTGGACACTCCACTCAAAGCTCTTTACAGGTAATAAGGACTCCTCTCCACCACCACCAGTGTGCAGCCCCTCCTGGATGATGTGACAGCAGCCATACCGTGCCAATGTGCTCACCACACACCAGCTCTCAGTGTGGAGGAAAACTGCTTAATGAAGCCTGTACATAGATGGATAGTATTAGGAGGCCATGATTGGTAAAGAGCAGGGGGAAATTTGGCCAGGACTCCAGGGTAACACCAACATCCATGTCGTTAATGGTACTGGTTCTGATGGCATCAGGGCCCATTGGAACCCATCTCTCCCCTCCCTCAATATGAAACCACTCTGGACCAACTCGTACAGAGGCCTGCTGCCTGCGTCGCCCCAGCTGAAGTCTGAATCTCTGTGAGCTTTATCGGCGTGACCGACGCATGTCAGTTAAGCCACTGAAATAATCAGCAAAGCATTTACAATCAGAACAATCCCATTATTACTGGCGAGGTGCACTCTCTGTTCTACTGCTGAGAGAGAACTGCGAGCACCGAGTCTCCTCTCCTGAACAGTGTAGGGCAGGGGCATCCAATCTTGGGGTCCCCCACACCCCAACATTACTGGTTTGTGTTCTACCCGAGTACCCCATTAAACAACTGGACCCTTAACGGACCTAATAGCAGGTTTAATTTCTGGTTCCCTGACAGGGCAAGAGCTTGCCTTCTAACTGTTGCGTTTCTTAAGTAACTCAATAAGGCCAGTAGAAAAAAGAAACACGCAAAGATTCCAGCTGAGCCACGTGCTGGTCCAGTTCAGGGTTTTACTGAAGTGAAGAGCCCAGCTGCAGTGCAAAGCAGGCCCGGCAAACCCTGGTACAGAGGACTGAGAAACAGCAGGTCTACCTGCGCACCCAGGTCTTGGGGGACTGGACAGAAAATCCAGTCAACCTACTCGCTGGCGTGGAATCACCCTTCTTCAGCGGGCTGTGGGGATATTAACCGCCGAGAGGGAACGCAGCCAGGGCGTCTGGACGCACGCGGCCCCGAGCTCACAGGTCTCCCATTGTCCACTCCTTCCTGCGGACTCCCACTTGAGTCACGTGGCTCCTATTTCACTGCCGACTGTCTTCTGTCGATCCCTCAGAGGAATGGGAATGCTTGAATTAGGTCCTCTCGTGGCTTTCACTGTTCAAGACACTCGGTGTCTTTCTGGCCGCGGGTAGGACATGCCTTTAAGCCTGGGAACAGCGCTAGTCGCCGATTCCAGTACAGCAATTTTAATGTTTTAATGTGACCAAAATCGCATGCAGTATTCTAAATGCGGTCTAACTTGTGCTTTGTGCAATTTTAACCTAACTTCCCTTGACTTATAGTCAACACTTCCCTTAACTAAAAAGGATAAAAGACTGAAGAGGCCCTGTGTTGGGGAATAACTCTGCGGTATCCATCGCATGAATCTAGAACTGTGTTCTAGAAAACGACTCCAGCTCCACAGAAGTGAATGTGTTTGCGTACTTCACAGCCCCCCGGTCTTAAGGCACCAGGGACCTCAATGACAACACGTGAGGCCACAGTGCTGGCCTGGGCTCCTCAGAGATAAGAACACAAACATCACAAAAGGAATAAAGGATCAGCACTGCGGTACCAAACGGCTCGGCTGTTCTGTATAGAGTCAAGAGCTACAAAAAGGAAGGAGTTAAGATCGTTAACAGAGCCATTCCCTCAGAGAAGCGATACAGTTGGGGAGCATCTTTGCCATTTTTCACGAATTAAAACGAATCCTCCACATCACAGAGAGCGCTCTGGGTCACATTTTGCTTCACTCGCTTATGAAAAGTCATTAAAAACCGATGTTCTGAGAGAGTCGCAAAAGGTCACCATTATTATTTTTAAACGTTCTTGATTGGCAAATTAAGTTTATGTCCATCTCCCACACTGGAACTTAAATCAAGCAGCTGTTTTTTTTTTTGGGCCATTTAACATCCGCAAGCGATCCCTGGGCACGTACAGCAAGCAGCTTCGCTCTGCAGTACCGCTAATCAGTTAGCAACGAGCGCAACGTTTATTTTCACCCAGGGCTCGTCAGGGAGAGGAGAAAGGGCTCATCAGTCTCCCCCTGGTCATTACCAGTCATGGCCTCCTACTAATCCCCATCTCTGAACTGGCTCCATCACTCTGCTCTCCTCCCCACTGAGAGCTGGTGTGTGGGGAGCGGACTGACGCATCATCCAGGTGGGGCTGCACACTGGTGGTAGCAGTGGGATTCCCCATTACCTGTAAAGCACATCGAGTGGAGTGTCCAGAAAAGTGCTATAGAACTGTGAGGATCATCATCATCCTCATCAGATTCCTGTCGGTCCTCATTCTCCACCCTTGCTGGCAAACCGCGGGCCGCCTGCCTGCTCAGGGCACGGCTATTTCCAGGCAGTGGAAGGCCAGGCCCATGGGCACACGCGTTACCGATTTGGAGCAGGGGGCAGCGACATTAAAGCATCCAGAAAAAAGGCTGAAGCACAAGGGAGGACAGGAAACTACGGTAAGGCTCACACGCTGCTTTCGATCAGTGCGCTGTGCCCCAGTTGAGCAGGAGTGTGATGAAGCAGCTCAGGAAAGGAAATACCGTCTCTTTACCAGAGCGCTGCTTTCGGCGATGGAACAAAAGGGATGTTTCCTGCCAACCTAAATCCCCTCAGCTGCCAACCAGGAGCTGCTTGTAAGCTGGAGCTCACAGAGCTGGACACTACAGCAGGGGAGAAGCCTTGTCTTGCACACCTCCTGCCCCACCGCCACCCAAAAACATTTTATTTCCTAGCAAAGACGCACTTAAACCTGATTAGGAACCACAGGAGGGCGCCAGCTGAGCTTCTACAGGCTTCCCCTCTGTGTCGCTGGGAGCACGGGAGACCGACACTGAGCTTGGAAGTCCGCACGGTGCCAAAGTACAGACAGGGACACACAGATCCCATACTGTTAATGAAGGAGTTAGGGACCCAACCACTGAAAATCCCCTTCAATAAACGATGTTTGGGTGTTGTGATGTCAGCATGATCAAAGCTCTAAAACACAAAGGAGGAAAAAGCAATCCTGAAACAATACCTGGCTATGTTTAGCACAGTTTTTACACTTTCATGTCTCATCTTCTCCTTGAAATATTGCAGCTCTATCCACAAAGAGTTCAACACGGAGTGTGTACAGCACGTTGCACTCGCGGATTCACCCCGGAGTGCGTTTGAGGATCCCGGCATTTCCTGCACAGCAACGCCGCAGCTAATGAAACCCTGAAAATGCAGATGAATAAAGGGGCTCCAGTATGGCCGACACTGTCCCACGAGGAGCTCTGCTGCATGCCCCAGCAGTAAGGACAACGCTGAGCCCTTTCATGATGCATTCCTCCCCCCCCCACCTGGATTTCCTGAGAGCAGCTCCTGTTGAAAACGGACCCCCCCATGCGTGTTTGTTTTTTAGGTTCAACGACCGCTAAACGTGGCCTTTTTCGGGACTGACATGAAAGGCGGCTGTGTGCAGCTGACGCAGTATTTTGGACCAGGGAAACCCTGTGCCCTTGGCACATAACCTATCGGCCAAGGTTCTTGGAGAGCTCGGCGTTAATCACCGAGAAACGGGCTGTCCCCTCACAGACACGTGGGGTTGCAGGTTGTCCAGCCCTGATACAAGCACTCTCTGGAGACCAGAGCGATTCTGCTTTCGGAAAGGAGTGGTCTGTGAGAAAGAAAGCAACACAATGTGGAACCCAACGATCCGAGACCGCAGGGGCAAGAGTTTTGGAGGAAGAGGTGATACAAGAACAGGAGAAGGTGTTAAAAAACAAGAGGAGGCCATCTGGCCCATCTAGGTAATTGATCTCATCCAGCTGTTTCGTGAGAGATGCCAGATACCATCATAATGGCGGGGTAGCTTGTTCCATAATCCCACAACCCTCATCTTAAATCTCAACACTCTCCCATTAATTAGGAGGACAAAGTATGCGACTTCACTCTATATGCATTGTGGTTAAATACCTGCTCCTCCTCAGCACCCTAATGGCACTGATGCATGCTTGCACTAGCAAGGAGAAGGAAACCCCACTTCAGCCACTGAAATATCAACCATGGAATAGACAGAGGACCCCTCTGCAGCCACAGCACATAAGGCCGTTCTCATCTGGAGCTACAAGAAATCACATTCAAAAACTACAACGCAATTTTGTACCCTACCTAAAGCAATGAACTAGTAAAATGGTCTGTATACGTATAAAGGAGGCGATTGGTCTTTTACAGTTTCGCTAATAAGAGTTTCATCCTGGTGGAAAAGTAAAAAAAAAAAGTTTAAAAAAACACAAGAAAATGATGTGCTTAGCATGTCAGGGTATGATTCTTGAGTTTATAGATGTACAACACCTAGGGATTTGATGAGAATAAAGCTGGTAGAGAGGGGTACAGGGGCTGCACGCCTGTGCACAGCAGCGTCTCTCCTCAACGGGAGATCGGTGTGCAGGACGTCCTGAGCCTGGAGGGGAGTAACAGACGGCTGCCAGGCAGGCATAAAGGTCACTCCCCTGAAATGTAAGAGCCAAACCTAATCCCAGCTGCACCACTTACTGCCCCGTTCATTAAGCAGCCTGGCTGAGTGCGTCCACAGGAAGCTTCCAAAGGTCACAGCACAACGACCTCCCGCACACCGGCGTCTCTCCCGTTCGCCTGACCCCGCTCGGAAAATGGGACAGCTTTTCCAACAGGCTTAATACATGTAGTTCGTTCTTAAAGAAGGACCGAATAGGTTTTTTTTTTCCTCCAAATGCTTGGTCTTTCTTCTTCCAAGGAAGTGAGGATTATCACTTTAACAGACAGTTGTTGTGCACATACAGTACATACAAACAGGCAGTGCAGAGTTACATCTGCACCAGTCTGTAGTATTTTTCATACTAATAAACCGGATCTGGACTATAAAACAGTATTGTGCCTTTTAAGCAGGTTTTAAGTATAGTGGTAGTTTGGCCACTGGGATGTCTGAGAGGCACAGTGGGAAGAACTAGGCAGAGTGATCCAAGTCCGAAAGCTAGTTTGGTATTCTGGCCTCTGTGCCAGGTAAATGCACGTGATGAGGAAAATGCCTGCGTTTCTCATCAACAGGACTCACCATTTCAAACACAGAGTCCCACTGGGCGTAACGGGAGAGACAGCACAACCTGAAGTCCTGCTGCTCTTCTCAACAGCACTGCAAGCGAGCAGGTGCCCGACAGGTCACAAGGGGGCGATGTTGCACAGGCGCAAGCAACTTGTCTCATCAGAGCACAAGCAAAGGACTTGGGGGTCCCCTACTTGGGGGATCCCTGGTTACAGAGAGCTTGAGGCAAAGCCCAGACTCAGAACACGTGTTGTACAGACAAGAGGCTCAACACACACACCAAACAAGCTCCTCTATGAGCTGAGGCACTGTGGAGAACCCATCCAAGTTATGTATGATTCAAGTAAATCTTATTTCTTCAAACGATTATGAGACTCGGTGCACTGCAAACACTAAACAAGACCCTTCATCTGACACAACGAGCTTTCCACGTGGAAGGCTGTCAGTATGAGGATAAATTTCGTTCATACGCTGGTGTATCTGCTGGGGTGCACGTCCGCATGGTATATTTTAAAACGAAAGCAGAGATTGCAGACAAAGCCATGAACTAGATGAAACGTGTGGCTCTTTTTACTGGACGCGACCTGGACACAGGATATCTCCCACATCCAACGAGGCAACACGAGAGACACCAGAATCTACACAACCGGTGCCAATCCATTTCAGCTGGAGCGTCAGGGAGAGCACGGAGGATGGAGAGCTCTGGAATATGAGTGCAGTCCACTCTCTCTCTCTCCCCATTTCCCCCCTGCTCACCTCATTCACACTGCATCTGTGCTGATCTGCATCAAGACTCGTGGCATTCGTCCAGAAAGGGGCTGATCCCGCAGAGCCACAGCCCAGCTGTGTCTAGAGGGTACCCCCGAAATCGCCACCAAACCAATTCATCTTGAGCAGCTCAGTTCAGCTGTGAATGAAAGCACCCATCAGCCTTGCAGGAAGAGGCCTGCCCACTCATCCCAAATCCCACTGAATTGTCAAGCATTGATTCGGATTCGGACCTGAGGAGTTAGGCGAGGTTGACCTGCAATTCCTGCAGGGTAAGGGCTCCCATGCAGCAGAGAGCCTCCCCCACCCTCGTCTCCCGGTAGTACGTTTTCCTCCGGCGGTGTTCAGGTATAGCACAGGCCCCCCTGCTGCAACACAGCACCGACCCGTCACGCCACCCCCACACTCATTCCTCATTCAAACCGAGCTCCGAGCCAGACCTGCAGTCCAAGGAGAGAATGAAATCCAAACAGCTGCCTGGATTATAAACAGGCCCCCCTTGATGAGAAAAGCATATCTCTGCAGCCCAGCACGCTGTGCACACAGGACACTCTGGCACCGAGAGCGCCTTTTTATCCCTCTGCCAGGAAAAGCACCCCTGTGGTCCAACATCTTGTTATACCATGAGCGTACAGGACTGAAGGACAGGCAATCAGAAGCACTAAGCCATACTCACGTTAACTGGTCTAACACTAGCCTCACACTCAAGAGTCAGGCATTCCCATCAAGCGCTTAAAAGCTCTCACCCCCTTAAGTGTCTGCTGCTGTGGGAATGGCTCCATCTCTCAATGCCCACAGGATGATGTCAGTGGCAGGTCTTTGCACTGTGACCTCACGCCACACCAGGTGCAGCGCAGGCACTGCCTCACACAGCGCCATCTGCTGGGCCAATGTGGAAGTGCACGTGCTTTTTGATCAGCTCAAAGAAACCCAGAGCCAACACCCCAATATTTCAAAGTAACGCCTCAGCTCCTGGGGTAGCTAGAAGTCAGATTTTGATTATATCATCTTCCTGAACTACTGGATAATCTGGACTGCTTTACATTCTACATGAAGCACTCCTTGTCATTTAAAGAAGAGCCACAGTTTACTGACAAGGGTTCAGGCTCCAGTACACTGATAAGACCGTGCATGTGTACTTGTACTGTATGTCCAGACATTAATTGAAGTTTTCAGTTGTGACGCCTGCACCCATGGTCAGACATGGTGAGGAAGACTGCCACTGTTCCAAGAGCTGTACAATTAAGACATCACGCTGCAAGCCTGTGTTGCAAACTTCTGGTCTTGTGTCATAAACGCCTTTGTGCTCTTCTTTCGCCTGGACAGAGCAATAGAGGAGATGTGTTCTGCGTGAAATGCTTATTGTTCAGCTTTTATGTTAATGTTGTAGATCCACTTACCCCCGAGTGATCAAAGCCAGCCACTATTAATGCAGAAATACCCCCCCAGCAAGATTTTTAATTTGTTTTGTACAGAAAATGTTAGCATTCAAAATAACATTTCTTTTAGGTGCCTCAGTCACTTGAAAAGCATTCGCAGGGGGAGAAAAAACCTCTTAAAGTTCACCGCGTATCTAGAATCAGCCTATGTCTGACTTGGTAGAGAACTCATGGCACGTCGTCTCCGATATGGACAGCTCCAAAGTAGCATCAGATGTGAACTGCTGCAGCACTGCAGCCGATTCCAACAGGAGGCTTTGTGAAGTCCTCCCGACCTGCAGCCCGTCTTCCACGGCTGCTGTAATGAAGACTCTGTATAAAAACCTTCTTTAGGTCTTTTGTTGTTAGAGAGCCATCTTTGTACTTCACAGGAATTGCACACCTCAGTAAGGAAACCCCTCCTGTCTGAAGGAGGTGGTCCAGTGGTCCAATTCCCCTCCCAGTGCGCTGCCATAGCAGTCAACCCCGACCCGCTGCATCAACAGCACCGCTGCCCACTCGGAACTGGAAACCAAGGCAATGGAGCGATAGAGGAGCACAGAAATGACGGAGATGGACTAAAACGTGGGATGCACAGTGATGTGCTAGCACTTCTGGGACAGGGATTCTCCCATGCAAAAGGCCTTTAATGGACATGGAGAAGGTGTGAGATATCTGGCTGCTGAGGCTAACCACAGCGAGCAGCTGACATGCTGCGCATTGCGCGAGAGTCTCCTCGTGTTCTTCCACTGAGCAGCCCGGGGTGGCTCCACAGAGCTGCTGAAAGCAGCTGCTCGTGCTGTGGCTGGACTTTTGCAGGACAGACCATCTCAGCCCTGCAGCTTCAGACGCGTCTGGACTCTGCGGAGGCACTGGAACTACGAATAAACCAACTAACAGCACCGGCATCATGAACACAACACCTCGGGCAGTCTGGGCCGCGTCTCACAGCACGTGGCTCACAGAGACAAAGACCTAAAAGCAGCATCTTTTTCTGGGAGGGTCACTTGTAAAAGAGCGTGTTGATCAATTGGATTGCGAGGCGTGTTTCTTTTATTAAAACTCCCGCTGCCGCAATCTGGTCAGCTCGCAAAAAAGAAAGTGACATCGCGCTCGTTTCTGCAGGCCTCTTTCAGAGACGGCAACAGCAACACTTTCTCAAGCAGGAAAACCCCCAGGAACTGAGAAGGACCCTTCTCGTTTAAGGGATCGCCGCAGTGCGGCGCGTTCTCGTTATAGTGTCTGCAGACCAGCAGGGTTTGGCACTGTGCTGTCAAGAGGAGGCTCAGATACATCATAAAATCTCAACAGCACACACCCAGCGAAAAGAGACAGGCTGTCCAACCGCTGGTCCAACAACCACTTTTGCACCACACACACACACACACACACACACACACACACACACACCCTTTCCTGCTTGGGGGGGTGTAACACAGCTCTTCTGCCACAAAGAGCTGATGCACACACAGAGACGTGCCATCAACCGAGTCAGCCAGGGCTTTTATCCAAAGGGGTTTAATCAGTAGACACACACGAAGCAGGGCATGTGACTGAAGCATCTCGTGGAAAGGTACAACAGCACTGTCCCACCCGAGATGTGAACCCGCATGAGAGTGGTGGACCCACAGCTTCCAGTGAGGAGTCCAGAGCCCTGCCCGCCGCTCCACACTGTAAGATTCCCCTGCGTTTTGGTGCTGGGAGTTCGGGGCGGACAACTGCAGGAGATGACCCATATTCGAGTGCCTTCTGTCCCGACAGTCAGAGCTGACACGCATCAACACCAGGCTGGATGTCACTGCTCATTAGCGGCGCGGCTTCACTCGAGAGGGGGATGAATGACCCCTTCCATCCGCCAACTTAAATGCAGTTTTTGTTTTGGTCCCTTCTTCTTAATTGAGGACAGGACATTAAACTCATCCCCCCTGCCTGTGGTCCCCCCCCATCTTGCCTGGCAGTGACCCTGACTTGTTGGGGAGGAGAGCCGTGTATTGTGCCCCCAAGAGATACTGGGACCAAGCCTGGCTTCTGTCTGTGGACAGGCAAGTCCAGAACCGCAGTTCAAACTCTTTTCTAAGGTGCCAAAACACAGGAGTGGTGGCTACCGCGTGCCCTCCATTGCTCACACACAGTGCGTGTGTCACGTGTGCACTCAGAGAAAGAAGGACGCTCACACCGATACAGCCAGTGGCAGAGAAGCACCTGTGCACTCTTGGGACTATTAATAAATTCCTGTTGAAAAGGACAGCAACCCGGGGTCAGCTTTCACGTCTCTCCAGGCAGCTGAAGGATGTCCTTCACCTTGAGCTCCAGGGGCAAGCGGAACTTCTTCTTCGTCTCATGTAACTGCTATATATATATTAAAAAAAAAAAACTGAACCGCCCCTCAAGATGTATGGAGCATCTCTTGCGAGTTGCTATTCGGGTTGATGCGAGCGATTTAAAGCAGTGACCGCAGACTTCGACGCGCAGAGCTGTCCGCAGGAAGACACAGCTCCGACAAACGCAGAACCCTCCGAGAAATGTCGGTTTGTTTGCAAGTGCCTCGTGTTCGCGTTTATTGCAAAAGGGGGGCGAATAAAAGTGAATAACACCATCGTCGTGGAGACTCGGAAGAGGAAAGAAAACCTGAAATTCACCCCCCCTCCCCCCCATAAACGAGAGGTTACTCTGATATGGGAACGTCGCTCTTCGGCAAATCGGTTTCCCGAATCCCACCATCCCAAGCTGAGGATTTACAACGTAAACACCTCCTCGACAATGTATTTTTTCAGGACGTTTTCTGCAAACGGGCTCGGTCTATTACGGGGGACGCCGCCACTGTAGTTCTAATCAGAAAACAGTGCAACAGCCAGGCGGTGCAAATTCGTAACACCAGTTAAGAAGAGCAACGATTTAGCAAAAACAGCAGCACACGGCACCTATCCAGTTATCTTTGGTTGGCACGGACTGGGGGGGGTTTGGTGTGACAGTCCGGGCAGCTTTGTCCCTCTCCAGTTAAAGAGACAAAAACAGCCACATCTCATGGAGCTGGTACTGTGTTACTGAGCATGTCTCTTTTCTATTCGGGTTGCGTTATCCAGCAGGACGACAACAACAACAACAACAACAACACCACCGTCTCTGGGATCTCAAACAATAGAGGCAACACCACCACCACCACCAACAACAGCAACACAACTAAAATGAACCAAAGAGCCGCGAAGAAAGTGTGCGCTTTATTTTCACCCGGGGCCAGCCCGGCAGGCCTGCCGACTCACCCATCTTTCCTCTTCGCCTTGTACACATGTCCGTAAGTGCCCCTTCCAACTTTGCAGCCCTCGTATTCAAACAGGTCCTCGACTCGCTCTCTCTCCCCAGTCAGCTTCACTTTGAAATCATAGTCCATTTTCCTCGCCTTTTTTTTCCCCCAAGCGCCGCCTGGGAAGCAGCCCCTCTCTTCGCACCTGGGCTCTACGTATCTATCGATCTTCCCCCCCCCCCCTAGCGCTGCCCCCTCGCCGGGCCGAGATGCGGCATGTACCGGCTGTGCGTGTGGCGGAGAGATGCACGATTTTCTGCAGCGTCTGGGCTCCTGCTGCACCGACACCGACACCGACACCGCTTCTGCTTGCTTCCCTCTCTCTCTCTCTCTCTCGCTTTCTGCAGCTGCGCCTCTCTGCCGGTATCTGCTCGCAGGAGCTGGGCATCAGCGCACGGCAATGTCGCAAAGCGTCGCCAAGCCAGGCTTTAAAATAAAGGACCGTCTGGAAAGGGAGACGTGCGCTTCTGTGCGGCGCACCACGTGGATTTTAACCCCCCGGCCCTTCCGCAGCGAAACCGTCGCTGTTGTCAAGAGGAGCTCCGCTGCGTGGACCAGCGGCAGAGGAAACGTGTGTTTTCCGACCTTCGTAAATCACGTTATCGCGCCGGGCGTTTAAAAAACACGCGCTAAGCCAACTCTTCGGGTTTCTTTTGTTTTTTGGGCTGTCTTTTTCCACAGTTGTGAAGTAACCAGACTGGGTTTAGACTGAACGTCACGAAACCTAAATTTTTATTTTTTGGGGGGGGTATATTTTAACGTCAGAGCAACAAAAACAAACAAAAAAAGGAGATTGGCCGTTTTGTAAACAGATATTGCAGTGTATATATATGTACAAAGATGAGCTCCGAAACTCTAGAGCTCCCTCTACTGGAATTTCGCTTGAGTGACCATGCTAGACGTGAAGAGCATCAGGTTTTGTTCCGGCAACGTTCAGTAAGAAAAAAAGGTCGAATCTCATGTTAATATCCAGTTATAGACGATTGCGAGGACAGTCGTTTACAGACATGAGACTTCTTTTTTTCCCCAGTTCTGCCAGTTGTCACCAGATGCTCTGCCAGATGTCTTTTCCCCCAGCTCTCGCGGGGCGTGTGTGGCACTGGTGTGTGAGACATTTAAGGGTGTCGTCGGGGTCCTGGAGTATTGGAGACGCGCCCAAGTCACGATAGTGGTTGCCCTGCGTGTCTTGCGTGAAAGTCGTGCAAGGAGCGAAGAACTTCGCTGTATAATAAAGTTTAAAGATCCCATGTTGCTCTTCTGAAGAGTAAGGTCTTTAAATCGGTAATCGAGGCTAAATTCCTGGATTTAACCTTAACTTCCCCCTTCAGTTCAACTGAAGAAGCGGTTTCTCAGTCCTCCTCCGCCTCGCCGATCTGCTGTGCAGTGGGGTTCCTGGTCCAGAATGGCCACATGCTCGGTCACACAAGCTGCCCTTCAGTGGTGACTAAGGGGAGACCCCTCCTGTCTGTAAAGCAATTTTGGATGGAGGGGGGTATATAAATTAAGGACTCTTTGTTGGACCTCCATTATTATACTACACTTAAACATCAATGGCCGTGGTACACATACAAGAGGCATCTGTACTTTCAAGTATGCAAACATCAATACATTCCAGGCCTAGAATGGAGCAGGGCAAACTAACCTTAAAACACAAGGTACAAAATGGAAAACACAAATGATGCACTGACATGATTTGCCACTTGTGGCTGTTTCTCCAGGAAAAGACGCTGGGTCACAAGGACATTTCCCACAGAAGTTTGATACAGGCTTTTAACTGGGTGGGGGGAAAAAAAACGCACCATCTGCAGGAACTGGTTAGCATCGCAGCGCAGGGGTCCAGGGTTCAATCCCTGGGGTGCTGTCTGCATGGAGTGTGTATGTTCTCCCACGGTCCAAAGACACGCTGGTGGGCTAGTTGGCTTCTGGGAAGATCGGCCCTGGAGTGTCGGTGTGCTCTGTGACGGACTGCGGTCCCATGCAGTGTGTATCCCACCTTGACCCCAGCTCACTTGTGACCCTGTACTGTTAAAAGGGGTTAGAAAATGGATGGATGGATGTTATACGAATAGAAAGGAACAGGTAATGCGCGTATTCCATGCTGAAAAGAGAAGAAAGAAAACACAACGTTTCGGCCGTGGGGCCTTCTTCAGGTGTCTTTTGTATGACTTGCAGATTCCGCCATGGTATTTACCAGTAAATGCTGTGCGAATCGGAAAACGGTGCAGTATCGTGTTCCAATAGGGAATACGCTACATAGATAGATACTTTATTGATCCCGTGAGGGAAATTGCAGTGCAACAGCAGCTTATAATAATAATAATAATAATAAAAATAAACTTTATTTTATATAGCGCCTTTAAAGGTGGCTTCTCAAAGCGCTTTACAGGATGACAATAACAATAAATAAGAAGACTACAACAATAAATAAAGCTTAACACAGACAACACAGCCACAGTGTAACAAATAATATAATAATAGTACAATACATACAATACAATACAAGAGTTACTCACAGTCTGGACACACAAAGAACAGACTAGAACAGAAGGGGGGGGAGGGGGCGACACTGGTATTCAAGAGTATGGAGATAA
Organism: Lepisosteus oculatus; assembly: GCF_040954835.1. Taxonomy (NCBI): domain Eukaryota; kingdom Metazoa; phylum Chordata; class Actinopteri; order Semionotiformes; family Lepisosteidae; genus Lepisosteus; species Lepisosteus oculatus. The sequence continues at coordinate 5,397,893 of NC_090700.1, read as the reverse complement.
ATCGAAAGGTTTACTTTTAAATCCATGACACGATTTTAATTGAGGCGTTAAAGGAACATATGTACAAAACGTGAGTCTAAAAAAGAAAGCCTAGTGTACTGTACATGTCTCCTGGAGGGGGGGGTGCAATGTATCTCGTCGCTTGTTGCAGGTAGGACTGTATTGGGTGCTGCACTGGTGTTCCCATCTTACACTGTATCCCGGACAGCAGGGGAAGGGAAGAGGACCCGTCCATATTTCAGCTGAGGGTTTCAGGTACTGAAGTGTGCCCGAGCTGTCTTGTCACGGCAGCGGTTCTCCTTGTACGTGTGCCGTCTTCCCTGGACGGAGCGTCTGCTCTCTTTGCGGTGCCATTTTGTGTATCGCGAGCACTGAAACGGTCTACACGGCGGTGGTGAGGCAACGCAATCTCACTGTATAGGTTACGCGTTTGTTTGCATGGACACGCACGTCCGCAAGACAGAACAGCACCGGCGGCGGGGCTGGGGTTTTTTTCAAAGGGAATCCGAGGCGTATTTTGCGGGGATTTCGGGAGACCGACGCTGTCTTTTGTGTCTTCTTCGCGATGAAATATCCGGGGCCCGACTCTCATTTTTTTTTTGTTTTCTGTTTGTCCCGCCTCCCCGCTCAGCTGTTTGGGCGTTTCGTCTGTCAATATACGGGTCTGGGCCCACTGATTGGTAGGGAGCCCTGTAAGGCTTGTAGTATTTGTATCTAGGGTTAGTGTATTTTTTACGAAGGCCCATCTTCGCTCTGTATAAACCATTTTATGCACTGATTTTACATTTCACTTCATGATACTGTGTTTGGCTTCTATTTTTGTTTAACCTTAAATTTTAGAGTGGGCGCCTAATCGCGCGTTGCTACGGAGAGCACGTATCTTCCGTGTACTCTTAAAAAAATGAGAAAGCAGCTTTCTGCACCAGGTTGTTTTTAATTGAAAATTTTTTTAGACTGTTCCTTCCATTTGCTGGCTCTGCTGGGGAGATAAAAAAACATATTTTCGTCGCAGAGCCTTTTAGACAAATGCAGAGATCATGCCTAACAGATGTTTATTTCTGTGTACCAACAGCTCCGCAGTGAAACTTTGTTGGAGTTTAAGATGGTATATGTGATAAGGAATTATATTCTGGTCTCAGTGGTTGATACGGTCATTTTTCATTGGGATAGACGTTTCTGGATAGTGACTGAGACATGAACAGCCCCGTGTGAATGGACTGTGTTTTTGTTATCCTAACAGATACACTCCCAGTTTATGCTACTGGAGACAGCACTTTTTCTTGGTTATTTCAAGGTTGTTTCCTCGTAGTGCATAAACGGGCATAAGGATTCAGATGAAGCAAACGTCATTTTAAAGGTGTAAGTTGTAATGAATCATAAAAGCAACACAAGTACAGTCAGTAATATTTCCAGTGGATCCAAACATAGCGAGAGTCTGACAGCTTACAGCTTATAGCCCTCACAGCAGCTGTACTGAAAACTGAAATCTGCACAATACTCTGCATATTGTTTTGCTAGGAGTTTTTGTCCAATTTGAGCAGCCAGCCCCACCTGCTTTCTGCCCACAGAGTGCACCAAGGGCTTGAGCTGTGTCATGTTGCAGTCCTGGAGGTACAGGACTCCCGGTTTCGATTCTTCAGGCCCACAGGGTATTCAGAGCCTGTACGCTGCTGACTGCTGACACTGCTGTCATGTTTCATGTCGCCAGACTATTGCTTTCTGACAGATGCCAGGCAATTTGAGGTTTTCCTCATGCGGTGCTTTGTGGATTTATTTCCCCCCATTACTGCTTTTGTCAAAATGTTGTGCGGCAGTGATAACGGTTTTCTCATTATATACGTGCAGCGGGAGACTGTGGACAGGCCGTCTGCGGGCCGGATATGATGTTCTCGGGTTCCAGGTTTCGAATGAATTTGAACGAATGGATGCAAAGTTAAAAGTTAATAGTGCAGAGGAAAGCCCCGAAACCCTGCTGTTTGTTTCGCTCGCCAGCCTCACGGAGTGTGTTCTCCCGGTAAACTCCCCCCCCCTCCTCCTTCAGGCAGCCGGAGCGGTTTCCGTGGCGATGGACCCTCCCAGCCCTGCGGCGCCCGGCGGGCGGGACGAGCGGCGGCGGCAGGAGGAGAGGCTGCGCCGCGAGGAGGCGTACTACCAGTTCATCGACGGGCTGAGCGAGGACGAGTACCGCCTCATGAGGGACAGCAACCTCCTGGGCACGCCAGGTACGCGGGTCCCCCTGCCTGGCCCGGTGACACTGCCCCCTGCTGGGCGGGGGTTTGAGGCTGCGCTTGCTGGGAGATCAGATGAGGTCGCTTCACTGGCCCGATACAGTTTCTTGCATTAGGAGTTCGTCTTTTCGCAGACCCCAGCTTGCTCTCCTTGAGACACACAGACAGGGAGAGAGAAGCTCAGGATTGGAGCGCAGGGTCGGCCGTTTATATGGCGCAGCCCTGGAGCGCTCGGGGTGAAGGGCCGTGCTCGGGGGCCCCTATGGAGTAGATAGATAGATGAGACTTTATTGATCCCGTAGGGAAATTGATGTGTTACAGCAGTCCAGCCCAGGACAAGCAAAACAGACATCAGAATAGTTATAAAACAAAAGACAAACAAGATAAATAAAAATAAATACATAGGTGTGTGCAAAATGTGCTGATCATAGTCACTGTAAAAACAATAAAATATGTGCAAAATGTGCATAGGTTTATACAGACTGATTGTCCAAAACGTACAATGGAGCAAACATGCTGTCCATAGAGGAGCAAATGAAGGGCTAACAGTCCTAGCCTAGGGAAGTGTTATACACCCTGACAGCCGCCGGGAGGAAAGACCTGCGGAAACGTTCCTCTGCCGGCCGCAGGATTTGAACCTGCAACCTCCCAACCACAGGCGCTAGGAGTTCGTACCCCTGGCGATTATTTTTTATTTTGGGGGCCCTTTCAACTGCCCTCTTCCTTCCGTTCCATCCTGGAGTAAAAGCGGGCGCCCCTCCACAGAGGGCACGGGCAGAGGGCGTCTGTGGAGACGCTCTCTCGGGTGGGCTTTGGGACTCGAGGTCGAGGGTCTTGAGCCGCCTCGGCTCTCCGGCTCTCCGGCTCTCCGGCCTGACCGGCTCTTCGTGTCCCCCCCCCCGTGCAGGAGAGGTGACGGCGGAGGAGCTGCGCCGGCGTCTGGACGGGGCGAAGGAGAGGCTGTCCGCCCAGCCGCCTGCGGGGGCCGGCCCGCCTGCGGAGGAGGACGCGAGCAGCGGTGAGGCCCCTCCTCTCCCTCGCGGCACGCCGCCTAAACCCCTTCCGCCTCGTTCTCTTTCTACTGCATCGAAAAAGCGTTTCGAAACGAGTCGTTTCTTGTATCGCGGTCGTTTTGACCGCAAGCGTGGCGTTTCGTTTTGCGGCGGGCGGGGGCGGGGGCGCTCCCGCCGCCCCCTCACGCCGGCCGCTGTCTCTCTCTGGTCCCCAGGGAGCCCCGACGCCCCGGGGGAGTCCTCCGGCAGCGACTCCCTGCTGGAGTGGCTGAACACGTTCCGGCGGACCGGGAACGCCACCCGCAGCGGCCAGAGCGGCAACCAGACCTGGCGCGCGGTGAGCCGCACCAACCCCAACAGCGGCGAGTTCCGCTTCAGCCTGGAGATCAACATCAACCACGAGCAGCCCGAGGGGGCGGAGGCCGGCGAGCCCGCGGACCTGCGCCTCGACCCCGGCGGCCCGCCGGCCTCCCGCCCCGCCGGGAGGGCCCACCTGCACAGGAGGGCGCCGGGCCCCTCGGCGGCCCGGAGGACCGAACCCCCCCAGGAGCCCCCTGCCGGCAGGGGGAGGGGCCTGCGGAGGGGCGAGCCCCCGGAGCCGCCGGCCCAGCCCTGGAGGGCGAGGACGAGTGGGGGGCGGCGGGGGCGGACTCCGCGCGCCTCCGAGGAGCAGGCCGCGGACGCCCGGGCGGGGCTGGACTGCCCCCGGGTGCACCCTGAGCCCGAGCCGCGGGGGGGCGAGGCCCCCGCCGCCCAGCCGCGGAGGAGCAGGACTAGAGCCAGGGGCCGGGCGCGGGCCGACTCGGCCCAGCGCGGGGGCGCCCGCAGCGCGGCGGGCCGGCGCAGTCGCTCTCCGCTGCGCTCGGAGCCCAGTGACTCGGTGCCCGCAGCGGGCAGGCAGGGGGAAGGCGTGGGCGGCACCACCGCCGGCGGGCTCGTGGCCCTGGGCGGCACGGCCATGGCGGTCGATGAGCCAGTCAGGGAGCAGGGCGGGGAGCCCCCAGCGCCCCTCGCTGCCCCCGAAGCGGGCGCAGAGGACGCGGAGTCCCATTCCTCAGCCTCGGGCGGCGTGCGGCGGCACCCCACCATCATGTTGGACCTCCAGGTGCGCCGGATCCGTCCCGGGGAGAACCGGGACCGGGACAGCATCGCCAGCCGCACGCGGTCCCGGGTGCGCATGGCGGAGAACACCGTCACCTTCGAGAGCGACAGCGGGGGGTTCCGGCGCACCATCTCGCGCTCGGAGCGCGCGGGCATCCGCACCTACGTCAGCACCATCCGCATCCCGCTGCGCCGCATCTCGGAGACGGGCCTGGGCGAGCCCTCCTCCACGGCGCTGCGCTCCATCCTGCGCCAGATCATGACCGGCTTCGGGGAGCTCAGCTCGCTGATGGAGACCGAGGCCGACTCCGAGGCCGCTGGGGCGGGCCTGGAGGGGAGCCCCGCCGTGCAGGCCTTCCGTCTCCACGGCGACGAGGCCGCCGCCGCCGCCGCCGCCCAGGGGCCGGCGGAGCCGCCGTCGCAGGAGGGGGCGGGGGCGAGGGGGCTGGAGGAGCGGCTGACGGGGGGCGCCCATTCCCAGCTCCTGGCGCAGCCGGGAGAGGGCCGACCGGCCGGCAGGGACACCAACAACCTGGTGGAGAACGGCACGCTGCCCATCCTGCGGCTGGCGCACTTCTTCCTGCTCAACGACGACGACGACGAGGAGCACCCCCGCGGCCTGACCAAAGAGCAGATCGACAACCTGTCCACCCGCACCTACGGCCAGGCCAGCCTGGAGGGGGAGCTGGGCCGCGCCTGCAGCGTCTGCATCAACGAGTACGCCCAGGGGAACAAGCTGAGGAGGCTGCCCTGCGCGCACGAGTTCCACATCCACTGCATCGACCGCTGGCTGTCCGAGAACAACACCTGCCCCATCTGCCGGCAGCCCGTCCTGCACCCCCACCACGTCTGACCGGCCCCCCCCGGCTGCCCCCGTCTGTACATACCGCTTTCATGTTTCAAGTGTTAAATTCATGGTAATGAGCGTAAGGTAGAACCAAAAAAAAAAAAGAAAAGACAAACGGATGAGAACGCTTAAAACAGAAGTAACTAAAGCTATATTTTTTTAGACTTTTTTTGAGTTGAGCACTTTTTTTAGAAGCATCGGTCGTCCGTTTAATGAAAGCCCCCTCCCGGTTTCGTTTTCGGCGTTTCTACGTGAGGTCCGGCGGATGGCAGATTTTTGTAAGGAAAACCTGACCATCGGACATGCTAGCAGTGATGCCCAGTGGCTATAAGTCCGCTATTAACATTTTACTCAGTTAAATGGAAGAATATTAAATGTTTTTTCCAACTTTATCTTTTTAAACAATCGACAGGACGCAAAACCAGCCCAAGCACATCAAAACTACGTGTAATTATCGACTGTCATCTTGGGTCAGTAAAATAAAAAATAGTGTTAATCTATCTGTTCATTCTGTTTCATTGACGGTTTTTAAAACTCTAAAGAAAATGTCATTTAAGCCCACACGTATGAGAGCCCCCCTCAGTTCTCTACCCCATCTAATGAGGTTGAATTATTATCCGTTTTATGGTAGTCAACGGGTCGTGTTTGGCGTTAAAGCATTACAACTCAGAATCCTTCAGTTTTTTGTTTTTCACCAGAAATGAGAAATTCTTGAAGATCTTAAGAAATTGAATGTTCGTTTTTTAATATACTCACCGAAAGACGGAGTTAGATCCCATATAGTTGCAGAATGTTTCCCAGAAAGCCTGTTATATGGATAACGTTTATCAAAAGCAGAACTGTTTTTTTTCTCTTCTAGGCACTCACCCGAGAAATAACGTTATATATGTTACATATTTGGATGTAACGTTTGCAAATGGATCTGGGGCTAGTTTTCCCATCTGAGGTCCCAGCTGTGTTGGATTTCAGTACAACTGCATATAATAGTTTTTCAAGGGTGTGCCTTTTTCTGTGTGGGGGTGGGGAAGCTATTTGATTAGGGAGAGTTTGTGTGTCTGTGTGTTACCCGTTTGCTTCTGCAGCCGAGTTATCACTTTAATTATAGAGCAGGACTTTGTTGGGATTAGTTCTAAAACATAAAACCAGACAAACATGGGTTATAAGTGAGAAATTCTCTTCCTTCCCTCCAGGTGAAGCTGTTTCGACCACTTTCTTTTTTATGATGGAGAACATATTTTGTACTGTTGTTTATTTTTGTTTCTTGTTCTGCTCTAGTTGTAGATTGTTAAGTTCACAAAATAACCAATTACAAATTGTTTCAGCTATTGCTATAACCACTCTGACAAGTGCTTTACAGATGCATACAGCTAATATATCTGTCAAGCATGTAGCCAGAGAAAACTCTGCCCCCTGGTGGTTTGTTTGGAAATTATCCTCAGATTGCATTTATCTGATTGCATTTAGATTTAACATAGCAAACCCCTTATCCTCTGAACTGGCCCACGCATTGCTCTGGAGTTACTGTGCACAAGCTTAACTTATAAGGCACATTTTGTAACAAGTCTTACAAATTTGTGAACAATCGTGGAACATCATTGAGGTTCAGATGCATCCATGTCTGCTGGGAGCTCTCAGGAAACAGCTGCCATTTTCAGCTTGCTGTTTTCACAGTTTCAGGATGTCCTTAGAGCAAAACTGTACCCTTTACAGTCATTATGCAAACAGAAGCCCCGTTGTGAACTTTTGTACCACTGCCGGCTGTTGCCGCACTTTTTAATCATTCCCCACCTTCGCAATTGGTTTTATTTGTATAGTTCTATTTTTTTGTGTAGCAGATGGGGTTCACAGTAATGTCTGATGATTTCTTAGATATGGGAAGACCTTTTTTCCCTTTAATAAAAAAAGCCAACAGGTAGATTATGTTCCAAAGCTGGCTGAGGATCTGCGCCTGTGGCTGGAAGGTTGCCAGTTCAAATCCCACAGCCGGCAGAAGAATCCTACTCCCTTGGGCCCCTGAGCAAGGCCCTTAACCCCAGCTGCTCCAGGGGCGCTGTACAATGGCTGACCCTGTGCTCTGACCACAGGCTCTCTCCCTGTCTGTGTCTCATGGAGAGCAAGTTGGGGTATGTAAAAAGACAAATTCCTATCGCAAGAAATTGTATAAGGCCAATCAAATTATCTTAAATACCCAGAACCTGTAAAGCCTCTGGAGTTCATGCCCATTTAGCATTCCAGAAAATGTCATATTGGCACCACAAAAGGGTACCTTTGTTTTTGTCAACTTTTTTTCATAACAGAACAGACTGAAAGCACAATACAACCGTTTCTTTAAAACAAGAACCACTTCCCACATACCTGCAAGAGGTGGCGGACTTTAGAAGCCATCTGTTGTCTGTGAGACTGAACTAATTCCCTGGCAGGGAAAAACTCATTTTTGACAGAAGATGACACTTGTGTTTTTCAGGTGCAATATGGTGATGGTTTGCAACTTGAGTCAAATAGGGTATTTTCCTAAACTTAAATTGCATGTCATTATCTGTTAATCTATAGCTCCACAATTTTATATGTATAAGTGTAATTTATCACCACTTTAAATACATAATTCCACTATCATATTTTAAATGATGGCACAGAGTTTTTATCCATGATTTTCTCTCTTATGTCTCCGTGTTTTATGCACACATTTTTTCATTTTATTTTAAAAGTGGGAGAGGGAGGTGAATCTCTCCTGTCTCTGCATTAACTGTTTCTTGTCTGTCAGCAGTGATGCCAGAATCCAAATGAAGGGATAAAAAAATGAGGCTCTGCAAATGCTGAAGGAGTATCTATTGCCTGAGTTTTTAAATTTCCACAAAGGTTCAACTGATGTGAAGTTTCAGAACCTTTAAATATATGTTCAGTGCTGATATAAGATAAAACACATGGATTCTTCTCTGTGTACTGTTTTTACCACTACATGTTTTTCCAGAACTTTGAGCTAAAACCTAAATACATGCTTTACTGACTGGCTGGAGCTTTAGTCTCTGCGCATTTATTTCAGTCCTGACTGCACTTTTGACCATCAAACATTGTGGGTTGTTTTAATCATGTTCAGCCTTATCAGCTCAGTTGATGCTGTTTTACATCTATTTGAGGGTGTTCACCATTCAAACAGTTAAGAGGTGAGAAAATGGGTTTAATTGATTATCTGAAAATGAGTTCAACAGTTAGGAAATATGGGGACATCACCATGTAGAGCTGATATTTTTTTAATTTCTTGGGGACTTTTTTTTACTTTTTTCAAAGTGCTGCTATAAAATGTCAGCATCCTGCAGAATTAGGTGAAAAGTTGTTCTAAAGATAGGATTATCTGGCAAAACAGATATTAATGATTTATTATGATTTCGTTTAGGTTTAGTCACTCAATTACAACGAGGGTGTTAGACTCCTGCTTGTTAAATGTCTCAGTACATCATCCATCAGCCTGCGTTTAAGACACTACTTTGACAACTCTGCAAGTGCACTTTTACTGAGTGTTGCGCAGAATGCAGATGAAGAACGAGTTTTGTAATGCTGCAGAAGGCTGGGGTGGGGTAAACCGCTGTTGCTTTCTGACTGCAGTCCCTTCTGCGTGGAGCTTGTGTGTTCTCTCACATCGGCCTCAATTTCCTCTGGTCTCCTCCTGACTACTAATATCGCGCCAACTTGCTGCAGCCCTTGCCAGGGGGTTAATCAGCCACCTTATGGAAAGAGATGGATGCAGGGAGTAAACAAAAAGACTACGGAGGGTACTGAACTCCCGGTGTGCCATGGATGTTCATATCTTACACAAGGCAGTCATCGCCGCACACAGCGGTGCTGTTTCAAATTGATTTTAATGTGAAGAACCCACTGCTTGCTTGGTCATTCGTGGTTTACTGTGGTTTACTGCTCCTCTCTGCCACCTCAGTGGCTGTATACATTAGCAATAGGAAGTCGGTATTGTGCCATGTAATCGCGTGATGCGCTTTTTGCGCCCAGATTGCACCCTTTCCTACGGCGTCCCCCCTTCAGGGGTGGGTGGCAGCGATATAAATCGGCCGTGAAATGGAAAATTATTCACGATGGAAAATCGCAACATGGACTTGCAGGTACAGCTTGAGACGGCCTGGGGCTCGGCTGCATTACAGTATTTTAAAGCAACCGGAGAAATGACCCCTCTGTCCTACAGCGATGACGCACGACTCGTTCTGTACGAGGCCCTGACCTTTTTTTTTAAAAGTCCACACATTTTAAAATCGCGTTGCCGGAAGTACTGCGGGGGGCAGGTAATTATTCCTAACAATTATTGATAAGATTTAGGAGACTCAAGTCTTGCACAGCACCGCCCTAGACCCGCTTGCGCTTGGCAATAGTGAACTTTAATTGAACACTTGCAGAGCAGGTAACCGCTTTTTTAAAATGCTGTTACAAAGGCCTGGATTGCCGAAGAATACCATTAAGGTACTGAGAAGTCTCAGTACCTTAATGGTATAGCGGTTGGTTGGCGACCTCTCATAACAGATAACACACATCTGATGGCTGATTACAACTTGTATGGCTTGTAAAGATGGTTTACAAGTGTGAATAAATAGGATTTAAAAACTGGAATATTAAAAAAACAAACAAATACATCAGTGGCAATTGAACGTCTTGCCCTTAAAATGCACACACGACATTTAAAACATGTTTGAACAAAACGGAGGGGAATGTAGAGAGACTTAAACGATTCAATTAAAGAAAAAAACAGTAACCCTTCGGCTCTCAGCATGGAGTTTAGCAAAAGGGTTCAATTAGCATTTCAATTTCACCCTCGATTCAATGTAGCATTGAAAGACACGTGAAAATGAGGGGGAAAGAAGGAAAAAAAAAACGTGGTGATTGTGAGAGAGGAACTGGGGTTTACTGAAACAGCTGACGGTCTTCCCCCCTCGATCTGCAGCTGCTGGACTGCGCTGTGCCTGGGAGAGACGGGGCGCGTTCACCCTTCTCCTTGGTACAGCCGGTCTAACGAACGCCGCTTGAGACATTAGCCAGCTCCGGTCCGCTCCACAGTTAATCTGCCCGTCCCAGACCGCCTCTGGGTAATTATGCGACGGTGCTGTGGCTAACACGCTTCGTCATGGCGAGGTGTTCTGATCAGCGGGCTGTGTCGATGACGGGCTGCTCCCGGAGCGCCGCGCTGCACCCGGCGCCCCGTCATTAGGCTGCCGGGCCCCCGAGCGAGGAGCATGTCCGCTTGTCTGCCGCGCGATCCCGCCTCGAGAGAGACCCCGTCACGATGTATTTCAATAGGAAATCGAAGAAGATCCACTCGGAAGGAGGTGAGTGAGACAGAGGGGGACAGAAATAGCTCTAGCGGAGGAGGGATGCGGCGGGGAGGGGGCGGTGTGATTTGGAAAAAATATACATATATACATTACAGTGGTATGTGCTAGTAAACACGATGGTGTCGCTACATATGGGGCAGTACGCTGAAAGGTGCGTCGCATCATGCTTATCAGATGAATTAATACTGCATTCATTGAATATTCCACCCCCTGCCTCCAATACAGCCTTCATCGTGCGTGTGCTGACTGCGGTCCTGCGGCACCTTGAGTTCAGCGCCACAGACATTCACACGGCATAACACGGGTGTCGCAGTTCCACGTACGGGACTTGGGGCGGATCTCTGGATGTGTTTCTCGTGCTGTTTTTTAAAAAAACCTCTAGGTTTCTGCCATCGCCCCCCAGCTCCCTCGCTTCTGCGGGTATTCAGCTAATCTGATACCCAGAGTGTGGCCGGTCGGTCTCTTGGCGACGAAAACATCTCGCCGAGCCTCACGCAGACACGGGTGAAACGGGACCGTCTGCTGCACTCATTTCTTTTTTAGTGCCATACGCGCACGTCAGGCCTGCGGTGTCACCGCCGAAGCGACCTAGAAAGGGCTACAGCCATCTCCGTTTTTGCGGTTCCGCAGTGTTCAGGCTGGTTGCGTAGGGCCGACGACAGAAAAGCGCTTTACTGCGGCTCAGCTAGGACGGCAGACCTCGCCGGGAGCCTGTTTACAGCGCGGTGCGCCGGGAAATCCGCTTGCGTGACCAAGGGACGCGTAGCTGTCGAAGGGGAAAGGGGCGTGGGCCATTCCCTGGCCTGGGAGAAAATGAGCCAAACTAACCCATTTCGCGGGCATGTCGCTACAGGCACGAACTCGGGGGGTCTTGATTGAAGGGTTCGGAATAGACTTGCGGGGTGCTCTTGACAGCATCCGTGTCCGACCCTCCGGCGGTGCCTGTGCGGGCCGGCCTGTGGACCGCTCTCCGACGATGCGCTTTGCAACCTGTTGCTAAAGGTACCGGGAGACAACCCTCCGCTGAGCTACAGCGGTAACACCCGCTTGGGTCGGAGGCGAGCGAGAGCAAGTACACCCCGAGCAGCTTGAGAGCCGCGCAGCAGATCGACGGGGTATTTCTGTTACCGTCAGAACGTATTGACAGAGGCTCTTGGCACCTGCAGGCACCTGCGTCACTGATCCTGCGGAGTATTAACCTGGTTTCGCTTCGGAGAGCGACCTCGGCGGCCCAGGCGCTGCCTCTGCGCTAACAAGGGTTAGTCTTAGACGCCAAGTACACTGCGTGCCCTCATTTTACAGGAACAGCCACACGGTGTTTGGACGGTGTTTTTTTTGGGGGGAAGGTGGAGGATAGGATGGCGGAGCAGAGGGCCGAAGTTTCTGTCGTATAGCACCAGCAGACCCTAAAACCTGCCCAGAACAGTTGAGGGAGACCGTTCACGACCGGTCTCGGACCAGAAAGGTCTGCTGTGTCTGTGCAGTCCCACCCTGACCTCCAGTCCAGGTCCGCCAGGCTGTCCCGGCCTGCAGCCCTGCACAGAGCCCCCGTCCTGACCTGACCCGTCCTTCGGATGAGACGTTAAACCGAGGTCCTGACTCTCTGTGGTCATTAAAAATCCCAGGGCGCTTCTCGAAAAGAGTAGGGGTGTAACCCCGGCGTCCTGCCCAAATTTCCAATTGGCTTTTACCAATCATGGCCTCCTAATAATCCCCCTCTATGAATTGGCATTACTCTGCTCTCCTCCCTGATAGCTGATGTGTGGTGAGCGTTCTGGCGCACTATGGCTGCAGTCGCATCACCCAGGTGGGGCTGCACACTGGTGGTGGTGGAGGGGATCCCCATTACCTGTAAAGCGCTTTGAGTGGAGTGTCCAGAAAAGCGCTATATAAGTGTAAGCGATTATTATTATTATTATTATTATTATTATTATTATTGCTGTGCTGCCAGCTGCCAGTAGGGCGGGACGCAGTTTATGTTTACCAAGCAGAAGGTCGCAGTTCCTGAACACGAGTGCCGTTTTCCTTGGTTAGAACTCGTACCTCCCCTGGCGGGAATCCCCAGTTCCCTTTGAAGACCGAACGCTCCCGCGATGGATGGAGGCCCGCTTCGTCGTTCCCTGTCCGCAAAACGGAGGCGGCTCTTGTCTTGAGAGGCACCGCGCTGTTGTGCTCTGCCCGCCTGCGGCTCAGGTCCCGGGCCCGCAGGAGCTGGGTGTTCGAGTCCAGTCCGTCTGCGTGTGTGCACCTCTGCACCAGCAGCAGCTCCCTGATCTTCCCAGCACGTCAGTGTTTACAGCACATCCATGCATCCCAGCTCCTTCCTGGGCAGGCTGCTTGGGTTTCCCCTGCCAACGAGAGAAAAAGAACAGTGTTAAGTACTGTCCATCACACCCTAGATGAGGGTGAAAAAAAGAGAGGCCAAGCTTTTTCCCCTGTGGCTGATCCACTGCGACCTGTGACCAGAGAGGATGTCTGTGTGTTGCAGAGCCCTGCTGTAGTGCCTGTTGTGTCTTTGCTCACCCTCCAGAGTGCCCTGCAATGTGTCTGTTTGTCTGACCACAATAGCTGACAGCTTAGAGCAGTTTGGCCTTTTTTGTTGAACGACCATAGAGCGATCCATAATGAACACAAGAAGCACAGAGCCGATATATGCAGTACAGTATATATTCACTTTGTGCTATAAAGTGCCATGATTCAGATACCTGGTTTTAATGTTTATTGTAAACAGCTGTTTAACATATTACATATTTAAATGAATTAAAATGATCATGATGTAACCTAAACTGTGGGTTACACTCACCTACCCAAAGGTTGTACCTGGAGCTCCACAGGTATTAAGAGATCCCACCGATCCAGAAAACCACCCCGAGGGTGTCCAACAGCAGTCTGTCCACCAGGGGGCAGGGCGGGCTATATTTCTCAGCCTCAGCACCACACAGCAGACCTGAAGTGTTAATTATGCCAAGACTGGGGCGCCCTGATTCCTGCCAGGCGTTAACCCTCATTACCTCAGGGCCCCTTAACAACTGGGGCAGGGATTTATCACTGACTAAGTCTTCTGGCCACAAGCTTGAACCTAATATTCTCTCTGGAGTGGTAGTGGGATTTCAGGGAATAAGAAAGAGGCCTCCGACACTTCATTGTGCCAAACCGAGTTAGAAATAAGGCTTTTAGCTTTCGATAGATGGGGTTCAGTCTGCTGCACAGTGTAATTATTTTAGGACCCGAACAAGAACTCTTCATGAACGTTCGGTATTGTAGGCTCATTTACCTTATCTTTCTGGTTGCGCGTCCTGTTGAGCATGAAGCTCGCAGTCACGGGCTGTTGTTTCCGTTTCAGCGTGTTGTGTGATCCAGAAGATCGTAATTCCGAACAGAATCCCGAATGCAGGGTGCCAATACAAGTAGCATTGCAAGAGCTCCCCGATACCCACTGGCTGTATCAGTGTTGTTGTTGCGTCTTGGAAAGGTTTGCTGTTACGGCGTGTGAAACAGTAGCCGGACGCAGTGTCAGAACTACGCGCCGTAGTGCCGAAGGCTGAGGCTGGAGCAGCGGATAGCATTCCCGTGGGAGACAGAAGCGGGCAGTCACAACGAGAGCCAGCTGTGGGACGGGGGACAGGGAAGAGGGGGAATCGAGAATCGCAGGAGGGAGCGGGCAGGGCAGAGTGTGGCCCGCGGAGCGAGCATGGGTTCGACAGCTGGCAGCGTTTGTCAGCACGCAGCAGGGAAGGGTCTGCACCGGGGGACGCTGCGCGCAGGGTGTCCGGGTAGGATTGTGGTTGCCTAGCAACACCTCGCATCCCAGCGAACGGCTCCTGCAACACTACAAGTAAACGCTTTTCATAAGAGGGGACCATGGGAAGGGTACAGTGCGGGGGGGGGGGGGGGCTAAGCGGGCTTTTTGAATGTCCTGCACTTGGACAGGAGGCCAGAGGGATTGACAGCAACCTTGATTTCCATCTAAGGTTGGCAGGTAAGTTCGTAACCACAGCTAGTGAGACTGCAGAGGGGGGGCAGAGCTGCATGACTTCCCCAGGAAGAGCTGGCCCGAGTGGGGCAGGAAGAGGAGAGGGTGTTTATCATCGTGGCAGTGCACTGAATCAAGGCTGACAGACATACAAACTGAACTGAACCTCTCCAAACACCTTTTAAAAAAAATAATATTTCACTTAATGTCAAATTCCCCACATCTGGGTCACTACATTGTCTTTTTTAACTTTATTTTTCTGGTCAGAAAACAAGATTCATTTCACAAAGAGCATGCTTTTTCAGTGTGTAGACAGTCACAGCAGAGTCTCCATGAAGTCTCGGCTGGCTTTAGTTGGGCTGGAGGGATGTCTTTGGTATTCGAAGCAGCCTTGAAACAGGTCTCTATTTAGAGCACGTTTCTAATGCATCCTTGACTTTGTCAAAGGTCGTCTTCATCTGTGGGCTGTAAATTTAAGTGGTGATAAGTGACTGATCGGAGCGGTAACGTTAACCTTGTTCATACTAGACAAATGCTAAAAGGGAATAGACATTGATTCCTGTTTCTTTTTCTTGTTGTTCATGTCATTTTGGCCTCGTTTCCCTTTCAGAGCAATTAGTTTTGACCAGGCTTAGCAAGGACACTGCTTGCCTCTCTCCCCAAAGTGATGAAGAAGGTATGGGAGCCAGGATATGCTCAAGGATGTCAGATAAGCGCTTTCCTGGGACATTTGATAAACGTGAGTGCACGTGGAGGGGCCTGGCCTCAGTCTGTCGGGAATGGGGACTGACATTAGAACTGCATGCGTCTTCTCTGCCCTCCTCTTTACAGTACAGCAGCCCTCAGCCAAGACCCACACTGCATGGAGGGGACAGCGCCATCTGCTCACAGCTCATTGGGTTCATCAGGGCGTTTTTTACAAGTCACCATTATTTTTGCATTATTTATAGTACTAGTATGCTGTAATGGGTGCATTAAAAATATATGCCGTGTTCTCAGACACACCCCAAAATAGTGTGCAAGTTTATATATTTATGTTCCATCCTGGTCATTTACTGGGCTCCAACGTCCTCTAGTTTCACCTCCATAGCTGCCTCACTAACAAGGAGAATGTGGAGTCACTGCACACTGCTCAGTATCGGAACAGACCTGCTCAGTCACAATCTGGAATTGCAGTAGTGCATGCATGGGTCACAACACTGCATGTTTGTGTGCATTTGCTCGGGTTGGCATGTGACTATCAAACCTTCATTGTGGCTTCTGCTGCAGAGCACCAGCGCTGACTAACTGGAAACAAAAACAGCTTGCTTTTTTATCAGTAGCAATAGAGCAGGCATCTTCTGCTCAATATGTCTGGGCAACACAGCGGTTTTCTTGCTTTTAATTTGAATCCTGTCCTCTATCCAGGGCCCACTGTGAAATTTCTATTGAGATGTTGAAGTCAGGATTTTGGGAGAGACGGGCCGGCGTCTTGTCCAGGGTGTATCCTGCCTTGCGCCTCTTGCTTGTGGGGATGGGCTCTGGCTCCCCTGCGATCCAGTATTGGATATAGGGGTTAGATTAAGGGGGTTGGGAATGACTCTTAATCTCTCCTTAGTAAGAGCTCAGGGGCTGCTGTTTCCCCAGTTTTGATTTAGTTTTGCGCTTTGCTCATCAGGAAGGGTTTAGGAGAGTGGGCAGGCTTTTCTTTCTTAGGGATCACGGGTGTGATTTACTGGGTTTGATGAGCTGGGCCTGCACTGGTGTAATGTGCCACAGCTCTGGCACATTGTCAGAGGTCTGTAGAAAAACGGGCTCTTAACGTTACCTTAACGTTCTTTATAAGAGACCATCTTCTTTCCCATCCTCTCCTCTCAGCTAGTGCTGGTGAATGCAGACCTGATGCCAAAATATTGGATTTACTGCAGTGAAAGCTACACTTGAGTGTAGTATTGTTGATTCAGCCCAGTGTTTCTGGTGAAGAGGATCAGTCTTCCTGATTCTCTGGAGGCTAGGCTAGTGATGGATTGCACTACAGTGTTTCAGCCATCTCTGCCTTGGCTGTCTGGATGACGGGCAGATGTTCTTAGACACAGACTGAACATAAGAACAAATATCTCATCTAGCCCTTTTGATAGTAGCTAGTTGATCCAAGGATATCACCCAGCTGTTTCTTACAGGAAGCCAGGGTACCAGCTTTGACAGTGTAGTTCGTTTTTCGTTTTCACGCACCTTCTTTGGGGGAAGAGGTGCCTCCTGATTGCTGTTGTGAACGCACTTCGGCGAAGTCTCTGCTTGCGTCCTGTGCTTCACGTTGTCTGATCTGAGGAGGCCCCCTGGTGGCCTTCTCGACTCGGGACTAAAACGATTCCCTTCCTTCAAGTCTGTCAGTGTAGGAGATGTAGCTCACCACTCTTCGGCTTCTTAGCCGAGCTCTGTCGGGGGGGGGGGAGATATCAGGACTGTGCTGGCTGTGTGATCGCGACCGAGACCTCTGCCCTGCCGGCTCTCTGGCTCGGGTCCAGGGTGGCGAAGGGTGAGCTGGCACTCCCAGCTCCCTCTCTGTCCCGGTGTTCCCCCCTGTGCGCCCCGCTGCCTCTGGGGGCGCCGGGCCCTGCGGCGGATTACAGGGAGAGCTGCGGAAGGGCCGGGATTAGGCAGGGGAAGTGGCGGCTCTAATCGGCTTTCCAGACGTCCGCTCGGCCGGAGACGCCGCGTCCGAGGGGCTGAGGGCTGGGAGACATTCGCCATGCCGCGGGCGGGCAGGCACCTGCGGGGACAGGGCTCCATAGGTAACTACCTTTCTTGCCACCCACCCCTTGGCACAGACAGGGTGAAGACCAGGCATGGCTTCTGTGCCATGATAAGAGAGGCACGTGCACAGAGTCTTAACTGGTCTGAATCTAATCCTGCAGAGGCTGACAGGCAGTGCTTGCACTCGGTCCTTCTCGGGAAGAGGAGTGAGGGCCTGTCACTGTCAGCGCGGCGCTGAACCTTCATCCGGTACCATGCAGTGCTGTACTGACCCCGTGGTTTCCTGATCTTGCACACTGTGATTTGCTTTGCTACTCTGTACCACGCAGTACAGTATTGATGTGTGCTGTCCTCTACCTTCTTACTCTGTACAGAAAGGGTTTTCGGATGGATCTTTCTGCTGAAGATGTAGATGTACATTGGACGTCCCTTACAGAACGAATCTGAAGGTTCCTGTAGAGGTGTTCTGATTGTCTGTAGAAACGGAGGTCTTCAATAGGTTCTTTTGTACAGCAGAGCTCCAGTGACTTTAGAAATACTGTGCACCATGGGCTAGGTGTGCTAGTCCAGGGGTCGTAACCTCTGTTTTCTTTCGGTTGTGTCTGTTTTGGGGACAGCTGTGCGAAATGATGACTCGGGATTCGGAGGAGTTTTCCTAGAAGGACGCATGACCCCTTTGGTTAAACTTTTAGATTTCTTTCATGCACAGTAAGTGGACTTCAGACAACAGAGGAATCTTTTTGTGCAGCTCTGCTGTGAAGATGGGATCGGAAAGAAAGTTCAGAACAAGGAGTGTCCTCTCAGGGCGCCTGTGCTGGCTGGCTTTGATCTGTCAGCACCGAAGAGGGGGAAAGAGAGAACCAGCTGAAACAGGTCATTAGAGGGAAACCAGCACATGAACAGCGATAGAAACCTGATTCTTTATTTGCACTATAGGTAGATCTGCTTCAGATCTCACTAAAGTGCACAATGAAAGGTGAAGAAAACGCATTTTATCCCACCAACAGCACACTAAAAAAATGATTATATTACATTACCTACAGAAGAAACTAGCAAAACCGGTCTTGGCAGTACTTCTGCGTTGAGTGAAGTCCTGCTGCCATGAGCACTGAAAACTGCATGAGCACCCATTTTTCCATGTCATTCTTCTGCCCAGAAAAAGGTTTATTGCATTGAATCGCGCAGATGTTGCAAGAGTTTTGTTGCCTGGCTAAGCGAAGATAAGTACCAACAGCACACAAGGTTTATGGCTTTTTGCTTTCCAAGGTCGTATTCCCAGCTGTGTGTGCAGTCGGGGGTCTGTTCACAACTCTGCTGATGACAGACTAGGGGATCCACACACCCGTTCGTCTGCGGCTGGCTGGCCAGCGCACACGCAGGTTTATCTGTTGAACCAGCTTCCAGGGCATTGTCTCTCCTTCTTCATCAGTCAGAGCTGGGACAAAGAAGGCCTGCCCTCACCCCTTGTGTGCACGCCTGGTCTGTGTTGCCCTCCTATCGCAGAGCTCCACCTTTCCCACCTCCTGCTGGAAGATCTCTGTGCCTCTCTGCCCATCAGGGCCTTTGTGGTACATTATTTTCTGCCCATGTGTGCTCCAGGGGGGAAAGATAACAAAAAGAAAAGGTCTCTGTGAAAGAGCTGCACCCGTTAGGAACAGGTGCATGTCCTGCTTTCTAGACGTGTGGGACATTTGAGCTTTGGATTATAGTGAGGTCTTCTTTGGAGAGACCCTGTGCAGTAGATTTAAGTTTACTTTATTTATTTTTTTTTATCTTCCTTGCCTCAGAAGGGCAGCTTTGAAGCAGACAGCTCTGTTTGAATTGTCTGTATAGAACTGACATTTGATGAGAAAATGTGTTACACTACTGCCGATTTGCAAGATCGAAGTGTTGGGAAGACTCACGACATTGAATTTGTTTGTACTTACTTCTGTTGCACATGGGCATGGGCCCAAGCTTGATATAATTGTAGATGGATGGTACTGGGCTGTAATCTGTAATACAGACACGGCTTATCTCCAGTGATGGTTTACAGTGTGCTCCAGGGGCCATGCCTCATCCCTGTAAACAGAACAGGAAGACGGATCCCTGCTCAGACGGAGGACCGGGGAAGCAGATTGCACTGGAGAACAGTGCATGTTTGAGGATGCCTGCTCGAAACCTGCGACCACACCCAGCGGCAGCAACGCCGTGGGCTGTGTGGGTGTGCCTGTCTTTACTGGTGCACGCAAGGCCCATGTCCTGCTCGAACCCTGAAGAATGCTTCAGGCTGGACTCGAAGTGGGGGAAAAGGAGCATGTGTGACCGAAGATGTCAAATCCTGTTTAATACCTTCGCAGGTTGTTGGCACATCACTTTGGACCATGCAGACTGACACCTGCAGTGCATGTGCCTGCGCAAGAGGTAGCTTGGTAGCCAGAGGCAAGGCCTGATGGGCTGAGATGGCTTGGAAAGATTCTGTCGCAGCTGGTGACGCAGTTGATGAGATGCTGGACTGACAGGAGCGGCAGCTCTAGAAGGCGAGCCCAGCACGCTGTTCCCACAGAAAGCTGTTGGTCTGCACTCGCTGGAGACGGCGCTTCTCCGGTCGGGGTACAGGAAGCGAGTCCTGACCACCCCCCCCCCCGCCCGCGTGTTCTTCAGCTCCCGTGGGATTATAACCCAGCGAGGGGAAACACGCCCTTCACACGGCCTCTCTCTCAACGACACATCGCTTCGTTAGTTTAAGTACACGTCTGAGTGGCATAAAACCTTTGTTCATCTCTTTAAGTGTTATTGCTTTTATTAATTATTAACGTAATGTCCCGATGTTTAATCCTGAACCCTTTAACGCTATGATATATAATTAAAGGTTTCCCAGAGGCAAATGCGCAACGGTAAAAGAATATATTTTAGCGCCTCTCGGGTTCACGGGGGTATGCGCCCTCGCCGCTGCCGCCTCAGGTCGGCCCCCCCACCACTGGGGACTCGAACCCGGGCCTCCGGCGTCACTCAACAGGGACCCGGCCAGTTGAACTGAAGGGTAGCCTCCCGTCAGCCCGGCGGCTGAGGTCCCTGCTATTCGCAGGGAAGGGCGGTGACGTCACCGCGCTGGCAAGCCGGCTCGCACAACCTGCAAAAGCGTCCGTATGCGTTACAATACTGTGAAACTTTAAAAAGCGTCAAAAAAAAGTCATTTGGGTCGCCAGATGCGGCGTTTCCAAAGCGAGCCTCCAAAAAAAAAATACGTTTGTAACCTCTGGAAACGGGAAAATGACCAAGTGTCTCGGACTCGGAATCCGCCAAAACGTCGACTTACAAAGTCAAGGGTTAACAGTCCCCCCTTCGAACTGTTAGCTGACATGAAATCAGATTATTCCTCAAGTCAGGTCAAACGTTTTTTTTTTAATTTATTTCAAACGGCGACAACAGCAAAACAGCGGGACTCTCGCCGTCATGCATAACGGATTGAAACTGTCAACCCGGCCGCCCCGGAGAGGCGTGCTGGCCCTTTAAAAGGGGCTGAAGGCTAGAGCCCCTGCGCTCCGAGGAGGAGCACGCTAGCGGGGGCCGAGGGCGAGCGAGCGAGCGAGCGTCTCCCTGCCCCGACGGCACCCTCCGCGACGGGGCGTGTGTGCGGAGCCGCAGGCGGGCGAGCAAGGGGAGCTCTCCTGGCGGCTCCATCACTCTTCGCCTCGGCCGGCCTGCAGCAGCTGGGTAAACCCGGCCCTTTTCTCCCCCCGAAACTGCCTGCGCGGAGGACGCTTTTCATTATTCATCCCCTCCCGGTGCCCGAGGGCGGAAGCGGCGCTCCCGGAGCTGAGCTCGCAGGGAGGAGACGAGTGCCGGAGAGAGGAGGAGGAGGAGATGGGAGGAATAATCGGGGAAGGGGGGTGGTGGTGGCAAAGCCTATCGCTGCGCGATGCCGCCTATTATCGTGCTTCGACTCCTGTCATCATCAACCCCAGATGGAACTGAGCCTCCGCTGCCTGAGAGGCGGGAGCGGAGCGCGTTAAATATAAACAAACAAACCCCACAACAAAAGCGTGGCGTATAGTGCCTCCATCAGCAGGTTGCTTTATTCGCCCGGGGGGTCCCCCCTCTGGGCACAGCTGGTGCCGGTGGTGTCGCTTTCTGAGCGGCCGGAAAGAGAGGGGGGGACGCTTGTCGGGAACGTGTCATCCAGCGCAGGTGGGGCGCGCGGGGGGTTGAGAGAGAGAGCGAGCGTGCGAGGGAGAGCCGGGGTGGCGCGCGCTCGGCATCACTTAGCGACGGTGCGCCTGTCACCGCGGCACGTTCCGACAGGGGTCTGACCGCCTCTCTCTCTCTGTCTCTGTCTCTGTCTTTCTCTCTCTCCCTCCTCCTCTCCTCTCTCTCTCTCTCGCCATCTCCCTGCCTGCCTGCCTGCTCTCCTCTCCTCTCCTCTCCTCTCCCGCTGGCCCATCCCTCCCAACTGCGCCGGGGCAGGACCCACCTGTTCGTCCTCGGGCTACCGGAAAGCGGAGGATGAGATGTCCGGCACCACGTCCCAGGCCGACCCGCTGGACGCCGCGGCTCGGACCCTCGTCCTGAACCAGCCGCAGCTCACCAAGTTCTGCGACAACCACGTCAGGTGAGGCGAGTCCGGACCCAGCCCTTGCCCTCGCCGCCCTCAATGTAGACAATTAAGTAGCAGTTCCTACTTTTTCTTAACCCGCAGTTTGTTTCCGTTGCAAAGGAGCAAGTAACGGGTTTATTCCGTTACTGAGAAGGGAAGGAAGAAAACACAACGTTTCGGCTGTGGAGCCTTCTTCGGGTTTGTTTGTTTGTGTGTTTTAATGAAATTAACAACGCTTCTGGAGACTTCTGTTTTGTGTTTGTGGCCGCTTTTTAAACAAAAAAACAAATGACCCGCAGGCCGTGTCAGATCGCAAGCCCGGATACTTCGGGAAAACGGTTCCTACTTTTCGCGACACTAGGTTTAAATCACGCGTGCTTCCGATCGTAGTTTCTGATTTGATGTGTGTGGGGTTCATAAATAGGCGGCGATTTTGTCGTTTCGTCGGAGCAGGCTTCGTTAGCATCCTCGGCGGGACCGACCTCACGCCTCGTCATGTCGGTTAGGTTCATGACTCCCGGCCTTTGCAACTGTTACAGTGAACGCTAAAACCGTGACACAATCGTGCTAATTCCCCCCAGTGAAAGATTACAAGTACAGAATATCTCCTTTGTGCCTCCCGCAGTTGTATCAGTGGGCAGCAACTGACAGCAACTACAAAAAACTTCGAATCCTATTGAGTATGTCTCCGTATATAACGTAAAAGTGCGTGGAATAAAAGAAAAAAAATAGTATATTTACCACAAAAGCTGGATGTAAAAAAAAAAAAGTTTTACAACCTTGCAACGGTGAAGGTTAAGACAATTTACATTTAGTTGAAAAAAGGGCTTCCTTATCGAACATTTGTGAATAATGTTTCTATGGTAATCTGAATACTACGTGTGAAGTGCTGTTTTGCTGTTATGCTCTGGCAGCTGTTTATTCAAACTGTACTGTTTGAGTAACACCAGTTGGTACAACAGATACTGACTGTATAAGGAGCTCTAAGGCATGTAGTACAACAGGTAGCGGATAATGTTGAAATGAGTGATGTAGCCCATTGCCCAGAACTGAGTGCTGAATAAAACATGACCGGCGGGATTGATGTCATCACGTCAGAAGACACGCAGCAGCTCCCATCGTGGCTGAACAGTGAGAATGTGTGAAGCTGCCCAGAGGGTGGAAGGGCTTCAGTAACGCTCTCTGAGGTGTCGTTTAGGCCATTATTCGAGCTTTACCTTTAACTTTTATCTCTTTCATACACACAAGACATCTCGCATTCACACAAAACATCTCACATTCACTGGGTTTATCTCTTTCATACACACAACACTCTCACATTCACTAGTTTTATCTCTCTCACACACACAACACTCTCACATTCACTAGTTTTCTCTCTCTCACACACACAACACTCTCACATTCACTAGTTTTCTCTCTCACACACACAACACTCTCACATTCACTAGTTTTATCTCTTACACACACACAACACTCTCACATTCACTAGTTTTATCTCTTACATACACAACACTCACATTCACTAGTTTTATCTCTCACACACACAACACTCTCACATTCACTAGTTTTATCTCTCACACACACAACACTCTCACATTCACTAGTTTTCTCTCTCACACACACAACACTCTCACATTCACTAGTTTTCTCTCTCACACACACAACACTCTCACATTCACTAGTTTTATCTCTTTCATACACACAACACTCTCACATTCACTAGTTTTATCTCTTACACACACAACACTCTCACATTCACCAGTTTTATCTCTTACATACACAACACTCACATTCACTAGTTTTATCTCTCACACACACAACACTCTCACATTCACTAGTTTTATCTCTTTCATACACACAACACTCTCACATTCACTAGTTTTATCTCTCACACACACAACACTCTCACATTCACTAGTTTTATCTCTTACACACACACAACACTCTCACATTCACTAGTTTTCTCTCTCACACACACAACACTCTCACATTCACTAGTTTTCTCTCTCACACACACAACACTCTCACATTCACTAGTTTCACCTCTCACATACACACAAAAAGATGGAAGAACACTCATCGCAGGCGTGGTAGCCGATGACAATGAAGCTATTGCTTCTGGTGGGGGTGTTCTCCAAGACCATAGTTGTAAAAAAGAATTTGTTCTCAACTGACTTCTATAGCTGAATCAAAGCTTAAAAATATAACGATCATGTTCTTATTAGATTTAAAATGTAATTATAAAGTTGTGCTTAGTCCAGAGAGCTGCATTTACGGTGTCTATGTACTCATTCTGGGGCTTCTGTGCCACCCCCTTCTCTGAGCCATGAACTTCACTGAGGCTGGCAGTTTAGATCACACTTGATTGCGTGAGGCACTGAGATAGGAAGAGGAGGATTCTCTGGCACGTGCACCCACTCTGTGTGTTCAGCACAGAACTGTTAATCCAAATCCCTGTTTGACACCATTGGAGCACTTAATATAAGAGATGTATAAGGAGCCCACCTGGAGAGCGTCTCAGCAGACTAAGGCTTGACCCCTGTGCACCCAGTCAGCCCTGTAGTTCCCACCATTGCCACCATGCAGCTAAACAGCACAAATTACTGTATCCCAGAGAGATGTGGAAGAGACACGACAGCCACAAAAAACATTTGAGGTATTATCATAATGTAATAAAGCCTGTTATTTTCTTATATATAGCTCATATTCTGCTTTCGGTTTTAAAAATGGCTGAATGAGCACTATAGATTGAAAATTCAACTACTTTTGAAGCACTCAGTGCCCATTAGTGTAGGCCATTAGTGCGCTTTATTTCGGTGCCTTATGTTTGTTGCATTGTTTTCAGTTTAATTCCAAAGTGGAGGTCTATTTTTAAGAACTTATTGACTGGTCATTGAGATTAAAGGCCTTCTTTTTTCTAACAAAGCAGAACATTGTCCGTTAGACTCCTACTCCACCACAATGTAGTATACAGTATATTACTCTAATGTACCTCTTTCTTCTTCATCCTCACTAAGCACCTAGGTTATTGCCAGCTTGTGGACTTTTATTAACTATATGTTGTTGGAACAAGCATCATTGAAGCTCCTATGTAGCAATCTCCAGACTTATCAATATATTCTGTTTTCTTTTGTCGGAAGTGCACCACAGCATCTCGCCTGTCTGCTCCAGTGTGCTGTATACAGTAATTGGAAGTCAAACCACATGTTTAAGAAGTTTGTACAGATGAACTACCCAGTCTTTATTGGTCTTTATAGAGTAGTAAGATGAAGAGTAATTTTAAAACCTTTCACTTCAAAGCAAAATTAGCTTTTTGTACCTCCCAAATACAAGTTTATATACATTTTATATCTGTTGTACAGAGTATGGATCAGGGGGAAAAATGTCAGTGTTTTATAAACTAGACCTGGATTGATGTTCTCAATTTTGGTTTTTTTGAAGCTGCAAGCCTTTAGGGAAGGTCTCTTGTAGTTAAACTGTTTGCAAACATTGAGAAAATGAATACTTGGAGCATTTGAAAAACTGAACTTGCTTTGTGACAAAAAAGCAATGCAGTCCTGAAGGGTTTTTGTGGAATATTATACTACCAGTGTGTCCATAAAAACTACATGGCCCCAGTACTAACCCACACATAAGATTCTGCTGGACCTAGAGTATTTGTCAGGTAAAAATGAGGATACGTGCTGGAATTTGTAAATATTTTGGTGTGTAAATGCTACATATTTTTTGCATGAATTGCATTTTTTCTACGTGAAAGCAGAGATACAGAAATTGTTACTAATTGTTATAGTTAAGTAGGGTTTCCTGGATGGCATTGAATCAGTGCTAAGATAGAATGAAGCTTTCAGGCTTAGAGCTGCAGATCCCACTGTTTAATATCAAAGATTAGTGCACTGCTGTCTCTTCTTTAATTTTTTCAGAGTAGTGTTAAATAATTACATTGCCATCTTATCTTGCTGAGTGCTGTTTACCTTTTAAACTTGTTATAAAGCGAGAGAGCCATTAGTGCATGTAGCATTGTGTTATAGTGCTGTTTGTCTGAGTACAGAGCGATACTCTACTCCAACACGTTAATAAATAGTCCTATCACCCTAAATGAGAATATAAGAACAGTTCCAATTAAGGGGAGACCATTCTGCTCTTGTTTAATAGAGCTAAATGATTCCATTCTACAGTTTTTTTCTTGGAAGAGTATAAGCTTCAAAAATGGTTGGAAAATGTGGCTCAGCCCACAGCCCACAACTCTAAACATGTGTCTTATGTACAGCATTTGATTCTAAATGCACTTCCATGTAACACTTGTCTTCTCTGGGTCATGTTTTCCTGTTGATGAAGACGTCTGCTGTGCTTTTTGCTTTTTCTGTGCAAGACTTCAAAGATTAATTTCTTTCAGGCTCTCAGTTTTAAGACGTTTCTTCAAGACACCGGAATGTATCTAAATGGTGTTCTCTGGCCTGATTCCAGTTGTGACCAACATTGTACCCACTATTATGCGTCACTTGATCATTGCAACACTAAGTGCTATAACCAAGCATCTTCTATGTAGTGTATCTATTCCTTATCATGTTCTTAAATTTGTCATTGTTTCATTTTTAATTTCTGTATGTCTCAGTCTGTGTAATCAGTCATTCTAGGCAATTATGAAACAATAACACAGCAGGAATGGCATATTAATTCAATAACGGTGAGTGCAACAACAAACGTAACATATCAGTGAAAGGTCTGCCCATTGCCTCTGATCCAGAGTAGTATGTCTGTCACTAGTTTGTCTGGGATTATGTTTTTCTGGGATAACTTTAGTACTGCTGTCTGAATCTAATGCCATGGACCTGAAACATTATTTCATATGTGTAAATAAAAAGTACTAAAAGGCATTTTCCTGGGCTTGGAATGGTGTGTGGTCTGCATCCATCAAAAATGGCATCCATAAAAATGTTTTTGGCATCCATTCCTACCTGGTATCAATCTGATAAAATAATATTTACTATCTTTTTACTCATGATATCAGTTGCTAAACCTCTCATTTTGGATTTGTGCTGCCATTAAGCAATATCTGTAGCTCTCTAGTGGAGAAACTCAAACTCTCACAGCAATGATACCCACCCAGTGACAGGCCTTCAAAAAAGCTACACATCTTTTATCTCAGCCCAGTCAGTGACCTTTGTACTGTATCCGTTTAGGCACACATTACTGAGTAATCATCACTGGAAATACTTTTTCATTCCCAAGAATACGGTTAAGTCCTTGTGACATTTTGCTGTGATCAATTTTGCATGGTCACTTTGCAGTTGAAAAAGATTTGCTCACACACTGTGCACACAGGTATTTGTATTTTAGCGTGTTTTCTCCCATTGTGTATTGCGGTTTAACATAGCTGTGTGTGCTTTTGTCTGATTCTATAGTGCTTTACTACAGCATGCTTCTTTTGTCATGGTGTATCACGGCAGACCCTTAGAAGAAAAAGGCACTGCAGGCTCTCTTGCAGTCAGTGCAGAGCTGCACACTTCAGCTCAACATTTCCTTTGACACTGCTGCTGTCAGGCACCAAGAATGGAAAAGAAGGGGATGATTTCAGATGGTTAGATTTCTTACTGATATTGTTCTCCTCCGTATTGATTTTCAATGTGAAAGAAAGGGACCAAAGCCAGCAGACTGATCCTACCTTCATTAAAATTTGATTCAGTTCCTGTTGTTTAAAAGTGTGGCTCTGTGCCGCGTCCATGGCAGTAGTTGTCATAAAACTACTGTATATTGGATGCATCTCATCTATTCATTTAAAAACAGCTTCTCGTTGCAATCTGTTACTCAGCTGGATTTCACTGCATATTCAGAGAGTTGTTATTATTATCATTATTAAGTAGCTGCTGCACAGCTAACTGACTGATTGCTCTGAGCAGGTGAGCCTTGAGCTCATTTCCCTGACTCATTAGTCAAATGAACATGTCCAAGGTCTGTTAGCCTTGTTAATAATTAATGCGTGAGGAGTTTTCAGAACCTTTTTTAGAGTCTTCAGGAAGGGATTAATTTTGCTAGATTAGAACCTGGCACTGGACAGATCTTCAGCGCAGCATTTTTACTGTTTCTGATAAAGAGTGTCTTATCATTTGCTATTGTGCCAACATGTATAGCACAGATGCTTGTCCTTATATGCTTATATGCAGATTTCTCATTGCTGATTGAAATATCACATTGTAGAGTTATTTTCAGTCACCAGCTGTCTTTGTGTCAGTTATTGACATCACAGAAAACTTCAAAGATGACCTGGATTATGAGCATTTTGGAGTTCAGTGTCTCTCTTTAGCCCGGCTTTGTGCTTGTTCAGTGATCCTTCCTATTGCATCCCTACTGCTTCCCAGAAGCTGCTAGAATAGGCTAGAGGTTTAAAGCACAGTTCCATATGTGACAAGGTGGACTGTGAGACTCCAGCACTGAGCACCCTAAAATTTAATCTCCATTCCCCGAATAATGACCCTGCCTGTGATGTGATATCACTAATCATTAACTAATGTTATATCTAACAATAACACAAATATTCGGGAAAGGATAAAACAACCCATGTCTCCTATTGTATTCCAATCATTTTCCCATGCTTTTTAGTATTTTGCCTTGATTACAGTGCATAAAAAAACTGGTACACTGCTTTGCACGATGTCTTTATTATTCGTTTTAATAAACGACAGCCGGTTTGAGCCTGATAGCTTTTTATTCATATTTGTTAGGTTTAAATGAGATATTTATTCATATTTAAACATATTGGTTTATTTGTGTGGTCTGCGAGAAGTAGCAGTTCATGGTTCATGCTTGCCTTGACAAGATAAGAAGCAATATTCTAACTGCAGCACAAAGATGTGAAAGCTGCCCCTGTGGGAGCAGAGCCCATGTTGTTTTAGGGATTCTCCTTGGTTGTTGTAATCTGGTCATCTGTCATCAGATCAGCCTTGATCATGTACTGCATGGACTGCTCGAGCTGAAGGTTTGTGCGTGTTCCGTTTGTAAGTACTGTAAATCATCCTTAAGAAAGGCATTACAATACTAACCATGGAAATTGTTGTTTTGCAGGCTGTATGGAATAATTGTGAATAATTGGTTTCTTCACCCTTTACTGAACACAGAAAGAGAATGACAGCTGGTAACTCCAGAGTGCTATTAGCAATCAGTCCTAAAGAGACAAGACACTTTTTACTGCTGAAAATCATGCGGCAGACAGATCGCTATGAATAGCAGTAATTGCAATAGTAGTGCATCAATAATAGTAGAAATATTAGCTCAAACAAGCATGTTCATCAGTTTAATAAGTGTAATAACTATTGATTGTTACAATAAAGTTGTTTGGCTCAGATAGATAACATTATTGAACATTCATTTATTTCAGTAAGAGGTAAACAGATCATTGTAGTGCACTTCCACACTGGAAATGCAAAGTATTACTAAGTACTACATGTGAAAGGCAAACCTTCTGAGCTGCAGAATTATAATAATTACCCCAGTGCCGTAGTTTACATTCCACAGGTGATGTTCATTAAACAGTGTGTATTAGAAAATAAATTGTCAGTGTATAGATAAGGTTTGTCTTTCCGTGTTAATGTTGGAGCTGACATTGACGAATGGCGACCTCCCAGGCTGGGCTCTCTGAGCTGCTGATCACTGCAGTGCCCGGCAGGAGGGGAGATGCGTGCTCCGGTGTGGTCCTGGGCAGTTCAGATGAGGCTTCTTCTTAGATTATCATTACTGGATTATTACCTTGAGAAAAACAAAAACCTCAGATACGCACATGCTGCAGGTATATTCAGAAACTAGCTGTAGCTGTATGTTTTTGAGACCATGTTTGCTGACCATGTATAGAAGTGTTTCAGAGCACTTTGCTTTATAAGGTGTGAAGGCGTAGATATTTAGACTTGACCACCGAGAGCAATCTGTCTGACATGAGGCCTGGCCCAAACTCAGGTCCAGCAGACCTGGAGGAAAGCAGCCACAGTGACTGCACCAAAGACAAATGACATTACTGTGAAACAAATGTTTTTAAGATTATTGTTTTTCTAAGATGAAAATCTTTTCCTCAAATCTTAACATGTTGATAGATTACTAAGATATACAGTGGGCTCTTTCAGTCCATGCCTTTGCAGGCTTTTGGTCCAACTCTCCCTTAATTTGGTAATTGATCTTACTGCTGTAGGTCACTTAAATAATTAAGAATTACCGTCAGCAAAGACTTTTAGTGCAGTGGAAGGCTCAAGGTTGCCTTCCCATAGTTAAACTGTCTCTGTCTCAGGAAGGCTGTCAGCGTTTACCATGTTTGCTCTCTGTCTCCTCTCCCTAGCACGGCGAAGTACAGTGTGCTCACCTTCCTGCCACGCTTCCTCTATGAGCAGATCCGAAGGGCTGCCAATGCCTTCTTCCTCTTCATCGCCTTGCTGCAGGTAAGGCTGCTGGCCGCTCCCAGTCACTGACTGACCAGAGCCTCCGCCCTAAACACCTCTGCTCTTCTCTGACTCCCCAACGTGAAGCAAGCAGTGCACTAACGAACCACTTGGATGTTATGTATTCAGTCATGTCTGGCACTGATGAGATAGGGGCTGACAGGGCTATTCTGCACAGGGTAGATCCAGTTACACCCAGTTTTGGATTCCTAATGAATAGAAAAACCATGCATGGTGCTCCAAACCCACCAGTCTTGTGTTGTTTTGTCAGCATGTTGGCTCTGCGTCAGTCCCTTCTTTTCCACTGCAGACTGAGACGAAATTCAGTCCTGCACTCTTTTAAAGCTCACTTCCATGGATCCACCATTTGGACAACATCATTTTTTTATGTCTCATGATCATGGGGAAGTGAACATCCACTTCACTTCAAGGGCAAAGAGTTAAAAACCAAGGTCTAGCGTTTTTCCATGTGTACAGTATGTAGACAGAGAATCAAAAACATCCATTTGCCAATCTGTAGTTAGGGCTGTGAAGAGGTTTGATTTTAATTAGTTTTGCTGTATTGGCCTTGCTAAAACCTGGTCATGAGAGTGGGGCTGTCACATACTGTACATAAGAACTCTTTCTCTTACATAAGAGAAAAGCCATTGAGCTGCTGCATGGGTGTAAAGGGTGAGAGTGGGGTGGAGAGAGGGATGAGAACCTGGGTAAATTACCATCCTGATGGACAAGACTAGGGTTTGACCTCCTCCCGAAATCTCATTCAAAACTCCATTTAAGTGAATCCCGTTTGTCCTTTTTAGGGCAGTAGAACAGCAATGACCATGCGATCAGTGAATTTTTGCCTCATTTGTTGGGAGAACTGGCTTTTCTTTCCCTAGTGCTCTTTCTCCTGATGAGAAACTGTTTATCTGTACAGACCCTTCACCCTGACAAAACACAGCAACTGAGAACCACTCAGATAGCATCTCTGAAGATTTACAATCAGTGAAAAATGAGATAAGATTGTATATATAAACTCTGTAGGGTTCTGTGCTGAAGGTTTGTTTTTGCAATTTAGATTCATAGCCTAGCATCATGGAATGTATAACTGCAAGTACGGTTGCTCTGAAAATAGGAGCAAAATATGTATCATTTAACATCCTTGGGTTCACTGACGCATGTACAGTACACAACCTTCTGAAAGAAAGATGGCTGTGATTAACAGTACATAAACATAGAATGTAGCTGGAGAGTTTGAATCCTATCTCCAGACTTTCAAAGGCAGTTCCAAATGACTTAAGTGTAATAATATGACCCAGTGGACCTCTGACTTCATGTGAGCATGACCTAAACAAATACTCGTACAAGTCATGGAATGTCATTGATAAGAACGGCCAAAAAGTCAGTCCCTTTCTTTGGAAAGTAGTTTCACGACTGTGATGTTCTGAGCTGTGAAACCATTCAAGATGTCGTGGTGCTGAATGTATTTCATGATGTCTATTGTCGGTATGTTATACCGAAGGATTTGAGCTCTGGTAAAACCTGATATAGCTGCTCCTGGGATTAATAACACTGCTTTCTCAAAACAGCGATTAACCAGTCAGTTAGAGAATCAGTGCCTTTTTTTAACCCATTTCTCCAGCAAATCCCAGACGTGTCTCCCACTGGCAGGTACACCACCCTGGTGCCCCTCATCTTCATCCTGACTGTGGCTGGAATCAAAGAGATTATTGAGGACTATGTGAGTGTGCTGTTCTGCCATTCTGACTCATAGCACTGCATGAGTCCCTGCAACCCTAGAGTCACAGCATAGATCTATAAAGAATGGGGATTATTATCTGCAGATTGGCTCTTATGATAACCAGGCTGATGTTCTGTAAAACATTTGTATTTTCATTAAGATTTTATGGATTGTTTGTTACATGTATATATAATTTAGATAAATAGCAAAAGTGCTTGTAATTTAGTTTTATACCTTCCATATAACTTAGTCTAAGTGATCTTAGACATTTCATCTTTCCCTAAGGTGGCATAATAACCTGTTCTTATTTGAATCCCATAAACAAGAAATTAGGGATGTGGAAATTTGTGCATTTTGTTTTAACTTTACTGTTGATTTTACCACAGAAAAGGCACAAAGCAGATAACACTGTCAACAAAAAGAAGACCATAGGTAAATCACCAATTTCTTGTTAGAACTGTGTTAATCAATGAATGTGGCGATGCATGTGAACTGATTATCATTTAAATTGAATTCTTTAATTGATGGGGAAGCTTCTGATTTTTTATAAGAGCTCAGGAAGACTTCAAGAACTTAAGAAAGGTTACAGACAAGAAGATCCATAAATTAGTAGCTAATTAATCCATAAATGTGATTACTTCATCTCCTGCCGTAAAATTATTTTTAATTTAATTCGTTTTCAGTCTGATTGCATTGCAGTGCCCTGTCTTAGTAGACAGGGATGTTAAAATCTGCCTGTTCGCTGATACAAACAGTTGTTTATTCTCTTCCAGTTTTAAGGAATGGAGCCTGGCAGACGGTGATATGGAAACAGGTATGTAGGGGTATTTTAGAGCAGGGGGTGTCCACTCCTGGTCCAGGTTTAGAGAAGGGGTTCCCCCTGGAAGAGAAGACAGAGGCTGAGGGATGTTATTAATGAAGCCTGCTGCTTTTCCCAAGAACAAAAGCTTTCTTTGATGAATGGAGAGTGAAAGTTAATTTTAGCGCATTCTTTTAAATATTCCACGAAGGTCTGGCTGAATAATGCATGAGTGAACGACTGGGAGCAGCCATGTGAGTTATGTGTCGAGACTTTGACGTACTTTACTGCTCTTCAGCTAATTGAACGGGCATGTCTGGCGCTACACTACATGTGGAAAATCTCACTAATTATAGGTGAAAACCTTTAAAATGCACAATTATCCATAGGCGTAGACTTTGTGAAAACCAGGGCTTTATCCTAAAAACATGTTACTGTGTTAGAAATAGGTCTCATTTTCAAAGTGGCTGGACATCATTGTCCTCCTGTTGGAAACACAGAGGCTGTGTGAGTGAGGTGTGATCACAGGACAATCCAGATGTTTGTACAGGGCTGCACTGGTGCTCATGTAAATAGGATCCATGTAGTGGCAGAAGACTTACAGGAGCACTTCGGAAACTTTGGATAGCGAAGGATATTTAGTCTCTTGTCTCTGTTTCCACCTTAAACGTTTATAATGAATGTCTGAAAGCCTGTTTTTAAAGTAACATCATGCCTGGGTGCATGGTTATATTATTGTAAAGTTGTAAAGAAATCCCAGCAACACTTTTATACAGTATATATAATTTTATAATGCTTCTAATAATAAAAATCTATTTTTTCATTTCTTTGGCTTTCTCTTTGTTTATAGATTTTAGTTTTTCCCCTTAGGCTATTTCTAACATGGATGTCCCTTTAACATGGTAACAGTGAGCTGGCTTGGGCAAGGGATGCTGTAGTGTACTAACACTTTTCTGCACTCTTCCTCTTTCTCTTTGCTCTTGTGCTGTCGCAATACCGCCTCTGGTACACTAGGTGGCAGTAGGAGACTTTGTGAAGGTCACCAATGGGCAGCATTTCCCAGCTGATATGGTCATAGTGTCTTCCAGGTCAGACTTTGCCATGTGTTGTGGCTCTGTGCATGTCACCTCCTGCTGGTCTTAGTGAGTTTTGCGTCGTGTGTTTGCTGTGAAGCTAAACAGAGGTTAATGCCTTTCTGATTGTCTTGGCTTAATTCAGTCTTATTTTGCTCTCTCAGCTTTACAGTACACCAGGCTGGCTGGGATATAGTAAGGCATGCTTAGTGCTGTAAAAGGAGTATTAAAACATGGTTAAGAAATGTAATTCCCTATATTTTGTTGTCATGCATGTAATTGAGTAGGTTTTCCTCCGATTCACTGTGGCACAGCTGCAGCAGAGTGTGATGCGAGGCATGGTGCAGCACATCACACGCAGACCACTGTTTGAACAGCAGATTTTAATCAAATTTAGCATACAAAATCATATCTAGCATTATTGTACAGAGAATGAACAGAGCCTGTTTATAGGAATATGTCATCTGAATGGCCACAGAAAGTTTAATCAGATATCTCTATTAACTAATACTAAATTATGGATCATCACAGTGTCAAATTAATAATGGTATGATTTCCCCAAAACATGTGATTTTTATGCCAGCTGTAGTTTATTTTATATTCAACAGAAGGAAAGTGCAGCTTTGCATTCATTTTGTATTCACTGTTCTCATAATTTGTATATTTGGTTTCTCAATTAAACGGTCTTTGTGCCGGGAAATAAAAATTCTGTGTTTTAAAGCTGCTATTTACACTGAGAAATGTGTTGTTGCTTGAAGTTATGGTACAGACAAAATTGATGGGGTGACCAACGATGACCAACCCCTCAGCACTGTTCCAGTTCCATCTCTGGCACTATAAAAGTCTGATTTGCGACACACACAAAACTAAAATCATCCATATCGCAGCTCTGCTGTGCATTTCAGGGGAAATGGGAAATCCAAATATATGATTTCAGTGATCTTAGACAGTTTTTTGCTTTCAGCCAACATGACTATCTTAAAATGGATATCCTGCTACTTGTACATTGCAGTTGCTGCCTCATTTGTAAACAGTGCAGGCTTGTGTCATTACCAATCAATGGCGGCTGAAAAACACCTTCTAACAGTGACAAGATCACTGGCTTCATTACCAGTCATTTTCTTTACTCAGAAGCACAGACTGGCATGGATCAGATGAAATGCTTATTAAAAGAGATAATAAATCACATTCCTGTTCTTTGCCTCTGTGGCAGTCTACATTTGTACAAATTAAAACATAGTAAGTTGAGTCCTCAATCATCAGTCTGTGGGAAATGATGATGGTGATGATGTTCAGAAGACATATTCTTATTAATATTGTTTAGTACTGCAAAACTACCGAAATTAAAAATGTAAAATGAGGGACGGAGTTGGAGACTCGCGTGTATTATCTTCCGACAGGGAGTGAGTGGTCTCTGATGGAGCCTCTCTGTTTTGGTCTTCCCACAGTGAACCCCAGGCCATGTGTTACATCGAGACCTCCAATCTAGATGGGGAAACCAACCTGAAGATACGGCAGGTAGGCCTTTTCCCAGTCACACTGCACATGCGTGCAGCGGACCAGTGCAGTGGTGCTGGACAGTGTGGAGTTCGAAGGGCATTTGTATTGTGTACAGCCTGAGTTTCTGGTTCATTTGTCCTTCACAATGTTCCTCTGTGCTTTAAAGCCCAGACCATGCTGACTGCATGTATTCACATCCAGTTTCTAGCACTGATGTCCACTACCCCTGCCTTGCCGTTTGTCTTCTAGGGCTTGCCTCTGACAGCGGCGGTACAGTCCAGCGAGGACTTGGTGAACCTGGCTGGCCGGCTGGAGTGCGAGGGGCCCAACGGACACCTGTATGACTTCACTGGCACTCTGCGTCTGGATGACCACAAGTACGTCTGCCCTCACACCTGCTCCTCCCCATGTGTTATTGACTTTAGGGTTATTTTTTGTGTGTGTAATTACTGTAGATATCATCACTGTTGTTAGCAGTGTTATGAACAGCCGTGCTAAAAATAATTACTTAATATATGTATTCCAAATAATTTCAAACATTATTTCAAAATCATTCTATAAGAATATTTAAATATTAAATCTGGCCTGATCTGGATAGAGTTAATAATTAAAATGCATAAATACAAAATATTATAAATACTGTAAGACATTGCTCATATTTTATTTTTTCCACTGAATAGGATCTCTATATATTTATGCAGTTGTTTTCTTAAATCTGTCCACTGAAAACATTATACTGGTTTGTTTCAGTCCAGTCCCTCTGGGGCCAGACCAAGTGCTTCTGCGGGGGGCCCAGCTCAGGAACACCCAGTGGGTTGTGGGAATTGTAGTCTACACTGGACATGACTCTAAACTCATGCAGGTCAGTTGCTATGCACTTTATATACAGTAGCAGTGGGCCCCTGACCAACTAATTATTTACGAGGTCCCAGTTTTATCTGATCCTATACCTCTCTTAAATGTATAAATATATTCAATATAAACATGAATTAAACCATCTTTAGATACTTGAGTCCCAGAAGGATGAAATGCACACCACAGTGTTCTGGATATAATTATTGATTAAAAAATTGTATTTGATGGTGTAATGTCGGGTGTTCTTCTACCCTGCAGAATTCCACCAAGGCACCCCTGAAGCGCTCCAATGTAGAGCGGGTGACCAACATGCAGATCCTGGTGCTGTTCTGCATTCTCCTGGTGATGGCGCTCGTGAGCTCAGTGGGTGCAGCCATCTGGAACAAGCAGCACACCGAGGCGGCCTGCTGGTACCTGTCCCGGGCAGGTGAGGGGTCTTCCCTGGATGGTGCCGCTCTGAGCACCCGGTAGTGCTTCCGCGGGACTTGCAAACCTGCTCTAGCACAGGGGTCTTCAGCTCCTGGCTGGAGGGGTTCTCCAGTAGGGTATGTTGTTAACAGTGTAAGACTTAAGCACAAGGAAGCCTTGACTAGACAAGGTGAACTCTACAGGTTTGAAACTGTCAGTGTTTCAAGGGGACCTAGACAACCATCTAGATTCCTGTCCTGGTAGATGGGGGGGCACTATTCTGCTTCACATGCTCGGCTTAAGAAAATTCTAACCTTCAGTATCCTCCCCCGCCAACTGCAGCTGATATTTCTACCAACTTCTGGTACAACCTGCTGACCTTCATCATCCTGTACAACAATCTGATCCCCATCAGTTTGCTGGTCACCCTGGAGGTTGTGAAGTTCACACAGGCCCTCTTCATCAACTGGGTGAGTGAACTGGGGACAACCTTCCTGTGCCACTGTGAACTGGGGTACCCTCTGTGTGTAGCCTCAGTGATACTAAGGTCAGCACAATTAAATGGACGGATTTGAGACATTTGGACATCTAGGATGTGTTACAGTCGTGGGCAGTCATGCTATGCTTGTGCTTGCATCCAGGACACAGAGATGTACTACGCTGAGACTGACACTCCTGCTATGGCCAGGACATCCAACCTCAATGAGGAGCTGGGCCAGGTGAGGACTCTATCATACCTTTTCTTAGCTAGCAAGTCAGGATTAAAATCTGAACTCCAGATGTAACTTGGTCCAATGCACTTTTTTCATTCCCAACAGGTGAAATATCTTTTCTCTGATAAAACCGGAACCCTGACATGTAATGTGATGCATTTTAAGAAGTGCACCAT
The DNA here is from genome assembly GCF_040954835.1 of Lepisosteus oculatus. Lineage (NCBI taxonomy): Eukaryota > Metazoa > Chordata > Actinopteri > Semionotiformes > Lepisosteidae > Lepisosteus > Lepisosteus oculatus. The sequence continues at coordinate 5,360,431 of NC_090700.1, read as the reverse complement.
TGCTGGGATTACCTATGGGTGAGTCAGAATAAGACCAGCCTATCAGAACCATTATCTACTGTATGTGGCTATACAGTACATCAGTTCAGGGTCTGAAAACAGATGTTCATTAGTTAGTCGAAATTGGAAAGGATTAACACTCCCTGGTGGATGTAGTACATACATCTAACTGTTAGGAAACCACAATTTGACAAAAGCATTGGATTATAAATCCTATTTATGAACCTGGAGCCTGGATGTCAAGTGCCTTATTGAATCACATATCCTGCTTTACACACTAATATATGATGTTGAAAACTACCTTATTATTGATCCATGCTGAGCAGTATCCTGAAACTTGTGTTTGCTTTCAGCCACTTCCCAGAGCTGGAGAGTTATCGCTCAATGGAAGATTTCAGGTATGTTTTTCCATGCGGATCTTCAACAATATTCATAGGACACATATACAGTGTTGTTCTTTTATTCTCTCATGGAGATATAGCGACTGTAATCTGAATGTGTTGGCAAAAACGTCTTGAATTTACAGTATTACATCAAGCAGGTGCTAAGTTCTGTATTGTGTTTTTTTTCTTATTGTGAGTTCTATATTGTGAGGTTACAGCAAGCCATTCAAAGATTGCTGTGATAGGACACCACCTGCTGTCAATGTGTGGTATTGCACTTTTCCCTGCTGCACTTGCATCAATATGGGTGCAGTAGGTAGGTCCCTTTTCAGGCCATCAAGGGCCATGGGGGGAATGGGGGGCAAGGGCCAGCATTTTTCTTGACCATCCAACACTGGAGGTGGAGGTGATGTGGCCAGCATCACACTCCGGCCGGCCTATTACCCCCGGAAGGATTAAGCCCCGGTACTCATTTGGAAAGCAAGCTAAGTGCAGCTGGGAGCCGTCGGGAAGGAATTAGAGTAAGCTCCATCGCCTGCCCCCGCCTGGGATTGAACCAGGGACCTTCTAGTCAGGAACGAGACGCCCTTACTGCCTGATTTCTCATTATAATTTTTGAAATTTAATCAAGGTTTTTGATTGTGCAGTGAGAGAGAAGTTTTTAATTTAAAATTAAGTAATAAGACTTTATTTGTTTTATTCATTTTCTTTGGACACTTTTGCTCATCTTCTTGCTAAAATGCACACAGTGAGTACAGGGTTATACAACACTGTCTACTGTGTGGCTGGTGGTTAACCTTTGTTCCTGCTGCTGGGGTGTCTGTGATGCGTGGTTTTGTGAATACTGGAATTGTTTTCCTCTCCCTGCAGTAATCTGCCATCAAGCAGTCACAGCTCCACTGAATTTGACGACCCAGCACTCATACAGAACATTGAAAAAGACCATGTATGTTTTTTCAAATGCTGTTTTATTGGGATAGACATTCATCAAATCAACACAATGTTATTTTCCGTAACAGTGCTTTGACCTCCTCCTTCCCTCCGTGTCTCTCCTCCTCCCTCTAGCACACAGCTCCACACATCTGTGAATTCCTGACTATGATGGCCGTATGTCACACTGTTGTTCCTGAGAGGACTGGAGACCAGATCATCTACCAGGCCTCTTCTCCAGGTCAGACACTCGTACTGATGCACTAACAGTCACAACTATGAGGCAAAATATCATAGCTGGTCACCACATTACTGTATGTTTTTAGAAACTTTACAATTAAGGTTTTTCCTACACAATATGTTTAATCAGTCTAGCTGCACTCAGGAGCACGAAGCCTGTTAGAGAAGATGATGTCGGCCATTTGGACTCTTAGCTTCCCTGCACCTACCAGTCCCTGAAGTGATACTGATATGATGTGATCCTGTTTCATTTTTGTGTTTTGCACATTTTAAACCTGCTATTGTCATTTTATTAATTTAATGTGTTTTTTTTAGATTTTTGTTGTTGCATGTCATCGCATGCTGTTATTTCCTTTGTACATGCACATAATGTGAACCCAGCGCACATTTGTCACCGTAGATTAGGACATTAGCAAAGAAAAACTGATCAGAATAATGTTGTCTCTTCCAGATGAGGGGGCTCTAGTCAAAGGAGCTAAAGGGCTGGGCTTTGTGTTTACGGCAAGGACACCACACTCGGTCATCATCGATGCGGTCAGTGCTCAGGACCATTCTTTTCTGTGGAAAACCTCCTTTAGCTGACAGGCAGAGCGGGATTAATAAATTGACAAATTATAATTAATACATTAATCAAATTAATTTATCCTGCATGAAACTATGTAATTTCAGAAGTAATTCATCTTTACGTAGTCCTGTCTTCTTAAAACCCTAGTATTGCAATGATAAGCCTTCTCCATCTAAAGACAAGATGTGCAAAATGTAACCAGAAAGTTGCAATTGTGATCCGAATGTTTGGGCCATGCTGCGCTTTTGCTTGTTGCTGCTATATTGGGAGCAAACCCCGTTTTATGCATCAGGTAAGAACTAGGATGTTGATGCAGGAGGTTAATCTTTATATTGTGGGTGTGAAAGTGCTGTAAGCATTTGGAACTCTTTTTTTGATACTACAGGGCTAAGTGATGCTCGGGGCAAGCTTTCAGGTGATGGAATGTATTGTTATGTTTCAGAGGGGGAAGGAGCAGAGCTATGAGCTGCTGAACGTACTGGAGTTCTCCAGGTACTGATGCCCCAGGTGTCCACTTTACACTGCCCTACTACATGCTGCGTGCTAGCCTACTGGACACTACACCATTCTTACTACCCTAATGTACGCAGCCCCAGAGCACAATCACATTATACCAGAGTGCCCTGCCCCACTGTACACTGTGCAATATCCCACAGCACACTGCACACTCCCACACTGCACACTGTCCTACTGTCCACTGCACACTGATCCTGCCCACTGCACTCTCCCTCACTGCACACTGTCCCTCCGTCCACTGCACACTGTCCCGCCACACTCTCCCTCACTGCACACTGTCTCTCTGTCCACTTCACTCTCCCTCACTGCACACTGTCCCTCTGTCCACTGCACACTGTCCCACCACACTTTCCCTCACTGCACACTGTCTCTCTGTCCACTTCACTCTCCCTCACTGCACACTGTCCCTCTGTCCACTGCACACTGTCCCACCACACTTTCCCTCACTGCACACTGTCCCTCCATCCACTGCACACTGTCCCGCCACACTCTCCCTCACTGCACACTGTCCCTCCATCCACTGCACACTGTCCCGCCACACTCTCCCTCACTGCACACTGTCTCTCTGTCCACTTCACTCTCCCTCACTGCACACTGTCTCTCTGTCCACTGCACACTGTCCCACTGTCCAGTCCAATCCTGAACATTGACTGTCAGTCCTGGAAGCTAAAGGCAGGAGTGAAAAGCAGGATGCTGTCACAGTGAGACGATAACGCCTGCTCTGTCTTACAGTAACCGGAAGCGGATGTCGGTCATCGTGAGGACTCCGACAGGGAAGCTTCGACTGTACTGCAAGGGTGCTGTGAGTAACACTCTCCTCACCACCCACCTGCATCCTGCAAACAAGACAATCAAAAGATGCTATTCTTAAAACAAATTATGATATTCACTTACGGGGTCTTGCACGTAACAGTACAAGGGCTGAATTTCCTACTGTGTAACATGGAACATTTTGTTAATCCAAATGTAAACTTTATGTATTTTTTTTATAATATTGGGATCTAAAAATCTAAAATCTAATCTAAAAATGCTAGTGTATTAGACATTGTCAATGAATAATCTCATTAGAGTTATGTATTCAGCGACTGTTTTTTCCCCAACCAAGCGATATGTGCTACGTATGTAGGTGTGTATTTACAGTCTATGTCTGTACACTAGATTGTATCCATGTCAGCTAAGAGTACTGTGCTGTGTTCTGTATGTTTCCAGGACAATGTGATTTTTGAACGGCTTGCGGACGACTCCCAATACAGAGACCTCACCATCTCCCACCTGGAGCAGTTTGCCACCGAAGGTATGCTAGGCTCTTGGAGGAGGTGGAGCAGATTAGTGATGGGTTCATCTCTTTGGTTAGAAAAGAAGTCAGCGCGACTTCTAGACATAGAAATGTTGTCACACAAGTGTGAGTTACAAGTGAGAAACTGTGGCCTGACCTTCTAGCTTCAATTTGTTTATTTCCAGACTCTGTGTAAGAGTGTGCTCTGCCCCCACTCTCCTCTCTCTTTCAGTGTGAGAGAGTTTGAGCAGTCCTCTGTGCCCTTTTCTCCTTTTTGTCTCTCTTAGGGCTGCGGACGCTGTGCTTTGCCTATGTTGACCTGACAGAGAGTAGCTATCAGGAGTGGCTGAAGGAGTATAACCAGATCAGCACAGTGCTGAAGGACCGTGCACAGAGGCTGGAGGAGTGTTATGAGGCTATAGAGAAGGTAGTTGTCCAAGTGCTGCTCGGAGTTCATACAGTCGCTGGAAGGGCCTTCCTGTTTTGTGGAAAACGGTAGATGGTCCCAGTTGGTGTGAGATTTGATTTTTGTTTTTTCACATTGTGCAGTGTGTTTGCAGTGTCAGGATACAGTAAGTAAACCGAGGAGTGAACAATATGCAAGCATATTACAACAGAAGATCAAGATTCAGATCAAATGAATATAAAAACAAATACAGTTTGCAAATAATTATGGGAACCCGACATGTTGCAAGATACAGTATACTGTACTTAAAGGTGATATCTCCAATGTTTTAAAGAAACCACACCAAAGATTTATGGAAATCTTAAAATGCAGGCATTGTTTCTGTCCTATTACGACAAATGGATGGGCCCCAAAGGGGGCAGCAACTGTGGCCAGGGGTCAGCAGTGAAGAGGACAGAGTCGCAGTGGCAGTAATGTTACAGGAAGCCCGACTGTGGGGCTACTGACACAGTCAGGGACAGTGGAGTGTAAGCCTGTCAGATGGGCCCATGCAGCAACACACAGTCTGGCCAGCAAGAGGCAGTGTGGACTGCCACATCATACCAAGCACACCCAGTTTCCATGAAAGCTTCATTTATGTGTAGGCTCAGCCTTCTGCAGATATTAGTGGCCATCAGAAGGTTGTCATTGTTTTCCCCATCAGGTGACTGGTAACACTCTTGACAGTAGAGGTTTGTTGTGTTTGTTATTTCCATTCTTCAAAAGAACCACGACAGCTTCTTGATAGCTTCTTGTTTATTTAGTCTCCCTGATAAATGTTATAGTTCAAAATAATGAAATACTGAATTACAAGAAAAAAATAGAGATCTGCTGCTGTCAGACACATGCGTGGGACTTCTTTGGAACTGGCAGCCAAAGCTTTATGTGTTAATATACAGTCCAGTGAGCACTAATAACCCTGCTGTTTGCCTTCACCATCTAAACATCCTCTAATTGAATACCAGGCCAGCACTGGCCCTGGCTGACTGCACTGTTCATCTGTAACATTGTGCTGCCAGTGAGTATCAAAGAGTCCGTGGAAAACACTCTGGTGTCCATTATGCTCACTGTTAGAAGTGCACTCATCCACACTGCTGGTGACAGATCTCCGTAGCACCACTAGCCATTATAAACCCAGTCCTGTAGATACTGCAAAGTGCAGGAACAAAGATAAATGATTTTTTTCTGGATTTATTTTGTTAGACTCTGTCAGACCATGAAGCACATGACACAATTCCAGATTGAGCAGATTGCCACTGTTCAGCAACTAACAAGTCATTCACAGCCTGTAAGCCTATAGACAATAACCTTCACCCAAGTGAATTTCCTGTCTTCCTTTTTTCCTTAGAAAATATACTCTTTTGGAACATGACAAGATGGCAAAGCTCTTTGAGTCAGCTGGTTAATGTCCCCTGCTTTGTGAACTAATTTTTGGAAAACTAAACTGGCCATCTCCCTACATGCACTGCTTGATCTCCAAAGTGTCATTGATGTGGCAGTCTGAGAGTCAGCTCTATCCCTGCAGAACCTTCTACTGCTGGGTGCCACTGCCATCGAGGACAGGCTCCAATCTGGCGTCCCCGAGACCATAGGGACACTGATGAGGGCTGATATCAAGATCTGGGTGCTGACGGGGGACAAGCAGGAGACTGCCATTAACATTGGTGAGTAGAGTCATACTTAAGTTCTCACACGGTATCTCTGTCACAGTTGTCTAGGTCTCCAGTGTGCCCAGCTCATTTACACAGAAAATAACAAAAGTTCTGTCATGGCAAGCAGAAGAGTATTTGACACATCATTGCTCTTTTTCGCTGCCACAATGCCTTTTGCTAGGTATGCTCCTGAAACGTGTTTCTTGTTGGGGAAAGGGTTTTAATTTGTAAGGTCACAAAAGGGCCATGTCAGCTAGGTCTGGTTTTTGAAAAACATTTGAGAAAAATAAACCATGCGGCAGCTGCTGGTGAGTTGCTGTGAAGTTCCAGATGAGTTGGCTTGATCCCTATTTGTAACAGTGAATTACAGAGCAGAGATCAATTTTACAGGGTAATGTTAACCAGCTTGGGATCAGGTCACCATGGTGTGAGGGCAGCTGCCATGTGTAGGACCTACAGCATAGGACACACAGCAGTGTACTACACATTTTGTTTATTAATTTATTTGGCTGGGGCTTTTATCCACAGCAACTATCATTGTGACCCATCTATACAGCTGGGCATTTTACTGGGACAGTTTGAATGAAGCACCTTGTACAAGGGGTACTTGTACTTGTTTGAGCCCATAGCCTTCAAGTTACAAGATGGAGTTCTAACTGATCCTCCACACTGCTATTTTGGTATTGAGAGTAAAACCCACCTCTTATGAGAACAGAAGAAAATTATGAGAATAAGATGGTCAGCCCAACAGACCAGCAATCATGGAGTGAGTCTCTCCCTGCATCAAGTCTAACTCTGTGAAACATCACAGGGGGTGCGCCACCATGACGGTGGTTTGGCAGTTAATTATTTCCTTAAATCCCTGTGTAAAACAATCATCCATCATCCTCCACCTATCTAAATCTCAACATACAAAATCAAATATTTCTGCCACACTTGTTTTAAATTATTAGTACAAGGACACAAGACAAAATATTCAGTTTAGCTCTTCCATGCACATTCTTGTTCTAAATGGGCCTTTATGTTTATACAGGATCAAAGGCAGCGTTTAATGTGTAATTGCAGTTTGACTGAAACTGCTGTTCCCACTTGGTAATAAGTGCTTGGCCCTTCCTGATCAATACTATAGAAATGAATGAGATGGAGTGCCGGTACAAGCCTCAGTGAGCAGCTTTTCATAACGAGCACTCAGTCTCTATAATGCTTTTAAAGCACGTGGTCCTCAGCAGTCATTCATTGCAGTGTGTAAACACTTATCTTTATTTTAGTATACTAGCAACAGTCTTGTTTCAATCAGTACTTACACGCAGAATGCTTAGACTGTGCTGAACAGTGTCACATATGCAGATGCTGCCTCTGACACAGATACAGACCACAATGGATGTATTGTTCAGAACCCGGACAAGCAAGAGAAGTGTTAATTTCTCATGGCAGTTCTGAGAGATACGACAGGCTGCAGCAACTGCAACTATTTGCCCCCCCCTCACCCACAGCCGTGAAGCAACATTGAGTCCCAGAATTGAAATGCATGCCTGGGTGGCAGGCAGCAAGGCCGTTCAGGTCTCAAGTACCCCAAGGCTTAGAGAGTGCTTGTTGTACTCCATAATACAACTTAAAGGAGCACTTGGGGACAAAGGCTTTGATCAAAATATCAGGACTGACGAGAAATAACTGTGATCCCTTCTGAGGTTGGAACAGGATCTGTGGATTAGGAATAAGGTTTGGCGTCCCAGTGGTTAAGGACTTGTTACCAACTTGTTACTCATGTCAGGCTCTGCCATTAACTCGGTGCGTCACCCGGAGCAGGTTACTCATTCTCGTGTGTGCTGTGTTTCAGATGAGGCATAAAACCAAAGTTGTAAATGGCTCCACAGCAGCAGTTTTTCATGTTTAATTCACCCCCTAGCCTCATAGTGTGGTTCTTGATCACATTATCTAGCAATAGACTATTTATTTTCGTTGATGTTATCCTTGATTAATTAGTTATTGGGGGAAATGTTTACAGGCTACATACAGTAGCAGGGATTTACATATCTACAAGAAGCTTAGTTTCAGTGTTCTGTTTTTCATGCACTTTTGTGTGGAGTAAATACATACCACCTTCACTGTGCAGTATAAACTGCTATGCATAAAGAACATAGTTTTTTTTTATTTTGATCCTTCTATAGGTTTCTCCTGTAGACCTGTCTGTACAGAAACCCCCATTATTGCTTAGCTGTTTTACTTTGGGATAACTTGACTGCTATTATGGATAAGTCACACATTCTGAGTTTTTTTCCTTTGCCTTTAGCTGTAGCACACAAAGAACAACACACACACATTTCCATTCTTCAGAAAAAAATGCCAAAAAAGCGTTATACAATGGCATGCATTATTTATAAATTTGTAATATAAGACTGTGAAAAAAGAAATCTGTGTGTTCGGAGCGAAGCCCAGATTGCCTTCTTGACTCCCTCAGAGCTGTCTGTGCAGACAGGCCTGCTGACAGTGTGGATTCCTGAAAGCTCCCCGATCCACACTGAGCCACACAGAGGCACTCAACCACAGCCCCACCACACAGGCATCAGGAGCGACTGTGCAGACAGTAGCTGCCCATGCCAATGAAGCCAGTCAGGTTCACTTTCGTAATTTATCCAGACAGTTCAAAATTTCTTTATCCGTAGGCGTGTAAGAGTTGTCCAGATGTCTGGTCCTGACTTAAACCAGAAGCTAGACAAGCCAGCCTTGGGTTTTAAAAGTCTTTGCAGCAAACAATCTGTATTATTTAAGTGATCTTCAGCATGAGCGACGATGAAGAAGCAAAGTATCCGTCAACCTTTTTCGAGTACAGGCAATGACGAGGCTGGGGGAGTCAGTTTCCAGTCAGTGCGCTGGTCCCCAAGTAATACTCAGTGTTGTCTGGACAATGGCCCAGCCTAAAGATCAGGCAAGTGACAGACCAGTGGGGCAGAGTGAGGGAGTCCCCCCACAAAACTGCCCAAGCACCGCCAACATACATGTACTGTCTGTTTCAGGGCCGTTCATTTAGACCTACAGTACAAGTTTTCATTAGTTTTTGCCCAACCAGCACGTTTGACATTTGCTCAACAGGCAACATTTTAATAAACATGAAAGCACTGAGAAAGACAGCAGGGCTAATAAAACAGCAAAAAACGTGAAAAAACACAGACATTAGACTACAGAATCGGTAAAGCTAAGACAGCACTCTCTTGTTCTTGGAATGCCAACAATGGTGCTATTGAATGAATAAGGGATAATTAGGTAAAGACACATAAATGAGTAAATAACCAGAGTGAAAGAAGGGACCACCCAGTTGGGTGTTTGTATCCAGGGTGTGAAAGCCCTTAGCAGGGGGCTGTCGGGACTTGAATGACAGGACACCACCCGGAGGGCTCCCTGTTTTCCCTCTGCATTATCTCCTTTCTTATCCTCCCCGGAGAGTTTCACTTTCTAAAAGTTTAGGAGATAAGACGAAGGGTGTCTCAGACTGTAGGTTTGGATGTACGAGAATTATAAATCGGTCTGTTTTAGTTTCTTTTCCTGCTTTACAAAGTTATTGTGCAATGTGAGCTCATAGCACACACGAGAGTAAAGCACGACAGGCTTCAGATACATGAACTTAGACACAGAAATCATGGCCCGTCAGGGTTCTGTTTCTGTCTGATACAGACAGCAGCTTTCTTCCTGTCTCACAGGTTAAGGTTTAGGGTCTCTCGGGGTCCTTGACCATAGGGAAACTGTGACGTGACGTGTCTGTTCTTGTTGTGGTTGGGAGACATTCCTTTGTATGGTCTATCCTGTAGGGGTCTCCAAGACCCCTTCTCTGATCAGCGAGGATTAGTCTGTTCCATAAAAAAAGGAAGGAAGCAGTAGTGCTCCATGTTAAATACATGGATGGCCTCTCAGAAGGCCAGCCATCCAGCCCTGACCTGTGGTCACCTGGCGTGAAAGGAGGAGTCTCTGCTGTGCCAGCTGGACTGGAGCCAATTGCAGTTCAGGGTTCCTTAGCTGCAGTCGCTGGGACTCACCCCAGTATGTGCATGTCTTTAGGTTTTTAATCCAATCCGCACATGATCATTTGTTTTAAAAACTACAATGCTCAGCATTTCACCGAGCACAGTCTCAGTTTTGGTATGGGATATATGAAGCAGTATCAAATTCAAAATTATTGATGAGGTGATGATGAGACGAAAGACCTAGATTGTTAACAGGGATGCCGTGGTGCTGGAGTTGAGCAAGCCTGTCTGATTTACTGAGTTCTGTCTGATTTACATAACTGTGTCAGAGGGTACCGAATAAAGGTCCGTGTTTAACCCTTCAGTGCCCTGTCTTTCCCTTTCAGGATACTCCTGCAGGCTGGTGACCCATGGCATGTCTCTCATCATTGTCAACGAGGACTCCCTTGATGTGAGTACAGACCTGCTTGGTGTCCGTGATCATTATTATCTGCATCATTTCATTTTTGAAAAGTGTTGTAGACGTTACAAAAATAAAAAAAAACACTTCATAAGATCAATGGAATTACAGTAATACGATTATTTTTACATCAATTAAAAACCTATAAAATAGTAATGCAAATTACAGCAATACCAAACTCAAAAACAAAATAATTGTCTTGAAAGCATACATAAAGAGATTATTTAAAAACTTATTCAGCTGTTATAATTGCATCAGACAATAAAACTTTACTGTGGTTGTTAGTGAAGGGATTCGGTGAGTCAGGGTCTGATTTCTCTCTGGTTCATACTGAGCAGATATTAAACTTAACAGCTGTTCCCAGATGTTAAAACACCAGGTCTGTAGGTTCTCTCCCCTTGTGGCTGGGTATCAGTAAAGTCAGGTTTTGCTAGATTTAGGAGATCACTTTTGTGTTGGAAATTGTTTGTATTGTACATATCTTCAATCAGCAGTGTAGAACAGTGATTTTTACATATTGTATAATAAAAGCAACTCAGAATACTTCAAAAGTGTTTTATTATTCCTGTAAATATATAGCTAGTGTTGTTATTACCAGTTGGCACTTGTAGGCTTTTTTATCTGAGTGACTTCAGAGAATTCTTACATGGTGGGTAGTGAATGGTGTTGAATTCCTGCACTGCACTGAAGTGGGGAGATAAAGAAATCAGACTCTAGCACACCTCGCTTTGAGGAGCACATTCCAGGAGCTGGCATGGTGTGGTGAACTCAGAAGCTCTGGCTAAGTGAAGGTATGGAGATCTATATCTGGGTTTTCCTCGTTGACACAGTACCTTATTTCTAAAGAACTTGTGAGAGAAGGAGCAGCTGAATTATTAGTCTGCTGTGCTCCAGCACTACGTTTTGTCCATTGTGCTCAGAGCTGTTCAGCATTGTGGGGAAAGCTGCTTTCAAAGGGGGGGAGGCCCTTTCCAAAGAACCTCTGCCATCCTCCCGTGAATTCCACAAGTCTTCCTAAAGACACTGTGCAGCCGGACGAAATCCTGCAGCGGAACAGCCAGCGCTGTGGTCCTGCCTTAGGTCTCTTGTTGTAATGAAGAAAGAACTCTTACACCACACCCATTTATGTCTCAAATAGATTGTCAGTGTGAGCTGCAACATTCTGTTGCTAGTCTGCCAACAAATTCATTTAATGTTTTTAATTGTATGTGTATTTCTGTTGTCTCAGTTGCTCTAGGATGTGTTTTTAACCAAGCGTTACAATATTTTATATACCTTAATTTTCTTTAGGCATTATGCTATGTTATATTAATTTTAATACTGCCTTGGCTAAAAGCGTCAGCTAAATAAATGAGTAAAAAAAAATCTATTTCCAGAGAGGGAGAGAATGGAAAGTGTTAAGGATGTACATATATTAGGAAAGCACATTTTGTTTCCTCATGGATTTAAATTAAAACAAACCCAAGCTATTGAGCAGGTCAGTTGAACATTCCTCCCACATCTTTTAGACACGGTTTTGAGTCCCACTGGAATATGTGGCAATGTCCGGAAGACGAGTATCTGTATCTTGGGTGGAACGTGACTGTCAGCAGGACAAGAGAAAGACAAGCTGCTCTTGAGATTAGAGGGCAAATGACTGTCCTGTGGAGTTCTCGTATCAGGGAGTGACCTCTGGAATTCATGGACCAGGACTGAGAGAGTAACTGACATGTACTGTATCAGAGCATTCGACACATGCCTGCGTAATGTTGAAACACTTCAAGCAAAGCTGTGATGGAAACTGTTGGCAAAAATGAAAAGGGTGGACTGATGAAGAAGGAAGCAGTATTACAGAGATTTAAAACATGAAGGGGGTGGAATCAGACATTGTGCTACCAACACATTGAAAACTTTCAAAATGTAATCTCTCACAGTGCACGTCTGTCAGTGTTTAAGTTCATCATGTTACTTTCAGCATCAGTTTGCAGGAGGCAAAGATTGGTGTGCAATAAGGCAATTTAGGCTGCTGTACCTAGGATATTGAGGATGCTCAGTGAGCAGTTTGAGAATCTGTAGTTAAGAACATTTCCTTCTGTCGTGGGGTCAGAATGTAAATATACAGCATACAGTACGTCAAACATACATTAAAGGCAAGAGAAAGGGCACTGCGGGGTCAGCCTGTCAGTCTGACAGTCGCAGAGTTTTGTGTAAAGGAGCCAGGCTGTTTCCCATGCAAGCAGGTAATGAATGGGCTGCAGCTCGCTCTCTGACAGAGTGTCTCTCCTGGGAGGCTGGCTGAGCCACAGGCCCAGCCTGCTGAAGGAATCACTGTGTCAGAGCTCTGCCTGCATGACGTCACTCCGCCCTCTGCCGGCACTCACTGCCTCTCGCTGAAAGAGTTACACTGTGCAGTATCCCTCTAATTGAGTTTACTTAATGTTTTTTTTTGGGGGGGGCTTTTCTGTTTTAAGAATGCCCAAGAGTATCCTTTTGGTAAATAATGTGTTTTTGGGAGATTTTAACATTAGTAAAAGCATAAAGCAAAAAAAAAAGATCAAGAAAAATATTATCACAAACCAGCAACGCCAACCCAACCCCCCCCCCACCCTCCTGCTCCACTCTTCCACAAGGAGCCTGTGAACAGCAGGGACTCTGAAGGTCACAGGTGGGCGTAGCAGATGGTTCAGGGCTTGAGGCTCTGGGCTATGAATTGAGCATGTCCCAGGGTTAGAGTGAGAGGAGGAGACTGTGTGAGAGTGACGTAACTTCCCAACATTAAAAAGTAAAAGGAACTGTGGAACAAGTGGTGTTGTGTTGTTAGGGGCAGCGGGTCGTAAATCAGCAGGGTTTATTATAAAAGAGTGTCGAAGGGCGAGGGTGTGAGCGATTGTGTGTGCCGTGTCCTTTACTGGATCCTTTTTCTTGGAGTCAGTCCCTGCTCTGAGTCCCATTCCGTTTCTTCCTTGGATTCAGTTCTTTCTTGGAGAGATTTTTCTTCCAAAGCACGGTGGAGTGTACTCCAGTCTTTCATAAGTCATGCAGCTCTACATCTGAAATATTGGCTCTGAGATTCTGTGTAAAATGTACTTTGTTGTCTCAACATCTTTTGTGTTGTTGGATTCTAGATGCTTTATTGGAGGTCCAGTTAAACTATCAATAACATTGGCTTTTTAATGTTTGAAATGATGATGGTTTCTGCAGGCAAGGCAAAATGGTTTTTCCTTTCACACCTTTGAGTGCTGCAAGGCCTTCTCTGGAAAAAGTGCAATTTCTGATATTTTGGGGGGGGTTTCTGTCAAGCAGGTGTAGAAGGATTCTTTGACTGGGCTTTCATATTTCTTTCATTTTGTAGGCTTTGTGTATCCTGATTGCTCACTAGGGAACAAGTCTACAATGTCCAGAGCCCAGTGTTAACATTTAAGAGCCCACAGTGGTGCAACAAGAAATAGGTTTGAACCGTTCTGCAATGTAAAACCAATTAGCTTCTCTGATAAAAGCACTCTGGAAAGTAGCAGCTTTCTTAACGACAGTCTCTCCTGCTCTGTGGACCGAGAGGCTTGTCTGGTGGTCTGCTTGCTGCGTGTTTTTTTTAAGTAGAAAGCAGCAGGCTGAGAAACATTTAGTGTTATTACCTCTTTGGTAATCAGTTTCCTCATTGCTTTACATGGGAAGCTGTTGAATTCTGTGTCCGGTGATGAAAATAAATCAAGCCAGGCTTAAAACTGGAATGAAAGGTGTCATTATGCCACAAGGCCCCCCCCCCCATCTAAATGAGCTTTAATCTCACCACAGTCCCACAAAGAGCAGCTGTCAGCCGGCCGGGAGTTACAGACGCAAAGAACCCAAAAGATGAAAGACGATACCTCTCGGTATTTATTCCACAATATTCATATTTCCTCTCTCTCTCGCACATCTGTTGGCTCGTTCAGGCTGGCTCAGGAGGCCAAGCTTGTGCAGCTCTGGGGGGCAGTTAGCAAGGAAATTCAGGCACACTGCACAGGGGACACAGCTGTCTCACTCTGGAAAAATTCAGCTCCTAGGATTTTGTAAACTGGATAAAACCTGTACAGCATATTGCTAGAGAAGGCAGTAGGCTCCTAAGTGACTCTGGGAGAGCTGCCCTGCAGGAGAGCTGTGGCCACTCGTCAAAAATATTTCCACATGCAGAATAAAATAATGCATTTGATGATATCCAATATGATAAATTAACCCACGTTAGTTTTATTTTACTTTGAAGTTTCAGCGCTTTTAAGGTAAAGTGCATACCCATGGTGAAAAGGGGAATTAATGAATTGTGCTGCTGAGAGAGTGTTTTGTCACATGTAGAACCGATTAGATGCACAGAGGCTCAGCAGCACAGGCTAAAAGAGTCTTGTCTTTCACGAAAAAGTGGTCATTTTCAGGAGATCAGCCATAAACTGTTGTTATTCACACATCCATTTTTGTTCTCAAGACTCCACTCCACCATCCCTCTTGCAGTGGATCTGCAACATGACAAGCAAGGTATTGGTAAATACCTATTAAAAATGTACTCAGGTGAAACGTGTCTGCAAAGACTGAGCCACAGGGAGCTGGCAGCTCCAGACTTTCAGATGATTCACAGCAGGACCCAGCAGCCAGCTGGGCCCCCACCTTCTCATACAGCAGGCTTGAGTCACTGTCAGCAGCGTGACGGCTCTGCTGATAGTGTACTTTTCCTGCAAGCTCAAGAGTTCATGGGTTCATGCTCTGGTCACTTGGGTTTCACTTTCCAGCTGTGCAACCACTGCAGTGCACATTTTGAGATTCAGATTGATGATCCTATTGCCTTCCAGATATACCCTAAAAATGTATCCTGTTTGCATTACCCATTGCATTACATTGATGCAGGACCACGGCTCACAGAGCTGAGTAAGCCTGACTTCAGACAGGAGTCCTTGAACATTGAAACTGGAATCAAAACCCTGTCTGTAACTCATGGTCTTTGTATTTTGTCCCATTTCCTGATGTCTGAACTTACTCCGTTTCCTCTTTGGAAAGGAAACCACAGGTAGAGATCCTCTCTTGTACTCCTTCATTCTGCATGAGTGTGTTAACAAGCAACCAAAGAGCCTTCTGCTCCTGTCACACTCATGAATTACATATCTCTGTCAGAAAAAAGCTTCCACTATGTTTTGTTTGCACTTCAGCAGGAAGCTTTGACCTTATAAAAACAGGAAAATGTGTGCAGTGGGATTTTGGAGTGTGAGGTATAGCATGTTCCTATAATATACCTTGAAGTCTAACAGTAAGCACGTGGACTAAGAACAGAACAGACGCTGTGTACTTTTCCAACAGGAAGGCCAGGAGCAGTTGAGCTAATGTTTGACCAGGCCTCACACAGCTCCTAAGGATTGGGGCAAATGGAGAGTCTGCATTAGAGCAATAATCTGTAGGAGTAATTGTCTTATAAAACGGGATGAAAGCAGCATGCTACACCCTTTTCATGCTACACAAACCCAGAGCCAGCTTTCATCCTGGCTCGGCAGTAATATCAGTCTTGCCTCATAGAGCAGGCCTCTCTTTATTAACCCCAGAGTAGGGTTGATCAAAATGCCACAAATTTCCAAGACTGAAGTCATTTCCACGTTTCCAGACTGCCAATTATTCACTTCTCTGGTGTTTTACTTTAATTAAAAAACAACAAACGTGTTTTAGGCGAGTTAGAAACAGCATGTCAGCACTTACGTTTTCAGAACTTCTTGGAAGTAAAGAACCACACTCGGGCACTACAAAGGTAGTTTAGCCCTAGTAAGTACCAAGTCAGGAGCTGAGAAGAGCAATTATGTAACTTCCCTAGCTGTGGAAATCGCAGGTCATTGATCATAAAAAAAGCACACCCTGTGTTAAATGGGCAGAATTGTTCTTGGATAGAGATATTAATTGTTTTAAATAAGAGATATGTGACTGCTGCCTCAACATTCTTGGGTTCTGGGCTCAATTTCAGATTGGAACACATCCTGCCTGTATTTTGTTTGTAGCATATTCCCCCCAATGTCCATGTGGGTTTCTCCCACCTCCCAGAGATTACCCGTCTCGGCTAAATTGTCCTCGTGTGTGTCCTGTGCTGGACCGGCGTCCTCTCCAGGCTACAGTCCCGCCTTGCATCCTGTGCTCCTAGGATAGACTCCAGGTTGCCATGATCCTTACAGGAATAAATGTCTTTCTGATGATGGATGGGAAAAAATACATGAACTGAAAAAATACTCTGTAATTTCTGTGTTTGTTTGAGATCTTACACTTGATACTGAAGGCACAACTTCCCCTTATTTAAAGCTGCTCAGTACTTTTTCACCCTAGACTTCCACACTGCCAAAATGTTTATATGTTTTTTGTTGTAATTTGTTCACCAGGTCCTGCTTGTAGCAGTGTTTTATGGCATCCTCCCATATTAACTTTAAAAAAGGGTCAGAACTTTTGAATCCTGCTGTCCAGACTGACTCCAAAGCAGCAAGTCACACGATGGGTAATTATCGTCTGCTTCTGGCAGTGACGCTCATGCTGTGATTACATTTAAGTCTTGCGGGTGGATGCTCACAAAAGCACAAAACAGTTCAATCTTTTTGCTATACTTCATTTCTGGATTAAGACATCCTCAGATGGGATTTTAAAGATCTTTGCTCCATTTTCGTCCCCAATCCGTGATGTTTGGCATTCCGGCGGGTGCAGTGCAATTTGTTAACCAGGAAAGATGAAACCGATATCACAGTGGTGCTGTGGCTGAGAGCGCTCGACACTACAGTCTGTTGCATTTCCATATCATTTAGGAGAGGCTTTGGTTCTTAAATAGGGTGATGCTACATTTTGAAAAAATTAAAAAAGTCATCTTCAAAAAAATAAATTTCTTTACAGTTTGATTCAAGTCATGTGCATTCTTCAGGCTCATGATGGGCTTGGGAATGAATATAAGCTTTCAGCTGCATCCAACTGAGGCTTTCTTTGATTCACTTAAATATATGAGGAACTGGAGAGAAAAGAGGCGTTTTGTTTTCATCCCAAGACTTGGGTTTAAAATGTCATGAAATAAAAAATCCTGTTGTTAGCTGCTGGCCCGGCGCTGTTGCTGCAGAGTTCATCACCTTCAACTGGCCTGCTAGTCCAGTAACAGGAAAAGGATGCTTTTGTTTTGTCTGTGATCGTAAAGCAGAGCTGGTGTGTGTTGTTTCCTGCACATTCTGTTCCACCTTGCCTGCGCGTAAAAATTATCATTTCATTTTTGAGGATCGAGCACTCCAGGCCACTTCTTATGTCCACTTTGTAGCTCCTGCTTGAGGAAAGATTGTTTATTGTTGCTGTAAATACACACCCTTCCTGTTTTCAAATGTACCGTGGTAAAAAATCTGCCCCTTTGCTGTGATTTAAGATTGCCACCCAGTTTACAAAGCCAGCCAGAACCACAGGGCATGCAGCGATGCCCATGGCACAGTGGTGGATTTAACTAAGCGCCACCCATTATTTGTGTGCTGAGTGACAGCTGGAGCCTGAAGTGCTGCAATATGATCTGTCGTGCTGCGCCGAGCTGTCTGGGAGAGTGAGCGAGCAAGAATCCTGAAGCTGCCAGCTCTGTATTAACAGAAAAAACGAGTAGAGCTTTGCACATCTATCCCCAGGAGAGTAGCCGCACTGCCAGTGCTGAGTGAGACTGCGGGCCACCTGTCTCCCACTCTCTCTGTCACTCTCTCTTTCCTTCGTCTCTCTCTCTTTCCATCTTCCATGCTCACTCCCCCCCCCCCATTTTCTCTTTTTCTTCCTCTCCTTCCCTCTCTCCACCAGCGAGTTTCATTAGTCATAGGTAACCTGATCAGGGACGGGCACTGAAGGGAGAGCCTTGCTTGTGCCAGGGCCCCTTCCCCAGGATAAATACAGCCATTCATGCTGTTAATTAGACGTTCAGCACAGTGCATGAAGAGCTGTGAGATGAAATATAATGGGATCCCGACTAGCACCGAGCCTGATTTGCTCAGGGCCCAGAACTTTTGGGTAAGATTACATGGCGCCCATGGCCTGTGCACACCCCTGTGACATTAGAACCTTAATTGGGTCTCCTTGTGTTTTGGATGGATTTGTTTGGTGGTCTTGTACTTCTCAAGTTCCTCTTGGGGTCTCCAAGCATGGGTTATCTGTGGATTTGCTGCTCCATATCACTTGTGATCTTGATGAGAATGTTGTCTCTTTGTAACCCCGCACTGTTCTCCACTCATAGAGGAGAGAGGCATGTTCTGCTCTCTTCTGGGTGGGCTGGATGATCATATGTGTTTACAGCTTGCCTGTTTACCACTTACAAACACCTTCAGCTCTGTCTTCAGTGATAGGATCTGCTCTGTGGAAGCAAAGTGGCCTGAGCTACTTACCAGACAAAACGCACCAGGATCGTGTCCCTACAGGGTCAGAAGTGAAGTGTGTGGTGACTTGTCAGTCAATTGAAGTCCTGCAGTTGAGCCCCAAGACAACAACAAAACAAGTTGATTGTTCTTTTATCTTATAATGAAATTCACCGCTGCCCCACTTGTAACTGGAGCTCAAAAGTAGTTCACCTTCTCATTAATACCTTATGTATATGATCAAGTGCAGCTCGACAGATCTTTATGCCAAAATTATTTCTTCACCTAGCTTTTTTAGAAAGCATTGTTTTGCTCTAGTCATAACTCCTGACATTAACATTAACAAGACATTATGTCACAGTCCTGCATGCCAGGAATCTTATTACAGCTTGGGTTCGGTACTCACTGCATTAATCACACTGAATGTTTTCCTCAGGTTTGTAAGAGGTAAAGTAAAGGGATCACTTAACCCCCTTGAGGTCTCCTAATAATAAGAAACCTAGCCTTTCACAAAAACACAAAACACATTTGTAAAAAGGAAATAAAGGCTAGTTTTTCCCCTCTAACAGTACAATCATATGTGATAGGATGAGTAATTCTGTACCTTTAAGTTTTTAGAGCACATTTACAGCTGCTTTCTGTGCAGTGTTGTCTGTTCCTCAGCGGATAGGTGCAGCCCTGCGAGTGTCTTACTGTGCCTGAAAGGTAACAAATATCTTGTCACGGCACAAGTCCTACTTCAACATTGACCACACTGCTGAATGATACTGAAGCAGTTCTCCATCAAGCACACATTGTCTGATCCTACAGGCCAGTGCAGTATTGGGGCATGGCTAGGCAGGTTTGTGGTGTAGTATTCAGGCCTGGAATTAAGACTCCCACCGCAAAGCAGTTTGAACCCTAAGCAGCAGGCTCTATCTCTGTTGAAATGTTAATGTACTGGTAACATAATGCAGACTATGTCTTTTGTACTCATAAGTACCTATATTCATCCAATTTGTTTTACTCTAGTCCTCATAATGTCTATGCCTGGATTATCCATGGAGCTGCTCTCTAAGAACTTGCTTCTTGGTATCCTCCATACTTTCCCACTCCCTGACAGCTGGCAGTAGCCAGACGTATTGTCTGGGCTGGATATAAGTCAGGAGGTCTGGCCAGAATGTGCTGTAAGAGTATCCCTGTTTGTGCAGCAGGAGGCAGGTGCTGCCCCCTCTGAGGTGGTCTGTTAGCCAGGTGCCAGTGTTTGTAAACACAGGCCCGACTTTGCACCAAGAGCAGCTCTGCGGTCTTGCTCAGTGACAGTGTCAGTTTGAAGGAGCTATTTCGGATGATTCAGTGCCAATCTTCTGGCAGTCTCTGAGAGATCATATCAGCAAAAGTAAAACTGTTGCAAGGCAGATCAGTCCATTTCTGATTTTGTATGCTCTTGTTTATACAGTATGCCATCGCCAAGCACTGTGTATGTCAAGCGTCATTACTTCACATGTATGGTTTGTAAAATAGGCTATGACTCATTAATCTTGTGATCAAACTTGTGCAGGTAGTGTCTTACTTGCTCTTTCACTGAACAAAACACTGAAACAGATTGTATTTTTGAGTGTGATCTGCTATTACGTATGGTTTAAAACAATCAAAAGAACTCATTTGGGTGTAATATTTAACTTTATGTGTTGTAAGTGTTCAGTATATGCCTGCACAATAGTAATTAAAATTGACAGTGCCCTACAGAATTTCCACCCCAGGCTCTAGATTCAATGTGTGCATTTTACGCAAAGAATATTTGCCAAAATAGTTGTACAATTAAAGATTTGATTTTTATTTCTCACATGTCGTTGCTTGACCTTAACATACTGGGGCATCGTTTAAAGTGACTGTAACATTTCTAATCACCCAAATTGCAAATAATTCTTCAACAAAGCCTTGCCTATAGTATCAGATTACGACGGTAAGACAGGGAACCCACTGTTGCATTTCCTATAGTGTTGCTTGTTCAATGCAAAGACCTGTCACCATCCGTTTCAGACCTGTGCAGGTAGGTTTTTTTTTATCCCTTATTGTTTCATAAAATTATTTTTTTTTAAATGAAACGGGTTTGTTTTTAAACCAGTCCCAAGTAAAGTACAAATACCTTTACCAGCCAGAGCCAACCTTCCAACTGCGAAAATAGCCTGCCCTTATCAGGTTGTGCTAATACAACCGCTTAAGGGTTGATAGTGAGGTTTGGTTAACTGTGTTTGATACTAGGGAGTTAAGGGTGAAGATAGATAAAGAGCTGTACGGTGTTATTCAACAGGAGTTCTATGTTGTTAATGCAGACATTTTCAAGGACCAGTTAGCTACGTGACAAGGGGGAGTTAAGTGTATTTTTTTCATCATAGAGATGAAAGCATAGTTCAATGGATGCCAAGCACAGAAGAATTTGATAGATAATTTTCTCTGAGCCCACTTAAAATAGCAACAAAGCATTCTCACACTCACTAATCGGAGGTGACTGCACAAAATGGGCTCTGCACAAGAAAGGCACTGAAGCTTACAGAGTAGTCATTGAAAGGAAAAAAACTGATAGAAAAACACATTTGTGTTTGAAGCAAGTACCACCATCGTGTTAGAATCAAAAGAACAGGCAGAATCAGGTTAACGGGTTTGCAACGGGTTAAACTCTGCTGTTTCACACTTCACACAATTTAACATAGGGACATATTCCTGTTTTAGGGAAATTTATCTACCCGACAAACTGCAATTAAGCATCACTTTGTAAACAGTAGTTAAGAAGAGAATCACAAAACTATCCAAAATCTGTTTTTATAATGATATAACAGGCTTTGTTCCTGAAACACTCTCCTTTCCTACGACAAAAATCAACACAGTAAAGGGATAGATTGTGAGATCAGTCTTCCGTGATGCAAACTGAAAGAGACTCTTTTTGAGCATTCATGATTGTTTTTGGTTTTGAAACATAAGGAGTTTATTTTTCATTTTTCAAAACATCGTTAAAACTTTTTTTGTGTGAATAAGACCCAAAACCTCTAATCTTATCCTCTGGCATTTTCTTCATTAAAAATGAGAGTGATGGATTTCCATTGCTTGAGCCCAGTGATTTCCACCCCTGGCTCCAGATCCAGTTACCCCAACAATGAGTGGTGTCAGCACGGTCTGTCTGATGCTCAGACTCTCATGCCTGTTACTTCACGAGAGAGAATCGCTTCTTGATTTCCGCTGGTTTGAGTTTGGGACAAGTCACTAGTCATCAATGACTGAGGTTCCACAAGTGGCAGAGATACACCAGGTATATGTGGGTATTAGTCTGTGGGTCTGTGGGTATTAGAAGTGGGTCCTCTGCACTTTCGGAGAACCTGATAACCTGAGAGCTGAGAGCTTGCAGAGGCATAAGCGGGAGAAGTGTTGCTTCTCTCTTTAACACCAGCTTTCCTGCAAGGCACCGTGGAGCTCCTAGCATATCAAAAGATGAGTGCATTCGGAAGGAGAGCACTTCAGAGATGGTCTGCCAGTCCTCATTCTCCCCGTGTAGGTACAGGCATTGTTGCTGAAAAAGAGTCTTAATCAGTGGGCGATTCCAAACTGTTGGTGCGTAATAAAGTGAAAATAGAGGCGTGTGTCATGGATCTGTCCTGTGCATTTAGAAAGCTGTGGTGTCTGCGAACACCGTCATGATATTGTTTTACTTTCCAGCACAGTTGTAATTTAGTACCCATTCTAATACACTGGATAAACCAGGACTCAGGGGGAGCTGCCTGTTAGATGTCCCATTAATCAGTGGGGCGCGGGCTGTTTTGTAGCTTTTGCAGCACGTGTAAGTAGCAGCCTAGCACACCCGTAGGGAATGACTGCCTTCTGCTGACATGCCTCCTTGCCCTGGCTGGGCGTGATGAAAACCCCAAGCGCGGCCATGAATCATCTCCGATTTGTTCAACTGTCCAGGCACATCCTCCTGCCTTGCTGCTTGTCTGCTGGTGTGAGAGATATTCTATTGATATTTCCATTGGCAAAAAAAAGCCTTCTTGACAAGGTTGAAGTCCAGACGGACTGGGACTTCAAGGTCCCTCCTTCGGTTGATGTGTGCCAGAAACTGTGAGCATAGTCACCATCCGAAACAGTGTAGTACGACAGAAACAAACACATAATTCAGTCCAGGACTTCTCTTTATTACTTGGGATCTGCATTGCTTTTGTGTTTAAACATGATTTCATTAATGCCTTAAATGGGATTTATCTGTGGAAAGTTAAGTTTGGTGGTTTAAGGTAATGTGTGCATTTTATTGTAAGTCAAGGAATCTGATCAAGAAATTGATCCTGTAACTCCTCTGATACTTGTCGAAATTTTGCCATTGCTCCCCAGACAAGAGAGCAGCACGGGGATGGGTTATTGAGAGGATGGGGTAGAGGGCTGGAGACCAGGATCAGGTAACTGGATGTTGTCGGACTCTTGTGACTCTTGTGACTGAAACCTAATACACTGTTTTTTTTCTTCCTGTTGTATTGTGATTTGCATCACCTAGTAACAGGACAAAGGGCCAGGTGTTAACTGGTTTCTGTTGCTCTCAGAAACAGTCTGTCATTGCTCTGTTTTTCTGCCAGAATAAAGGTCGAACACTGAGTTTGAACCTAGCCTGCACTCCTTTACGCCCCCACCTTCTTCTCTTTCTGGTGATATTTATTCATATCATAGAAGCAGCTCCTGAAATCATCAGTCTGTGACGTTTGAAACTGCCAGCTAAAATCAACTTGCTCACACCCTAGTGTAAGAGTGTCCTCTTCATCATCCCTGTGTGCTTATACAGCTTCCCTGCGGTCTTGGCCTCCTTTCCAGGGATTCTCATGCAGGATGCTATGCTTTAGCAATCACCTCAGGTAAAAAAAAAACAAATAAAACAAGTGAATGGCGCACTCTGGAGAAAATGGCTGTCAGTTTCTGTGCCTCCTGTAGTAGTATGTCCTGTTCTCCTTCACAATGATTGAAATCTGTCACACCACACCAGCTTTTTGCAATGACAGCATTGTTAGAACTTTCTATCCTAATCTTGTCATATCTCAGAAGAAAAATGCCGGGATTGGTTAGTGTTGGTACAGGAGACGGGAAGAAAATTCAGGCTGCTGCTGCAAGTGGTCTTGGTGGACCACTAAGTAGCCTGTATTTTCTATCCAATGGGACAGTGTGTTGTAAGTGTTGCAGACTCGTAAGTGTTGGAGGGTATTAACCATGTTGTTCTGACTAAATTCCACTCTGCCCTTGCACTATCTGGCCTATGTAATGTTCCCCCTTAACCCAGCTGGTGAAGAGGTTTGTCACTCCTCCCTATGATGTGCTGTGTAGTTGAGTCTGCTGGTGCAGAACAGCTGCCACGCTTCACTCAAGTGGGTGCTGCTCTTCATCTCTTTGAGATGCTTTGGAATCAAAATATTATATAAATGAAATTTATACAAATTCTTATTGATACTGCAACTCTGTATTAGTATTTTAGCCATTAAATTCAAACGTGTTATCCTTGGAATTTGGCTGAATGGGACCTTTGATCAATTTGCTACTAACTACCGAATGAGCTAGATGGTTTTGTCTCTTCACTACATGCTCATGTGACGTAAATAATACAGAATAATTGACTTATACACGAACGAGCATGAGTGTGTTTGCTTTAGAACAGTTCTTGGATTCGCGGCCTGTTTTTGTGTCAAGGCAGTGTGGATGCCAGTAATTTATCATTAGCCTCTGCATAGACGAAGCCAGACATTAGTTAACATTAGTTTCCTTGACATTAAAAAAATCAGCAGGGGCCAAAAGTTTTATTATTCTTTTTTACTCCAAAAGAAACTAAATAAAACTGAAATCCCTTCCCATGAAAAAAGCATTCTCCCTCTTAGCCTCTACATATTAGTTAAAGTTAAAGCTAATTAGCTGGAGTCCAAATGGCTGGAGAAAACTGTGCAAGAACCTTTAACTGTTGTTTTACTAGAAGAGAGCATTCGTTCTCTGGCCTGTTTTAATGTGTAAATTGAAATGGTTAAAAATTATAAAACAAAAACCCTAAAGCAATGCAGACCCCTTCCTCCAAAGGAAAGCAGCGATGAAAAGAAATACTGTAGGAATGTGGAGAAATGTAAGCCGTGTTTCCCTGGGGTCTAAGCGCAGTTGAGCTGTGGCATTCTGGAAAACATAGCAAGCAATTGGAGAAATGATGACTGAAGTACGGAAATGCGATCCCCTTGCAGGGCAGCCGTTTTAGAGAGAAACCTGCCTCGCCAAAACAAACTTCTGTAAATACAGAGCGCACCGAGAGTCTGGACACATCGCTGCATTGGAAAAACACTCTGGATCTTTTCTCGGGGCTTCGCTGAGGCCAGGCAAGGGCAGTATCAATTCTTCATCTTCATATCTGATACACCGCACTCACAAATCACAGACATTGGCTGTTACACAAACACTACACAGCCAGGAACAAGGATTCCATCAAAGAAACTTTTTTTTTGAGCATCCTCATGATTATAAATTACACTTGGTGCTGAAGGATTTACTTCTGATATATTTCTGATTTTTATTATAAGTATAATTTATATTTTTTCATCTTTCACACTTATTTGAATTACAGCCTTTAATATGTGTTAGATATTTTGTGCGAGTTTATATGAAGCCAGGAATGTAGTATGTTCGTGCCGGGTGAGCAGCCGGACTGATGGAGCGATACCA
Source organism: Lepisosteus oculatus (assembly GCF_040954835.1). NCBI lineage: Eukaryota > Metazoa > Chordata > Actinopteri > Semionotiformes > Lepisosteidae > Lepisosteus > Lepisosteus oculatus. Next base: position 5,334,991 of record NC_090700.1, on the reverse strand, counting down.
TACTAGTGGAAGTTCCATGTGTTTACGGGCACTTTAATTCTTCATGTCTCCCCTCCCCACTCTCCTTTCAAGTCTTAACTGCCCGGATTACAATTTCAACGCAAGCATTTCTACTGTACTTTCAATTAATCATCAGGGCGGCCAGAAACCCATCTGCTCTAGTCTCCCAGTTAAATAAACACTGCCAGTGGGTTTGTTTGTGGGAGATAAACAGGCCGATGCCCAGCTCCTCTCATTTCGGCCTACACAAGGGCTATTAACGACAGTTATAAATCTCGGTATTGACAGATCCCCAACGGGACAGGTTCACATGCGCCTGAGAAGCTGTCTCAGTTTGCTGTGTTTTGCCAGGCCAAAAGAAAAACGCTGCCCATCTCTTATTCCCGGTTGTGAGGGCAGTAAACAGTCTTTAGTAGTTTAGCAGCTGCTTCGTATATTTGACAAGTACTGCTTATTCGAGAGCACAGGGATTAGAAACTCGGCTCCATCTGAAGGACTGCTTGCAGTGCGTGTGAAGGGAACATTTTAAATAATTACAGTTTCTTTCTAATAATACTAATCTGGAAACACTTTCAATAAAGTAGTCTTTAAATAAGTCTGATCATTTGAACATTTTGTACAATGTTGGATTTAAAATAATTTAGATTTTCAAGACATTTGCAAATAATTTCAGCGTTGAGAGAGAAAGCGGTGTCCTCCCTGGAATCTTTCTGTGTTTTTTTCTGCCTGTTTCTCTATGAAATATCAGGGGGGAAACGTCAGTAACCTTTCAGGGTATCCCATGGTACTTACAAACATTTGCTGCAGTATTATCACAGAGTGTTAGCACGAAACTAGTAACACATGCTGACAAGCGGTAAACCCTCAGAAAGGCAAACCAATAAAGCAAAGTAAATTAGTGCAAAATGCAGTGGAACAATGTGCTAAAACCGTGAGACCATTTTAAATATACCATGGTTTACCTTCAGAACAGGCAGCTGAGATTTGAACAGGAGCATGTTCAATGACTTCACTTTCGAGAGAGATGGAAGGAGCTGTGTGGAAGCCTTTTGTTGGAGGAACCTGGCCCTCATTTCTAACAGCAGGGCAAAGACAGATTGAGGAGGACAGCTGAGCTCAGCCTGGGTCCCTAGGGAGACTGCCTCGCACGGGGTCGGTAACCCTACCAGGAGAGAGAAGAGGAGCAGCAGCTTGGTCCGGGGGCTGTTTTTCCAAGATGTTCAGCAGCCATTGAAATTCTTTGCTGCCACATCCTCCACTGAGAGTTTCCTCTCTCCTAGAGCATGCATGTGTGTATGAAAGCTTGCCAGCACCTTAATTCCCCCCTTTGGCTAGGCAGACTGGAATACTGCTTATTTAAGGGCCCAGAGAGAGGAGGGATTTTAATACCCATTCTGCTCAACCCCTGACGACAAACTGCACGATCAGTGAGCCAAGGAATAGCTGGGGGACAGAGGGAGATTAGGATGATCTCTTCCATGGTGCACTGGCATTCTTGCACAGTGCTGTCTCTGAGTGGGGAGACAGGGGTCACAGTGAATGTACATATTTTTAAGAGATAAGGAAGCCATGTTTCCTGGATAGGTCTAGCTACTATGCTTCAGTGATACTTTCAGGGCAGTGTTTGACCATCCCAAAAGAGAGCCTGGCCATATTACAGTGAACACCCTCGTTCCTTCTTTCCACATACTGTAAGTGATTGTTTTTTACATTTCACAGCAGTTCTTGTATAGCTGGCACTGTATGCCAGCTGCCTTCTCCTGACCCTGCACTATTCACAATATCAAACTGTTTTGGCATCTGCTTTTGTGTCCTGCTGCAGTCAAGACTGCTCATTTTAATAGGGCAGGGCACTGTACAGTACAGGGAGCCAAGGCTTCCCCATCATGGTGATTTACACTTTAACAGGAAGCAGATAAAAATCCCTGTTGTGCCACATCTCCTGTAATAAAGCCACAGCCCTGCAGGGCAGTTACTGATTGACAGAGTGTGAGAGGTGCTGGGAGCAGGGAAGCAGCGAACCAGGGTACGGTGCTCTTTTAAATACTGGGCGATGTGATTGACTGCAGCAGGAGGACTTGGGGGCTGTGGGGTTTCAACTGGCATTCCTGATGTAGAGCTCTCCTCCAGTAACTAGCAGAGTATTCCTTTGCCGCAGTACGTTATGAAACGATCATACATGCAGACCCCCGATTTATACTGTCATCTCCCGGGCAGCTGTCTAGCTCACACAGCTCAGACAAAGTGTGCTCAAACCCACTGTGCCAAAAGGCCAGTCTCTCAGCACAGGAGGCTGAAACTCTCTGCACCCTAATGGGAGTAACATCACCCTGACAGTCTTGTGTAACACCGTGAGACCTGTTCCACATTGGGTGCTGTTTGTTTAAACCCAATAAAAAATATGGTAGACCGCAGGAAAGCATTGTGAAAGCAGTGGGAACAGTATAGGAAAAATTAGTAAAACTGGAAAATTTGATAAGCCTAGCTTTTGGTGGTAAAAGATTGACCAAATTTTGACCAATTTATTTTTGAACTTCTTCTGACTTACTGTGGGATTAACTGAAGCCTGAAGACTTTTGTCCCGCCCAAAGCAGTGAGAGGGAATTCAGAGTCACCATGACACTCAAGGGTGAAATTGATTAAGCTAGACCAATTTCTAATCCATTACACTGGGCTGTTTGTTTTCGGCACTAAAAATACCGCTGCCCTTTAGGGCTATTTCCACAGGTTCTCGCAGGTTAGACCTGCGTCCTGAAGTCCGCCGTGTTGCTTCCTGTTCAGCACTTCCACGGCAACCTTACTGGCAGTTGTCAATTTGAATGCCGGAAAAAAAATAATTGGCTTGAAACAGTATTTTGACAGAACCGTGTTATTGAAGCAATATGTGATTTGTTTTCTCAAACTACAGTATTAGGGCAACATTCTTATTTAATAACAGCAGTATATGGAATACCTTGCTTGAGCATTGCTTACCATGTTCTTTGTTCTTTATACCAAAAACATTATCCTTATGAGTGGTGACACAGAATTCGTGGATTGGCTGGGTTTTGAATTCAGCAAGGGGTTTCCTCAACTTGCCACAATGCATATAATTTGCATCTCACAATTTAAAGAAAAACAATATCTTAGGTGTGTGGAGCAACACTAGAGGCAAAATAGAACAAGTGCTGCTTTTGTTTTTTTTTCTAGCCTGTTGGATTGCCTCTAGATCCTTTGCTTGTAGGTAAGGACTTATTTTGACGCACATTACCGTGTTTAGATATGTTGAACAACATTAACATACTAAGTGAAAAGTATCGGATCTAGAGGGAGTGTACTTTTCTTTTGAGGTGTTTGAAAGAAATGGCACTTCTAATATAGTGATCTATTAAATAATAATTTGAAGGTCTACGCAGGTGTTTAAATTAACGTGAATCCTTTTATACCACACCATTCTATTCTTTGAAATAAACATTCATTCACATCTGTCACCTCTCATCAGGGTTATAAAACTGGACTTCTCTTTCTGCTGCTACTATAAGTAATCCAACCCCTAGAATTGCAATTGCACAATGGTGTTCTGGCACATACAGTATTTCTGCTGTAGTTAGCCCTGATCTCTTTGGGAAAAAATGGCCTCCTGCGATCTGTAAAGAACCATATGCAAAGGTCAGTTCTAGTGCTGCATATTCTAGCAGATTAAAAGAAAAACATTCAGAAGTCAATCTGCTGGCTAGAGACACGGCCCTGCAGCCGTTCCTGTGGCTGTGTGTAGCTCTGACTGCCTTAAGGACTGCAGAGTGGAGCTTTACGCCTGCTTATACACATTTTACTTGCTGTGGTTTTTGATAGTTTCTATTATGCTTTGCCACATCTATCTATAATTTAATATGCTTTCACCATGGATTTATTACTCTTTTCTATAAAAAGCGTAAACTGTCCCCCTTTTATAACCATTGACTTGGAAAGCACACCCTAAAAGAACAATTACGTAAGCCCACACCTCACCTTACTGCGGAGGTCTGGCAGTAGATTTCGCAGGTGAATTGAGATTTAAAGCGTCAAAGTGGGCTGGTAAAAAAAGATTAGCGGTGGCTTCATTCATCTCCTAGTCTGCAAGCTGGTAGAGTCCCTGCCCAGTGCTCCTCAGTAACTGTGGCTCCATTCAACGTCTCCACCCCCAGCTGGTCCATAATGACCCCACAGTTAAAGGAACCTAATGAGAGATGGCAGACAGGCACTTTCAGTGCCTTCCTAATTAAGAGGTAGCACCACAATTTGGAAGCAGACAAAAGACAAATTTTCCATCTTTCTGTGTGCTTACTCACGAGAGGGCTTAGAGAGGCCATGCATGTCAAAGCGATGGGCTGTAATGAGCGTTTTATTGCTGGGGAATACTGAGCGCAGTTAGAGATCTTGACCAGGGTCAGCCCTGGGCTTTTCAGATCAGAGCAGATGCAAAGTGAACGTGACTTTTAGCCTTCCAGGAGCCTCCTCTCCACTGTGCCCCCCTCCCCTTGGTGCTGTGTACCGAGCAGCAGGGTGTGGGTCACATTGTGTCCAGCCGCCAGGGCACAGCAGGCCCCCGTCTCTTCAAGAGTGTGCAGCATCGCTGCACTCCACTGGCACAGTCACCCCACTCTCCTTCTGACTCTGACAGACTGCCCCGCTACAGCTGCACTCACTGGAGATCAGTCTGTTTATGAGCCACCATTACTTTAGGATCATTAGGGATTGATTAGCAATCACATGCAAGGTCATTGAGGTGTTTGTAGGCACTAAGCTGTTACATGTCCCTGGTGTTTGAAACAGGAGGCTAAGGAATTTGCATGAGAAAATACCGCCCTAAATTTAACATAAGATTCCACTGACAGCCTGGAATCAGCACAGCAGACACATTGTGGTCTATACCAAGAACTGACTGTGAGCAAGCTGTAGAAAACCTGGACTAGGTGCAAAGTTTTGAGATTTTGGCAGGCATCTGTAACAGCAGTAACTTATTTCAGTAATAGTCTATTTAATATATCCACAGGTTCTTCATAAACCCTAGTGCATGAACATATGCTATCACTTTCTGGATTGGAACACTTCCAGGAAGTTTTAAGGCTTCCTGGGTCATTGCATTGAGCAGCCCTTCCCTTGCCACAGTGTGCATCAGTCCTGTCACCGTGATGGGATTCTACCCTACACTGGGCCTTCCAGCTATCTCCAGTTGTTACTCTCACTCTCAGTAATAATGGTTCAGCAGATGTGGTCCAAAACCTGCTTATCACCTCACATTTTGCTTAACAAACTTTCCTATGTCGAAAGGCAGTTTGCAGTATGTCAGAAATTGTCATTACTCTGTTGAACGCATGTAGGGGAATAAAGACAGTAATAATCTCATACACACTGAATAACTGCCTAAAGGGAGTGGTTGTTCATGAGGGCATCACATTGTATTTGAGGCAAGCAGAAAGTTAAGTTGTTTTGTAACTTACCTCTATAAAGATATGTCAATAAAGGATGCAAAACTCATAGCTGGCCTTGAGATGTTGAGCACACCCACTTACCTTTTTTTTTAGCAGGCAAACAGGTAAGTCTTATCAAAGATTACTACTGTAAATTTGCATTGTTATATCTGTTTTTCTTGCTTTAACTGAGCAGGGAAGCAAGCTTTTTGCTTTGCCACAATTTCTATTCATTTGGATCATGAATTCCTTGCTTTATCGCATTTACTGTATTTTTATAGTACATCTGTCAGGAAGGAGAAGTGCCTCACTCTTCCCCATGTTTGCTGAAATACGTAGCTGGAAAGGACCGCTGTCAGCATGGCAGCAAATGCTCTAGCTAAGACAGAGGAAGCGACTGATCCTGCCTGGAGTTAAGCCTCTCAAAGCAAAATGCTCTCCATTCCTGCATGCTCAGCTGGCTCCTCCTAATAATAGCTGCCGAGTGTGATCAGTCCGTGTCTTTCCCATGTGCCATGTTGCTGCCTGACCTGGACTGTTACCAAAGCAACACAACACAGGAGTCAGACATATGTCACGACACCTGGTGAAGAAACGAGGGTGAGCGATCCATGGGGTAACCGCCAGAATGACCCTCTCCTATTCTCAGGCACATTGGCCACACTAGGCCTGTATGCCTGTGTCCTGAAACATGCTTGTTGTTCTCTGTATAGTTTTGTCATTCTCAAATGTCCTTGTTTGAGCAATTTATTTCTGAAGTTGTGATCTTATTTGTTTTGCATTACATATGCAATCATGTCTTGGCCTCTTTTGCCTCCCACTGTTAGAAGGAACGAAAATGGAATGGTTTAATTTTTACTTGTTTTGGCCAAGAAGACTAATCAAGACGAGACTAATTAGACATATTAGACAATATTGCACCTGATCTCTCACAGCTCCCAGCAAGGTGGCTTTTGAGTCTCAGAATAATGCCATGAGGCTGAAATTGCAGCACTGTCTTGGTTTGAACTCATGGAAGTCAAACCTACCCTTGGCAGCGATCGCTGCAAGCTCAGAGGCTATGCTGAGAGCCTCTGTCGGGACTGGAGCTCAGAGTCAAGGGCGGATATTATGCACCGGGGCTCTTTCCTGAGGTGTAAAATGTTGCAGGTCAGGAGGTGGTTGTGTGCAGAACCCAAGACCCCTCTGATTTCTCCCCAGCTGGAGGCGTTGAAAGGCTTGAATACGATTTCCAGCTACTGTAAAGCCAGGTCTTATAATTAATGTACCAGAGTGCCTCCAGTGGGCTGCAAATGATTTTAAATTTTAGGAAGACGTCTTCTTAATTAGAGGCAGTCTGCCTAAGACTCTGTAAGAATTTCCATTACAAAAGCAAGACTGTCTTTGCTGCAGCACCGACATTTGAAAGCAAGATATGCAGTCCCTGTGAGGTTATTTAAGTGAATTTAATGCTTCCTTGGCTAGAAATGAAGAAGTTGTTACTTCCCTCTGTATGATACTTTTGCCAGTTATAAAATTTCCTTCTCTGGGGAGCCCCTGGGGAGACAGATCTTTTCACCAGCACTGTTTACTGTCAGAGAGCTATAGGAATACAGGTTCAAACTGTCTAACTCGCTAATTGACTCTCATGTTGAACTAGCACTTGGATCCTGTGTAAAGTGAGAGTTGATCCCCTTCTTGGGTGAAAAAAGTGAAATATTCATGATAGATACTGGTCTGAAATACAGTGTCCCTTTGCATACACAGTTTCAGTATTTTCAAACAGTGGGAGCTATTTCTCACTGCGCCTTCTTCTGCTGCCTAACCCTGGGCTGAGCCAAAGACGACTTTTGACATGTGCCAAATTGAGGGGTGAATTTTTTGTAACGCTGTCCGTGTTTGTGAAGCAAGCTAAGACAACCATTTCAAATGTGGCCTGAGCTGAGCTAGACAGAAAGCATTTTCTCCCCTGGGTTAATGGAATTCACATCATGCTGGCTCTCCTTTCTTAAACTCATCAGAAATGTAACCTTCATTCTTCTGAAGTGGGAGGGTTCTTCCCCTGTGAAAGCATTCTGTAAATGTACTGTAGGGGCTTTCTGTAAATGGTCTCTGGGTCTTATCCATAGGTATATGTGCCTACCGAAATTCTGCGCCTTTTCATGATGGTTGTGAAAGCAGCAGGAGGGACAGAAACTCTAGGAGGAAGACCTCAGTGAACATGTCATATGTTCTTAAGTGGCCAGACACTATTAGAGGAGTCTGTGGACAAACCGGAGTGCATGAAATAAACAGAAACAAAAAAAGGAAGCTTAGGCTCCCATCCCCTCTTTCTGTACCCTGGGCTCCAGTCGAGTGGAGTATAACATTTTTCTAAATGTGTAACAGTCAGAACTACTCAAGGCTCTTCAGAATTGATGACTAGAGATGTGCTCCAGTATTGCTGTCTTCTTTCTCCCACACAGGCCTGTGAAGTGGAAAGTAAAGGAACTAAAAAAAAATTCAAAGAGCTGTCTGAGCTGTGCTGCTCCCTGGGTTGCCTCAGTCTTCGCTGCCAATCCGGCCAGTCAGTTGGCTGACTGAGTGCAGCTGGAAAATGATTTCCTGTTGAGCCGCACAGCAACCATGCAGTGACATGACAGCAATTTGTCTGAGGTCACGCATGTTTTATTTAAAGAGCCTTAAACCTGCTGAGCCTTGGCGGATGATCTCTGACTGGGAAGTGACCGGGGTCAGTGGTGTACAGGGGGAGAGTCCAGTGGTAGGAAATGCAATGGAAAACAGACTGCTGGTGGTCAGAATTGGAGCTGAGGTTTGGACCCCATTATATGCTGTCCTGAGGCAAAACAACTGAACTCCAGAGAAAGTTGCTTTTAACAAAGAGTGTACAAATGGTAACAAAATAGAGCAGGCTGTTTATCCTGTCTAGTCCTCATCTGATCTTATGTTTCTTGTGTTTGCAGAGTAGTGAAATATTTTTCTAAGAATCGTCTCGATCTGCACCATTAAAGCCTGAGACACCACTCTTACGAAGAAAAAGCTCTCTGAAATACAGCTCTGAGCCAGATTGTGTATATTGGTGCCACTTGCTTCTTTCAGTGCTTAGAATGATTTCTGTATACGCAACACAGCAGTTCATCCATTTTGTTACGTAATACAAAAGTTTGCAAAGCAATGTTTTCAAAGCTTGCTGAGATAACTTCATGAAATAGTTTCTGTATGTGTCTCCATTTACCTTTTTATGACTTCTCCATAGATCTCACAAATCACTGTTCTCAGGGAACTAATTAGACATGATCCCTCTAATCCCTGGGGACCAAGAACAGCAATACAGTACATCACTCTGTCAGTCAGGGCACTGTTAAATGGTTTTGTGATTAGTGGTCCTGTCTCTATGTTAACCCTCACTGTTGGGGGTTTAAACACTGAATGCATCTGTTCAGTGACTCAGTGTCTCGGAGGAATGGTTCAGTGTGGAGATGGAGCTGAACTGACTTAGTCTCCTCAGCCAGAGACACTAAAAATCTATAAATCACTTAGCTGCTTGGGTTTTTTTACTACACCCTGTTGTGTACACAGAACCTAAATCAGAGGCTCAGATGGGACTAACAGAGGTATCCCTGATCATCTTGGTCAAATAACAATGCCTGGGATAACCAGTGGATGTGAATTTAAGAGTGTTTGTCCACAAGACCAGATGAGTGAGCCCTTAAATCACTGATGTAGAAATCACACGGTCTAGAGTGCAGTTCTCTGTGGTAAAAGGAGTGTGCTATTATCCATCTTGTTGTGTGAGAGCATGAGTCCACAGACATTTTCAGAACATGGAGGACCCGTGTTTGAAGTCTTCTCTTTGAATTAGGGCCCTCATTTTAAACATAAAAGCAAATAGAAATGCACGCACAATGGTAAGCTATAGGACCTTTCAGTATGAGCATGATCAATGACCCAAGAAGCCTTTTCAGTAAATTTACCCTTTCACTTGTACTAGAAATTACATGCTGCAGCAGCACATAGTTTCAAAGGTTTTGATTCCTCAAAGTCGACCACTCGAATTAGATGCAATTTTGAGTCCCTTCGGGGGGATCAAGGCATGATGGTATGATAATTGTGCTGATTGCTCTATTTGTAGCCGTCAGAGTGAGGCTGTTTGACGCAGTATTTAAAAAACACATGTGGTTCTGTTTGTATTAGAGGAGGAATTCACTGATCACTGACCTATTGACCACATAGCAGCAGGTGCCAGGCATCCCAGCTATGCGTTACCCCAGACAGGAAAGACATCTCATTTGGATTTGTTGCTTCCCCTATTCTCGATTTTATTCCTTGTTTCACCTTTTTATATCCAGCTGTCTTTTCATCCATCTCTCCTGTTCTGTGCCTGTCCTGTTTAATACATTCTTGGCTTACATTTTTAAATGCAGAAGTATTTTCTGGAAGATTTGTAATGCTAGGCACCTATTTTAGCTTCTGCACCACAATACCTGAGCAGGGTGCTGTGGAGTGCTTCTCACTTGATGTGGGTCTCCCATAGCATTTTTCACCTGCCTTTTGTCTTATTGGCTGACAGGCTATTACCCCAGTCTGTATCTGTACAGCACAGAGCGTGTTCGGTGCACAGAATGAAACGAAGCATTCAGTCAAAGTCCAACAGATTACGGAACAGCTTCTACCTCCAGGCAATAAGACTGCTAAATAGCTAACCTGCAGTTCCTTCAGCAAATCACCAGTAATGGCTACATGGACACACAGTTTTCATTGTATTCGGCATACTGCACTACTTGGACATAATATATTGCATACACCCTGGACACATAGCAGCTCTATTTATACTGAGTTTTGTCTCAGTTTATTTTATTCAATTTCTATTGCACTATTATCAATTATTATGTGACCTTATTTTGTAACTTTTGTGATTTTTACCCCCCCCGGTCATTGAATGACAATGGTTAATCTGCACAAGCACCAAAAGTATTGCTGCAAGCCACATTGTATGCCTTTCTTTTGTAACTGTAATTTAAACATAAACTGTTTTCTCTTTAATTTGTATTTTAAGTATTCTGTCAGAAAATATCAGTCATTCCATCACTGATACCCCAGTGAAGACCTCCTACTGTATGTCGCTTATAATGTACAGTATATAAGAAATAGCATTCCCGGGAACACATTCCCGTTGAACCCAGGCTGTAATTGCCTCTATTAGCACTGATCCCAACAGCACTCCTTTGTCTGGAACGTCTCTTCCGCACTAAGCTAATTCTCATCCAAGTCCAACAAAAGCTAGATTGAGTGACAGCCATTGAAGACTGCTGTGAGCTTTCAAGGCAAGCCTTAGCAAACAAAGGTGTGTGACACAATTGAAAAAAAAAAGTCTACTACAAACTCTATAATAAATGCCAAAGATTATGTGTTTATCTGTGCCGTGATGCGTCAGAGATTAAGTTCGTGAAAAATAATGCAGTTTTCACCTTTACCATTGCCCTTACTTGGATGAAAATCTGCAGTTCTTGGAGCACACACTGCAACAGTTTCTTGACACATCAAGAGCAAGGTGCACAAAAGTAAGACTTTAAGCTTATGGTACTGAATAGATGCCTCTATACTGTGTACAAATATGGATGGAAGAAGAATGTAAAAGATAAAGAAAAAATAAATAATACTGTAAAGTCGCCAGCTGTTCCCCACTTCTTTCTGCAGTTTCCCCCCCTCCATAGCTGTGTGAACTGGGAATGCTTCCATACAGCTGTAGTTCTTGGCACATCTACATGGCAGGACTGACCTCGGGAGACAATGAAATGTCCACTCTGCCCACACCATTATAAACCTCTTACCACAATTGGATGTTTAAATACATTTTACTGTGGAACAAAAACATCTATTTATGGCATAAGGGACCTGCTGCTCTGTGAATCTTAAATCTATTTAACTGGCTCAAATATCTTAGCTACCACTTTCTAGGCTGAATTATTAGGTGAACTTGGTAAGCAGATCTGTGTGTTTTAACAACCAGCATTTATTACCTTAAATTAGTGAGTATTGGCATTCCCTTTCAGACACAGAGTGCCAGTGCTTCCATCTGCCACTGTGAACTGTGTGATTGAAAACAGCGCTGGTTGTCAGATGTTTTTTTCAAGGCGTTTAGGGCTTCTGCCAGCACTGCAGCTCCAGAGTGCAGTAAATTGAACAGCTGGAGAGGCCGGGAGGAAATGGATTAAAGTTGGTGTTCAGGCTGGGGTATAGCACCATTAACACCCTCGCAGTGAGCTTGCAACTCCCTCTCCGTGGAAACTCCCACTCCGCCCCTCTCATCCCCACAACTCTCTTCTCTACCCCCTCGTCCCTTTTCCCCTTGCTTTCTTCTCCCATGCAGCCATTTCTTTCTACAGATTGAGGTATTAGTTTTTAATTTCCTCGGCATGTGTGTTGATGGTGGCACCCACTGTCAGGCTCTGCTTGAGTGCGAGCCCCTGACTCTTGGCACAATTCAACCCTGCAGCTGCAGGAGGTGTTTGCAGAATTCCAGGGGAGCGATCTCAGATGAGCTGTTGTGCCCAAACCTTGTTTTTGGACTGGAGAACTGATGGAGATTTTGCTGTAGAAAATCTGGAGTGAGATTCTCATGGGGTGTTTAAGATGGTATAGCCATTTCCTGCTGAAGTAGAAAACCCTGTGAACCATTTCAGGCAGTCTCCTCTGGGTTTGTTAGACCAAGGCAGGTGTCCTATGCCTGAAAAACCATGAATCTGGTCTTGACTAGGTGTAGGTGGGTGGCTGCATGGCTAGGTCCACTATTAGAGACGCAGTTTGATCCTGGACTGGTAAAGGGTGGGCATAGGGAATGACATGCTGAGGCCAGCTCATTGATCTATAGACGTTGAAGAGACTTGTTTTAGACTGTATCCCTCTCTCACTGCATTGGTTTTCATTGTACATATTCCTGATGGTGTCACAGGTTTTCCTATCTATGCCACTGTCAAATAGACTGAGCAGCAGAACTTAGTGCCACATGGAGTGAAAGGCTTTTTTGAAGTTGACGAAACAGGCACTTTCACCTTTCTTGTGTCGTTTACATGCCTGTTGAGGAGGTTGTGCGAGTCATTGATGTGGTCAGTAGTGCAGTGGTTGGGGAGAAAGACGATCTGGTTCAAGCTGTGATAGGAATACCAGGATTCTGCTGTTCAAGGACACTTCTTTTCATAGAGATCCTCTGTAGTTGAGGAGGTCAGGCTCCTCTTTTCCCTTCTCCCACAAGCTCTTATCCACACTCCTTTCACCTCCCTGCTTTTCCATCACCGCCCACTTTCATCTCATCCTTCCCTGTTGCTTACTGTACCCGGATCTAATCTTCTCCCCCTTTCTCGCTCTGTGTCAGAAGAAAACTTGGTGTTTTGCTTAAAATGCTAACAGAAAGGTAAAATTGATGGTAGCCTAGACCCCCTCTCCCTTTACTTCCATTACTAGTCATACATGCCTAAGACAGAGCAATAAAAGAACATTGTACATTCAGCCTAACTGTGAGCATGTCTCAGCACCCGGCATGCAGAGCCCGTATCTATAACCATCTCTCCAGAACAGTGAAGCAGAAAACAATGAGATAAAAGACAGCATAGCTAGTGATATGTTGTGACTAGGACTGTTATCACAAGGTAAAAAATGAATTTAAACCGGAAGACCTGTTTGGTTTCAAGGAGCTGTGAATTAAGAAACTGAGTTAGCATTAGTGTGTTGCAGCTTGTCTGTACTTTTGTTTGAGCGTAACTGCATAATTGAACAAGCAGAGACATTTTGATTTATTTTGTGATTTTGTGTTATTTATGTTCTACAGTGCTGTGTTAAGAGTCCAGAATGATAAAAAAGGTATGAGATGTCACAGTAAAGATAATTGATGGTGGGATTAGTACAGTACCTGTTATCTCTCTTTATCTGTAGTGCCTTGGAGAATTAACACAGTGCAAGTAACTGTTTTCATTTTCACAGCACACTGTTTTCCTTTTTTCATCATTCTTATTTAAGGTACCCAGCCAATAGCATTAAATCATAATGGTCTAATAAAAATGTTGCACTGTTTATATCGTAGTGTTTGAATGTAAAAGATTTTTTGGCAAATGCACCAATTAAACCTGCACATAAGGATTTGTGGTTATAGTGTAGGGTAAATTACTTAGAGACTCTTCTCCTACAGATGCCAATGAGCTATAATCACTCTTAAAGCAGAATAAATCCTGATAAAGCGCAGTAAATTAATTTTGTAAAAGCATGGGAAAGCCCAGGCTACAGAACGGTCTTTTTACGATTTGGGGTAACCTTGGCAAAGCCCCCCCCCCCCTTCTCACTCTGTTCTTCCTCTGCCTCCCCAGGCGACGAGAGCCACGCTGACGGCCCACTGCGCCTCTCTAGGGGACACCCTGGGCAAAGAGAACGAGCTGGCCCTCATCATCGACGGCCAGACGCTCAAGTACGCCCTCTCCTTCGAGGTGCGGCAGTCCTTCCTGGACCTGGCGCTGTCCTGCAAGGCTGTCATCTGCTGCAGGTAGGCCCTGCATGCCCGGCACTACCAGCCGGCCCGTCCTGGGAAAGGCCACGCCGTGTGGGGCGGTGGCGGCGCCACTCTGGTCGCAGACAGGAAGGCGTCACACCGCTGCAATTTTGCTCGCTTCTCCTAACTCTAAATAAACCCCGGCTCAGTTTATTTACTTCTCTTTTCCTCATGGCCACGGCGGCATGCTAGATTTTTAACCTTTCCTGCGATTTTCCCAAAATAGCGAGGGAATCGTGTTCATTTTGGCTGTGTATCCATGCGGGTCTCCTCAGTACATCAGTAGCATCTTTGTGTTCGTTAATGGAGGCTGGGTGGTGGTTCAGTGGTTAACACAGTTACCAGCTGAAGTCCCATCTCTACTTTTTTCATCCTTTATTTTACCAATAAGATCCACTGAGAACAAATTCTCATTTTGGCAATGACGACCCTCTTAATGTGCCGACAACCAAGCTTTCCAGTTGGGATTTGGGCCCACAACCGTCTGGTCCAGTCTCTCTGATCCAGTGTTTTCCTGTGCCCTCCTCTGTATGCTACTGAGATGAATGCTTTTAAATGTGCTATACAAAAAACTATACCCTGCTGCATCAGTTGTCGGTGCATAGTTTACTCCTCAGTGTCTGTAAGATGCTTTGGACGAAGGGATCAGCTGCATGACGTTATTATTATGATGATGCTGTTTCGCCATGTTTCTTTGTGACATAATTTTCCCTAAACTTCAGTTCAGTGGCTTTCTGGACAGCCGGGACTGCTCCAAAGTTTTTACTGGTGTGATATACTGTGTATTGGTTGCAGATTTTTAAGAAAGTTTTTTTTTAATACATAAAAGCTACTCCTATACGCTTCAAGGGCCAAATCAACGCCTCTGAGATTCATTGTTCGAAATGTTCCTTCTCGGAGGTTAACAGCTTGAGTTGATTTTCTCAAATCAGCCGCTGCTTAGTGGGAGCCTTGGGAGGCGCAGCTGTGAGAAAGGGTCTCGGAGTCCGAGCGGTGCACTGCATCACAGCATTCGTGTGGTCGGAATACAGACCCGCGCTCCATGAGGAGCAGAGCGGGGCCCGGCGCATGAGCTCATGTCTCTGCCAGCGAGAAGGGGAAATATTTAAACTGCATATGAACAGTGAGCTTCTTTCCATGCTGCCCACTGGTATAGACTAAAGGAGTGCCTGGAGAACTAGTTCAGTGCCTGTAAGCTGAAATCGCAATTTAATCTAGAACATGAGAGGACCAATAAATCGATTTTTTATGAATGCCGAACAGCACAGGTGCTGGCCAAAGCAAGAGGGGCGGTAATATTTTATTCTCCGATTGGAAATCGGACTCTGGCTGCACGGCAGTTAGATCATTTTCACCAGCTGCAGGGGCTTGTACAAACCATATCTTAAAATTTATAACCTAAGAAACAATTAAATGATCTTAACATCTACCTATTTGAATTATGTTGTCAAAGATGAAATATGTAGCACCTGGTACTGGTTAATATACAAGAGCCTGTAGCCTCTGAAGCTTTAATTATCTCAAATTACTGTACAACTGAATTGTTATTTCCATCCCTGCACTCGACATTATGGTCTCCCCATTCTTTTTTTTTTTCATTTAGTATTGTCAGTTATCTTTGTTTTACCCATCCAACTTTGGAATAACCAATTGTGTTTTTATGTTTCGGCTAACACACAGAGCAGGCAGAGTCCTCCAACATACCCGCCTTTTAGCACATCACAGGCAGCACGGCCCCATATCAGGGGATCAGTGCCAGTTGGAGAAGAGGTGTGTCCCTCACCAACAGTATCACGAGCCTGCCGGTGTTGCTGAACCCCACCCTACCCCTGCAGCTTCTTCTGCATTTTCTTGGTGCTTCTTGCACTGAAAGCTCAGAAATTCCAAGACCCTGGTTGCAGTCCTGAGTGAGGCACAGCTGTTGTACACTTGAGCAAGGTACTTCACTCAGGTAGCTCCCGGAAAATGTCCAACTACATAAACTGGTATAAATATTGCCTTTTATCTAATATAAAGTTCAAGTTTATTGTCATTGTACTCATACACAGGTATATGGTATAATGAAATGCTATTTAGCTAGCCCTCAGACGGTAAGCAGTACAAAAAGCAACAACAATACAATTGTATAAGAAAAGAAAGACAAGAGACAACAGGCAATGTGCAAAACAACATCAGTTGTGCAAAATCATACATCAACAGAATGAAATAAGGATAGATAAAGATAAGGATAGAAAATTATGGGGAGTGAACTTCTTGACATGTGAGGTAGAGGTATATTTCAATGTGTGTTTGAGTTTTGTTAAGAGAGAAGGCACTGTGAGGGTTCAGATCGTAGGTGAGAGATGCTGGGAGTTTCATAGTTTGATAGTGCGTGGGTAAAAAGTATCTTTGGGTACAAAAATGTCTTTAATGACAATAATGACATATTGAATAAACATTAGTAAACAGCTGGAGGCATCTTTTAGGGGAACTGCAAACAATATCTGAGGGCAAACTGCCCTTCTTTAAAAGAGCCCAGCAGCCGGAGCAGTGCCAGGGTCCTTTCCTGTACTTTAGGAAGGTAGCGGTCTAAGATAGAGCTAATGAGCTCACAGTGGGAATTACTCAGATGAATGATTAGAATACTTGCTTAGTTATACCGTATCATCCAGAACTTCACTGGAAACGGCTGCTGGAATTGGGGAATAGGAGAGAGCCATACTGCCTTTGTTACAAGAAGCGATTTCCTTTGTAAACAGATTCCCCCGACAACCTGCAATTATTTCAGCAGCCCCCCAGCACCAAAACTAGCAATTATCTCACAGAAAGACCTGTTACTAATTCAAGCTGTCATTCCACTTCCGTTATGTAACAGCTGGAGCTGAAACCGTGGTGGAAAGGGTTTACACAACAGTGCCATCAGATGAAACAGAGAAGTATACTGTATGAGCACTACCGTGCCACATACCAGCACATTGTCAGGGGTGTGCCATCAGGCTGCATCGAGATGAGTTCTGCTTTAATGTAATGAACTATGATACCTGTCACAAAGTATCATTGTTTCCTCGTGATATGATTTCACCTGGGAAGATACCTGGGTGTGATTTTTTTTCTTCTTCTTCCTGTTGTCCCACCTCTTGCCATGTCTGGAGAAGTACAGGAGTTTTCCTTCAGGATACACTGCTGGTCAGTGTTCCGTGTCCACTTCTCATGGAGCCAGGTGTTCTGACCTGCACTCACCGACCTCCTCAGACTCTTTTTCTCCATACCAAGCCAAGGAAGTGGAGCATATACTGTATGAAATGTTAGGGGAAAAAAAACAGTAAAAAAACACAGAATTAAGTAAAGAATATTGTGCAACATTTGTGTCTGTGAGCCCTTACCGACAGACAGGGGAAGGTACTGGACAACAGACCTATTAATATGATCCCACTTCAGAAGAATGTTAAAACTCCTTCTTTTCCCCACACTTCTGCTCTCAGCACAATGCTAGATACACTGTTCTCACAGCAGCACAGCTCAAAGTTGACAAAATATCTCACAGTTTCCTTTCAGAAATGGGAGGTTTAGGCTGTGAGTGAGGCACACAGAGAGCATAAAAGCACCATAAAAGCACCCTGCTTCTTGTCTGCTGGAGGCCAGTTTGCGCTGTAGCCCAGCTGCGGCTGAGATACTAGATTTGAATTTGGGGACTGGACACACAATTGCTTTGCAGATGATCAGACAGCTCGCAGACCAAAGAAGCAACACAGTGCTTTACCACCCCTTTGCCTTCTGGTCCTTACAGGAAAATACAGCCCTTTTGGTTGCAGACAATTTAAATGCTCGTACTTAGGTTGTCTCCATAAGGTAAAGCAATATGTTTCCTTGGAACACATTCCTGTGGTGCATGTTAATGAGATCAGGCCAGGCCCCCGCGGCTTTGACAGGATGTGAGGCAGAAAGCTGGCTGTACAGCAGTGGTCCCTGCAGACCCCCTCCTCCCCTCCGAGCACAGTCCGGCACAGCATCCATGGAGGCAGGGAGCAGTCTGTCTTTCGGCACTGGAGCTTTCGGAAGTGGGGGTGAGCGGGCAGTTCGGGGAGGGGAATGAGCAGCCGACTGCTCTATCAGCACTGTCTGGCTATCAATCTGGCCTGTCCCACTCTCACGGATCTTCACAGCCTTCATTATTGTCCGTTTCTAGCCAGGTTTTTTTTTTTATTTTCTCACTGACTCGCGGCTGTTTGCTTAATCGATTTGCTGGCTGAAGCAAAACTCTGTCAGAAAATGTCACTCGCTCTCCCTAATCCGGCTTTTTTTCATGTTGATTCCATTAAAAGTTTTTCCATAAATATCCCGTCCACATGTGAGCAAGATATAGAGACAAAAAAACTGTGGGCATCAGGACAAGGAAGTAGTCTTTTGTCCAGAGATACAGGTTTGCCCTCACAAAGAAAAGTAGCTCTGCAACTTAAGAGAAAAGTTTATGTATGTTTTTCTAAGTATTGACTTTATTCAGCAGCACCAGGAGCCTTGGCATTAGGCCCGAGGCACTTAGAGGAATTGGGGTGCCTGGGCCTTTACTGGGGAGGGGTACATGCATTCATGTTAAACATGTTGTCAATACATCTGAGGTTCCCATAGCAACAGCCTGTTTGTTTGGATAACCATTTCAAACCAATACCATGCTGGAGCTCCAGCTTCTAATTTTCTGCCAAATTCTGTGAAATTGCCAGGCCTTTGTTCTTGTTCCTCAGTGTGCTTCCTACACTCTTTTTCTTTTCGTCCCATTAACAATGCGCCCTGGGGCATTTAAAATACTTCCCTCCCCATGTGTACGTGCCAGTGACACAGCCTTCCCACCTCCCGTTGCGGAGCACATCTGGTGTGTCAGAGAGAGGCGAATGGGGAATAGCAGGTCACTTGTGCTTGGGCAGCAGTGTGGAATGGGGGTTTGGGCCGCTGGAGTCACCACCTGTAATGTCAGGGGTTCAAATCCCACGTGGGGCACTGCGCTGAACCCTTGATAAGGTACTTTATTCAGATTGCTTTAGCAAAATGCCCAGGTCTGTAAATGGGCACAAATGTCCCTTTGGATACAAACGTCAGCCAAATAAATTAATAATAAAAAAATGTCCCAGCTTTTGGACCTAATCATGTATTTGCCTCACTTTCAAAGTTAGAAAGCATATTTATTTGATTTATTTTTCTTTTCTGCTCCATTGAATTTTATTAATGAAGTGATACGTTTTTTTCAAAGTCTTCTGTAGGTGTTTCATCTGGAAGGCGGTTTGAGGCACGTCTAGCAAAACAAAACACAGAGCCTGTGAAATGCTCGGTTGGCAGGATTTTGCTTGGCTCGGTGTTAAACAAACGAAAACAGGTACCTCCCTCGCAGAAACGCGCCACTGGCTGTGAAATGAAGTGACCTCAGCTCTGCGTCTGTGAGAGTTTCCACCAGCGTCAGTGACAGAGCTTTCCCTCCGAGTCTACAGTCTGAGCTGCAGGCAGAGTCAACACTGTAAATCCAGGCAAAGCCACTTGGTCACTGCTGTTGACAATAAACTGAAATATTGTCAAGCCTTGGATGGCGGCTTCTGTGAATCCCAGTTTCTTAAAGCAGTAATCTTCTCTGGGTAATACCTAAACTGTAAACATGGAACTCGCACTCTATAAATCTTCTGGAATGTGTGTAGGAGGAGCTCCAGGAGCTCACCCTTTCTGCTGAGTTCTTCAGCAGAAACAAGACAAGAGGGTGGATGCAGGAACTTTTTTCTGGAGCTTGACCACAGTCTAAAACACAGAATAACAGAGACTGTGAACGAGAGACTGATCTGCCGTGGTCACCGTTAGGATTACTTGGTGCGAGAACCCTTGCGAACTAGGACAAGAGGAATGGCGGCGTCCCTCCTCCAGATTGTCCACCGTCGAGCCAGCTGCCTGTTTGTACACTGCCAGCCCGGCAGTGCTTAGCAAACGCTGAACAGTGGACTGCAGTGGATTCCCACTGCAGGCTCTCAGGTGCAAGGCAAGCGAAAGGCTCTCTTAAACATCAAGCATTAGGCACCCTTGTCAGTCAACTCAAGACCTCCCAAACCCAGACTCAATTTAATGGCTTCTGACTGTTGGGTTCATCCTGTCTCATGTTCATGAGCCTCTGGGCACCCTGTGAAGAATGAAAAAAAAGCTAAGGTGCCAAATGAGAAGTGCCATGGAACTAGATCCTTTCTGCTGTCTTAATTTACCATTTACATATAAATGTATTAAATTCGGCAGCATGTCCATCCAAAGCAGCCTGCCTCGGCACCTGGTCAGAAGACTGCATATAACATATAAAACCATATAGCATATTAAACCACAGAACACAGTAAGCGTAATGTAAATTAAGTGTTAATGCGTTGTACATCTTTGCACATCTTCGCCTGGCTTCCTTTGCACTTAAGAACATACAAAAGCAAAAAAAAAAAGCGTCAAGCTCACAAGTTTGGCTGGAGCTCCGTCTCTCAGTCAGTCAAAACGAATTAAAGTCCCATCTGAGCATTAGCATACACGGTGCACAAGAAGGGCAGGGGTGGGAAGGGGAGGCTTGCAGCCAAAAACTATGGCAACGGGTTTGTCCCGCAGAAAACAGAGGTGGTTCTAAGGTGCAGGGTGCAGACTTGACGGTCAGGAGCCTGAGACAGAGCCAACAGTAAAAGGAGGAAGCTCTCCTCCCTTCAGAGATACCCATTATGTTCTCCCTGGCTTCTCTTTAAAGAGAAGCAAAATAATTTTCCACCTGAACCATGAACCTGTGGGGTGTCAGCTTTCCAAATCGTTTTTGACCACCCACTGCTAAATCCAAACTGTGGTTTTATTTATTTTTTTCTGTAGAAGAGTTAAGCAACACTTTTATTTTTTTTCCCCTGGTAAAAAGATACTATGATTTATGAAATCGCCGATGATGGGTTTTTTCCAGCATTGTGAAATAAGTAGGGATCAGCGTCTGATTTTATTTTTTATGTGCTCCAATCAGAAAATTTATTAATATATATAAATCATTAAGTACAATTAGCCTCCAGTAACGTGAGGCGGCAGAGGAGTACCGCTGTGCTTTAGGAACAGTTTCTGTTTTGGCGAAACAGACATTGCGGGGAAGAACGTTTAATGAGGGAGTAGAACTCGGCATGTACTGTAGGAAACCTTGTTGAATGACAGCAGAGATCTTTTTGCTTAAGTTTAACTGTGAGGTTTGCAGTTTTTACTCAGCCCTGGACCACCCAGCAATGCCAAATTAGGCGGCTTCAAAGAATTATGGAGCAAGGGTTGTGCTTGTGATAGTCCTTTGAAATGATTGTTAATGAAAATAGAAAGGAAAACCACCGTGCAGTAGAGAATATCTGATCTCCACTTGTTATTACTTGCAGTTCGATTGGTTTCTGATTATTCCTGCAAGGCTCCCAAATGCGCATTCCATCTCGGCTGGATTGCTTCAGTGCCACTGTCTCCCCACGATAGAAACACGCCTGTTATACCTGTGAGGTACACTGTGACTGAGCAACTCTGTTGGCTAGGGTCCTCATTGTTCCTACTGTTAATCCTTCTAATCCCTCCCTGTCAACGGGAGAAGCGGTGGAGTTTGGCGGGTTCTTGTGTGCAGTGGGAATGGTGCTTGTGCTGAGGCTCACGCTGACCACTGAGCGTCGGCAGACATGTGGTCTTGTGGTACCTCACTGATCTCCTGAGGATTTATAGAACGTAGGAGAGCTGCTCATTTAAGGAGGGTCGCAGGATTAAAGACATACCTTTAAAGTTCGAAGAGTAGTTTTATATTGTATTTTAATCAAGTGAACCGTAGTCATAGGGAAATAAATTGTTGGGTGATGCTTCAGCAAGCTTGTCAGCAAAGGTCCTCAGTGAATGAATAAAGATGTTATTTAGCATGGCAGCTGATATGCTGTGTCTCATCAAGGCAGAGGGGCCTGGGTCCATGGTCTGTGTCCTGTTCGAGATTTTCCCAGATCTTGGCTGAGAACGGAAGAAACACTGTCTCCTTCCTTCGGCACAGGGCCGGCACGCTGACAGTTCTCTCCAGGCCTCAGTGACAGTGATGTATGGCTGCCTTCTCTCCAGGGCCGCTCAAGACTTCAGGACTTTTTTCCCAGCCCATTCCATTGCTCAAGCTTGGGTTTCTCTGGGAGGGTGAGGTTCCTTTTTTAGCTGGCTTGAAGCAAGCGGGAGGAGGTTAGGGTGAAGAATTACGCAGGTTTCCAGTCTGAGCCATAAACATTCAGCTTCAGCTTTTTAAAAAATAAAATCGTAATACACATAAAACTTCCCAGGTGAGCTTTCCTGTGTCTCTTCGAGACAGCAGTTGGTTTCTCCTGAACGCACTTTCAGAATCCAAGACAGTTTCTGTTTCTCTTTGTTTTTATAACTGTAGATTGCCAACTATTTTTGTTTTACTGACCCAGCCTGGAATAGTGATTTGTGAGTGTTTCATGTCCTGGCTCTCAGCTCAAATCCCTGCAACTGCAGGGGTTGAGAATGAGGAAGTGAAGGCAGACTCCTCTGACATCTTTAACACCGTGCAGTCCTCCACCCCTTACTGAAGGACCACTGCCGGTTAGATGCCAGTCCCATCGCTCGTTGAAAGCACTGCACCGTGATCCTGCAAGTGCTCAGGAGGTCTGCTGGGGTCACCGTGATGCTCAGAGAGCCCCGACCGGTTAATCCCAACCCGCTCTTCCTGAGCACTGCTGCGTGGGGAATCATGGTCGCAGTTTGCTAGCAACGGGACTCCAGCTCGCACCCATGATCATGGAGCCCGGCTCATGTTGCTTTTACTGGTTGAGCCACCCAGCAGGCCATCACACCTCTGATCATAGCACACAGTATGCATTAGGCACCCTAATGATCGTATTACGGTCTGAATCTAGACAGCATGTACATGTCAGAATGAAATAAAAACTACAGTCAGAAGATGAAGCTTCAGGATGGGAGGGGTTGTGCACGAGGCTGGGTTTTTTCTCACAGGGAACCCCACCCTCCCCCCCCGCCGTGTCCCATCCCTGTGTGCCACACATCCAGGTGGAGGGGTGATCCTCCGGGGATGGACGGAGAAACGGCTCCCCCGGTTGGAAATGCTGTGTTAATGCCTCAGTGCAAAAGATAATATTATTAGTTGCGTGCAGTTTGACAGTTTATTGCAGCTGTGGGAGAAAATAGGAAAAGCCACCATCAATCAAAATGTCTTTCTTTCCCTTTTTCTTTGGACACAGGGCTTGCTGTACAAGATGTAGTGGCCACAGCAGGCAGTAATTTTGGAGATTTATATCAGCAGTTGAAGTGTAAAGGGGCCCAATGTGACAGCAGTGTTCATCGTCAATAGCCCTTCTAGTTTATAGACTTTTTTTCTTTATTTTGTGCCGAAAAAGGCATCTATTGAGGTCTGAGAGAGAAAGAATGCGAGGGCCTGGTAAGTGTTTTGCAGCAGACTTCTTACAAAGCTGAACAAGGCCTTCAAATCTCCTCCCAACAACAGTCGGCCTGTTTGTTTCTGCAAAAATCGGAGCTCGAACTATGCAATTAAAGAAACACCATGTGGATTGACAGTGTCGTCTTATAGCTAGGCTCTGGAGCTCTGCTGCTCATCACATGACCGTAGTCTGGTTTTTGTTTTGGCTGAGCTTGTGATGACTTAATTGAACTCTCAAGAGACCTAATCATTTGTTACTCAAAACATTTTAAAATTTGTTTTCTACTCCCCCCCCCTCCCCAAAAGAAAAGTTGCAGATTTCAATACCCTTAGTTTGTTTTTTTAGTTCAGTGGTTTCAGAGCTGAAAACAATTGAGACAATCTAATTAACCTGTGCTTAGTTGAACCAAAGGGTCATTGAAGGCACTGAGAGACCATCTGGAGGGAAAACCAGTCCAGTGACAGAATCACACCTGATTTTCTCCAAACTCATATTGGCCCGCAGTTGTGAAAATGTGATTCTCCTTTCACCATTACTTAATAAAATGGACAATTCCTGAAATAGGAAATTCATCAATTTTATAGAGTAATAGTTTATAATCCATTCGTTTTACCAGTGATTTCAGTCAAACATCCTTAGAAGTCCATTTGCTTGTTTAAATTATATACCCATTCTATTTTCGGACAGTAAACCAAGCCTGTGAAGGCTGTTGTAGTATTTCAGCCTGA
The DNA here is from genome assembly GCF_040954835.1 of Lepisosteus oculatus. Lineage (NCBI taxonomy): Eukaryota > Metazoa > Chordata > Actinopteri > Semionotiformes > Lepisosteidae > Lepisosteus > Lepisosteus oculatus. The sequence goes on along the minus strand of NC_090700.1, from coordinate 5,310,900 downwards.
GTAAACTGCACTGCATTTCTTTTCACTTGTGCTTCAGAAGATTTAGATCTTAATTGAATGAATGTTAGCAACAGGGATTTGTGAGATTTAAAAGTCAACAATAGGTGCTCTGACTCCTCCCTCTCCTCTCTGTATCAGCTCTGTAGTGTGAAACCCCTTCTGTGCTAACAATGCACAAGGGACAGCTGTGAAATTACTACAGTAGAAAGAAACGGAAATGACTCAATTAGGGGGATAAAAGTATTACTGCATCTAGCCCATGGGTGCCAATTATATTTTATATTTGTCTGTTCCTTGCTTCATGTGGGACAAGAGTTCCCAGTTATTCTGTTTCTTGCTGTTCATGCAGTGAAGCACGTCTTAGCTACATGGAGCTCACTCACACAAGCCTGATTGGTCCTGGACTCATGGTTGACTGGGCCTCCTCTCCTTCTGCATGGGACAAAGCCATGATAAAATGAGATCTAACTCCTAGTCTGGTTTGCATTGACTGAATCTTTCAAATGCCATTGACAGATTTTTCTCAAAATGAGGTCTGGAGTGATAGGAAGCAAGAGGCTTTGTCCACTTGCCCAGAGGTGTACAGGTACCAGGTATCTCTCAGTGGCTTCAGCAACCCAAGGGCTAGGAGCAGTGTCTAAATGAAATTTTTAATGGAATGTAGAACTATATCAATGCCCTTTCCAAGGTCTGCCTCCACTCGTGGAAATTGTTTTACAGTGCAGAGGGTTGGCAGTTTCCTTGGATAGAGAATCACCTCTCTTTTTAATAGAGGATTCAGTTGGGAGTTCATATGTATGTCAGAAGAATCAGGTCTCTTATGAGCAGTTCTTCACATGTGGTTCTTAACAGTAATGCTGTTAACGAGATTGTATAGATATAGATTGTATCTCTGTATGAGGCATGTATCTCATTTTCTCTCTACGTTCAAATCTCGTTTCCTCACTCCCTCTCTCTCTTTATACCCTCCCTCTTCTTTTCTCTCCCTCCATCTTTCCCTCTCTCTCTGTCTGCAGGGTGTCTCCGCTGCAGAAATCGGAAATAGTGGACATGGTGAAGAAGCATGTCAAAGCCATCACTCTGGCCATTGGGGATGGTGCCAATGATGTGGGCATGATCCAAACAGCACATGTGGGTGTGGGCATCAGTGGCAACGAGGGCATGCAAGCCACCAACTCCTCTGACTACTCCATCGCTCAGGTCAGAGGTCCCAGGAGCATGCCTTTTAGTAGTCGAGCCACTCGAGAGCCCCAGATTATTTCCTTAATTCTCAATTGATTTTTATCATTGTACACTCCTAAAAATTCCTCCTAGCGGCGTTGTTTGTGGAGGGACTCTGTGCTCATTGCCAATGTTTCTGATTGACAACAGGACTCACAACAGTTTTATATGGTAAAATAAGTCTCACCGGAGAACATGAGAACAAAAGAAAGGATACCAATGAGAGTCTTCAAGGTCATGCACTCTGTAAAAAAGCAGTTAAACTTGAATGCCAGGGAAACTTAATTCATGCTCAGAACTTGGTTGTAACCCTTTCTTCAGCTTTGAAAATTAACACTTTTCTGTGCTACACTGTGCCAGTGTCAAGCTTGTCACTGATAAGAGCTGCACTATTAGTAACAAGAAGAAAGTCCTAGCTAGATTGCTTGAGACTATTTTAATGCCAGCCCTGTTTCTGTAAAGATCATGCATTGCCGTTTTTTCATTCTGTTCTTGTCATTGCCTTTTCACTGAGTAATACAATACCTTGGACACCGTATCTAGGCAGTGAAATCGACCACCAGAGCCTGGTTCCCATTCTTAGTTAATTGCTTCCTCATATCCACATGCAATAATTTCCCCTCAGGTATTCAAGGCCAGACAATAGCATTGTTTTTTTGTCTAAATAGCTTCCACGTGTTTGCGTGCCATGCTGTGCAGTCGCAGGCATGGTCATTAAGACAGGTTTCTCGAGGAGGAGGATGTGAAAGAACCACCCTGGACCCAGTATACAGTGTCCAGCTGCTAAGTCTGTCCAGTGTCGGAATGCAAGGGGACTGACACTGCACAGAGCCTCTGTGGCTTGGCTCTCTTCCAGAGTAACTTAAGCGCAGTCCTGCAGGAAATAACATTTTCCTTATTGTTTGTTTTTTTCCTGTAGTTTTCCTACCTGGAGAAGCTGCTGCTGGTTCATGGGGCTTGGAGTTACAGCAGAGTGACCAAGTGTATCCTCTACTGCTTCTACAAAAATGTTGTTCTCTACATTATTGAGGTAGGAACAGTCATGGCAAGCAGGGAAGGGCTTTTCTGTACTTCTTTTCTTTTTTGTTTTTTATTCACAATTTTAATTCTCTTACAGTTTATACTTCTAGTGGGGGCCTCAACAGCTGAAACTACCACACTGGAATGTCAACAAAGCAGTTGTCTGTTGTTTTTTTTTTTTAAACACGAATCAAACACTTTCTGTCAAACAAGAGCCAGAGCTCAGCTTTTGCAGTGTCCTGTTTCTTTTCAGGCTTTATATAACTCTGCTTTGGCTTTCGGGCTCCGTCAGGTGAAATCTTCGCCCTCTCCTGCTGCAGTGCTCCCTGACGCAATGCCCAGCACTGGCTGAGGAAGACACAGGTGTGGGCTGGTGCAGAGGAGGTTGTCCAGGCATGGGGGGTAGCATCTGTCACTTTTCAGCAGACAGTTACTGGCCACACCCTTTCGTAAGGGTGCCCTGTGGACGATTGGGTTTGCTCCACCCGGAGACTGCAGCTTCATTCAACTCATTTAATTTCAGTTTATTTCATTCGGTTTTTCCTTGCATTGACTTGGCCTTTTTTTTGTTGTGAGTTACTGTACATGATTCCTCTTTTAAAACACGCCTAATTTAGCAAATAATCATGGCTGTGAAGTAACTGAGAGTGTAAGTCGAGGAAGAAACAGCAGAAGCTCTTGAGGACTGGAGCTGCGTCTCCAGCTGAGCCCTGGCCCAGCCAGTGAGCAGGGCGAAAGCTCGGTCTGCAGCTCTCTGGTATGTTAAAAGCACTAGAGGAGCTAATCCAGGCTAGCGGAGCTGCCATGAGATAGCGTGCCCTTTAACCTTTCCCTCACAGACTGCTGATAGATCGTCTCCTTTAAAAGTTTAAAAAGGGAGGACTTGGAAAGCCTTTTGTGTTTCATTCAGGTTTTTTTACAATAAATATTTATCTCAAAAAAGGTTTCTTTCCCCATGACAAAAATCTCTTTTATTAGATAATTTCTCCTCAGCAAAGAACAGCTTCCAGCTCCACATTTCATCTCAGCAGCCAGGAGTCCTTTCAGAATCGTACATTAGTACTGCACTGAAATGCTAAAACAAAGCAATTCCTATTAACTGAAAGAAATGTACTTAATTCAACTGCATCTTTGTCAGTAGGTCTACAGAGCTCCCACGGTTTATGAAATTCGCAGTGAGGCCCTTTCTTAACCGGGCATAGCTCAGAAGCTCTCATTTCCTGGCCGGCTCTGAACGCTTGGTGCCGAAAGACGTCGACCTTTCTGTCATGCATGCAATTTGTCAGAGGCGCGGCTCCTTCTCTTGTCTGGCTCACTTCTGAGGGATGTCGACAGATGCCATCAAAATGTCAGCAGCATTACGGGATGGAGGCATGTCCAAATCTGGCACCGCAGTACAAATGGACTGGAAGGCATTAGCAGTAAATGCCACTTGTGACAGAGTGAATTCCAGTCCTCCTCTGAGTGCAGTGCGAATGGAACCTGTATGCGATGAAATCATACTGGTGTATACGCCTACCACCAAAATGCCCCCCAAAAATCAACAGCATTGTCTATGGAGAGGCTCTGCAGGTATTTTTATGGACCAGAGTAAACTTTGCTAGTTACTAGTCCTGCCTTTCAGCCTTACCATTTCTCCTTTCAAGTCTTGTTATGGAGAACAACTGCCATTTTATCTGTCTACTGTAACAGCACTAGCTGTACAGAACGCTGACTTTGGATCACATTGGCCCCATATGGCACTTCCAGATCTGCTGTCTGTAACACAAGACACAGACGAGGGGACTGGGAGGTGGAGCACTGCACAGCGAGGCACAGCGAGGCACAGCTGTCGGTCTGCTGCAGGGGAGCACAGCTTGCTCCTGCTCACAGACATGTGACAGATCTCCCATGGACACTAAGGGGACTCTGGTCAGCCTGACTGGGGCAGTTTCCATCAGCACTTACTGTAGATCCTTATCATTGTGCAGCACAACCCAAAAACTTTTTACATTCAATCTTTGAAATTCTGGGTTGATGTGCAGTCAGTGAACTTATAAGAGAGGCATCGCAGTTTGTTTGCATATGGTGTATTTCTGCAACTAAAGCTGGACATTATTGGTTATAAGATATGGATTTGACTGTCTTGTGCCGATGTGTCACTAGAGTGCCCTTATGCCGTGCATTGTTTCAGTAGCGTTTCACTGACCATCTGGAGCCAATGTTGAGGGTAACGCACAAAAGGCAGGTCTTTGTGAAGTGGGCAGCAGTGTGCCTAGGTATACTAGAAAACTTAAAGAATGTGATTTTTTAATGGATGAGTTAAAGGACTTCTAATATGGGTATAGCCGCATGTGACAAGTGCTTTGGAGCTAATGAATTAAAATTCTGTTACAAAAGGGAAGGCCTGCTTGTGATGGGAATTTTACTCTCCACTGAGAACCTAAGAGTTCTGCTTCTGCTTGTGAACTTTGACCTCTCCATTGCTGGCTAAAGATTGGATGCCGGCAGTGGAGTCAGCCTAAAGGTCAAAGATCAGTCCCTGGCTTTTGTACACAGCAGGACGGGGGAGTCTGAGGTGACACACAGTAATGTCAACACACTGGGGTTCGTCTCAGGGGACAGAGGAGTGGGGGGAGATTGATCACATAATACAGCTTGCCGTTCTCATTCCATGATGGGACAAACAGTTTGGGGAACCTCACACGGCTCAGAGTTTGCTGAGTTGTTCTGCGCTCTCTGATCTGAACCGGAAAATAATAAATTACAATTGGCTGCTCGCAGGCAATGGGTGGCAGTGCTGTTCATGAGCAGAGCTGCAGTGGGATAAGTGCAGGAGCCTCATTAGCTGAGTGCAAGGATATTGGGCAGCTGGGAGAGAGCTGGGATGTGGTGAATTGTGTCCCAGTCACATCAGCTGAGAGAGGGCAGTGTGGAGCAGCTTTAAGAGTTCAAGTTCCCTGTTTTAGCCTTCAGCAAGATGCCCTGATATTTCCATTGAACACAACCTATATGTATTAATGGACACCACCTGTATTTGCTGGGTGGGTGAGTTTCCTGTAATGGGCTATTTCACAGGAAGGTGGGTAGCTGTGTCAGCATGCGTAGGCTGCAAAGGAACAAGTAATAGGTTTATTCCATTCTGAAAAGAGAAAAGAGAAAAAAGGAAACACAACCGAAACGTTGCGTTTTCTTTCTTCTCTTTTCAGAATGGAATAAACCTATTGTTCCTATTTCACAGGAATGTAATATTAAAAGTACTCACGTTTTCTTGTTTATTTTTGTTTTTTAAAGAAATAATAATAAAAGTTAAACATTTTGCTTAAGTACTCTAGTTTCTGCCTTAATTATATAACCAAATAAGTTTTGATTTTAGGAATTATACACATGGTTTTCTTTTCTTAAAAGCATCATCAATAGCAAGATAGAACCTTTAAAGAGATGTTTGCTGCAAGGATTTGTCAGTAGTTTCACTGGCTGATGTCAGCAGATTTCACCTCAGAAGAGTCACAGTTTCTCTTTGTCTCTGCCAGAGAGTAAAGCCTGTGGTATTTTTTCTTTTTGTCAGGTTTCCTGTGCTCTCTCCTTCCTGAAAGGGAATACTGGCGAGAATGACAATAGCTGGTTTGTAAAAGGAATTGTTGCACCGTGTTTTCCAAAGATCTTTTTGGGATCTGCAATACAAAGAGCTGCTGAAGGCTTGAAACTGGGCAAATGCTGTTTGCTTTACTGTGGCTTCTGACTACTTTGGATTCTCTCACACTTTCTAGAGAGTCATCAGGACAGTTATTTTTTAAATGCTGCTTGTTCTTTTGACTTTGTCTCATTTATCATCCTCTGTCTGCAAGTTTTCCTGTTTCCTGGAGTTTGCCCATCCTACTCTGTGTTTTAGGGACCTTGTACAAATGTGACTGAAGTGTACTGTGGGCATCCTTTCTGGCTGCAATCTCATCCAGTCTCCTTCGCTGGGAAAGTTTCACTCAAGACGCGGGTCTGACACTGGTTGAAAAGACATTACAAGCCACAGTAAATATTTTATTTGAAAAACAAAGCAGACTCTGTGCTAAAGGCTGCCATAGGTTCCCCTGTGCCAGATCATTGTAAGCTGAGCATTTAACGGCTCAGTAACAGTATCCTTGAGGTCTGGGATCTGGTTTTCACATTATCTGTGCACATGTCCCAGTTGGGCATTCTTAGAAAAACAAATAAACAGAACGTGGAGACACAGCGGTACTTGTGCATTGAAGTATGGAAGTTGTAATTTTCTTCAATACCCCAAATGCTTTGGTCCCCCTAGTTGGTAACAATACCATCCCTTCTTGTAAATGGAAGCTTGTTTTTGTCTCAGGCAAGCTGTGAGTACTCTGCCCCACTCTGTGTGTCCCACTCTAGCGTAGCTTATGTGCGAGGCTGGGACAGGGGACAGAGGTCAAGGGGGTGTGGGAAGTTGGGGCACCATGAAGAATCGGCCTGATTTGTCCCTTGGCTAAACTACCTCCACTCACTGGAGGATGTCAGCTGATTTTGTCCTCCAACAGCTTCCCATGCACCCCTGTTTAAACTCTCTCTGCAAATCACACTTTCAGCCTTTTATGCAACTTGTTTTGTATTCAAGAAAAAAGTATTTTCTTAATGTTTGTTTTATTTGTGGGAGTGTTGGGGCACCTAGAAACACACCTGTACTACAGTGAGAGCCGTCCCAGGTTCTGCAGTAAAAAGGGCGTGCTGATGGTGTTTTCTGAACAGAGCTGGTGATCCGGTGCACCATGGGTGGAAAGTATGGGTCATGTAGTGCTGTGACCTGAAATTATACATGATCATTTACAGAGACAATGAAGAATGTGACCTTTGAGCTGTTCATCATACAGTAGTGTCTCAGGCTTTCTCTTTGCAGCTATGAAAACTGTTATTTAATATTTTGGTGGAAGACACCATATAATTTTGGCAGTTTTCGCTTGTCTTTTCATCTAGCTAGCTATTTGATTACATTTTGTACTAACCAAGATGATTAGAATTTGATAGTTTATTTTTAAATGACGGGAGGGTGTGTGAATCCTCTTTTGATGGGTCTGCAAATAAGGACACACCATTACAAGCACAATGTAAAGAATGTGTCTGAGACGGAAATTTCAAGGAGAAGAGGATTCTGACATAAGAGCCGCTGGACTGTGTGCCTGAATCTCCTGTAGACATTAAACATGTTGCAGTGAGAGCATGCTGATGTGGAAAGGGTCCCAGGTTGTGGCTTTGCTCTGTCTTGTTTTAAATGAGCTCTCAGAGGGGGCGGAGGGGGGGTGTTGCTTATTGTAGCTGTCTGAGGTCCTTGGGGATGTTCTGGTGCTACATCTCTTGGCCAGAAGACACTAGGTTCTGAGGTTGACTGCAACTGTTATTAGAAATATCTATCTCGTTCAAAGCCGTTGGATACAAACTTCCGGTCATTCCAGCATAGACAGCACATCTGTACCCATGCTGGAAATGCTGGTCCTATGCATTAGACCCTGTCAGAAAACCTAGACACCAGGACCTGCTATGTGTTAACTTCTGCTTCTTTTACAAAAGAGCGTCAGAAGATTACAAACAAAATGCCACCAGTGATGCAGTCAAGTTTGATAATGTTTCTCTTAGGCTCTTTATGAAATGAGGTTGCCCAAATGATGACTGTCAGGTCAAAGAAGAGGCTCTGAAGCCATCAGATACAGTTGTATGCAAGCAGCTAGCTGGTCAAATGGACAGACATCATTAGAGCCCATGTGGCAAGCTGTTTAAATAATTAAAGAGAGTATGCACACAGCCATGAGCACAGTCAGTTTTGGATAAGGAACTGGGAGCAGTTCTTATCTTGACCGATCCTGACAGAACTGGCAGCCCCTGTGTAACTGTTGTTTTGATTAAACTGAAAAATGCTGCCTGAAGTTGTTGTTTTCCAGGAAAGGCTTTGTGGAAAATATTAATAAGAATGTATCTTTAGCCATAGACCAAATAATATTTAGCCACATTCTTCTTAATTCTAATGTGTGTTGTAGAAACTTTTTTTGCTCGAAAGTGATTTTAGTCTTAATCGCACTAGCCCTAACCTTTTCAGTATAAAATATTACTTTGTTGATTGAATGAAAAATGTGTTTCATGTACCAAAAAAAAATGTTTTAATCACTGACAAATTGCAAAGGACATCTAGCCAGCCAACAAATGGTGTAATTAATGAGTACCATGACTTGTTAAATATGAAAAATGGATTTCCTAGTTATTTTACAACAGGTTAGGAAACCGTGCTTTACTCCTACACTGTGAAATAAACTGTATGCATCCGTTGGGAAACTCCTGAAGTTCCTGTCTGGATTACTGAACTCCAGAGAAGGGAAACATTAATTCTCTGGTGTGCCATGTACCCCTCTTGTTTTTCAGCTGTGGTTTGCATTCGTTAATGGATTTTCTGGGCAGATCCTGTTTGAAAGATGGTGTATTGGTCTCTATAATGTGGTAAGTGCTGGGTAGTCTCTCTTTGATAGCATGCAGAACTACACTGGAATTCCACTGTGTGTTTATGTCTATAAACTTTATCATACTCAACCATCAAAATGGCTGAGAAACAGCATTGAGTTGTATACCCAAAAGAAGATTCTTTTCCAGGCCATGGAAACCAAATGATATAGCTTGTGTTTAACACCATGTATAGAACACATGTGCTGATAAAGTGCAGATAAGTGTCTATGTACACATTGGGCTCTGTATAGATCCTGAATCTTTAAAGCCCAACACTAGGCCTCCTGGGATTGCACCAAATAATCTGTCTTTCAACTGCACGCTGCATTTTACAGCTGCCTTTTCTTGTCTCTGGTGAAAGAGGTTGAAGGAAAAAAAAATACTTTTGGCTCAAAAATAGCATAGAAATATAAATATATTGAAGCTCCAAGACTAAGCAACTTTCACATGACATCATCCTCTTTAAAATCATCTTTATTCTTAAAAGAAAATAAAAAAGCATAATCCTGTCCAAGGGTACTTTTGTTGCTGCGTCCAGTCAGCAACACACTACTGCGGAATCACACACATCGTATTGCAGAGCAATAATTGCAGTTAAGAGGAGACTATTGAGCAGGAAACGATAATAAAGAGGAGCAATGGCTCCGAAAGCTGGACTTAAACAAACTTTGCAAGTCTTATCTCCTGTGCCGAAGGGAAGGTAAATGGCCATTTCTGGGATAAGGGCTGTATCAGTGACCTTGATAGTGCAGGACCTATCTCTCAAAGAAGAATCTTTTTCCCTGTCGGGACAACTGAATCAGTGAGTGGGCTTGGCTTGGGAGATGTCGACTGTGCTCATGCAGCCCCGTGTTTGCGGTCTGCTCCGTTACAGATCTTCACGGCCCTGCCCCCCTTCGCCCTGGGGATCTTCGACCGGCCCTGCAGCCAGCAGAGCATGCTCCGCTCCCCGCAGCTGTACCGCATCACCCAGAACGCTGACGGCTTCAACACCAAGGTCAGCTCCAGGGGACAGGCGGAAGGACCTGCAGGCCCAATGAGAGGGCTGCACAAGCAAGCAGGGGGCATCCCCCCGATTTCCATTTAACTTCCTTATCGTCACCTTGTTTTACAACACCCTGCTGTAGTGGTTGAGCCACACTGGCACAACTGCAGCTGCATCCATGAGCTGGAGCAGACTCACAAACACATCAACATATGTGGTAACTTAATCTTACAGTACATCTTGCTGGCCCTGATTTAGGCTGTGCTGTTGAAATATGATCTGCATACTGTACCTCTGGCGTAGGAGTACTGTGGGAATACTGGACAGTGCTTTTTTTTAAAAAGAAGGATTTTTTTACCGTATCTTAGCTGGTTTGATTATATAATTTTACCCGTGTCTAGCAGTGCTATCCTGTACGTAAATCTATATGTCATATTGAATCAGACCTGTGGATTTCCCCAATAACTTGTGAAAACACTTTACAAGGCTGGAGAAGGTGACGAATAAATGTACAAATCATGGAATCCTAGCGGTAACTATGACGATGATAATGAGATTCAATAGCAGAGAATAAGGAAATCATTCATTTCCGAGCAGCCTGCTGGGCTGGGCTGCGGGGGGGGGATTGGGGTGCCTGTGATGGTGGGTGGATGTTCAAGCACCGGGGGAACAGTGCAGGGCTTGTTTGATTGGGGAGATGTGGGCTGTGGGTCTTGGCAGCTTCCTGACTCTGCTGGTATGGCTCTCTCCCTCAGGTGTTCTGGGGTCACTGCATCAACGCCTTGGTCCACTCTGTGATTCTCTTCTGGTTCCCCCTCAAAGTGCTGGAGCATGGTAATTATGCCATTAGCTTAAATGTCGGAGCACGATGCAAACATGTGACTAGGGCTCCCAGCCAGTCCCAGTGCTGAAAAGCGGTGGTTCAGCTGCCTGGGTCAGACACATTTTGACTGCAGGCTTCTTTTTAACAAGTACAGTACTCCAAATTTCATTTTTTGGGGGTTCTTTCAGTTCGTACGTTTTTATACGGTTTCTTGTTTTCCTTCTGAAGTTAAGTTTGCTTTCTTACCTTGGGCACAGCTTTCCGAGAGGAAGCTGAAACATTGTTACCACTGGCCGGGAGGGGAGAATTTACAGCAGCTGAAATGATTTAAAGTCGATAGCTCAGGCCCTCAAGTCAAGAAAATAAAAACGGGGGAAAAGCATTTACAGATACAGTCTATCATAGAGGCTGTTTGTAATGTAATTAGAAGTGATGTGCATGGATTTCACTGTGCTCTTAGGAGTGTTCTGTAGTACTTAGAAGTTAAAAGTGTTTTTTTTTGCTCTAAACACTTTCAGAAAAGGGGGAGAAAATGAAGGGGGTGAAAAGTTTAGATGTACTGGCTCCTTGTATCTTTAACAAATTCACTGGAATGCCTTTACTACCACTTCAGAGAGTGTAGAGAGTGTGCTTACTTAAACCTAATGGAGGAATTACTGATCAATCAGCATAGGTTAGCAAACTAATGTTTTACGCTTTCAACAAATTTGGGAATACCCCAAATACAAGGTGCCCCAAACACATTTCTTTTTTTGTAATTCAACGTTGCGCCCAAGTGAACGATTGCTATCATCATTCATCAAGAATAGACTGGATGTCATGCTGTGCATTTCATGACACACGATCCTTCGCTAACAAAGTGTGGAGGGTAAGACTAAAGAATCTTTACAAAGCAAATAATCCATTAAAGCCATTGCTAAATAACAGTACAATTGCAGACATAAGCTTTGACAATGAATAAACATAATCATCATCATAGACATTCTATAATATAGCATAATTATATATATAAGCATAATAATATAGCACCTTTGATGGCCCATCATTTAAGGCACTTCATGTGATATGTGTGCATAAGGTGAGTGTCATAGCTAGGAGAGGTGTATTGTGCAAATTAACCCCTACTCTTTTGCGCTGAATGCCTACTGTTGGCCCCAGAGCTATGCTCAACAGTGCCCAAATATTTGGACTTTGAGTGTTTCTCACAGAATGGCTGGATCATGTTACCTCAGCATACATGAAAGTAAAAGGGAAACAATTAACTTTGTCACTTAACCGTGTCACTTAATCCAGTGCTTTGTCTGCAGGCTCTCCTAGTGATCGCATGACTCCTGCAGCTTAACCAATTCATCAGCGTTCTTAAATTAAGTCTGTAAGATTATCTGATCTGAGCAGCTCATTCAGACCTGTGCTGGAAGGATTCTGGGGAACGTTTGTTTTTTTTTTCTCTCTTTAATTGTAACAAAGTCTGCCACATTCACTTGTGGTGTGTAAGAAGATACGTGGGGAGCTAGCATTCCTTATTTGTTGGTGCAAAAAAATAGAAAGAAGCTCACAATTGCTAAGGTCTGGCTTCTCTAAAGGCAGTTTTAAGCCCTCGTGGAACTCATGAGCTCTTTGCAGCAAAGTCAACATCCCTGCGTTATTCGCCTGTTTTTCATGGTAGATTTAATTCCAGCAGTTCCGACACACTCTCAGTGAGGTTCACCTAAGGGCTGTGGTTTCCTAGTCGCATGTTTGGATTGCTGAGCCTCCTCTTAAGTCCCGTGTGATTGGTATTAAGTGGGCAGTATTTATTAATTCAAACACAGAGAGACCCATTTATTGAAAACTCCAAGCAAGGGCAACTGTTTGTTGCTGGTAGGGCTCAGCCAGAGCTGAGGACAGCTGCTTGACTTGCCTGCTCCCTCCGGCTGTGTGGGGTGGAGTTTTGTTGCCGATCCCATTCCCTTTTCTTCCTGTGTCCCCTTTTTTAAGAGAAAAGGCGTTGAAGCTTGCATCACAATTAGTACGATCTGTTTATTTAAGAGCCAAGAATTAGCTGGAGCTCAGCGCGATAACAAACCTTCCCTGATTTTTTGTTTCATGTCATGGTAAAATAATGACTTCTCAGTCTTGCTAGAACGTAAGGATGGCTACAAATTAGGCAAGGCTGTTTGGTAGTGACACAATCCTTAATGAATCTACAAGTACACAAGTCATACAGAACAGAACAGAAAAATACATAAGAGTAGAATCAGCTTAATAAAATGTACATCCATAATAAAACTAGAGCTGTTCCATTTGACTGTTATCACTGTCTTTCCTGTCACTGTTTCAGATTCTGTCTTCAACAATGGCCGTGCTACAGATTATCTGTTTGTAGGAAACATTGTCTACACGGTAAGTCACACTATCTATCACTATCACTGAGACTTAGGCCTTTTGCTAGCATTGACAAGCGACAGGCATTTCTATAATCAGTCACCATGCAGGCACAAACCAGAGATTCAAACTTTCATGAATCTAAATGCAGTGTTAAAACGGGCTTAGTGAGTGCTAGGTATCTAAATGTGCGAGTTTTCTTTTAGATGGTTCCGTAAACATTTCGTCAAAACATCTCTGTGGCTTTTGAACACTTGGACGATAACTGAAAACCATGTGAGATAATGTACAAGACTGCCTTTGTATTGATTAGCTCTGCAGTGTGTACACACCACCCTGGTAATGAATCACTTTAAGCTTCTGTTTTGAAAGAGTTTGAGTCCCCTGTGGTAGATGGTTTAAGCAAAAGTGCAAGAGCTTGTCCATTTTGTCCACATGGCCGCACTCAAGGGTTGTTTCCTGTGTTTTCCGCAGTACGTGGTGGTGACCGTCTGCTTGAAAGCTGGCCTGGAAACCACAGCCTGGACCAGAGTGAGTGCCACCACACTTTATATTGTGTCTGCTGAACCACAGGCTCGGCCTTTCAACCCTTTTGGTCTACAAACAGCTGGCGTGCACCAGGTTAAACTGATGCCATAAATGTTTCTTTTCACTCGTTTTCTTCTCCTTTGATGGGCATTGACGGGTAGCAAAGAATGTCAATAGTTTCTATAGTGCAGTTTATCGTTGACATGACCTCAAATAGCTAGGGGTCAGTTACTCAGCGTTCTGAATGGCTTCTAGAGTATGGAGAGTCAGATTAGCTCATGCTCCAGAACTCACTTGAAGTCAAGTCATTTTAACTGAACTGCACAGGTTTCTTCTTTAACCCTGAACAGAACAGAAAAGCCCCAGCTCTGCTTAAGAACAATGCAGTCCATTAAATGTGAAATACCACAGATTCAACTAGTGTTTCAGGTCATTCCACTTGTGAGTGGATGTATGCAACCTTTCAGTTTTGAAAAATAATTTTTTAACAGGACACGGCTTTTAGCATCTTTTAAAAGTTTTAGTTTGTGTGTCTTCATTTTTTAACAAATTATTGGCTTTTGGGGATTAAAAATATGCCTATATATAAAAGCTATGACAATAGATAAGCACATGAAAATTAAAATAATAAACAGCATATTTACGTTGAGTTTATCATATTACATATTTCTCTTCTGGAGGATGTGCTAGTTTCCAGTTACACTCACCGGATTACCAGAGAATCAGGCCGAGATAATCAAGCTTCTAGATCTTCAGGAATGACTCCTCACACCCTCACTCCTCCTCACTGGACTGGGGGGTGAATTTCACTTTTTGATAGCTGGTAGATTGTCTTTGACCCAGTTAACCAGAAAACATTTTCAAGCACCAAGTTTTGTACTTTTTTCATTCGTTTTATGTGAAGAAGAGTCATTCCTATTATATCAGTTATCACTGCCAGGATAAACACCCAGTGGTCCCTGTCTATTCTGCAGTTTAGCATTCATTCGAATTCTTGTCTTATCTTCATCCAAACATTTTTAAACAAAGAACAGGCACTGAGATCTCTGAATATTTTTTTTCAATAATATTGAATATACTGTATGTTTGATTCTGTCTTCATTCACACCTTTTGTACACCTTTGAACACATTTGTACAGTATTAACTGTTACAGTGTTTTACGACAAAACAGAAGCTAACAACACCGGGGTTAGAGAATTCCCTAATGCCTATAAAATTGTCTGTTTTCGTGTTTAATTCAGCACATGAATATAGTGTTCGTCTGGTGACAACTGATTTATGAGGTGCTCTAAAATAGTTTTGTCATGAAGGTTAAAAAATCCTTATTTGAGATTTAATGGATTCTCGTCACCTCCACTGTCGGAGGGATAAAATGGCCACTCTGGGATAATAGAGATGGAAGCTGCGCTCTCAGAGCGTCTCGGTGGGAAATTCACTCTGCAGGTCACAGGGCACCCCGGAGGGAGAGGCTGTGGGGATTTGGAATCTCCTAATTGAAGTGGCTTTATTAACGAGGGCCAGCGTGGCGGCGCTCGGAGAGGATGACACGTTCCCTGCCCGTTAAGCTCCGCTCGCTGTGGGAATAACCAGCTCTTTCACAGCTCCAGCTCTGCTCCTTCCTTTAATGTGTCCCCAGTGCCTCTTACCGGGAGCCCTCGGGGGGGGAAGGGGGAGGGGGGCGCAGGGAGCTTAACAGACAGTTTAAAAAATCCTCCCCATCCATTAGAAGGAACATTCCTGCAGTGAGCTGAGCCTGCGGAGCACAGGAGCAGGGGAGGGGCGGAGAGGCAGGGCAGGTGAACACCAGTGATGGGAGAGAGCGAGCGAGCGAGGGAGGGAGGTGCAGGGGGTTGTCTCCCAGGGGACGGCATTAACACAGGCAGTCGCCCTCAGCGCGCTGCCTGCCGCTCAGCTGTCCCCAGCCGCACAGCCAGGTAATGAGGCGCAGAGGCTCTTGAATTCGGCGTCGCCTTGCACAGAGGCCAGGACAGGATCCACTCTGCATTCAGATGAAACTCACTCAGACGTGAGGGCATTCTGTAGGCTGAGAGGATTTCAGAAAACGGATACAAAAGTACAGTGTATGACTGAAGTACCATGCATAAAACGTAATCTGTTAAAATAATTGCTAAATTACAGTTGCAGACATAATCTTTTACACTCCAGATGGTTACTCACTCATTGATTTAATATGATATAATAATATAATAATTAAATATGATTCATTTAATATAATATTGCTTGTAATGGTGTATATACAGTATGTGTCAGTGTCAGTGTTTCCACTTCAAGTAGTAATAAAGATGGTGCAGTAAATGAGCTGGTTTATAACAGAGGCTGATGATGCCTGTAACTGCAGATGTGTGTTCCTTTGCAGTACAGACATTGTTAATAGCTCAACTGGAGCAGCTCAGCATTACCTGTGGGTCTTAAGCAGTTATTGGTGATCAGATTTCCCTTAAATCTGCTGGAGATCAGCCTTAAAAATCTAAGCAGCAGTTAACCCATCTTGAAGAGGCTAAGCAGGACAGTTCTTGAATGTGAGGCCTCAGTGAGAAACCAGACTGCCACTGAAAGTGGATTGTGTGCAGAACTGTAACCTGAAATTTCCAAACTAATGCCCAGCTGGGTGATGGTAGACAGTGTTATAAGAGCAGCTAAACTTGTTTTTTTGAAGATTTAAAAATTGAGTCCCCCTGAGCCCTTGTGGTTGTTAAGGATTCCATGGTACCACATTTTTCTAAATTTTTGGGAGTGCTCTTCTTCAAAATTAATCACATTAACAAAGCATTTCTCCGCTACCCCTTCACACCTTAATACAAAAAATGAAGCATTTCTTATTAATGAACTAAGAAGTAAGAAGATGTTATCTTTATATTAGAAAGATGTTGATGTCCTCTTTGCTGAAATATCGCCCATTCTCTCATTGACAGCAGCTGTTTTGCGTGAGGACCTTTTCTGATCCGACGCACTGTGTTTATGATAGACCGATACGTCGTTAAACAATAAATCAACTGAATCAAAATTAAGAGTCGGATATATTGACCATGGAGACAAGTCTGACACAAGACATAGCAGTTATTTACCATTTTATCTGCTCAATCCTATGGGAAACTCTCAAACCTCAAACAGGTACAAATTAAAACTGCATTCACTCCTGCTTTAACAATAACATGATCATAAATATTGGGGGTTACCTGAGCTCACACAGCACCCACAGAGATGGCATCCATCATACTTTTTGTGGGAGTGGAGGTGCTAACCCAGAATCATGGCTAAAGTCCAGTAAAGGCTTTCCCAGTCTAGTCCTAGATGAATTCCCCTCCCAGTTTGGTGAAGTAATTTTTTGCTTCTTTATCTTTTCAGCTGTGAAGCTAAGCCACTGATGCACCCAACTTTGTGCTGCTCTTTAACAATGAATGAAACATGTCCCCTCTTACTTGTAAATGAACCCCTTTTGGGATTTGGCTGGATGAAAGGTTCTTGACAGAATGCCAAGAATCATTATTTTCTCATTTGTGCAGCTCTGGTTTAACACAGTCCCCCTTTCTGATTTCAAAATCCTCTCCTGGGTAACCCCCAGCACTGTGGATTTATACAGAAACCCCCCCTGAAATATCACTTTCATTGTTTCATTATCGTCAGGTTTAACAAGGCTCAGCGTGTTCATCACTGTCCAGTAATTAATTGTGCCTCAAAATGAAAGGGGTGAAAAAATGAATTATCTGAGAAAGAGCCCTGAATCCCTGCTGATACTCAGGCAGAGGAAGCAGCTCACTCTTTGTTGTGGTCAGCAGGGGAAAGCGAGGAGGGGAAAAGGGAACTTCAAGTTAAACTTTAAATTTAATTGGAAATTTTTCTGTCTCCATTTTCTTCATCTCAGGTCTTAATGAGCAGCTAATTAATGTTAATTTAAACTGTTGACACAGAAGTCCTAATGAAAAAAGAAATGCTTTTGTAGCAGCAGTGGATTGGAGGTACCCTGAGAGCTGGGGAAGTTTTATGAGCTAGAGACTGCATTTCTGCACAGCCTGTCAGTGTCTGCCTACATTTACTCCAGATGCTGGGGAACTGAGACACCCTCCCAGAGGTGATGTTGAGCTGCAGGTTTAAAGTTATACCCATCGAAAAATGGTCGGTTTCTGCAATCTTTTTTCAGCACTCTGCTTGCACTCATCTGCACTAGAATCTAGAGGTGCTTAGAGGGGTTTGTGTTAGATTAAGGATGATCCACGGGTTAAAATGGGACACCTGCCTTTGTTGGGTGTGGGAGCTGCTTCGTAGCTTTTTTCATTTCCCTGGATGCATAGAGGGGAAGGATCTCCTTTGCATCTTTTTCAGTCTGCAGAAAATTGTACAGCTGCCTCATTTGAGGGGAAAACGGGACCCAAGGTCACTCAGCATGCAATGTTCAAAGTGTCAAGAGGGAGAACAAGTAGTTTAGGTGGGCAGCTGCGTCTGCGCGGGTAGGCTGCAAAGGAACAAATAATAGGTTTATTCCATGCTGAAAAGAGAAGAACGAAAACACAGCGTTTCGGCTGTGGAGCCTTCTTCGGGAGTTAGAAAGATAGGGCAGTGAGCAAAGAAAATATAGCGTGGGAAAACAGAAGCCAGGAGAGAGGAGGAGGCAGGAGGAGGGGAGAGGCGGAGTGGCCAATCAAGTGGTGCGAGGTCGAGAGAGGTGAGGAGAGGTGTGAAACAAGACCTACAAACCAATAGAGAGAACAAATCTGTCGTTAAGGAGTTTAAGAAACCCTACTTTGAGAACGCAGACAGGAAGATCGGTGTGATCATGGCCGTCAGAGGTGAAATGAGAAACTATGGGTTTGGGGAAATCTTATCTTCACAGCCCTAACATGTTCTCTGAATCAAAGAGTGAAAACGAGTGAACTGTGAACTTCCAGCGTTTGCAGTCGCATCCCTCTCTTCCTGCCTTCACTTCGCCCTCTCTGCTTCCCTGCAGTTTAGCCACCTGGCTGTGTGGGGCAGCATGCTGCTGTGGATGGTGTTCTTCGCGGTCTATTCTGCCATCTGGCCCGCCATTCCCATTGCTCCGGACATGCTCGGACAGGTCAGTCCTTCCTCCGAAACATTCTGGGCAAAGCATTCCCAAAAAGGAACACTGTTGCTGTCTGTCTGTCTATCCAGCCTGCTAGCCAAAGACTTTCAGGTTGCCCTACTCATATTGTTGTTGGCTCAACTAGCAATCCACCTATTTATGTCTGTCCCTTTGTACAGCGTATCTAGCTAGTTTAAAATAGTACAGGTTTGCTGATTCTACCAGCAAGCAGTAATGGACAAAGTTCCTTAAAAAAGCAATCCATTTCAGATACAAGTTACTTGGGTAAGGGATGAGTTTTAAAAATGAACAAAAAGAGGGCTGGAAATAATGTTAAAAAGTTAGTTACAGATATCTTTGTGTGTACAGCTACATTGTAAAGTAACACATCAGCTCTTAAAAGCAATTTCTCTTAACATCTTATTAATTTACAATAGTATCTGTAACTGTAATGCATTATGCTTTAAAAGAAACTTTCCATAACACTGCCAGCAAGGCATGTGAAAATACATTTTCTGAAAGACTGAGCCTTTTTTTAATGTTACTAAAGCACCAATGTTGCATTTAATTGAAATTTCTTCCTGAAATCGGGAAGCTGCTGTGAGATAAATTTTTCCAAGATTTCCAGTGTTTGTACTGGCTGTGCGTCCTGTTTCTGAAGGGCTTCTCTGAACCAGGAGAGAGAGAGAGAGCAGAGGGAGGGGTGGGAGGAGAGAGATTGACAGCTGTGGGCTGCGATCACCTGTTCACACGCTGGCAGGGGGAGCCTGCTGCCCTACTTTCAGCCAGCGCTGTGCCCCCGGTGTGCTCTGGGAAAGTAGACTCCAGGAGGGAGGGGCACATGCTCCCTGCTCCAGCCAGCTGCACTCATTAGCCTGGATTTGCTCTTAGTTTGATTTCTGTTCTTCTCAAGTTCGTTGTTTTATATTATAAGTGCAGGCCTGGGTGGTCCACTGGTTAAGATTAAAGGTTTCTTATCAAGCATTCTCTGAGCCTAAACCATACTGTACCTCTCTCAGCAGCACTCTCAGAACAGTACTGAACCTCTTTCTGTTCTTGCAAAAGTAAAATCAAGCTTCACTTCGGCAGTGCCACATAGATCACTACACCTGTCTTTTTAAACTTTATCATTGTGGTTGCTCCTCTTGGTAAGTTTTCCCGAGATATCACTCATCGAGCAAACCATTTCCCTGTTTAAATATTGCTCTTCACAGGTGCTGCTTTTCTGAATCTTTAAATGTCTTTGATTTTGCTTAACAGACATCAAGTTAATAAAGGAAAGGAGGCTATTTAGCTCACTCGTTTTGATCCCGGTAGCTCCGTCATCCTGTCATTTGTTAAAGGATACCACAGACTCAACTTCAACTTCAAACCCCTGCTGTGTCCGGGGGTTTGTTTCCAACCTCCTACAATCTTCTGATCTTGTCAGAAGTCAGAAGCTAAGCAAGGCAGGGCCAGGTCAGTATTGGGATGAGAGACCAGGTTGCCACTGGGAGTGGTGGTGGATCAGTAGGTGGCACTCTTCCCCCTGGACCAGAATTTCCAAATCACTGTCTCAGAGTGGTGACCGTGGACATGTGCTGCCGTCGGTGTGGTCCTTCAGAAAAAGCTTTAATGAAAAATGACAATGTGCTTTGCTTAGCTAATGTCTTTCTTTACCTTCTATACAGTAGTTGAGATTTAGCTGTGGAAGGTTTAGACATGAATCTGAATTTTCCGCTGAATAAGGAGAAAGACAAACTTTCCATTTCCCAGCAGGAGGAGTAGTCAGCGGTTTACTTGTAGCTGAAATGAATTCAGCACTGTCTAATGTCTGCATCGTGTGAGGGACACATCGGTCACTCAGTCCCTGGTGTCTCTGCTATCGTGTGGGGCGGTGTGCCGGGGGTCATCTTCATTGCTGCTTCCCTCATGATTTATGGGGGGGCTGACTGGGCACCTGGCCTGAGTTCCCTGTCATTGGTGAGGATGGCTGTTGACAGAGCCGTGAGCAGCTGCTGACAGCTTCCCCAGTGTCCCAGAAATGGCAGCCCTGGCCTGACCACTGGGTGCTGTTGCTAGAAGACGCCCTGGTGCCAGGATGATTTATACCTCAGCAGCCAACCCTCCTTCCCTGGGAGGCCACGTAACTGAGCTGGGCAGAAAGAAGTGCCCTACACCTGCCCCTCGCCCACCCCCCCGTCTCTTTATGGCTTGTTTAGGAAGCTTGGTGGTTGTTTACTCAGGGAGAGAGGGTTGTTTGCATGTCACTTACAGCTGACATGTATAGGAGCACATGACACCCAGGGGCCCCTGGTGTGGGGTGAGAGGGACAGTGGAGAGAGGGGGGATCTCTGTGAGACGGTGTCAGGAAAACACACCAGCTCTCTCTGCACAACATCCTCGGGCTATCCCTAATCACACTCCCCAGGCTGTGCGCAAGGTGCAGGCAGGCCATGAGGTCCCCAGGCAGTTCCCATTGTGCGGTGATGGACAGGGCTGTGTCAGAGAGGGGGCTCTAATTGTGGCGCACAGCCAGGCCCGCGGGCTGGCGGGCAGCACAAGTGGTGGAGAGGGGAGAGAGAGATAAATAAGGACACAGAGAGACAGACGAGCTGCCACAGTGAGCCTGCGGACGACACTAGCTGAGCTCAATTACCCTCATTAATTCAATTTGTGTCAGGAATGTGTGCAAATAAATCCTGCCAGCTGCCGGGGCTCCCATTTCTCCGGGGCTCCGGCAGGAATGCAGGGGCCGAGAGATAGCCTGCCCCTTCCCTCTCCCCATCGCTCCCTCTCCCTCTATCTCTCTATCTGTCTTCCTCTCGTTTGCTCCTATCTTCAGAGAAAGCTGCAGGCTGTGCAGATGCTTTTAGTTTGTTTTGTTTTTCTGGTGTTTTTGTTCTGGTGGAGACACAGATGTGCTGCAAACAAAAGTCAAAGTCATCCTTTAAACCTCCCTGATGTTTTGTGAAACAATTCAGTCTTAGAGCCGTGCAAATGTCATGCCTGATTAGTGGGTAGTGCATGGGGCTTAAAGGAAAAATAAAATCATTTGGGAACACACTTCCTTACATTTCATGTAAAGTTTTAATCACGAATTGTTCTTGTTGTTGTCATGTTTGTCATTCATAATATTGTAACGCTTACGGCCGACAGGCACTGTGTAAGACCCGGCGTACCAGAGCAGGTGACGTCACCGCCCTTCCCTGTGATAGCACGACCACAGCTACTGGGCTGTGGAGGGATCTCTCTTTGGCTCACCGGGCTGGGTCGCTGCAGAGTGACGCGGGAGTCCCGGGTTCGAGCCCCCGACGGTGGGGGGCCGACCTAATGCGGCAAGGGCGCCCGCCTGAGCCCCCGTTGCGTTACAATATGTATTCATTAATAACTAATTTATTGTCACCTAGCATGTGCAAACAAGTATATTTTCATACATCTGTGCATACTGTATGTACTGTAGCAGATGTAAGCCATGGGAATCCTGCTGTACCTGTAAACGCAACCCTGCTGTGTGTGCTGCTCCGAGCTCTTTACTTGTATTTATATTGCAATAAATCCCTCAGTCAAGTGCAGTTTATACAGCTATTCCACTGACAGTCTAAGACATGTACACAGCAGGCAGGGTTTTCTTTTGCCTACCTGTAGATCTGCATTAAACGTTTTCAGCGGTTCTGTTGCATCCCTCCTAATCTGTGTGTTACAGGAGAGCAGCAGAGGTGGCTGAGCATCAGGTTAGAGCAGCTGGATTAAAAGTATGACAGTTGCATTAACAGAGACTAAGAGAGTGCAGCCAGGTGTAAAAAGGGGTTAACATCTGCTTGTGGGGGGAGGGTGGCATTGTAAACCCCACGAATCTCCTCCAGGAAGAATCCTCCTTCCAGCCGGGTTCCTTAATCTCAGTGCTTAAACCCGCCATACCCCTGGGCAAGAGCACTGAGAGCTCTCACTTGGACCCTTGAGAGCTAATTGAAAAAGCCCTGCTCTGATGTTATCTCAGCTCAGCCTGCTTAGGGGGTCTGTAGTGCAATGTGTGTGTGTCAGTTCTCCATTGTATTAGTAATATTTTCCTAGTCAGCCAAACCATGTTGACCTTGTTATAGGATATACTCTATATTCTAACATGTTACCTCACTCCACCAAATTTATTATTCATTTTCATCATCTTCAGTGTATAAATGCTAATGCTTGTATGTATCTGAACTTTGCAAAGCTTTCAGGAGATTTCATTGCTGGTGTTCATTTGTAAAGCCAATATAACCTGTGTTCACCAGTTTCTTCTTGATTTGTATATCGCTTTCTTCTGTGTTTTTTAAAAGAAAAACTGTAAATTTCCCTAAGTAGGTTCCTGGAATCATTGAATCGTCAACAACGCCGAGGAAACTGAAGCGTTTCCCTCTCAGTTTCCACGGCTGTGACCTGTGCGTCCTTCCTTAGTGAACATTTGCTGCTTTGTACAGAAAGAAAAAGCCCTTTTCCTCCAGTGTTAAACACCTGCCAGCTCTCTGTCTTTTTCAATTCCGTAATCCGTACGTTTCTACACTCTATTCTTGCAGAAAATGAGCTGATTTTTGCAATTTTATTATGGTGCGTGTTCTCCAGAGGATCCCCAGTACGGCGTTCCGCTCGTTAGCATAGCCGCGGAGAGCCATCTCTCTAATTACCGCTGCAGGGTCGCCGGGACGCAGGCTGTCGGCTTCATTAAAACCCCTGTGCCATGGGACTCACCCTGCCAAAATTAACATCTCACTGACCCCCCTTTTCACTCCTGTCGCAGGGCAGGCAGATAGGAGCTTGGCAGAAGAAGGAAGAGGTCTTTAAAAAAGAGGGAGAGAAGATGCTAATTGTCAAGGCCTGGTCAGGAGCAGCATGCTTTGTGTGCTTCACAAAGGCACTAATGTTTCCCTCAGCATGTGGGTAAATCTGCTAAAGGCCCATCTCCTTCTCTTTTGTGAAGTGTCAGGCTAGGAGAGACAGCAGAAAAAAAGGAGCCTTGGGCAAAGACTCTCGTTGGCCAGCCGACCCACAGATGCTGGGTGATCAGAAAAGTGTCTTAAAACAAACGACAAATTTAATTATGGCTGACAATATCCCTGAGAACCAGGACCCTGAGAATGAATCCAGGTGTGCAAGCTTTCAGATTCACAGTGCCTAGGAAAACCAGCAGGACAGGTACTTATATTTCTGGAGGAGTCCTCCAGAGAACTAAAGTAGTTTTTCAGTAAGAGGAGCAGCTTGAAGATTGAAGAGACAGATGTGTGATAATCTCCAATTGGTGCAAGACCAGCTTCCTGACCTTCAGGGCACTGACTACAGGAATTATCTGTCTTTAGCTTACTGATCTGTCCAAGTTATCATGTGGTGGAGGGAGCAGGCAGGTTGCAGAGTGTATAAACAGATGTATCAAAGTCCAGTCCTTCTTCCTGCAAATTAACCATGAGCTCATCCAGGAGGATGCCGGTGCCTTATGGTGTGGGGTGGCTGATGTAGCACTTTGTGGTTCTGGGCTGATGAATTCCATTTGACATAAAGTATTAAGATGTATCAAATTATATAACTTGCTCTGTTCTAACCTGAGCTAATTAAGGAACTGCTCTCATCAACTGGGCATCCATAATAGATGAAAAACCAAGTTCTAGTCTGTGGCTGGGTGTGTGGAGAAAGTAGTAGGAAGGACATTTCAGCTACTGTTTTAAAAAAAAATCCAGTCTAATTAAAAATGCAATCGTACCAATTTCCAGTGCTTAGTTATTACAATATAGTATTGTGATGTTAAAGGAATAATATTCACATATACAGACTGATATATTTTTAAAAAGTCCCTTTATTTGAAAGAAACCTTGGAAAACTGATCTATTCCCCCAGAAGGGAGTCTGGCAATTAGTTAAAAGGTACATCTAGAAAGCTGTTTATTCCTAAGCTCAGCCACCGTTTAAAAGAAACCCAAAGCCATCACTCTCTTACCACGTTTTGAATATTTAACTCTTACTAGTTTAGTTTTTTAGAAACTTGGAGCAATATCTGAAGCTAAGTCAGACATCTTTGAAAGTGGTCCTTGTGAAGTTTTGATTGCTCTGAATGCTGAAAACCTGTCACGGGATGTGTTGGGAATGAAAAGCCAATGAGAGGATAGTGGGCTGTCACTCAGCGCGTGTGAGCAGAGCTTAGCGGGTCTCTGCCAATCTGAGACAGAGCCCTAAATCCTGGCTGCTCCCATGTACGTCCATATAGGAACACCAGAAGGGTTACAAACAAGAGGAAGCCATTCAGCCCATTAGAAGTAGTAGTTAGTAGTGAATTAATCAGAGGATCTCATCCTGCAGTTTCTTCAAAGAAACCCGGGCAGCATGTTTCAGCAACATGGCTGGGTAGCTTGATCCAGACTGCAAAATGCTGTGGTGTAAAGGAGCTGTTCTCAGTTTTAAATGCACTTCCTCGTATTTCCTACCTGTGTCGTCTGTCCAGGCATGTGAAGAGTTTATTATTGGAGAGAGCCCTATCGCTTATGTAGCTTTTTATTGTATATCCGGTCCAGTAAAATGTGCTGCCATTGTGGCAGGATAAAAAGCTAAAATGAGACGGAAGAACTTGCGCCGCGCCCTGTTCCTGCTGGACAGGTGGCAACTGTTTGCAGGGAATTGGGGGTAGTCAGGTTTGAGACCTTCCCCTCTAGTCTGTCCTTAGTCCAGGCTTGGATGATGCAGTGTTTGCCCTGTGCTACTCCTCTCCCTGCTCTGTGCCAGCACTCTTTCCCACAGCTGGCCAGGACCCGGACCCACAGCAGGTGTGGGGGATTACTGAGTGGGCCCAGTGGGGGGAGAAGCCATCCTTGAAGATCTCCCTGCCATAACCCTCAGCTGTCAGTACACTATGAATAGCATGAACATGGAGCGTGTGCAACACGTTGAGCGACATTCAGGTTTCACTGATGGCACCAAGTTCCATTTGGAAGCAATGGCGGAAAAACACTTGTTGCAATTGAGAGCAGAAGTCGGATAGGCTAGGCTACAGATTTCTTTCTGAGTAAGTCAGCGGTTATGGAGTAAAAAAAAAATTGCTTATGCTTCCTGAGTACTGTTTACATGTCTTACTGCTTCTAGGAAACTGAAATATTGAAATGAGTTCAATATTGAAATGTTGAACTAGAAGCTTCTTCGGTGCACCATCATTGCGCATTTCAGTTGCCTTCAAGCAGCTGTAGTAGTCTGTAAATCAGGGCTACAGCCACTGTTAATAGCAGACCCTGTTGGCCATTGAACACTTGCAGCAAGAGGAAAGAGAAAAAGGAGATTCATCTCTGTACACACACTCACAAGACACCTAAGTGGTGAAGGAGTAAGAGGCTATAACTCATTTTCCTCTGATTCTTTCCAGGCACAGGTCCTCTCTACGTCAGCAGTGCCCCTGGACAGTAATATCGAAAGAATCACTCAATCATCACAGCCTGCAGACAGTATTGTCAAGAACTGGACTCCATAAACATGGAGGCAGACAGCAGAGGCCCTGTGTGTAGAGCACACATCCATTTCAGTAAAAAACCAAGAGGGAGCAAGAACCAAATCTGAAAAAATAGCTAAAAATACCGTAGTGCAAAGTATAAAAATAGCCAAAGCCATTTACATTTCTCCAGGTATTTCTGTATTTATTTTTCTGTCTACTTCTGTGGGGACCAAGGCTGGAAATGGGCAAGGCTCTCTCAGCACAGACGCAGGCATTCAGCATTAAGTGGTGCAGGATGATGGAGCCTGGGCAGATACGCGGCTCTCCCGAGACAGGCTCGCGGGCTGTGACGTCAGCCACTGGTGCGCCCCTGCCCTGTGTGTGATGCTTCGCTCCCTGTCTCCCCGGGCCTGCTCCATTACTGCCTCTGCTCCATTACTGTCTCTGCTGTCAGGGTCCAGCCCGGGCGTTTGATTGAAGTGGTTAAATGTGGATCTGTGGGGCCCAGTGGCCAGAAGCGGTCAGTCTTGTGCGGAGGCCTGGTGCCAATGCCCTGGTCTATTTTCGTCCAGCCAAGGGGGAGAGCCCAGATAGCCCAATCTGTTTTAGAAAGCTTTTTAATTCTCCCACGGATTCTCGCGTGCCCTTTGATAATATTTCATCTTCTATTACTCCTCCGTCATTCTGCTGCCCTCCTCCTCACTGGGCAGCTGGGTCTGTCTGGAGCTGGGGGGCACGAACCAGTCATGACATCCCTTCCTCTTCGTTTTTCACAGCTTCACTCACCAGAAAGGAACTACACACTGCTGGCCTGGCACTGCTGTTTCTGACAGAGCATGGCCCCAGTCCGCCTGGGTCTGTGTAGCCCCTTCACCGATCACATGGAGAAACAATATAAGAGCCTTTTGAATTAGATAGGGCCCCTTCCCCTTTTCTTGCCAATAATCAATATAATTGGCTTCCAATAAAAAGAGGCACTAAAGAAGCAACTAACACTTCAGTTACTGAGGTGATGTTCTTATCAGACTTTTTACTAAGAAAACTGTCAGTTTTCATTTTTCCTATGACAGTTGATTTCAGTGTCCTATGATTTTGTTTTTTATAAAAAAACAACAATTGCAACAATTGTCGCTGTCCTATGGGCAGTGAGCAGTATCGTGTTGATAGAAGGAGTAGGGGCAGAGCAATACAGTGGCTAACAGGCGCAAGAGTATGTTTAAATTTTTTTTTAATTAAATATATTTATAGAAATCATGCTTTTCTTCTGCAGTGGTCGTCATTTAGTAATTCACTTCCATCCTTTGTACTTCCTAAATATCCTTCTGCATAATACATGCAAACAAAGTAATGATCAATTCTTTTCATTATCGGTACCCATGGGGGCTGCAGGCTTGTGGATGCAATATTGTTTCTGACTGACACAGATATAATTGTCAGGAGGTGTTGTTACAGCTCACAATTTATTCTGCATATTAAACTCGCATTCCATATTTTGCATATCCTTATGCATATTACATATCCAGCCAATGTAAGTACAGACTGCTGCACGACTGCATCTTCTGTACTTCATGAACAGGTGTTACACAAATCAATTGTTTTAATCTCCAAGTTTGGTTGTTTGTTGAAAGGATGGGCTTCTCTTCCCACATTTCTGTAGCAATCATGATTGCACCAGTAGTCCAGGATTAAGCTGGTGGAACAGCACTCTAACTGAGCACATGATATTACCAAGGACACACAAAAGCTGAGGGAGCTGGTTGGCGACCTTTGGAGTTCAGCTCCATGTTTCTAGTCTGCTCTCTGATGCTCTGGGTGGCAGAAGAACAATTCTACAGCTTGAAATCGAGAGGCACAGCAGTGTTCAAGAGTTGAGGCCTGGTTGACGTGTTTGTGACAGGTGTCTGCTTTTGGTAAAAATAGATTTATTGGTGCACTTAACATTACATTTTGGAATGTAATGCTATTGAGGGATTCTTTTTCATTTGTTTTGTTTAGTTTAAAAAAAATCTTTAAAGGCTGCAAATGAATGGAGAGATATACAATATGATAGATCATGGGGTGGTCTGATAACAGTGTACTTACTTTAATTTTAAAAATGGTTTGGCCAAGCACGTATCTAAATATAGTTTTGTTGTAGTTTTCTATGGTAGACAAATACATTGTCAAATGATTAGGTAATCATACAGCAGGACAAAAAATAATCTCTCATATAGACCAATAGAAAGGCGTACAGTGAAGGATTAACACTACTGCTCTGTGGGAGGTAGTATCACCGCTCTGCTGTGAGTGTGTGAGCACATCAGCTCCTCTTGATGTGGTGCCAGGCCTGCCTGTAATTTAACATCTCCCAGCTGCCCCCACATCCCAGGACACCTGCCTCATGAGGAACACTGCATCCACACCCTGGCTCCATTGAGTCTCCTCCACAAGCCACCCCTCCCCTCCCACAAACCCAGCGCCCGGACTCCTCTACAAATCACTGCCAGACATTTAAAAAGGTCTTTCTGCGATGTGAACTGAAATTTTATAATATTCACGTGTCGGCAGTTTTGGAGATTGTAACCAACAGGCAGCAATGCAAGATACTCTTATCATTTTCCTTGTCGGAAGAGCAGCATCTTTACTGAAAAAGTCATTTTTTTGTGCAGAGTATGAGACTCCCAGGAAACTGCTGTACATCCCACTTTCTCTGTGCTGCAGGCTGGAATGGTGATGAAGTGCTGGAGCTTCTGGCTGGGGCTGCTCCTCGTCCCCATGGCGTGCCTGCTGAAAGATGTGGCATGGAGAGCGTGAGTACCTGCCCCCAGGAGGAGTCCTGACCGACTGACCACGCAGCGATCCCACATCCACACTGTCCTAGCCTGGGAGGGTCTGTCTGTCGGCTTCCCGGCACAAACTGTTATGAACTGTTATCATTTCTTGACATACGCAGGTTAATGTTCACGGGAACCTAGGAAATTCGCTCACTCTCAAATTCACTTACAAAGCCTTATGCTCCAGGACAAAATACGTTGTTCTTGCTAATTTTATTTTTTTTAAGTGGAAATATTTCCTGCCTCCATGATCTACCAAATCCCTCTGAAATCTGTGGGCTTCTTTGGGGGCTAAGGGTTGGTTTGTGGAAGTTGTACAGAAGTTGTACCCCTGCGTACATGTTTTGTGGGTGACCCCTGAACTCTGACCTCTGGCTTCTGGTTGCCTGCAGGGGCAGGCACACGTACAGGAAGTCCCTTCTGGAGGAGGTGCAGGAGCTGGAGGCGCAAGCCCAGGACCCAGGGGCAGCTGTGCTTCGGGACACCAACGGACGCAGGTGAGCCAGAGGAACGGCCTGCGCAGTCCTAGAGATGACGGTGTAGATGGTGACCCGTTCATCCGTGGAGTCAGGAGTCCTTGTAGACATGTGTAAAGACAATAGTCTACAGGAGGCAGGAACCTATTACCTGGAAAAACTCTCCTCCGGCAAAAGACAAAGCTAAAAATAGCTTCATTGAAGTGATTCCTCTGTTCTAAAACATTCAAGAAGGTGTAGATGTATTTTTGGGGAAACAGACGCTGCCAGTAGGCAGTGACCTCTAACACTCCCCTCATCCCGCACTGTATCCCTTTTCCCTTCGTGGTGCGAAACAATGCTGGGCATGCTAAACTGAGTGAATGAAGTCTTACACAGGCCCTCTTATCCCGGCCAGTGACTTCTTCATATTTTCCACTAGCCCAAGTCATCACACGGTCAACCAGCTATCCACTGCCACTGCGCCTCCCATCAGCCTGACCGTGAGAACGGCCTAAAGAGGAAACTAAAGGGTCTGATGAGGCAGAGGAGCGAATCACCTCCACTGCTGTTAGCCTGTTAGCTGTTAGCGGGACTGGAACAACACTGGAATACCACTAGAACACACTGAGACGAACTGATACCGCTCAGGTAGCCTGCAAATTCCAGGTCCAGGTCTTTTCAGTGATATTCATTAATCCTACTGCTCTCGCTGGGATGCTTGTTTATCAGGACGAAAGTCTCTTTTTCGTTCTCCTGACCCTAAATTGCCACGGCAGGGTAAGCAGCACCTTTCCTACGGTATTTCGAACAAGAAGGAGCCCGGGAAGGTGCAGGTTTCCGGCCTGTAGGTTTGGCGTTTGCAGTATAAACCTTTTGGTGGGGGGGGCTGCATGGAGGAAAAACCCGTCCATGCGTAGCGTTGCCCTGTCTCTCACAGTCGGGACTTCAGGGATCTCTCCGCCCGGTCCACAAGGCCTTGGGGACCCTCTGCCCTTTGCCCCGGTGCTCCTGTCCATGAGCAGACAAGCAGCAGCTGGGGGAGAGACCAGTGTTTTCTTTAGTTAGAGCAGCACTGCAGGACTTCCGCTGGGATCGCTGGGCCCTCCCTGAGCATGCAGGCACACAGGCAGCCACTGCCAGTAGCCAGTGACCTCTAACACTCCCCTCACCCCCCACTGCAAGAGGCACACATCCGTGCTCTTGTCCGTGTTGATCTTTCAAACCGCTTAAAAACATATTAAGACCATGTTAAACTAACAAGGCCAACTGGATGAAAGCAGTCGAGATTTTCTCCCTCATCAATTCTTTTACAGCCTCCCCAATGAAGTCCTTTCTTAATTATTTAATTATATTGGTGTTGATTTAGGTTTCAAAGTTTTGCACTTTATCACATTACAAATCTTAAAAAATACAAGTGTTAACAGTAAGTGTTAAATTGAATTGAAATTAAATGTGTCAGTTCAAATAATTCTTACTATATCTGATTCACGGTTATTGATTCTGCTGTTATAGAGGGCGTGTTTTGTACTACTGTCTGCTTTATTCTTGTCACTTACAGCAACACTGCAGCTAGAGAAACTGTATGTGTTCTGCAGATCATCTTAAAAACCTCAGACATCTGTGAACAGTTGCTGGAAATTATTTGAACAAATTTGTGTCAGCCCTGTTTATTCAGAGACCCAAACCTATGGCAAGCTCTTCTGCAAGTTTGGGTAAATAATTAAGGACCTGATTTTCCAAAGTTTGTAAGGCCTTAACAAATGTGTACAGAAATCAAACTTCAAAAATTAAAGTTACATTTTCTAAAATGAATTGGGACAGGTATAAACAGAAACAGTACAGTATAAATAAACATTGTTTATCTTAAAGGAACAGTATAAATATTGTCATAACCAGGGAAGCTTACCCAAAATTATTTTCTTCCTAATTGGAAAGTCTATTACAAGCCTTTTCAAGGGGAATTTAAATGTTTTGGAAGTAAACATTGGCGTAAGTTGATTGAAATTAGTTTGACATGATTTAAAAATGTTCACTTCCTCCTTTTATTTTTATCTTTTCACAGACCGCAGTCAAATCATGTATGCCTGCCTGTCAATGTGTTTCCTAGCTGCATTAAGTCTAAACATGCGTAAAGTTACTACATGTGCCCTACATGTGCCCTGCCTCGCTGATATCGCACTAATATTCTGTGAACATTTTCAGGAAAATGAGCAGTGTTTCCTAGAATATAAAAAAGTGCATGTACACACAAGGGGGAGACTGAGGCAGAAAGAGAGGTACAGGTATTGGTTGATTTTTGATGTGTCTGGTTTGAACTCTGACCCCTCCTGGGAGGTTGAAGTGCTGTTTTTTTCACCACCCATTACATCGTTCTTTGTATTTGGTTTCTTTTTTTTTTTCTTTCTCATTGCCATCTCTTTCTTTCCGTCCACATTCCTCCGCGCAGAACGCCTTGAGTGATGACGTGCTTGCGTGGAGATCACGTAAGAAGCGCAGGCTGAAACGCACCCCAACCCCGACCCCCACACTCGCACGCCAGCTCCCTCTTGGCACAGTGCTGTTTTCCTCCTGTTTCTAATTGGTCCCAGGTACCCTGGGTGGTCCTCCATCTGTGAAGCAGATAGAAGACGGCAGCGAGCGTATCCACTACAGCTTGTGGTTCTGTGGTTGTGTCGTGCTGTGGTTGGTGGTGTGTTGTCGTTATCTTGCGTTATGTTGTGCTGTGTACCTCAGAAGACCTGTGAGCACTTTACAGTGTCTTATCACCCTCTTCACCCCCTTCCTTCGTCTTGAAGGAACTCAAAGAATCGGCTTCAATATGTGCCACGATTCTTTTACTGTAGAAGTGCTCCGTGTTTTCAAACCCGAATGCGCTCATCTGAGCTCTGAACGTGGTCCTTTGATTCATTTTATTTCAAACTTGAAAATTGTGAATATTTCTGTCAACGCCCCTTGTAAACACTATTCAAGACTGAAGAGGTCTCGTTCTATTAAGAAGTTCGAGTAGGGAGCTTTGTCAGTGTGTGTAGGCTGCACAGGAACAGGTAAATAAACCTTCACCTGTTCCTTACTTCCATTAACCTGTCTTTCTCAGACTTCTGGGACCAGGAATTATCTATCATTTGACTGCTTTCCGGAAGATCTTGTCATTTTTGTGTTGGTGCAACCAAAAAATGAGAGATTCTAAACAAAATCTCACAAAGACATGATATCATTTGAATCATATACAATAAGGACTCCCCTTCAGATTAAAATTCTGCACTTTTGCCTTGGTTGCAGCTCCTTTATTATCACCTCCCCACTGAACAAGACAACAAAGAGACGGTATAAATTTCAATACTTTTTATAGGCTTCTTCTT
Organism: Lepisosteus oculatus; assembly: GCF_040954835.1. Taxonomy (NCBI): domain Eukaryota; kingdom Metazoa; phylum Chordata; class Actinopteri; order Semionotiformes; family Lepisosteidae; genus Lepisosteus; species Lepisosteus oculatus. The sequence continues at coordinate 5,278,388 of NC_090700.1, read as the reverse complement.
ATGTGCTGCTGCTCTTATATTTACTCTATACTCTTGCATTTGTTTGCACAATGCTTAACTTGCCAGGGGTTGGCCGAGCTCTGAATAGTCAATTAGTATTTCATCTGTTGCTCCCACAGTGTTTATAACCTCTCTGTTTGTGTACCATCTGCAAATTTGTAAGTTTGCAAGCCCCATCAGTGTTGTGCCGTGTGTGTTCCTGGGGCCAGGAACGTGTGAGTGTGTTTACACAGATCCCCAATGTCTGGCCGAGCTGCCACAGCCTTAGTGACACAGGCTGATTTCCACTGAGACCGCCTGTGGGCTGAACATAAACAACCTCCATTTGTTTCTAATTACACCAATTACTTTGCCATTGTAAACACAGTAAACTGCTGTTTGGTGAGATCTTCTTGATGGGCCTGATGTGATCGCCTTCGAGGTCCTGCTGCAGCTGGGGTCGAAGTGTTTTCTCCCTCACTTCTTCAGGGTTAGCCCTTAACGGCAGGAGTAAAGCTGTTTCAGAGCAGCCGCTGTAACAGTGACTGGGAAAATGGCACCCGTACACACATCACTGATACAGGACCAGCACAGCACCCACCCCCTCCCCACTCTCTGTCCAGCCCAGGCCCCTGTGGAGAAACAGGGGGAACACGAGTCTGGCTTGGTACTCTCCCTTTACTCCACACGGCAGAAGACAAGCCCCTTCTACCTGACCAGCTAAAGAAGGCACAAGGGGTGCAGCTCTCTGCAGCATTCTGTATCCTGCAGCAGGAGAGGTTGGGGGGTGAGGGAAGAAGGGTGTACCTCGATTCAGCCGGTGGGCAGCAGCCTTTGATCCTCCATTAGGGAGCCTTAGACAGTTTGGCTGAGACTTTGCCCTCCTGTCCTGCTCCCCCGCCAGCCTGGACTGCGAGCTTCGCCCCCTGTTCACTCAGAAACGTCCGTCAGAGCCCCTCCTAAGTCTCTCTGTACTAATGACCAGTTAATTGCAGTGGAGCCTTTGAACGCTCCTAATCCCTTTTGTGCTGTTTGATGTAGTTCCAGGGATCTGAAAGGGCCACTCACGGGGTTTAATTCCTCCCAGGACGGCGGGTTCACTCACGCCTGCCTTCTGCAGCGGCTGGCTGGAGAGCTTACAAGAGGGGATTTAAAAAAGCTTTTTGAGCAAAAAATCCACTTGTTGTCAAAGATTAAGATACAAATCTAACAAGTAGAAAAGGGAAATCAAATGAATGTTGCTTTATTTTTCACTTGAACATAGTTTTGGAACATTAGCTTGTGTTGATGGTAAAAGTAGAGCATTAGAGAAAAATACTCCTGGAACGTTGGAGCTAGTACCAGCACGAACAAATACTTTTTAAATGCATTTGGCGCAGGATTTCCAAATGCATTTCAGTAAGTTGTAGTTAGTATAGTTTAAACAGACCACCCTCTGCAATCAAGGGCTGATGCATGCAGACCTGCAACAGGGTTCACTGTCGACCTTCTTCATGATAGTTATGCTTCTCAAATGATGAATCATTCGAATAAATGGTACTGCCGTGTAGGCACAGAGAAGCACAGTGCAATCATGATGGAAGTGAAATGGGACACAGATCCTTGAAAACAGTTGTAAAGGAAAGTCAGTGGAATACATGTGTGGGGAAAATAGTTACCTGCAAAAACTAGCACAGTACAGTTTTATTTAGTCTCAACGGTGATGGGCTAGTTATAAAACAACAACAGAATGCAATGAAGGCTCCCTGGACAGAAAGGGTGTGAGACTGAAGTGTATTTATTTCCTTTATGATGCTCAGGCCCTGCCCTGGGACTGTTCTTTAAGAGCTGTTCGGTAGATTGACTTGGCAGCTATCACAACACTGAGCAGGGAACACCAGCAGACCCTCGAGCAGGGCCAGCTCTTTATTGCTCCTGTGAGTTCCTGGCCATAATGAGGGCAGAATTCCCCTGTCTGTCACACCGTGGGGTCATACGCTGGGGGAGCATCAGTGTGCTGAGGACATACGTCTGCTCCCCAGCCATCCTCTGCTTCACAGCCCACAGGGTATCACTCCGTCTTCTCCCACAGGGGCATAATGGACAACTCCAGACTGTCTGACTCACTGCCTGTTTGTGTATGAGTAAAGAAACAGCTTTAAGGTCTGTGTGAGAATAGGTGTACAAAGCATCCCTGCTCTGCTTCCCTGAGCGAGGGGATATTGTATTATTTGTGCCGCTGAAAACAAATCACCTTAATGTGCCCTCAAACTCCACACTGCTCTGCCACAGCAACAATCACGAGCTATACAGCAAAGCCAAATACTGCTTAACAACACACTCTTAATTGATTGTCTCAGCATGAGTCTTTTGCCTTTCGTTGGACAGAACTGCTCCCATCTTTTGGTTGAAAATGCTGGCATTAGAAACCATACAGAAGAGGCCATCCTTCATTCTTTGACTTCTCTGCTTCACAGAGAAGGGTCGTGCCTGCTGCTTTCTGCTATCGAGGATCTCTGGGAGAATACAGGAGTAATAATATCTGGGAGGAAGCTGTATGCGGCTCTCTGTGCCAATGACAGCCAACACTGCATTGTGACTGTTTTAAACTAGAATATTTGAAAAGAATTCTAGCTACTGCTGCAGCATGCACTCACACAAGTGAGTAAGAATAATTCTGGGGTAAGCCTTCGGTGTCAGCGGAGCTGTGAATGTGCCGGGGCAGTGACAGAGAAAGAGTGAAGTCGGTGCTGAAGTGAATGTTTTATTAATCAGCGGATTAGCTGCAGACACTTCTCCCCCTCTGTCTCCTCAAGCCCTGCACACTCACGTTCGCATTCCTGTATTAGTCTCCCTCCATTGACCCTGTTCTGTTTTCACTATTCCAAAACATGCATTGGGAAACACTGGCTAAAGTGAGCTATGTTTGACACATCAAAAGAAGAAGCTCTTTGCAGTATAAAACAGCCATCTCTGTTGTGGGAATGCCTCAAAATGACCTGTTTGTCAAGAGTTACTGACTTTGTGGGGACACGACCAAAGCACATGCCAGAACCCCAGATTCCTCATGAAGAGCCACAGCAGGGTGGTTTCATTCAATTAACAGTATCGTTATTTATACATATATCTTACAGCGTCTTGCAAAAATCTTCACCTTCTTCCAATGATGTCCCCATTTTCTTCAATTACAGTTGATTTTTAACTTAAACCTGAATGCTCAAAGTGAACACTTTTCCAATTGAGAGAAGTTAAATGTCAGCAAAAAATGCAGAGAAAAAATCAAAACTAAATTATGTCGATGGCATAAGTATTCATTAACCTGAGTCAATACTTATACACACAACAATGAAAACAGACTTTATCACAGAGGTGTAGTTTCTCATATAAGCATAGATTGGGAAATCAGGTGAAGTTAATACTACTTCTCTACCTACTTTGCGTTCAAAGTTGCATGATTATGAGAACTTGAATCCATTGTATTTATTTTTATATGGGTCCAAACCAGTTGGTTCTTCATACACAGATTGAGCACCCACCACCGTGGTCTTCACCCATGGCTCTGGAGCCTATTGTAAGGCACAGTGCTGCATCAGCATGTACAGTCCTAACATGTCCTAATATGAGGACTCAATTGATCACTCTTGAGCCATTCTCCTCTGGAAGCCAGCACATTTGCAAACAGTAGCAATAGTGCTCGGCTTGAGGACTTTTTCTAGTAATTGCAGCATTTCCTTCTTATCCACTGGGACAGTTTAATATCACGCCTCCATCTTGACTTAATCCCGTTTGTCACTTTGGCCCTGATTAGATGGTGACCAGCCAATTACAGGCTCGTTAGTTCACACTGCCGGCCAAAGTGGCCTCCATTGTGTGCCAGAATAATCAGAGCTCATTAGAGCTCCAGTGGGTCAATTGATGGAGCTGCACATCTTTTTTTAATTAGTCATACAAATGAGGCAGCAGGACCTCTGCAACCAGCCCTGAATTATTCTGTTTGTTTGGGTGACTCGTGATTTGAATTTGCAGAGCCAGATGTTCAGCAGCCCATGTCTATGGGCAGGGAGAGGCGCTCCTCAGGGCTGTGTCTGACCCAGGGGGTCAGCACTCACCCACACTCCTTCCTCTTCTTCCCCTTTCATTTGTTGTTTATTTTAATCTTTTTTGGCAATCTAACGGGATATTTAAATTGAGGTATTCAGCAACACATACAGATGAGATGCAGTATAGCCCAACCCCTGTCATTGCTATATAACTTGAACTCCTGTGAGTGTTCACATGGTTTGTTAGAATTTAAAGTAATAGTCCAGTCATGTATAGATCATGCCCTAGGGCACTCGCACTGTGGGCTCTCTTCTTTCCTTCCTACTCGAAATCCTCAAAAAGCCAGTGAGCTCATATATTCCCTCCTGCAAGTCAAACAGCTGCTGTGGCACTTCTGGGGTTTCCAGATCCTGCTTGGGTTTTGAAAGCATCTTTCCTGTGAAGCACACTAAGTTGTAAAATCGAGACTTCTAAACTGCTGAGGTGCCAAAAAAAAAATCGGTGGTCTGTGAAGTCCAGCTCACACACTAAGACTGATCTTTTGACAATTCTTAAAAGGTGTAGTATATCTTGCCTTAATTTGGTTAGACAATCGACTCATGATCAATAGATTCACTTGATTTCTGGTACTATTAAATCATGAGGCTCGTTCTTTGGGCCTTGATCAGCAGGTCCATCAGACAGGATGTAATTCTTGCCAAATGAACAGACCTTGTCCTGTCCTTCAGACACGTCAAAGTCAACCATTTGGTCTGAAGCTTTGACTTACTAGACGATTATTCTGCTGAATCCTGCAATGAAACTAGGCTTCAGAGGCAACTTAGTGAGTATGTTCTTCCTAAAACTGGGTCTGCAGTTTGGTTGAGTTTCATCTCCTATAGACTCGTTCAATCTGTGATATCCCAACCGTATCAAATTCTCACTTTAACTCACTCTCTTACCTTACCTGTCTCGTTCCCTGTCCACCTCACTCTTTCTTTCATTCCCTCTCTCCTGCAGCCTCAATGAGCGCGCCCATCTGCTGACTCGAGTCTTCAAGAAAACACCTTCCAGCCTCGTTCGATCTAACTCGGTCCAGCAAACTGTGTCACGTAAGTCGCAGAGCCCTGGCAGGCTGAAATCCAGTTTGGATGTGACCTATCGATTTGCTTTTTATTTTGACGGTCACATTTTAATGCCTTCTCTCCACACTTAACAACCATGTGTGCTTGGTAACAACACAGTGAACCCAAGGGCTATCAGGAGCCTGAAACTGCAGAGCAGTGAATTTAAACAAAGAACCACTTTATGCAAAGGGTTGTGGGAGTATGGAACATGTTTCCCAGCCACTACCCTGGCTTCTTTCAATAAACAGCTGGATGGGATTAACAGATTGAATAGAGGCATAATGAGCCAAATTACCTCCTCTTGTTTGTAACCTTTCTTATGTTCTTAGGAATTCTGTGTAGCACAGTATAGCCCTTTTGGATTTAGTACGAAATAGCTTTTCTTCCACACCCAAGGTTTACAACAAGGAAAGATTTTCTGTTGTATCATATTATAATATTCTTGCACTTTTCTTAAAACGAGGACTTGTTTTGTCTGATCATTAGTTTGAGTTTCCACTGAGTCACTTCTTCCCTTCTGTGAAAGTTATGTATTATCTTTGTTTTGTGAAAGTCCCTGAAATTTGCAACAGTTTTAAAACAGAGATCTGGGGTTTTCTGCTCCTGTCCTCTTGTTTATTTTGGCCACAGAATAACACGTGTCAAACAGCCTGAAAGAAGCAGCTCAGCACCAGATACTCCAGCTGCCCTCAGAAGGTCTTGTTCAGAGAGGGGATCTGTGTGCAGACAAACAGGGGCTCCAGCATGCTTTGGGATTGGATTTCCAGGCTGTGTTTTTTGTGGGGAGGGTTAATCAATTGTTTTCTTAGAGCCAGTCCTGAGCTCAGATCCTCTCTTTTCTCTCCAAAAGCACACCAGAAAGCATGTTCGAGCATGCACAGACAAAGCTTTGCAGTCACACTTGCGGATTATACAGGCGACACAGGTGATTTGGGTTAATAGTGCTCACACAGAGGAGAGGGGAGAAAGCACACAGCTATTCTGAATAGATAGGAAATGTCATTATTCCTCCTTAAGCAGGCCGATGGTGGCTGACGTCTCCGCACCCTCTCTTTTCAGATGGCTATGCCTTCTCTCAGGAGGAGCATGGCGCTGTGTCTCAGTCTCAGGTTGTGCGCTCCTATGACACGACTCGGAAGCGCTCTGAAGTGGAATAGTGTCCAGCGGCCACAGGACTGCGTCGTGGGCCGCCACAGCCACAGAGGACTCAGAGGTTTCACCGTGGGGAAAACTGCCACCCGCCAACAAAAAGACATTGAATGACACGCTCATTTCTGTGGCCTTAGCCAATAGCATACCTGTGGAATACTGATTAAACATCTCAGACATAAACCTGAGTGACTCGCCATCATGGCTGGGTGCTTTTTGGGGTGTACTGATCATTTCTAGGCAGGCTGGCTGATGGGATTGCTCATTCCTGCTTTGTCCCACTCCTGTCCCTTGGTCCAGGTCTCTGTACTGCAGAAGGAGGTCCTGCACAGCTGCACTGTGCCGAGCTGCAACAGCTGAGATCCCTTTCCATTATTCAGTCCACAGCACCTCCCGGGTTCCCCACTCGACTCTCATATTTCCTTCACACTGTAGCTTATTCAAGGAGAGGAGAGAACAAATGTATTATACTTAGAAAGATAACGGGTGTTTCCCAGGTCAGTGCAAATACAGAATGTTAATGGTGACACAGACTGTGCAGCCTTCCAACACAGTGGAGTCTCTGAGTCTTGACAAATCTTGACATACTGGTTGATTGAGTTAAGGACTATAAGGATTGTCTAAGTGCTGTTCCATGACAGGGGGAGCTGATAAGGTCTGTGCTGGTCTGTATTTATCTGTGACTTCAGAGGGAATCCCACACTGCATAGTGTAGTTCTGCCAGTCAGGTTTGAGGTTAAAAGGGAGAACTGTCCCTGTGGGTGCTGCCCTGGGTAGTTTCAGAAGCCCTAACCTTGCCCAGGCAGATCAAATCTGTCAAATACTGTTTGCAAACAGTGAGCTTTTCCTCTGCATGCCAGCTCGTCTAATTTCTGTGTTCGAATGCCTCATGACTGAATGCGATGCTGGGATTTGGTTTTCACACCTGCCCTGTGGTGTGACCCAGGCATTGTCATCGTCCACCTGAGAACCCTACCAGTAAGGCCCTGCGCACTGCAGGCGCCTCCTTCTCCCCTTCCTGGTTTTCTCTCCGTCTAAGCCAGGGTTTAACACGTCAGTCACCGCGAGAGCGGCTGGTTTTGTGTCTTCAAACACCTGCGCGGAATTATTTTCATTGAGCTGACTTTGACGAGGACGAGGACAAAACAATAAATTCCATCCACATCTGTCTTTGTCCTGGGACCAGCGAGCACACGCCCTGGGAAAAGGGCGTTCTGAGGTGTTTTTAGAGCTCCTTCCAAGAGACACGCCGCGGCCGGATATTGAAACCCAAAGCAAAGACCACGGTCTGGCAGAGTGGAAAAGGCGCCGCTCGCGCCGCAGACCTGACTGGGTCCTAAAGCTCTTCCCCCTGGCCGGGGATGCCTTGCGCTGCCGTGAAAGGATCTATATTTTTCAGCCAAAGAAAGCTGACCCCCGTCACAGAGGCTTGGTGAAGCTTCCTGTTCAAAGGCGCGTGTAGTTGCGCTGACCGGAAGGAAGACTGGAATGCCAGGTGGCTGGAAGCATGCAGTCAGGGTTCATTAAATATTCCTGTGCCTCTTTCGAAGTGTTTGTTCGTTCATTTGTTTGTTCAGCGGTTTGTAGTGATTGCGCACATAGGGTCGGGGCGGGGGGGACGAACTGTTCCCCGGCACGAACTGTTAACTACGCCAAGTGAGAACTGGTCAACTCAAACTAACCCCGGCGCCTTTCAGCAATAGGAGAGGTTGCAGGCAGACCTGCATTGTGTAAAATCCCTTTGTGCACCGTGCAGCAGTACAATAACAATATTTCTATTACACTTGGTCACATTTTGATTTGCCGATAAGAAGGATATTGATTAAAGGTCAATTTAATCATTACAAGTATGACAACGTAAGGGATTTCTTTCCGAGCTGTTCTTTCTCTTTTTACTGTAACGTTGCATGTCAACCTGCTCCACTGTAAAGGTAAAAAGAGTATCCTGTTGTTTGCACATTGATTATTAATTATAGTTTTAATACTCAAATGAGTCTGTTTTTCACTTGTCCGGTAATCTTTTATTGTTTTACAGATGATCTTTTTAAAAATCAAACATCTGCGGGGAATGGTCAAATTGTGAAGTCCCACCAAATGCTGATAGATGTTTAGTTGTTTTTTATGTTTTGATTATGTGGTAAGATGTTATGACCCTCAGTCTTATCTTGGAATTGGTGAATTCTTCTTGCTCCTAATGGTACAACAATGTTTAATAATAAAGCCTAATAGTACAGTAATTACAGCAATGTGTATCAATTTAATTCTCAACTCTTAATCTGAGACTGCAGCTGGCCTTCGGCTCAAGCAGGTAATTGGTGCCCAGAGATGTAGTCCGCAATACTGTAACGCATACGGCCTCCATTGCTTGCGAGAGACGGCTTACCAGCGCAGTGACGTCGCCGCCCTTCCCTGTGGATAGCAGGGCCCGCAGCCGCCGGGCTGACGGGAGATTTCCCTTTGGCTCAAGAGGCTGGGTCCCTGCTGAGTGACGCCGGGTTCGAGCCCCCGACGGTGGGGGGCCGACCTGATGCAGCAGCGGAACCCCGAAGCGCTACAATACTAACAGGTCAGTGAGCTTGTTCTATTCCAGGAACAGCAGGAACAGGCAGGTGGGATTGAGAGGGTTACAGCCCTGTCTGCCCTCAGGCTGGTTATAAAGTTCTGTGGTCTGCACTGATGAAGAGACTGATTGCCTTGCCAATTAAAACTAAATACAATATGATGGAAGCAATGTTATACAACAAGGACATATTCCTTAATGCATGCGCAACTCTGAAGGTCGATTGAATTGTCCCTTTTATCCATGCTGCCTTTCCTGTCATTCATAGGAGCAGCAAGCTGAACAGTAGCGAATTCTCCCTGGGCTTGTCAATATGAAATACAGGTGAACACTTCTGTTTTTTCTCCCTTGACTTAAGTCAAGGGAAAAGCATTTTCCCCTTAGCCCAGGTCCCGCAGAGTTGTGTGCAGATGAAGAGGGAGAAACATGAAGCTCTCTTTCTCTGGGATTGATACCTGGGATCTATCTGGCGTATGGGAGCACAGAACTCCCAAAACATGTGCGAGTCCATTGTCGGAGAGGTGTGAATGGCGCGCAGCTACAAATGTGTCTGATAGTTAATGAACAGCAGACATCAAATTGAGTTATCATGGTGCTTGCGGTATATTGACCAGACATGCACTTCACTAGCCAATGAGTTAAAATGAGGAACGGAAATAAAAGGCACACCGTGCCAGAGAAAGAGCCTGGCTGGTCTGATGCATGGGTTTGACCCCTGTAAGGTCCCTGGAGAAAAGAGATGGTTTTGTTCTCCTTCTTCCTTTAGTTATGGAAAGCAGTTCCACTCCTGAAGGAAATCTTGTTGCTGGAAATATAGAATTTGGAAAAAAGAGAGAGTAATTGGGGCCCCCGGTGTGTACAAGGTAGTGTCAGGTGTGCAGCAGTGCCAGGGTTATTCCATTTTAAGATATTCTCCCTCTTCCAAGGTTTGCTGTGCTGTCAAGATCGGTTCCAAGAACCCTGTGTTTATCCCCACCACGGGTGTCTCTGTGGGAGATGCACTTTTCCCAGCGTTCCATACCAATCCCGATACTTTTGCCTGCCCTATGGGAGCCTGAATCCAGGAGCTGAGCCCTGAGCTGATCTGGCTGTGCGCTGTGACGGCCTGTCAGCAGGTGTGCCCAACTAGCGCTCGGCCCTTCTTGTCGCTGGCTCTCTGAAGCTTTTGAACAAGTTAAAAATAGCCCCCCGAGGAAAGGCCTTTTATGAGAAGTGCTCAGCTGCCAATTTCAGGCGAATTTTCAGGGTGCCGAGAAGAACCGCCCAGCGTAGCTGCCGCGTGAGACTTACTGTTATTGTTCTAAACGCTCTCGTACAGTTGAACAGCTGCTCGTTTTTTCCAAAACAGTTCCGTCACACGGTGGGTCGATCGTACGAAGATAATATGGGCTATTGCTAGATGTGGGGGGGGGGAAACCAACATAAAACATAAGACTTGAGCATTAAAGCCCGTGGAATATGAAAGGAATGTTAACGGAATATGGAGGCACAGGGCACTTCCCAGAAAGGGAAGAACTCGGATTGTGGTGTCGTAGGTGTGTGTAGCACTACAGCAGTTTCTAGGTGTGTGAGGTGGAGTAGTCTTAGCAAGACCCCCTTTCTCCTCCAAAACAACTCGGCTGTTTCCTGCATCAAGACTGTTGTTGGAAATATGAGCACACAAACCATAAGGATGATTTTAAACTTCCAATGTGGAGAATGGATTCCCTAATCCATGCAGGGGGAATGTCTATCTTGTCAAACCTTTCCTAAAACTCCTCCTGTATCCCACTTTGTTTCGTAGGCGCTTTTCACTGGGTTGGTTTCCATAGAAACCTGCCAAGGACTAACATAAAGCTCCAAGGAAAATGTAGCATCTTTTTTTTTTTGGTTCTGGGTGGAATAGTGAGAAACAGTGCGCACGCCTGTGAACCTGCAAAGCTTCTTTGTTCCTGTGCCGGGCCTGCGAGTGGGATGAAGGACTCGAGCACTGCCCCGGTGGTGGAGCCCTGAATTTTAATGCTCTGGGTGGCTGTGATGAGGCTCGAAACAAAACTAGGACACGATTTCCAGTGACTTATTAGTAGCTGATTTGTGAATTCTGAGACCCAAATGTTTTTTTGCTTACAATTCTTAATACTATTTCAAATATAATTGAACCTACGATGGTTTCTTTGATAAGTATATCTGTTTTGAAGCCATCCAGACTCATTATTATTATTATTATTATTATTATTATTATTATTATTATTATTATTATTATAGCCATGGCAGAGAAGGCACAGACACCGAAAGGCCGCAATTTATTCCTGGGTACAGTGAGCACAGGACCAGCCTCAGCTGAGTGGAGCCTACAGGAGGGAGTGGAAACACAGAGGAGTTCAGAGATGTATGATGGAACCAGATAATTTACAGCCTTAAAAGTCAGTAACAAGATCTTATATTGTATACTTGACTTTATGGGCAACCAGTGCAGAGATTTAAGAATAGGAGTGATGTGCTGTGAGGGTCTGGTGTGAGTCAGTCATCTGGCTGCAGTTTTGGACATACTGTAGTGTAACCTAAGGAGAAGAGTGTTAGGGAGCCCACAGAGTAAAGAGCAGCAGAAATCAAGTCTTGATGTTATACAGTACATACAAGGATCAGGCACTCAGCATTGGACAATGATAAATGTCTAATGTAGGAGATATGTCCAAGGTGAAATAAAGACGGCTCTGAAGACAGAAAAGGACTGCAGCTGAGGTGTGAATGGGGGCTCTCCAGCTTTTCCAGGTGACACTATAGTGCTTACAGCTACAAAGTAGGGACTAATTTTGTCCAGTTTTATTAAGTGGTAAGGCATGGGTCCTAGAAACCATCTTTCATGCCAAGATGCTTTATGAATATCTACCTGGGCAAACGAGCGTAGGGAGATTTTACTGTGCATTCTGAATAATTGTCTCGTTGTTATCCATCCTGCCCCCTATTAGCTGGGCTTTGCGCTGTGCTGTGCTTGTAGCGACACTACTCCCTTGCTGTTTTCGTGAGGAGCTGCGCTGCCTGCTTGTGAAACTACAGTCTCTCTCTGACCCGCAGTGACACTGACCCCTCTTCACAGGAGTCGCAGCCCAGGCCCCTGGAATGCAGGGCTCAGAGCTTCCTCACTGCCTGAATAACACCCCAGCAGGGACTCTTGTCCCATTGAATGAGAACAATTCACGAGTCCTGGACAAATCTGTTCAAGTGAATCTTTCCTTCAAGAGCCGGCCCTGAGGAACAGCCGGGGAACATTTTAATTGCTGTGAATGACAAGCTGGGAGACAATGAGCCTGAAAGGAGCCCTGTGTTTACTACAGCGTTTTGTTCCTGGTCTTCGCCGCAGTCCCAGGAACATCTGTATCTTGTCAGCTCGGAGAGAAACTGAGCACAGTGAACATCTAGCTGGACACTTTAAATTAAACAATGGCTACAGATTGGTGTGAACTCCCAGCTGAGTACCCCAGGACAGACTGAGGAATTTCCCCAAAGTTTCCCTTCAGCTTCCAAAGGCGCTGTGTTAAAGAACGGTGACGATTAGCTGGTCAGATGACAATCCCAAACTCACATCAGCACCTACTGAATGGCCTATTGTTTTTAATCTGTCATATTTATTTCTTGCTGGGTAAAAAAAAGCAAGACATTTGTACTGACAACACATGTAGAAGAGGAGACGGCACAAATAAGTTCATTAAATCTTCTTTTGGAGGGAGAAGTCCCACGCTAACCATGATAATGAAATATGAAACCAGCATTATATTACTCAGGAACAGAGAGCTATGCAAGCCATATTCTTAAGGAATCTTGAATTAAGTTCAGTCAGGTTTTTCTTCTGAAGTGGTTGCTCACAATTCTGGGACCACATTCTTTCTTAAAAAAGGCATTTTCTGGCTCCAATTATTGATTTATTTTTGGAATACTTATCAGAGGCTTTTTTTTCACTTGGTGCACTGCACTAAAGAGATTTGTGATCGCCTGGCTAAGACTCACTTGGCCAGGTTCAAGTCTTCTACCAGACATCTAGAGAGAGGGGGGTTGTAGTCTGGAGCTGAGTTTCTAAATGCTTTTCAGTGTGGCAGTTAATGGTTTCTTTCCCATTGTAAGTCTGCTTCTTTGTTCTTTCTTACACACACACACACCCTGAGAATTGAGGACGTTGTACTGTCAGAGGCAAGGAATACAGTGAATAAAACATGGGCTCTGTTCAACTGGAGCATAAAATATGCTGGGCAGATTTGTTTATGAAAAAGGGTCAACATTTTCCTACACAGTGTCTGATCTGTTGTCCGACTGGTTGAATTAAACTGAAAGCACACGTCATTCCACACCATAGTATATTTATTATGAAAAAAAGAAGTTTTATCTCATAGAAACCTCTGTCACCTGGGGAGCAACTGTTGCCAATGTGAGCATCATTTGACAATGACGTACGTTACAGTTATCAAACAAAAAAACAGATTTTGTAGACCTTTTTTTTAAAAAAATACAGATGAAAAGAACATTTCTACACAATAAAGCTTAAATATATATATATATATTTTTGTGCAAGTAAACATACAAATTGTTTGCCCTGAATATCTCACATTGAGAAATGAGAGAGAGAGTGGCACAGTTCGGTTTAATGGCAGCAGTTGGATCAGTGAGGCAGATTGATGCTGTGGCTTCATACAGTCCCAGTCAGAGCATCTGACACATTCAGACCAGGAGATCAACACTACAGCAGGAACAGCCAGACCCGTCAGGCATTATTGCTGTATCGGTGTCGTGACCATTGCATCTGAAGAATTACTGCACTGAGGCCTTTGCAACCTCAGACCATTTCAGATTCAGTACAATTCTGTTAGTCTATGTCCAAACCGTTCAGACCAGCACAGAGCGGCTACTAATGTGCTAAACCTCTGCTTCTTCTGTCAGCTTTTCAGTAAAGAAAAACCCAGCCTCCGCTCCACATGTGCTGGACAAAAGACCCTGGGTACATGTGTAGGAAAAGGGAGTCCTGCGAGACGCAGAGACATCAGCAAGGGTGAGCGGTTCTGTCTGTGGGTCCCGAGGACGCCGCTGCCCCTGTCCGCCCCTCTCCTGTGGCTCAGCAGAGTTAATGAAGTGGAATGGTGTGTCGGCCAGTGCACCTGCCAGCTGTCAGTCTAACTCACAGTAATCCCTGGTGACAGCAACACGGTTCACAGTGCCGGAGCCAGACGGTCACACGGATCTCTGCCACACCGGGAGATGAGATTCAGAATGCACTCGTGTCAATAAACACTCCTCCTCGTGGCTTCTGATTCGGAAAGCAGACTGCGTCTGTGACTGCGTCTGTGCGCTCAGGCATCAGGGGCACCTGGATACAAAGAAAACTCCAAAAGGTGCAAAGGCTTGCAGCTACTGTACAAATGGTTTGTGCCTGTTGCGAACTTGTTCTCGACATTTCTTTTCTGGGTAAACATGGAAATACCTAAAGAACCCTGCGATGCGCCTCTTATCTGAGGTCGCTACAGACCTGCTTTTATTCGTGAACAAAAAGCAGACGACTAGATCGACACGGACAACATAGCTGTAGTTTTTTTCTAACAATTAAAAGCAGAAGATTTGGGAGTTGAGCACCGTGGCACTGACTGCTTTCACTTTATAATTAATTTGTGTTTTGAGCCGAGATGTGCTTTTACTGTGGCTCTTTCTCATATCCATGTTCACGCAGGAACAGGCGGGCATGTGGACACAGTGGTGGCATCTGGTTTTCTCAGCGGTCCATTAACCAGGTTGATTATATCAGTATGCTCTTAAGACTATGAATTAACATTGCAATACTGGTACGAAACAGGGGTAGCAGGTAGTTTCCAGGTTACAGCTGGGCAAACCATGCAATGTCTGAACTTAAAGGAATTCTAGCTGTCAGGGAATCTGGGATTTAGGGATCCCTAATCTGAAGTGATTTCGAGCAGATGACAGTGTCGTGCGACACTCTTCCAGTTGTGCACTGTGACGGATCAACGGCGGCGCTCAGTCCCCTGCTTACGCCCCTGTGATTTGGCCTCAGGCATGCCGTCTCCGCGGGCGCAGCCCTTTCTCCGCCTCTCCGGATGAACGGCGGCAGCACACGCGCCACGGCGCACTGCACGGGCGCAGGGCGACATCGCCAGCGCCGAAGCAGAAGCAGAAGAAGAAGAAGTCGGATTGCAACGTGGCGTGAAGAGACGAGAGAAGCCCACGCGCCCCTCCCAGTCCTCCCTGAGGTCCTGTGGGCTTGGACCCTGCTCCCTCTGGGCGTTCCCCGTCCGGGACCGGCAGATCCAGAAGCGGGGCCTCTTCCTGCCCCGCGGGCCCCGAGCACCGCTCTGCGTCCGTCCCGCGGGCCGGCTGTGAGCTCCGCAGCCCCGCGCCCCCCTCACACCGTCACGGCCGGGTGCTTCTGCTCAGAGCTGGCGCCGCCGGGGGGGAAGGGGGACTGCAGGGGCCTGTAGCCGCCCTGGGCGCTGTCCATGAAGGCGGGGGCGGGGGTCATGGCGAGGGGCTCGTGGTGCACCGCGTAGCCCAGGTACTGGGGGTGCAGGAACTGGCCCTGGTGCGGCATGATCTGCGTGGCCTGCTGGCAGTTCAGCACGGAGAAGTTGGTGGGCATGTTGACGTAGACGTTGCTGAGGCCGGCGTCCGGCGGCAGGCAGCAGTTGGCCTGGGCGCGGACCATGGGCGGCCGGGCGGCCGAGTTGGCGCTGGAGCTGGAGCTGGTGGCCGTGCTGGACTGGCGGGAGGAGGAGCCCCGCGGGGCCCCCGCGCCCGCGATCATGGGGATGGTCTCCATCAGCCGGGCCCCCCCGCCGGGCCCCCGGCTCTGCTGTGGCTCCTGCTTGGGGCGCAGGCAGCGGCAACAGCACACCGCCACCAGGGAGCCCAGGATGACGAAGGCCACGAACACCGAGCCCACGATCAGGAAGGGCACGTAGATGGGCACTGCGGGGGAGGAGAGAGAGACGGGGAGGTTACAGAGACTGGCGCGCGGCGGTCAGCTCCACAACCCCTGCGGACTTCAGGACCAGGGATGCATATCCCAGGGGCCTGCGGATGCCGTTCTAGCTGAATGCGATTAGAGAACAGCGGGACCGGGGACGGAGATGGCGAAGATGTTCGGCAGCGACCGGGTCAAGGCTGTTGCCGACACCAGCGGAAGTGGACCCACAGGCTGAGACACGCACACACGCACGCACACGCCAAGAGAAGGGATAAGACCTCCCAGCTCCTTCGTTGTAATCATGAAATCTCATGAAAAAACCCTGGAGACCGGGGTGGGCGAGGGGAGGAACTAGACGACCCTGAAGCACCTGAAGTTTAAAGTAGTGCACAAGAAGGAGCAACACTCAAAAACGCTGGGCTTGCTATGGGATCCTGTCCCAGCTGCTCCCTCCTGAATCACAACCCTTGGAAAAAAAAAATCAGCTGGCAATTCTCCCCTTGACTGTGAAACAGAATTACCTGCAGTTTCTAAAAGCAGGAATTTCAGCTGCACCCACGACAAACTTACACTTGAAAAGGGGACAGCCTGTTTTTCCTCCTGCAGCCAATCACTGCTGTTTTAATTAAAAACCTGACAAAAAGTCTTTAACTGCTCTGGGAGGTAATCAGCTCATAACATTTTGATCCTCTTTAATCCGGCATAACTGATCAGCCATGTGATTTTTCGTTCGCTCTCAGGGTTTGCGGCCGCGTCCTGCCTTCTGGAGGTGAACTCGTGTGGCATTTGAGCCGAACTCAAGACAAACTGGCCCCGTCACCTTGTAACTGCCTGGATGCAAAACAAACCGGATTACAAAGCACGGCCCTGAGATGTTTCTTGCCGTTCTGCTTGACTGACTGCTGTTGCTTCCTTGAGAAATGATACATGTGAAACATTTTCCCATCCACCTCTTTCAGAAAAGACAGAGATTTTGTTACCGACTAAACATTCCTGTCTTTGCCTTTGAATGGAGGACAATGGGGGCTCCTGGTTTCACTCTGATAATATTTCACGACTTGAAGAGAGTTAATATATTAATGACTGCAAGTTGTGTGGCAGTGCTGGTGAACAATTTAGCTCATTTTACGCAACCTGCAAGAGAACAGGTACATCTAGGAAATGCACCTTATATGAACGTATGTTTTTCTTAAATCAGTGAAGAAATATATAGAGAGAGATTTAAATATCTGATGCTCTAAAAACAACAAATAATGAAGGATGCAGATCTGGATCCTGCTGGATTTCAGAGACAAAATCCTTACGGATTCCTGCAAGCATGATTTCTTTTTCTCTGTCAAAGCAGTCCTTCAGATCCTCCTTGCGGTATTCCTGAAGGATTCCTACAGGATAGCTTTCGGGAGTCTGGAAGGAATTTGACCTCGGAAGATTTTTTTCAGAAAAACCCATGGAATGTATCTGCGGATTGGTGCTGCGCTCTGAATATAAGCCAGGCTGGGCCGCCTGACTCCGACACCCACAGCTGCTGGGCAGTGGTTCCCCAACTGGAGCCTGCAGATGTCGGGGGACCCCAGAATAGCCTTCAGGGGCATTCCGGTGGGGGGGGTATCCACTAATTGGTAAACACTTCACCCTGAGATCAAAACGCTTCTCCTTACCAGAAAGGCCTCGACTGAGCTCAGTGAGACTCGTTTCCCTGCCGGACGGTTTTGAATATTTCATCGTGTGTGTTATTAGCAATGCCCTACAGAGACCTCTTCTCCAGGGGATCTGCACCGCGTTTGGGAAACAGCCCTCAAAAACTTTCCCCCTCGATACCTAAGGACCGAGGACTGTCCCTCTGGTCCATGGGAACGACCCGTCTTTAAATCGGACCCTCTGTCCAGATTCTCTTCTCCATGGAGCTGGTGTCCCCCTCAGGGGGACAGAGCGCCCCCAACCAGATCTGTGTGCTGAGGGGTGAAACTGCCTCGTCTGGCCCTGCACTGCTGTTACAGGCCAGTCTCTCATCCTGACCGCACAGTTCCTCACGGTTTCTACAGGCTGTCCGGGAGAGAGACTGTAAACGTACTACAGGCTGATAAAGTCTCAACTCAAGTAGCAATGCAGTCCCCCCCCACTAGAAACACACAATGAGTAACTTGTAACATTGCATCTGCTTTGTGTTCCCCATGGTCTGATCACAAATGTTTCACTTTGCATAACCCTTAGTGTTAATGGAGCAGAACATTGAGCACACAAGTCACAGAGCAGACGCCTGGCTAGGTATGAGTGCTCCATGGCTCTGATCAAGGCGCATCGGAAACGTCAGACCGCCTTGTCCGGTTTAATAAGGTAGGTACAGTCAATGAGGTGAGCATTCAGCTCCCCGAGCGAGGCAACTACAGTAGTCCACACAAGAAGTTAAATATGATAGAAATCATGGTGGTAACGGGGAAAACAGTTTGCAAAAAATGGACAAAAATATTCAAAAATGCTTTGAGTGGATCTCTGTGGATTAAAACGATTAATTTTCCTTGTTCCAACCCTGTGTTCCCAGGCAGTAAGATTTATATGTGGGCCACATGAGCGTGGATATCGCCGAAACATCCCCGACTGCAGCACCGATTATGAACAGTGAACACAGACGTCTACCGCTCGGGTAATGTGTAAAGTGAGGTACACGTTGGAGATCGCTTAAGAAGGTTTTAATTACAACGTGCATAATCGCTCTCACTAACGCCACCGACCCCCTCGGGAGTCAAGACTGCGGAGTTTCGCGCCCCCAAAGAAGTTAAGACATGAAGCATTTAGGGTCCGAATTTGAAAAGAAAAACACGCCGTCTGCTCCACTGACTGTGCAAGCGCTAGCAAGTTAAGGCACTGAAGCGTCTTTTTACATTCTCTGGAAAATTGCTTACTTTGGCCGAGACACACAGCTCGACTTTTCTAAACTAGGTGACAGGCAGGCCTACTGATATAGCAAAAAAAAATAAACGCACGAAGTTTAAAAAAAGCGATATCTAAACAATGATGTAGAGGGACTTCTTTAAAAATGTATTTACCTTTCTAAAAACGTTTCCACACTTCGCACAAGCATTTCGAAATACTTGTGGCATACTGGCGTCTATCAATAGCACAGCAATATAAACCCCTTGCATAGTCGCCACTAATTTAGCAATTTAAACATTGTTAAAAGTCTACTATTCGCCGAGACAGGACTGTGATACCTCCTGGACAGCTGTCACCGGCAACTGGCGAGTTAAAAGTGACATATTTAAAAATAAAAGGGGTAATTTGCAGGTTCTCTAGTGCCCGTTATTAACTTTCAAAGCTTTTAACCGATACCCCTTTGCTAGCCTGCTGTTCCAGCAGTAACACCAGTAAGTACACACCAGGATTACAAACTCCGCAAAGGAGCCAGTACATAAAATACAGCCTTGGGTGAACCTTTAAACGACGCGTCCGAAAACCTACACGGACAAAACCGCTGTTACAAAGTAGAAGCGAGCGAACTGAATCCTCTCACACGGGCGACCCAGCTCTGCGGGCGTTGCGCTGCGCTGCGCATCACCGTGCTCGCCGGTGGAAAGCGGCGTGTCCCTGCGGGAGCCCGACCCCCGATCCCCGGCCCCCGGGTACCTGCGGCGTTGTCCCGGCTGTCCTTGCTGTCCGCGCCCGTGTCGGGGGCCCGCCGGTCGTTCTCGCACGACCCCTGGTCCAGGCGCGCCTCCGTGCTGGAGCAGCAGTACCTCAGCGCGCACTTGCCGCAGCAGATCGTGGCGTCCACGCTGTCGAAGCGCTCGGGGCACTGGAAGCCTTCCCGCCAGGCCCCCTGGCCGTCCAGCCCGCCGTGGCAGTACTCGCCGCTCGCCCGCACGTCGGCCACGGCCAGCAGCAGGGTCAGGGCGAGGGCCGAGCACAGCGCCGAGCCGTCGCCGCGCATGGCTGACCGCACGCCGGGCGCACCACAAGTGCGCGCGTTTGACACCGCCTGTCCTCTCAGTCTAGACGGAGGGACACACGCATAATAACATTCACAAAGACGGCGGAGGTCCTGTCATTCGGCGAAACTCCCCCGCGGATAAGGCGCTTGGTTCAGGGGGCGACACGCTAAAAGCTATAGATTGCGATCCCGCTGCTGTTCACAGATTTGAGCCTGTTGCACTTGAAGAAAACGGCAAAAAGGCGTTATTTAGCATGAGCCAACGAGTCCGTCCTTGCCGATTCCTCGACTGGCAGAGAGCGGCTGGTTCACATGCAGTTGTTTCTCGACTGGCGTGTGAGTGAAGTCCGGCCGCGGAAAAACAGCTGGTCCCCCGCCGGAGCGCAACACCGTCTGCGTGCTCTGCGGACGAGCAGCGGGAAACAAACTTCTTCTCATTCAAAGTTTCGCCCGGGATCCCGGGAAGCGCACCCGAACGGACCGGTCACGTGTAATCCGATTCAGTTTTCGTTGTTGAAACGAGTTCCGTCCGTCTCCATCAGCCCGAGAAGCCGGTCTTTCCTCCGCTGCGCGACTGGGCAGCGCTCTACCAGCTCCAAAACCCGCTAAGAGCATTCCCAGAGCCAGCAGCGGGACACCTTGGGGACGCAGGGAAAAACAACAACACCCGCTTGCGGGTTAACCAGAAAGTCTCGAAACGCACAGATCCCCTGAACCGCAGAAGAGAGCCCGAGTCTCCAACGTCTCCCGACACAGACTTGACGCTCATCAGTGTCCTGCGGGCCGGTCAGTGAGAGCTCACTCCCCTGTGCAAGCGCCTGGCTTGACCGCTGCCTCGCCGCCGCCTCCTCCTCCTCCGTGAGTCAGTGGGTTAGTCAGCGGGGGAGCCAGGGTCCCTCTTTTCAACAGCGGGCTCCGCACTTGCGCAGTGAGGGCGGCGCCTGCAGATGTCAGCGCTAACGAGCCCCACTGGCGTTTGGGTTTCGAGGGTCCTGCGAGCGGGCGGGGTTGCGGTCCCCCCCCCATCTGGGTGTTTGCTTCGCCCCTCGGGAGCTGCCGTTACAAAGGACTGGGATCCTGCCATTGTTAGGGGGCTCCGATTAGCAACGGCAGCTTTCGTTTGCGGGCGGAACGTCCCCCACGCATCGCCTGTAACTGTTGAGGGAGACGGTGTCGTCCCCTTGTTTTCAAGTGAGGGCTTTTTAATCAAGAAGAGGGACAAGGAGACAGCGGCAGAACAAGGTTCAGATGACCACTACACACAGTCACTCTTCCCCAGTCATTACTCTGCCCGCAGTGCTGTTTGCACCCCACGCCACCGGGCTACGCTCTTCGAAAGCATTCCCAGTACTTTAAAACCGAATGAAACGTTTCGGTTTTACAATTCACGTTAAACTCAACTAGTTTCGATTATAGCTAAGGTGTTGCCGATGTACTCTCTCGGATACATCCGCAAACATTTCAGGTACAGTTCAGAAACATCGGGTGAGCGATTCAGTCCACATCTTTAAAAGTAGGTAAATTAATTAATTAATTGCTTACACTTATATAGCGCTTTTCTGGACACTCCACTCAAAGCGCTTTACAGGTAATGGGGATCCCCTCCACCACCACCAGTGTGGAGCATCCACCTGGTTAAAGAAGTGTTATATAGGTATAAGCGATCATCAGATTATCAAATAATAATTTAGAAAAGCAATACAAATCTACAACTGGAATCAAACGCATGTATTTTATTATTGGCAGTGTGCAAATGAATCTATTAAGAGAACAGAGCCACCCTCTGGATTCACCACCGCAAATTCTGCGCTGGGAAATCTTTCGGGAAAGATGTCCAACAGAGAGCCGCCAGCTCCACCATGTGGAAGAGAGGGGTACTACAACCACATAAAACGAAATGGGTTCTCTTTTAGAGAGGGTGCGAAGACGTGTGTGTGTTTCAGTAGGAAGTTTTTGAAGAATGCAGCTCTACGGTTCTTGTCTTGAGATTTCCATCTGCTATAAGTGACCCCACGTTTCCCCACTTTTTGCTGTTTTGCTAATGCTGTCACCCTGAAACCACTGGCAGCCCACTGGAGCTCAGCAGGCGGGAGCCTGGTCAGTACCTGGATGGGAGAGCTCCAGGCTGCTGCTGGAAGAGGTGTTAGTAGGGCCAGTGGGGGGCGCTCACCATGCAACCAGAGTGCTCCTGCACAGTGATGGGGACACCATACTGTAAAAGAGGCACCATCCTTCCGATAAGGCATAAAACCAAGGTCCTGACTCTCCATGGTCATTATTTTTCCCAGGGTGATTCTCGAAAAGAGTAGGGGTGTAACCCTGCCATCCTGGCCAAATTCCCCTAGCCTTTACCAGTCATGGCCTCCTAATAATCCCCATCTCTGAACTGGCTTCATAACTCTGTTCTCCTCCCCACTGAGAGCTGGTGTGTGGGGAGCGGACTGGTGCATTATCCAGGTGGGGCTGCACACTGGCGGTGGAGGGGATCCCCATTACCTGTAAAGAGCTTTGAGTGGAGTACCCAGAAAAGCGCTATTTAAACGTAAGGATACAGAAAATGTTCCGACTGCGACGCCAGTGACATGCTAGTGCGCCCTCTGGTGGCCGTACATCTGAATACAACCTGGTTGGCCTCAAGTACTGAACAGGCAGTCTGAGGGCTGTTCCACCACCATGTCACAGAAGAGATGACTGTCCTTGTTTTTTGCTGTGTGTTAATTCGCCACTTCATAGTAAACAAATTAGATGGACAGTCTGCCAATAGTAGTTTCATGGGCCTATATCCAGTATTCCTAAACCATGATTTCTAAGCTTGTTTTCCTTTAACATTGTTAAAATTATTTCACATAGTTCAGTCATTTCTTCAAACTATAAATCCTGTCTTTTTGGCGCACAAGTTAAATTTAATTGGAGGAATTTTAAACAGATTAACCAATTTAGGTGCCATATTATGCAGCAGATTCCCAGTCATGTGCAGGGAGGAGTGCAGGGGCTGCCCACTATGACTAAAGCTATTAAAAGACATTTTCAAGCAGCCGCCACCGACTGCAGGAGTTTATTTGGACGAACGTAATGAGATCATCAGCGGCACTTGGAGCTGTGGTGGCCAGCAGAACCAACGGAAGAGATGCTCCTGAGACCCTTTACCCAAAGGGGGTGGGAGTGTGGAACAGTCTACCCAGAACTGGAATGTTTGGATGAGTAGAATGTTTGGATGAGATCCCAAGATCAATTAGCTGCTAACAAGCACACGGGCTAGATGAGCCGAATGGGCTTCTCTCTGTTCCAGTGGTGTCATATTACATTTACCCTCAGGCAGTGGTGGGGTCCTGAGCACTGTCTCGGCGTGTGTGTGTGTGTGCCAGAGGACCACCACATCTGGCCCAGAGGACAGGCCTAGGGTAGCAGGTAAGGCTGGCCTGCGTGGCACTGTAAGAGCTCCAGGGTAGCCAGATCTCTCCTCCCTCTATTTACAGCCTTTTCAGGGCGGAGCGGTGGCACTGTGGCTAAGGATCTGCGCAGGTCCGAATCCCGCAGCCGGCAGAGGAATCCTCCTCCGTTGGGCCCAGGCTGTGTAAATGGCTGACCCTGCGCTCTGACCCCAAGCATCTCTCCCTGTCTGTGTGTCTCATGGAGAGCAAGCTGGGGTCTGTGAAAAGACAAATCCCTAATGGAAGAGATTGTATATGGCCAACAAAGTGATCTTATCTCATCTCTGATTGTTTGAACTCACAGAAGGAAAGAAAGGGACCCTGCAGGGCTTTCTGACATCAAACTTGAGTGGCTTCTGGTACAACCTTCCACACGCAACTGCAGGATGAGGCGCAAAGCCACGCTGAGAGGAGGGGAGGGGAACCCCTTGTTAAACCACCCTCTCAAAGCAAGACAACACTGACACCTGCTGGTGGGGGCGTCCCCGAGCAGAGCCGAGGTGCAGCTTGGAAGCCATGAGACCGGTAGCAATCAACCTCTAGTCTGTCTTCAATGGCTGATGGTTTAAAAAGAGCTGTACACCTTGGAGCAGCCTGTCCTTCCAGGAGCCCATTTTAACACCTCTGCCCAAAAAAGACAAAACGTAAAAAAAGATTCTCTGAAAAACAACACAGTGCACTATTTTCTTTTTTATTATTAAACATGGTTGCTCTGTAGTTGGAAAATACATGTTTACACATAAATTCTGGTACAAGTTTAGCAAAACGTATTTATCTATTTTGGTAACAAGGTACCAAGGGCAATTTACAAAAAAAAACAACAACGGCGGAGTAATTTCATCCAGGAACTAAGAGAACTGAAAACACATCAACTCAGAAAACAAATACAACACTAGAGTCTGTCGCTGAAAGCGGGTCAGTCAGTGTGGCAATGAAACAAGACGTCATCGACGCATGGAGATTAAACACAAACGATAGCCAAACACCTCACGACAGGGACAACGAAAGGCAGGTCGTGATAAATCACTAAACAAAAGTTCCCTGCGGAGAAACACAAAATTGGTGAAATATTTTACATTCCTCTGATTTTGGATGATAGGGTCGGACTCTGCAGCCCAGTTACCCTACAGAGTTGTGAGCCTGGATTGCACAAACCTGCGTTTCATGATTTTGCTGTGCCACTGAAAATCACAACGCATTAGGAAGGTGGCGGACGAAATGTCAGAAATGACTCCTATTTCTCATGAAATCATAATCTCCGTTTAGATTCTATCCTGGTAGAAAAACAATGCAGGGGAGCTAAATGTAACCTGTGACATCGCGTGAGAAATCAACGCGCCCCGCGGGCCGTACGCCGGAGGTGAATTCTGGGCCGGGTTACACTGGTCACGCCACCTTACAGAGGCCCAGCGGCGTCCCCACGGGCAACTTCAGATCGCCACAGGCGAGGCCGCTCGCTAGAACGGCTTACAGACACTGTCCCTACAAACAAAAATCCTAAAAGAAAGGAAGCAAAACAACAATCGCCAGCAAAAACAAAACAATTGAAAACGCGCCCAGTTGGTTTTTGTACAAGCCCACCCCGAGATATAAAAATAGAAATCTTAGTAACAATGTGGGTGTGATGGCCACACCTTCCCTTCCTTTTACCCCCCTGGGCTCTATCTCTTGCCCCTCTTGTTGCCCGCGGGGGGCTTCTTCAGCTGCAGCAGCGGCCCTCCTGCCCCGAAGCCCGTGGCCGGCGCGCTGGGCATCCCGAAAGTCAGCCCGGCCGACGCCGTGATCCCCGTGTTGCTGAAGTTGAAGCCGGATGTGCTGGAGCTGCCGAATCCTGGGAGAGAGGGGGGGGACACAAAAAACGAGAGCGTTCCAGACACCCCTCTTTCTAGAGCGGGGCGAGGGGACCACTCCCACGCTGCCCGTCTGCTAGCCCCGAGAGCTGCCAGCGCCAGAGGCTGAGGGGTCCCCCCAGAGGGAGCAGGAGATGTGCTCCAGGGCCTGGCTCGAGGATTTAGCTGGGGACCCTTCTGCATTGAGGGCTAAGCAGCAGGGGGGGCCTGGCCTGGCCTGGCCTGGCCTGGCCGTGAGGGCTAAGTGTCAATTCAGCACTGAGTCCTGAGCGGGAGAGAGAGTGTAATTTTCAAGAGATTTAAAAAAATAAAGGCTCAAGTAAAGCATGCCCGTTCAGGATGGGGTTTCAACGGCACTGCAGCTCTGCCATTTCTTTATCACGTACTAGGCAGAACAAACTGTTTCAGAAAATCCCATTCAGAATAAACGCCCTGCCTGCGCTCCCGGGCGGCAGCAGTTCACCGCGTGTCCATTTCTAGCAGGTCCTGCACGGGGAAACAGAAACTGCAGAGAAACACCGAAGACGGCTGGGAGGAATGGGCCGCAGAGAGCTTGGGGCGCTGTACGCGGGAGACAGATTGGGGCTTTCGGGAGGCGCGCAGAGAAGAGGGAGGGCAAGGAGGTAAACTCTGAGGGGTGGGGGGGGGGGGATTCAGACCAACCTGCACTGAGGCTCCCTCCAGAGGGCTTATTTGAAGGTGCAAATCCGAAAGAGGAGCCCCCACTGGTGACACTGCCGAAGCCGGGGCCACTTCCAAACGCTGGGAAAGAGACGAGCAGAGGGAGAGGGACCCCTCATTAAACCACACTCTCAAAGCAAGACAACACCGACACCTGCAGGTGGGGGCGTACCCGAGCAGAGCAGAGCTGAGGTGCAGCTAGGAAGCCATGACGCACAGGCCAGGCGTGCACAGTGCTAATTCACAGCACATGCAGGAGTGCAGAAATAACACACGAAATAAAACGGAGCAGTGTGGAAAAATAAGGGACACATGCCTTGTTAAGAGATACTGTCCTAAAACAAGCCTTGGCTTCCTCAAGGGCATTCATGGACTCAATCCCACTTGTAATGTCTAAGCTATAAAAAAAATAAGATCCAGTGGCTGCCTGCTGTATCTGGCCTCTGTGCCTCGCAGTATTAAAGTAGAAATCAGTAACAGTCCTGGCTATGCAGGTCAATGCTCTGCTCATGTCGCTCCAGTCTTGCTGGTGCACTGTCCCTCAGCGTCCAGAGACAGCAGAGCAGGGAGGGGCTGGAAGACCTCCTTTAGACTACAAGAGGTGGCCAGAGCTCCCGTCTTGAAAAGAGGGTTTAACTTCACCTCGGCTCCTCACTAACTTCCCTGAACAAACCGATGATTTCCAAACTTCTTAGGCGTTGGTGACTGGTCCCTGGATTAAAACAGTACCTCTTCAGTAGTAGATTAATGCAAGCTTTAAAATGCGAGTTTATTCGAAGCACACAAAAAGCCAATATCTCGGCATTCCCAGAGAAAATAAAGTTAGAGGGTAAAGCTAGCATTCTGCTGTTGCAAACTGGTTGAGGATTTACTGTATACAAAGAAGACGGGCTAACCTAACTGGAACAACTATCTAATATGAAGGGCCAAGGAGATGAGTGGGCACAGGTCGCTCAGAGCTTCAAAGACCTGAGGTGCAGAGCAGTGCAGATGGCACAGGAGAAAGAGGGGGACAGAGGGGAGAGCACTGCTCTCCAACAGGCAGCTCCCACCTGCTAGAAAGACTGAAATAGCAGCGGGGTGTGCTGATGAATTCCCCTCCGTTTCTGGATTTCAACATTGCTTGAAACTGAAAACTGAGATGTTTCCGTAACACTTTCCAAGAAACCAATATAAGAAAAAAGTACAGCCATATCATTTGACCAAACTATCCATTTGGCTCAGCTGTCCCTATTAAAACAATTGGGTTTACAGAAAATTCTCAATTTAACGGTATTTATGAACACAAACACTATAGCCCTTTAAATCATTAGATGGCTGAGATTCTTTTGTGGGCAAATTATTATTAAAGTGAGAGGTTTGTCCACTGTAGACAGGAAGAACTCATTTCTAATCCCTAATAAAAGCAAAATTCTGCAGGCAGTCTAACCCAGCGTGACCCTACACTTCAGCCTGGAACCATGTCAGGCAAACTATTTTATCATCTTATATTTGCAAACTAGATCATTAACACTAAAAGTTCAGTATGGGACTAGAGAATAGCAGCTTCAAATCATACACTGAAAACATTAAACCTTCTAATATTACTGGTGGAATAGAAAGCTGACTAAAGCACATTCATACTGCAATATTAACCAGCTGGTTTAAGGTAATGCGTGTATACATTTTTGTCTTTTGTTCATGTTTTATCAGCATCGAAGGTATAGTGGTTTTTAGTGTGAGGGTCCGGCAGCCCTAATTCTCCACTGTGCACACAGTAATGCAGTCTCTGTGCTTTTACCCTCTTCAGTCTTTTTTTCAGCTGGTGTTTTAACTCATTGACCTCAGCGAAGCATCACATTCAGCACAGTGTGGAGTACTCTGAAAGCCCACTTAAATTTCCTTACAAGTGAGAGGAAACTACCAACTAGCATCTGACCAGTTACACCCTTTCTGACAGGTTACAAATTGTAACATACCTTTTACACAACACCTTATTTTTGTTTCTTACACGTGATTCACAGTGGAATTTCCAATGAGTATGAGCAGACAATTTCATTCTATTTAGTTGGAATAGTTACATATGTCATACATCTGTTACACCAGCATCTGCTTCTGACTGCCAGCTCTCCCTCTCTGTAGAAGCCTTTTTTTAAAATACAGTACTGCACTGCAGTTTATCAGATCAGCCTGTAAAGCTGTAATCATGCTACTTCAAATCTTTGGAATCCCAGTCTTTAAAGAACACTCTGCTTAGGGGTTTCAGTTTTGTTCTTGTTCACCTCAGATCTGGATTGTGCTATAATAACTGCAACAGTGCTTCTTATACTGTAGGCTGATCATATTGTTTTGCCTATAATACACTTATTGTTTTGCTTATAAGCCTGAGTAACTCAAGAAACACCCTCTGAGATCTGGGTTCAGTGCCTCTAGTTCAGGATGTAAAACCTTCTTAAGCATATGGGGCACAGTGATAGCCTCCTCTATCTCAGTAGGATGGATGACCAGGAATAAAAAAAGACAAATTAGGAAAGAGTTATAGGTATCATTTTTAAAGGTAAGCTGATGATGTAGACTGTAGCTACTGCAATGCAGTACAGTGCAGATGGCAAGCTACTTTAAACATTTTCTAAGCTCTTTACAAAAGAAGCTGCTGTAGACACACCTGCCCTCCCCAGAAACATCCTCCTACAGGTCAGATGTTTCTCCGGAAATTGAAGTCCGGTACATTTTGTGATTTCTGCTTACAGGCCAAAAGGGATAGTGGGGTGAGGGTGGGCAAAGCTAGGCTACTGTAGCTGCATGGATTTTATTTTATTTTTTTAAAGACAAATAAGACAGATAAAACATAGAAGAAAGGTTAAAATGTACCTCCGAGGCCTGAAGAGCCTAAGCCACTTGACTGCAAGCCAGTGCCAATACCTGAGCCGAATGGCGCGCCAAAACTAACTCCCAGGGACGGCTGTGTTCCTGGCACAGAGAGATCAGAAAACGAGCCTTACTCTCCCAGTTCATCGACCACCACACAGAACAACTCTCCGCAGGAGCTGGCGGAGAACTGGGGTACCGCACAGCAGCAGGTCAACCTTTAAACTTCATATAAAGAGACCGACTCCTTAACCTCAAAACTCACTTACCCCCCCCCTCCCCCCAATTAACCTTGTGTGCAACGTCTGTTCTATTTTTACCTCATCGTGATCAAAACTGGAAACTGAAATGCAATGCCAATTTCGCCATTTTGCCCAGCAGTCTGGGAAGGAATATGAATTAAATGGAAAGGGGGGGGCTTGTTAATAATTTTCCTGTATGACTGCAAAGACTGCAAATGTTCGTCACAGAAGTGAATGTTGTAGTAAGGCACAAAAGGGACCTGCGTTCCAAAACGAAGTGTAAGCTGCTAACTGCCCCTTCTATAAGAATGCTAGGAAAGTTTAATGCATTTGGTTGGAGATCCGCCAATATTTACCACGGACCAGAAACCAAAAATAGAGAATGCAACTAGTGGTACACAAAGTTGCATTTAATATTTTTTCCATCCAATTAAGGGAAATAAATTTGACAATCAAAAAGAAACAAGACAATGGCTTTCTTTAATTGATTTATTGTCAATTTAAAAGCAATTCAATTACATTAAACATGACAAGACAGTTTGAGACAAAAACTTGGTTTAAAATTCTATCCGATTTCTACTGTTGAACAGAGTTTTGGAAGCTTCATGTGCCAAAACCGAACTACAAACACTCTCGTTATATGCATCGTTTAAAGGCACACCTTTGCTATGCACCATCAAGCAAGAGATTTAATACAGCCACACTCATCTAAACAAAACACGCCTACCAAATTTAACAAGACAAACCCTTTTGGCTTTTGGTGATGCTTACACTAGCCCCAAACTAAGCAGTTTCAATGGCTAAGGACTCAAACAGAATGCACAAAAATAAAAGTCAAGATATCAGTTAACTGGTGAACAGTTTTCATTTGGTTTCCATGTAAATAACCAATTTAAACACCATGATTTTGTTGTGATTCCAATATTTCTACTACAAAGATAAAAGCTTTCAACTCCAGTGGCAGTTCATTCCAGTCATGATACATGCATGGTCAAGACTTCAGCTGGCACAGCTAAGACTGCCATTACTTACAGAACGATGGACCTTTACTATTTAACTTGTCCAAATTGCAATAGAAAACAAAAATAATACATTTTCCCCAGAACTCGTCTTTAAAATTAAATCTGAAATAATAAGTTAAGTTTTGGAGTCCTTGCCCTTGTAATGACAAGGCTTGGTCTTGTAAACGACAGGACCTATTCACAGAAAAACAGAGCCAGCCTCAGCATGAAATAACACTGGCTGTTTTGGTAGCCAGTTACCAAAGGGAAACAATTTACACATCCTGCTTATCTTATTCTAAACCTTATGTTTTATTTTTATGTCAAAACCATTTACAGTACAGGGAAACAACACTTTACCCTTTAAGTCATATGATGTCAAAATGTACAGGCTTCAGGTCTCAAGTATTGTTTTAAATGTACTTCTTCCTTTTCACTTTGTTCTGATTTATTGAGCACGGAAAGGGTTTGAAGAATTACAACTACTGTAATTAATGCCGATTTAACTACTGCTTTAAATAAGAATTTATAAAATGTAAGATATGTGCTTTGGGATTACAGTGATCTTGCAAAACAGTCAAGTCATATAATTACTGAGCAAAGCAATGACAAACTAAAAAAAGTTTCTTGAAAGGCTAACAACACACAATTCTTCCTTGTACAGCACTGACCAATGAATCCCAGATCCAGTAATGTATAAGTTCTCAGTCACTACTTATGAGAAACACGTTTATAAATTACCTAAAATTCACAATGTCATGTCAGAAAATAAAATAACGTCACAATTAAAGTGCAAATGTCCCAGGCGTATACTGCTGAATAGTCCCCTAAGTGAAATAAGCAGATTGGGTATTCAAAATGGGATTCAGTTAGTTTAGCAGTTAATAAACCTGGACAACCAAGAACGTGGATCCCACATGGGATAGGACCCAGAGGTTTTGCAGGGTTAAAGTTCCACATGTGAACGTGACAAGGCCAGCAATGAATCAAGCCTGTGAAGACTGGCAGGGTCACTGCAGGAACTAACCTGCAAACAATCACACTTCAACTAACTGACAATTGGCACATTCTCAATCACATTAATGGAAAACAAAGTATCTCAATCTGCAGGAAAGGCTGGCCTTTTCTAGTCTAATATTGGCGCTAAACATGACGCTCATTTTAAAATCTGGGGTCCTTTATTGTAACACATTGTTCCCTCAGCAGTAACTGAATGAAATGGGGAGCTTGCCCACAGAGGAAAACTCTGGTTCTTGGTTCTGATACTCTCAGAGCAATTAGAAGTTTACACAGAGACATGTTTAATGAGTTTGTAGACAGGCTGACCAGCCTATTTAGTGCCTTATACAGAACTAGATATATTCTGGTTTTCTTGGACAGACAAAGC
This sequence comes from Lepisosteus oculatus, assembly GCF_040954835.1. Classification (NCBI taxonomy): domain Eukaryota; kingdom Metazoa; phylum Chordata; class Actinopteri; order Semionotiformes; family Lepisosteidae; genus Lepisosteus; species Lepisosteus oculatus. Next base: position 5,247,273 of record NC_090700.1, on the reverse strand, counting down.
TTGGTCTGCTCTGCAAAACTTAAAAGCAGCAACAACAAATTGATATTTATCATCCACCACATTTCAGCAAGTAACAAGATCATTCAATCCTGTTATTTCCACTCCACAAAATGATGTACAAACACAAAACTGTAATTCCCAGTTTTTAAACCACTTTGAGAGAAAGGAGGCAACTGCTACTGCACATGAACTTGCATGTTTGATTTAGTTAATATTCTATTACTATTGGTTAAGTAGTGTGAAATGTACAAATCAGGTCAGCGAAGGACCAGATCCATACTGTTCAACTGATTCATATATGTTTTTAAAAAATGCACAGTGACTTTAACCTCTATTTATACATTATATATTATACATCAAAATGAAACAGTAAGAACTGTTGAGTTTCTGGGTATTAGGCACCAAAACAGTCTGTGCCCAACAACACCCCTAAACCACAATCAGAAGTCTCGAATACAGGAATGATTATTCATGCAATTAAAAGTACATAACCATACAAAATCTCGACAGATTTTAAGTGATTTTAGTAGTCTAGAGATCAGTCTGTAGTAAGTGCGAAAGATTACAGAAAGCATAACTTGCACTCTTTAATTCAAGAGTACAGCTCCTAAAGACCAATTGTGTTGCAGTTTTGAAAATGATTCTACTTATATCTTTGTTTGTCTTGAAAACTTTCAAAACGTGCATCTCTGATTTTTGTGGAGGCCATTGAAAGTATCTTTAATTTCGACACTACAAAAAGTTAATTTGCATATTTATGTGTTTAGACTGATTCAACCGTATACAGCTCAGCCTTCCAAACGAGGATAAGCTTGATTTACTAAACGTCTCGCTAAGACTTTCTTTTTATCGATTGTACAAGACACGACCAAAGCAGCTTCATTTCAAAATATTCTACATGTTCAATACCTTTAAAATGTAAACATTTAACAGGTCTAAACTATGGTTAATTCTACTTTTGCCAAGGCCAAACTGCAAAAATGAACCAATATTTTTAATAAAAATAAGCAGTTCAAGATCAAATCAACTCATAAAAGCAAAAAGGCCAATATTCTTGATTAATACTGCCAGAATAGTCTGCATTTTTTTAAAAATCAAAAATTGTTTAATAAATGTCCTTAACAATCTTCCCTCGTCAGTGGCTGCTTGATGCCAACATAGCTTATAATACAATGTTTCTAGTTATTGCTTAACTATAATGAACACGATAAGTCACATGCAAAATTGAACACTGATTCAGGGTGACTGTTCAATTGGCACTTTAGAATTCCACTCAAAAACAGAGCACTTTTAAGAGGCACATCACGTGCTTTCATGTAAACAAAACAGGATTACTGCAAATATGGCAGAAAAGTAAAATTCAACAATGCAATACATTAAAAACTTGTGATGGCACAAGCTCGAAAAATATCCTAACCTTTTATAGATATTACAGTAGGTGAGCACATGGAAATTACTCTACATTATTTAGTGGATGTTCCTAATCACTAAAGCACAGCAAGCTGAAAGAATGACAGGCTACACAATTTTGCTGTGCATAGTCTTGATATGAACACAGACAGCCTCACTCTGGATACCTGAAGCAATACTCTGAATGAACCCCAATGACAGTAGTTTAGATCACGTAAAAAAATAAAGTAATTATTGCTCAGCCTACCCTCCATTTCAACACCCTGCAGGTTCAAAAGTTAAAACAAAAGAGCACCTCGCAAACTATGGAACACTCCCACAGCAAATGTCAAACGAGATCAGGTACATAAGTATCTAAAAACAGGAGTCCGAGGTGGCTGAGAGCATCTTGCTACAAGAGGCTTGTTCTGATTTCTGATCTTTGGCTGCTGTTGACCCTGCCCACTGCACAGACCTACTGTACCACATCACAGGCACATGTTCACTTCCTTGTCATGTTTATTCCCCGCGATAGCTGGGGGAAAGAGGACTGCACAGTCCTGCCTCGGCTCAGGTTAGCCTTGGAAAGCAAGGCTCCTCCTTCCGAAAAGCAAAGCGAACGAGAAGACAGGGGGCTCCCAACTGGACAACAGCTGGATTGTGTTTGCTTTGCGTTTTACAACCCTCCAGCTCTGGTTATGACAGCGACATACTTATCATAAAGTAAAATGAGTTAAATAAGCGACCATGGGGTTTTCATCTGCAGGAGAACCAACAGCTCAGTACAGGTGAAACATCGCACCACTGTGCAAAAGCATCCATTCCGTAACCATTCATGATCTATGATGGGGAAAAGGAGGTTAAGCTGGATTGAAGAGACTTAAAGGTCCTATTTCAGTTACTGGAGACAGTTGCTGCATCTATTCATTGTACCCCGTCATTGAGCAAATCATTGTACCCTGGTCACCGATGCCTAAACCGCAGGCTGAGGAGAGCTCTGGTGCAGAGCCAAGAACACTTCACCACCACGTGCATCTGTGCAGACTAGTACAGCAAGACAAACAGCAACGCACAGTGCTCTGCAACTGCTTCACAGGAGACAAGAAAACACTTTCTTCCCGTTTGATACTCTATGTTTTAAGGTTGAGAGCTGTTTTTCACCACTGCGAATTTTGATCAAGGCGTTCAACAGGCTAATTCAAGTAAGGCGTGTGTAATATCGAGAGGTGATGAACGTGCACCAGCAGCCTTCACAAAAAAAAAATAAATAACACACTTGGAATCATTCACTTCACTACCGAGATTTGTTTCATTAGAAACTTTCTCCACCTCAGATGCTGGAAACAAAAAAGAAAAATAAATAAGAGCACACAGTTCACAAGTCCAGTTTGATCACCTTACAAACTATCCTGCATCTCTATGCTTATTAAAGAGCTTTAGCAAATCACAGCATTTCCACAAACTGCAACCATACAGTATGCTATGTAAGTGCATTATTTTCTAGGATGAGTCAGAGGCCAGTCAGCCACATGCCTATCCTGTATCGAACAGGAAAGAGAACTAAAATGAATTGACTGCCAGGATGATGTCCTCACTAAGAGGCGCGACTGAGGAGCTAACGTTAGTTAGCTCCCCCCCATGTAGCTCAAGAAGTAGAAAGAGCCAATTCCTCCAATTCCATACCGAACTTTTAAAGAAAGAAAAGGGCAGACTGGAAACTGAAATTGGCACAAGCTCAGCTGTTGTTTTTTTTTTTATTCCTCGATCTCACGATACATGTCAATCTATAACTTGAATGCGTTCAGACCTGTAGCAGGCTGTTGCTGCTGTGTAAGAGTCGCAGCCATGGCAACAGCCGCTGCATTCGGAACAGTGCTGAAGGGGGCGGGTCCTGTGGTGACTCGTGGGGCGCTCTCCCACTTCTTATTGGCTGCCCGCTTTGACTCAAATACATCTGTGGAGTCTTCCAAGAAGGCTTTCCTGTAGCCCAGGTACTGGTGCTTCAGGATCTACACAAGAAGGAGAAAAGGGCACACTCACTTTGGAGAAGGAAACCACCACGAACACCCACAGTACAGTTTGCTACTGTCCGCTGCCACCAAACATACCCACTAGATCATCCCTATACACCACAGTATATATGCAAAACATGTCAGCCTTCACATCCCAGAAAAACAGCCATTAAAAGTCTACATCTGCCCTGTTCACTGCTTATCTTCTGATCTTAAAATGTGGTCTCCAATAACTCGGGGGCACAGCAAACATTCTAGAAGAAACCTTCTCCTACAGGGTAAATTAAATATTCTTCATTTTTATTAACCCCCCAAAATAAGCATAGTGAACAATAATGTAAGAATGATCTGTCCAAGCTGATCTGGGTGATAATAACATGCTCTTTGCTCAGTAAAAGTTCACATCACTCACCTTCACATTCTCGTGGACAGACTGCAGCTGAGCAGCAACGGCTACAAAGGTGTGATAAAGCTTCTGCATGGCCAGAGAAAGATCTGCAAAATCGCGTAGTGTCAGAATCACACACGCAACATGGATTAAACTGAAAAAGAACAAACCTGAACTGCTCTGCTAAAACCACAATCCTCAAGGTTAGCTCTGATGATTCCTCTTTTGAGCCTTCTCAAATACCCTGTTCATAATTAATAAATAACCAAACCAATACAGATCATAAATGTGGACTGTGGATCCTTTACAGCTTGTGATAGCTCAGGATGGTGAACTAACCTGGTAGAACCTGTTTTTTTAAGAAAGCAGATCAATACTTTCACAGACAGAACAGAACTGTATGATTACAGTAAATAACCTGATGTCAGGCACTTAAGAGACTTTTGAATGAGCATTACATGCTTTCATGATTGACATCAACAGGTAGCACCGGGGTGGAGGAGATGATCATTACCTTGAGGCGTGATGTGGGAGCTGCTGGCCTGAGTCGTGAGGTGGTTTTCAAGCTCCTCTATCTGCTGCCTATATTGCTGCAGCTGCACTTCAAACTGTTCAACCAGCCCACGGAAATAGCTGTCGGGGGAAACACAAGGCCAAAAATCTTAAGTTAGCTAATACCTCCAACTCAAGTCCCACCACCTTGGACAGTGTTCCACTAAGTGGTTTTGGGCCTCAGAATGTGGTAGCTAAAGTAAGAAATAAAGGAGTAGTCCAGACCATTATGTCACCATTGTGTTCTACCCTAGAGCAGTACACATCCTTAACAACTAACAATGTCTCGGTTTCTGCACTATGCACTTCTTGCAAGGCTTACCTTTTTGTTTCTTTCACTACTACATATTCATAGTTCTGGCTGAATTATTTATTATGTTGTAATGCACAGTCTACATCGTGTGGCACTATCTGTTGTAGTGTGTCGTCTGCTGTACTGTGCATGTCCTGAGAGATCAGCACGAATAAGAATTCCAATGTACGTGTGGTAATAAACTCCTTTAATACTACCAATCTCTACTCTGTTGAGCAGCTTGGATCCAGAGTCCTGATTTTACTATTAGACCTGGAGCACAACAGCAGTCTCAGTCATTCAGCTTTACACCAGCAACTGTGCGAGACCACAGAGACTGACAAAGAGCAAGAGAACTCACTCTGCAGGTGCTGTGTTTTCATGCTGCAAGCCCGGAGGGGTCTTCTGTGTGCGCAGAGCTATATCTGCGTTCTTCAACTCCTGTGGAAAAACAGACAGAACCATTGAATTTAAAAACCATACAAGCCTCAAACCTTAAACAGTTCACCACCTACTTTATGTGCCTCAGCTCAGCGTGATTAAACTAATACAGCCACAACGTTTGTCTTAATTGCTATAATCCTAGGAAAGGTTAACTCTTTTCACAACACATATATCAAGTTTTGTTGATAATTCACACTTTTTTTGCGTACAACTCCACAATCAAATTAATGACAACTGGTTAACAAACAAACTGATGACATGAAATGGGACACTAGGGCTCTGCATGTCCATTACAGACTGCCAACTGTGCTGTTCAAATAGGCTACCTGTCAGGGCACTGTTAAGATTGCAAAGGAATGGGTAAAGGTTTATTATATGCTGAAAGGAGAAGAAAAAGGGCATGTTTTGGCTGTGGAGCTTCTTCCATTTCTTTTCTTTTTAGCAGTTCACTCATGCTAACACAGCTCCACACCCAAACGTCTTCAGCTGTTAAAGACTGCCCACTGAAACACCGAATTGAGGAGAGTAAAGGGGAACAGCTAGCTTCCTAGCCCAAGTGCCATGTGAATCATGCACTTCAGGACCGGCATGCCTACCTGCGCGGTTTCTATCTTCAATTTATCGATAGACAAGGAGTTTCTCTGCAGCCCGCTGGCACAGACAGACAGCAGCTGCTTAAGGCTCTTGATGTCTTCCTCCACCTTCAGCATTGCTTTGGAAGACATGCGGCTGATTTCCTCTTGAACTTGCTTCTGCTCCTTGACAAACTTTCTGCAGGAAACACAAAAGGAATAGGGAGTAAACATCCTGATCACACTGTGGGAATCACTTTCCACCGTAGCTTGTCCTTGATTATGCTGTGGTTTATGGGGAACTGACACCTTTTTACAAAAATGCAAGAGCAGAGCAGAAATGCTGGCAAGGAAAGGAAAGGCGAAGACTCGTGTCCGTAGCTGGACTACTTGCACCAGGGAGAAGGAGGTACATTTGGCACCCGAATGCATCATTCTTCTAGAGTCATAGCATTGCTAGCTCACAGAAGAACACCACCAAACTCTAGATCTTACAGCCCTTAATTCCTTTAAGGGTAGGTTATATTGCTATACATTTAAGTGTACAGTACGAGAACACAGTAACCCAACTTACTGAAAATTGTCCACATCTTGATAGATAACTGGAGGTAGATTTTCATCCTTTAATGCTTTACTATCCCTGAGCACAGAGAAAAACATAAATTAATTTGTAGAATACACACACTGTTCTCATAATACAGCACATCCTCGGTCTCTGAAACCCAGTGCTGGGCTACCCCAGCCTGGTCATTATGATACAAGAACCTTTCCACACCACACGTGACATCAAAAAACCATTTAAATTAAACCAACTTTGAACTTACTCTGGTCTTGCACCCGATTTATCACCTGTTGAAAAAGAAAATAGTGTTTTCAGCTTTTTAAATACCTGCAAAGATTGTGTTTTCTAGGCTACCAGAACTTACTTTTGTGCCATCACAAATGCCTTCAAGGGATAAGTGTATTGGCTTATTTATTGTTTATATTAAGTGTATTGGCTTACTGCAATTTGGCCATGAATTTGGGATTCTTTTAAGAGAAGAGTAGCAGGTTCAGGAAAACAATAAGGTTGGAACTATGCCATGTATATCTGCAAACCAATCAGATACCAAAGGACAATAAAAATGAAAACGCATTTAGAACACCACTGCTGTTTCCAGTCAAGCCTGCAGAAAGCGAAGAGGGATTCTTACTCTTCTTCTCAGAGGAGGTGCTGAAGTCAAGCCCTCCAAGGCCAAGGCCGGCAGAGGCCACCGGAGCGCTGGAGGTGGCAGAGCCCAGAGCGCCCAGGCCTAGCCCTGCAAGACACATGGACACAATGTGCTTTCAAGCAGTGTTTGAGAGAGAGAGGGGGGGGGCAATCCTCATAAGCCATTGAAGTAGTACAGAAGCACTAGCACAATAAAGGAGCTTCAGCATTCCTTCCATAATTTGTTTTGTTTGGCAAAAGGTGGCAATTGTTCTTTCTCTCCCTTTTGCTCATCCCATTCAATATACATTACATCAAAGTATAAGATAGTACACACAGGTGTACCCAGAAATACAGCGCATATGGAACGATGTTCTCCACTCACACACAGTCTTTAAGAGTAAACCTGCACATACAATATGACTTATAAACCAATCTCAGTCATAATGCCCCCATACCCAACAGCTAGGACTGGGCTATCCCACCTGTGGCAGCTGTGTTTTGGAACAGGCCAGAACCGAGACCCGCCAGAGTGGAGCCCAGCGTCAAGCCAGTGGAGCCTGGGGCAGACGTCAGGTTAGTACCACCCAGGTTCAGTGCAAAGCCGGTTGAGCCTGTGGGCACAGAGAGATTCATTCAAAAAAAGCCAGGGAAACAATAGAAAACATATACCGATGTTAAACCTAAAAAATAAACTTGTTGAGTGCAGTAACTAAATATACTCCTTTAATAAGGAGTGCTATGTAAGTGCTCAACACCTTGTTAGTCAAGAGTTTAAGGAAACACTAGTTACCTCACTGAGTGTCTCTGTGTGAGGACTGCTCTTCAGAAAATCAGACCATCTTAAAAAAAACTCAACGCACATCTCCATCTTCGAACATGTATTGAAAGTGAAGAAGGGCAGACAGCATCTGCTAATAACTGGTTAACTTGATACCTTAACTATTGTGATCTTACACATGTTCTAAAGGATCCTATAAATCAATTAGTACCTGTTTTTAATGTAACACTTCCGACCAAAAAGTTAGCATTAGGTCTGGGGATGTACTGTGCCTTACATTTACAGCATTTGCTTTTTGGGATTTTACTTGGAACGGGTAATTACATTTGCAAACAGTCACAGCAAAATTTTAAAGACGTGAACATACAAGTCAAAATAAAGCCAGCCTGCACCCCAAGCAAGGACGAGCACAGGGCACGACAAGACCAGCACATTAAAGCACAGAGCCTGGGCTCAGAGCAGCCAGCTCCAGCAGCTGGAGCCACATACCGGTCTGGGCAGTGGACGAGGCGATGCTGGAGCCTAACGTGAGGCCCCCCGGAGCAGAGGAGGTTACAAGAGAGAAGGGCGTGGCAGAAGCTGCCGGTTTGTTGAAACCCAGAGTGAAGCCGGTGGTAGAGGCAGTAGTGGTGGCTGCTGGGGTTCCTGCAGACAAGAAAAGAACAGCAGATTTAGGTTCATTCTGTACACAATGCCAGAGTGATGCAAATGTTTGGGCCTTTATATCTCGTACAACTGGGCATTAATCACGGTTTGACGGTAAGCAACACATTCATATGAAAAGAAAGACCAATACATTTCAAGCCCACAAAGCATTCAGTTCCCACTTTCTAACTAATACACAGGCTGCAACTAATAACGCTTTTGCAAAACACAGAGTGGTGACAAAAAACCCACCTAGTGTCAATCCTGTCACAGGTCCTGTTGCTGCTGTTCCTGCCAAAACAAAATATCAGTGAATAAAGAGGCAGCTTAATCTGTAGACACAGAGGCAACGGTGCCTCACATTATCCTTCCACATCTACACTGGACTTGTACATGTGTTTTTAAACACACTGATGGACGTGTCCACACTGAGGCCCGATGCAAAATTCCCACACTTCATCCAAGTGCTGAAGCTGGGAAATCTGAGCCCACGTCTTGAGCTGGTTGTGATGCATCACTGCTGAACGTCTTAGCATTTAAGAAATCCACTGTGTAGCTTTAATTCAATTGTACTCAAACCATTTCGTCCGATAACAGCCACTGATGACAGAATGCAGCGAGACATTGTATGGACTCGGTTTTCCTGAGTGTGTGAGCACTAACTGGGCTGAGAGGGCTAGGGATACGGGACAATAACCCAGGAACCATGAACATTCCTCACAGGTTTTTAACAAGAAAATGCGAGAATTTCCCGTAGCTTAGGTAGCGTACCGGAGGCAGGAGTCCCGAACGCGAACCCGGTAGCCTGTTTCTGCGGGAAGACGGCGCTCCCAAGAGACAGGGAGGAGGCTGTGGTGGTCGTCGTGGCAGTGCCCGAGGCTGTGGCAGCACCCAGAGTGCCCAGGCCGAAACCCCCGGTCCCTGTAGGGTTGCTGAAAACAATACCAAAAGAAACCTTCAATAACCAGGGCATCCACACGGTATTGTGACATCATGACAGCACGCATGCATGCACCCAGCAGACAGTGAAGCCACCATCCCTGGAGCAACTGCCACAGAATACACAAACACACACAAGACACTAAAAGGGCAACCGCCAGGTTACACCCAGTGCACTGAGACTTCAAGGACGTGGGCACAAAACAAAGCACACGGGAGGCTGGAGAAAAGTATTTCTAAATCACTTGCATTAGATCTGTGAAAGGGCTTTAAATCACTCAGAGACTAAACAGGTAAAGTAACCAACAAATAAATAAATTTCTGATCTTTGGCTGCTGTTGACCCTTCCCACTGCACAGACCTACTGTACCACATCACAGGCACATGGTCACTTCCTTGTCATGTTTATTCAGAGTTGAAGGACCTTCACAATGAGGATGTATTCACTAGACAACACTTGTTAAGTCTATACTAAAAATTCAGAAGTTTGAACTAGAAAGGGATGTACTATAAATTAGTCTCTCTATCCAATGACTGAGATACAAGAAGGACCTTAAAGTGGGGGAAATGCCATCTCCGACAAAGATAACCCAACCCCAGTATCATGTACATTAGAACACCTGAGCAAATTAATTAAAATACTTTATTAATAAGATCATTCTGTTAAGCAATCTATGTAAAAACCTGTATTTCTTAATTTTTTCCTCTTATGTCAATGCTATGCGTGACAAACACTCAAATGCAAAATTTCAGAACTATATTAGGGTCTCTGTATTCTATAATTATTGACCAAAATAACATATCAAACATTTCGGGACTTCATTTATCCGCTATTCTTAAACATTCTTTCATAATTAGGTATTTAAAAACACTAGGAAAGTTAAACGTTTTAAAATAAAATCAGTGCCACACAGAAATGACAGAACAGTCACAGGGAAATTAAGAAAGTAGCAGCTTGCAGAAATCTAGGTGAGAAAACTCATCAGACTACTTAATTTTGTCAAATCTCTGTTCTTTATGAAGTATTATATGAGAAACTAAAAAAAGTTAATTACCAGACTTAAAGGCACCTTTCACTTATTCTCTCTAGAGCAATTTAATAATAATAATAATTAATAATTGCTTACACTTATATAGCGCTTTTCTGGACACTCCACTCAAAGCGCTTTACAGGTAATGGGGACTCCCCTCCACCACCACCAATGTGCAGCATCCACCTGGATGATGCGACGGCAGCCATAGTGCGCCAGAACGCTCACCACACATCAGCTATCAGTGGGGAGGAGAGCAGAGTAATGTAGCCAATTCATAGAGGGGGATTATTAGGAGGCCATGATTAGTAAGGGCCAATTGGAAATTTGGCCAGGACACCAGGGTACACCCCTACTCTTTTCGAGAAGAGCCCTGGGATTTTTAATGACCACAGAGAGTCAGGACCTCGGTTTTACGTCTCATCCGAAGGACGGCGCCTGTTTACAGTATAGTGTCCCCATCACTATACTGGGGCATTAGGACCCACATGGACCACGGGGTGAGCGCCCCCTGCTGGCCCCACTAACACCTCTTCCAGCAGCAACCTTAGTTTTTCCCAGGAGGTCTCCCATCCAGGTACTGACCAGGCTCACACCTGCTTAGCTTCAGTGGGTTGCCAGTTGTGAGTTGCAGGGTGATATGGCTGCTGGCTTAGTACTAAGCCTAAATTTTTAAAGAAGTCACGTCTCACTTCCTGTGCATTTGGGCTCTCAAAAGCTTTCAAAAGTAGTCATGGGAAGTACCAACTATACAAATTCAACTTCTAGAGGTCTCGTGTTCCAAGGCATGTCTTTTCTTGAGGCCAGCAACCTGCCTCAAGGGAAACGAACTAGGGCACCGGGAAACCTGACAGATTTATTTCACTCAACACGCCCTGTTACTCAATAATAGAGAACAAAGAAGAAAAAGGACGACGCACTTTCACAACACCAGCAAAACAAAAAAGGCGAGAGCAGTTCAGCACCAGTAATCTTCGGCACAGAGCAACAGCGCCTTACCTACTAGGGAATCTCACAACAGCAGAAGACTCAAAAAGACTGCTGGCTGACCCTTCCTCAACCACCCTTCACTTTCAGACACAAACAGAATCGCTACACGCTCCTCACACGTCCTAGAGCCACAGTTCAGGAGCAGAATATCAGTACCTCACGTAGCGATTAATGCAGGGTTGTGTGAAGGTAAATGTTAGTACCACTACGTCAACAGCACCTCAAGCCATTCACTCTAGGTTTTGTCAGGGGTCGGGCTCATATATTTCTAACACCTGACAGTGTACACCACACCCTTCTGTCCGCATGTGAGCACATCTGCACGGACACAGACTCCAACTAATTATAAGGGTTTTCTTCTTTAGGGTGCCTGGTAGGAAATTATGCAATATACGGGGTTATATACTCAGCTTCGCAGTAGCAAAGTGCATCGCGACTTCCACATCAACCTAGCTGGAACTTTAATTACGCTTTTCCTCCAGACACACTGACTTTTCACATGGGGATGGCACTGACTTGATGGATCAAGGAGACGCACTTTCACTTTTGCTCTGATTAGCAGCTACGCAGGAAAACACACACACGTGAACAGCACACACTAAACCTAATGTCGACCAGCTCCCAGCACCCGCGCCCTTCAGTATCTTCCACAGAAAACCGAACATCTCGGACGGACCCCGGAGGATTGAATATTCCAGACCAGACCTGATCTGATCTGTGCCGCGGAAAATACCGAACCACGTGTTCGGCGCTCAAGGCTCCTGAACCTCAGCTTAGTTCCCCGCGACACCTTAGCATTCGCACTGAACAGGTTAGCTCTGCCTTCCCACTGTTCGTAGTTTTCTAACGCCTATTCCGGTGAAACACGAATATTGTATAAACCTCAGGCCAGCAAATTCTCTCCTGCTGGCAAGTTACATTTCTGAAACTTTCCGCTAATCCAAAAGGGGCAGGACATTAGCAACAATCCGTACGTTGTTAGTTCCTCTATCAGAACGAACTACGAATTACTTTTAATGGTATTGCGTAAGAAACGTGGCCTATTTAATATCACTTGTCCCATCGCTGTTCTTCAGTCAGGGAAACTGAAATCACTTACGACCGACACCACTCATTCATCACGCATTTCAAGAAGTTCTCTCACCTGGTCGCAGCTCCTAATGAAAATCCGCCCCCTGCGGTAGTAGATCCCAGGCCGCCGCCGCTGCCAAAATTAAACCCCGACATCTTCGATCTGCTACTGTATGTTACCGATGCGAGCTAGCCTGAAGCACAGCAGATCAGGGCCACAGCGTGCAAGCCCACCATTTAGAGCTGCACCGTGCACAGCTTCGCACTTGAGCCAAAACCGAACCAACGCGCTGAGCCGCCCTATTGCCGAACACCGCACTGCAGAAGAACATTTACATTACATTAACCCGAGCTGTGCCATGTCTTTTTTTAAAAAAAATATACAACATCAAACGCAACTGTTTCTATTTGTTTCCGCGCCTACACGGCAGCGTCTTCCGGCGGCAAAGACTGATGGGACGGTGGAGGACTGTGTGCCCGTGAGCGCGCACGCCCCCTCTCCCAGATCAGTTCATGAAGGTTTAGTTGCATGCCCGATTCACTACAATACTGTATTGCTAAAGCACAACGACAAACAAGAATAATCTACAACTGTTAATTACCATCTACGATGTAAAAGAAAAACGTATAAGAACGACCGCAAGTGCCTTGAAAAACAGAACAGCTCTTCTTCATTTTGCGGATTTGCTGAGATGCGTCTTACTAGTTGATCAATCGAGGATGGGCAGACACAGGTGGGATTGTATCAGACAAGCCCTCAATGAATTTCACATTTTCTTTTTTCTGCGGGTGCTGAGAGCTCAATTTAAATTTCTGGATTAGCAGCATTCTGAAAAATGTGAAAATATTCAAATTACGTCTGCAGAGTTCTATCTTCCACACATCATGATTTGGATATGACGTTAGCTATTTACGGAAGCAACTGTTAGCGTGCAGTATAAGGTATCATACAAATATACCCTATAAATGAATTGACAGTGCACACATGGTCAGTATAGAGGCCTGGTCATTAAGGCAGATTCTTCAATTGGCCTCTCGGCCACTGAGACTCGCTCCAAATACAAACTACAACTCCCGGCATGCCCGAAAAGACCCAGCGCATGGGTGTGACGTCACTCTTTCTTCGGTCACACATCAAAGCAGGAAGCACGGCTTTTTTATTTGGAGCAGAGGGGGGTTGTGTAGATTATCGGGTTGCATATGTACTTGTTTCAACGCACAGGAATTGAGCGCCGGGTGACTGTGTAGCAGCGGAGACCGAAACTCTTCTGCTGTGAATCTTGATCGCTGTGTGGTCACAGTCGCTCGTTTGAATTAAACTATGGAGCACATCAGAACGCCAAAGGTAAGATGAATACTCGGATTGGGATGAATTCTGCACTAAGACCTAAAGCCTATGCGGGAGCCGTGGAGAACGAGGTAGAGAAGACCGTCATTAGTCAAAATGACGAAATGCGCTTCAGAGTGTTGCAGTGCCTGATCAAGGATTAGCTAAAAGTGCAACATGTCCAAGGATAAGGATGAGGGAGTGTTCAGGGTGTTTATTTTTTACATGTACTGGTCTGGGAGTGGATTTTCACCGCTGCCACACTTGTCTCCCCACAGCGGCACAGTTTTATATCCCGAAACGGTGGTGAGAAAGGAGGGGAGACCGAGCGCACAGTCACCCTGCCCTGTCGTGCAGCAGGATGCTGGTTGAGGCAGGGAGGCGTCAATTTCGTTCCGATAACCCGCACAGTGAAGGGCAGATAGCCTGTGTCATGTCGCTGCTAATGCCTCGTTTAGTGCCGTTTCTGCACTGGGATGATCTAATTCTCCCGATCTGAGCACCAAACCGGACTTGGCAGGTTGTGTTTTCTCGTGTGGATAGTCTATGAGGTGCTCAGTAAATGAAGGAGAACCAACGCCTTTCATCGATGGGTGTAACAGTTCGCGTGACAGCGCACCTGTTAGAGTAATTGCTAAGTAAACAGCTACGTTTCGACTCACAGCTTTATGTGAATTGATATAGAAAATGTCATTAGGGCAAAGCTTAAAAGGCCATACACAGTGTGATTAGTATATTTGGCTGACACTCTTATCCAATTATTTGTACCCATTTATACAGCTGTGTTTTTTCCTGGAGCCACCTGAGTGAAATACTGTACCTTATTCAAAGATGCAGTGCCCCACTCGGATTTTATCTCAGACGTCTGCTTTAAAGTCCACAGACCTGACTGCTCTTCCACACTGCTGGCTGACATCATTGTCATTTATAGCGTGGCAGAGAGGAGACAACATAATATATATAGACCCCGAGTGATCAAACACATTGCTTTTATACCCAAATACATCTGTGTGACCTGATGTCAGGTCTTGAGTGTGATCTGTGGCGTCAGACAGAAGAGGAGGACATGTGTATATTAATAATTCCTCACACTTCTGTAGCACTGTTCTTGACACTCCACTCAAAGCTCCTCCCCACCTGTGCGCTCTCGGTGGCCAGTTCAGAGATGGGGATGACGAGGAAAGTCCAGGGGGAAATTTGGCCAGGAGTTTGGCCAAGGTAACACCCCAACAGTTTTCAAGAAATGCCCTGGGATGAAAAAACATGCACTGTGCGAACTTCAGGTCTCACAGGCTCTGCTGCGTTTATGTTCCCATGAAACCTAGTTTGACTGAACCTCGAAAAGCCCTGCTGCTCGGGTTCAGCAGTTTCCGCGGGCTCCCGGCTGCTGATATACTGTAGTAGGAGCACGTACTGCTGTGGAGGAAGAGATCTCTAGAGCTCTTCAGTCTGTTCCTTTTAGAAATGCAATCGTCCCTGCCCTCCTGATGCAGGGCAGGAGGAAGGACAATATCCCGGTTAGCGATTGCTCTGATTTTTCCCCCCCGTTGTGTTCCAGCTGGAAGTTGGGGAATGGAAATGCAGGGAGATCCTGGCTGGAATGTGGCGATGCGTTCTTGAGCTGTGTGTGAAAGCAGCTGGTAAAAATTCGGCCAGGCGTATTCTTACAGAACACCGCTATCGTGCACATCAATCAAGTCAGTGTGCACCTCTATGAAACTTATCTTTAACACTTTATTCTGCCACAACATACTGTACATTGTTAACTGGGATACGTTCTCCTAACCAAGGACAGGATGAGGTCCTGGAATCCATTAGCCTCTAACTACCAAAGAGGTCTGATGTGCCAAATAGCCTCCTGTCATTTTGTACCCATTCTTATAGAAGAACCGGAGGAATAAATCAGATTGTTTGGTTTTTGTTTACATTGCTTTTCATTTGATGAGAAGCAGCTCTTCGACTGATGGGCTCAGGCCACCCTCCCATTGGAAGGGCCTGTTGTCCTGTTGTCTTGCTGTGTGCTGTCGGCGTGCTGACCTGTTGCTAGGCTACCTAGCGGAATGTGTGAGGATGCAGAAACTCCCTCACGTCGGCTCTTTCATTCGAGATGCCGAGCAATTCTACTGCCACCTGCCTGGGGGAAATGGTGGAAGGAGGGGAGATGTGCACCAGTGTCCATTTTGTGGCTGGTCCAACTGAAGAAGATGAAGCTTCCCTGGCCTTTATCCCAATAATATGATATGATAGTGCAAAGATCACAGAAGAATTTGCAAGCTGCCATTTAAAGACATGCAGTGTTTTTGTTGACAATGGAAGTAAAGCTGGAATTTGAGAAAGCTTCTGTTTCAACGTTAAGTTTAGTGATTTGAGGTAGGATTAGAGTTGAATTTGCATGGAAGTTAATCTTATTCAGCATCGTTGCAGCTGTTCATCGTAATAAACAATGACTTTCCTTTGCAATGGGCTCATGTGGAAGATTTCAGGCACTGCTTTTCTTGAGAAGTATCATTCTTTGACACAACTTTTAGACCTTTTATGTCATTCTTAGATCTTTTTTCCAGTTAGTTTTTCTTCTTTTGATTTTGGGACTGCCTAAAATTCACTGAGATTGCCTAAAACACGTCTTTCTCAGATTTCAACCCTTATAAATCTTTTCCCTTATTTTATTTTTATCCTTGAAATGATCAAGATACTTGATGATGATCACAACAGTACTAATAGTCAGAAGAAAGGTCAGAAACACAGAGCACCAGCAGCTGTGTGAGCTTTATGAAGCCATTGTGGTGAACTCATAGCTCTGTCCCCAGTGCTGTGTGTGTCTCACAGCTGGGTGAGCCTCGTGTGAGTGCTGTGGTGAGCTCCGAGCTCTGTCCCCGGTGCTCCAGTGCATCAGTGTGTCTCACAGCTGGGTGAGCCTTGTGTGAGTGCTGTGGTGAGCTCAGAGCTCTGTCCCCGGTGCTCCAGTGCATCAGTGTGTCTCACAGCTGGGTGAGCCTTGTGTGAGTGCTGTGGTGAGCTCAGAGCTCTGTCCCCGGTGCTCCAGTGCATCAGTGTGTCTCACAGCTGGGTGAGCCTTGTGTGAGTGCTGTGGTGAGCTCAGAGCTCTGTCCCCGGTGCTCCAGTGCATCAGTGTATCTAACAGCTGGGTGAACCTTCTGTGAGTGCTTTTGGTGAGCGTGGAGCTCTGTCCCTGGTGCCCCAGTGCATCAGTGTGTCTCACAGCTGGGTGCTCTGTTGTAGGTCGAGCATGTGAAGCTTTTGGACCGATTCAGCAACAAGTCCACCACAGGAACTCTCTACCTCACTGCCACTCACCTGCTCTTCATGGAGGCCAGCTCCTCCAGCGCACAGGAAATATGGGTAAGAATCCGTCCCGATGTATTCTGCAAATTCTGCAAATCACTTATAATTATGGTAAGGCCTTGAAAAGCTACTCGCACTGCAGAACCAGGAAGTGCTCTTCTTCCTTTAAAACAAGGTTTTGTCAGTATTTGTTTGACCTAGAGGTGCAGCATAAAGCTTAGCCTGGCAGAGGTGTTGTGTGTGTACAGTTTTGAGGGCTGTGCAGCCCTCAGGTGCCAGAGCTGGTCCAGAATGTCTTCAGTGCTGAGGGCTTTCTGTGTCTCATGCTAATGGAGATGTGACAGGCAGGAGGGAGGTTACCGTGGAAACCGGAGGGACAGACCAGGAGTGCCATTCACAATTCCTTTTAATTGAGAGGCTGTGAGGCGCCTGCTCTGTGCAGAATACAGATTCAGCCAGCTAGGGCTTTTAACCCTTTCCCGGGCACTGTGATGACTCTAGGAGAGGCACTGGTGTCCCCCGCCTGCACCTTTCCATTTCTCTGTAATGACGTGCAACAGATGTATTTTTCTGATTGCCTGCGAAGCATCAAAATGAGCTCAGCTCCAAATACAGTATGAAAATGGTGTCAGACTGTGATGTGTGCCCCTGCCCGTCCTCGGATTATGGTCCAGATATTTTCGTCAGTGGCATAAAGAACAAACTTCACATGGCAGCAAGACTGAGATAGCTCCGCAAACCCACTCTAACACATGGGCGCATAAGGTGGAGAAATGAACAATATGGACCATTGTGCTGTAGCTCTTAAATGTGATTTCTCCAAAAATGCACGGCATGAGAACTATGCGGGAGAACTATGGGAGTGATGTGCTGAATGTGGTCTTGAACTGTTGGGGCATGGCTGGGAAGTCCAGGGCCCAGCTGGCATCGGGACCGGTTACACATGAGCGCCAGGGGTCACCCGCTGTGGGGGCAGGCTTGCCGATCCCTGTAGCCCTGCGGTAGACCATACCCGGAGGCAGGGCCGTGCCCGTGCCACGCTCGCACGCCCAGGCAGCCTTCAGGACTCCCCGTCTCTCCCCCGCTGCCGCAGGTCCTTCATCACCACATCGCCACGGTGGAGAAGCTGTCCCTGACCACCAGCGGCTGCCCCCTGGAGATCCACTGCAGGAACTTCCGGGTGCTGCGCTTCGTGGTGCCCCGGGAACGAGACTGCCACGACGTCTACAGCTCGCTGGTCCGCCTGCTCCGGCCAGGTGGGTGAGGGCAGGCAGGCAGGGCAGGGCAAAGCTGGGTAGAACAGAACAGAGCAGGGCAGGGCAGGGCAGGGCAAAGCTGGATAGAACAGAGCAGGACAGAGCAGGACAGAGCAGGACAGAGCAGGGCAAAGCTGGATAGAACAGAGCAGAGCAGGACAAAGCTGGGTAGAACAGGGCAGAGCAGAGCAGGGCAGAGCAGAGCAGGGCAGAGCAGAGCAGGGCAGAGCAGAGCAGGGCAGAGCAGAGCAGGGCAGAGCAGAGCAAGGCAGAGCAGAGCAGGGCGGTGCAGGGCAAAGCTGGGTAGAGCAGAGCAGAGCAGAGCAGGGCAGAGCAGGGCAGAGCAGGGCAGAGCAGGGCAGAGCAGGGCAGAGCAGAGCAGGGCGGTGCAGGGCAAAGCTGGGCAGAGCAGGGCAGAGCAGAGCAGAGCAAAGCTGGATAGAACAGAGCAGAGCAGGGCAAAGCTGGGTAGAACAGGGGAGAGCAGGGCAGGGCAAAGCTGGGTAGAGCAGGGCAGGGCAGAGCAGGGCTGAGCAGGGCAAAGCTGGGTAGAGCAGGGCAGGATAGAACAGAGCAGAGCAGGGCAGGGCAGAGCAGGGCAAAGCACAAAGTGTGTGTGTGCACCATCCTCCTGCCTGTCGCACCTGAGGGCTCCTCTTGTCCCCCCCCCAGCCTCCTACGAGGAGCTCTACGCCTTCTCCTACAACCCCCAGCAGAACGACGAGCAGCGCGAGGAGGGCTGGCAGCTGATCGACCTGGCGGCCGAGTTTGAGCGGATGGGCGTGCCCTGCGACCAGTGGCAGTTGACCGACGCCAACAGGGACTACAAGGTAGGAGGGCGAGGGGAGGGCAGGGAGCAGGCCGGCCTCTCGACAGGCTCCGGGCTGCAGCAGTGCTCAGCAGTGGGCGTCCGCCTCAGTGCCAGCCTTCTAGAAGAGAGCTGAGCTGCTGGGAAGCACCAAGATCGTTTGTCAGTTCGTCGATTGGCAGCGTTCTCTTAGTTGTGGTCACCTGTACACTTGCATTACAGCTAGGAAAGAGCTTACGGCCACAACTGGCTGACGTTTCACAACTGTCTGATGGTGGTTTTGTGCACGCTGGTTGAACTGAATTTTACTGAAGTTGAGTGTTATTTAACTTTGTTGTTGTTGCTCCTGATGTGTGTTTAAGTTGGTGTTTCCTTAGTATCTTTGTATTGGAGCACACATGCAAGTGAGCATTTCATTGCCCTTGTGTGCGATGACCACTACCCTGAGATGGAAAGAAAGGGCTGTTGCGGATGATTTGTCCAGCTGTTTGATCTCCGTGTTGCCCTGGTGCTCAGGTGTGTGAGACCTACCCCCGCGACCTGTATGTTCCTGTCACGGCCAGCAAGCCCATCATCGTGGGGAGCTCCAAGTTCAGGAGCAAAGGACGCTTTCCTGTGCTGTCCTACTTCTACCAGGAGAAGAAGGTCAGTCCCAGACGTCAAGACCAGCAGCTTCACCTTAGAGCTTTCTTGTCGGTCACACTTGTCTTCCGATAGGTAGTGCCTGCAGGGCTGAATCGGTGTATTACTGCTGCTGGTCTGACTCGGAAGTAGATTATACTGTTCCTTTTTCTTTAATGCCTTCCGATGTCCAGTGATTGCCTGAGAAATGAGATGCGCGCTTAGCCTTGCTTCCAAACCAGGCTCCCTGCGGCCTGTAGGTTGTGCTTCTATTCAAAGGTTTTTCGATTTCCTAACAGTGCCGTTTAGCAGGGCTGTGATTTCTCGGACAAACCAGTCGTGCTGCTTTTCTTACAAGCACACCTTCTGGCTGAAAGAGCTTAGAGCAGTAGCAGTGAGGTCCTCTGTCCTCTCTCCATACCTGGAGGGCTGTGGCTCCTGACAGGGTGAACCCAGGCTGATAGACCGCAGGCTTGCCTTCATGCAGCAGCCTGTTTAGTTTCATTCCATTTCCTTTGTGTTTAACCCGGATTGCTGTGGCTTAGATCTTGCATAAATCACAATGACATAGTTACAGATCCCTGACTGAATAAAACAAACATTCGTAGCACAGTAACAATGCCAGGCACAAGAGTGAGCAGGTACAAACATGGCTAGGCTTTATGAACCCTGTAGGAGCTGATCCATTGACTCATTCAAAATGATGGACAGTAGATCATCGATTATTCCGGATTCCAGCATTTTCCAGGATTGACCAATGATCCAGCAAATGTTTATTGTACAAAATGTACAAAGAATACTCAGTGCTGTACTAAATGTAATGTATAGTACTCTGCATTAAACAAGCTGGAAGAATGTGTTTAGTGTTTCTGCAGTGCCTCTCTTTTAATGTGTGTGTAGTCTGTGTGTTTTTAAGCACTACTTATTTTATAAACAAATTCTAACCACTAAAAATACATACACCACATCCACAAAAACATTGTTATAAAAAAATGCAGAAATATGTTGATGTGCTTATACAGCATTTTTGAAAATCCAGCGACTCCTTTTCTCTAGGGTGCTGGATAATCTGTGATCTACTGACTGATTATCATTAATAAGACAGAAACAGGCAAGATTTAAACAGGAATCACCGGAGATTCTGATATCGGTTGCTTTTGTTGATTGTAAAATGTCAAGCCTGTATTCTGCAGTTTTCCTGATTGTTTTTTGACCACTGTCCAAGCCTGTTGGGTAGGAGGGCTCTGGTATTGACAACGGCCGTGTGTGGCGCTGTCGCCCCCTGCAGGCCGCCGTGTGCCGGTGCAGCCAGCCTCTCTCCGGCTTCAGCGCCCGGTGTCTGGAGGACGAGCACATGCTGCAGGCCATCAGCAAAGCCAATCACAACAGCCGCTTCATGTACGTCATGGACACCCGACCCAAGGTAGGCTCTGTTCCACAAGTCCGCTGCTCAATCACATGTCCATGTCCTTCATGCGACTCGGGTCTTAAGATCTAAAGGCTGACCTGAAACACCTCCTCTGACAAAATTCCTTTAAGAGATTTCATTCTCACATGCTTTGCCCTTTATTGCAGTTGACTTTTTTCTTGGCCAGTGCACACCAGATTCTTACGTTCATGTAAACAAAGATTTTATACGACTGATGCAAAAGCTGGTTTTAATAAACGTTCATTCACGCTTTATGGAGTGGTTTCTTGTGCGCAAAGAACTTTTCGTCCAGTATTTTTTTACACCTCTTTTTGTGCAGAGAAGTATTCCCCCCCACCCTTGTTTTAGTTCTGCCGGTGTTGTTTACAAAAACTAAACTCTGCGGTTTTCCTGTCTCGTAAGAGACGTTAGCTTGTGGGCCACGTCAGTGGACACTTCAGGATGCAGGGTGAAATACTACAGGCAGATCACGAAGATAGAAAGAATTGAACTCCAATCTCAAAGAGATTTGTTGCAGAAATAAACATGTACAGACCTGGACAGAAAATGCACCACAGAGCTACACACTTGTTGTATGTATGTAAAGTGCCTATAGAAAGTCTACACTTTCCAAAGAAACACGTTTTGTGGCCTTACAGCCTGAAATTAAGATGCATTCAATCAGAATTTATTTGACCTTTATTTACACCCTGTAACACACAAACCTCCAAGTGAGAAAACAAGTGCAGTTCCTAATAATAATAATAATAATAATAATAATAATAATAATTGCTTACACTTATATAGCGCTTTTCTGGACAGCCCACTCAAAGCGCTTTACAGGTAATGGGGATCCCCTCCACCTGCACCAATGTGCAGCCCCACCTGGATGATGGGATGGCAGCCATAGTGCGCCAGAACGCTCCCCACACATCAGCTCTCAGTGGGGAGGAGAGCAGAGAATAATGAAGCCAATTCATAGATGGGGATTATTAGGAGGCCATGATTGGTAAGGGCCAATGGGAAATTTTAATGACCACAGAGAGTCAGGACCTCGGTTTTAATGTTCTAATGACTGGCAAGCACAATTGAATCGCCTCCTGTGTTGAGTTTCTGAAGCCCTTCCACTTGTGTGCTCTGGTTCCCCTGCTTGTGCAGCTGAACGCGCTGGCCAACAGAGCAGCTGGGAAGGGCTACGAGAATGAGGACAACTACTCCAACATCCGCTTCCAGTTTGTGGGGATTGAGAACATCCACGTCATGAGGGCCAGCCTGCAGAAACTCCTGGAAGGTCAGGATTTGAGCCTTCTCTCTCGAAGCTCCGGCAACTTGTCTCGTGTTGAGAAAATTCAGATCCAGACCTCCCCTTGTTGCACTCTGACCCCTCCGCGACCCAGATCGCTTCTGCTGGTGTGTACATGCTGTTGCTCGGTGTGCCTGTGGTATTTGTGATGAGCGTCTTCAGCTGCTGTGCGTTCTGCTGGTGCAGGCAGACACTGGTGCCTGTCTTGCTCTTTGAAACCCCAAGGCTTCGGGGGGCTGTGTGTTCATCAGTGGTCCGGGTGTTTTTAAGACTTTTTATGAAAAGAAAGTAAGTAAAGGAAGCAAGTCAGTAAAGTAAGTGGAGAAGGTAAGTTAGTTAATTCCGTAAAGTAAGGTACAGTAAGTTAGGAAAGTAAACAAGAAAGTCATTAAGTAAAGTAAGCAAGTTAAAGTACCACAGCTTAAAAGGTTGGGAACAATTGTTCAATTGTAATGAGCTCTTGGAGGTTGGCAAGAGCTGAGGTGGAATTCAGTCCTGCAGAAACAGTAGCTCCCAGGAGCAAGGTTGGAGAACTCAATCATTAGGTGAGAAAAACACAAAGTTTGCAGAAATTGCAGCAGTTGAACTTTAGGGCTCTAAGGATATCTACAGAGCATAAGAACCTTAAAACCGTAGATTGCTGCCAGACAGCACGAGTGACCAGAGGTCAGCAGGCATTGAGACTAATACGGGAGGGATGTAGAGCCCTGAGCCAGTTGAGTGGGTCGTGGGGACGGATGTGTGTGGCTCAGCCACTTACAACTCGCCCTGGCCAGCGTGAGACCTCTGCAAGGTTTGATCCAGGGTAAACCCAGAGCTGCAAGACAATCTCAACTTAAATTCTTCTTCCTCCTCAGAGTTTATCAGGAAGAAAAGGCAGCAAACCTTTTGATCTGTGACTGGAGTGAGGCAGGTGTGCAGGTCGTTGGGGATATGTTGGGCAAGACAGTAATGGCCTTCATCTGTGGCTGCTCTGATCTGCAGTGGTAGGAAGCAGGACCTTGACTGTGACTGACTACCTGCTGGGGCTGGAGAGTTCTGGGTGGCTCCGACACATCAAGGCCATCCTGGACGCCGCCATCTTCCTAACTAAAGTGAGTCACTTTTTGGATTTGGATTGAAGCACAGCTGGTCACGGTCTCAGTCAGTTTGGATGTGCATGCGGGTTTCGTCTCGGCCAAGTTCATTCAGTGCACTTTGACTGGTCAGGTGTCAGGTGGACAGCTCGATGGAAGATGGATCAAAACTCGGAAGCAACACTGCAATAGTAACAGGTGCAGCTTCACCTCCAGTTTCTCTTGTCCTTTAAAACCCACCTTCAGGCTGTCCTGCTCCTGCCTGGGGGCTTGTCATGGTTCGGCAGCGTCCTCATCTAATGTAATTACTGACGTAGAAGAGTTAACAGCCCAGGTCTAAGGTCTAAATTATTTCTGCGGCATCTACAGTTTTTCCTTATATCCTTATGTTCTCTGTGTTAGTGTGGCTTCAGTGGTACACATCCTTGTCTAACCGTAATGACCTCCAGAGATCCCTGGCAGGGGTCTGACCGAGTGCGTGTGTTGTGCTGCAGGCAGTGACTGTGGAAGGGGCCAGCGTTTTAGTGCACTGCTCGGACGGCTGGGACAGAACCGCACAGGTGTGCTCGCTGGGGTCCCTGCTGATGGATCCTTACTATCGAACCATCAAGGGCTTCATGGTACGTGTCGGGCTCGCTGCATGCACGTTCGCCTGAGCTCTGGAACTTGTAACTTTAGAGTGGTCCCAGTGCACCGAATCAGTCCGACCCGCTCTGCTGATGCACGTCCACAAGGGGGCGTCATGTTAAAGGACAGTCTACAGTGTAGTTCTGTCAAATTGTCATTGAGCTCCGTCCGTCATGTTGTTTGATAAGGTTGTTTTCTCTTTCCTTCCTGAAGGTTTTGATTGAAAAAGACTGGATATCATTTGGACACAAGTTCTCAGACAGGTAGCCTTCTTTGCACATGTTGACAAAAGAAAACAACAGGTCTGTTAGCCAGGTGGGGTAGTGATTTTGTTGTTTCAGGAGCTGGATAAACATCCTCAGGAAGATAGCTCAGTGGAGGGCAGTGCTGAGCAGACATAGAGGCAGGGGCATTTGCTGAGTCTACTGAAGACTCACTGGGGTAGATAATAGGGGAATTAATCTCAGATACCTCACAAGGTAAAATCCAGATCCGTATCTGTTGGAATTAAAAAGATTTGTCTTAAGAACTAATAAGACAATAAACTGTGATGAGCTCTGAGGTACTCCCCTGGGATTTTGCCAACCTGAGCGTTCTGACCTTCTGTAGCCCCCAGAGCTCTGAATCTCACCCCAGCCTGGTCTCACTCCCCTGTACTTCCCCTTCTCTCCCACTCGCCTGTCTCCCCTCTCTCCTCCTTTCCCACACCTCTCCCCTCTCTCCCCTCCTACCACCCCTCCTCTCTCCCCTCTCTCCCCTCCTTTCCCTCTCCTCTCTCTCCTCCTTGCTCCTTGCCGCTCCCCCAGGTGTGACCAGCTGGATGGGGACCCCAAGGAGGTGTCCCCCGTGTTCACCCAGTTCCTGGAGTGTGTTTGGCAGCTGACGGAGCAGTTCCCCCAGGCCTTCCAGTACAACGAGTGGTTCCTCATCCAGGTCCACGAGCACGTCCACTCGTGCCAGTTCGGCAACTTCCTGGGCAACTCCCAGAAGGAGCGGGAAGACCTGAGGTGAGCGGGAGTTAGAAACGGCACAAGAGAGGAACTAGGAGGTGGAGAGGAAACGCACCTTGATTGAAACCACAGTGCGCTCGCAGGGCAGACAGAACCAGCGGCAGGACTCGCTGCGTGGTCTGTCCTACCTGGCTGTTCTTACCACGGTACATGAGGCAGAACCACGGTCTCAGAGCAGGCAGGGGGGGCTGAAATCAGACGGCCTCTACAAGAGAGTGAGATGCAAAGCTCACGGGCCTCACGGACAGGCCAGTCGGGCCTAGCAGCTCACGGGTTCCGGGACCTGATCCGGCTGGCTCTTAAAGGAGCCCCAGGGCCTCAGCTTCAGCAGCATGGCTTGTCCCATAAGCCTTTGCGTTAATAGCACATCCGCGCGGTTTCCTCTCCTGGTTCGTGCTGCCCTGTAGATACCGAAGAAGTCCGCTGGGTCGACTTCCGTCTTGGGGCGCCCTGGAGGATTCATAATATCATTACCAACGCCTGGGTGGTTTTAAGGCTTGTTCTCCCTCGACTTCCCCAGGCTGAAAGAGAAGACCTACTCCCTGTGGCCTTTCCTCCTCGCTGAGCAGCAGAACTACCTGAACCCCTTCTACTGCCCGGGCTACGCAGAGACGCACCCCGTCCTGGAACCCAGCACTCTGCCCTTCCATTTCAAGTAACTTTGATTTTTTTCATGGTCTTTCAGAATGTCTCGCGTCCGCGCGGCGCGTGTCCCTGGCAGGCGGGGGCCCAGGAATAAGGCTTCCGAGTCGTTTAATGGCCAGGTTTCATGTCTCGCCCAGTGGCTGGCTTCTCCTACAACGCAGTATCCCCGCTGCCGCAGTGGGGCTCCAGAAGGAAGAGCGCCACCTACCGGTCCACCAAGATCTCTCATAGCAGCAACTCTGGGGCCTTTCGTAGCCTCGGATCTGACCAGATCGGCCTACAAGCTGGGGGTGCAATTTGTCTCCTGCAGGCCTTGAGCACATCTGAGAGGCTCCATACCTGCACCTGACCCCCTCCTCCCCTTGCCTAGTCTAAACAGGATCTCTCCTCTCCCTCTGCACCGTACTGACAGACACCCTGTAGGAGAACTTTGTAGGAAATGGGATAGTATCACAGGCCGTGGGGAAACCTCCACCTCACAGCAGTAACCTCTAAATATTTCACCGATTCTCTCCCAAGTTCCCATCTCCTCCAGATTCCCAGGTGAGGTTGTGATGCAGTGTCGTTGTCTCTGAGCCACAGTCTTCCAAGAGGATCCAAGGGGAGTGTGGAGTCCCTAAAGCAGGAGGCTATTAATTTGTTTAATTTTTCTGCCCTCCTTCAGACAATGTTACTTCAGGGAAATAATTTGAGAAGCGAAGGCTGCTTTACAGAGCAGGTCTCATCGCAGGATGATCTTGGTCTAATGTGCTAGAAAGCACTGAATTAGTCACTGTGTTCAGAGAAGAGAAGCTTCTAGAACATTCTTGGGGGCCCGGAGCTTCTAGAACTTTCTCAGTGGAGGGCGGAGCTTCTAGAACACTCCGAGGCTCCACTGACAATTAGCACACACCTCTTCCCCTGTGTGATCCATCCCATCATGCCTTGCACCTGCTTATGCTTTTTTTTTTTAGAAAACTTCCTTTCAAAATGGAGATGCAGAACTGAAGAGTTTTTTCTTTCCTGTCCCGGTCCCTTGTTATCTGAGATTAACGTGATTAACGTGGCGCTTTGGGTATAAACGGTACGCGTGGCACGGGTGGGCTTTCTCCCAGTCTGCGTGACGGGTGTGTGGCGTCGGGGGGGTGCAGCTGGGGTCCTGAGTCCTGCCCTTCTCTCTCTGTGCCAGGTTCTGGAGGAACATGTATCACCAGTACGACCGGGCCATGCACCCCCGCCAGTCTGTCCTCAAGCAAGTCCTGGCCCTGCGCGAGGAGAGTCGGGCGCTGGAGAGCTCGGTCGGGAGCCTGGAATCGGTGAGCATCCGTCGGCGCAGAGCCGTCAAAGACACCCCCCTCTGCTCTCTGGGGCGACACAGGGGGGCACAAACAGGGCTCCTGGGAAACAGCGGCTTGAGCGACTTCAGGGTTTTCCGACCTGCGTGGTCTTGTGTGTAAGATTTTACTGATGACGGAAAGAAAATACCTATAATGGTTTATTTATTTTTTTTAGCCACGTGCATAAATCTATACGGTTATTTCCCTGGTGTAAGGTAGCGAAATCGCTCGCACCCGGGCGATGTCTCTTCCACGCTGGGGCCGATACTCTGGGTCGGTTGTTCCATGCTCCCACAACTCTTTGTGTAAGGACGTGCCCCCCCCCCCCCCCCTCCCCATTCTTGCTTCCGCTGGGTCCCGCTGCCGCCGAGGGGGGTGTTAAGGCTGTTTTCTCTCTGTGTTCGGCTTGTTCAGAAACTGAAGAGGCTGGGCGTCAGCGGCCTGGACCTGGGTCTCCACAGCCGCCCCAGGGAGAGCGCCCCGCCGCCGCGGCCTCAGTCGCTCATCCTGGGGGCCCCGCTCAGCTGCAAGGAGGAGCAGCAGCTGCGGGAGGAGGGGGGCCTGCAGGGCCGTGACAGCGTGCGGACAGTAGAGGGCAGCAGCGCCACGGACCGCGGGTACGGCGAGCTCCGGGATGCGTTCGCCAAGCCGGAGCCCACGCTGGTCAGCCTGGAGCTGGGGGTGGCGAAAATGACGTGCTAGCTGGGACCAGCGGCGGGGGGCGTGGGGGGAGACGAAAAGAGAACAGAAAGAAGCGGGGGTCACGTCCGCCACCGTCCGCTGAGGAGCTGCGCGCTGCCTGCGGACGCCCCCGTCCCAGCTGGGGGTGTGCAGGGAGGCAGTGGATCAGGCGAGAGAGGGGCGTGGAGAGGCTTAGAGGTACCTGTGCCGGCTACAGAGCGAGGCGGGGGTGTTCACTCCGCAACGAGCGTTAATCGCACTTAAGAGCTGTTGTTTTTTTAATGTCTGTTTTTTTAAATCGGACTCGGTAGCAGTTTTCCACTAAAACACCCCAGAAAACACAGAAACTGTCCTCCTGCTTGCACTGCGTGGGGTCAGGCGGGCTTTGTATCGGAAGGGGCTCTGTGCTGGTGTATTGGGTGGGACAGGGTGAATGCAGGGTTTTGTTTAAATAACTGATATTAGTTGTGCATCTCTTTATGGCGGGACTAGAGGTACTATGGCTCTATCTGAAGACATGGGTCTGAGCCGTCTGGAGTGACCTGCGTAATCTTCGCACGTACATGTTTTTGTCTACACACCTGTTAATATGCCTTTTTCTCTCTCTGGGCTCCTTATTCTTTAATCCCTCTGGTTCCTTATTTGCAGTCCGTTCAAAAAAAAACATACTAAAATGTTTGGCTCCCACATTGCTGGTGATAAAGTTAAGGGTACGTGAATGTATAGCGTCAGCTGCACAGGTCCTGCTGTCGGATCCGGATCAGGACGCGAAGCCTGGAGGGGACCGGTCCTCGTGTTCCTGCAGCGAGAAGCGAGGACTGGTCCCGGGACGGCGGTTGCTAAGCGGCACTGGGGGATCCTGATGAGAAGGGTGCCAGCACCCCGGGGTGGGGAGAAAACGAGGACTTACCCCTTTCAGAAGACAAGGTCAGCCTGAAAACCCCCAGAAGCGAACGCAGTCGAAGCTCCCGGTTGGCAGCCTGGTTTAGACCGCAGCCTCGACTTTGCGGGCCCTGCTTGGCAAGACGGGGCTGCAGCACCCCACGGCAGCGTTCTCACGGCAGTGTGCCGCTACAGTATTTTGTTTTCGAGTGCCTTCGGTTCTGCGCAGATACTCTCCATCACGGGACAGTGACAGCGTCTGTCCTCAGATCTGCCTCCGCCTCTCCCTCTCGCCTGCTGTCCCCTGGGCAAGAAGACACCTGTAGCACGTTCTGCTCAAGCGGTGATATTACTTCTGAGAGCTCGATGCCTTTTTTTTTTTCCTGGGACAGTTTCTTTTATCTGGGCTGTATTTCGGCGAATACTCTTATCACGCACCCTGAAGCGCCGAATTCACTGGCTGTTCTTTTGCCGCAGTGCCCACACGAAGGTCAATATTGAATTGAGCGGGGGAAAAAACGAGTTTGCTGACATTAAGGGGCTTATGGTCCCTGGGGGCAAAGTCACCCTCTTTTCACTGCAGCCTGTTGTGCCCAAGGGAGAAATGATCTTAATCTTTTTGTACAGATGAAATCAAACAGTCCTTGCACAGTAATCATCGAGGAGGCTAATGCAAAGGTCCTTACTAATTTTTTTATCAGGTTAGCAGAGTTATTATGTTGAAAAGTGGTTTGGCCAGCATTGTGAATAATGCTTTTTCAATATGACCTTTCTCATTTTCTGTGTAACCTAAAAGGGCATTAATTTTTAAAAATATTCCTTTTTTTAACTAGCATCATTGTGCAGTTGATACAACTGCCTCAAAAGAGACTCAATGGGCATTTGTTGGTTAAGACCTGCAAGTAACCAACTGTTTTTATTGAAGACATTAGTAAAAATGAAGCCAGACTGAAAAAAGCCCAAACCTAGCTGTTTAAATGCAGTGTACACTGTAGAAATGTTTAGTAACTGGTACTAGAAGGCCATTTATCTTTTTCAAGCAGGAACCATACATGTATTGATTATCAGTTTTTTGGGGGGGCTGAATTCATGTTTATTATTTGTACATTAAATCCGATACGCTGACAGGTCTCTAAACAATAGAGCTGGCGTATATGTTGCCTTATAATTCATTACTGACCTAAAATATGTTTGGATCAGTATATAACTCCTAGAGAAAAAACTGTTAATACAAGTTTATGTATATATATGTTGCCATCTTCAGAATAAAATTAATGGAAAATATGTCATAACTATATGGATCATATTGCAAAGCTGCTTGCTGGTATACATTTTATTTCTAAAGCCTTTACACTCTGCCTGGTGCCTGCCTTTAACGTGCTAATACCAAGGAGAAGCTGGCAGGCCTGGTACATTTTTATGGTACCTCTTGCAACCATGTAATACTCTGTTCACTTGAAGTGCACTAATTATTGATATGCATTTTAAAGGGCATGCAGTCAGCCTTGGAGATGCAAGGTGATGTAAGACGACGATGAAATTTGTACTTCGAACCGGAATGCTTAGCAGATTTATTTAAGTGAGATCGTTTGTTAGCCTTCCTTCAGATAAAATGCACTTGATGGGGCGCAGTGTGAGCACAGCAGATTGCTCTGGGTTCTTTTTGTCAACTCGCATTTGCAGAAGGAATTAAAGTTCTGACAAGTTACGAAGGTTTTCGCGTGTGTCTGTGTTCTCTCCAGCACGCTGCAGGGCTCTCACTGAGGCATGTCCAGTCCCTGTGGCGTGTGAGCACAAAGCTGCCTGCGAGTCTTCACGGGTCCGCTCAGCAGTGGACGGACTCCAGAAAAACAGGGCTTTAATGAGAGCTGGTGTGTAGGTGCTTCTAAACTCTTGTCTGCCTAGATGTTGGTCATCTTTAGAAAACTGTTTTCAGACTCATGGGGGACTGTACTGGGCTCACAGGGACAGCAATGTGTGGGGCACCAACCTGTATCGCTTTCCCATGAGCACTCCGCCCACATGGGGACGTCCCAGGATGCACCATGCTTTTATTATGCTAATCAAGAACATAATGACTGAAAGAAAAACGCAGTTGGGATCATGCTGCTTTCCTTTCCCCGCCTGTCTGAGAGTTTTCAGGTGCTGTGTGTCAAGTCAAAGACATTAAATAGCATTGGAGACGTAATGATGAACTGACTGTAAAGACGTGGTCATCTGCCTCTCGCAGTTATCCTGGCTTATCTCCAGGAGGTGGTCAGGGTGTGTCCAGTCTGGGTCTGTGACACTTGTGTGATCCGCTCTGATCCACCACCATCACAAGTTTCTGTCCCAAGATGGAGGCTCCTTCCTTGTCATATAATTAAAACTCCTTTTCAGTTGAAAGACGCAAATTAATTTCAGGATTGACTCATAGGTCAAAGGTTTGTTGTAATCCTGGAAAAAAAAACACTGATTACAGTAGCAATACTTGTGTGTGAACTTTCTTAAGGCTTTTGAGCTTTGCTGGGCTTTATGGGTACGTTTAGGGGCATGTCTGCATCTGGCCCTTCCCACAAACTAGTGGTGGGAATCGATGAGAATCCAGGATCCAGCCTGTTTCTGTCCCAAGACTCTGTGTGTGACGTAAATTAGGAGAGTGACATCTGTCGTGAAAGATTAGGGCTCTGTACTAATCCTGGCTCCAGCATCGCAGGGCACTCTTGGGGCAGCAGCAGAGGAGTGACAGACAGAACCCGATTATAAAGAAGAAGCATCTTCCCACAGTGCAGCTGAGCATGCCTAATTTTAAGTGGAGCGAAAAGAAATGTATATTATCCCCCTACTGGGCGCGTGCACCCAGTAAGCCTTTCTTGAGGAGTCTGGATGACTCACTATGTTTTGCAATGATTACTGCTTTGCCTGCGATATTAGCAGACATCGCCTCTAATTCAGGTCCTGCCTAATTCTAACCAAGCTCAAACCATCCATTAAGCAAACAAAGGCGGAGCAGTTGATAATCCCTGCGCATCTTCATTTCTGTTTACCCCCCACTGCCCCCGTCTAATCCTCCTGGATCAGCGCCATTTCCACTACCCGTTAGCTAGGGGGGCTGCAGGGCTCCGACAGATGGATTTAGCTCACGCCCAGGTGGACGGAGTCTAGGTAGGTAATTACAACCATTGATTTAACAGGTCGTTAAGGTCGTGGCAGACACAACTCCAAATGGCTCCAGAGACCGCTCTGAAACTCGGATACCTCCCAGGGGGCAAGAAATTGCCCCCCGGAGGCGTATGAGATGTGAGTGTGCGACTCGAGACAGCAGTGCGTCACTCTGGTGACTGTGGGGCTGCAGCGTGTTTTATAGAGGCAGTAAGTAATGCTTCACAGGAGAGGGGGTTGTGCTGTATTAGATCATTAGATCACACACCTTCAGTGCTCAGCAGTGCTCAGATATGACAGGGTGAAACGGGTGACATATCAAGAGAGTGGTACTAAAGGCCCAGAGGCCCACTTATCAGTTACATACAATCCGTCTACTCTCCTCTGGTTTTCCCCTTAGGTATTCTGAGGGTTTAAGGAATGCTGCATAAGGCCGCTGACCATATTTTTGTTTGTTACCCTATTTGGACAGAAAGGAATCTGTATTTAGGAATTTAAGTTTTCGAGGTGATCTTCACAAGCTGGATTCGAGTCTGTGACCCCAAAATGTGAAAAAGTAACAGATCTCAACACGAGTTAAGTAATCCAAGACGAGGTATTAATATGCAACCGGAATCGGGATGTACACGGTCCTGAAATTCTTCATTTGGGTGCTGTGCAGAACCCAGAAGAAGTGCTAGTAACTGTATCTGACAACAGCAGCGATCCTGCCCAGCAGTGGAATCATCATGTGAGAGTCTAGTACTTTCGTTTTGCAAATCCGTTCTTAATTTCCTCCAACAGTTCGACGATGTGTCCTTCCGAACGCCTTTGATTAATTTCGCTGTGCTTTAAGATGACAGAGTTACGAGACGGGACATGCTTGACCTAGTTTGATAAGAGCTTGCCATCACTGTAGATCGACACAGCAGGCGCTGTTCCACTAATTCAAGGGGCCTGATTGCAGACTTTTCTGAGGAGAATCCGAAAGCGTGGTGCCTGCCTTCTACAATATTAAAAAGTCCTAGGCCTGACATTTCCCTGTTCAGACTGTATCCATTGTGCAGCCGTGAGCAAATATAACCACGGCTGTCTGGATTTTGATATGGGATGCCCTGCTGGATGCCAAAAACAATTGAGTATCTCGCACATTATTCTGTGCTATCAAAGCACCACTTCCCAGCCTGAATACGGACATTGTTAGATAGCAGTGAGGTGGAAAAAGGCTGCTTGACTGGACAGCCAAGGACCTCGACACAAAGAAGAGGATGCAGCCATTTCATTGGACCTGGTTTCAGAGGGCTCTTTGTGTCTCCCGTGAGCTCAGAAAGGCCCAAAGCAGTCTTTCCCAGGAGACCGGCCCATGACTTAAATTATACTTGCGGACATCAAGGTCTATAGAGGAACCTAAGGGACAAACCTCGCAGGTCTTGAAGCACTAAATTACTAAACTCCTCTCCTTTAGTTTGCCTGGTATTCTGAAAGGACACAGGAAGTTTGGTGTTATTAAAGAAACAGACTGAACCCCACAAGCTGCAGTAATTCAAAGTGGCTCCGCCTAGGTTCATAGTGCAGTGATGTCTCTCTGAGTCTCCGTAGTCCTGCAGATTTTAGGGAGCCCACTTTCCTACATTCCAAAACCCACTTGCGTCCGTCTGTGCCAGAGCGGTCACAGACAAAAGGGAAGATCACTGTGGGTGTGGGCAGCAGTGGGAGCTTCCTCCTGAGACGCAAGGAGACCGTGCTGGTGAGACATGGGGACTGGAGTGAATTCAGAAACAAAAACTGCACCAAGCCGCAGGCCCATTAGGAAAGCCTTTGACATGTACATTGTGTCTGATAAGTACTTTACTTAGCATATGAAATACAAAATCCGAAATGAAATGCAAAAATTGAAAAGCACAGGGCTGCACAGAAACAGCCCGCCTGAAGGGCTGTGGAGGCAGGGTGGCGTTGTGTGGACAGCCATTACAGAACAGGCTCTCGGTCCTGTTCGCACGCTGGCAGCTCAGTGGCGCGCTTCTGGCAGCAGGGAGAACATGGCGCACGTTGCAGAAACACGAGTGGCTCATGGGAGAAGCGCGACGCCTTCATCCTGAGTGGAGGAGAGGAACGTGCAGTTGTGGCCTGACAGAACCCACGCCGGGGAGGCTCCCTGCAGTGCACTGTAGAGCAAAGCCAGTGTGAACAGATGAATCAGTCATTGCCTGTCACCCCTGGCGTCCTGCCTTGCATCTCGGTCTCACCTGTTGCAGACCCTGAAGGCGAAGACTGCTATTGCTAACAACCCTGATTTCAGATTCCCTATACATCCCTGTCTGGGAACAGACAATGCATTCTGTCCAGGAAAATACCGAGGTGCGCTTCCATCTGCCAGTTCATCTGCGCTGTCACCAGGATGGCAATCGGGGGGGGGGAAATACCGAAAGAGAAGAAAGGAAGAGGGGTCCAGCACATGGCGATGGATGGCGCCCGCTCTGCACTCGACGGGCGTAAAACAAAATAGCTTGGAAAAACCAGGAATAAAAGCCTCCATCCTTCCCCGGGCTGCGGCGGCTCGGGTTGATTTAGGATGGTGACAGGCACTGGCTCCGCTCCGCTGCTGACGAAAGCCTCCCCTCCCCTCCCCCAGTTGCCATGGAGACGAGCAGGAGCAGCAGGAAGAGAGCGAGCGCAGGAGCAGAGCAGCAGCAGCAGCAGCAGCCAACACACACGGCAGACATGGACCCGCATTGTGAGTGCAGCGAGCCGCCGCCGCCGGCCGAGCCGCAGCCGGCGGGGAAGATCAACAAGGCGGCCTTCAAGCTGTTCGGGAAGAGGAGGGCAGGCAGCGCGGTGCCCAGCATCTTCGGGGTGAAGAGCAAGGGGGAGGGCAAGGGCCCGGGGAAGACGGGGCTCGTCAGGAGCAGGACGCACGACGGGCTAGCCGAGGCGGTGCTGGAAGGGGGCAGGAAGGAGGCGTCCTCCAGCAGCGAGCAGATGAGCGCGGCGCTCCCCGGGAGGACCGAGGCCGGCCCTGCCCCGGCCGCGGGCGGCTCCGTCTCCAAGTCCCTGAGCTTCTTCTCCCTGCTGAGGAAGAGCGGGAGGGCGGAGGGCAGCCGGGGGGAGAACGGGGAGCACAGGGCTGGCAGCAGACAAAGGAGAGGGCTGAGGGGGCTCTTCAGCAGCATGCGCTGGCACAGGAAGGACAAGCAGCCCAGAGAGGAGAGGGAGGGGGCGCGGGAGGCCGAGCCCGAGGCCCCGCGGTCCGGCGGCTCGGAGCTCGCGGAGGAGCCCGGCCAGAGAGCACCCTGCTCCGAGCCCCCGCCCCCCGCCCGCGAGCCTGCCGAGGAGCCGGCAGCGGCGGCCGCCGACCAGCCCCCGGCTGCAGGGGATTGTGGGAGCCCGCTCCCGGCGCTCCGTGACGGGGAGACCCGGCACGAGGAGGAGGTAGCCGAGGCCGGCAGGAGCCCGGAGCCGGAGCCCGAGCCGGAGCCCGAGCCGGGGGTCCCGACGGCGGCCAGCCCCGCACGGGCCTGGGAGGACAGTGCCGCTGCGGAGCCGCGCGAGGAGCCTGCGCCGACCGAGCCGAGACCGAGCGGCCCCGACGCCGCCCCTCGTGCCACAGCCCCAGCCATGACCGTCACCCCTCCGGAGCCCTCCGCCCCCCAGCCGCCCTCCGAGCCCTCGATCGACCGCCTCTGCTCCCTGTTCGCCGATGTCACCTCGCTCAAGAGCTTCGACTCGCTGACCGGCTGCGGGGACATCATCGCCGAGCCGGAGGAGGAGGGCGGCAGCGGGGGAAGCAATGGGACAGGAAGTAGCAGTGGTGGAGGGGCGGGAGCAGGAGGAGGAGGAGGAGGGGGCCCTGGGGACAAGGGTCCTCCTGCCCCCGTGAGGATCAGGGCGGCCCCCAAGAAGGCGCAGGGCGGGGGCGTGGTGGCGTACCAGGGGGGCGGGGAGGAGATGGCCAGCCCCGACGAGGTGGACGAGGCTGACCTGCGGGAGTTCTGGGACCTGCTGCCCCAGGCCGCCGAGCCGCCCAGCGCCGAGCCGCCCCGCGCAGAGCCCCCTGTGCCGCCCCAGCCCCGGCCCCCGCCCCCTCCCCCGCCCCCGCGCAGGGCCGAACCCGCCAGGCAGGAGAAGGGGGGCACGCCTCCCGTCAAGGCCCTGGGACTCAGCAAGATCCCGGTGAGCGGCGGCGGCGGCGGCGGCAGGGCGGGGAAGACGCACAAGGAGGCGCCGGAGAGCCGGGACAAGGAAGCCCAGGACGGCGTCCCCAACAGCGACGAGGGCTACTGGGACTCCACCACGCCAGGGCCCGAGGAGGAGGGCGGGGGCGGTGGCGGCGGCGGCGGCGGCTTCCTGGCCAGGGGGAGCCTGCTGAGGGACAGCTGCAGCGGCGACGCGCTGTTCGACCTGTACGTGGACCCCGACGAGCCCCCCGCGGGCGCCGCGTCGGACGAGGAGGTGTCGGCCGTGTCCGCGCGCCAGCCCGAGCTCACGCCCCCTTCCCAGAGCACCTTCCGCTCGCTGAAGGGCAGCACCAGCCTGCCCAGGGACTCCCGGATACCCGTCAGCGTCAGGCAGGTGCCCTCGCACTCCGCCAGCCAGGGGGCGCTGGTGCCCAACCACACACCCGCGGGGCACCACCCCCCCGCCAGGACGGAGCCGCCCCGCACCAAGATCCCCGTGTCCAGGGTGCCTGTGAAGAAAAGCAGCAATAAGACTCTGAGCAGCAGGATCCCCTCCCACCTGGACCACTGCAGGAAGTAGAGCTCAGGTGAGTCCCTCGTTTCTGGCTTCTGCCTCTGGGATCCCAGAAGGAAGAAGTCATGACAGGCAGGTCTGAGCTTTATCCCAAATTTCCATTTTGATATGAAAAAAAAGGACACTTTTGTTTCACTGGTTTCACCGTCTTGGAAGATTAACAAGAAGACTCTTGCTATTTTTTTGTTGGTTTTTTAATTTTAATATATATAAATATAAAAATATGACCAGGGAAACATAAATATGTTTCACCTGCAGTCTGTCTATCAGGAAAATAAAAACTGACTCCCTTATGCCTTTTTCACAATGCAAAACAATAAAACAGCAGGGGGGGGGGGGAGGACGAAATGTGCCAAGATCCCTCTAAGACGTTGCAAAAAAACAAACCCTCAAGCACAACACCACTCCGGGAAGAAACTGCGGAATAAGGAGACCATAGCAGCCACAGCCTCTCTTCTGTTGCAGAAATGGAGTGGTGTGCATCTTGTGCCGACTGCACCATCGATACACACGGCACTGAGGGATTATCTAACCAGCGGCAGTTTCGTAAGGCTGAACATAAAGGTTTACATTCTGATCAATATTGTACGTTTCACCGAGCATCTCTGGGGTGCCTGCTGCTACCCCACTAACAGAGGAAGAGTTTTGCTTTGGACTCACAAAGTGGAAATCCTAACCACAGCTCGCAGCGAGGGTTAGACAGCCGAAGGACTCCAAAATCCATCGTCCGCCTGACACGATCAACCACAGATTTCATGACCAAGATCAGGGAAACGCTGTCGAAATACAGACAGGCTTGTACAGTACAATAATGCCTCCCAATGTGAATCTGATTTTTTTCTAAGACACTTTTTAATCTTTTATTATGTGTTTTCCTTTATAATCTCTATTTCTCAGCGGAAAGCTTCCTGTTTGCTCCTCTTGTAAGGGACACTGAGGGAGCTCACCTTTCAAATCTGGAGGCTGACACCCCAGGGACGGGAGGGGTTCTGGTACAATATCACTGTACCACTGGTACAATATCACTGAATGTATGTAGCAGATAGCATGTCATCGTAAATCCTTTATGTTTTTGATGGGCCACCAGGATCATTTTGTATTCTTCAAGTCAAATCATTTAGAGTATTTCATCTGTTCTTTATATGCTGTGATGTACGATGGTAAGGCAGTTTTAAAAATGTTTGGTGTGGGGAGCGCTCAGGCTCAGCTCTTTTCAGTTCACTTTACGCTGCACATCTCACAAAAGCGAAGATGTTTTGGTGTAGCCTTTAGTGGATATTTTCCCG
Organism: Lepisosteus oculatus; assembly: GCF_040954835.1. Classification (NCBI taxonomy): domain Eukaryota; kingdom Metazoa; phylum Chordata; class Actinopteri; order Semionotiformes; family Lepisosteidae; genus Lepisosteus; species Lepisosteus oculatus. The sequence continues at coordinate 5,209,560 of NC_090700.1, read as the reverse complement.
GTTCCTCATGTGTAGAAAGATTCTAGATTGGTCACTACAAAAGTAGTTCATTGTGCATCTTCTCAATTTGACAAGTCGATGAGATCATTGGATCCATTAGCTACTAATTACCAAATGGGCTAGATGGGCCAAAATGGCCTCCTCTCGTTTGTAACTGTCTCTCTGTACAGCAGACCTTTGATATAAACACCCTTTTGCTGTCCAATGTGTTTGTGCTCGGCAGTATTCTCTCTCGCTAGTCACCAGATGTTTTCTTCAGTTACGCAGGGTGTATATAGGGCTTGTTTCTGCTGTGAATGGTGACAGTGCGGTCAGTTATTGTGAATTTGCTGTCTACTGGGAGGTCTGTTGTCATGTGGCTCATCCAGCTGCTGACCGCCAAATGCAAGTTGGCTTTGTTTTTGTGGACGTCACGTCAGAGCTGCCCAAGGCACGATGAACAGCATCTTCTTATGTAAAAGCTATTGCATAACCGCTATGTAGGACAGGGAATAGCTTTTGGAGGTAAATAACAGGCATGGCAGCAGAGAAGAGCTATGTGCTGCACTGTGGGCATGTTTGCGTGAAAAGGCTAGGTAAACTTGTCCTTTGGGGATCAGGTAGCTTAACTTTCCTAATAGGTAGGAGGCTTGCTTTACACAGATCAGGGCTGCCTCACCAAGAGCTGGCTCTGCTGATGCACATGCGTGAGTCAGACAGCTTGTACTATCAGCAGGCTGCCAGATAACTTCACACCCAGTGGATCTTGGGTTGAAGACAATGTTTAGGCATTTGAAGCACACTGTATGCTTTCCAGAGGCCAAGAACAGGAATAAAATAATTATGCTCTGGTTTGCTTAAAGTGGGTAGCGTGAAATTCACTCATATTTTGGAGCTGTTTTGTTATTTTTTAGAGGCAGTGTTTGTAAAGGTTCGCAGCACTATGGGGCTGACAGCGGACGAAACGCTTCCAAAGTCACAGTCAGGGGTGGGGAGACTAGCCCCCCGTTTCGTCCGGGAGGAGCTGCAGTGACAGACGTCCTGGTCCTGGCTCAGCAGTGTCTGCTTAAGGAGCCCCTCTGTACCCCACTGTGCCCCACTGTGACCCTGAAATACCGGCCCGGGCAGCACGCAGCTGTGCCACGGGAGGCGGGGCACTTTGTTTCAGGCACACTGTGATCCTCTGTTTGCAATTAACCTGGGAGCATAATTGAACTGCAGCAATTAACAGCAAGAGCCTCGGCACAGGAATTTATGGGATGAGGGGGCACGCTTGGTAACAAATGAGCTTTTGTTCAGGCGAATGGCAACAGATAGTGCTTTAAACAGCCTAGACTTCTACTACTATAGTCCTGCGTACTATTCAGTGTGAACTCCGCCCACAGCTGGTGAATGGGCTCATTTTTAAGGGAACCTATAGCATATTTTTGTATGTGCTAGTAGTTTATGATGTTTATCCCATGCTCTGCTGTGATTTTCCATAGCTTGTGTCATGCCTTGACATACCCCTCGGTTTCTTGTCATGAATTTATCTATGAATTGTCTGCACTGAGCTACACTTTCTCTGCTTAGGAGTTTACTTGGGCTGCGCTGCCTCACGGCTCTCTGTGAGAATGTAGCAGCTGTGGTCCTGCATCTGGTGGCAAGAGGAAGGTCATGGTCACTGCCACTGCTGTCCTCTGTCTGCCTATCCAGGAATCACGTTAGTACCTACCATGGCCGTTTGGTCAGGTGGTGCAGTGGTTGAACAGACAGAGGTGTGTGCAGGGAGGCTAGGCTGTGATGCTGGCTTTCGGGCTGTGACCCGTGAGGGGACCAGGGCACAGGGCCAGGAGGTTAGTGATGCCCGCTGTGTGCCAAAACAGGGCCCTGGCTCTGTCCCTACTGCTATAACCGCAGGGGCTGCTGGGACATTGGCAACACAAAAAAATGTCTGCTCTGTTGGCAGCACAGCACTCCCACCCTAACAAAGCCCCCCAGGGTCTTGCTCTGTTGTACCCCTGGTCTGTCTGGCTCTACAAGTACTGAGAAGACCTGGGACTCACACTTGAGACTGCAAGGGTGATTACCTGGCACGGCACTGTGAGTGAGGGCATCATCTGTGGCAGCAAGGGGTATGTGAAGCAGAGGGATGGAGCCAGTGTAAGGAGAGGAAAAGGGAGAGTCTGGAGCTCAGCCGGACTGTGGGCTCTTGAGTCTTCACACCTCCGACCCTCAATAGTGCCGCAACAGGGGACTATGGGCAGTAGGTTTTTTTCGAGCAACTTAATAACGTAACCATAAAACATTGTTAATTGTCTCATTCAGTTTTCTCCAGTGTTTCTGAAAAACTCAGATAAGCCTAAAAGGTAAAGACAAAAATTTTAAAACAGGGTGGCGTTTGCAGTTTGCAGGCCTACATTTTAACTTTATGACACGGTCTGCTCAGGTAGATGATTCTGAAGACAGTACAGTATGCGCCTGACCTCTGTGCCCCCCAGAATATTAAGGCTTTGAAAAAACAAACAATGAACAATATGTGAAGATTAAGGAGATTCTAAATCCTGTTGAACGTACTGTGCTACTGCACTGTTATGAAGGAATTTTTTCAATACACCGCTTCTCCAAGACTCTGCATTGCTGCGCTGCCGAGAGAGGTCTCTCCTCTCTCTGTGCAATACAGTGCCCAGCATTTACAACCTGCTCTTGCCCAGCCTGGAGAAAACGTTGGTTTTCCAGGCCCTTCGTTTGCCTGACACTGACTGGAGTGAGGCAACTGGAGATGCTCGCTCAGATTCTGTGTCCCTAATTTTGCATGCCTCACTTCTAAAGTTGCCATGGCAACCCCAGTAGGTCACCCAATCAGATCAGTGAGCTGGGGTTTTTGCCGATGGAGGAGGGGCTCATGGCTCTGCTAGGTTTCTAAACAGGGACGGTCTTGTCAGCGTGCCAGCTGAGCATGGCAAAGACACGGACTGTCTTTGTGCTTTTTTAGTTTTCCAGGATCAGATTCAATATTAATGAAAAACCACTGAAATTGTGAAAAATCAATTTCCACAACAGACCCTCAGCCTCTCATGAATAAATGAGTCCATAAGGTCTAGAACACGGGTCTCCTTAAAAACCCTGCCCAGGTCCCAGAGAGCCCCCAACAGATCACTGACTTCTAAAGATCGGGGAGACCACGCTGTTGATGAAATAAGCAAGTAAATGCTTAACTGGTCTTTAGAAATGGGTGATGTGATGGTGGAGTTTTACAACACCTGCTGGATTGAGGCTGTGCAGCAGCAGCAGAGCTGGAAGCCTCTGGTGGAGACGCACTCTCATTTGACCAAAAACCCTGGGTCGAGACGTCATTTCACAGGAAGTGTTTTGAGATCTTTAACCAGCATCCTCCAGCAATCAAAACCGACCAGAAAAAAAAAACCTTTGAAATGTTACAGGGAATCGTTTCGAAACCCAAAGGGATCTTGCATAAACTTTCCTAAAAGTAGTAGTTTTTTCACAGATTATATTTTATTTTTTCTGTCTATTTTACACAAATTCCCAGCAGCAGATATGGTATTTATACTCTAACTTGTGGTTGCCAGGGTAGCCTTGAGCAGTACAGTATGTGTGCAGTTTCCCCATCTTTCACCAGGCATTTTCTTTGCATTGGCTCTGATTGTCGTGGCTTGTACTGAGCATCTTCTATACCTCTGATTCTTCGCTACTCTTTATGATCTCTGCTCTTTCCTGCACTTCTCTGTGCTTCTCCCACGGTGTGCCACAGTAACAGCTGTGAGGAACAGCTGGCTGTGTGGGGGTCAGGAATCCTGGGGTACGCGCTGTGTGAGGGAGCTGCAGGGATACCCCTCTCACAGCAGGCCGAGCCACGTCAAGCAGCACTGGGGGCTACGGCTCTTGAGCTTGTTTCTGGACAGTGCGTGCGTGTTGCAGTTCTTCCCCTCGGCAAGGTGACCATGGAGTTAAAACGGTTCTGCTCCATCGCCGCGTTCCGACATGGATCAGGCTGCCGTGCAGAGAGAGTCTCCCCTCTGCAGTACGTTGACTGGCGAGCGGAGACGAACCCGTTCTGCGTTTCTGGTCTGGCAGTTCTTACCAACACGTGCACGGCCACGCCTCGAGTGGCTCTGCTTCCCTTGGCGCCGATTTGCCACAGCGCTCCGTGTCTGGGCCTTTTTGACAACCCCACCCCGGAGCCAACGTCAGGGGAAAGCAGGCTCAGGCCCGTCCTGGCAGGAGAAGTGTGTCTCCTCCCATCCTCCCCCCACTGCTGCCTCGCTGGAGGACAGTGCTTCATCTACACGAGCACCCAGAGTGTGGGTGCAAGCCCAATATGTCTTCGGTAACTATACAATAATTTAAAAACAAAACGTCTGGCTGCAGAAGAATTTTTTTTTTTTAATTATATGATGTGATAAAAATATCCCAAATACCATTAATGATACCCCCATGGGACTCTCATTTCTAAGACATAGCGATCCTGGGAACACCTGGGAACGCAGGATATATTTGACACTATTAGCACTGATTCCCACAGCCATCATTTCACTGGAATGCATCCTCAGCACCAAGCGAGGCAATGCTGCAATAAGAGCAAATTACATTAACCCTGGCTGTCCGGTTCATGAAGCAGAGTCTGGCACCTCAACTGCATAGAAGGCACAGTAAACCACATGTTCGCTCACCTGCGAGGAGGCCCGGGGTTAACACCTTCAGACCTTGAATAATGGATTGACCTGTTGGGAAGGATTAATATTAGAAAACTACATTTCCTTTCAGGGCTTTTGGACTCGAGACTGTCCCCTGTACTGCCGACGAAGCCACGCTTGGTGGTTTCTGCAGGTATCGCACACCACAGGCCTTCCTGCACGGCGCTGCTGTGTTCAGGTTCAGGTTTTTGCCTCTTTTGCAACGTAGTTTTCTATTATTAATTTGGCAGGTTCCTGATTTCACTGGTGCCTGTTGTACCCTGCAGCTTGGGAGGCTCTGATCTGGGGGTCACCATGCTGCTGTGTATAAAGGGCTTGTCCTCTCGGTTGCACCTACACACTGTCTGTCCTCTGTGTTATAAGGTGTAATGAATAAAAAAAAATGTCTTTTGGTTGTTCGTATCTGTTTCCTGCTCCTTTTTTTTCCCTTACATTCTGCCTCTTGCTGAAGAGCAGTAATATCTGTTTTTACAGAAAATGCATCTTGGTTGAAACGCTCAAAACAAAGCAGGGCATGCTCCCGGTTTGCACTGTTCCACCACATCACTGCTGTCAGTCCGTTAAGTGCCAAGACCAGCCTCTCCGCACTAATAAAGACAACATTGGGTGTGTGGGTGTAGATCTCGCTCTGTGAGGCAAGGACGTCACACTTCATCTTTCCATTACAACATCCAGTTACTTTCACTGCTGAAGAGCAAGGCAAGGCAAGATCCTTCAAACCACTCTCATTACTGAGGGAATAAAAAATCAATCTCTCTCTCCTGCCTGCAGCTTGCACGCTTTCACGCAGTGCAGACAGTGAGTGAATACCGAGTTGCTCTGGACAATCAAGGAGCAGACAAAGGGCTTCCCTGGCACGGCAGTGTCTGACTACTCCGCTGTGGCTTCGTGCAGATCAGTGGAGCCAGCCAGAAGGCCACAAAACACACCTTGCTTAGAATATTGCGAGATGCAAACTACTAACAAAAAAACGATCCTATTTTTTTTCACCAAAATTCTCAGTGGAGGAAGTCTCTTAGCCCTTTTATTTTTTGAAGTGCCACTGAAAGTCACAAGTGCTTTTACATCAGGAAGTCCTTAAAAATCCTGAGGAAATGCTGCTGTTCCCACGATGCTCTTACATAGGCAATACCATTGCAGACAGTGCAAGACAGCTCTAAAACGGCTGTCATTTGCAGTGGGGAATTTATGCCAATTCAGAGTTCCTTTTTGTTTCTCCAAACACCTGTCAGCTGGACCAGGAGTCTCAAACATGCACTGCGTTGTCACCGGAGCAGCACTCCAAGTGTCATTATTAATTATTTGCTCAGGGGCTGCATGGGATTTCGTGCTGTGATGTTAGAGCTTCCCATTACACAAACAATCCGAGTAAAATACTCATCAGGCTGCCTGTAGTGAAGGTTCACTCTGTCTCCGGCATCCAGACGATTTCAGATCTCTTTTCCATTAGAGAGCTATGATGAGCAATGCACTCTATCATTTTTCAACCACTTCACTTCTTACTGTGTTTTTTAAATCGAGTACTTTGTTGTATATGCTGCCCTACATACTGTATATAGTAATAGTCAGCATCAACAGAAGTGCCTTGTTGCATTTCTGAAGTCTGTTGTTCCAGTAGAACACAGACTAGCGCTGTCTATTGACACAGGCTGCAAAGAAGGCTCCTGTCACTGGGGCTACAGTCACACTGGCCCCCGTAGCATCATCAGTGGGCATCAGACCCCTCTCATGCCTTTCTCAGCTCAGCGAGGACCGGTGAATGGCACCCTGTACGCCTTTTGATTCGGATTTCCTTTCACTTTACAACATTCCTGGTTCTGTGAAAAAAAGCCAGCGTTTGTCAGATTTTCTTTTCCGACGTGCGCACCAATACAGACACTGTTCTTACAAATTCTTCCCAAGATCAGTGATCGCGAAACTCGACAATCACGAATGAACACGAAGTTGTCTTGGGGGCCCCACACTGCTCATTAGGCTGATGGTCCGTCCTGATGGCTGTCCGGGCCAGGCAGCAGTGTGGGGCAGTGCTTTAGGGTGTGGGTTCCAGCCCCAGGTGAGACACTGCTGTTGGACTGTTGATCAAGACACTTCTCCTGAATTGCTCCATTATACAATCTTCATTTGCGTAAAAGGATGCAAATGTAACCTTCTTATATAAAAGCGTTACTTCAATTAGTGGCTCTGCTGATGAGGTTATATTCCACAATCGAGCATTACAGCTCTCGGAGAATAACTCCCTGCTGAAAGGATGCCTTCAATTTGAAGAAAAGATTAAACTCCCTGTTTCACTGTATAGACCATTGAACTGTTTTCTGCCTTGATTATTTTATTATCATGGCTGTAAGTAGGTATCCCATTGCATTGGCACAACCTTGAGATTTTCTTGTAATCAAGAAGAAAAGCGAATTCATGCCTTGTACTTTTTTTTAAAGTTAAAACCCTCGCATCTGACTATGCACATAATTTAAAATAAGGTAAAAAGCGTGCAATACCTACTGTAGCTGTTAGTGGTATCTTTAACACAGTGGCTCATAAGCCTGAAAGGACTCAAGCTACCCAGCAATTTTCTTTTCTTCCCTGTATTAGTGCCTCGAGTTAGATAACAGTCCAAGATTTAAGCATACAGACTCATCATTACACTGGACAATTTGAGCCTCCACACAAGCATTCTCTTCAGTGGGCTCCAGCAGTCCAGTGGCTAAAACCCAGAGCATGTTTCTGAGAGCTTTTCTGTCTCTCAAAGATATCATGGTGACCTTGAGTCCAAGGTCCTCACAAAGTAGGGGTATTTAACTCTTGTGTCCTCACTAAAAAACCCTTTGGCTTGTATAATCTAGCCCACCTGAATTTACCTCTTTATTCAATTAGTGAGGCCTTTTCTCAGTGATGCTCCCGATTAATGTCGTGGGCCTGCTGGCACAGAATAGTTGCCATACATCACCCAGGGGTGACCTACACTTCTGCTGGATCCCCATCTCTTGAGGACCTCCTAATGTGAAGCACTTTGGAATTTTTGGACTCCAAGAGCTATTTAAATGCAGGGAATTATTATTACTATTGATTACGTAAAGCCAAGATTCTATTTTATGTGACTCTGTGGTAGCAAATCATATTATGATGCATCACTCAAGTGTATTGAATTACTGTCGAAGGGCTACTATGACTGGTATTGTACAGAAGCACTCCACTGTCACACTATAGGAGTATCTGCTACTGTGTCTTACACACATCCAACTGAATGACCTGACACCAGACTAGAGACTCATGCTGTGGGGAAGCAGGGGTCTGTGGGATACCAGGAGTCTGGGAACCACATCCATGAAATTCTACTGTGCACTGGGCATCTGATGCAAATGGCAGATTCGTTTTCTGCAAGGCGAATGTTGTACTTTCAATTATTTAAGAAGCAATTACACAAGTGTCCCATCTCTGTGGTTGTGGAGCTGGGTTTTTTTTATGCATTTGCCTTTCTGGGTTATGCCATTTAAAACTTTAACACTGAACATTGGAGGCAAACAAGTTGCTCATCTGCTAGTCAGGAAGAGCAGCGTGGAGCAGTGGTCAGGGCTTTAGTGTCACGACTGAAAGGTGGTGGGTCCAAATCCTGCTCTGACTCTGCTCTTGTACCCTTGAACATACTTCACCTGGATTGTGGCAGTACAATAGCTTGCTGTGTGAATATAAGGCGCTCTTTATGAAAGTGTTGGCAAGTGAATTAATAAAGTAATAAATGCATGTGCATCTAAATGCTTGCTGGTGCGAAAAGGAGGAAGTGATATGAAAGGACCAACCCACAGCCTTAAGAAGGGGTGGACAAGTTAGGCTTGAGGCAAAACAAAGGGCATCCTTTGTGAAAGTAACTGTTAAAGAGGGGTAAGAATATTCTTACTCCCTCCAGAATATTCACTGCCTCCCTCAGAGTTAGTCCCCAGTGGAATCCTCCTGGAGCTGCTTAGGTTAAAACCCTTAAGAGAGGGCACATTTAAAACAATACATCTCGATTATTGTTCCCTCCGACACAGAAACTGAGAAACTGCAAGCTCCTCTCGAACCAACCCCTGTTCACACGGGTGATCCGGTATCTCTTTCAATGACCTTTAGATCACAACAAGCACCTGATACTCCAGGCCTGCAGAATCGTTTCTATTCACTTAGAATTTACATTTTGTTACCTGCCCTTTATTCCTTTATCCTGGGTGCGTTTTCTACAGTTACACCTGTGAAGCCATATACATGTCAAAAGGATCTGTTAAAATTGCATCCTCATCCTCGGCGTGATGTCCGATTCATCAGCAGTAATGAGCCACACTGAAATGATTAAAATCATCCCAATGTTTAACCAGCTTCTGCGACTGTAACACCAGACTTTGAAGGCCCACAGACTGCACAGAAAAACAGGCACAATCCCCTCCTTGATCCACTGGGCTTACAAACTGTGCAGGGAGCACCGAGCACATTGCTCAAAGACACAGAGAGCAAGGATACGTACAGTACACAATGGAATTTATTTCTTTGAAAAAATAAAGGAAGCATGCACGATGAACAAATGCAAAATGGAATAAAACATTAAAGTACAATAAAGCTTTCATTAAGAAGAGTGGAAAAAATATTTTCAAAAATCAAATTTTGTTGCTGTCAATTATTTCCGTAAAGCGTTAAATGAGCTACACATTCACTTATTTCAGATTCATTTTCAGTTGGCATACCCAGCAACCAAACATGTCTCATTTCATCCGCTTCACATGTGGCAGGAGACCCACCTTTAATTATCTTGTGTTAATGCTCCCACAGGTGTTCAGCACCTAGCTAGCATGCTGTGGAGGGGGAGGGGCAAGACGGGATATACATTTCCTGAAACAGTTTAGAAAGAAAAATGCAAAAAAAAAAAATGATCAAAAAAAGACACAGGCTTTTCCCAAGAACTGAACCATCGGTGGATTAAAACTCCTCTGTTTAAAATCTTTAGCACTCTCAGACTGTGATGACAAAGCGAATTCACAATTTGTATTTTGGAGTGGGGGAGGAAAGGGTTGAGTTTCATCGTGATACTCATATACTGGCCTGGGGCGCCCTCTAGCGGGCAGAGTTGGAACCACAGGGAAGAATTGAAGCTTCAGGGGACGAGAAAAGGTGCTCACTGTCTACACCCCTCACGCACACATCATATGTAGCATGTATGTAACGTCAAAACTAAACAGGATTTTCAAAGTTGCACAGGAATTCCTTTGTAGGTCGGGTAAAGATTATGCAAGAAAAGGGTTCAGTCTGCAGCATTTGTCAACATTACTGCCATACAAAAGATACACGCAATATACACACACATGTATGCAAATACATGCACAGGTTTATATGCAAATAGATATGATTAATAAAAATATATCCTATGCATCATTATTCAGTAAGATTTAAAAATATTACGTGAGATTTAAACATAGATAGAACATACAAAAAGTGTGGTTAATAATGAGTTAAGAAATAATATGGCTGATGTATAAAAATACAGTATAATTACCATGCACTGCTGCAGAGCAAGGAGCTGAGTCTGGACTTGCCTGAAGTCGCCATCATGACACCTTTCTCAATGCATTTAGCCCACTTCACAACATTCCTCTGCGAGTGAGCAATGGCCATGAGCACTAAGCACCGTGTCAATACTTATAACTGTTAACATCTGACGTAGTTTGTCATCAAAGGCTCCAAGTACCATTAGTGTACCCTGTCAATTAACCCCCTGCTCACCCAGAACTCCACCTGCACAAGCACTCAGAGCAGTCTGGCACCCAGATGGGCAGTCCTGCCCTCACAAACCCATTAAAATCACTATAAAAATCTTTGGTTAAAAAACACAGAAAGATGGGTCGTGGTTCCTGTTTCCTAGGTCTTTGCTTTAAAAAATTAATTACCATAGGTCGAATTTGGGCTTCTTTGTTCCTGAGCAACATAAGGCGAAAATACGGAGCTCAAACATTAATGAAGAGACAGAAAAGGTCGACACCCAGAGGTGCACGCCGAGATGAGCCCCAGCCGCTGGTGTGAGATCTGGGTTTGGCGGAAGCACCGTCGTCACACGCTCTTTCAGATCAGGATCGATCCCGAGCCGCTCTGCAGTACCCCAACAGACCCCACCGCTCCGCAGACAGCGGGACAGGGGGGCAGCGCGGGCAGTGCCCGCCAGGCCACGCTGAGAGAGGGGGAACCCGGCCTCGCCCAACGCCCATCGCGCAGCGGAGGGTGCGCCCCCTTCTGTCCAGGGGCGCCGACCAGCTGGGGGAAAGCGCTGGCACTCGTCCGCAAGCGCTCTTGCAGGGAGAGGCACGCCTTCGCGGGCGCGCGAGTGAACCTGGCCTTTGCTCCCCATGGCCAGGAAAGCACCGAGGGTGCACAGAGACCCGGGCGCCACAGCCCCTGCAGCGCAGTCCTGAGCCACACTCGCCGACGCCGGCCTCGCCCGCCCGCTCGCCGGTCTGAACACCGCCCCCTTGTTCCCGACCAGCACCAACGAGCCGGTGATACTGAGCTGCTGCATTGCTGTCCAGGGGAAGTGGGCTCCCCCCCCGGAGGGGCGGTACTATGCCGTGCAGCGAACGGCTGCAGACTGGGGTTCGAGAGGCTCCTCGGACGTGGGTGGTTTCTTAAGCCTTTTTATAGACAAGCGAAAACAAAATTGAAAACCCACTAAAAAAAAAAATAGAAAAACACAAAAAACGGAAAGAACACACTGTGCCCAGTATTCTAGTGTACCCGTTATCTGAAGGCAGCAGTGGGGAAAAAAGTCCCAGGACGGCGACCTGTCGGGTGCATCCGCGTTTTCAGCAGAAGCCCCGTCCTGCCGGCTACACCATGAACTGTGTGTATCCCTCTGCCCCGGTCACGATGACGTCCATCCAGATCCGCATGGTCTCTGGAGAGGGCGCCACCATGTAGTACACCCGGTCGTGGGTCTTCACGCTGAACGTCAGGGAAGGATTTGGGCTCTAGGGGAGGAGCAGGACTAGGTCAGCCCACTAGGGGGCAGCAGAGTAACACTCAAGACACTTGCAAGGTTTTAGTGCCTCGCTCGCCTTCCGCAGCTACTACCAATTTCTTGGGACAGGAGAGGATAATCAATTCTTCAAACATATCCTAACACTCTCAGGGAGATGGAGGTGGCAGCTGTACCACACACGACCTCCAAATGGCAAATTCACAGATTCAGCAAAATTATGATTTCATAAAGCAGTAATTACACCGCAAAAAAAAAGCTCATGCTAAAATTGTTCCAAAAGCCTTTACAGTCTTGAAGAAAAAGTATTAACTGGAAACTTCCTGGATTTCCCAATCCCACTGTGACAGCGGGCCCAGAACAAGCCAGAACTGAAATCATCCCAGCTCACCCCGAAATCTGATTTCACACTTGCCAGCGTGCAAACTACCAAACGGCTCCCGTTGGGACAGCACGACGAAACAGAGGTGATCAGGCCCTACCTTGTGCGCGTTCTTCAGATGATCGTAATACACTTCTTCAATGGCCTGGAAATATATCACTCCTTTCAACTTCGCTTCGTGCTTATCTGTAGAAAAACACCAGAGAAATGTTTTTTTTAAGAAGTGTCACGTCCATCTGGGAGGGATGAGAAGGCTGGAGCCGTGGATCCCTTCAGGAAATGGCTGAATTCGGTTCTTGGATCGGACGGTTCAGATGGGCCAAACGGCTCTACTTGTTCAATAATAATAATTAATAATTGCTAACACTTGTATAGCGCTTTTCTGGACACTCCACTCAAAGCGCTTTACAGGTAATGGGGATCCCCTCCACCACCACCAATGTGCAGCCCCACCTGGGTGATGCAACGGCAGCCATAGTGCACCAGAACGCTCCCCACACACCAGCCCTCAGTGGGGAGGAGAGCAGGGGGATGAAGCCAATTTATAGCCGATTCAATTGTCACCGTTCTTGCATTTCAAGACTCCCGCACTGGTAGAATACTGCGCCACCATGAGCCTGGCACATCCCAACGGCCATCACGGCCCCGCGAGGGCGGAGGACAAGGTGACGCGGAGCCTGCCAACCTGCGAAGTAGGAGAGCGTCCTCCTGTTCCTGTCGAAGACGAACCAGCGTTTCTTCCAGGTTTTGATTTTGCCCCCCATCTTGACCAGGAAGCCGCGGCAGGTCTTCTCCGTGAGCGAGACGTGGTAGCAGGTCTCCGTGTTGTGCCCGGCCGACTCGATGTGGCTCCGCAGGTCGAAGTCGTCCTTCCGCACGGGGAGGTAGCGGGTCAGGGGCCGGGACTGCAGGGGAGGAAAGGGATACAGAGGCGAGGTGAAAACCAGGAGCCTGGCTAGGCACTGGGAGACGGTGAGACAGTGAAAACCAGGAGCCTGGCTAGGCACTGGGAGACGGTGAGACAGTGAAAACCAGGAGCCTGGCTAGGCACTGGGAGACGGTGAGACAGTGAAAACCAGGAGCCTGGCTAGGCACTGGGAGACGGTGAGACAGTGAAAACCAGGAGCCTGGCTAGGCACTGGGAGACGGTGAGACAGTGAAAACCAGGAGCCTGGATATGCAATAGTAAAGAGGCAGGGTGTGCCCATTGCAGCACCCAAACCATTTGCCCTTCCCTGCAAGTGCCAGCTTTCAGTTTTATAGATAAAAAGCATGAAGATATGTTTTCTCAATTCTTTGCCAAGCACTTCATTTGATCTAGGATGTCAAGTCTGGCAGGAAGTGGAGACAAACAATAACTGAGATCCAGCGAGACCGACTTGCAGCCCGACCACAACAGGGCTGTCGGCAAAAGCATAGATGCACCGCAGCTCGGCCCCCCCCTCAAGACGGGCGTCGCTGGGAGGCGCCCACCTGTGCCCTCTGCTTCTCCCGCAGCTTGACCTCTCTCTCGATGAGCTTCTGCCGCCGGCTGGTCTCCTCCTGCAGCCGCTTCTCCAGCTCCTCGCGGCGGCGGCGTTCCTCCTCCAGCGCCTGCCTCCGGGTCTCCATCTCCCGCTCCTGGGGGACACCACAGCACAGCACCTTTAACCTCGCCGGGCGGGGCCGCGGGCTGCCCCCGGCCTCCGGGACGAAGGCACGGGCTAGCCCAAGGAAACGTGCCTCTCTCCCGAGGGACCACACCGGGGTCAGACTCATACTGAACAGCCAAGAGTCGCTCGAGCGTCCCACTGAACGATCTACTGCTCGACGGGACAGTGGACTGGGAAGCAGGCGGTGGGATGATTCAACCTGCTGAATGCCTTTCCTCGTGAAAATCAAGAAAGGGAAACGGAAATTAACCAATGTGTCCTTGGGATCAAGTGAACAACGCCTTTGTTGGGTGTCGGAGGCTGGACTAAGTCACCTCCGGTGAACTCGCCTGCGGTGGACAAGTCCCCTTTAGTGAGCTGTTGTGAAGACTGTCCTGCTGGATGTCAGCGAGTGTGGCGTAGCACAGGGTGTGAAACAATTTCCTGGGTGTTAAACACAACACACCATCGGAAGGTCTGGGGCAGGAGTGTACGCTGCACTACTACCTGTACTGCTTGATGGCGGCCTGACTGCAGAGCATGACTATTCACGGCTTAACTGCTTGCAGGGGAAATTCAAAAAGAAACCCACACGTAGAACCATGGCCCACAAACTATTTTCTGTGCCATGTTGGTTAATGAATGACTATTAAGGACTGTAACAGTTCAGATTCCGGTTCTAGGCTTTTAATGACACAGGCTAACACTGTCCACCAGCACAGCAGTCTGCCAACAGGGAACTACCTCTGAAGCACCATCACAAAACCCCCTACAGGGTAAGTGGTCTCTGTTGCAGTCTCCCCTGGGATGGTATACAAGCATAATGAATTCAATCTGTGATGGTGATCATTCCTGCCTCTAGCGAAACTCTTCTAATTTTCATTCTACCTGAGCTCTTACCAGGCTGCATCAATTAGTGGCTCATTTGGTCTGTATTACCAGTTTCCCGCTGAAACCACCTCTTTCCAGGTCTGTAAAAACAGAGGAATTCAAGCTGCCTTTCAAACCTGCGGTGGTGGCGGGCTGGTTCCTGAACCAGGAACCGCTGTCAGTCGGGGAAAGGGAAGAAATGCACCAGGTTGCAACAGCAGCTGCCCCCTTGCTGGGGGCGAACGAACTCCAAGAAGGGGCTCCTCTTACCCGGTTCTCCAGGAGCCGGTGCTTCTCGGCCTGGGCCTCTCTCAGCAGTCGCTCCATCTCCTCAATCTTCGCCACATTGGAGGTGCTGGCACTGCTGGGTCAGAGAGAGGGTTACGGGGAGAGTCGCCAGTGGATTCCCCTGTTGGCAGGATGGTTCTCTTTTTGCGCCACCTATCCCGGGAAATCCGTCATGCTTCCCAGTAGATTACATGTCTCCCATTCCTGTCAGAACCCTGATACGGAGTTTAACATCCCTCTATAACACTGTTCATTCATGTCATTCGAGCTAGCTCTCGACTGATGGGCTACAGGCAGCAGCGAACCAATGAACTGCGCCAGATGATGTCATTTGTGGAGGCCTACATTTATTTCATGCAAACGGAGCCATCTGGAACAACCAGCGCATCCGCCTGTAGGCAAGAACTATGGCAGTAAATGGAAACAGTGTTTTAACACTGGGATCATATAGCAGGGTAATGTTTTTTTTTTTTACATATTCACTTTGTTGTCCCGGTTTTTCTGCAGTTCAGAAGTAACAAACCTTGTTAGAGCAGATTTCATTTGATCCCACTGCACTTATTAGGGACAGTAAAATGAAATCAATCGATGTTGCGCACCGCTGCAACTTTAAGAGCCTCATGCTGCCAGCTATCCGACAGAGCGCAGGGCTCACACGAGGAATCAATAACGCCCACATAACGCTCTTGGGAGAGATTCGCTGGTGTGAGATTCCAGGCCACAGCTGCCTGATGGAGAGATCACCTGGTCCTGATTTAACATCAAAAGGAACACCTGGAGAAAAAGACTGCCTGACCCCCTGGAAACACTCTACAGACCCCCTCCTCCCCACCACACCACCAAATGAAAATTCCATTCCAGCGCAGCTCCCCCAATATCATATACAGATAACACAAAAACTCATACAGAACGCTCTCGTGAGATAAGGAATGGCAGTTATGAACTTGGAATGTGAGCCCCACATTCAGCTATAAACAAACATCAAAGGCTTCTCCAGAATTGTGCATCTACTCAAACTAATTTTCTCCAGGCTGAGTTATTAATAAATCTGCTACAGACTCCCATCTGTTTCACTTTTGTTGGTTTGACACAGCTATACCATCCAGCCGCATAGCCTAAACCAGGAATAAATCAGGAGGAAAAAAAGAGAATAATTTCTTAGAAACCCAACTTAACAGGAAAAATGTTTAAGATTTGTCCTTATTTTCACTGCATACACTTCCTGGGCAGACTTTTCTATCACTCTTACATTTTTGCTTCTGAATCAGCTGTTGTGGAGAAGAGGAGAACTGGGCGAGTAAGATCAGCTGTGGCGAGACACAAAGCCGATACTGGTCATCGCAAGAGGACAGAGATCCCGAAGGCTGGACTGCAGCCTTGCACAGCTCTGGCACGGAGCGAGGGAGGGAGGGCTCAACTCCAGCACTGCCTCAGCCATCTGCCCAGCTGTGATCCAGATGTGCCCAGTCTAATGGCTGGTGTTGCCACAGACTCCCCCGGTGCCATCAGCCTAACACTGTACCCAACAATCACAGAGCATCCAGGCATGTGACGAGAGAAGAAGCACAACCGCCGCTTCAAATCGTCAGAATGAAGGAAAGATAACGAAGTTGTGCAACAGACCATTCGCCCATCTCTGCAGCCTGCTTGCACTTCTACAGATAAAGAAACAATCCAATATGCTGCTTTCCCTCACCCCTTATACCCCAGCTTGGTTTCTCATGCGCCATGGGCAGTTTGGAACAGCTACCCAGAAGCACAGAGTGGACCCGGGCCCGCTGGCCAGTCCTGCCCTGAGTCACGGCTGTTCACTGGGGCTCCAGGCGAATCGGTCGGCCAGAGAGTGAGAGGCAGAGCGGTCTCTGGCTGGACACTGCCTGCCCGCGATCGGTAATCAGCGAGGACCCGCAGTGGTAAAAAACAAAATTCTTCAGCAGTGAAATCTTGATTCTGGTAATGCTGAAAAAAAAAGCCCCGTTCTCCAAGTCTCGGCGGCTTTGCTGTAACCTGACTCTGCTTGCCCTGTGGACAGTAACTCTATATTTAACTTCCCGAGACACTGCTCCTTCCCTCTGACACTGGGGCCGAGACGCGGAGATCTGATCTCCCGTATGTTCATAGAGAGGAACTCTCCTGTAAATCCTAGACTTTACCTTTTACCCTTTATTAGAACAATAGCAAGCAAAAGAAACCCTAATTGCACTGCTTTATCTCAGTAAAGACCATCATACTGAAAAACTAAAGAAACACGAAGCCTCAATCCAGAGGCAACGGCCAGCCCATTGAACAACCCCCTTATCCTGCAGGTGACAATTAATCTCTAAAGTCCATTAATGAGTTATCTTTATTTCACTTGCACCCAAATACATCCCCTGAACAAGGCTGGATTTAAGCTGAACCACATGGGGTTTTTAGATGCCAACTAAATTATTCTTCAACATCTCAGCAGAGCATGGATGTGTTGTCTGCAGTCCACAAAGCACAGGTACAGAACTTTGCTGCTTTGCCTGGTCTTTCACCAACAGCTGAAGACCCCTGACAAGAGTTTATCTGGCGCAGTTAGGGTAATAATGTGTTCAACTGGTAAGGACCTCAGGCAGAACACAGACCTAAAGGCGAACACTAACACTTGGGCCCCCTAGGGACCAAAGCAGGGCACCTCTGCAACAAGGAGATTTATTTCAATCCCACAGATGGCAGTGTGCCACAGGCTCTGACAGAGAAGCAAGGACATTTCTGCAACACGATGTCCAATTAGTAAGCAGGGGACCAGCTAATGTTCCGCAAAAACAAACCATGCAACATGCATTTCCCCCTCTTGTCTGGAATGCATCATGGGAACTGATGCTTGACATCCTTAAGGAATCCCAGACCCGGTCTCGGGGCACACTGGAGAATGATTGGCACTTACCTGGAGATGTTGTCTGGGGAGCAGGCTGATATGCTGGTTTCCATACTGTCTGAACTATCAAGGCTCATTGTGTCGAAAGCATGCTCCTTATATCCGTTGTCAGCATAATGGAAAGAATCCAGATAAACATTAGATTCAGATGCTGTTCTGCTGCACAGCTCAGACAGTCTCTGTCTCTGCTCCTCGCTCATGTGGTCATGATTATGTCCTTATGGGGAAAAAAAAAGAAAAGCAACAGTCATATTTTGCCATTTTTTTAGTTACTCATGTACAAAACACGCAGTCCTCAGATGAAAGATGAAGCCACATGTGTTGTGTAGGGAAAAGCCACCTGCCTTTAAAGAGCTGTAGTCAGATGCCTGCACCCCATGTGTGCACTGAGCCTGCTGAAAAAGATCTCATAAAGTACCGAGATGCACACTATCCTTCTCCAGTTCGGAGCATGCTGTTCACGACTCCAAAATGAAAGGCATACCAACTGCATCTCCCCCCGACTGTGCCTACCAATGGCATGTCCAGAAGTGAGACAGAGGAACAGGGCAGATTAAGATCATAGCAGGCAATCAAAGTAACCACCCAACAGTTAAACACTCCCAGGGACGAGGCTTAATTACAGTATAGTTTCTCATGGTTAACAACTGACTACTCTAGTGTCTTCTCAATGCTTGCAATGGAAGTAAAGAATCTGCATGTTAGTAGAAAAATATACCAACAGCTCTGTGTAATCCCTCTGTTAATTACCCAACAGGTGTGCCGCTCATTGCACTGCTGACCTGTTGAACTGGACCCCCACCTCCACAGTTTAAAACAAGAACAGCCTCCCCTACTGCAAACATACTGCACGTGCAAACTCGATACTATCCAATGTACAATCCAAGGTCCAGATCCATGCTTTCATTTGCATTTTCCCGTATTTTCTTTTGGCACATTACAGTAACTCTGGGGGCAGCGCAGTGCTGGGTCTCCTGACTCATCACCGGTGGGTTGTGGGTTTGAGCCCCTGCTGCAGACACCGCTGTTGCACCCCAAGTCCAGCTGTATATAGAAACCAGGAGGAGCACTGACTCTAGACGATATGTTAATCACGTACAGTAAGTCCACCGCAGCGGAGTGGGAGCACTGGGTGAGCCGTGTATGTCAGGGGCTCTGGGGGGAATCAGAAAGCAGCAAGATTCCACTTTGCAACCCACACTGCAGTATTAAAGGACAACAGCAGCTGACCCGCCATGCAGCAGAGCCCACCCCACTCGCATGAAGAGCAGCAGCAGAGCTGCTGCAGGTGGTCAGGAAATGATAAGCAAATAGCAGATCAAAAGGCTCTGTATGAAGCTTCCTACACTCTCCCAGAGATGCAGAATGCTGAAATATATATAGCCCAACTAAAAGCCTTTTCAGAAAAATACATCACAGGACACAAGCCACGCGCGTTCATATCCTTATCGCTACGCAAACTGACTGGCTTCACTGCCAACCAGCATCCTGCACGAAGCTCTCGAGCTACTTTAAGAGATCAACTGAAATTACGGAGGCTTGACGTCTGCAACTAGAACCGACAACCCAACAATGTCTGGGTTGCCGACGAAATGAAAAAAAGCACACAACACCTGGAGACGCGCCTCAAGCCAGAGAGGCTCAGCTGGCAGCACAAATTACTCAACACATCCAAGTCCAGTAACTCAAGACGAGCTTGGGCCTTAGAACAGTTTAGGTACGGCTGACCGTCTCTGCTGAGGTTCTGTTAATGTGATTGAAGACGTCCTCTGACCATGCCGTGGCATGGCTGCAGGTGTCTAAAGCTGTGGGAGGCACAGCTCAGATTACTGGTTCTGAAACGATCTCGCAGTGTTCACTGGCCATGCAGAAGACGGCAGCGCCACCGTGAAGCACAGAGAAGAGCAAACAGAGACTGGCTCAGAATTACCTTTTTTAGGAGACCCCTCGGAATGTGAAGTCGTTCCTAAAAGGTATTTTGCAAAATAAATCAAAGCAGAAGGAGTTAAGGAAACCAAGAAATACTGTAGACACTTTGGTTTTAATATCCACGTGCATTTTTAATACATTTCTAGCAGCATGACACAAGACCTTAGCTCCAATGCATCTCATGCTTGACTGTGTGGTCAGTGGTCACCTCACAGCCACCAGGCACAGAAAGGCATGCAGGGCAGACCAGCACGGTCAGGGAAAGAGCATGCAGTCTCACACCCCTGCAGTGGGATCTCCAAAACACTGCGGTATCACTACT
Source organism: Lepisosteus oculatus (assembly GCF_040954835.1). Taxonomy (NCBI): domain Eukaryota; kingdom Metazoa; phylum Chordata; class Actinopteri; order Semionotiformes; family Lepisosteidae; genus Lepisosteus; species Lepisosteus oculatus. Next base: position 5,189,581 of record NC_090700.1, on the reverse strand, counting down.
GCTCCCTACTGAATCATGCCGATTACTGAAAGGAAAGCACAAACGCCAGGTTACTGACTACTTCAAAACCGCTTTTCAATGCCCAGCTGCCCTCAGCCATAAACAGACAGCAGCTCCGATTAGGTTCACAAATGAAAGATCCACACAGCACGGCCTACCTTTCTTAGTCCTCCCTACAGCGAGGCAAAGAGAAAGGAGAGAGGAGTCAGGAGGAATCGCGCAACACTGAGAAGGGACGTGAGCAGACCACAGCACTAACCCAGTGCCCCAGCACGAGAGCCATGTTCTCACCTCAACACAGGAACTCAAGCCAGATGTGTATAATGAGGCACCCTACAGCCTGTAAGAAGCTGAAACCTTTGACAGCAATATCTGGAAAATGCACACAAACCAGACCAAACTAGGAACATCTGATCAAAGCCTTATTCCCTTTTTTTCTGCTTTACCTGGAATTCGTGCATCAGGGACACATTCCAGATGGCGTTGCGCTTTACAACTGGGCTGGGCTTCACCAGTGCAAGTGTGTCCGAATATTGAATGAAAAACAACCCTACTCCCGCGGGTCCACTCCCGCACACCGGGTGGAAAGCGGAATCTCCCAGAAAGCCCTTTGGCACGGCTGGGCCACTGCCTCTCACCTTTGTGCTGTCGGCGGGAGTCCAGGTCTTTGGAGGACACGGTCAGGTTGCGGGGCAGGACGCTCCCCCAGCTGGAGCTCTGCACCAGGGGCAGGTGAGACTGCGGACAGGACAAGGCACCGCGCGGTCAGAGACGGTCAGCCGGCCACCACTTCTGCCGCCTCTCTGCCACCCTTCGCTCCTTGAGATAGGAGCTGCAGCCTTTTATTCTAACAAGCTTGTGTCATTTATACAGGAGCACCAAAACAGGCACCAAAGACAAGAATCTACATCTTACATCTTCAAATACAAAAATATGAACTCTTGATAACATCAGCATTGAAAGAATTGACTGGTTTTCCATGGATGGGGTGCCCTTTGCATTGAGGAAAGAAAAACATGGGAATCCCAGTTGTTTTGGCTTTCTTTTTAAAATTCCGTGTTGGACAATATTCAAATTATGTTGTTAAGACAATGTTTCTGGCCCCTTGCAGAGAAGGCACAGTCACAGTGGTTTTCTTATTTTATCACGGACCTGACTGGACCCCAGTGAACAGCACATTGCTTCATACTCAAAACATAACATTTGAAAGACGTTTGTGGCGGGATCCGAGTATTTGTACAGCATGTAGAAACTACATCCTCCAACGGAAAGCTCTACTGTGTTCACAAAGATAAGGAAGACCACAACCGATAGAGAAAGGTTCCAATACATGTTGACCGTAGACTTATGATACAAAAACCTCAACCCGCTGTTCCCTGGGACGATGCCAAGCAAATCAGCTCAGCGGCACGGCTGGGCAGCGTACACCAGCAAGCAGCCGAGAGTCTTGCGGATCAAATGCTCCTCAGCGAACACAGCGAGCACAACTAAGATGCGCAGCGTCTCAGAACGTGCCTCCGCCACGCCCGCGGTTACCCACCACACCCACCTTGGGATTGGCGCTGCGCCCCAGGGTGGAACTGCTGAAGTGGGCCGACGTTGCCAGGGAGCTCTTCTTCCTGGGCAGCGTGTCGCTCTGGTGCGTGCCCTCCTTGCTGGACTTCTTCCTCTCTTCCAGCACCCGGAAATGCTGGAAAAAAGCGCAGGGAAGCAAAGTCACGGCCTTTTAACTGCGTACCTGCCAAGATGCACTTGTCACACTTGCGGAGACACACCGGGTGTAAAACAGTCACGGGAATCGGTCCCCACACTGCCTATCTGTACATGAAAGCTTCCCCTCTTGAATAAACCCTGTAGAATGGACTACTACGCACAGCACAACATAGTACAACAGGAATGAAGTCTTGGATCAACTTGTTACCGTAACCTGTACGTCATGCATGGCCCTGACACACCTTTCTGATAAAAAGCGAGCGTTTGTATTGGCTCCGGTACAATCTGGTTACATCCTGTGCCCTTTTATTTGGCCGGGAAAGCAAGCAGCCTATAATGGAACACTAAGGCCAGGGGCCAACACTACACAACAGTCCTGCAGGTAATGGAAGGACCTCTGGATCGTCATCATCATCCACTGAACTGGAGCACGCTGACTGGGTGAGAACTGCTCTTTACCTGCCTGTGCCGGCGGTGCTTTTTGGCTGGAAGTGGTGGAGGAGGAGGAGTTTCAGGTAAAGGTGAAGGGTCAACATAGGTGACCATGACCTCGGGCCAGTGCACTGAAGGGGGCTTGGGGACCGGACGAAGAGAGTGAGGGCGAGAGGAGTCAGGTTGAGGAGAGAGGGAAGGAGGAGGGGCACCTCCAGAGTTCACAGGCGAAGAGTGAGATGGCTTTAGCGAGAGAGAGGGGAGAGAGGAGAAATTGGCGGAGAAAAAAAGCAAGCAGAAGTGAGTGTGTGTAGATTCAAAGCAGGCACACTCCGTACACGCTGCAAAACTCTGCCTGACAAATCGTTTCTGGAATACGGTGTACAGCTCACAATCTCAGAAGTAACAGCTGACATTCTTAGGGAATCCACCAGCCTCCTACTCACTGTGACTGAATTCACCTCCCGTCTGCAGGAAACTTACAAGTGGAGCTGGACACTTCTCCACAGAGTTTACCCACGCATCCAAGACAAAATACAATACATCACTTTTGACGGTCCTCTGCTTCTGCTGCATACAGTAAATCACATATCCTACACTGAAAGCTAAACGCAATCAGTCTGGGCTGATGACAATGAGACACTCAACGGGCTGAAACACAATCTCCTTGGGTGCAGACATGGGGACTGCAGTGTACCCTACACTGTCGGTGAGCAGCTCTGGAGGTGTAGATGAACCTCACTCCCTCATTAAAAATAAATAGCTATGTCTTTTCTAAAATGCACCTGACATGTGCTCTTTCAACAAAACATCATTTTGCCTAATTTGTTCAGTTATAAGTAGGTTCCTGGCCCAGTCTGGCAGGCGGTCTGGGTCAGGAACGAGAACCCCCAGGGTCTGGGAGGTTGAAGATGCCGAATGTGATAAGAGAGCTGTAAGCTGCAGCTCACACCCCATGAGATCACCAGCTCAGTCTCAGAGACTGTGCTTGCCAGGGTTCCCTGTTCCAGGAGACTACAACCCTCATCCTACCTGACCCCTCTCCCTGCCTGACCTATGACCCACAAACCACTGAGCCTCGTCCCGACTGACCTCTGACCTCCGAACCACAAACCACTGAGCCTCGTCCCGACTGACCTCTGACCTCCGAACTGCAGAGCCCTGCCCCGCCTGGTTTCCCCCTGCACTGACCCTGAAGTAGAACAATGCGTCTGGTGGAAATATCTACATTAAGTAACACACAACAAAAACACTAGAACCGTTTTAGCACGTAGAAAGCTGGCGCAGAAGTCTTCGATACAATATGTCCTATAAGACATGGATGAGCCGCTCAAAAAGGAAACCACCTGTGAGCTGCCCACCCTGGATGACTGTTACTTCACCATTTCAGAGCTGCAGCGAAGCAGATCTGACTGTTCAAACACAAGCACACACACACACTCTAACTACAGTGCCCAGGCCCTTCCACAACCACACACACCTCTTCCTCTGGGGCCTGTGGGGACTGCGATGGGGCAGGACCCTCTGGACTGGGCTGAGAAGGGGAGGGGGGCCCGGACTGCCCATAGAGCTCATTGATCTCACTGACTGTCACATAGCCCTGGAGGAAGGAAGCAGGCAGGGGTGTCAGAGAACAAGCACAGGCCGCACAGGGCGATGACAGACAGGCAAAAAAAAAAAGAGAACAAGACATTAATAAACTGGCATTCCAGGAAAGTTAGCATGGTGAGTCTGCCGCACAACCATATCGCGAAGGAATTAAGACGCCCTTGCACAGTAGTCTTGCGATTGCAATCAGGATCAGGGTTTATCAGATGCAGGATCTTCTGACAAATTTTGTGATGCAGGAAAGCAGTCATTTAGGATTGCTTAATAGTAAATCTACCCATCTGTCTGCAGCAAGTTATGCAAAATTAAAACAACAAGCCTCAGATGCCAAAGCTGAACTGGCTCGTACAGGACTCTGCCTTGCCTCCCTGCCGTGAAGGAGGGCTCTGATGCGGACAGGAAGAAGGGAGGAGCCAGAAGGTCTTCCAGCAGGAACAAGCTTCCTTTAATTCTTCTGGAATTCTGCTTACTGGCTGTTTCATGTCACCGATAATCGGGACCAATAACCGAGTCCCAAGCAAAAAAGGCAAAACAAAACAATGTACAGAAAACCAAGAGAAGGGAGATAGGAGAAAGAAAAGACACAGATTGCTCGCAGCTGAAGCATAAAGGGCACTAGCAGAGGACTCAGGGAGGGCGTCTGTGGGCTGGTCACACGGTAGGGTCAGTCAAGGTGTTAGATGGTCAGCGTTTCACTTAGTCCGTCAGTGAGACACTGGCCAGCCTCAGCAACCTTCTGGATTATCGCGCAATCTGGAAGGGCAGCTCAGCCTGGCCGTGCGTCGGGGGCACGCCACACGCAGACAGCACAGTACCTCCGCTCTCTTAAGGGGAAACGAAGACAGGAAAGAGGAAAGAGCCAGCAGGTCAGCCTGTAGCAGAGGCAGGGGTGTGTGGGGAGGGCCGCTGCCGGAAAGCCTGCACACATCAGCAAGCATGGAGCAGTCCTGGGACGGACAGAGAAAACCCAGGCTGTGAGGACGCCCTCCGGAGCACCAGCACAACGGCACCTTCATGTCTCGGGATTGAAAGCGTGGAGATCGCTCTACTGCTAGTGTTGCACACAGAGGACACGCACGCTGGTCAGATGCAGAGCTGTACGTATGAAAGCACTGATGGGGACCACCTACAACAGCACCACCAGGTTACTCTAAGACAAGGAGAGGCAAGCACACGACACAGGACACTTCTTCTCAGCGCAGGAGGTTGGGACAGACAGCTTGTTAATTGTTTCATAATTAATTTAATGCACTAGAACCCTGGGCTTGGTATTTGATTGGTAATGCTGCACAGAAAAACGCAGTTTAATTGAAGAGCACAACGCAGGAAATTAGGTAGCGAATAGGCAAAAATAGTATTACTCTCAGTTTCATGTCAATAGATGCCTTGCAAGTAACAATGTGCTTTTCACAGGTGCATGTAATACTATCGTAGCCTCTTTTAAAATGAGACATTAAGACATTTAACACTTAGTAGCTTGGTAGCAGTGAAAGCTGCTTAACACGACCATTCGCTGTACCTCTTTCATACTGTCAGGGCTAACTGGGAACCCCCTGCCTCCGGTCAGCTCCACATACTTCTTCTCCAAATTTGCAAGATTTTCTTTTTCCTGTAGGACAGAAGATAGAAACAGAAACCGTCCGCTTTAGCTCAGTGAACTCCAGGTCTTCTGCCGTCCTCTGCAAGCTCCAAATGTGAGTTTATGGGGAACAACTGTGGCAGGGAAGGTCACACATGACTGTTGAAGACCCCCCCCATCCTCTCCCTAAAGCAGGGCAGCAGGTGGAAAACACTCTCTTCATGAGCAAAATCTAAACAAAGGCTAATATGAGCATCGGGTTTCCTCGCCCCTCATTCTGGGCTTAATTAAATAAGTGTCTTGAGAGCACACATTCCATATTTCACACGGCTGGGCACTGTGGCACAGGATTACTGCACAGTGCCCTTGGTGGGCAACACAACAACAGTATTGCAGAGAAAACTGAGACTGAAGATATTGTAAAAAATGAAGACTACCACTGTCACAGCTCTTCCCAATATCAGGATTTCCCAACCCTAGCCTCAGGTCTCCTGTTTTTCTTTCTTATTAGGCTCTAAATGACCTAATTTAGCCCCTCTTTTTAATTCTAGCTTTTGAGGTATTAAGGTCAAGTGCTTGACAGAGTTGACAACATGCTGCCTACCCTCTGTAGCATCATCAGTAGGTTGTTCTTCTCCTTCAGGAAACTGTCCTTCTCCCACTGGGCTTGCTGGGCAATCTGACTGGACTGTTTCTTCAAGGTCAGCAGCCTTTCCTGCCAATGAGGAACGACGGGGGGCAGATGAAGGGCCCTGCGGGGCAGATCGCTTGCTCCCTGATCCTGGAGCTAAGTCTTCTCTTGCCTTCATTCACTCATCAACACACACACGCACGCTCAAGATCACATTCATAAAACACGTCACTCTGCTACTTCGACAACCGCTTCCAGTTTTTGAAAACAGGAAATGAAATGCGTCAGGGCGAGTGTATTCATCAGAGGAGCCCTGTGGGTAGCCGAGCTGGTCTTTTTCGCCCGCCTTGGCGCCTCGGTTGTTCGTTTTTTCCCTCTCGACAAGCCGGCGCCGGCGCGGTACCTTCCTGGTGACGGCGCTGCGCTGGTAGTCGGCGACCTCGCGCAGCAGCTGCTGGGTCAGCGTCTCCTTCTCCTCGTCCTGCCGGCTCTCCCGCTCCAGCTGCTGGAACTCCAGGTCCTCGAAGCGCTTGGCCTCCACCTCCAGCAGGTCGGCGTCCTGCAGCACAGCCCCAGAGCAGGCGCAGTGAGAGCCGGCCAGACGCACAGCTGCACCTGCGTCAAGCTCGGGCACGCAGCAGGGCCAATGGTGCGGTCAGGCGCCTCACTATTCCCTTATTTTACTGAGCCTAAATAACACTGTAACAGGATCACGCAATATCTTCTTGTCAGTTCCCTTTTGTTTTAAGAAGCTGGAATGTTCTTGGGAGGATTATGCATACATAACGAAGATCCATCCATCCATTGTCTAACCACTTTATCCAGTACAGGGTCACAAGGGGAGCTGGAACCTATCCCTGCTGGCAAGCAACGGGCGCAAGCTGGGGTACACCCAGTCCATCGCAGGGCACAGGCACACACAGGCACACACAGGCACACACAGGCACACACAGGCACACACAGGCACACACAGGCACACACAGGCACACACAGGCACCACCAGGGCCAATTTTTACCAAACCGTATTAATGTACCAGCATGTCTTAGGACTAAGGGAGGAAACTGGAGCTACATAGAGATGATGGTAAACTGAAATTTCGGACATGAAATTTGCTGAATGCGTGGCCAATAACAGTGGAGAAACAAACAGCTGTGGGAAGGCTGCCACAGACATGTTAGCTGCGCACTGGAATAAAATCATCAATTTTTTTTACCAAGGCAATGACTGTAAAAAATGTTGCAAAATGGAGGCAGGCTGCATTATTAATTCAGGCTTGGTACTGTGCAGAATGAAGAAAAGCAGCTGATTTGAAGCAGAAGGACAATTTACAAAGGAGATCGGAAAAACCCTCTTACAATTCACCTTATCAAACCCTTTCTCGTCTCAAGAGTTTCCAAATTTTATCTTCAATCTGGTTATCATTCCATGCGCTCATAATGAAATTCCACAGAAAGGCAAGCGCTGCACACGATAAGGCGTTTGCGAAGAAAGACCACATCAGAGCATCAGAGCAGAGGCTTGTGAAGGGTGAAGGCGTCTGGCCGGCTGCTTATCAAACACAAGGAAGCACAGAGAGTCCAGATGACGCAGACTGGATGCCGTAACCGATCAGCACGGGCACATCTCTCCAGCAGCCAAGGGCCTGACATTCCTGGGTACCTCCTAGCTCCCTTAAAAAAAAAAAGCCAGGCACCCCCTCCCCCCCTCTCTAACCCTCCCGTGTGAGAGCAGCTTTGTTTCTCAGATTCTGTAAGGACACAAACGCAGCCCAGCGGCACTAGAATGCTGCATTTGCGTCTGAGAACATAGAGAAAGCAAAGGCTGCCGCTTGCTCGCGCTACAGTAATTGTGCCAAAACGGACAAAAATGAACAGCCCCGGCAAACAGCCAAGCAGCGGAGGAGGACTACGCTGTGCCCCCTCTTCGGTGCGTCCGCCACATCTGCACAGCCGTAGGCCCAGTGATCCGAGGCGCTGACCCTCCTCTCCCTGTGCCCGGACCACTCTCTCGGACTCTCACTCTACTGACCCTCTTCAACTGCTGCTGTATCTGCTCCCTCATGGACTCAGGACAGTTATCGAGCTGGGTCTTCTGCTCTGTATAAAGCTCCTGAAGTTTCTCTATTTTTTCCCTTTCAGCATCAAGCTTTGCTTTGTCCTATAAAAGCAGAGTAAAAAAAAAAAACAACAACACAGGAGAAAGAATGTCCATGATTAGTGCAAGCTTCAGTAAGCAGGAGGGAGACAGGAGTTAGATGTATTAGTTCAGTGGCCGATACCTTGCTTTGCATTAAAAAAAGGGCACAAAAAACGAACGAAGTCAAAACCGACGGCAGAGGGAGAAGGCACATGAGTTTTAAAGCTTCAGATGAGAATGAATAAAGCAGAGAATAACGCTTTGCGGCACTGGCTGACATTTCTCCCTCCCGCGCACGCAGACCGCAACACAAGAGCCGTACTCAGCAGGGACCACCCTCATCACCAGGGACCACCGGGGAACCCACTCGCTACCTGCTGTGAAAAGACTCCTCGCACAATTTCGGCGCATCTGCAAGAAGTCACAAAATGACACTGCTCGACAAACGTATAACACACAATCAAGAGTTACAAAGGACCAATACCCCGTCTGCCACAACGACTCCTACTCTAAAAGGAATGCCACCACCCCTGCTTTCACTCAGGAGAGCCCAGTGCTACAAGCTTGCATTTTACTTTTACAGTTTTGTGATGTTTATTTACACTGCAAAAGTTTTAAACACTATAATCAGAATGAGAAAGTATATTTATATACGAGCATCAAGAATTTACTCAAAGGCTGTAGCAGTACCTTCTTAGACTACTACAACTTTGGCTGTTACTGAGAGCTTTGTCATTTAACAATCTAAATCACAGATGTAACAAAAAGACGAATTCCTTTATCCCCCATTCAATAAAACTGCTCAATAACAGAGTTCACAATAAAGGCATATTGGTTCATGGGCAAGTGTAATTACTGGGTTTGTGCAAAGATGATGGGATATTGTGAAATTACAGGGGCTTAGTGTGCTTGTGGGAAAGTAAACATACAGGTTCTGGTAAGCTGTGCAGATGACTATGCATGGGGTTTATGTAATGTTATAAACATTACCTTAAAAATAAATGTAAGTACCGTTTGTATGCTTTTTGTAAGTACAGCAGCTTTGATACAAAACAAATTTCTAAGCAATGAAACAAAGAATTATTGTCTTCTATAATCTTCCAAGATAAAACTCTCAATGCATACTATTCACATACAGTCACCACTCAAGTCTATTTGACACGTTCAGGTGCTCCCTGTCATTAACATCCTTTGTTCTACTCTACACAAACAAGAAGAGTATAAAAGGAGACTTTTTTGTACTTCCAAACATAGTTCTACCACTTTTCACTTAGTTTTAATGGCAATCTTCTACCAGAATCTTGGCCGTTTCTTTTCACGGCCGTTTCTGTCCAAAGAAGAAAAACCACCGAGAGGAACAGAACAATGTTGTTACTGTTGCTTCATGACTATGCAGTAGCCAAGAGATGGTAAAAGTCCATTTCTCATCTGACTTCCGAGTTTCCATCAGAGTGGGCACAATCCACTCCAAGAAGAAAAGATGTATATAAAAAAAGAAAAACGAATGCAAATTTTTCCTTACATATTACAGCACAGTATTAAACTACATTTTTCCATGGACAACTGCACAATGATATCGGGTTATTAAGAGCACCACTGATACCAGCACAATCCTTGTATGCCAGAGGACACAGGTGGAAACTATGTGTAAGTGCATTTAAAAGGAGGAGACACTTATGTACCCAAAGGGTTCTGGGATTATGGAACAAGCTACCCAGCCATGCTCTTGAACCTGATACCCTGGCTTCTTTCAAGAAAAGGTTGGATGGGATTAATTAGTTCCTATCAAACAGGATATATGGGACAAGTGCCCTCTCATTTGTAACATTATGTTCTTACATATTTCAGCCCCCAAAGTCTTTTCAAACCTAAGAGGCCTCCTGCTCTATTCCTTTGCAGAAACTGCTTCTCTAAAGTAAATACCAGGCCCTCCTGCAGGAAACGGAACATGACATTCAAACATCAATCGCCACGTTAAATTCACATTTTTCTTCTTAACACAAAAAGGCCACCAGGTAGTGCATAAATCAGAGGTCCCTTTGCAAGTCATTCAATACATTTACGTAACATCGGAGGTTGTTTTGTTTCCCCGTTTTTTATCAAACGCAGGCTCAGCGGACAAGGCCCAGAGCTATCCTTCAGACTCTTCAGCAGGGGACCCCTGGTCTCAGGCAGCTGTGAGTGTGCTCACAGCTCAGTGCGAGGGACAGCGGCATGGGCACCGCGGCTCGGGTTTCGGACAGCTGCCCACGTTAACAAGAGACTCCGGAAACTGCCCTGCACACAGGTGCCATTTCGGCCCCAGCTTGCTACTTGTTACTTATATTTACTACCGAGAACCCTGGAAATAGATGTCTGGCATTCTCCTGAACATTAAAACACCTCTAAGGGTTCTTTCCGTGCTTGAGGTTGTCTAGCAAGACATATTAGGCACTCTATTGCTGTAAAGCAGGGGTACAGTGGGCTTCTTCATGATCCTGCTTTTCTTTCTATCTGTCAAACACTACTGAGCAACTCAGTTCAAAGTACTAGTTCTTTCCCTAAGCTTCAGCGTAAGCTGGATCAGTGCTGCACGACCAGAGCTATGCAAGACCCACCCTGTGAGATCCCACACCACTGAGGTGTTTCGGACACTGCAAGCTGGAGAATTGTCAGCTCTTGCACCAAGAAGAGCTCAGCAGTACAAAATCTCCACATGCATTTCAAGGAGAAGACAGCTCAGAGGTCTGTTGTCTAAACAACAGAGGGGCAGAATCAAAAATCTTTAAAACCCCTGAACGAGTAGTGACATGCCAGCCTGCTCCTCCTCCCCCCTGCCACTCCTGAGCCCGTTACCTTCAGCTTCTCCGAGACGCTGCTCTTCTCGATGTCGGCGATCCTGGCGTTCAGCTGGTCCAGCACCTCCTTGTCGTGCTGCAGCTGGGCCGACTCGGACTCCTGCTCGCCCTCCAGCAGGGCTTTTTCCATGTCCATCTGCAGGAGAGGGGGCATCGCAGGCGTGAGGCTGACAACACGGCAGGGCTGGGAGACATGGGAGGAATCAGCCCTCCCCTCACCTCGTCCTGAACCTCGCAGGCAGGCCTCCCCGCCTCCAGCTTGGTTTGGGCAGCCAAACACCATTCTGGGAGCTGCTGGTGTGCAGCACGCTCGAGCACAAACTGACGCCCCGGTCACAAATCTCACTGCTCCGGTGGTAGTCAAGGAGTGTGAGTATGCAATTACATTTCCCCCTAATAAACACGGCTTTTTTGTTCCAGTATTTTTGAGAACTGGAAGTTTATTATTCAAATGGATCAAAGAAAAGGTACATCCTCCACACTGTTCCTATATTTTTGTTACCAACAGAAACTTGTAAAAGGGGCCCATGTTGAATGTCAACGATACTGCAGAAACACATGAGCAACTTTATACCTACAGAACAAAAACAAGGCTATGCTCTGTTAGGTCTCCAAAATAACTGCAGAAAATGAAAAGACAAGACTCCTACGGACTGTTTCTTTATAAAAGGTTTATGCACATTGCAAAAAGTTCTCTCCAGTATTTTATTCAGGACACAAAGCAACACAGGTACCGAGAGCCGACAGAAAATGAGGCTGTCCTATGACTTGGTCTGCTAGAAGCTCTTAACAGTCACAAGAAACTCCTACTCCTTCCTTTCTGTGTCCCAGTAGTCTTCTTCTGTACGGACAAATCTCATCTCCATGTGTGTGCTCAACTGGTTTATCATGTTCAGTAACACCCTACGGTGGCCCAGGAGGACGAGTATAAAAACGGTATCTGCACCTCCGCTCACACTTCATCATCCCGCTCCTTGAATCAGCCAGGCCCACGGACGCTAATGGAGAAAGCACGCCTGCCGGGACCTGGAGATGCAATGCCTGCCAACACAATCCAGGACAGTTGCACTGCACACACTCACACAGCTGGGTGGCCCGGATTCATCACTCGCATTCATCATCAAAAGGAAATAGCTCCAGCTGTCCGACGTGCGTTACAGAGTAACGGCCTCTGTACTAAAGAGTTGACTGACTGAGGTAATGACCTTGTGTAGACAGATCGTACCCTCCCTGACTGACTACAGTAATAACCTTGTGTAGACAGACTGTACCCTCCCTGAACGACTGTAGAAATAACCCTGTGTAGACAGACCGTACCTCCCTCATTGACTCCTCCATTTGGTTGTCCAGGTCTTTGATCTTCTGCTCAAGCTCCTCCAGGTTGTTTAGTACCTGTATCCTCTCCTCCTCGATGCGGGTCACTTCCTGATTCCGGTTCTCATTCTCCGGTGGCTCTGAGGTCTGCTAATGACAAGACAGAAGATCAGGAGCCAGCTGCAAGCAGAGCAGGACGTGGAGTCTAACCTCAAGTTCTCCAGGAGGGAGGGTGGAACACACCACAATTAACAATGTTTGATGCAATAGCTATTCCAGAATTTGCACCGTTCACAACCCCAATGTCAACCTGACGTACAGCTCATGAACCCCAAAACAGGCTCACAAGAATGATCGAGGGGGTACTGGGATGCAGTGGCAGCAGCATGGAGCAGTGGTCAGGGTTCTGGACTCGTGACTGGAAGGCTGCAAGTTCAAATCCCACGGGAGCCGCCGCTGGTGTGTCCGTGAGCAAAGTGCTACTCCTGAATTGTTGGATCAAAGCATCAGGCAAATAAACAGGAATAGGAAAATAGAGGGCAATCTAGAAAGTAATGGAAATGTTCAGTTTGCAAGGTCAGGCAGATGTTCTGTAGGAGAAAACCACTTTCAAACAAAGCTTTCAATAATAAATGCAGCATGATAAAAGTATATACATTTTATGTAAAAAGTCGCATTGGATCATTCAAATAACCAACGCTTACATTATATGCCTAGCTTCAGTTCCGCCACTGCACAATTCATGTTAAACTCAGCAGGGAGCACAAGTTCAGCACTATATTGAGTTTCACTCAGCCAATATGGCCAGATTTACAGGCGTATTTACACCTACCTCATCAGGTTTCATTCATTAAAGTTCAGGGCACGAATAATAAAGCGATCCCTCCCAGCCACCCTGCGGTGCCTCGGACTATTTCACCACCTATCGGTTTACACACATTGAGCTTAAAAGAAAAGTCTCCTTTAAATTAAACTTTCTACACAATCATTTTTCACTGGCACCGTTTTATGGGCCATGAAAAGAGCTCTGGATCTTTTTAAAGCAATAGCTCACAGCGTTATGCGCACACAGGAAAACAAGTCAAGCAAGATGAATGTCACACACACTCTGGAGAATGCAATGCTCATTTCAATAAACCCAATTTAACAGCACGCAACAGGCTTCTCTAGGGGAGGACACAGCGTTCACGAACTGCACTCGGTCTGAGGGAACAGTGGAATAGAGCACTGTGCTGACAGGGAGTGGGGAAAAGACACGGCCAAGTCGGAGTTATTCCTTTCCAACTGCACCGTTAAAATACCTTCCCCACCAGCTCAGTTTCACAGGGCGACTGCCCGGCTCCCTTCAGAGAACGTCTCGCTGCCTACAGAGACTCCAGTAGAGGGACAAGCTGGACAAGGCAGCGTTCCAACTGATTTAATGTCGATAGCTCGCTGGATAGTCAAAGACAATTTTATGAATCTTTGAAAAGTAAAAAAGAAAAAAAGTAGCAAACTACAATTAAAAGATAGATGGCTAGATCATTGTTAATTAAAAACAGTATCTTGCCTATCAAAGTCTTTCTACTACAACATTATTTGCTTTCTAGTATATTTAGAGTACATTTTGACTCAGATACTGTATATTTTGCAAGCCAGGCAGAAGGATCAAATGAATTAACACAGGACTATGTGCGACACCTGATAAGATCTGATAGTTCAATGGAAAGTTCAAGCGTATTACGGTATATTGAAACTAATTCACTTCTGCAGTAAAGATCTATTTTTTTTTCCAGGTGGAATGTGTTTCGCAATGTCACAGCTATTAAAAAAATCCCCTTCCTAACCTCTGCAAGGAAGTTCCTTAAACAGAAATTTCACATTTTGGTCAGCACTGGATATGGAATATGCAGAAACCTGCCAGCTCAGATCAGACTCTCTTCGCCAGGCTGCTCTCCGACACGACTGTGCTTGCTTGTTTGTTTGGCGACGGGCTGACACCAATCAAACGCAGATGGAAAGATATCGGCGCGAGCTCACGCGTGCCAGCACCAACAACGGAGGAGCAGTTCAATGCAGCTCAGTGCAGTTCAAGTGAGAGGAGCCACAGACTGTTACACAGCACCTTGCTGTGCCTCATACATTTCAAGCTTGCTACCTCATTAAAATCATTTGCATTTGTCATTTGCACTTTTCAGCATCAGCAATACGATCTGCGCCTAAACCTGGAAAGGAACAAGTAATAGGTTTATTCCCTGCTGAAAAAAAGAAGGAAGAAAACACAACGTTTCGGCCGTGGAGCCTTCTTCAGGTGTAAGAGAGACTTCATACCTGAAGGTGTGTGTCTTCACACCTCTTGATCGGCCTCTCTTTCTGTCCCCTGCTCCCACCTCTCGCTCCTCCTCTCTCCCAGCCTTTGTTCTCCCACTACATTACCTTTGCCTACTGCCTTGTCTCTCTCACACCTGAAGAAGGCTCCACGGCCGAAACGTTGTGTTTTCTTTCTTCTTTTTTTTCCAGCAGGGAATAAACCTATTACTTGTTCCTTTGCAGCCTACGCATGCTGACGCAGCGACCCACCTGAACTACCAAACCTGGAAAGGACAACGTTGCTCTGTAATGGGAGCAGTGTGGGTTGCTGTTCACCAGCAGCGGTGAGGTAAACCTACCTTGTTGGTCCTGAGGAGATGCGGAGATGATCCTGAGCTCCTCAGAGACCCACAGGGGGCCCGCGCCTCCTGCAGTCTGGAGGGCTGGAGCTGATGGTCCACGCTGCCGCCGTACTGTGGGCCCAGGGATCGGGAGAAGTCCCTGGGCTTGGCTGGGCTGCCGTTCCCCTGAGCCAGGGGGCTGTCGGAGAAGAGGGATTCCTCATCGGACAACTGCAGCTTCTCCAGCTCCCTGCTGATCTTCTGCAGGTCGGCCACGGCGGTGCCCGCGGGCTCCCGGTCGGCTCGGCTCAGCTCGGAGCACAGGCTGAGGATCGTCTCCAGGCGCTGTCGCTCCTGGGAAAGGCACAATCACACCTGAGGACAGGAGCTAGCTGGGGGAGAGCGGTGGGGGCACCGGCACGGTCTGTCAGAGCCATGTTCTTCCATGCAGAGCCCACATTCTACGGCCCTGTAGTGCATCATGTGCAACGCGTCCAGCACTAACCCTGACATTGTTTTTATAAATGATTACACTCATCATTACACTAGGGCGGAGTTCGGGCACTGTGGCTGAGGATCTGCGCCTGTGGCTGGGAGGTTGCCAGTTCAAATCCCACAGCCGGCAGAAGAATCCTACTCCGTTGGGCCCCTGAGCAAGGCCCTTAACCCCAGCTGCTCCAGGGGCGCTGTACAATGGCTGACCCTGCGCTCTGACCCCCAGCTTCTCTCCCTGTCTGTGTCAGGGAGCTGGGGTATGCAAAAAGATGAATTCCTAATGCAAGAAATTGTATAGGGCTAATAAAGTGATGTTATGTTATCATCGCGCTAGGCAGCTCGCCAGTGATCTCAGAGTGCCCTCTTACACATGTGACATGGTGTCCTTTAACACTTAAAGAGGTCATCCAGAAAAAAACAGCAATATGAAATAACCGAGGGCTGAGTGAAGCACCTGAACAGCACACGGGAGGTACAATGCACAACTACAACAATGACAGCAGAGCAGAACATGTCAAGGAAAAAACAGCCGTAGAACAGCATAGAAACTAGCCTCACTGTAGCACCTGAAAATAAGAGCTGGCAAGGAGAAAAGCAGTGTTCTCCGATGCTGACTGCCTTTATCTCCTCCAAAGGGAAACACCAATAGGAGTGACCTGAGGGTTTTAACACGATGAAAGGCCAGGCACAAGAGAAAGCACCCCTGTATCCATATCCGCTTCCACCCAAGCCCAAGACTGGCGGTTTCCTCATGGTCATCCATCCTGCCATGCCATATGGCACTGTGGGAATTTCCCCATGATGCTTTGGTGCCACACTCGTTCCTATTCAACAGGACGGAGCTGGCTGGAGGCACTGAAGGGTGTGAGGATTTTTCAAGGGTTAGGACTCGTCACCCCAACATTTCGCTGTCCAAGGAGAAAATCCACTTAGACACTGGCATGACATTCTAAGAATTTTTGGTCACTTTTTTTAAACCTGCAGTATAAGTATAAGTATGCAGTATAAATATGGAGAGCCCAAGTCAGAAAGCTATGGAGAGTTGTGCAGCTCTTGGGAGTGTCCCAAATAGCTGTGCAAGCTAAACTACACCAGTTTACTAAATGGCCTGACAGCACTGTGAACGAGTAAATTAGTAAATCAAAGGTGTATGGGAAAAAATAAATCCATCAAAAACAGAACTAAACAAAACTAAATTGAACTCTGAATAACAAAAGATTAAGTTCAACATTTCAACATCTTAACATTTTCGAAATGTCCTATATAAAGTATACTACCCTTCCAAAATAAGTATTAGTAAGATTCTTGGATGCACCACAGCTGCAACAGATCACAAAATTCAAAATGTAACACTTCTAAGGTTAAATCTCATATTTGTTTTTAAAAGTCCCAGAGAGCTACTGGAATGCCTGCAGTTTTTCTTCCTCTGCAACAATGTTATCCACTTCAGAAACAAAAACATTAACCCCTTCTTACATCTCTTCCAGCTGAGTGTAAGGACCGTACAGGGGATTATCAGGAAGCAGAGACCAAAACCCAAAGTCTTCTGGGGGTTTGAAAGGTCCTCCTGCTTTATGTTTTCCACCATTTCTCCACACTTCCAGGGTTCTAAGGGTGTCAGGTCAACAGCTCCTGACAAAGACGTGTGTGAATAATTCCCACCACATTTCAGCAGAGCAGAAAAACACCCATTAAAAGCCTAAAAATACATGCCAGTAAATCACGCCAGTCCTTTGAAGGCTCTCATGTTGTTTACAGATGGGCTGCTTGCTTAATGAGGCACCCGCTTCGGACCAGCACAAAGGACAAAGCCCGAGCCTACCGAGGACAAGACGAGAACTTCCAGAGCCTGGTCCTCCCGTGCGGCCCGCCACCTGCACCCCTGCACACCTGGCACCTGCGCCCCCGGGCACCTGGCGCTGCGCGGGCACCGACCGACCTGAGCCGAGCGTCACGCCCGCCGCCGTACTTACCCTGCCCTCGGACCCGGGGCTCAGCGGCAGGAACCGCATGGCCACGACCTCGCCTCGCGCGTTAATCACTATGCGGATGAGCAGGTAGGGGTCGGTCTCGCCCGTGTCACCCAGGGTTTTTGGCGAGGGGCGGCTTCAAAAAAATCACGGACGATAAGGCCAAAAATATATAGATATATCTTCGAAAAAAAGAAACCCTCCAGCCAACGACACCCCTTTCTACCTCGGACTGACGCCTCCAGGACAAAAGCACATGCCGGCCGGCTAGCGTGGTGCATTAGCAATCGGGCAGTGACACGCCGGATTACATCTGTGAGCAACTGGCCGCCGGAAACTCAATATTATCGAAAACACATTCGGCATCTCGGCAGATAGGAAATACAAATATAGGAGCGCAGTGATTTAATCCTTCCGCTTTCTACTCCACACTCCACTGTCCTAGCGGAGCCGAATAACTCCTGCGGGATGTGCCGAAGCAGATTCCTGGCTAATGTTCAGATTGGGGGGGGTTGGGGGGGGGGTAGGGCTATCATGTGTTTCCAACAAATAACATACAAGGTGATGGCTTTAAATCTCCTCTTCCACGTTTAACCACTGCACCCAGAGAGTGTCCTTCTTGTCTTACTATCTGGTTATTCCCCCAATATCTTCTGAATAATCACCTTCCCCCCTTGTACCTCAACTGCAGAGGCAAGAGCAAAACTATTGCTTTGCACGTGACTGACTGCATCATCGATGCAGCGTTCGTTTTCCGTTTTCCCCGGAAATTGTGATTTCCCATTGAACGCCCAAATCACAGAATGCTCCCTTTGTGGATTCTGGATCTGGAGAGAAGAATGAGCTTTACCAGGGATCAGAGATAAGAGAGGAAAAGATCTTCAGTCAACGTCCATCTGCTGAGACATTCAGACCGCAGAGCGACGACGTGCCAGGTGGAGGAGAGAACTACAGAAACAGCTGTATACTCCGAAATCCTGAATGTTGCCTCTGGACCTCTGGAGCTCTCGGTAGCTCAGCTTGTGGGTAAGCTGCAGGACATGGGAATGACGAGCCTCCATACTGATTTTATATCAGGGCTCTCACACCCCCGAGAGGGCTGGCTAGGACTCCCACCTGGCAGACTGACAGGCTGAAAACTGAGCCCAGGCAGCAGAGAGCAAAGCTGCTGCTCGGCCATTAATCCGTTGCATTGCGCTGTGCCGAGAATTCAACAGAATATTTTGTCAGGCTGATTACTGAGCAGAGAATCCAACGCTGAGTACTTCATAGCCCTATTTTTAGAACAAGAGCCCATGGGGGTCTGAGTGCTGGTCCCAAAAAATCCTTAAAAACGCCTAATAAATCTCAACGCTTAAAACAAGAGACGGCGACGCCACTGCGAGCGCAACCGGTCTTTTCCCAGAGCCACACACGTAATAATAATAATAATAATAATAATAATAATAATAATAATAATTGCTTACACTTATATAGCGCTTTTTCTGGACACTCCACTCAAAGCGCTTTACAGGTAATGGGGATCCCCTCCACCACCACCAATGTGCAGCCCCACCTGGATGATGCGACGGCAGCCATAGTGCGCCAGATCGCTCACCACACATCAGCCCTCAGTGGGGAGGAGAGCAGAGTAATGTAGCCAATTCATAGAGGGGGATTATTAGGAGGCCATGATTTGGTAAGGGCCAATGGGGAATTTGGCCAGGACACCAGGGTTACACCCCTACTCTTTACGAGAAACACCCTGGGATTTGTAATGACCACAGAGAGTCAGGACCTCGGTTTTACGTCTCATCCGAAGGACGGTGGCTGCTTTACAGTATAGTGTCCCCGTCACTATACTGGGGCATTAGGACCCACATGGACCGCAGGGTGAGCGCCCCCTGCTGGCCCCACTAACACCCCTTCCAGCAGCAACCTTAGTTTTCCCCAGGAGGTCTCCCATCCAGGTGCTGACCAGGCTCACAGTGCTGAGCTCCAGTGGGCTGCCAGTGGTGAGTTGCAGGGTGATATGGCTGCTGGCCATATCAGAGCTTACCAGCTTACGTAGAGCTTACCAGCCTCTCCACCTCCTGCTCCCGAAGCCGCTCGTCCCTCTGCCGCTGGTGGTAGTCCCGGAGCTCCTCCTTGCCGCTCAGCGAGCTGATGCTGCTCTTGCGCTCCCGGAAGGGCGGCGGCTGAGCCTCGGGGCCCCCCCCCCGCGGGCCCCGCGCGCCGCCCCTGCCGGAGGACAGCTTCCGCTCCCCCAGCTCCGCCCAGCAGCCCAGGGAGCCGTTCCGGTCGACGTCGGAGGAGGAGGAGGAGCCCGAGGAGGTGAGGCTCATCTTCTTGGCCACCCGGGGGCTGGTGGGGACGCTGGAGGCCGCGGAGACGTCCGCGCCCCTGTCCGGGGAGCCCAGGCCTGGACGACATGGCTTGGACGACATGGAGACGGAGAAGACCTCCCCTTCCGCGGCGCCGTTGGGGGAGGACTCGGGGGCAGGGGCCCGGCTGTGGCTGTCCAGCGAGCGCCGAGGGGGCAGGGTGAGAGGGGCCACCTGGCTGTCCGTGGACTTGTAGAGCCGGGGCAGCGAGCGGCTGTAAGCCCCCATGCTGCTCAGGGAGCCCCCCGAGTACTTCCTCTGCCTGGGGCCCGAGTCCGGGCCCACGTCCCCGGCCCGCCCCGGCCTCCCGGGCAGCGCCGGGCTGTCCTGCAGGTTCAGCCTGCGGGCCAGGCGAGGGCTGGACGGCATGCTGGCCGGGCCGCCGCTGCCCGCGGGGGGCAGGGACTCCCCGGCGCCGCTCCCGTTCCACATGGAGAGGAGGGACCCCCCCCCGGGCGCCCTGCGCCCTTCCACGGCCCCCGAGAAAAACACGCTCTCCTGGGACTTGTGCCGGGGGCTGGACCGGGAGTACTGCAGCAGCTCGGCCGGGCCGAGGGACCAGTCGCGCTCTCTGGGGTGCCCGTCCGCCATGTCCGGCCCGGGCGCGGCCCGCTGCCGTGGCGACGGGGGCGGGCCGCTGGAGAGGTGCGCGGGCAGTTTGGCGGAGAGCGGCGGGCGCTCCGCGGTGCAGTGCCTCAGCGCCCCGGTCCAGCCCTGCTCCAGGCAGTGGGGGCCCGAGGGCGGCAGCGCGCTGGGGCTGACGGGCGGAGAGTGGGACAAGGAGAAGTAAGAGGGGGCGTAGTCCCCATTGGTTCGGCAGATGGCGTCCACAGCCAGCCTCCTCCTCTGCAAAGTGTCCACTATGTCCTGCAGGTCGCTCCCGGCCCGGCCTGACCTTGTAGTTCTCAGACTGGAGCTGCTCTGGCCAAGGCTGTACTCACCCCCGTATTTTAAGTAATCTGGAAGAAAAAGAAACATTTTCGAATCGTGCACTGTTAAGCAGAACCAGTGTCCTGTCCTGGCAGCAATCTGCTGCAGCCCCCAGACTCGTGTCCCTTGTGCACAGAGCCGCATCTTGAACCAGTTTACAGCGCAGTGCCAGGCACAACACCGGAAAACCCTTCCTAAAAACAACACGTGCCCGTGGCGGTCAAGAACAGCTGAGTCAAGAATGAAAGAGCGCTGAATCCCATGTTTTCATAAACCTTTCCACTCCCCCCCCACATCAAAACAAGCCCGGAGACTTCAAAAGCAGCTGGATGCCATCCCCCAGCCGAGCGCCTGCTGATCCCTGTGGGAGAAGGCCAGACTCCATGTGGGAAGAGCTCCACGTCCTGCAACACTGGGCTCTCAACCACTCAGCTAGACCACAGAGACCACCTGGATCGCCTTCCTCTCCACTACAGCTCCCCCTGACAGAGCACTAACCCACAACAGGTACTTGTTAAAGGGTGGGACTGAATGAACACTCTGTCAACATTACCCTAAATTATACCTCTCAAGTATAAGGCAGCATTTAAATAGTCAAAAATCATATCCCTCACTTATTAACTACATTTCACAACGTCCCAGGCACAGCTTTCATGCACGCAGTTCAGCAATTGAAAATAGAACACAATTTGGCTTAACCAACCACACAAAAAGTCCTTCATCACTGCTGTTAAAATCTAGGAGATTTTTGAGGGAAGAAACCCAAAATCAATTCCTTCCCTAGAATCCAAAACCAAGGTCTTAATATTTCAAGATCACAGCTCAATTTATAAATAGATCATTTGTAACCTGCCATCGCTGTCTGCAAAGATATGATTTAAAAAGGAGTTGTAAATACACCTTTGCCTTTACCGGTAGAATCAGCACAAGAGCCTGCAGGTCCTCTGATATAAAGGGAGCAATCTGTTATATAACCACGGCCTTCAGTGAGCTTGTTATCAGGCAGTTAGTTTCCCCCTGCGCCCTGGTCAGAGTAAGCAGTACACACCGTCTTCACTAGCAGTTCTATTCCAGCCCAGTATCCCTCTGGGAATACAAACACGGATTAAAGGAGCGCTCCCACATTCCAGATCTCGGGAATCCACTCCTGCCGACTCTTCCACCAGACAAGCTCTCACTTAATCAAATCCTTAATTTATCTAATGAAGTTGTCTGTTCTGTACATTTTCAGGGCTTTTATCTGCATGCAGCACAGAAATGATAAATTACCTGTAGAAACCACGACACTTGAAAGGACACCTCCGATGTGTTGGAGAGTAACAATGAATCACATTATTTGGACAATTACGCCAGCACCTCAGGACCTGTGGGACGTCCCATCTCACAAGAGCCTGGAAAGGTGCACCACCAGCTTTTACACATAATACACAATGTGCCACAGTCGTGGCTTTTTCCTTTAGAAAACCATTATTTCCCATGCTGTGTTCTAAACCACTCTGTATAATACGACAAAGAAGAACTGCTCTCAGGATTAGGAACAAGAGTTTCAGCGCCGTGTGCCGCCGTAACATTTTTACAACTGGAAACCAGCGTCTGGAAAACTGGAAAAAAATATATATACACATACAGTATATAAAAAACAGGAGAGAAGAATTACCTACGGAGCCAACAGTGGTCACCATCCTTCCTCCCAGTGGACCTTACAGTATCGCATTAATGTCCCAGCTACACCATCAGAAACAGAGGCTCTGGGTGTGAGGCAGGAAGAGTGACTGAGAGTCCCACACCTTATCCCAAGCAGGCAGTCTGATTACTCACCCTGCAGAGTCAGAACTGAGCACCTTCTCCAGACAGCATTAGGTGTGTGACGACACCCCTTAGTCAGCAAGCCTGACTAATGATTAAAATCTTCTAATTTGTGTGTATTATCCCCTCCCCTCCGTTCAGTGGTCACTGAAATTCACAAGCGCTGCAGGAAAAGCAGGACACCAGATGAAGTGTTACAGTGCCCCCTGTCTGTGGTTTTTGCAAACGAGTGTCGCAGTCCCTACAGGACAAGTCTTCGGTTCTCTTCTGGGAGTTAAATGACTTTAAATCCAGTGTGGAGGCCTACAGAACCACAGTCCTGTAGCTACTGTGTTACAGTACATGCAGTAGTTTTCTAGATAGATGGCCCACAATAATCCGATTAGAGGCAAGGTTACAGTTCAGGCGGTCACAGGCTTCACGAAGGAGGAGGTACAGTAAACTGTGAATGAGGACTTCACTGCAATAACTTCAGAACATCAGAGGACAGACATACACTGACCTGTAGAGGTTTTCTGCACTGGTGACTTCCACTGAGTGGCTCCGACAACTACCTGGAAAGATCCTTGAAAAACTCTGTGGTCGTACCCAAGTCTCTGCAAAGATCCAGCTGTAAACAGCCTTATTTCACTCCCTTTTTGTGATAGCTAATCTTATCAGTAGTCAGTTGTGTATTCTCTTGTTGAATTATTTAACAGGTATTTAAAAGCTCCTGTATTGATGCAATGAAAGCCACATAACATGCACACATCTCAGCAATGGTTATCGTTCCCTGACCAGATGATGACTTATTCTAAAAACACTTGGTTTTAATGGATTTAATAAGCGATGTGTTCAAAGAAACCCAGATACAGGCAGCCCTCAACCTGCAATACATGGTGCTCATTTTTTATCTCACAAAGGGTGAGATCTAACTTTCTTTATAATGAATAATCTTACTTATTTATTTATCAAAAGGGTTTAAACAGTCCATCAAAAGACGTGGAACACAAATCGACCTGTGGAGCCTTCGGCACTGGCCCTGACCCAGAGCGCTTGCGATAAGCACTCTCCTCCTCATCCCTGGTCTACTTTCTTTACTCTGCACCAGAAGATTGAAACGCGTGTCTGTTTTATCCTCTTCTCAGAACATAAACATCATCTTCTTTTAATGACAGTGTTAACGCACCCTAGCCACCTACAGGCTGCGCCCTGCTGGGAATTTTGATGACGTTTTCCGAGTCCGTTTTGTTTGGGGCGCTCAGGTTTCCCCCCCCCTCCTTCCCTTTTCCATGACTTTTTTCAGTCCACAGAAAATAAAAAAGGAAATGGGTTTTGCAGTTTTCCCGGTTCCTCTGGAATCCCTGCATTCTGAGACACTGCAGTCTGGACACACGGATTAGGATCCAAGGGCCCCTCACAGAAGGCAGAGCTGGGTTTCTGATTCAGGCATCACATGATCCCTGGATTCCTCATTCCATTCTCTTGTGTAAGCGTTTCCAATACAGTGATTTAATATCCAATGCAGGCTGCGTGCTCTGCCAGTTAGCAGGAAGCACTGTGCTGCTGGGGAGAGATCCAGCGTCCCTCTGCGAACTGAGCTGAACTGAGCAAGCCCACGCTCAAACCAGACCTCACTTTCACAACTTTCACAAACCCACAGATCCTCAAGGGCACTGACAAAGCCAACACAGTAGATTCTCGCGAACGAAGAGCGAAGCGCAAACCGGAGGGCGTAAGTGGAAACGGTGCAGAAGAGAATTTCAAACCCAGGACAGGAAGCACCTCTTAACTCAATAGGTTGTGGGAGTGTGGAACAAGCTACCCTGCCATGTTGTTGAAGTTAGCACCCTGGTTTCTTTCTCAGGAAACATCTGGATGAGATCTTGGGATCAATTAGCTACTAATAACCTCTCTTTTGTAACCCTTCTTATTTCTTTGAAGAAACAGATGTTTGCGTTCGGTGAAACATTTTTAAATGAATTAAAACACAGTTGTGGAGTGAACGCTGGGTATTTAAATGGCTATTTATTCACTTTCAGTTTGTTGTTATACAGGCAGGAAACCACAAAACATTCATACCTTTTGCTTTGTACTGCAGTGCGACTGTGAAAGGGTGGGCAGTGACTCACTGATAGGCGAATAATTACTTCACTCTCCTGCCCAGAGAGTGTCTGCGTTTTCTGCTTCCCGATTCCTCCCCTTGAGGAAACTGCCTTCTATGGCACACGAGAGGCAAAGCAAAGCGAAGAACACTTTACAGCACAGCTTTCATATGGAATAACTGGCAAGAGTCACAGCTATAAATTCACCCAGAACAATCTGCAGTTTCGAACCATAAATGGGAAGCATAAGGCTCCCAGCGCATTGATGCAGCCCGTCGTCTCTGCTTGTAAAGTGGAAATCTGGTATAGCAAGTTTCCAAAGGAGCTTGGGAGAAGGTTTAGGAACTTGAGCTGAAGGAGCAGCACCGAGGTTAAAGCGTCAGGATTGCCTGTTCCTGTGCGTCTTTTCCTCAACACCGCAAGTTCAAAACACAGGGCTGCTTTTGTTTACAAGACAGCGCATTCCTGGGCTCCAGAAGGCTGGATTTCTGGGAGGTCACTGACGGATCTGCTGCATTAAAAGCCACCTTCTGTTTAGCCCTCGTCATTCCTTCCCACCACAGGCTGAGGAGTATTAATGATCGCCCGCACAGAATAAAACCCAAATCTCTTCAAACACTAACAGGGTGATTCAAGCTGTTATCTCCCAGAGCACAGTCTATGTACAATGTAAACATTCCACCTGAACGGTTTTTAATATTTAAGCCGGCAGATAGGAAAAAAAAATCCGTAAATCTGGCTTCCAAAGCAACAGGGTTTTCGAAAACAAAACGGTTTGTTTGCAAAATGTGATGGTTTAAACCTTGTCTGCGACTGAAAGAAACCCACACCTGCCTGGGTTTTAAAGGGGCCGCCCTGCAATGCAAGTGGAGACCAGACCGCCTCACCCCCCCCCCCAGCTAGCGGCCCCTGAAGCTCGTCAACAGCCAGCCCCTCGCCCTCTGACCTCTCGCCGCCAGCGCCGCGCATCGCCCTGCTCACCTGGGCTCGACGCGAGGGAGCAGGCGGGACTCTTCTGGGGCAGCATGCTCTTCATTCGGCTGGCCTCCTCCGGGTGGTTGAAGCGGAAGAAGTAGGATTTGCCCAGGCAGAGGGTGTATCCTGCAGGACCATGGAAACACACGTCTTAGATCCTGCGGTGCAACAACTGTTGAGGTCTTTATTCTTTCAAAACACAGGCTTCAACACCACAAAAACTCGACATTGGACACAAAGCGTTGCTATGCGCCTCTGATCACCAATATCTCTTACCCTTTAAAGTCAATCGTGGACTTTGTGCTACAGTGCTGCAGGATACTGTGAATTTTAAGTCTTCAAATATATCGTTAAAGCTGTTAATTGCTGTAGCAGCTATATAAACTCTGCTAGTAGAACACAGGAAAAAACTGCATTAAACACAAATCTGCCTTCAAAGCACACTCGAGCTGGGTTATGAGTCTGCCTGGAGCTGGCGCCCCAGTACAGTTGGCCGGGGATGGTTGCAGCTGTGAAAATATACAGCTGGGAGAGGAGGGTCGACCCCTTTCCAGAGGAGCGCAGCGATTCCCTGTCTGATGCATCCCAGATCTCACAAGCTGTACGGAGCAGTGGCTGCAAGATGAAGGTTATACTCCCAGAGTGTTTCATGGAACACTCCAGTCACGTGGCTGTATTTCAACGTGTGTCCTACGGGGTTTGGAGAGCCTTAACCACCTAAGGAGAATTCAATAAACATCTTTGCACTGGAGACTGCTTACAACAGTCATAGCTATCAGCACCTATATCCCCCTGCATCTGGCGGCCCACTGAAGCTCAGCAGATGTGAGCCTGGCCAGACCCTGGATGGGAGACCTCCTGGGAAAGCTAAGGCTGCTGCTGTAAAGGGTGTTAGTGGGGCCAGTAGGGGGCGCTCACCTTGCGGTATGCACGGGTCCTAATGCCTAAAGGTGAACGTAAAGAGACTCTCCGTTGTCATTAAAAATCTCAGGGTGTTTCTCGAGTAGGGGCATTATCCTTGGTGACCTGGCCATAATTCCCCCTGCCCTTTACCAGTCATGGCCTCCTAATCCCCATCTGTGAACTGGCTTCATCACTCTGTTCTCCTCCCCACTGAGAGCTGGTGTGTGGGGGGAGGACTGGAGCATCGTCCAGGTGGGGGTGTACACTGGGGGAGGTGAAGGGGATCCCCATTACCTGTAAAGCGCTTTGAGTGGAGTTTCCAGAAAAGCTCTACTGTATATAGGTGTAAGGAATCATTATTTAACAAAGACCAATTTGGCATTATAATCATAATTCTTATACTGGGAGCATCCTTCAAATAAAAGTTGCAATAGGAGGTCCCTAGAGAAAGCAGATAGAGTCAGGGAACCCCTGCCTTCACAGAGTAGCGCATTAACCCTTTGTTGAAAGGAGGGCAGGTTTCCTAGCAGTGGCAAGCGACATTCACACAGTACCAGGATAAACACTCCCACTGGTGCAGGAATGCAACAAAAACACCCTCCTGGCCAGCGCTTTCCGCTCCGAGTCTCCTCCCTGTGGTGCGGAAACTCCAGGAGGAGGAGACCGGCAAGTCAGATGGACTCCTGGGGAGCTCGCCTTCCAGCGTCAACCTGGATCCTCGGCACTAGAGGAGGGGGAGAGGACAGGCTGTGCTCCCACTGCCAGCGGGGAGAAACAGAGACCGAGGTGCACTTCCCCCTGCACTGCGACAGACACTCTGGGATTAGAGAAACATTCTTCCCTAAACTCAGAAATCTAGTCCCGGAGTTCCCACACCTGCCAGAATCACAACGGGTCCCAGTCCTACCGGGAGAGGGAGGAGGGAACTCAGTTGAACTGGCAGCCCAGTATGTGATCTCCTGTCCCAGCCTGAGGAGCAGTGAGTCTGTCTCCCAATAATGCTCCATCTGCCTACAGTATATGTCAATATTTTATGATATGTGTAGATTTTTTTTACTTTTATTTTTTGTTTCTTTTTATTTGCTTTGGCAACACCGATGGTACCCACGGGTCAAGCTACTAAAGCACCTTGAATGGAGCTGAACTGACTCGAGCTGGAATTCCCCGTCCCGCCCCCCCAACGCCGGCCCATTGTTGTCGGTCACCTCGCCTGCTGCTTTATCTCATCCTGCAGCCCCACGGAGGCGTGGGAGCGTTTCCCCTGCTGCAGCACGCACTCCTCTCCCCGCCGGAGGAAACACCCTCAGCCTCAGCCCCGCTCGGGCCCAGACAGCTTCCACACCTCTCCCCGGATCACCACGGGGTCTCCCCGGCCTGCCCCGCGAGGCGCGTCCGCACAGCGCGCTGGCCGGAGGAGCTCTGCACAGGCCAGGCCAGCGGCTACACCGCGAGGCAAGGAAGAGGCGTGAGGGAGTTCCTCGGGAGAACAGATTCTCTTTCCCGACGTTGGAAGTGTTTTTTTTTCTTTTTTATTCCAGAGGTCATGACTTCATCCATTATCAGAAGGACGATCATCCGGAAGAGGGCAGGAGCACCGCGTGCAGAGCCTGCCTCGAGGCATACAGGACAGGATACGGGCCCTCCACAGACATTTCACAGCAGCCAACCAAACCAGCACAGCCGCCGTGCCGTGGAAGAGAAACGGGAGCACGGAGCACAAACCCATGCAAACACGGGAAGATCACGCAAACTCCCAACAGAAGTCGGTTACCAATGGAAGTGAGCAAGATCAGCCGCCTGACGGCTGTCCTTTTGGAGCTCGGCTAAACGAAGACGGAAGACCAAGCCGCCGGGAACTCCAACTCAGGCTACCAGAAAGGGATCTGGGTCTCAAAGCTGAACAAACATCCTCCGATTGTAGAGGCTGTGCTACATTACGCTCCGCGGGATGAGGTAACACACACAAAAAGCTGCTCATTCTCGTCTGGGTAACGTCTGTTCTGTTGACTGCTGGATGGATTTCATTAGGGGCCAAACTGGAAAAAAAAAAACTATACTGAAGGGCTACACAGTGTAAATAAAGATAATGACTTTTATTATTCCTCTTAACGTTTTAAGGTTCCTTCCCCCTTTCTCATTGTTCCTGGGTATTATTTTTACTCTGTACAAGGGTAGACGTCTGACTCCCATTGCCCAGCAGTCTGACTCCATTTAGGATTGTATAAGCTGTACACAGTATACTACAGAATCAGAGAACCCGTTCTCGAAACAGCTGACATCTTGTACGGCCATATGTGGCAGCCCACAGCCTGTCAACTATTAAACTGCCATGTAAATAGGACTTTTATTCCTCTCCTTACAGCACAACCCTGACTGCTGCAGCACCTTGCCCAAAACTGGAGCTACAACTATGTGATTTGTTCAGCAGAGGGACAGAGAGAGCACCCTGGGGCGGTGACTACCCTTTGTGCTCCTTCATAGCTCTTGAGTCCTGGGAACGATTCTGGGCTGGTTCTCCCGTGTGGAGCTTGCCTTGCCTCTCTCTAGTTCCTCTTCATTCACCCGTCCCGTCTGGAGCAGCACAGTCAGTCGGGATCACCCCCATCCTCGCTTCATCCGATGAAGAACGTTCCCGCATTTTAATGGCCCGACAGTGCCAGGGAGGAAGGGACGGAGAGCTCCGGTGAAGAGGGAGTGAGGAATATGGGCCAGTCATGCCCGGCGGTTCGGAGCCGTGAGTCCGGTGTCAACCAGGAGAGGTTAGGAACACCCTCTCTCGGGGGTCAGCGCGCCACACAGACGCTCCCAGAACGGTCCCGCATTTCAGGAACGAGGGCCGTCTGGCTTGCTGGTCATCCTGTGAAGCGACATTCCAGAGGAACTGGACTAGGCCCCTCCTGGATGTGTTAATCTGCCGTTTCCCGTATCGGATTCCCAAACGCACACCCTCTCTGTGAACACAACACGCTCCCTGGCAGGAAGCAGAGCAAACAGCCCCACGCCGCAATGACCGGTGAATGATGTTTGTTTTTTGCGGCGGGAATATCCCAAACTAAGCAACTTCTAATTTCCTCCTTTGAAGAGAAACGGTATTCACCACCGAGAGACACACACACACTCACTGCTCGGTCTGACTTCCCGGCCTGGTTGTGCAAACTTCTGCAACAACACACTGCACCCAGTGAGCCCTCGCAAAAACCCATAAACGACACTACGCCACACCGCATTCAAAATCTTTCAACAGTTTTATTCAGCAGAAGGATTTTAACTACCAGCAGATCTGATTTAATTTTTTAAATACCGACGGCAAAATAAAAACCCTTCTAGCCTCCACCAAAATGAGCTCAAGACACTCCCAAGCACCAGAAAACTAAATGAGCAAAGTGAAATGAGATGTTCCACCTACGGGCTTTATAGCCTCCATGGCAAAGCTATCGGAATACCTGAGTACTTCTCCAGTGCACAACAGGAGCGAGGTCAGTTTAAAATTCCTTTCTGCAAAGGCTCGGTCTCCATTTTTTACAAATAAAAGGAGGTGTTTAGTCTACTACACATGAGGCTGAACCGTTAAACTAAAACAGATCTAGAGAAGAAGAAGAAAAACGAGACTACTTCTTCTTCAAAGAGGAGACCATATGTAAGCCTGTTTCACTCTGACTGGGTGCTTTTTGAGGAGACGTGCTATTCCGGGGGGGGGGCAGGTTTTCTCTACAGACGAGACAGAGCCGAGCGCAGGGATGCTGTACCTTCAGCGCGGCTGAACAAACACGTCGCCGAGACCCGCCGCCCTGTTCACCACTGAGCGCCAGGGCTGACGAGGGAAGAATGGATCTTGACCCTCTTCTGCGAAAACACGGCTTGTCGTCATCCTGGATCGTTCGTTCATTATTCCCGTCCACCGGGACTGAGCTGCTTTGTTTTCGCGAGGTACAGCGTTAACAAAACGCATCAGCCCTCGACAGCCGCCACGGCGCGTAAGGGAAACCTGTAAGGGCGGTAACAGCGCAAAGCGAGGGGATTCCTGGACATTTTGTTGGGGTTTTCTTTGCTTTCACCCTCCCTCTTTTTTTTTTCTTCTGAAGCAGCGTGATTAAGCTCTCTTCCCAGGTGGGCGAGTCCCGTGACCGTCAACGAGTCGCTGTGGTCACAGTTCAGGTGTGGGGCACGCAAACATAATATCGGCAAAGACGCAACATCACCTTGAGGGTGAAAGACCCCCCCAGAGCTACTGCTAACTGATAAAACATCCACTGTTAGCTCAACAGTGTCAACCCCCCTTCGGCAAGGCAACTAAATCCAGGGAAAAAACACTCCATACCGCAAAGAATTAAATGCCTAGCGCATGTTCAGCCCCTTAACGTGTGCACCTTCTTTCCTACGCAATTCTTCATTGCATTTAGATTTGAACTCAAGAGATGGTCGACACTTCGCTACCAACACACCGAGCATGTGAAGACAGCGCGCAGGTCGCTTCGGCTCAGGGAGATGTCTCCCTCCCTGCCTCTCGCTTTGTTTACACCAACCTGGTCCGTCCCGTCCGAACCTCTCGCCACACCACACGACCCCCGCAGACACGCACGTCACTTTCCGACCCCCAGGACGACGACAACAACAAACAACAAAAACTAACACACAATGCATTTATTGGAAGGACGTTATCACTTTTAATCAACTCAAGCTGTTAGGAGTTCTACCTAAAAACTTCCCACCCCAAGACTTGAAAACAATTCTTTGCATGGTTCTGCTGCTACCCCACCCCAATTTCCTTCATTCACGCCTGTCTAAAAAAGTTATCGAGTTTTAAAAAAGTAAAACGCACAGGGGGGGGTAGCCATAAAATAATAACGGAGTCTGAGCTACCCGGGCCTTTTCCTTAGCCGTGAGGAGGCTAGCTAGCATCACCCTGTCGCTACAAAGAGTCGTCGATACATCGTGAAGTTACTGAACTGGCCCCGCGATTGTTTTCCAGCGCCGAGGACTGACCTTTTCACTATGTTCCATTCAGAAAGCCCGACAGAGGAACACGCTCCGGGGATTTGCATGACAAAGAGCTCGCTGCTCGTCAAAGAGACCCACCGCCTCCCCTCCGAGCGGGTCCGCGGGTCCGCAAGTTTGGAGCGAGACCACTTCTGCGCCAGGAGCGCCCTAACTCCTCGTGAGGGGTGGGGGAGACTGTTCTCCTTTTAACTTCGGGGTGAAACTCGGACCAGCGCCGCGCTCCGCACAATGAGCCGCAGTGCCAACCGCTCTGTCTCGGCTCCACGAAGGTTCAAAAGCCGCTTACATGCGCCGAGGCAAAAAAAAAACGTTTTTTTTTCCCAAGCAGACGCCCATATTTCTTCCCCCCGTTTTATCTTGGTACGTTCTTACCGCTTTTTAAAGTCAGGGAAAAGTAATTCATTTCCCCCCGTTATTCTTATTTCTTAAAGATACAGTTCGAAGCGCTACTTATTTACAAGTTTGATATGTAGAATTAACAGCATTATAAAGGGCATTTTATTTCATATGCTGTTAGAAATATTTTTTCCTGTAGTTTGATTATACCTGTATTGTTTTCATTTATTAATATTTCTCTAACTTAAACAATAAGAGAAAACTGGGGGAAAAAATAATCCAAAGGTATCCCACAACTCTTCTAGAATTGTCAGTAAGCGAGTGAACCGGTTGCTGTCGATTAAACGGGCTTCCTTATTCATTAACGAGGAGTTAATGTTCAACAGAAAATACATGTGGCACCGCTCTCCGAGAGAGACGAGGGGGAAAAAACCCTATTTCAAGTTTCTTACTTTCTACTGACATCTCCAAATATTTTGCGGAGATCCCAAATCAGAACTGAGAGGAAACTGAAAGTCTCTACAGACGTCCTCTCAAAAACGAATTAAAGATGTGTTGTGCTGATCTGTTTTATGGTTTTCGGCACTGTTGTGAATATCCGTTAGTGTCTTCCAAGCGGTCCAAACTGTGCACGTTTGGACAAGAATCCAGGAGGCGCTACAAGTTGTCTTGAGGTCAGTGACCACTGCCTCTCTGTTTTAATCACAAACAGCTTCACCAAGGACTGGCAACGGGAGAGGAAAAAAAACAAACCCCATAAACACCAGTGCCTATTTCTTGTTACATTTTATTGTGTTTTCCCTCTTGTCTGTGTTGTGGACTGGCAGTGTGACAGTCAACAAGCCTGTTAGCTTTTCAATGCTGGGAATTTGGCTCCCACAACAGTCCTTGCACCACCAGTGAAATGAGCCGCTCAGCCTGAGCCCCACCAGTCTGAGAAGCCTCTCTTACATGGGCTGTTATACAGAAATAATAATAATAATAATAATAATAATAATAATAATAATAATCCTAACACTTGTATTGTGCTTTTCTGGACACTCCACTCAAAGCACTTTACAGGTAATAGTATCCCCTCCACCTGCACCAGTGTGCAGCCCCACCTGGATGATGTTGGATGTGGTGACAGCAGTCAAAGTGCTCAGCACACACCAGCTCCCATTAGGGAGGAGAACAAAGTGATGAAGCCAGTTCATGGATGGGGATTACTAGGAGGCCATGACTGGTGAAGGTCTGGGAGAACAGTTGATCCAGGAAGCCGGGGTAACCCCCCTACTCTTTATAAGAAACGCCCTGGGACTTTTTCTTACTGACCACAGAGAGTCAGGACCTCAGTTTTACGCCTCATCCGAAGGACGGCGCCTGTTTTACAGCATTGTGTCCCCTGCCACTATACTGGGGAATTAGGACCCACTTACATCACAGGGTGAGCTCCTCCTACTGGTCCCACTAATACCACTTCCAGCAGCAGCCTAAGCTTTCCCAGGAGGTCTCCCATTCTCATGCCTGCTGAGCTTCAGTAGGCGGCCAGTTGTGAGGTGCAGGGTGATACAGCTGCTGGCAATTACATAATCAAAACTACATGGCAATCACTTTGAAACAATGTGTTCTATTGACGACAGTGCAGTACACAGCCATAGTCCAAACCCCAGTGTTGCCCCTGATTCTGCAACACAGAGCTCAGAGTACTGACAGAACTCTACACCCACGCAAGCACTTGATGTAATCCATTACCCAGCAGGCTGTCAAACAGCTCGAGTCATAGTCCAGCCATCAGTTCACCCACTGCAACAGGGGAAAACCAACTTCCCGAACTTCTGCTGATTAACTCCAGATTGCTGCCTGGGGGAACTTTTTATTGATTTACTAACAACGTTAAAACGGCATTCTGCAATGGAACCTGATTTTACAGGACAATCTTCAGCACCAGTTTCCATGTTTTATTTCCACACAGCATACGCGGCCTGGATGTTAATTAGCGTGCTCTCTGCGCTCTGGAAGCGGGCCGTGATTTTGGTTCTGCGCCATCTTCTGTTAGGCCTGTGATAAATCTGTCCCACTGGACTGAGCCCCCTTTAACTAAACGTCATCGTCTGCAGATGAAATGCCAGCGGAGTATCAAGAGTGCTGAGCACAAGCGTGAGGCTGCTGGGTGGATTCATTCGGCGAGTGTGGGAGTTGTAAGAGGCTGCTATTACAACATTCATTAGGAATACTGTGACGCCCCCATGCTGCGCCAAACAGCAATGTCTGAAAAGCAGCCAACTAATCTAAACAAAAAAGGACAGATGGAGGTTTCTATGGGAGCGTTGTTTTTGAGACACAGAACAAGTGTGTGCTCATGAGGATGCTGTCAAAGGCCTCAATATTTACCTGGGGGACTGATAATCAGGGCAGCCACGGCGGAGGCCGAGATAAACGCCGCCTTCTCCCACTCATTTAGAAACCGTGAATCACTGGGAACGGCCTGAGTTACTGGGAAAATTGTTCGCATTCCAACCCAAGCAATTATGCAAAGTAAGGTCACTTCTCCCTCCAAACCAGGCAATTATCAGGAGTGAAGTTACTGTGCACAAATAACGCCCAGACTAAACACTTCCTGAGGTCCAGGCTGTGAACTTTCCAGCCCTGCGTGTACGATCGAATGTGCTGCAAGACGGGGATAAGAGCTGACGTACGAAGAACAGAAACCAGAATCAGGCGCCGGATATTTCAGGGTGCTCACCTCGTTTCGAAGAAATAAAGCTGAAACAGCTCTTTAAAAACAGATGCACGTTTCTCCTCTGGCTAACTGTTACAATTTTACACTGCAGACCTGCAGCGTGTCAAACCTGAAGGCTGACGTGGATCAGATCCCCGTGTACAACAGAGCAGGCGTGCGATTGGCTGTACCTTGGGTCAGCTGTGTGGGCCTGGTCACTGGCACACCGTCCAGGGCACAGAGGTTCCCACAGGGGTCCAGCATGATCACCCCCTGCCTGTTCTCAATGCGACAGTGCTCTGCAGCAATTCCCGGGCCCTCGATCGTGATATCCTGGGGTGTGGAGGCATCCTCCCGGCCAATCCGGGTGATCCCTGAAACAATAACGTCTTCATCATTGCGCATCCCGCAAAAAAAAACCCTTTGATCCGTCGATCTCAACAGGGCTGACATTTTGAAACTTCAAAGGCAAAAAGATGGCAATGAGGAGGATGTGCACTACAGACAGCTACTGTGCTGAGGACAAATTCCCCACGAAAAATGTTATTCTGGCAGATGGATTAGGTCTAATCTCTATTTTAATAAAATCATTGGTGATGTATTGCCTGTAATTGCATTTTAATAACTGATCTCCGAGGACACCACAAGTGTAAGAGCTGGTTACATACCCTCCTCCAGGGGCAGCAGTGTGATGGCGACGCTCAGACGCCCGCTGCCCAGGCTCACCAGGTGAGGCCTCCCCGTCTGCACCTTCAGCCCCTTCCCAGTGTCAATGAGGTCCAGAGGGGTGCCCTGGAGCAAGATCAGGCACAGGGCTGCTGTTACCCCAGGCTCTGGGCACTACTCCCTCAACACACTTCCACTGCGGATGTCATCCACGTGTATTTCAAAAGCCGCCGAGCACTCAACGTTTTCAGGTGAGACGCTCTGGTTTTCCAGTGCACTGACAGGCCCTGAAAGTGCCCAAATATTCACGCCCCACGCTAACAAACTCCAGCCACTGTTTTTCTCAGGCGTACCGGAGATCTGTTTCTCAGTGTTGAATAGCAGGTCTCACAGAACACTTTCTTGACATCATGGGAAAGGTTTTCAAGAACAAAAGGTTTTCATTCCAGAACTTCCTGTGTTCTAGCATGACGATGGTGTCAACCCAATAAATAAATTGATCATTAATAAGTAATAAATGATTAGATTTCGAAGTTGACAAATCTTGCTGTGGATACGGCCTGAACTCCTGGAGAAGCAGGAGCACTGACCTTGGGAGAAGCAGGGGTACTGGAGAGTGCCGATGCCTCTTTCTCCAGGCCTGCAGAGCTCGTCTGCTGGGCTCCGTCCCTCCTCGGCTCAGGTGCATCCTGCAGGGAAAGCAGACTGTGACATCATCCCGCACACCCGGTCCTGGAGGCTGGAAGACAGGGAAGCACCTAAGACCTGCTCACCTTCTACAGGCTAGGCTGTGCGGCTTACAGTCTAATCGTCTCCTGGGCTGGGAGCAGCTCTGTACCGGCGGTTGCTACAGGTAACCGTAGCTTTCTCAAGGGCGCTCACCTTCCAGCCAACCCCATGAGGACAAGATCAGGCCTCTTGTCTGTCCGCCCGGCTGCCCTTCATTCAGGCAGCCGATTAACAACCACAAAACACTGAAGGCTTGATTTACCACTAGACCGGTGCTCTGACATTGAGTTCAGGCGATCAGCTCTGTTCTCAACGCTTGCTCGCACATCCACAGAAGACTGCTTCTTCTACCAGCAGAAGGCCCAGCAGTGAAAGTATTGCTGCTGCCCTTTACCAATCATGGCCGCCTAATAATCCCCATCTATGAACTGGATTCATCACTGTTCTCCTCCCCACTAATAGCTGGTGTGTGGGGAGCACACTGGCGCACTATGGCTGCCGTTGCATCATCCAGGTGGGGCTGCACACTGGTGGTGGTAGTGGGATTCTCCATCACCTGTTAAGCACTTTGAGTGGAGGGCCCAGAAAAGCACTATATAAGTGTGAGAAATTATTATTATAACACTGATAGTAAGCAGTACAATACAAGAGTTTTACAACACAGGTACACCTGGAGATCCACCCAGCTGTTGCTGTAGCAGTTCCTGAACTTAAGAGAGGGCAGTCTGGAGGAGCTAGAGGAAATATAACAGCAAATCCCAGTGGTTCAGCCAAATAAAATCTGTGAGACTATAGCACCTGAAGATCCACCCAGCTGTTGCTGTAGCAGTTCCTGAACTTAAGAGAGGGCAGTCTGGAGGAGCTAGAGGAAATATAACAGCAAATCCCAGTGGTTCAGCCAAATAAAATCTGTGAGACTATAGCACTTCTTAGCACCCTCTTGGACTGTGATTGATATCGTTGTGGTCCTGCTAGAAATGTGACATGTGGAAAAAAGCACATAAGCCACTCTTCACTTTGGACCTCTGACCACAAACATCCATATTTATGTGGGATAGAAAACAAAGTTGCTGGATGCAGTCTCCGTGCTTAGCGTGTTCTAGCCCAGAGGCATCATTTCTGCTGCGGTTGCTCAACGACTTCATTGTCCTCTGTCGCAAGAGCACACAGAAATGATGTTTGTGGAAAACAGCGGAATAAACTGCTTATTCTGATTTTGCCATCTTACGACAGGCTGTCCCATAAAGGGACCTCTGATGATCTCATCAATTAGAAATGTTTTAATTCAGGAAAAAAAAACTGAGTGACAACTCAAAAATGCTTTGCAAATACATGCTGTATTGAAGATGCTCAAGTCCTGTTGAAATCCGCACCCCAGGAGTAAAAGAAACCTGGGCAGGTGATCATAAACACAAGTGGGCTCTTCTAATTCAACCTTTTCTTTTTATGGATGAAGTTTATAAGCCCTGCCAGATCCATGCTTTTAATTTTTTCACATTGCATTTAAATTGTTGACATTTCTAAAGGGTTTTTGAATGCAGCCCATGAGCCTGTACTGAAGAGGTGAAGGGGTTGCAGAACAGCAAGCCTGTTCAGATGCAATGTCTTCATGTACCCAACAGTAAGGCAAGTGCAGGGTTTTGAATCATACCCAGCCTGTTATTTAACCCAGGCTTAAGTCTTTACCACTAACTACAAAGTGAGGAAGAGCTGAGGGCTGGGCATGGCTCTTAAGACCATCAGGCATATTATGCCAAGTTTCAATTGCCTGTGTGAACTTAAGCTGAAAACAACACAGGAAAACATGGCCTGGAGCACAGTCAAAATAAACCCTGTTTGAAAACACTGAACAAGGAAGCTGGCTGCTATTTAAGACACACCATATTTAGCAATGGGCTCAAAACTAGCACACAACTGTTTGCTTTAGTCTGAACTCCAAATTGCTGGTCAGGGTGTCTAAGGGATAACTGGGCTCTGCAGCACTCTGTCAGGAAAGGAGGTAAGAGTGATCTGCGCACCGTTTGTTTGGACAAGCCCTGTGAGGATTTATTATTAAATCTCAGCAGCAGGGAGACTGATAAGATAATCACTGGGCGTGCATCTTCTCTGACCTCCACGGCACCAGACACCCCCTGTTCAGCAGGCCACCAGGAGAAGAGAGCTGTAATATTATACATGTTGTACTCATCAGAATAATGTTGTCAAAGCTGGAGGCAGACAGAGAGACAGGCTCAGAAGAATCACATTGACATCCGGTGCCAAAAAAGCATCACATCCCACAGTCGTCTAAAACCAGCTTTGATGAAAAAAGGGAAAGCTGGATTAATTCAGATGTTTTGCTGGAATAAAGATAGCAAGCACTGAGGGAAGCCAGGAAACCACCCAGTGACATATTTAGACAAGGTGGGGAAGACATCTGTTAGTCTGCTGCTGAAGTATCATTATTCAGGGAATAAAAGGCCTTTACTGTCTCTCCTTAATTGCTCCAAACACCCCTATCTTCTATCTATGTATCTGGATTGAAAGTTCAACAGATGAGATTATCTCCCCTGGTCTTGTTTACAGGTCTCAACTGAAGCTGACAATTTAGAAGTGCAATCATGAAGCGATCTGTTGTGGTTACAATCAGGGTGGGCCTTCTAATACTCAAGTGGAACCTCCATTGTAGAATATACAGTAAAACACAGTACAATATCCAGCTATCTTAAGACAGCTGTGATGGAGTGAAGTTAATAACACAGCACCTTTCTCTGTGTGAGATGTCTTGTTCCAGCTCAGTCCCAGACAGGCCACAGAACACTGGCTATCTAGCAGGCCTGTTGAGCTTTGCTGCATATGGAATAACACAGAGGTATTTTGCCCTGGGATATAAAAATAGTGACTGACTAAATTCTTGGCCATGTTTCATTGATCTAATAACCAGGCACAGATTACGTATTTCTACCAAAGAACTTCAGCTCAGGCATGGTCTAAAGGTGGAGAGATTGATCATTTCCTTTGATGGTTCAATACATATGCACCAAATTAATATATATGTTGTACATGATCATTATACAGCACACATGGACAAAGGTGTCAGCTACATATCTGAGACACATTCTATTAACATCTTGATAAGCAAAATGATTTTTTCCACAAAATGTATTTATAAAGGTATATCCAAAGCAAAAGATTGCAATGAACTGTGAAGGTGGTGGATAGCAATCCTTTATATTAGCTGATACTACAAAGGCACCAGGCACGGGACATGGCTATTGGATAACTGAAAGTATCTAATAGAAACTCACAGGATGACTTATAAGATCCCTAGCTTTGCACAAGAGAGGGATGCCATTTGATCAACAGCTGATGCCTTCACTGGAAACACGGGTCACACACTTCACAAGATCAAAGAGAATCAATGCAAGATCGGTAACCTTTGTCCTGTGTTTAAAACCGAAGCAGGCAGACTTGTATGTGCTGCTCCAGCTGTGCGCAGAATAGTGAATTTCTCACATTTCAACCTCCACAGATACCATATGCTGCTGAAGGATGTCAGGGAGGGACTTCAGCTGAAGCACAGACAGGGCGTGATGAAGGGACAGTTGGACACGATTCATACTTTATGACAAGCTGCCTACCCCAGAACAGAACTGTGGGCTGGCTGCAAGAGGCCGCTGGAGCTCCACAGAGGTTTCTCATGGTCATTTAAAAGGTCATCCTCCAGAACACCCTCCTCGTTCTCTTCTAACCTTGGCCACCTACTATGCGTTAACATCTCCTCACCAGCTGCTACAGTTATTCAGACAAAACGTCTCTCATCCTCAGGCTGCTAAAAAACAAACTTGATCTGACGACAAGCACTTGTTTCTCTTCTTTTTATAATGAATGTGACAGCAGTCTTTCAAAGTTTTCACGGCACTTAATACATCTAAGCTACTCTGTGTCTCTGCTACGCTCTGCTACTGTACAATGATCTCATTGTGCACTACCAGCTTTATAATGCATATGCTGGCATACCGTGAATTTATGAGGGAAAGGGCATCACCGACTTGAACTTCAATATCTCAATATTTTCCTCAGTGACATTTTGGAGAAACGTGCTTTTAGTTTATTTTATGTTACAATCAGAAAGACCCAGTTATTTTGACATAGAGATCAGGAATGTCTTATTCTTTCACTGAGGGGAATGTTTATCTTTACAAAGAATTAAAAGGCAAGGCCTCCCGGTACACATGCAGTCCGTACATTGCAGTGCATTCAAAGTAAGAATCCTGTTGACGTTCACAGCTGGAGACAATGAAGCTTTGTCCGAGTGGAGCTGGTCTGGGAAATGGCTGATCTGTACCACTGTGTGCAGGGGAAACTGGGAGGAGGCCGAAGTTGTCAGCTTTTTTTCCTGTGCGTTATTGAGTGCCCAGTCTCCTCCACTGCTAGAACAGTAAGCTCACAACCTGCACTCCCGGCATAGGAGGGCAAAGACTAAATGAAGATATTTTTCCTATAGACATAACTGGAGAGAGAAACATCACAGCACTGACGCTTGCAGAAAGAGACAGTGCCTCCAAGGTTTATTCTACGTACTTTTTTTCACATTGAGTGAACAGGGAGCAGGAGTGTTTCTGCTGAAAAGACACTTGAGGACCTTTCCTGTAAATGTTCTTACAACTTGATTAAATGTGGAATTACAAAAAGTAAAACTACTGTGAATTGTAACAGCTGAAATTGTTCCATATCTGTGTATTGATTTTGTTTTGCTTCACAGGGAATTTTTACACAGGGCAGAACATCTCTTTAAATGAAAAGAGTGGTAGAGTAGTTGCATTTTCATTTTTCAAAGGAAAATGTTCAAAAAATTCAATTAACACTGGATAATCTTTGACCTCAAAGTGTTTCCTTTTCCTACCGCATGTAAGTCAGGGGAAGACTTCCCTTGCATGTTAGATCCCTTAACATTTACTTTTTGGGCTCTGCTTGAAAGCACCTTAACTGGAAGCAGGCTGTAACGCTCTAAGTTATTATCACAAGTGGCGTAATGGAGAGCCAAAACAGAATGAAGAGGTATTCATCAGCTCCAGCAAATTTAAACCAAATGCCCAAAGATCTGGTGGAGGTCCAGTCTGTCTGTGGGAACTCAGTAATCCCTATACAGGCAGTAGGAGCTCACCTGTGTTGTCTTTCTGCACTCAGAAACCGCTGGGGTCCAGCTGTATGTCTTGAATCACACACAAGCAGCCTTCAGGCTCGATGTGAGATCTATTAATATTAATGAACAGCTAGAGCACAACTGTCCTCTATTCAAGAGCAGTGCCGGTTTAGGACATTTAGCACTGCAATCCCAAAATCTGCCTACGGCCCACCACACTAGTAAAGCCAACAGTCTAATAGGTTGGAAATAACGATCTGAAAAAACAATGACCGCACTGCTGTACGCATGACAGCAGGTGGCAGAGACGTTTGTAAAAGCAGAGCTGGACACAGTGACGATAAGCAATGAAGGGCAGAAGGAATTCAAGGTTTCAGCTCAGGTCCTGAACCATCAAAGGAACTTCACCTTCAGTGAGGTCCTTTACAACACCTCAAAAAGCCTCACAATTGAATATAGGTCCTTTAAAAGATTCAGCACTGTCGCAGTCGCCAGAGATATCGTCGAAACAGAGATATCGCTTGCTCGCATATCTTCCAAGGAATGTGCAGTAAGCTATCCATTACGTTTTGCTTCTGCTCAATTATTTCGCGAGTGTGGACTGACAGGATAATTACTTACAAGAAGACCAGAAACTTACCATGTGAAAATGCCCGCTTGAGGCTATGGGTGAAGTGAATGTGGGTTGCGGCTCGGGAGAGGGTGGAATCGCACAGATGGGCGATTGTGGATCGGCGCTTCGCGGACACCTGACATCTGACAGGGAGCAGAGCCGGGTGTAGAGCCCAAGTCCCTGTGCCCCACCTGCAGCGCTCTGTAGCGCCCCGACACCCTGTCCGCCCCTGAGCCGCGCTCCGGAGGAATTCTAATTATGCACGCTCTGGCGCATGTGACAGGCGCTCCAGACACAACAAAGCAGACTTTCATCGCGCTGAGGCTCGTCTAACTGACCTGGTCTGGGCTACAGCGGCATGCAATACCTAACGACATACCACCAACATAATAACCAGTTTTAGATAACACGCAAAAAAAACCCCAATAAAGGACACCTTTCAACCGTTTCTTCAACTTTTAACCTATCAACAAAAAACAAGACAACAAAAATGCACCACTGCAAACTTAAAAATTATGGTATCAATCTTTTTTTTTTTTTAAAGCCGTTCGTTTCCACGGGGTCAGTTCGTAATTCGATAGAGCAATTCTCTTCTGAGGACCTGCTCGGGTAACATATAGCGACTTACCGTTTTGGAAACGGAGCTGTCAGTGTCAGGCATTCTTGCTGTTGTGGTTGCTCTTGGATTTTGGAGCGAGCAGGAGAAGGAAAAGACCAGAACAGTCAGAAATCCAGATGCGCAAGTGCGCACGCACGCAGAAAAGTTGTCCGTGTCAGGCAGGAGTCCGGGATGCGGGATGTCCGGCGCCGCTGAGGCATCGCACTACGCCCCCGGGGGCAGCCCTGCGCGCCGGGTGCCGGTCCGCTTGCGCCGCCCGCGCTGCTCCCTCGCGCTCTCCCTCGAGCTCCGGAATGCGCAGCAGCTGGAGACCTCGGGGTGCGTGCCGACTGCAGACCGGGGGGGGCTCAGCCGGCCGGCCAGCCAGGAGCGCGTGGAGCCACTTTTCTACAGCGGACAACAACAACAAGGTGTAGAGCTGACCAGAGTCTTTGAAATCAGACCCCCCCCCCCCCAAAAAAAAATTGGAACCCCAAAGACGCGTATATTTCCCAATCCCCACTCAACTGTCGCAAAAACAGCCCGATTTTTTTTAATGCGCGTTGCTTCGCAAAAGGCTAGGCGTGTGAAATTCGGAAACCTGACGCCTCCCGGAGCTGCTTCGGAAAGCGGTGTGTCGGAGATCGCGCGGCGAGTCTCCACGGGCCAGGAGGTGTTTCCTGTGTGAATCTACCGTATGTATGCAGATGCCAGGGACCGCGCCAAGATGCGAAGCTGTGTGCTATTGAAACATACTTTTCTTTTGATTTTTGTTTGTTTTCCGGAGGGGGGTTAAAGACCAGTCTTCGTCAGGATCCTTAAAATCGCAGTGATCGCGGAAAACGCTGGATGTTCCGGCAAACGTTCAATCTTTAGGAAGACGGTCTCCAGCTGAGCCCAACTGTAACGAATCGATCGATCTGATTCGTCGGCATACCTTGCCG
This sequence comes from Lepisosteus oculatus, assembly GCF_040954835.1. Taxonomy (NCBI): domain Eukaryota; kingdom Metazoa; phylum Chordata; class Actinopteri; order Semionotiformes; family Lepisosteidae; genus Lepisosteus; species Lepisosteus oculatus. The sequence continues at coordinate 5,146,464 of NC_090700.1, read as the reverse complement.
GCGTCGAGTCCAGACCAGGCACGGTGAGCGGCGGCCGCGGTCGGGTCCGGCCCGGTCCGGTCCGGCTCGGACCCGCAGCTGCGGAGCGGAAAGGCTGAGCGGGTTGGGACGTGGCGGAGCGCGGGAGCCGGCGTGTTTATCGCCGCGGAAATCGCCACGGCACATGTCGTGGATTCCAGTGCAGGAGACCGAAGCGGCTCGGGGCTGCTTCAGGTTTCACGGTGGGGGAAGGATCTCCAGAGTAAACAGGAAGCCTCTGAGCTGGGCTGCGGCCCGGGCTGAGAGCCCGTGTGATCGTGCTGACCTGTGCTCTCCTTCCCCCGGCCTGCGGTGGGGTTATACAGGACGGCAGCGAGCACCTCCAGTGGGGGCAGTTCGGGCTGGACGGGGGCACTAACGGAGCAGGACTCAAACACACACACACACAGAGGGAGGTCTCTCCAGAGCTCTTTGCTCTGCTGTAAACTCAAATGTCTTATCTACAAGTCAAATCAAGATGGAATTATCCAAATGATTATCGGATTTAATATCCAATTATCCAATTTACCTGAAGAAGGCTCCACAGCCAAAGTATTGTTTTCTTCCTTCTCTTTTCAGCAGGGAATAAACCTATTACTTGTTCCTTAGCCAAATATTGCTCTCTCTCTCTGTCTGTGTGTTGTCTACTTTTAGACTTACACTATCAACCTTACACTTGTTTTAAAATGACTTTAATAATTCCTCACACTTATATAGCGCTTTTCTGGACGCTCCACTCAAAGCACTTTACAGGTAATGGGGATCCCCTCCACCACCACCAGTGTGCACCCCCACCTGGATGGTGTGGCGGCAGCCATAGTGCGCCAGAACGCTCACCACACACCAGCTCTCAGTGGGGAGGAGAGCAGAGTGATGAAGCCACAACATAGATGGGGATTATTAGGAGGCCATGATTTGGTAAGGGCCAATGGGAAATTTGGCCAGGACGCCGGGGTTACACCCCTACTCTTTTCAAGAAACGCCCTGGGATTTTTAATGACCACAGAGAGTCAGGACCTCGGTTTTACGTCTCATCCGAAGGACAGGCCTCTTTTACAGTATGGTGTCCCCGTCACTATACTGGGGCATTAGGACCCACACAGACTGCAGGGAGAGCGCCCCCCCCTGGCCCCACGAGCACCTCTTCCAGCAGCAACCTTAGCTCCTCCCAGGAGGTCTCCCATCCAGATACTGACCAGGCTCACACCTGCTGAGCTGCAGGGTGACATGGCTGCTGGCTGACTTTAAGATACAAACTTCTACCGTGAAAACTTTCAATCCCAAAGTGTGGGAACCTCTCCTTCAGCTTTTTCCTTTGGTCAGGTGGGAAATGCCAGGATGCCATACAGCAGCACTGCCACCCTCAGGCTGATCTCCAGAGCTGGGCCTCCCCAGTGAGGAGCTGGCAGGCTTCTCGGGGGGAGGGAGGGTCACTTCTGCAAGCGGTGTTGGCCGACCAGCAGGTGGCGCACTTTCCTCTCGACCGGAATCTCCCATCCGGGGCCCAGTCTGGTGACCTGGAGCGATGTGCAGGAGCAGGTGTCCTCTTCCAGCTGGGATGTGAAATCGAGGTGCTTGGTTTAGCCAATGACTGGGTGTGGCTCACAAGAGCAGGACTGAAGAGAACCCACACCGGCGCTCCAGAGACAGATCAATCTAGCCTCCCTAGATGTCCTCCTTAACTCACTGAGTGCGGTCGTTTCTCACCTGTCCAGCAGATGCAGAGTGGCTGCTGTGTGCTGCCCATATGTTCGTGGTGAAATGCTCTAGAAAAATGCATGTAGTTGTTGGTATTATTGTATAGAATTAAAGAATTATCTGTGGATTATTTACAAAACAAAAAAGTGTACCGGGAGAGTACACTACGATTAGAACAGCTTTTGTAATGAATCTGTGCTGAGAGGACATGAGAGGGCTGACTCTCCCAGCGTGTCATCATCGGCCTGCTTCTCCAAAAACCACGGCTCAACCTGTCCGATCCAGCTGCTGCTGGTGAACAAAGACGTATTGCTGCATCTTCAGGCAGCCCTCTCGGAGTGAACTCTGGGGGGAAAAGTTTCCAACACTGAATCTGTAACTGCAGGAGACAGATAAATATAAATCACAAAGCAATAGGCTATAAACGTTCGTGGTCACATCACTACATCAGCACTGTTTGTTATATTAAAAAATATATTTTTACTGGTTAAATTAAGAATGCAATATATTACCCTTTCCCCTTTAAGAAAAAAAAAACACGTCAGTTGGAAATTATTTATTTGGCCACTTCACAAAACTTGTTTATTTCAAACATTTCTCAACTATTACATGACCGTCTCTAGTATAACAGCTCATGAAAGAGTTAATTAAAGTGCATCACAGAAACACTATATTGATTGTACAGCATGTCTAAAGGATCTGAAAAGGATTTTGACACTATAAATGAATTTGAATAAGACAGGAAATGGTGGTGTGCTCTCATTCCAAAACAGCATTACGACATGCAAAGATGGGTTTTCCAAATTGAATACCTGACATTTATTTACTAAAGAGAGTATCAGCTGGACGATGAAGCCAATTACTTCACTGTCGTTCACAAATTCACTGTCTTTTATGAATCTTGCATACAGAGATGAATGACGTCATCTAAAAGATAGCTACTGGCATTCTTCTGAAATGGAGTTACATATCCATTACCTTGGAGCTCCACAGTGTTGCTATGGTGACGAATAACATTCCAAACAATTTTACCAGGGATTCTGGTTACAATCAGCAGAATGTATCCTAATGGACACCACTGGCTTATCGAACCCAAAGCCACGAGTTTCCCACACAACATTACCAACATAAAGTTGCCAACATTACAGTCAGCTGAGCAACCCTTTAATAGTAACAGTTTAAAAGCTTTTCAAGGATATTCAGCATATAAAAACGCATCCTACTTCAACGGAAGAGTTGCTGTCTTTTCAATGAATAGCTAGCATATGTCAATGTGCAGTAACACACTTTGGTGCATGCCTCAGGAATAAGCTGTAGCTTTTCCAGTTTGGGTTTACTAAAGAAGTTGTGTGTTTTTAATAAAAATGCAAACACACCTAAAGCACAGACAGATCTTTCTCACCCCCTTCTCCCACAAGTCCACCCCTGCCAGCCTCCTGATGACTTTCGGGCCTGTCCAGAGCAATCAAGCCCCCCAGCAGTGCATAACAGGACAACATCTTCCCATTACTGTTTGCTTTTCAATTACACAAAGACTTTGCAAATTACTGCTTATCTTGACAAGTGGCCTATTCAACAGCTTGCACTGTGTTTACACATGAGATCAGAATTCATGGCTTTCAATGTCCCTTTAAGTGCCGCACTGCGCTATAAATTCAAACTCTCTCTCTGGGCACCTGAGTTGAGCAGCCTTTCGAAACAAAACACTGAACCTGGGAATGAAATATAACCTAGAGAAGATAAAGCTTGTTCTTGAACACATCTCTGCTGCCACATTGTTCCAACATTCCAGTGGAGTGAATGTCTTTTGTCATAAAGTCTTTGCCTTGGTGCTGTTACAGGCATTCAAAATATCACAGTATAGCTGTTGAGAATCACAGTGTTAGGAATGAGTCGATCACTGACATCTAATAAGAAAGATTAATGCACACACAAAAAGAGAATAAAACAACAACAATAATAATAAGCTGTAAAGCTGTATGAATATCTACACTACTCCTGGACACATTACTCTTTCAACGACACTCTGTCATTGTTGCCAATGGATCACAAGGTATCGTGAGGCTTGTAGGGGTATCAGATACACCTGTGGGGAGGACTCTACCCTCAGGGCTCCACTGTGCGAAAATCAGGCTCCATTCAAATACCCAGACAGAGCAATCAGACAGTCACAGCCTCAAGTCCATGCATGGCTCTGTGCGAGGGCATGCGGCTGATATCATCTGGGAAACACTTTCAGGAATGCAGTTTTCCCTCTGAAACTCGTAGACACAGTAAGGCTATTCCCCGGATTGATTCAGCTTACATGGTAAAGAAAAACACAAACAAAAAGTCTCCTGGAATCTGTTTCCCATCACCCACGCTACGCGTGCAAAATGCCAACAGAGCCTCAGGCAAGACCAGCTGTGGCAGTGCAGAGACATAGATGATATCACCTAGCTCTTTCTTCTGTTTTACAAATATTACTTACGGATCTGCAGACAGGAAGCAAAGCATCTATTGCTTCCTGCACGGAATGTGATAAAATATTTTTTTTCCATATGGAAGTTTCAAACTTCCCATCTCGAAAATGTAATTGTAATTGCAATTAAATAAAAAAGTAATTGGCGAAATTAGAAGTACTGTCTGGTTGAATATTCTGTTTTAGATATAAACCATGCTGCTTTTAAATCAAAAAGTCATTTTTTTCACATCAAAACAGGTTATAAAATCATATCAAATTGCATAGTGTTGACATGAAGGATCTGCTGGTGAGAAAAAAATAAGTTAAATGTTTGTTGTTGGAAAATAGATTTGTCTTGAATTCGATAGTCGGTAGAAGTTAAAACAGCAGGTCACAAGGGGAAAAACAAGTCTCCTCAAATTCCAGGGTGATGCATGTGAACCAGCAGCAGTTTTGGAATGTTGCTCTGTTCTTGGTGAAACGTGACTGGGATCGAAGGTGAAACAAACTGGAACACAAGGGACTGGACTGGGAGCCTGGGGCTGATGACACAGGGAACGCCAGTGCGCCGATGAGGTGGGATCATCTGTCTGATGAAGGGTAGGTCCCTACAGTCCACTGCCTATTCTCAGGCTAATTGAACCTATCCAATGATTACAGTATTTCCTTGGATAGACCTATTCATAACCCATTTCAGAATTTAACAGAGTAATTGGACCTAGAATTGGCATTAACGCTGTACCAGGAACTGATTATCAGAACACTCTCCCTTCTCAATTAAACCCATGCATAATTAATGTTTAATAGGAATGCTTATTACTGGAGTGTGTCACACAACCTAATTTCCAGCTTTGTCTGTGTCCACGTTATTGGCAACCGAGCAGTTCAGACACATACAGGTGAGCAGCAGTTAATTAAAGACGCCAAAGACAAGCCGCCCTCAGTTCTGTTGGCTAAATATCTTGGCCGAAATACTACAATGGCAGAGAAGATCTGAAGCAAAGAACTGGGGAGAAGATCCTTATTTAGAAAACACTACTCTTATGTGTTAATTAAAACATCGTGGGCAAACTGTAGTGGAAGGTCTGTCCTTGCATAAGGTTGCCAAAAGGTTACCAGGGTGGGTACCCTTCTGTGCCTTTACCTATCTTGAGAACAGAAGAAGAGTTACAAACCAGAGGCGGCCATTAATCCTCTCCAGTTTGTTTGGTAATTAGTAGCTAGTTGATCCCAGGTTCCGTCCAGCTCTTTCTTGAAAGAAACCCGGGCGTTAACTTCAGGAACATGGCTGGGTAGCTTGTCCCACGCTCCCGTGAAGCTTTGTGTAAGAGCGCCTTCTGCTCTGTTTTAAATGTGCTTCTCCCGAGTTTCCACTTGTGCCCCCTGGTTGGTATTTCACCGCTGATCCTGAAGAGGTCCCCTGGGTTCACTTTCTCAGTGGCTTTGAGGATTTTGAACACTCTGTCCCCTCAGATCTCTCCCTTTCTGGACTCCTCCCAGCAGTCAGCGTTGAATATCCTAATGGCATAAAAACAGCAGCAGTTGTAGAGTTTTGGGCTCAGAAGGCCACTTTCTGGATACAGCACACTGCCAGGAGGAGACTGCGGTTGGCGGCCCGATTAGGAATCCAAATTGAGAAACTCCAAATTGCCCCATTGCACGGTCCAGAGCTGGGCTGCCAATGTGGCTTGTGGCTAAATTTCCAGGGTCCATTTTTCAACATCTGTCACACTTCTGACCCTTCAGTGGTTCACCAAACAATAAGAAACCAGCCCTTCAGTTCTCAGGTCATTATTGCCAGTCTCCGAATTGTCAAGTCCTATTTAAGAGACAAACAGTGCATCTGCCTATAATTGCTCCTGCCAAGGCAAGCATATTTTTTATGGTACAGTAAGGATTTAAAAAATGCCAGAGACCAATACAGCATCTTTAAAGTAAGGCAGAAGCTTAAATCCTGGTTTTAATGGGAGCATACGCAGTATCAGAGGAATTAGAGATTAGTGTCATTTTTACAATCTACCAGCTTGCCTTTTCACTGTTTCAACCATACCCTGTGGAAAATAATGCACATTTGCTTTTTTTACCTTAATCATAACGTGAAATTCTTGATAAATACCCTACATCTATGCTATGCTTTACTGAGGATTGTGTGTAAAGGCATGGGGTGGCTGGTGTCAGTTCGGTCTGAGAGCCCTGCAGCAGCACATTGACTCAGAGAATTAACACTATGTGCCTCTGCGGGAAATGCTGGCATTTCTCGAATGGCTGATTGCATACACACAGGGAACTCTTAAACATGTGCTCTAAAGCTTACTCACACAGTGCTTGAGGCTGCTCTGCTTGACTGATTTGCTGTGGTCTGTCTTTGGCTGCGGGTTGGTACTGCTCCTTGCCTGTAGTTTACTGAATGCACACCATCTATGATGGAGCACAGCTGTTGAGGGAAATCTGGATTAAAGACTGATGTCATCTCATAATAGTGCAGGGTCAGACATCTGATGATCTTTATATTTCTGACTCTCTTATTCAAAAAAGGTATCGGGGCAGTATCTGAGACCCCTCTTTAGCAGACAGGCCCCAGTTGTCCCTATGGGTAAATTGTCAGTTTTCCTTTACTACAGAATGAGCAGTTTGCCCACGGTTGCCCACTGTTGCCCACAGGGAAGAGGGTGCTGGTGGGCGCCTCTGGCTTCAGGTTATAGCCTTGTCAGGGAGCAGCAGGTTGTTCAGCTTGATGACGGTCGTGGCAAAATCCACCAGCTCCACAAAGTCCGAGGTGATGATGTTGACTCCGTTGGCCCCAGGCTTCTGGGCCTTCACCCAGCTCATGATGGTGGGGAGGTTCCTGAAACAGACACGGACAGAGGCAGTCATCAGCATGGACAGAAGTCCTTCAGTTGTCTTCTTGTCCTTGAGAAAGATATAATCCAGTATGAACATGACCTGGTGCAAAACCAAGCAGTGTCAGGTAGCTTGGCCACAGGTCTTATACAGGCCTGGCATAGATGTTCATGCAGATGATTGATATTTAGAGCACCTGTTGTGGGAAAAGTGGATTTTCGACTCTATTTTAATTTTAGCAGGGCTCTGAGTAAGCTTGTTATTACTTGAGCAATTACAAGTAGAGTAATTTAGACTGTGAAGTGTTGTGCACTAGCTACAGCACAGCACAGCACAGTACTCGGGGGGAAGAACAAAATGTGTATGAGCCAATTTAAAAATCTGCAGTTTATACTGAATATCAGCTACACTCCCCAGTCGCAATCACAAAGGAGGCTTTGTTAAATAATTAACAGGGATAATTACAGGGATTGTCTTTGACCATTTACAAAAACAACTCGCACTTGGGTGTTCAATCTCTTTTGTGTACGGCAGGCCATCATTTACATATTCATGAGACTGGCAAAGTCTGAAAGACAATAGGAGGAAATTGGATGACTCGAAGAAAGTTTCTTTTGGGATAATAAACAATCCTGTTCCGATTCATTGACCCTGGCGTCCTCTGGGTCGGTAAATTGAATTACTTCCTCGGAGACTAGTGTCTGTTCAAGATTTCCTGTGAGTTCACCCTGGCTTAACTTGGTCAAGTTTTCCGTCAAAGAAGGCAGACCTGGTATTTTCCTGGTAATCTTGGAGCACAGTGTTTCTCTCAGACGTTTCAGAGCACCGGATCAAAGTCCTGCAATCTGTGAGGATTAAATAAATCTGTACAACACTGATAAGGGCGTTTCCCTGCCAGCATCTGACCTGCCTGGCATTTTTGGTGCTGTATGATTTTATGAACAGGGGTTTAGGAATTCAGAAACATTGTAGTGGGTTTACCGGCCATGAAAACAAAGAAGCAGCCACTATAAAAATACCCCCAGGCCACTGAAACACAGTTAGAAAGTAAGAAATAAAATCATTGCCTGACTCAGGGCCAGTGAAATATTGTGTTGCTTCTGTCTTTACCAAGAACAGAGTTCTTTGTGTCTCAATTTTATCTTTAGGGAATGAAAACAGTCCTTTATTTCCCTTTGCTTATCTGCTGTTGCCCTTGTGCAAAGCAGGGGTCTAGGAGCGATATGTGCTTTGTGGGAAGGTAATACAGTGTGGAGATGTGTGGGTGTTTCACAACACGAGAGACAGCTATCGTAGGAAAAAGGTTGAATTCAGTTTGATTTACTGTCTTAATCTGTGTTACATGTGTCTCTGTTGTTGTGATCTTTGCCTTGTTTTATCATAAATAACATCGAGCTGGTGAGTCATGAAGGGTAGTATCCATTTCCTTAAGTCTTTACCCAGCTCAGGGCTGTGGGGGAGTCAGACCGTATCCTGGCAAGCAGTGGGCGCAAGGCAGGGTACAGAATGGACAGGGCGTCAGTATGGGGCAGAGCAGACACACAGACACTCACACCAGGGCCAGTTCTCCCAGAAGCCCAAACCTGCTGGCATGTCCTTGGATGGTGGAAGGAACCCGGAGCACCACGAGGAAAACCACACAGACAAGGGGAGAACACACAAACCCCACGCAGACAGCACCCCTGGGATTGAACCCGGGGGCCCCAGGTCAACTACTGTGCCACCCATGAAGGGCAGCAAATAAAGTAAACTTCTTATAATTATAATGAATGAAAATCCACAATTATGCTTAGTAATTAATCAATGGTATTTGATTGTAGCTCAGCAGCCAAACGTGTCATTGTAAATGGTATTTAAGGTTTGGTTAATGTAAATAGAGCAATGACGAAGGTGAGTGTGTGTTATTTCTCGACCTTTTTAATAGATATAGACCGCTGCTGTTAGAGAAACTGCGGCCTGCGTCGCCAAAACCCAGCTTCCCTGCTCTATACCGCCATCTGCTGGCGGATATGTTTATTACCGCCATGCTATTTAATTTAAACGTTTTTTATGACAGCGCTGTTATACAGTATACAGTGCCCTGTGATAATACAGTATAGTAATACAAACTGTGCTGTGTCCCTGTGCATCTATTGCTACCTGTGTGATGCATCTATTTTAAACGGACACTATTTTCAGATATTTTTAAACTAGGCAGAAACGAAAGGTAGACTCGCCGTGCTCTCGGGGGCGAGACCGAAAGTCAGGACCACATGACCAAACAGAGCCAGCGGAGGAGTGGAAGAGACAGGAGGGGCAACGAAAGCAGGGACAGGGGCAGGAGCAGGGAAAAGAACGAGAGGCGGAGAACGGGCCGGGGGGTGGGGGGGAGTCTTGAAGAGTCAGACCTCTCCACCAGGTGGGTGCGCAGCCCCTTGATGAGCCCGCGGACGATGGTCTTCACGCGGGGGGTCAGGATGGCCTGGGACACGTGGAAGGCGCCGTGCTTGGCCCTCTCCCCCAGCGTGGTCTCCAGGAACTCGATCAGCTTGTAGGCGTCCGTGGTGTTGGCCCAGGGGGCGGGGATTTTACTGCCCGGCCACAGGTAGGAGCAGCCCCCGGCCGAGGGGTGGTGGTAGAACACCAGGACCTGCGGGGCAGCAGAAACAGAGGGCAGCAGCCACTCAAGCAGGAGCCTACAGAAGTCTGAAAGGTGAAGAAAGTGCGCGTGTTTGCATGCAGAAATTCATGCCCAAAATGTGTAAAAAACATCGTGCACGAGGCCTACAGCGCATGTCAGCTTGGCACGACAATTAGAGACATGCAGCGTTATCGAAGTAGTTCAAGTAGGTCGAAGAAGAAGGCTCCACAGCCGAAACGTTGCGTTTCTGTTCTTGTCTTCTCAGCATGGAATAAACCTTCACTTGTTCCTTTGCAGTATTATCGAAGTCAAGTGCACCTATAGTAGTTTTCCGTTGTCGACACTATCTTGCAACTTTAGGTTATTTCTGAGCCTCAGAAAATTACCCATTAATGGCGTCCTCAAAATTTTACAACCCCAGGTTTGCAGGACGTTTGCATTTGAACACCGGCCTTACTGTCTAATCTCTTACTGTCAGCGTCCCTTTGACGAATCATTAAACCTGCCATGCCTCTGTTTGCTCCAGCAGGCTTTCACTGTCATTCCAACAGGCGTTACTGCATGTTACTCTGCTTTTACCATTGTACAGCGCTGTAAGGGCCTAACAGGGGTGGTTCTGTAATCCCTCTAGAACCACAGTGAATTAGAGTGTCACTGTGAGAATCTGCTGGCAGAAGAAGACTCATTGCCTCCTACACCGTGCTGTTTGTTCCAGGTTGTCCATAATCCTTCAAACACTCGTTTATCCCAGTCGCCTGTCCGTCAGTCCTGGCTGATGCTTTAGGCAGCTGTCGCATGTATTGCCCAGTCAAGCAGCACGGTGTCAGGTCGTTACCACTTGACTGCTCTGTCCTCTCCGAAGGGCTCTGGGGATCAAGGCCGGCCACTGACACATCAGCCGCTGAAAGTCCTGGCCTGAGGCTCGGGAACAGGCTTCTGTTCAAGTTCTTTAGTCAAGTCGTTTCGTTTCACGTGACATTCATGTCACTTACCCAGGGATAACGAGTGCTCTCCGCACTTGGCTGTAATCTGTTCTAATCCTGTCCTGGGCACCTTTCCACAAGCCAGAGATCTTTGCCTGTGTCACCTGTTTAAAGAGCCGCACACTCCCCTCTGTCCCTCAGAGACACGCCCCTGTCCTCAGCCCTGCAGGACGGCTGGCGCAGACGAGAACGCCTGAACTGCTATTGGGATTGTCTTATTGTGTGGCCGTTGCTGGCTCCGCCAAATACCGTGAAACGATGATAAAATAATAATTGTTTGGGGTCAGAGGTAGAGAGGAGCTTTTAGAAATTCCTCATGGTAGGCTGCTCCACAGAACCTTTTCTGCATCTCCCAGCAGCTCATTTTTTGCCTGAGGACAGATACTGCTGATTATTTTCAATACCCTCTGTTTGGAGGTTTTTCTAATTGCTACTAACTTCAGACTCACTGATGTTCATTAGAGTGTTTCAGCCCATCGGGTCCAGAAACATTCCTCTGATACCATCTCTAAAGAGCCGGACCACATCCCAGGGGAACAGACTAGCCCACAGTAACGGGGCAATGCCAACAGTGCAGCTGCTGCTGGCGGCGTGTGTTTCAGAGAGACACTGAGGCCTTGGGATCAAATGGGCTCTGTCCTGTCCGACCACGTTCAGGTCCCAGGTGGGACTGGTATTTTAGGTCTGTGTTCGATCTTATTGTCCTGCCAGTGGACTCCCACATGCTGCCTGGCTAGACGCTATAGACTGCAGCATTGCAACCCTCAACCCCCAGGAGAAGCAGGTAAGCTAGAGTCTCAGTGCACAGTTCAGAGTGGTCAGGGTCCCTCGCCAGCAGGGTGCACATGTGTCTGACTCATCGGCAGCTTCAGACATGCATGTAACCAGGTAGAACAAAAAAGCTAACAGGTGACCCTGTGGCCCTCAGGGGTCGCAGTTCTGCACCCCTGAAATAAGAACACAAGCTCAGACCTTACCTGGAATTTCTTCTGCCACAGGTAGTCCAGAGTGATCTCCTCCACGCGGTCCATTTTGCAGAGCTTGTGTCGAAACACCTTCTTCAGCATGGCGATGAGGTACAGGTGATGGGCCTCGCCCATGGCGTAGTGGTGGTTAAAATCCAGGAACACCACCTCCTTCGAGTGAGCCGTCAGGAACGTGTCGATTTCCACCAGGCCGTCCCACACCCTGTGCCCGAACAGGCCGTGGATGAAGTAAATCTCGTTCCCCGGCTCTCCTGGCTTGGTGGACACCCGCAGGTCGAAGTAGCGGATGCCAGCTTCCAGCTGCTCTTTGAAGGTTAGGTTCTGAGTCATGGACCATTTCTTCATGACCTTCTTGGCGAGCGAGCGGAACAGGCCGGCAAGGTGCTTGACCGCCGCCTTCTGGTCCGGCCCCACAGGAGCCTTCTCATCCACCCAGAAGCTGAAGGAGTCGTGCGATCCTGCAACAGTGAGATGGCCGTGTTAGGGAAATGAACACGTCCCTGTGTGAGACAATCAGTGACATGACCTGATCTGTGTCAGAGGACACACAACACACCCCTGTGTAAGAGAATCAGTGACATGACCTGATCTGTGTCAGAGGACACACAACACACCCCTGTCTGAGACAATCAGTGACATGACCTGATCTGTGTCAGAGGACACACAACACACCCCTGTGTAAGAGAATCAGTGACATGACCTGATCTGTGTCAGAGGACACACAACACACCCCTGTGTAAGAGAATCAGTGACATGACCTGATCTGTGTCAGAGGACACACAACACACCCCTGTGTAAGAGAATCAGTGACATGACCTGATCTGTGTCAGAGGACACACAACACACCCCTGTGTAAGAGCATCAGCGTAAAAGAATCAGGGACATGATCCAATCTATGTAAGAGAACACGCAACACGCCCCTGTGTAAGAGGATGAATGACATGACCAATCTGTGTCAGAGAACCTGCAACACGTCTCAGGTGGCATGAGAGAACAATGCAACCTACCCTAACTTCTGGAGAAAGGCTGATGGGACGAGAGAGAGCGTGGGTGGTGGAGGCAGTGAGTAAGAAATTGCTGCTTTTTATTTGAAAAGGTCTGTGCAGGTCTTCTTGCAGGGCTAGGATGAGAAATTAGCATGAGAAAGTGCAGTGCAGCACTGAAAGAATGCTGTGTGTTTTCCCAAGACCCTTGGACTTGCCACAGGACGTGTGAATGGCAGCCTTCTGAAAACAGTTTGTCACAGCAGTTGTTAGCTCGAGCCATATCTCATCTGCTCCTTTGTTTCTCTTTAAATCGACTTCCTGGAATTGTTAACAATCTGTGTTTTTCACTTGCCTTAGAGACGTTTAACAACCACAGACTGTTTTTCAGGTCATTACAGGGGAGGGTTTTTGGATAAACTATATAAATTGTAGGCTTTGGGTAAGTGGTATTGATCACTATTATTTGTACATTTTAGGACATGACAGCGTTTTGCGCATTCACATATTCAAGCACATTTACATTTCACCAGGAATAACAGCACCACCACAGCACCATTTAAACACATGGAAAGGTTTGTAGAGAGTTTTCCTTCACAATAAACTTGTCTGCACCCCCCGACAGGGTGAGGAGTGACCAAGGGGCAGCTGCAGAGTTGGAGATGGGGCGGAGGAGTGTCGCAATCTACAAATGCCAGGGAGAGAAGGTGATTACAAACAGTATCTATAGCCTTTTAGGTAAGGAAATGAAGTCAGGAGTGATTCCGAATATCTGACTGCTTCTGGAAAATTGGTCCTGGTGTAAAAATGTGAATGTGTCTGCATCTATCCTGTGATGAACTGGAGTCCCATCCAGGACGTACCCTGCCTTGAGCCCATTGCTTGCTGGGATAGGCCCCAGCTCCCCCATGACCCTGAATTGGAAGAAGCACTTCGAAATTGAATGGAGTAAATGGAAGGTGGGATTGAAGTATAAGAACCTCCAAATAAGCAGAACTTTCTTTTCTATCACGAGGGTGACTCCTAGAGTCTTAAGGGAGATCTTTCCTGATTCTGTATTACAGTAGGTTGGCCTTAGAGAGGTAGGCAGCAGCAGGCTGGAGGCTCACAGGTCCGTATTTCAGATGGGATGCTGCTGTGATCCCCCTGATCCAGCTTCTTCACTCACATTACCCCACTGAGTGTCAATGATGGGTCCTCAATTCTCATGGCAAAGGAGACATTGTGTACAAAATAAAGGAATAATAGAGGAACAGGTGGGACACAACAGCGATGTCCTGTTAAGCTCAGGAGTGTGGTGTCCTCTTTAACACGGGAACCTTCCCTGACACTGTACTGTCTGTTTTACCTTGCACTTCTCACTATCACCTTTAAATGTGAAACGTACTGCTTCACCAACTCTTAATGACTGTGCCCTGCATTCTGTGTGTCTTGCACTGGTCTGCTAGGCCTTTATTAAACTTTTATAATGCATGACTCAAGTACCAGCTGAAGCACCCATGCATAGCAAATAACCCCTAAGCAGAGGAGTACAGCAGAAGAGCACATCCATCATTCAGGAGTTCAAAATGCAATTACAACCACATAAATAAGTGAAGCTCACACGGGGGAGATGGGGACACTGTGTAGCAATGTTAATGAGAATTGCTCATTTGCCATTCAATAAAACTGCAGAACTGCACTGGGCTCAAACAATTATTTATTGAAATATGTTAAGATACAATGCATAATGCATTTCTTATGTTGGGTGTCCCTGAAAGAAGGGGGTGATTTAAAAAACAATTACCTGTTTTAGTCCTTTGTAAATTAAACAAAATTTGAAGGTAGTGCACCCTGCAAAACACAAGGTGGAGGCAGATTCATGACCTTCCATGTTACAGGTAACAAAACAGCTGTGCAGAGGGGGAAGGGGAGAGACAGGCTGAAAGATTGGGGTCAGCACCAAGACAGATCTCCCCCCTGCAAGATTAACATCTTAAATCCTCTTTAAACAAGCCACAGGAAGAAGACAGCTGTGCTCCTACTGCTCACACCCGTGGAGAAACGACAGGACGCGATGGGACTTTCTAAGAAAAGTGTCTGTGCGGCAGTGTACATTGTACAATCGGGCCAAAAATAGGACAGAACAATCCGGTGATGAAAGCCATTCAAATTCAGGTCAATAGAGATCTTAGACTGTGGATAAAAAGAAGCAAGCCTTTGGGACGACCACAATCAGGCACACTCACGCATGAGCATCTAGGTTAATTGCACGGAGAACAGAAATGGCCTTAAGTGCAGGCAGTACAGTACGTCAGCCCTGCCCATCTCCACTGCAGTGCACTCAAATCACACGCCAGGTCCTGAAGACACATATTGCAATCCATGGCCACCTCACAGGACCTTAGAAAAGATGTGCAAAGCTGCACCGTTCTGCCAGAAACAGCCTAATCTTCCCGCAGGGGACGAAAGTACGCTACAGAAAGTGTAACATTTTCACTGGCTCGTAATGAATAAAAGTAAAAGAGACTGCAGGAGAGGCTGTGTGAATCTCTATGAGACACGCGAGTCCTTGTCAGCTTCTGGACGGAGTCTGTTTGCAGGTGACCGGATACGATACTGTAAAACTCTTGCACATGCCTGTGAGCAGCCCCAGATCATGGGACAGCTTTTATCACGACAGCAGAGCACAAGCAGGACAGCACAGCGAAAACACCTGCGCCCTGATCGAAACCCGTGGTCGTGTTTTACTTTCAGTCCTTGTGCCGGCTGTCTTATATATGTAACAATATGAGAAGGGCTACAGACGAGATTATGCTATTTGCCGCATTCAGACCATTTGGTAGTCGGTAATCAATTGATCTGCGGGTCTGATCCTGCAGTTTCTTAAAAGAAACCAATCTAACAACAGGGCAGGGTAAGTTGTTGAATACTCTCACGACCCTGCGGTCACGTCCAAACCCATCGCTCCATCGTGGTGACTCCGAACGCCTTGTTGTTCGGCAGGTGCCAAGATATGGCACCATTAAGATGTGGCGCAGCTGGCAAAGCAATTTGCTGTTTGGTACATCTTCGCCTCGCCTGCTGTGTCTGTGGAGTCGGTGTGGCACTGCGCTTCGGCGGCGGACGAGCGCTTTGTTCAGAAGAACAGCACGAATGCAACTAATTATCATTAAAAACAGTCAGTCCGGAGATCAATCACAGCCTGGAAGTGTGTTCCTGTATCGCTACTGCGCGCCGTGACGCTTAAGGAATAAAGCAGTGAAGGGAATTCGAAAGGATATGATATGAGAGCATGTAATGGCCTTGGTCATTATATTAAAAGCATATCTCTTTTTTAACTCCCTGAAGCGCACTTCTGTCAAGACGCTCACAAAACGTGCGCTCTGCAGACACGGAGTGACTGTGAGTCAGTCTGACCTCCTGATCGCTCGACCTTCTGCGGTTCCGGGTGTTATCGTTTTCTTGAACGCTCTCTCTAAAGATCGCAGGGTAAAACTCCGCCAGCCCAGCCCCACGCCGGGGAAGTTCGGCTAAGGCAGATACGTCCGCCCGCTGTACGTACCTGGTACCGCTAAGTGCTTCAGAGGCATCGAGGACAAAGCCGGACAGAGGGAGCCCATCCAGTCTGCGTTAGAGCAGACACTGCCTTTATCCGCGATCTTCATTTTTCTCATCCAAATGGCCAAACAGTCTGGGAGAGATGACTGACACCTGTAGTGGTAACTACGTCGATATCCAGGCTAGATCAGGGAGACTGACACCCCGGGAACTCATTTCCCCTGGTGCGAGGGGCACCTCACCTGGGCTCCACTCAAAGGCAGCCTTCCACGGGACTCGGATCACCGGCAGCCGGGCAAACGGGCTTTGCTCACGTTAATCTCCTTAGTCCGAAATTACACTACTTATCCCCTAGATCAAATTTAGAAAACCTATGGGTCTAAGACAACTCAAGATCATCCCTCCCTTCTCTCTCCCTCTCACACAGACGTCATTGGGAAAAAAAAAAACCTCTCCTCTGCAGGACCGTTTTGCTTTACGCGATGACACTACACACCGCCGAGGCCGGTTAGAGAGCTCCTCCGTGTCAAACAAGGTTAGGATGTCTAAGAGTAGAACCGTAATGCACGGCGAGAGCGGTACTTACTCTTCTGAAGAGATGACTTTTCTGTTTTCTTTCTTAAATACCGCCGCTGTGTGGGCACCTGTAGAGCAAAAAAAAAAACAGATCAATATTGGAGCACGTGAAACGTATCCACCGCGGTAGCTCGAGCTACGGGCTAAGATCGTAAAAAGGTACATCATGGACACGACCGTCATCGGAAGAAGACACGGAGTTCCCCAGTGGCCCTGCCTGATGTTCACCAGGAGATGGCGCAGGAGGACCGCAGATCCGAGCGACCCACGCTCACGAGGGACGCGTGCGGTGCTCGGAAGAGCGCTGAAAGTACGACACAGCCTTGACTTTTAACTGTCTCTTGTTGGGGGTAAAACAGCGGCTAAGATATTCGTGTCCCGCTTCATCGCCCTTTGATTCATTACTCAGAGGCTGTGTTTTTTTTCTTTTCTTTCTGTGCCCTTTTGCAACACAGCCTTTTAAAACCCATCTCAAGGCGCCGGTTCTCTTACTGTGGAAAAACTCCCCAGCGGGCTGTTTGTAAACACGCCCTTGAATCATAGACGTCTAGATGGAAAACCTCATGGTGAGGTCTTTATAGCTTAATGGCGTTTAAATGTTCCTGTAATTGCCTTAATGCAAGACACTGTTCGTTTTTTTGTGTTCAGGTGAACTTTCTTGAAGTCATTTTCAAAAGGGACACCTGGAGCCGCGGAGCCCCGGGGCATCGTCTGAGCCGCTCTGGGCTCTGGAAACTTTTTTTCCCCACATTAAAAAAAAATTCAGTTCTGCCACTTCGCAGCCGCTGGATGACATTTAGAAAAAAAAAACGCAGCAGTTGGTGACATCCGTATGTAAAGATACAGAGTCAAGCCTCGCAGAATCGAAGCTACATGTTGTTGTTGTTTTAAAGCAGTGTACATTATACAAAAGAAGCAACGACTCTTGTAGGTCACGATTAGGAAAATAACAACAACCTTTGACTGCTTTGACAATAACATCTTGCCAGACCACTGTTGTGCCTTTCCCTGTTTCCCCATGAATAGCGGACTGCAGCAGCGGGCCAGACTAGGCTGGTGTACGGGCTGGTTTCAGACAGCAGGGGGCGCAGTGATGGCTTCCAGGCAGCTTGAGTGAATTGCTTTGTCGCCTTATTATTAACTTTTAAATGTAAATCATACAACCCCAGAATCAAACCCAGGAAACTGAAGCAACGAAGCAGGAGACAGAAGTTTTGCATCTAATACTCAGACAATTGCATCTGTATGTGAAATACTTTTAATACTAAGGACATTTAACTCTCAACAAGCCAAACCCCCTACTTAAAATGCTGCTCCCTAAATTTTAGTACTTAATTACCCTTTATTTTCATTGAAGCTTACATGACCAGATGTAGAGCAAGATCTGAACTATCATTGTCGGAACTTCCGTTTGAACCAGAAAATAACGAGTGCTTATGTTTCTGTTGTCTAGAGAGAGAGAGAAAAAAAAAAAAAAACAACATCACGGTTTCACAAATGAAAGCTGTCCAGCCTCTGCGACTTGTGGTAAAGTAACTCAAACCTATCCCTTATTGCTGAGCGCTGAAACGGGCGACTTCCTGTGTGAAAACCCCTGACCAGAAGCGCACTAGCACAATGATGATGCCACAGTTCGACTTGCAGCGCTGCAGCGCGGCTGGCATGCAGGTGTACGGGGCGATGGACTGCCCGGTGTATCACGGGAGCATCAGCAGGCAGACCTGCGAGGAACTGCTCTCCAAGAAAGGCAAGGACGGAGCCTTCCTGATCCGCGACAGCGAAACGATTTCGGGGGCTCTGTGCCTCTGTGTCTTGTAAGTACACACCGCGACGGGGGAGAAACCTGTCAGAGTCGGACTGTTCCTACGTTCTGATTTACAATTAGCCACTTAAGAAGTGCTGGTAGGCTTGAATGATTTGTTCCACATTTTCAGAATAAAAAAAATCACGGATATACTCGCATTGAAGCAGAGAGATGTAGAGAGATTTTATGGAACAAGTGTTCGGTACCTGCGCTTGATGTACAGAACACGCAGACATCCTACAAACTGAATGTTTGTACTGAAGAGCTTTTTTAAAAAGAAAAAAATCAGTGCTATGGAATAAAATCTTTAAATAAATTCTTTTGGAAGGCTCCTTTGTTATCTGAGAAGTTTAAAAGTCAGATACAAAGGCACAGATACAAATGGTATTGTAACGCCACCTGCTCTGGTACGCCGGCTCTTACACAGTACCTGTCGGCCGTAAGCGTTACACTATTATTTTTTCTTAATTATTGTATTCTTTTTTTCTCAAACACTATGTATGAACACAAAATGTACCCAACAAAGTCCCTATTAACAGGGCCAGAGCAGATTCACTCTTTAATAAGATTGGATTATTCTGTCATTCCTCAGGTTCAGCACTAAACACTTCTAAAGCACTCTTCTTGAGAAAATCCGTCTTTTATTTTTTGTGTCTTTCATGACGTTTTAGGTAATACTAAATACTAATACTAATGGACAAGAACTTCCAATATATTTTTATATCACCTTGATGAATCCAAAATGCCCAAAAAGATGGCTAACTGTAGATGTTTCCGAATGAAGATGCACCGAGAAGCACAGAGAATTTCAAAATTGCTGATCTCTTTCCTATAAATTCTGACTGCAAGTTTGTGAACACAACATCACACAGGAAGGTATCATTATTCAGGTCCTTCTTGGGGGAAAAAAAGTTTTTTAAGAGGTGTAATGTATGAACATTGTAGCCTGCCAGGAAGGCTGGGTCCTGATCTGAAACACACAGAATCCCTAGATCAGGACTGACAGACACCAACATTCCTAGATGTTCAGAGCTTCTGTGTCCACCTGTTTCCTCCATCCGTGGAATGCGTGTTTTGTAGTTTGCACTGTTCTATGTCTTTCCCTTTTTCCCTTTTTGTGAAAGCATTTTTCTGGGAGCAAATTTTGATTTGTAATCTTCAAGTGCTCTGGTTTGGCACAGCGTGAATCCAGGCTGCTGGGATTTTGGCCTCAGTAGCTCTGGGGAAGGTAGATTGAGCACAGCCTGTGCCCCTGCAGCTCACTCAGGGAGAGAGCTCCTTCTATACTGAAAACAAGCATGTTGCACGCTGTGAGAAACTGCTCTGTACTCACACCTTGGCTTTGTTTGTCACGGGTCATTTTCACAGCGTTGCTCTTCTAGAAATCAGGTGATTTAAAGAAAGACGTTACACAGCTTCAAAGCTGTGTTCATTTCACGAATGGTGATCAATTCCTTCTGGGGTTTGAAATTCTGCTTGGTGTTGCTAAGCTCTCTAGTTACAGTGATAATGCTTTAATTAAAGATCCTCCCCAGCAAAGACCCGTCCAGGCCCAGGGAAATCTTGGGATTGTGATCTGCAGTGTGTGCAGGTGTTATGTGGCCGTCATGCCATCCAGGTTTGATTAGTTTACTTCTGAATCTCGAAACTCACTTTTTGTGCTTAAATTGCGATGACTGTGGCGTGTGGCACTGTTTAGAGCAGTGGTTCCCAGTCCTGATCCTGGTGACACCTGCTGGTTTTCATTCCAACCCACCTTCATGGGATCATTGAAGCCTCACTGGATCTAAGAAATTGCTTCAATTGAATATCTGCACTTTGTTTGGAGTCACACATATGGGATTTTATTTCACTTACAAAATACAAAGGTTAAAGTTCCAACATGTCTAAGAGCTGGGAGCAAACAGTTCACATGAATCTGATGATAAATCTGATTCATCTGATTATTAGCAAGTCAATGAAGGGCTTGATTGTGGAGCTGAAGGCTCGACTGGAACAAAACCAGCAGATGTGTGTGGGGCACTGGGACCAGGACTGGGAACCAGCCCTGTCGTGGGGAATGAATGGTGACAGGATCTGGAACATGTTTTATTAGAAAACATGGCACATTTGTTGATCGTGAAGCCAGTCTGAGGAGGATAGATTGGGGAGCTATCACAGCGTGCTGGCGAGCTCACACATGAAGACGTTCCCGCTGCTGAAACTCTGTCTTTTTGTTTCCTGTCCAGCAAGAAGAAAGTGGTTTACACATACCGAATCCTCACGAACCACGCTGGATATTACACCTTACAGGTAAGTGACGGACACATACGCAAGCTGTCTGACACACGCACGGAGCACAGGCAGCCCGCAGAAATGAACAGTTCACGAGGGAATCTGAAATACACCAGTACTGTGAAGCGCGTGTGACAGAGTAGAGGTTGTACCGGGAACGCCACAAAACAGCAGCTAGTGCATCACGAAACCCCTGATTAAAGGACACAGTTGAATCTGGACTATGAGACGGATCACAGCAATAAGTACCATGATGAAACAGAATCACCTGAAAAGATTTATCACAACAATATAATCTGGAAAAAAAGACTTCCAAATTAAAAAGGCCTCCACATTAGGCACTATGTAAATAGCTGGGTGGAACTACCAAATACAGAACAAGGAAATATGTTGCTCTGTATTTTTATAGCTTCTTACCAGCAAAGCGACTAGAAGAAAATGATCTCAAAACTGTATAATATCATTGAAGATATGAGCAAAGATTCAACGGGATGTATTTAAATAAAGTGGTAAAAAATAGAACAGTTTCTGCTGAACAGTGGAAGAATACGTGCAGATATCATCAAAGCTCCACGTCAGAAAAATTTGACTTGTTTTTTTATCGGTCTTACAATTCAAACAAAAAAGGAAGCAGTTCACAATGTTAGAGGTTATGTGTAGAGCAAGTAGCAACTCATTTACACGTATTCTGGTCCTGCCTGAAAATACAGTACACCAACACTGGAAATTCACACATTTTGCTCTTAATAATATAGAAAACCTAGACAAACCATTTGAATTCTCTGTCATGTATTTGGGTAATGTTACTTTTGACCACTTAGAAGTAAAGGATAGAGATATACTAGGAATTCTTTTAGCTGCCAGTCACAAGAAAATGGTTTGCTAACTCCCAACATCAGAACAATGGATCAATGTTGTGAAGGAGATTTTTATAATGGAAAAGATCACATTTTCTCTTCGGTTACCAATGGAAATCCTGGTGAGCCTGGAGTGGGTCTGTGGTCCCATTGAGACCCGATTTTGTTCCGTGATAGAGGACGTAGCAGTGTTTTGTCTAGATTGCTGGTTATTTGTTGTGTTACTGCTGAGTGTATGTCGAAATGTAACCTCCCATCTATCCTGGCTTAACATACAGTAAGCAGTTAATTACCTAAAGAACACAATGTAGTCGTGAAAAGAAAGGTGAAAGCAGTAAATTATTTCACTCCGTATACAGTATGTTTTATTTGTAAATCCTTTCATCGGTAAATAGTCAAAAAAAGTCATACGAATAGAAGATAACATTGATTTAAACTCTCTTCAAATGTTTTACATTTAGAAAAGGTCTCACCTTTTTTTCTGGGAGTAAAACACTGTACAATTCTGGCAAAATCACAGTTCAGTGCACAGAGGCTCTGCAAAGCTTGGCCAGCAGCAGGGAATTAATAATAATGTTTCTTTATTAGCCCTATACAATTTCTTGCATTAGGAATTTGTCTTTTTGCATACCCCAGCTTTTCTCCATGGAGACACAGACAGGGAGAGAAGCTTGGGGTCAGACATTGTACAGTGCCCCTAGAGCAGTTGGGATTAAGGGCCTTGCTCAGGGCCCCAACAGAGTAGGATTCCTCTGCCAGCCACGGGATTTGAACCGGCAACCTTCCGGTCACAGGTGCAGATCCTGAGCCACAGAGCCACCGCTCCGCCCGAATTGAATTGAGCAGATAGTCATTCGCAAGACAAGCAGCACACAGATTTGACACATCTGTTTTCATTTCTCAAAAAGTGAGATGAGTAATTAGATCTCTGGCGAAGGAAAAAAATGTTCATTGTGTCTGGCTATGATACAGTGTTACTCCCACCTCGTGTATGTGTATGTTCATCATCAGTTGGTCCACTTTAAGATACATGTAGTCGGAAATATCAGCAGAGAGGCTGCATCACGTTCAGTGTGCTGAAGCTGTCGGAAAAGCATGTTACCATTGAAGCGGAATAAGTTTGACACTCAAGAACCAATTAACAAGTAAATGAAAATCTAAACACGCAAGCAGATTAATTAAGTGATCAATGAGCACTGGAGAGGTACAGTAGAGCTTAGCTGGAATGAAAGCAGCAGACAGTGGTTCTCTTGCAGACGTCCTCTGAGCTAACCGTGATGGCTAGTTCAGAGGCCCAGACTGGCCATCAGGAGGGGGACGTTGCTTTACAAAATTGTTGGGCTGGTCATTAAGAACAGGGAGAAAAGTAGGAAACTTGATCAAATACTGGGCATTGTTGTTCATTTTTGCCTATTGTACATTCTTCAGTTAACTAGGATATTGAAGAACTCCACCTTAAATGGGAATCTTACAGAGCAAACATAGAAGAGCACAGTCTGCTCTCAGCAGGTCTGCAGAACTGTCCTCACCAGCTAGTCAGAGTTAAGGTACAGCTGGTCCTTCCTATCTGTTTTAATAATCTCACAGCCACATTGGTTAGTCTGTGTGGAGTGCAGACCTTATCAAGTGTGTTTTTTAAACTGCAGTGAGTTCTGAAAAAAAGCCCTTGTTAACCAAGGCAAAGAAATAGACCCCAGAGCTCAGTTCAGGGTGCGGTGGAGTGTGAATTCATATCACAGTCCACTGAGCATACCCCGGCTTGACTTTAAGGCACCGTGTGCATAGAATTATTCTCTGACTGAAGGAAATAGCTAAAACATTTTAAGTCTTTGATATTATATTGCAATAGGCTGTTAAAGAATTACAGTATAAACAGAATTATGAACATAAACACTTTTTTTTATATTTCAGCTGGCCTGGTATGTTAATGTTATGTAAGTATTGTGTAATTTGTGTGAATAAAAGTTAATTAAATCCAGGGATTTCTCTTATCTCTGAATGCGAGGTTTCTTATTGAGAAAGAGAAAATATTTCACACCATTGCTATTTGTCTATAATGTGTCTATAATGACATAGTAGAAGCTCACTTTTAAATTTTACAACATTGAAAAACATTAAAAGAAGCTATGAGAAAAAAACTGTCTTAGGTTGCTGCTTCCATTTGGTATTGCATATTTCCAAAGGATTTATATAAAATGAACTTGTTGATCCATATGTACATTAAATAAATTTGTTAACTTACATCAGCGCAGCTGTATGTTGATACTCTGCTGTGCAAAAAAAACCCACAGCTTTTTGCAAACATGCTGAAATTAAAATAAATTAAAACTAATTTTAAAATTAAGTAGTCAAAAATCCTGAATGTATTAAAAAATAAATGAGTAAAAACATCATGGTCATGTGTCTGTGCATATAGAACTAATTGTGTTGGACTGGGGGTAAGAGCACTTTTTTTAAATGATGAAGGTGTTTGCTTGGAGTCTGCTAATCGGACTTTCTGCTGTTCGGTTGTCATAGAGATGTGAGGTATTGAAAGTTGATTTGGCGTATGTCTCTCGCCGGGCTGAGGGGATGGTAGCCAGCCTGTGAGGGTGAGGCTGACAGGACCCCTGTCTTCACAAGGAATGAGCCAGGGAGCTGCTACGAGGGTGAAGATGGGTGGAAAGGAGGGCTCAACTGCATCTGTAGGAGAGAGGATGTGGGTGAGATCTCGAATTTGACCTCTTCCTGAGAAGACGACAGAGACAGACAGGACAGAGAGGTGCATGTCAGTTATCCCTGTACGATGCCTTGCAGACCTGATACAGTACCCTGATACAGTACTTAATGTATAAAGGTCTGAATACTTTTGTAAGCCACTGTATTAAAAATGACTAACTTACATTATAAACCAGGATCAAAAACACCATCTCATTAATAATGTGTCAATAAAGCCAATCGTTCAGATCAAACTCGCGCTGTAGTTAGGAAAAACAATATTTTTTAATTTAAAGAATTTACACTTTCAAATATTATCCATCCAGGTAAAAACAAAAAAATCCCCGTAAAAAAAAAAATCTAAAAAAGATGTGATGGCTATGAAAGAAATGTTTGTCTTTGAGTGATTAAATAACCAGCTCAAAAAAGCAGAAGCAGGACTGCCTTCAGGGTGTAGAGTTAGAGACAGATCCAGTGGTTTGCTTAGTGGTGTAGCATGTTCTTACAAAAGCGAGTATTTGCTGTCTCTCTGAGCCGCAGGCTGTGCTCTGTGCTGAAAAGCTGATCGGTCGAGACAGGACAGCCAAAGCCATGCTGCTCACAAGCATGTTAACTGGAAACAAATTCACTTGTACCAGTTACATACAAAGCAATGCAATCACCGATGTGCTACATAGGAAATATAATGACGCGTCAATATTACTCCCAGACCTCCACTCTTTTATCTTGGCCAGCAGCCATATCACCCTGCAACTCACAACTGGCAGCCCACTGAAGCTCAACAGTGTGAGCCTGGTCAGTACCTGGATGGGAGACCTCCTGGGAAAAACTAAGGTTGCTGCTGGAAGAGGTGTTAGTGGGGCCAGCAGGGGGCGCTCACCCTGCAGTCCATGTGGGTCCTAATGCCCCAGTATAGTGACGGGGACACTATACTGTAAAACAGGCGCCGTCCTTCGGATGAGATGTTAAACCGAGGTCCTGACTCTCTGTGGTCATTAAAAATCCCAGGGTGTTTCTCGAAAAAAGTAGGGGTGTAATCCCGGTGTCCTGGCCAAATTTCCCATTGGCCTTTCCCAATCATAGCCTCCTAATAATACCCCTCTATGAATTGGCTACATTACTCTGCTCTCCTCCCCACTGAGAGCTGGTGTGTGGGGAGCGTTCTGGCGCACTATGGCTGCCGTCGCATCATCCAGGTGGATGCTGCACACTGGTGGTGGTGGAGGGGAGTCCCCATTACCTGTAAAGCGCTTTGAGTGGAGTGTTGAGAAAAGCACTATATAAGTGTAAGCAATTATTATTATTATTATTGTCTTATAGCATGGAACGTGACATAAAACAGACATGCCAATAGCACAGGCAGACACACTCCTGAGTTTTAAGTTTTCAGAGTTTTCCTTCTGCGCTCTTAATGACTTCATTGAATCAAGTAGTAGCTTCATTGGTTCAAGTTAGCACGATTTCTAAGCCGTTTAGCCACTGAACAGTTGGAATCTTGTTTAGAACCCACAGCACCTAGGTGTGCCAAGCACCAGGAGTGAGAAGCACTGGATCATGTGGTAGCTGGAATGCAGTGAACATGAGTTTTTCATTTATCTGATGGGCAAGGTCTGACGAGGGATGCACAATGATGTTCGGGCCTGAACACGCATGGATTTCACGTGCAATCGCAATGTTCAAGATTTTGTTCAGTTGACAGAAAAGGCTTTCGCAAAGACAAAAGGGATCTTGTTTTGAAAGAGTTCATAGATGAGATGTGCGTGGCTGGATTGCAGCCTGTCTCACAGGAGGTTCTCCAATGATCTTCCGGTCACAGCCTGCTTGTGCAGGAGTCAGAGTACTAACTGTAGTGGCTGGGTCCTTCAAGTCATGATGGTTGTCACCACAGTGTTTCCCAGGACCTGTGTTCCATGTGACAAAGGAAAAACCCATTAATCAGCTGTGCAAGACATGTCTCTGTATTTGCATGAGGGTTCTTAAGGAGAGAACTTGCATAGAGCATAGTGTTCTGGCGAGGAGGAAGGGTGTACCCCCAACCTCGTGATTAGGATGCATGAAGGTGTGTGAGCTGTGCACACAGAGCTGGAGGTGGAGCACTGCAGAGCGAGGTAAAGCTGAAGAGCACTGCGGCGTGAAATGCTGGCCAAGTATTCCGCTAGCCATGGACTCTTTAGACCTGCTGGTTTGTACTGCTGAAGCGCTGCATTAATTCACCGCTGAACTAGAGAGGCCGTACACGCCGAGACTGGGACTTGTGCAGCTAGCCCTGCCTAATCATCTCTCGCACCCTCGTCTGGTGGTTGTGTGGTTTTCTGACTGAGTGTGAAGGGCGCTTTTAGATTTTAGCATCTTTTAATCTCAAGCCTCCACATAGAATGTAAAACGTGAGCTTCCATATGCCTTTCAGACTATTAGAAACTATAATAATAATAATAATAATAATAATAATAATAATAATAATAATAATAATAATAATAATAATAATAATATAGTCCGCAGCCGTGAATCAGAGAGTGAATGAGTTAAGTTTCTCCGCTGGTGTACTGTGGTTAGCTGTAGATTCAGGCAGATAGGTTTTACCTGAGGACCTGTTTAGGACAATATAATCCTAATTAAGTTATTTACGGCGCCTTCATCTCTAGCGAAACAGAATCTCGGTGAAAATGGAGCAGAATTTGATCATTATGTACACGTTTTGTACACTACTCTTTCGCTGGAAAAGTCGTGGTGACAGTCAAAGAAAATCCACAAATCCTTGTTTTTAAAATTTGATATTAAATGTTTTTTTTTACACATTCTTTGCGTCGAATTAAGATATTTTTCACACGGCAGCTTGCTTTGTTTCGGAGTTTCGTGGGTTTTATTTTCGATTTTATACAAATTGAAACATACAGTATAGGCACAGACTACGACAGTAAAGACATTTTGTCGATTTATTAAGTCAGTTTGAGACAAACCAGTGCGGGTGATTCTGTTCGGCCGCGCCTTGCCTGTTGTTGAATGTGCCCAAGCGTGTCAAAGTGTGAATCAGAGTGCTCGTGTCTGTACGGTGCTGGTTTTCGAACCAGTTCAGAAAACGAAGCAGTTTGAAGTGGCTTGGATACAAGAAACAGAGTAAAAAACACAGAGCATGTGTTCCTGTTTCTATGCCAGCGATGCAAGGCAATCAATCCAGCAACATACTGTATACTGTACAATGGCAATGACACGTGCGAACGCAGTGCTGATGCGATTTAAGTTGGGTTACTTTAAAAAAATCATAATTACTATACTTCACACCAGTCTCACACAGACGCCCACCCTTTGCCATCCAAATCAACAACAACAAAAAAAAAACCCTATATAGCTAAGTGCAATAACACGGGAGCTGGCTCACAAAATACAGGTATGTATTGAATTGTAATATGAATTCTACTTTTGTTTTAATAACAGAGGGAAAATTCACTTACTAAAAAACATAAAGTTAAACTACGCACCCATGAGGGAGAAGCGTGTCTTTCTCATTTATGAAAACATGTATTGATTCACCTGTGCATATACAGGATGTATAATATGTTCTATGTTTTAATGTCCATATTGTAACGCATACGGCCGACATCGCAGGTCGTCCCATCGAGGTGACGTCTCCGCCCTTCCCTGGGAATAGCAGGGACCTCAGCCGCCGGGCTGAGGGGAGATTTCCTTTAGTTTCCCTTTAGGTCCCTGTTGAGTGACGCCGGAGGCCCGGGTTCGAGACCCCAGTGGTGCGGGGCCAACCTGAGGTGGCAGGGCGAGGGCGCATACCCCCGTGAACCCGAGAGCGCTACAATATTATTTATCGTATAAATTCACAACGTGCGAAAACATTTTATAACAATACATACAGATCTGAAAACCACGCTTTTATACCTCTCATTCCCGTTCGGTGTGATGCTTGTTTAATTGTATTACAGTGTCATTATTTGCAACGTGGCGAGATTTACATTGTTATCAGGTCTCATGCCGCAACCGATTTATAGTTCATTTTTTTTGCGATAACGTAATTTAATCAACACCGAAAGCGTCAGCACATCTTTCAAGTTAGCAGCGATACTTTCATCCGCAGCCGGACAAAAAAAAAAACTTGTTAGAAAACGGCAGGAACTCATCTTCAATGCCTTATAATCTCTCTGAATATAGAAGAAAATTACGACTGTGAAATCCAGTCGTGAAAATATAGCTATTATGAGTAGTACTACAAGTATATAAAATTACATTATTAAATTAAATATTGTAAAGGGTGTCTACGCTTCTGGATTCTCTTTGGATGAGGCAAGTCGCTTGTTTCAGAAGGTATCGATCAACTTGCAAGAATCACCTTAGATCTCCTTCGCCTTAATGTTAAAGAAGGATTTAATACACTGTATCAGAGTGTGGGTACAGAAATTGTAGCGTTTCAGATGTACGTATTTTGTCTAGAGTTGTCTGTCATGCGTGACGTAAATTATAATGTATTACAGTACACAGTGCCTGCAGTTAGTACTCAGCCACCCCCGTCACTGTGTTCCCTGTTCTGCTGGGTTTACTTTCTGGAGTTTATAACAAAAGTTTGGGAGGGATGACAACAACCAAGCTCAATCAGCTGTCAGTAACAATCCATTCCTCTCCCAAACGCTATAAATACCTACGAGATCCCTCCCTCATATGTCTCTTGCATCCCACCTCCACCTCTGCAGATGCCCCTCGGTCACCCTGCAGGGGCGTCCTGGTCCCCTTGTCCTCTGGCCAGGAGACCAGCCCTCAGCCAAGCGGGTTAAGCCACAGCTTCGCTCTATGACGCTTTCTTCTTGGGTGTTTGTCACTCATCGTGAAATGGCTACGCCCCGTGTATTCTTGCGCCAGGTCGCTGTGGATGTGGTGCTCTTTCAGCAGTGCGTTTCCGGTGGTGGCCCCGTATGATGACCAGAGCAACTGTTGTAGGGCAAAGAGCTGAGCTGTACTGTTTCCACAATATTCCAGCTAGGCAGCCTGTGTCAATAGACAGCAGTATAGCTGGGACACTGACCTGCAGTGGACTGTAGAGACCCATCCAGAGGCAGTCTAACTCTCTGCTGGGACACTGACCTGCAGTGGACTGTAGAGACCCATCCAGAGGCAGTCTAACACTCTGCTGGGACACTGACCTGCAGTGGACTGTAGAGACCCATCCAGAGGCAGTCTAACACTCTGCTGGGACACTGACCTGCAGTGGACTCTAGAGACCCATCCAGAGGCAGTCTAACACTCTGCTGGGACACTGACCTGCAGTGGACTCTAGAGACCCATCCAGAGGCAGTCTAACACTCTGCTGGGACACTGACCTGCAGTGGACTCTAGAGACCCATCCAGAGGCAGTCTAACACTCTGCTGGGACACTGACCTGCAGTGGACTGTAGAGTCCCATCCAGAGGCAGTCTAACACTCTGCTGGGACACTGACCTGCAGTGGACTGTAGAGACCCATCCAGAGGCAGTCTAACACTCTGCTGGGACACTGACCTGCAGTGGACTGTAGAGACCCATCCAGAGGCAGTCTAACACTCTGCTGGGACACTGACCTGCAGTGGACTGTAGAGACCCATCCAGAGGCAGTCTAACACTCTGCTGGGACACTGACCTGCAGTGGACTCTAGAGACCCATCCAGAGGCAGTCTAACACTCTGCTGGGACACTGACCTGCAGTGGACTGTAGAGTCCCATCCAGAGGCAGTCTAACACTCTGCTGGGACACTGACCTGCAGTGGACTGTAGAGACCCATCCAGAGGCAGTCTAACACTCTGCTGGGACACTGACCTGCAGTGGACTGTAGAGACCCATCCAGAGGCAGTCTAACACTCTGCTGGGACACTGACCTGCAGTGGACTGTAGAGACCCATCCAGAGGCAGTCTAACACTCTGCTGGGACACTGACCTGCAGTGGACTGTAGAGACCCATCCAGAGGCAGTCTAACACTCTGCTGGGACACTGACCTGCAGTGGACTGTAGAGTCCCATCCAGAGGCAGTCTAACACTCTGCTGGGACACTGACCTGCAGTGGACTGTAGAGACCCATCCAGAGGCAGTCTAACACTCTGCTGGGACACTGACCTGCAGTGGACTGTAGAGTCCCATCCAGAGGCAGTCTAACACTCTGCTGGGACACTGACCTGCAGTGGACTGTAGAGACCCATCCAGAGGCAGTCTAACACTCTGCTGGGACACTGACCTGCAGTGGACTGTAGAGTCCCATCCAGAGGCAGTCTAACACTCTGCTGGGACACTGACCTGCAGTGGACTGTAGAGACCCATCCAGAGGCAGTCTAACACTCTGCTGGGACACTGACCTGCAGTGGACTGTAGAGTCCCATCCAGAGGCAGTCTAACACTCTGCTGGGACACTGACCTGCAGTGGACTGTAGAGACCCATCCAGAGGCAGTCTAACACTCTGCTGGGACACTGACCTGCAGTGGACTGTAGAGACCCATCCAGAGGCAGTCTCGAACTCTGGCTTTAGGTTGCAGGATTAACTTTCAGGGTATATTAGCAGCAAGGTACCCACAGGCTCAGAGCTTTGTCTTAGCTCCTGTAGTTCAGGGAGAGAGTTGGGAGACGCGAACTGTAGAGAGTTTAAATAGCACAGGAGAAGTGCATTGTATCCTGTGCTTTAACATTAGCAGCTAGCCGGCAGTCCTGATTCCAAATCAAGTTTGATGAGTTAGAAGGAGATAACGGAAAACTTGCAAATGTTTGATAGATCCGGAGTGACCTTAGCATTTCTGTTCACTACTTGGTGTCCCAGATTTAATTCTACTTCTCCAGAATCTCTGCTGAGTGGCTGATTAGTGCTGATGCTAGTTGAAAACTTGGGGTCAAGTTTTAAGCTTTGCTTGTGCACCAGTAGCTTTCTGAGGGAGAGTTTCTTTCACTTTCTTTCTTCACTTTCTTATTGATGGGTGAGCACAGTTAAGCATGCCAGGCTTTCCCAGCATGTCTCTTTGTGATAAGCAAGGGGAATCTCATCACAGGATAACACCATGGATCTACAGGAGACGAAGAGGAGTAGAAGAAATCCTGCTTACTGATATGATAAATGAACTAACCTGTGTAGAACAGGACTTAATGCATTTTTATACAAAAATTCGTATTCTATATTTTGGTCGCTTACAGATTAGAATGGCATATGTTTAGCAATAATATTATTTATGGTACCTGAAAGTTTCAGGTTGTTGCACAAAGCTAAGGTATGCGTATACGTGATCTGACAACTGGAATCAATTTCCTGTCGTTTAACTCTGTTTATTTTTAAGTTTTTTTTGTGGCTCTGGGGTCAGGGGTCAGGGTCAGCATTCATCACAACCTTACATCACCACGTGCAAGCCACTGTGGATATCAAGCCTGCTCTTCCCGCCTCACTTACAGACATCTCTGTCCCCAGGCGTCTCCAGGCGTGGAGGAGAAGTTCTTCAAGACGCTACAAGACCTGATTAAAAACTATAAAAGAAGTGGCCAAGGGCTGGCAGCTCGTCTTCAGCACCCTTTGAAGAGAAAGCAGCAGCAGCCCATTTATAAAAACGTTCTTTACGACACCCCTGATTATGAAGGTAGGTAAAGTGTTGAAGCGGCTTGATTAGAACTAATGGCTGTAATGAGAGTACTGTATCATGTATGGCGCAGTGGAAATCTTGCTTTCTGTCATAGTCTGGTGCACTTCAGAATACTGGATCTTTGCCTCCTATAACGACACAATAATGTACTCTTAATTCCTCCAACCGTAAGGAGTGCCCAGTGAAGAGGTATGTGGATCCTATGCAGACGCAGGAGCAGATCGATATCGAAACAGGCGTACAATCCGAAACGCCAGGCGAGATCGTGGTCGAAAGGCGGAAGGTAGTTCGAAATCCAGGAGATGCGAAGAGAGGCGTACAATCCAAATGAGTAGGCGAGGTACAAGGTGGAGGGGCAAAAGGGAAGTTCAGAAAAGAAGTATCGCAAGCGAGGTACAAACAAGGCGGGGTAGAGCTCTCTAGGAGACGACTCAATACCGAGCAGCGGGAAGCGGGTCTGGATGGTTTAAATAGCGCTGCCTGCCGCACGGTAGAGCGTGTGCCGGTGAATTAACACTGCGGCGGCGCTTGTTATTATCAACCCGCTGCTGGCGCTGGTGAGCTGTTTTGTGGGTTGATCTCTGCTGGCTGGCGGTCGTGACACTAACCCCATATCTGCAGGATGATGTCTGCCTGTCTCTGAAAGTGATCTGATGTGCTGACAGTGATATTTGCAAAGGTCAAATACCCATGATTGTTTTCCCAGGGCATGCATGAGTCACGTCAGCAATGCAAAATAAACGTGTTAATTATGTAAAACATGTTAAAATAAACATGTTATTTTTAGGTGGCTCCACACCTACAAGGGAATAGGAGCTGTTCATGTTTTGCAGGTGACTGCAAATATTGTCGTCATTTCCTTTCTAAAATTTTCCTCTGCATAAAGTACTACCATGGGTTTCATCAGTTTTTCCTCAACAGTTTTGCTCCTGCTCTAGAGTTGTCAGTTGTTGTCTAGAGATTTACTTACTTATTACGGATCTTATCCGAGAACTGGGTGTGTATGTGAAGAGAACCAATTGTGTTTTGAAATCCTCGCAAAATACACACAATCAAGTTTTAAGTCTTCTGCTTTGTAAACTGCAGTAGATGAATTGAGAACACCTGTGTTTCTGAAAGCATGAGAGATGTACATCAAGTATATAGGTAGCTAACAGAAGAGTAAAAATCACTCGTATTTTGATACGGGAGTTTTGCTTTGAAAATCTCCACCCTTTCTTGTATTCAAAGCTTCTAGTATAAATGCTTGATTTACCCTATTGTTTACAAAAATACAAAAAGCCAAAAGGAATATGCTCTGTTTCAGTATCAGGAATCTGACGACACCCCTTTAATAAGGTAGGAAACATTGGGAAATATTTTTTTAAGGAGCCTGCTTCTTCTCTGTGTTCCAGATATCCCTGACAAGGATTATGTGGATGTTCTTCCTTCATGAAACTGTTGTTACGGACACAGAAAAGAGGGATGGTGACAGCCAACACCCTGAGAAAGCCTTGAGAACTGTCACTTAAAAAACTCCAAACTGAAGAAAGTTTTCACAACTTTTTTTTTTAAAAGAGAGGGAACCTGTAATGCCTTCTTCTTTGATGTTTTAGTCCTCAATGTGAAATTCACGGCCTGAATTGTAGCATTCTTAGAGAAATACGTTTGAAAGGAGGAAAATGATTGATAAATGCTGAAATGAACAGATGTGGGAGAATGAATCTCAGACGTTATAAGACTCAATCGACAAAGTACGAACGGTCAGGATAGATTTGTCCCTCACACTGTTCAGAAGATAGAGGCAATAAATTCAGATCACTGACTCCAATAATAGTGAAGAAATACAGTCAGCTGTATGATAATGCCTAATTAGCTTTAAATAATTCATCTTTGTGGATAAGTTTAGTGTTCATTAACTACTCTCACATTTGCTTACTACCAAATACAATAGAGACCGTCAATACAATACAACTCACTTGATGATAGAGAGCCATGGATCTGCCTAGTTAGTGGAATAAACCTTATGAAACAGAAGAACCTTCATTAGGCACAGCAATCTCCTGAACATGGTAAATACATTGAGTATATAAAAATGTTAAATATATTTAAAAATTTCAAGTAATTTATTTGATAAATACAGCGCAAGTACTGTGGCACAGTGGTCATTATTGCTGGTTTTAGTGCCTGACCTTTGCTGCTCGGAGTCTGTATGTTCTCTCTGTGTTTATGTGGTTCCGACTGGGTGCTCCACTTTCCTCCCACAGTCCGCAAACATACTGGTAGGTTAATGGGCTACTGGGAGAACTGGCCCCAGCGTGAGTGTGTGCGTGTCTACGTGTCTGTCCGCCCTGCGATGGACTGGCGTCCTGTCCAGGGTGTACCCTGCCTTGCGTCTGTTGCTTGCTGGGATAGGCTGTGGCCGCCCCCTGACCCCGTATTGTAAGAAGAGGTTAGAAAATGGATACATACACTTGAAACATGCTCAAACTGAAAATGTTTCTAATTGTTTGTAATCAATAATATATACCTATGATGTGTTTGTCTTGTGCTGTCTATGGTGAGGACAGTATTTTCTTTCTGTGGGACTGTAAAAAAGAGTTGTAAATAAAACTTGTACAAATAGTAAATAAATATGATTAAAGAAATGTAAATCTGCTGTCATTTTTTATTAGTGTATTCTATATTTTATACAGTTCAAACTACTGTATTTGCAATCAGAATTGGCATTATTTTCCACTCTAAATGTTTTGTATAAATAAATACATACTGTAAATATCTAAGTATTTTGTGGTTTGCATATTTGACAATCCTGAAGGTGTGTATTAGACGCTCTTGCCGGCTGTAGGCCTTGTGTCTCTGTGTGGTGATCATGAGTAATGACTCAGACTCAGACTCTTTTTCTAACTTACTTATGTGAAAAAAAAAACCCTGTTGTAAAACCCATGCACTGTGTAAGAAATGGAGAACTGAGCTTACCAGTAACTTGAAAAACAGGAAAACACAGACTGATTACTAGCATGATATAGTGGACAAGGTTCCTTAGTGTCAAAATTAAGATAAACTTTGAACAGATCAAAATAAAAATAGCATGTCATGATCGCGACCTAAGCCCATCTCCTCTGATGTCATGTCTGTTACTACAGAGTGTTTAGAGTTAGGTGTTAAGAATTAGTGTGTGATCTGGCATGCCCAGGACTGAAATTTTAAGCACCGCATTAGAAATAGACTACTGATAACCAAGTACATCTGAATTATGAACAAAAAGACAAAATATCATCAAAGGGCTTTTTAAAAAAGACAGTGATTATATTATCTATGACTACAAAAGCTATCTTTTATGGGGACCAAGAGAGTATAATGCAGAAAGCTCTGGTCACTTGTTTTCTTTTAATTGCACAAGCAATATAAACAACATTGTGAAGACTACAGGGAGCTAGTACATACAGTACATCTTCACAGTGTGCTATATAGCATGCATAGCATGCACTATATTTGATATGTAATGCATAGAGGAATATATGTGAATCGATGTATTTGTCAGACTGCGAAATCTGATGCCTTCATGCCCAATGTGAAGGCTATAGGAAGGCATGGGCTCACTTTTCTTCCTCAGATCTGCACTGTAGCCAGATCAACGAATGTGGAAAAACAATTTTTCACTCTCGCGTGCTACAAGGTTTGCCAGCAGACGTAATGGACAAAGGTTTATAGTCCACCTGGTTAAGGGCACTAAGCATACGCCGTGAGGCCTAAAGAGCATTTTTTTGCAAAAAGGGAAGATAAATTATAGTTATGGATCAACCACCTCGGCCTCCAGACGTGAATCCTGCTGAGGTGTTATTGCACACAGGAAACCACAGATGCCTGTGGAACTCGAAACTGCATACTCTGAAGAATGACTGGAAATCTGTTGGGAAATGTGCCAGGGGCAGGTTTCAAAATACAGAAAGAGACAGCAAAGTTGCAAGAGCAACATAAGGAAGAGAGGAGGCCATCTGACGCACTCAGGCTGTGTGTTTGCTGGGAGCTAAGTGACTTTTGTTGACTAAGTGTTTTTGAAAAAAAAAGCCAGGGTATCAGCTTTCACAACATGGCTGCGTAACTCGTTCCAGACCCCCACAACCCTTTGTGTATAGATGTCCCCTCAAAAAAAAATCTTACTAATGTATAATTACCAAAATAGTTTTCAATTTAATTTTGAAACTTTCTTTTAAATGTCACTTTTGACAAAAGGCAGCTCTAGGTCCAGTGTGCTGGCCAATCCTGTTGGCACAGGGAACTGGAGGCTCTGGGCCCTGACCAAGACTCTGTCAGGATTGCTGGCTCTTGGAGAACTACTGCTGCTGCTCTCTGATCTCACACCCATCCTAAAACAGGGCTGAATGGAGCCCTTGCTGCTCGCTGTGCTGGAGTATGCAGTGCAGGTCCTTCTGCCTGCTACACTGCCACTTTTGTGTCACTCACTGGAAACATGTATCTCCCTTACTTCCTGGATAACTTATACACCAGTGTTTCACTCGGTTGGCTTGGTTTATTCTGAAAAACAAGCAAAAATAGAAGAAATAAAAGGAGAAATATGTTGTAAAATATTGCTACAAATGGGGTGTTATTTAAATGGAGAATATCAGGAGCTGACTGAGCGGTTTAGTCAATCAGTAAAATAATTACACATAACCCCCAACTTGTAAGTGATTTCTCCAGAACTTACCCGTGCAGTTGGTATAGTTAGAGGCATGTGAATTATTTGTTCTCTGGCACTGCTTTTGTGAAAAGAGCAATAAGTCAGGCACACTTGATGAAACAAATGTTTATTAACAATAACAGTTAAAAACTACACTACACACAACAAAATACAAGTTACTCTGTGTACACAGTATATACAGACAAGGCATTGCAGAGGCCTAAAGTTCTAATCACCCTGAAAACCCCAGACCGCTACACAGTATTTGACCGTTAAATATAGCTATACCAAACTAAGAGATACGCTGCCTTCTCTAACTCTGCAAACCTGGATGTCATACAATGAATAGGAGCCTATCTCTCTACTCTAAGAATGCACCCACAGGCAGGAAAGGCTGTCTTTAACTTGAGGTATTATTAACTCAGGAAATCCAACTTCCTAAAAAACACAGAATTTAAAGCTCTCTCTGCAAGGTTTAAATACATAGCTCCAATCACGTTTTGTCTGGATGATCATGAAGTAGGTGCTCCCGAAAAAAGCTTCAAGTTCCAACTCCTCCTGACTTCTCTTTCTCTTGTGATCTGACTTTCTTTTTTTCCTCTTTTTCTTTCTGTGGTCTTGACGTGATCTCATATGATGTCTTTCTGGGCTGCTGATTGACACTTAATCATTTACCCAGGACTTAATTAACTAAGGTAAACCAAGGTAAACTCTATGATTGCTTTTGATCACAGACTTGGACCCTCTACATCTCAGCAAACATCTTCTCTGCTTTGAAGCTGGAAATATTTATACTGCCAGATATAGAGACACGTTCTAGTCACCTATTACTGTAACAATACAGTTTCATGCCAAATGTTGTTAAAGTACACGTATTGTATAGTGATTGCATCTTGGTATGACATTGATAGAATAAATGAGTGTATGTAACATGACACAATACTTCATGTAGAGTATTGACAAAGAACAATTATAGTACTGTAACATACACTAAAACTAGATAATTGTGTAAGAATAAATGTAAAAGAAAAAGAATACATGTAAAATGCAAAAATAATAAAAAAATAAATAAAATCCTTTGTACAACATACTTTTAAAAACTGTGGGTATAAAAGGCATGAATATCAATGGTGCCCTATAGTGGTAGTCGAATTGCTTACAATGAGTGTCTGTGTTTCAAATGCTGTAACTAATTTTACACAATATATTTACAACGCATGAAGTAAAGAGCTTGCATATTTATGATGAAAAAGGTACATGAACAATTTGCATTGATTGTGCTGACTACAATTGTTAAAAAGATAAGTAAAAACATTTAGAAAGCATATGTACAGTACAATATATATATATATCATATAATAGTGCGTTTGGGGCTGATTAAATGCCATTCGTGATTTAACGGACATTTGGCAATAACAAACACCCCTTTCCCATTATTAGCTCTTTGTATCAGGGTTTTTCTTGTTTTAACTGTGTAGATTCTTTTGTTGCAACATTAATTAAGCGTTAAGCAATGCTGTGGCTCTGTGCTACATGTTGTGGGAATTCTATTTTTGTCATTATGCAAAAGTCTGTAAGTAAAGAGGATACAGCCCTGCTTTTGATGTGTATAGCTCATGGTATAATTCTTATTGCCTAGCACTTGTTTTTGATGCAGGGAAAGTATTTTTCATTTGCATGTACAGCCATGATAAAAACCACACACCAGAAGAGGCATATATACATGCATATACAGTATACAACCTGTCTTGACCATTGCTTTCGTCAGCCTGAAAGAAGTGGTACAGGAAGTGGGGGGAGCAGAGGGGGGAGGGGGCTGGAGGTCCTGTGATGCAGAGGGAGGCACGTCTGAGGCCTGAGACGTCAGCACTGGTTGTGTGGCTCGGAAACTGAGCCCCACGGGACCGGCAGGAGTGAAGCATGAAACCGCAGCAGAGTGTCTCCACTGGGGGAGGAAGGCACACCATGCCCATGTCATGGAAAAAGGGTGGTTAAGCAGAGGGATGTGCAGGGTCTCAGACAGGAGCATAACAATCTCCAGACACCAGACAAGGGCTAGCGGCTCTGTCACAAGAGCTGCCCATCAAAAGGCCCTGGACCGGTGGCTTCGAGTCGCATGCCGAGCTGCTGGAAGCGAGAAAGAAAAGACTTCATCCCGACTTCCTGCACCAGCCAAAGTGAACACATGGGACTGAGCCGAGAGATGCTTGAGTAATTCTCAGATACTTGAGGGCAATAATGCTGACAAGTGGTAATGACATTGTTGTGTCCTCATCGTCTAGTCTGAAGGTTCATGTGACGTGGCTCTCCATATGAGTAAGGCAGTAGATGTTTTGGAGCTTTCTCTCCATCTGTCAGTAACCTTGAACCTACAAAGACATTTCTTTCTCCTGTCTTTGCTAACCTGTGTAGCTGCTCCTGTCAAGGTGCAAAACTGAGTGTGCAAGCAGGGCAAAGAGCACGTCTCCTGCCTGTGAATGTCTGTTCCCCGGTGCCCAGCCGCGTGGGTGTCCTCAAAATGACAAGCTGGTTGACTTCCATTACCTTCTCTCCTTCTGTCTGGAGCGCTGTGTGATTCTCCCCTAGTGTCCTGGTGCCAAAGCAATCCAGCACCCCAGGATCTCAGTACCCCAGTTTGTTTTGTCTGGCCAGGTAAAGTAATCTATCAGCCTTAATCAATTCACATTTTCCCGTTAAGCAACACTTCAAAACACTTGACAATGTCAAATGAAACTTACAAGGCAAGGTCTGAAATTCTCACATATTCCAAAATTACTTTAAAAAACAAGCACTATTTCCTTGCCCCGATGTAAGGACTTTAATAACATGAAATTGTTTTGCAAAGTGTAAAAATGCAAGAACAAGTGGGTGTAACATATTGCAAAGATAATGTTTCTGAGTGTATCCTTTAAATAGTCCACAAATGTTGTTTTAGTACGTTACCCTTAACCTTAAGGCTTTCAGACTTCTGTTAAATCTTCCATTAGCTCTTTTTTGTCCGAGCTCTTCTCCACTCAAGGGACTTGGGAGTCTGCTCAAGCTGCCCAGCCACGTTGTCAAAGCTAATACTGTCTCTAGCTGCTTTCAAGAAACGGCTGGATGCAATTCTCAGATTAATTTCATACTCAGTTCAAACTAGGAGCCTAGGGCCTTTTTTTGTTTAAACTGAGTAGTTAAATAAGCAATTAATCTAATTATTTTCTTACCCAGATATACGGCATATAGAATTTTACAATTCTATAGGTCTTTTACAGCTATGTGATCAAAACATTCAATTAATTAAAGTTAAAGTTTCATATGAACACCCCAGAGCCTAGTTCGAAGTTTAATTCTGCAGCTAATTGAATAGTTAGACCACCTCTGTAGCTGAGTTAGTTTGAAACTCCTTGATTTGCTGCGAGCACCTTCTTGTTGGTAAGCCTTCCCGTTCTTACCTATGGCTGCCCTCTGGTGGCGACAATCTGCCATTTCACATAATGACAAAGGGGGGTCATTCACCCACTCCAGGCAAAAACCCTGACATCGTACAGCAGAGAGGAAGTAAATTAGTTTTCCACAGCCATTTGTTTCACACATGGTAAGACCAAAACAACAAAAAGAGCCTTGTCAAAAAACCTAACTAGCACACATAAACAGCTTTGTTTTACAATATTGCGATCTTATAACATTACCACCTACTGTAGCTTGAACCTGTCATACTGGTCTCAGACTGGGTTAGCAAGGCTGGGCTTGGTCAGTACAGCACAAAGACGACCTGTAAGGAATAATGTTGCAGCTGTAGGTAGTACTGGTGCACCTGAAGACAAGAATATCCCAGTATGGTGACCGAGCACAGTGGGCTGTGATAGATGCTGTCCTACTTTAATATACTGAGATGTTAAGTCCTGACGGCTTTGTCATTAAATATCTCATGGCATTGTTTGTTGGTGTGTTATTTTAAGGAAATGGCAAACATGCGCTCACAATATATTTTTTCTAAGCTATTATAATGGGTTTATCTTGGATAATCCCAGAAAATACGAAGCAGCATTGCCATTAAAACACACTGCTAGCAGCTCTATCGCCCTGCAGCTCACAACTACTGTAGTTGCATACTGAAGCTCAGCAGCTATGAGGCTGGCCACTACCTGGCTGGGAGACCTCCTGAGAAAGCTAAGGTTGCTGCTGGAAAAGGCATGATTAGGGCCAGCAGGGGGTGCCTACCCTGTGTTGTGTTCGGGTCCTAATCCCCCAGTATAGTGACAGGAAACTATACTGTAAAAGAGGCACTGTCCTTTGGATGAGATGTAAGATTGAGGTCCTGAGTCTCTGTGGTCTCCTTAAAAATAAAGTGCTTTGAGTGGAGGGTATATAAGTATAAGGATATTATTATTATTAGAAATATTATTATTTCTAAATAAAGTCTACGTTTGGTTGAATATGTTGATCATTAATTATTTACTTACACTGCCATATCCCGCACATGAACCACAAACCTATAGTCGTTTCCGTAGCAAGATTGTACAGCACACCTTAAGTACAATAGAAATAATTATGAAGTACTTTTGAGACAATGTACTAATACCTAAACAAAATGACAGCCCTTAATGAGCCCAATGACCCATCTAATATTCCTTCCATATCTATGGTCATAACTCCCGGCAGCCAATCCAAAACAGGAAGCAAAGTTTTTACGTCACGCCGTCACACGGAGAACGTCCACGGTAAACAAAAAGTTGGGGGACCCAGAAAAAAAGAGAAAACATATATTTTGACACGGAGGTAAAATAATATTTAAAATGATTTTTTCTGGCTGTAATAATGTAGTTTTATACACAAAATACCGATACATCCGGATATATATAAATACGATATCTGTATGATGGCCGTGGTTCAAAATAGTTTCCCCCCATTCCGTTGTGGTGTCTACCGGCTTTTCAAAGTCTAGGCGGGTGCAGTTGTTCGCCAGTGTTAACGGTTGTTGTCGATATGGAATATTGTTTATTTTGATCTGATTAGCGGTCACTTCGAAGTTTTCTTTTTTTGTTTGTTTGTTTGGCGAAGTGCTGCATCAATAAAAACAAGTGAGCTGAGGGAGCAGGTTAGTCCGGAGCACGGTCGCTGGGGTTACAGTAGGACAGTCCCACACAACCTCTCAGGACGTACACACGCATGTCGGGAGTCCGGACTAGACAATGGGACAGCATGATCCCAGTCGTCCCTCCTTTCTCTGCCTCGGCCTAATTTTGACCCACGGGCACGAGTGGGTGACGTTGTCACACTGCTGGAGATCTGTGGTCGTCGGGTCAAACGACTGCTGGGGTGTAACGTCCCCTGTCATATCCCACTTCAGTCTGTTCCTCCGAATCGTTTCGTCTGAGAATCGTCTCTCATTTTAAGTTATTTAAAAAAAAAAAAACATTTAAAGGTTATTGAGCTGCCTCTAGACAAGCAGAAAAAAAATCCTGATTGTCATTAGGGGATTTCTGAACACTGCGTATCGAATGTTACAGGATGGATCCGACGACGAGTTTGAAGTCCTTGCTTCTGGCCATCAATCAATTCAAGAACAACAAGTCTGCCCCCAACGCTACACAGCTACAGAGACAAATAGACGTAAGTTAATGTGATCTCCTGTCACAGCCTGAGGAACAGGCGAGTGAGCCTTCTCGGTATAAAGTTTCATGTGATGTATATTTATGCCCAAAGATACATTTGCACTGTAGATGTTGCGTTAATTGTATCTTCTTTAACAACCCTGTCCAGCACCGTCATGCCAATAAAGCCC
Organism: Lepisosteus oculatus; assembly: GCF_040954835.1. Lineage (NCBI taxonomy): Eukaryota > Metazoa > Chordata > Actinopteri > Semionotiformes > Lepisosteidae > Lepisosteus > Lepisosteus oculatus. Next base: position 5,104,132 of record NC_090700.1, on the reverse strand, counting down.
TGAACTGAATGGTTTGAAGTAGTAGCCTGTTTTTGTGGACACCTCTTTCACCCGCCTTCTTAATCTGGCTAGTGCATCTAATAGCACACATTCTCCAGCGAGGTTTCCTGTTGAAAGCATCATAACGTGGGTGCCAGGTTCACCATTAAGAACAAACTGGAGCGTGACAGAAGGGCGACTCTACTGGTTCACTCAGCGGGCCACAGTGCAACAGAATCGGGCACTTTAGATAGTCCTAAGGGGTCACAGGCGCATGTAAGTGTGAATTAACGCAGTTGCCTACTTAAGAGCTCAGGTGGGATTGGGGAAAAAGGCTGCTGCCCAGGAGGAACACAGCTCCAGAGCATTTTGGATGTGGAGCCCTCTGTGCTGTGTATTTATGGTGTTTGTTTCCGTGCAGGATGTCTCGGGGCTGAAGTGCCCGCGGCTGTTTGCCTCCACCCAGGTGCTGCCCAGCGAGTGCCTGAGTGGTCTGGTGGAGCTGGCGGGAGACCCCAACACCAGCACGGCCCTGGCAGGGAAAATCGTGGCCTTCCTGTCTCAGCTAGGTAGAGAGCAGTGCAGCGCGGCGTCCCCTCTGCTGCTGCTGTTTCAGTGATCCCCTCTTGCTCTCTCAGCCTGTGCCGTGTCTGACGGGTATCTAGCGACGCGTACCACGGAGAGGAGGCCGTTCAGGCGCTCGAGCACGGAGCTGCTGAACGACACTGCTCGTTTTCTCGAGATGTTCTGGCAATGTGTCGGAACACCTCATATTAATTGTTTTCTGTTGATTCTGGTCTGTGATGGGGTGTGGAGATTGTGTGGTTGCTTTAAAGCTAATATGTGGGGGTTTGGAGAAGACCCCTATTGGACATCTCTAAAAGTGAAATTGCAGGTCAGTGGTCAGCATTAATTTGCATGGACATAGTAATGGGCTTGCATAGGTTTTTCTGAGGGAGTAATATAGGAGGATCAACCGTGTATCCTAAGATGCAGTGAAAGCAGAACCTTTAATTATTGTAAACACGTCTAACTGAAGGATCCATTGAGAAGTGAAATGTAACGATTCCATTTTTTTAGCTTCAGATGATGAGGCTAGAGAAGCTCTGCACAGCAGCTACAATCTCGCCAGCACCCTGGCATCGGTTCTTCACTGCAACAGTGCTTCCCCTAGAGAGCCCATCGTGCTGCAGGTACTTCTCTTCTTCCTTTGGTCTTGTGCTTTGTGACCCTGCAATCTGACTTAACCTTTGGTTTCTCTCGTCTTCCACAGTGCATACACATCTTGCAGAGGATCACGTACGGCGTGAAAATGTTCCACTCTACTGCGTACATGGATGAGCTCATAGGGTTTTTAATGCACCACATGTAAGTTGTCCTTTAGTGGAGGGGAGGGCCAAGTTGAGAACCGGAGAGGTCCTGTGATGCTTTGGAGGAACGTACAGAAACCAAGTGCAACCAGTGTCATATATGATTTCTAATGCTCTTTGTTGGGGAATTTGAGTTGCTTCTCAAGGTTTTGTCATTCTCTGTTTCTCTTTTTTACTTTTTAAAACAACAGCCAGTGCCCCAACGATGACTTGACCATGCCGTGTCTCGGTCTCATGGCGAACCTCTGCCGCTACAACCTGAGTATTCAGGCTCACATCAAGTCGGCGGTAAGAAATCTGACTTTTTGTTGTATTTGGCTTTGCATTACTGGCGATCAAAGACAATGTAAATTCCAACATGGAGGACTCAAACGTACTTGGAGACTTAGAAGATCAGCTTACAGATCAGACAGGCCTGATAACTTGAAGAATGACAGACTAATGTAACCTGCTTGTGAGAAGAATGTGAAAAAAGTCATTCTTGTGCAGGAACATCTGATGAAGGCTGCTTTTGTACCTCTGGGCAAGGAAATTTGTTCCAGATTGTTCCAAGGTGCTGTCTAAATGGGCCTACTGCTCGCCTTTGTAAATGGCAGATAAATTACAATTTCTTCTAATTGAAATGGTAAAGGTATAAGACATTCTTATGAGAAAGAAGCTGGTTTAATATGATTTTGTGTTGTGTTCAGTCATAGCTATTTTTATGTTGTTACCAAAATATATTTTATTTATGAAAGAATAGACTTAAAGTCATCGGCCTCATGGTATTAATGGAATTTCTGTAACTGGAATACTTGTTCTTAAGGAACAAGTAATAGGTTTATTCCATGCTGAAAAAAAAGAAGAAAGAGAACACACATACTTGTTCTTATACTACTTGTGTACCACTTACATGCTGTTAGACAGTTTGGGAAGTTTAAAATGTTTTATGTGTCTTTCTAGAGTAACTTGAAAGCTTTCTATCGGACACTCATAAGCTTTTTGGCTCACAACAGCTTGACTGTTGTTGTGTTTGCGCTGTCCATACTGACAAGCTTGACCCTAAATGAGGAGGTTGGTGAGAAGGTAGGTGCTTTTCTTTACCTTCGCCTCAAACATCACCACCTGCAATCTAGGCACACACTTTTCCACTGCTTTCTGCTTGTGTATCATGGCTTTATTACACTTAGTTTTCTTTGTAAATTGGTGTTTAATAGTGTGACTGATGGTGTTTCAGTTAATATTTTGAGTTTGGATTTTTTTAAAATCTTTTGTACATGAAAAGAATGCTTTTCGAGGCTGTTTTGAGTCAGTACAGAAGTATGTTATTCACTTTTGTTCACAGCTCTTCCATGCCAAGAATATTCACCAGACCTTTCAGTTAATTTTTAACATTATTGTAAATGGTGATGGAACTCTCACAAGGAAGTACGCAGTGGATCTGCTGGTTGACCTCCTGCGAAATCCCAAGATTGCAGGTTACCTGTCCAGGTGAGCACTGAAATCGTTCAGAGGAAACCCAGCGTGTGAAAGGCCAGCAGTGCAGGAGCTCAAGCCTTCCTGGTATTGCTGTATATCCCCTTGGTTCACACTGCTGCATTGTTTTCACCAAACAGCCTTTCGTTGAAAGATGCAGGTTCCCGCAGTACATGTTTAACAGAACTGGATGATAATCATCATAATAAAACAGCATTTTTATTAAGTCATTTGTTAAAACTTCTTCAGGAGACTTCTTATTTAGATGTTTTGCCTCAGTGCAGTGCATTATGGATGGAACTAAAAGCATAGTCGTTACATTTGCATGAAAAAGACAAGTCTGAAAAGTAGAAGTGTGTTGGTAGTGAAGCTTGCGGATCTCTGATTTTTTTTGTCCCTGCTCTAGATACGAGCACTTTGTGCTGTGTCTCACCCAAGTATTGGGCCTGTTGCACGGCAAGGATCCGGACTCCACAGCCAAGGTGAGCTGCCAGCAGTGACGAACAGGCCTTTAGGCATCCCGTCTTATCACAGTGTCGTTGCATCCTCTGAAAATCTCAGTTTATGGAAACAATAGTGAAACTATATTTAGTCCTTACTAGGTGCTCATGTAAATGTAAATATTGTGTGCTTATTGGGTTTCATTATAAGAAAGCCCATGGAAGTGGGAGAGGATTTGTCATACTTTGTATAATTGTAATCTCCACTTCTAAGAGGATTCCAGAATGAAGAGGGTTATAAATATTCACACGAGGCATTCCTGTGAATTTTCCTGTTTTGCATTTACATTTCAAAAGCCTTTTAGAACTTTTTCTTTGACTCTTTCCTCCACCTATTCTGCTGTTTCCTCGGCAGGTCCTGGAGTTGCTGGTTTCCCTGTGCTCCGTGTCCAGCCTGCGCAGGATCCTGTGCCAGACGGTGTTCCGGCCCTCCGGAGCGCAGTCTAAGTGCAGCTTGAGGAAGGACAGCCACAGCCGAGCCCCCGAGCCAGCGGTCGCTCTGGTCCACTGGGCCAGCCTGCCGCTTGAGGGACCAGAGAGTTGCTCCCTGCAGGCCCTGCAGCTACTCTCAGAGCTTTTTGAGGTTTGTAATGCAGAGCAGGTCTTTCAGGAACAGCTGGGACATTCTCACAACATATTGGAGATACACGGGACATGGCAAAATGAGTCACAGCAAACTGTGTTGTCAATTTAATCACTACACTGCCCCCAAGTTATCCTGCTGTGAAAATGGACAATCTGGATGTGACTCATTAGAAATTAAAATACTGTTTTTGCATGTTTGGTTTTCTGCTCATTTTCAGGAAGTGATTGACTCAGGCCTTTCCAGCACAGTCCAGCCTTTTGTAGATCTCTTGCTGCCTGTGCTGCTCAGTCTGCTGCAGACCCCTGAGCAGTTGCTCTCTGAACAGTTGGCCAAAAGAAACTGTGCCCGGACTGCCAGGGCCGTTGACGTGTTGCTTGATATCCTTTGAGAGTTTCCAGTTTCTGACTCCAGAGTCATAAGATTCTGTATTAGTTTAGCTTAGAAATGGCATTATTGTTATTCCGTTGCTTAACTAAATAAATATCTTGTAGCAACAGTGTTTTGCCATACTGCTTGAGTGATCTGTTGTTAACACTAAGCCAGTACTAGCTGGTGACAAGCAATGCATTATTAGTGTGATTAGTGTAAGCCTGCATCTCTTGTTTTCAAGAAAACAGTCATTACATATAAACTGGGTATTGATTAGTGTGTCGTCATTACCTTTGACGTTGTTTGTTTTTTTCTATTTTTAAATCTCTAAATGTAGTCTTTTGTAATGTACCGCTGTGAATAATGAAATTTCTATCAGTTTCCTTAACTGTGCAACTCCTGTGTGGAGAGGAGTCACTGAAGCTCTTTGTTTCTCAGAGGCTAACAGAAAACGTGTGTGTGTCTCAGATAGAGTACCTCTTCTCCAGCAGCAGGATAGATACTGGCTTTGACTGTCCTGTGGCAGAGTCTGATCTCAGGTGAGCCTGTAACATCGTTTGGACTAGCAGTGCATCTCGACTCTCCTAAAAAAGCCGAGGTCTGAATTCTTTGTGACCAAACTGCTGATGTTATACGCTGACAATGGAAGGTGTAACAGTGCAAATTGAGACCATTGGCTGTTATTGACGTCAATAAACACCCTGGTTCCAGTGACTGACTTCACTGCCATTCACTGCTTCACTCTCGTTTCCCCTGCATAATGTATGACAATTAAATTGGGCATTGAGAAAATCAGGGTGACAGTATGACAGGCAAATAGTTGTATACTAAATTAAAATAGGTATTCAACAAAACTAAAACGAAACAAAACTGGTTTAATGCCTGCTTTGACTGAAATCTCTAAATTAATGTATAAGCAAGAGCAGCAAGTTTTAGATTTTCCTGTAAACAATTTTTAAATCTTCCACCTCGAAATGTAACTGTTATTATTGTTAACTGAAATATGGAGTCTGAATGCCTCTCCTTATTTAAACTTAAAAGCCGGGCTGGAGCTGAAGTTGTGCTCAAGGTGCTGGACCTGATGAGCCGGGTCAGACAGCTGGTGCGGGACATGGAGACCAGTTTCTTCAGAATCCTGCAGGTACAGGAGTCTGTCGCCATCATAAAAGGTTTACAGAGAGAAGTTAGCGCTCCCAGATGTCACTGTGCTGTGCGCTGACTCGGAAACATATAATTTGTTTCCCTTTCTCTCCAGGACCAGCGTCTCATTACGCCACTATCCTTGGCCCTGACCTCCGATCACAGGGAGCAGGTGCAGACTGCGCTCAAGATCCTGTTTGAGGCAGCCCCTCTGCCAGACTTCCCTGTGATAGTGTAAGAGAGAGAGATGCTTATCCCTTACAGCCCTGGCTGGCATTAAAGGAACTTTGGTTACATGATCCAACCACATTGGATATGCGGTTCTGTTATATCTGTTATCCACCTTAATTGTTTGATAAGCCCAGTCAGTTCTCTGTGCTCCACAGGCTTGGTGAAAGTATAGCTGCGAACAATGCATACCGTCAGAGGGAGGCAGAGTACTCCATGAGAAGGAACCTGGCGCAGGACCAGCACCCCCTGCTGGCGAAGCCCTGTTCTTCACCAAGCAGCAGCCCATCTCAGCAGAGCATTCAGAACCTCATTGAGAAACTGCAGACTGGGATGGAGGTCCGTGTCCATTTAGAGTTTTAGCGATTTTTCTCTTCCTCATTATCCCAAGGGTTTTCTTAACTCAATACTGCATTTCCTCCTGTGCAGCACATTTGCAGAAAAATAATATAGTCCACAGTATTTACACACATTAAGGTATTTCTCAACCTCTGTTGTTATTTTGTTTTTAAATGAACAGATCTTGTGTAAGACATTATGTGACCAGGCATGTTATTCAGCTCTCTGAGAGAATTGAATGGTGAAAGTTTCGCAAAATTATGCAAATTGTTGCTTTTAAAGAGACTATTTGAAAATACTCTTTGAAATGTGGAAATGTTTTTTCTGTAGAGCCGTGTTTAATTCTCCATACTGAAGGTTATGTCCAACAAACAGAGGATTTTAAATCCTTTTTAATTCAGCAGCTGTGGGGCCAGACAGCTGCTTTATCTTATCCAGGCTAACAAGGGGATATCAGAGCTGAGTCCCTGAAAGGCCCACACAAGCATTTCAAGGCTATCCTGGTACTGCTGCCTAATCTTTCTGAAACACCAAAACAGCCTGGTGGCTTTGATATTCATTTGAAGTTTTCTTTTAGTTTAGAGAGCAAATCAAAGATGTAAGGATTTCAGACATAATGGATGTTTACGAACAGAAGATTTCTGCCCTCGCGGTATGTGTTTTGACTCATTTTTTTACCATATTTGTCATGTTTCCTGACCAAATGTGTTTGTTTTGTTTTGAACGTGTTTTAGTGAAAAATAATACATAGAATGATATTCATTTATAAAAGTTTGTTTTGAATGAAGTTATTTTGCAGAAAGTTAACTTTGTTCCTTTAATCCTTTATAGCGGTTTCTACATCAAGAAATTGTATCTCTTGTTCCAGCTACTGGGGAAGACCTGTTATAAAAATGTTTTTGAATTCAAGGCAGTCTTGTTCTGCTGTGGAAGATTTCCACGCTAGGTACTGATGCTCACATGGTCTTTGCTTTTGGGTGATGTTTCCTGCTGGGAGTAGTCAAAGGAGAGCCGTCTGCAGGATCTGCTGGAGGCGAAAGCGCTGGCCCTGGCCCAGGCGGATCGCCTGATCGCGCAGTACCGCTGCCAGCGCGCGCAGGCCGAGGCCGAGGTGAGTCTGACGCCGGACGCGACGTCCTGCACGGGGAAAAACCGTCCGGGATCCAGCCCGTCCCGCGCGCGAGGGAGCAAGTGCCATGCCGCGTGCCGGCGGCGGGCCCTGGCTTCACCCCCCTCGCCACCTGCGCCCTCTCCCGCAGGCTCGGAAGCTGGCGTCGCTGCTGAAGGAGGCAGAGCGCAGGAAGGAGGAGCTGGAGGCGGTGCTGGGCAGCCAGACGCAGGAGGCCCGGCGGGCTGAGGCCGACATCCAGCAGCTGCTGCAGCACAACGCCAAGCTGCAGGCCGTGGCTGAGGAGCACCAGGCCCTGAGGGGCTCCTACAGCGACGTGGTGCAGAGGTACACTTCCTCAGCCGCACTGAGCGGCGCAGGGATTATGAATAACTGGTTAATTTATGAACATAGATGTGTGTTTATATGTATGATTCTAGTGCAGTTATACCATCAAAACAAAGGCTTATGTTCATCTGCAGTTCCACATTTTACTTGGATAATTTGTCTGAACCAAGAGCAGGTGAAGCCTTTCCTATTAACAGGCCAAGATCCTATTAATTGATGACTGCTGGTTTATGATGCAGCTATTGCAACTTAGTGCTGTACAGTACATAGAGTCAAATGACCAGTTGTTTTAGGTTTGGATAGGATAAGATTTCTCATAAGAATAACAAGGGTTTCACGCATCTACTTCCTTTTTAGATTAGGATGGTCTCTCAGTATAATCAATGAATAAATGTACAGATACTGTGAACCATCGTAAGGCCCTTCTTGTTCAGAGCACACCACTACTGCTGATGGGTTGTTGCTGAGATTAAAAAAACGTTAAGAATGTTATCTATCTTTTATTGAAATAAGATATACTGAGTGGACTTCAGAGTGTTTCATTCAGTTCTGCTTTAGGCTAATAAGTGGAAATGCTTTTTTTGCTTTAAAAACAGCTTTTATGTGACAACATGCCATGCAAATTCTTATTGTTTTAGGTTTAACGAGTGTGATAAGATGCTGAAAGATCTGCAAGCCGCTCATAATTCACTAAACAAACAATTTGAGGCGCTGAAGAAGCAGAATGAGAATCTGAGGCAGCAGCAGGACAAGTAGGTTCTCCCAGTTCGGTTCCACTGGAGTTTGTGTGGCTTGATCTCATCAGTGCTTGACAGCTTTACTCCAGTGCAGACTCTTCTTTGTCTGTTTATTGTAAGCTGTCTATTACTGTATCCACCCAATCAAAACCCATCTTCCTAGATAATGCACACTGAACACTATTCGCCTATGTTGTCATAAGTTAACAGAAGCGTTTATTCTGCAGCATTTTGCCTTAAGTGTTTTATATTCTTAAGTGTTTGTATTTTTTATACTACGGTGACCACAGTCATACACTTTCAGTGCTTTTAGCTGTATATTGTAACATTCTGTTTTCTTGTTATATTTCCACACCCTGTGTACAGAATGAAAATGTCAGACTTAGTCTTTTTCATTAATGGGTTTGTAAGCACATTGTTTTCATCTTATGTCTGTAGTTTGTTTCTGTTACCGGCATTTACCACTCTGCCCTTGCCTACATGAAATCTTAATTGCCAGGTGTTTTCCCAATCTTGAATTTTTGTAATTCCTTTTACTTCCTTTCTTTGCTTTTCAGAGTACTGGCAGAGCTTGCAGAAAAAGGAGATGAGCTCAAAGAGCTCAGTAGCAATGTTGAAGAAAAAGAAAAGAAAATATCTGGTGAGAGTTTATTTTTTGTGTGGGGTTCGAATCTAAACTTCCAACAGCTGTGTTGAGAGTCCTGTAAATGGTATCAATTAAGTTTGCCGTTACATTTCATGATAATATGAATATGACAGCATAGCAGAACTACATGATAATTTTTAATGTGGCTTATTTAATTTTACTAAATGATTTATTTGGCTAACAATTTTATCGAAAATTACTTATATTTATACCCATTGTAGGTATTTTATTGGTGCATAATAAGTATTTTACCTTGCTGGGTGTTTTGCTGGAGCAATTCAGGTGAAGTACCTTGCTCAAGGGTACATCAGCAGTGTTTCACGCGCGATTTGAACCCACAACCTTACAGCTACAAGTCCATATCTCTGACTAATGTTCCACACTGCTGCCCTGCTTAAGCTTCAAGAATTAAACTAAATAGAATAGAAATCTTTGAGTCCTAGTCCCCTCTTCAGCAGACCCAGTCACACTGCACAGTGGAGCTGTTTACTTTGGGTACCTTTTTAGGAGAACATTTATGTCCTTCTAAACCTCAATCCTTTTTTAGGTCTGCTGCAAACCATACAAGCTCTAGAAGAAAAAGCAAAACAGAGGGAGAAGGAAAAAGAGGACATGGAGGAAACGATTGAAATCCTGAGGAAAGAGTTGCATAAAACAGAGCTGGCAAGGAAGGAGCTCAGCATCAAGGTAGGCCACAAGCAGAAGTCACCCCTTAAACTGCACAAGTATGTTGACGGCCTGTTATGGTGATTAAGAATGATCCTTGTATTATTATTCATTTGATTGGAGCCTTTATGTAGTAGACTTTTAATGAGCTAATACCACGTCCATTAGTTTAAATTGTGCCAAAAACTATATAGAACAGGTGCTGACTGCAGGAGATACCAATGCAGAATGAACAGATGCATTTTGAAGAAATGAGAGAAGCAGCATTTCTGCAGTTAATGGGTAGTTATTTCCACACCAGGGAAAGGCAAAGTTGAGGAACTGAGAGTTGAGGTAATGGTGTAGCAGGGGAGGATCGAAGAAGGCAGGAGAGAAAATCGTAGGGATAGATGATCCTGGTAATAAGAGCTGGGAGCAATGAAGAGGACAGCAAGGCAGATGAAAAACACACACCTGGTAGCCAGCAAGGGTGAAAAGCCATCGGAGAGCTTGAGGCAGTGGATTCTCGTGTATGAAGCAAGACAGGAGCAAGAGGACCAGAGGATGCGGGCAAAAACAAAATGCGAGAGAAAAAGGAAATGTAACGGAGAGGAAATCGCAATCAAAGTAGTATGAGAAGCAGTGGGTGTGGATTGTGAGAGGGAGATCGTGGTATTGATCTTGAAGAGAGGAGAGAGGATGAGATGAAATGGCCTGTCAGTTAAATAGCTGGGAATGGCACAGTGCCTCTCTATCTGAATGAAGCACTCTGAGCCCTCTGCGTTCTCAGGCTTTGGACTTTCCCAATTGTTTTTACAGGCATCTTCCCTGGAACTTCAGAAGTCTCAGCTGGAGATACGCCTGCAGAAGAAGGAGGAGGAGCTGAACAAGCACTCTCACATGATTGCAATGATCCACAGCCTGAGCAGCGGCAAGCTCAAGGCCGACTCGGTCAGCCTCAGCCTGTAGGGCCCCGTGAGAGAGCGCTGTCTGGACCCTCACGCACTGTTACACTGGCGCTGAGAGCAGCTGCTTCAGTGGCCCCCAGCCTGGCTTCTTCTCGTGTCCTGGAACACTGCCTTTCTAGCTAAGACAGTATACTGGAACGAAGAAGCAACATTTTCAACTGTTTTTTTCCATGAACAGCAGGATTTTTAATAAAAATCAAGATATAAAACATAGCAAGGAGAAGCAGCTCATTCTAAAGTGTTTCTCTTCAGCCTGTCGACTTTCGTCCTTTTTTAAATTTAAATTATGATTTAAGTGGGGAAAAAAATGTTTGGTATTCTACATATCCTTAAACTATTTTATAATATTTTAGATCTTTTTCCATTATTTTGCATTGGTGTTTGTCCTATTCTCTCGAAATAATAACTTTTCTATGAACTGATATATATATATTTATGAAATATTCTCTTTTCAGTTTTAGTCTTGCAGTGTATCTTTTTCATCTTGTTTAATAAAATGTTTGCTTCCAGAAAGCTTACACTGCAACATCCGCAACATGTCAGATGAAATTCCTCTTGATAACCGATAGCTCTGAAAAATACTGAGAAACGTTACAAGGCTTGCTAGTGGTAATGATGAAATATATTAGGCAAAAATAAGGCATTTGTAACTAGTGACTTGTACAGAAACAAGGGGAATTTCAAATTAGAGTTAGTTTGCAAAGGCTTAGTTTAAATGGCAGTGGATTTAATCCTCTGAGGCTCTAGTGTGTTTATGTAACAGAGTTGGTTTATGTCACTGCACTTTCTAAATCTGTTCTACCATATGGATTTTGTCAGCAAGATGGTACAGACCGCATTAGCATTAACTATGGGTACTTTTGGTTGCTTAGTGTCACAGTTTCAAGGAGAACAGTGTTCAAAAACTGGCATCCTTTTGATCACAGCATACCATGAGTAAGGAAAAGTAAAGCCAGACTTGAATTCATCCCAGTCCTTGCTTCAAGGGACACCTACAGTTACCCAATTACCAGCTCATCCAAACCAGCTTGTGCCTATGGTTGTATATGAAATTAGTGGGAATGAATTTTGGATAAACTCATTATAGAGGTGATTCTGGTTGTACTCCTTACCAGATCCCCTTTATTATTTTTACGTGTTAGTTTATTGTTCTAGTTCTTTTGCATTTTAAGATTGTGCCTGAATGTGAAACCCTTTTGTTATGAATTGTAGAAGTAGTGTACTCTGACAGGATCACCCCAGGGTGCAGAATGACTGGACCCTAGAGGCAGGAGGCTGGTTTGTTTTCTATCGGTCAGACCTTGGGTTGTCCTCTCAAGGTTATTATTGTACGGTTGTGTTAAATGGTGCTATTGCTATGGCATTTGGACTTGGGCCAGTATCCTCTCCCACTCCTTTTTTCAAGGACCCCCATGAGATGTGAGCAAAGACTTTCGTGGGGGAAAAGTTTTTTAACACTGATATACAGTATTTGACTACAGCTGCTGCTGTATTTGACTTAAACTGGGGTTCTGAAATTTCCGTCTGAACTGCGTAAGACAAAATTTTAGGTTAGTAGCTTTATTTTCATTAGGCTAAAATATGCAAAAACTGTACAGCAAATATCTTGTATACATGAACAGAAATATTTTTACAAGAATAAGTGTTTCACTCTTTAGTCCAGTGTACTAGAATTTACATTAGTACTTGCATTCAAGAGTTGGGTGTCAATACATTGGTACTGTGTCTCCTCTTTTCTGTGCCATTTGTCTCGCTCAAAGACTATATCAAGAGCCTGTCAGTCTCTAATCTGATCATCCCTCTGCATATCTCTGTCATTAAGCTCGCCTGTGCAGTCTTAGTAAAAATTAGCTCAGGGAATTAACACTGTCTGGCTACAGTGAAAGAAAGGGCTGCATTTTAATATTGCTTTAGTCTCTGCCTGTTGGATTAAGATGCCAGGGACACTTGTGTTAACCTTGTTGTCTGATGCCTCATGCCGTTCGATGTCTGAATGCCTTGCTAATTCACGGTAATGACACGGTGGATGAACTTGATGATGTCCAGCGTGCATCCATGATTCTATCTGAATTTTCCTGGAGCCTAACCAAGCTGTTTGAATACATTTCGGTTGATAATGAAGGTGTCTGACCCTGGTTGGCATCGCATGTTGCTCTTGGCACCTTGTTAGATAGCCCAGGGTGCTGGCCAAAGGCTGCTGACCGGGCTTATTCTGTTGTTCCTTGCAGATTAGGCTGTGGCGTGAGGTTTGCTGGCCTATTCAAACAACTGTGCTGTGAAAACTGTAAATCAGGAGTTTGCAATCCTTGTCTTGGAGTTTCACAGCCTGCTTTAGTTGTACCTAATTAGCCTCAAATAATTGATCACTTCATAGACCCAATAATACGTTTAATTTAAACTCTAATCGTTTTCCCTTCCTAAACATTCAGGAGCTCGCCTTTTAAACTGTTATGTTTCTTAAGTAACTTCAGATCTCCAACCTTTGTGTTGGGAAAAACAAAGTGCAAAGGTTCCAGTCAAACGTCGTGTTGGTAAAATTAAGGGTTTAGTGAGGTAACGAGCTGAGCTCCAATGAAAACCAGCAACCAGGTGACTTGTGTGGGTCACCCAGAAACCTCTGCTATAAAGCCATGGAGGCACAAGTACAACTTGACCCAAGACATTGTGTGTAATATGTACTGTGCATTAAGATACATTTATACCTAGTTTTGTGTATGCCTTCAGAAAAATAAAATACAGATTTCACATATTAAAAGGCTTTTGGTATCATTTTGATAAATTGATCATTCAAGACTGATGCGCTCGAGTGATTCTGCTGTGTAAGCATGAGATTACAGTATTTTAGTAATTAAGAAGAGAGCGGACTGGGCACAGGCGATGAGATGATTGAATCTGTCGAATGTCACTCCTGGTGAAAATCAAGGAAGAAAAAAACGGAAAGAAATCAATATGTCCCTGGTAACAAGAGAACAACGCCTTTATGCTCCCGAAATGCTGAAAGCTGGACTGCGTCACCTCAGGTGGAGTCACCTGCGGTGGACAAGTCCCCTTTAGTGCGGGTCTGTGAAGACTGACTTGAGGGAGGTCAGCGAGTGTGGCGTAGCACCGGGTGTGAAACGATACCCTGGGTGTTACACACAACACGCCATGGAAGGGGAGGACCAAGTGTGAGGTTCTTGGCCAGAGGGCCTGGTGGCCACCGACTCCAGCAGTGGCCACAAACCTGACTGCCCTGTGGCTTTCACAGCAGACCTCTTGTTGATTGACATGGATGACAGCTGTCCAGCAGGACTGTAAAGAATTTACCTTGGCCATGTGTGTTTAATGGAATGTTAACTTAATGAATTTGCGGCAGTTGTAAGTGATCAGCCTCTTTTGAAGATGAAGTAGAAAAGCCACTGATCTGTGTGAAGAAGTATCCCATGTATTTTTGATCCTGATCTGGACGAGAGAAGAAAACTCAACAGGACAGAGGCCTCTTGACGAGAGCTTGGGAAGGCATATAAGCCTGTGCTGTTTAAAGGCACAAGTATGAGGCTGACCAGTTGTTTGGGAAATAAAATAGCTTGAGATTAAGACGAGATTGTGAATGTAGGCCTTGTTGTTGTTGGAGTAAGACATGTATTAAGTGACTTATGCTTTGTGAAAGAGTTATATCCCATTTCCCTCCCCTTGGCCTGCGCGTGTGTTTTCTTTTTGTCTATTTTTTGACCAGAGGACAGTTATAGAAGCTGTGTGAAATTCCATTTATTCTGTCGTCTGCCTTGGGAGTTTATAAAAGCAGGCGTTCTTCAGAATTGCCGTAAGTCCTTCTGTTCTTGCACTGTTCCAGGGTAAGTACAGAGCTGCACGGCAATTCTTCAGTATGGGTTTTCTTCTTTTGGGGCCGGCAGAGGCAACACCTGAGCATGGAAGAGCTTTAAGAGCTTTAGATTGATCAGAATCGTGTGTTGTGTGGTGTAGGGAATTTACCGCTTTTGAATGTGGTAAACACCGAAGGGGCTTTGTTTTCTCATTCTTGTGTCAGAAAAACACCAAAAGCAGTAATTCTGCAAACAAAACCATGTCTTGGTCTTAGATGTCCTGACTGGAAAGGGGTGAGACGTAACTCTCTCTCTCTCTCAGCTCTGGTGTGTAAATTCTCTTTCCTACTAGTGAAGCGCTCCGCTGTGTCTTCTGTCCCTGCAGGACCCGGGTTCGCCTCTGTCGTCCCTCACCGCCGGCCGTCACCATGAGCACCGACGTGGCTCAGCTCGGAGAGGCGGCTCCCTTCCTGCGCAGGAGCGCCGGGGAGCTCGCAGGGATGCAGATGCTGCCGTCTGACGGTTCGGTGTCTTCGCTTTCTTCCCTCTGTCAGCTTGCCGAAACCAGCCCCAGACCTTTCCAAGTAGAAGCAAATCCAAGGAGAGCCGAGCAAAGTTTGAAACTGTCTTTTTAATGAAACGGTCTATGCAAGCTAAAACCCAGGAATAATTGTACATGTGGGCGTTATTTTACATAGCTGTTTAACACAAGTAATTCAAAATGTTGCTACTGAAATTGAACCATGTGAGGTTTTAAAGAGGTCCGTTATGTAAGTGAATATCAGTGCCGTTCGGCATGTCTTACTGTTTTGATGGAAGAGTGCTCCTCAGTGAATCTTTGTGCAGAAAGAATACAGCAGTTTAACATCTCGGGCTCCCTTGGTGTGTGCTGGGACTCGCTTCCTTCCTGCCTCACTCATGTCTGCTGTCACGCTTCCTCTCCAGGTAAGAA
The DNA here is from genome assembly GCF_040954835.1 of Lepisosteus oculatus. Lineage (NCBI taxonomy): Eukaryota > Metazoa > Chordata > Actinopteri > Semionotiformes > Lepisosteidae > Lepisosteus > Lepisosteus oculatus. The sequence goes on along the minus strand of NC_090700.1, from coordinate 5,088,959 downwards.
GAGGTGCTGGATTCCTGACGACAGGGAGGTGTATATCGAAGCCGAAATCAAGGAGACCCTTGGAGACAAAGTAGCTGTGGAGGCTGCTGACGGCAGGGTAGGAACAGTCCTCCATTTTGCACAGGGGAAAGGAGAGAGTCTGCTCCAGATAAGACTAAAAATGACATGCATAAAAATGAACCTAATCTCAGTATGAACATTTTATGTAGACGTCAGTAGCCATTTAAATTTCATGCTGGCAACAATAGGCTGATTGTCAAGCTAGAATGAAACTTTCACTGTACGAAACCCACCTTTATACAGTAGGACTATGGCTCACATTAAATAAATACTTTCACCTATTCCCGTCAGGCATAAATCCCAAACTCTTTGTTATTTAAATCGAATTTGCTCAATGCTCTCTTGCAAATATTGTAATTGGATTGGAATCAGCCATTTGAATTACAAACAGAAGTGAAACTGTGCTGTGCTGGGGCTTTTGGTGACTGCCTTGATGTCTAAGAAATATCTGGAGCCACTGTGGCCTTCAGCTGGTTGGTCAATTGAGCTGTTGTGTTGACCTGTCCTGACCTCTCCTTTTCAGACCCTGCTGGTGAAGGAGGGAGATGTCCAACAGATGAACCCGCCCAAGTTTGATATGATGGAGGACATGGCCATGCTGACACACCTGAATGAGGCCTCTGTGTTGCATAACCTGCGTCGCCGCTATGCCAACTGGATGATCTATGTAAGAGCCAGACTGACATGGCCTTACATCAGCACTAGCTGAACACCCGGGACCCAGCAGGCACTTTTAGAGAGAAGAGGCAGCAGCAGCATGGTCACACTTCAGATTGCTGTGCAAATTAACATGACACAGAAGACACTCTCTTTAAGAGTGTAAGAAAGGTTTCTTACATGGGAGCAGACCATTTGACCAGTCCCTGGGTTGTTGGTTGGTTTCTATGAGACAAAAAGTTGAGTACTTAAAAGAAATAGAGTTGAGTTGAGAAGTTGAGTTCCTGAAAGAAGTTGGCCTGTCAGAGTAGGATATTTCTTCAAAACCAGGAATCATGCTCTTTGTCTAGACTTATTCCACAACAACAGCATGTTTTTTGTACTGTGGTGACCAACCCATCAATTTACTATAAATTGAGTTCTTGTTAATGTTGATAAAGCTTCCAGAGATTAAGACATGGTTAATATGAACACTCCTGTTTATCTGTAGATGTTTTATTACCTTTCTACAGAACCTTCATTTATACTAAATGAACCTTTAATAGAAAATCTATTAGATGATACAACTGAATCTAAAGTATTGCTGAATTGTTTAAATCCAAGCTTCAGATACCTGTAAATATGGAGAAGATACTAAAATATATTGTCACTTAGCATGAAATACAATGATTTGGTTTTTGTCTGTGCTCACCAAATGCTCTTATCCAGGACACGCTTAAAATAGCGAGCATGCATGTGTTTCTTTTGGTTTGTCGCAGACCTATTCTGGGCTGTTCTGTGTCACCATGAACCCGTACAAATGGCTTCCTGTGTACAAAGTGGAGGTGATCGCAGTTTATAAAGGCAAGAGGCGCTCGGAGTCCCCTCCTCACATCTTTGCCATCGCTGACAATGCCTACCACGACATGCTGCGCAGTGAGTACCTGCTGCAGGCCAGCGGATCAAAAACCGAATCCATTTTCCAACAACATCCGCGCATTTTATTTTTCATCGCAAAAGCACGTCTTTTGCAAAAAACCTGGACTCAGATTAAATAAGAAAAAATAGGTATCAAACAATATTACATACCTGCATATAGCAGTTTCTTGAGTGAAAATGACACAGTGTCAAATAATATCACCTGCATACAATTATTTCCTTTATTTATTTTCACAGATCGGGAGAATCAGTCCATGCTGATCACGTAAGTGCTCGTGGGTTAGGGACCGCGCCTGTGGGAAATCTACAGTCACATCACGGTTCTTCTGTGAACAGAACCCATGCAAAACAGGGCCTAGGCTTTGCTGTGGCGTGACATTTGAAGAGTTGACATCTGACATGAACAGGAAGAACTCAATTAAGGGCTGGGACTGAAATTAAGGGCTGGTGTTCATACTGACCAGCTCTCCCAGTCCACCAGTTCCAGTGTTGGTTCCCGGTATTCCCTTTGCTGTGCTGTTGTGAACATGGATGGCGTTGTCTGGGCCTGTCGGGGTGGGTGGGGCCAGGCTGGACTGAGGGGCGGGTCGGGCCTGTTGGGATGGGGCTGGGCTTGGGGCCGGGCCTGTCAGGGCGGGTGGGGCCAGGCTGGGCTGGGGGGGCGGGTCGGGTCTGTTGGGGGTGGGGCCAGGCTGGTCTGGGGGGCAGGCCGGGGTGGGGCCGAGCTGGGCTGGGGGGCGGGCAGGGCCTGTTGGGGGTGGGGCTGGTCTGGTCTTGGGGGCGCGGCAGGCCTTTTGGGGGTGGGGCCGGGCTGGGCTGGGGGGCGGGACCGGGCCTGTGAGGGTGGGGCTGGGCATGGGGCTGGGCTTGTGGGGTTGGGTGGGGCCAGACTGGACTGGGGGGCGGGGTGGGCCTGTTGGGGTTGGGGCCGGGCTGGGCTGGGGGGCGGGGCATGTCTGTTGGGGGTGGGGCCGGGCTGGGCTGGGAGGCGGGGCCGGGCCTGTGAGGGTGGGTGGCAGCAGTGGACAGACCGCTCTCCCCCGTGTCTTTGCTGCAGGGGGGAGTCCGGTGCGGGAAAGACAGTCAACACGAAGCGAGTCATTCAGTACTTCGCCACGGTGGCAGCTGCCGGGGATGCTGGCGGCAAAAAGAACGTAAGTAATGGAATAAAGATGGACTCCTGGCCAGATGGCTGTGGGTTCGAGGCCCATCTGAGCCGCCGCAGTTGTCCACTTGGAGGAGCTGCTTCACGCAGGCTCCCAGACTGCCCCAGTATAAACACCCTGCTGTATTCAAGGCTCTCCAGGTGGTTGTAAATGAGATCATGTGTTCAATTGATTTATTTGTTAAATACAATAGTTTTTTTAAAACTAGATTATTATTACATATGATTTTTTTGTTGTTTTTCTTTTAATTGTTCATGACCTGATGTGTTTATCAGCAACCGGCCACCAGGACTGGAGTAAGTTCTCTGACAGGAAGACCAGCTTTCTTTTGAAAGCTATATTTTTCATTTATTTTCTACGAATGTGTCAGTAAACCAATAAGTACAGGACATTATTTGAGAGAAACTCTGTGCAAGTTGTAATTGTCGTGAAATGAGGTGAAGTTATTTGATTCATTCGTGACGTGTATGTAATAGATGTGTATATGTGTGTGATTGTGTGACGTGTGATTCTACCTGAATTACATAATTCTGATCATGCTTTTATGCTGAAATCATTTAACAAGATAAATTGCATAGCAAAAATATTATCTGAAATTTTATCAGCATGCTGAAGGTTTATGTGTCATTTGGTTGCTCTAGAAGGGCTAATTTGATGGTGATGATGACGAGGATGTTTAGCAGGTGCAATAACAGTGAGCAAGGTGTTCCTGGAAGAGAAGGTGTTGAGATTGGTGGTGCTGTCTCTTCAGGGCTCGCTGGAGGATCAGATAATCCAGGCTAACCCTGCACTGGAGGCGTTTGGTAACGCTAAGACACTGCGCAATGATAACTCCTCCCGATTTGTGAGTAAAACCTCCTCACACTTATAATAAGACAGAGACCAAGTACTCCTGCTCCTGTTATGAATGAGTTCTGTTTTGGACACTTTGGAGAACTGAGGCAGATTCATGCAGGCAGGACAGATTGAATGTGTGACCTGAGTTGAGGCCTTATTGGAGATTCAAAGAAGACTATGCAGACCCATGACATATCCCCCCTGAAGTGCTTCTGGAATCGGTTACTCCTGGGAGTGTTGTCATTCTTGTTTTTTTATCCGTTTTTTACAAGGGCAAATTTATACGGATACATTTCGGACCATCTGGAAAGCTATCATCCGCTGACATTGAGATTTGTGAGTCGAATATTTTAAATGTAGTCTGTTTATCTGCATGTCTGCCTGTGTATTTTAGAATAGTTAACACTGCTGTAACTGCATAATAATCTACTGTATATAACACATTTGCAATTTATTTTACTGTTGTGTTGTACTCATTTACACCAGCAGGGTGCAGTAAGTACAAAACTCAGGTGTTTCCCCTCCTACCTGAATAGTGAAGAGAACGTTTTTCAATGTCAACAGGCTTTTTAAAGTTTGACCATGTTTGGTTTCCTTTGCCTTGGGAAACCAGGCCTTTTTGTTTCTTAAGAGCAAATAAATTAAAGAACAGTGATACAGTGTAGCTACAGATTACTGAAAGCACTGAAAGCAGCTACTGTATAGATTTCTATGCTTGGCTAAAACATGGACTGATAAAAACTAAAATATTTCCGTAGCTACTGCCAAAGTTGTATAATTTACTTTATATAATATAACATTTTTATGTGTATTTTATGTATTTGTAATTTGAATAAATAAAACATTACGTAACATACAAGTCTTTTCTTTGTAATGAAATGACATTACAAGAAGACAGGCCTTTTGCATCTGATCTGAAATTGCTTGTGTCACTCTCTGTGTGTGCACAAAGGTTCTTTTATCTGTCAAAGAAAAGCATGTTTCAAACACTTGAAAGGCCCTGCTGGATTACTTCAGGCTGCTAGGTGGGGTTTTATCCCATTCTCAGATGAATCAGAGGGATCTGTCAGGGCACACCTCTCGGAGCTTGTAAAAGAAAAGGGCAGTGCATGATAACTGGCTTTTTGTCAATCACAAACAGCTCAACTAAACCGTTTCAGGATTCTGAAAAAAGTAAGAATCATAAGTGACCTTTTGGGCCTCTCAAATGAGATTTTACTGCATTTGCTTAAATATATATATAGAGAGAAATGTTAGTGTATAGATATATAGAGATGTTAATGACTACATCCCAGCTTTATTGTTTCTTTTCATAACCTGCTTGCCATATGAAAGGTTACTGTCTTATAATACTGTTAACAGAATCTAGTATAGGAAAGCGCACTGATATTGTGGTAAAACACTGAGAGGTCCGGTAAACCAGATTCTTACTGAAGGAACCTATAGCAAAACAAAGCCAATGCCTAATATATGCTTGGTTAAAGTTATTGTAAACATTTCAAAAGGTTTTGCACCTTTTGCTTCCTGAAGCTTTCGGGTGGTTAGTATGAACACAGGCGTGCAGAGGAGCATTTCACAAAGCCTACCTAGCCAGACCACTTGGTCTCACAGTCTTCACTTCTGTTTGTACTGGCATGCGGGCTACACTTGTGTAATGACAGTGTACTGGTATAAACTATACAACAGGTATAGGTTACATTATGTGTGTCTTGACAGACTTGTTGGAGAAATCCCGAGTGATTTTTCAGCAGCCAGGCGAGAGGGACTACCACATCTTCTACCAGATCTTGTCAAGAAAGAAACCAGAGTTACAGGGTGAGTCTGAGACCGGCCCTGCCCTGCCACCTCCTGTCCCTTTATAGACGGAGACACCATCTACAGGACAAGGACTGGTCTGCTTCAAACACCCAGGGAGTTCGGCAGTCTCTCTCCACTGAGGACTGAACTCTCACTGTGCCGCCAGAACCATTGAAATCAGTGCCCACAAAAGTCCTGCTCTTGCAGCTGTGGACCTCAAATAGTGCTTTGTGACCATTGTTCACACCTTAAAATTTAAGCACGACTGATTTACATTTTACAGCAAATGTAATCTGTGATTTTCATTTTGTGCGTTTGTAATCAATGCTGTCCTCTCCTTCCAGAGATGCTGCTGGTTACCAGCAATCCATATGACTTCCACTTCTGCTCTCAAGGCGTGGTGACTGTGGACAACCTGGATGACGGAGAGGAGCTGCTGGCCACTGATGTAAGGGAGTGTGTGCGTGTGCTTGGCTCAGCGGCACCCACCTGTAGGGAGCTCACCTGGCGGGATGTAACCCTGCAAAGGGACACTGTTCTCTGCTCTTCACAGGAAGCCATGGACATCCTGGGCTTCAGCCCTGACGAGAAGTATGGGGCCTACAAACTGACCGGGGCGATCATGCACTTCGGGAACATGAAGTTCAAGCAGAAACCGCGGGAGGAGCAGGCAGAGGCTGACGGGACAGAGAGTAAGAGTTTTACTGATCCTCCCTCCTGCAGACAGGCACAGTCAGAGCAAGTGAGTCGCTCTTAGTGCAGAGCTCGCTGAGGGAGCAGGAGAGCTGTCTCCCCCGAGGGACAGAGCTACCACGCACCTATTGAGACCACAAGAATGTCAGAGGTCTCAGTCATTTTCATTCTTCATTACTCATGGACATGGTTGTACTGTAGTTACCGTGATACATTCATTATTATCAGGAAGTTTATTTCAAAGTTGATTTCTTTTGTAAAACATTAATTTTAATTAGCCTGCAGTGGCCTTGGACCTGCACTGTGTAAAACCCTCCCTTTTTACACAGAAGCCCTGAATGTTTTTCTTCCCCTCAGTAAGCACCAGTAGGCGGTGGCAGTCAGCACCTCGTCACAGCCTTCCTCCTGTCCCTGTCTACAGATCTCTTCCGACCAGCTTGGGCCTTGATTTCTCCTCACGTTACTGCCAAGTCTTAGCTTTAACTCATTTAATGAGATTAACTCAGACAGAAGTGTGTAGATTAAACAGCATTCAAATACGTGCAAATATTTTAAAATATCAGTACTCTTAATGAAGAAACAAATCATTTTACCAAACTTTAGACCTAAATTCATGATTTTGCTTTACAGCGGCTTGTTTTGGGAGCTGCTCATGCAGTGGTACTTTCTGTTCTTTACCTCTGTAAGTAAACTCTGTAGTCTGCCCTTGAAGAGTTGAGTTAAAGTTCCATTTTCTCGAATGTGTCCCAGTGTCTTCTCTTTCATGCATGCATACTGTACCTCTGTCAGAGCAGTGTGTGTGGTGTGGGTGCGGTGACACCTACAGTAGTTCTGCTCTTGCAGATATGGACAAGGCTGCCTACCTCATGGGCATCAGCTCCTCTGACCTTGTGAAAGGGCTGTTGCACCCGCGGGTGAAAGTTGGCAACGAGTACGTCACCAAAGGACAAAATGTGGAGCAGGTAGGCCGCTTTTATGGCATTATTCAATCGAAAGCAGATCTGTTCAGGTTCTTTGTCACTGACAAAATTCCATGTGAACAATAAACGACAAAGCGATATCTTATCAGTGATAACAAGACATTCCAAGAATTACGTACAGTCATTTGTCTGACACTAGTCATAAACCCCAGCATTTTTTCCCAAGCAAATGAGGCTGAGTCACGATTAGAGACCTGTCCTGGGATTTCAAGATAGAAACTTCATGAACTCAGATCCTTAAGCTCTCATTGGCAAAGCTGCCTGAGTCCTGGCATAGACTAAGAAGGGCCTCACTGTTGCAGCCCTTACTTCCAACAGTTAAAAATATCCAGGGTGTGTGTTTATTGTTTTACTTCCAGGTGAACTATGCTGTGGGTGCCCTGGCCAAAGCAGTTTATGACCGCATGTTCAAATGGCTAGTCACCAGGATTAACAGGACTCTGGACACCAAGTTGCCCAGACAGTTCTTCATAGGAGTGCTGGACATTGCAGGATTCGAGATCTTTGATGTAAGTTGCAATACATCCCCTCACAAAAAAAAAAGACATGAGATAACCTTTTGTATGCCCGTACAAAAGAAAACCGAGCAGTGGTATGCATACCATGTAATACAAGGTAGTTTCTTCAATACTTGGTAATTAACATTAAGCTTCCTTGAAGCTTTGTCTTCAAACACCTTCCCCCATCTAAAACTGTTGAAACTTACTATAAATTAACTTTAAAAAAGTTTGCTGGCCTTTGAAATGAAGTGCATATTCTTTGCCTCATTTCTGGGTAATTGCAAGCCTTAATCCTTCACCTGCATCTGTTTCATTTAGGAGGGAGAGGATGAGTGATGAGTGGAGCTGTGTAACTAAACAGCCTGTCTTTCCCTCGCAGTTCAACAGTTTTGAGCAGCTGTGCATCAATTACACCAATGAGAAGCTTCAGCAGTATTTCAACCATCACATGTTTGTGCTGGAGCAGGAGGAGTACAAGAAGGAAGGGATTGACTGGGTTTTTATTGACTTTGGTCTGGACCTACAGGCCTGTATCGATCTCATTGAGAAGGTACTTTTGCTTTGTCAGCCCTTCATTAACTCACTAAATTACTAAACAAATAGCACTATCTTTTGTCTCTTGGCCAAGAATAAACTGGGGTTTGATTGCAATGCAGTGCTTTTATTGCCTATGAATTAGAAATACCTTCATGTATTTCATGCAGATTAAAGCCATATTTAACAAGCCTATTTAAAACTTCCTATTGCTACCTATGCTATGTTACAGCCAATGGGAATTTTGTCAATCCTTGAAGAGGAATGCATGTTCCCAAAGGCCACAGATATGACTTTCAAGGCCAAGCTGTATGACAACCATGTGGGCAAGTCCAGCAACTTCCAAAAACCCAAGCCAGACAAGAGGAGGAAGTATGAAGCCCACTTCGAGCTTGTGCACTATGCTGGAGTGGTACGTCAAGATGTTTTTTATGTGCTCTGAGTTACGTGGCTATTTGCTGACAACTGGAAGTGACAGTTGCCATTGTTGCCTTTGTGTGTCTTCCTGAGGTTCCATACAATATCATTGGTTGGCTGGAGAAGAACAAAGACCCCCTGAATGAGACTGTAGTTGGGCTGTTTCAGAAATCGTCCAATAAGCTGCTAGCAAGTCTCTTTGAAAACTATGTTAGCTCTGACAGGGGTAAGGGCTTTCTTGTACTGTATATCGTATATACTGTAGATTTGAAAAATACTGCGACTTTCATACTTTATAGCACTAAGAATTATGGCCACCTTAAGTTGAAATTAGATTGAATGCTTATAGGGTTCTTTATCCCATCAGATCAGTCCAGCGAGAAAAAGCGTAAGAAAGGAGCCTCTTTCCAAACTGTGTCTTCCCTACACAAGGTATCTGTCATCTGGGCCAGCTGGAACGTGTGTTTGTGGTTTGCAGTGTGCACAAACAAAGTCGCCTTCATTGTCCTTCGGGGATTCTGCAGTGCACCTGTCAATAATTCCCCTATCCTGCGAAGGCGGAGCAAAGCAGTGTCGTACCGTGGAAAAGTAGAGAGAAATACAGTAAAGCATGGTACCATCCTTGGAAAAACCACAGCAAAGCCAAGTACAGTGCATGTTACAGGAACCCGAAAATGAGGGCACACCTCTCGGAGCTTGTAAAAGAAAAGGGCAGTGCATGATAACTGGCTTTTTGTCAATCACAAACAGCTCAACTAAACCGTTTCAGGATTCTGAAAAAATTAGGAATCATAAGTGACCTTTTAGGACTCTCAAATGAGATTTTACTGCATTTGCTTAAATATATATAGAGAGAGAAATGTTAGTGTATAGATATATAGAGATGTTAATGACTACATCCCAGCTTTATTGTTTCTTTATTGTTTATATGCAGTAGTAAGCAGTAACGATGTGTAGTCTTACTGGAGCAGACTTGGAAAGTTGACCACGCTGTTGCCTGCCTCTGTTTCTAGGAGAACCTTAACAAGCTGATGACAAATCTGAGGTCCACGGCCCCTCACTTTGTTCGCTGTATCATTCCCAATGAAACCAAGACTCCAGGTAGGCACTGGGACAGTGTTATCCAGCCAGTGAGCCAGGGTGATCTATCTGACCAAATGCAGTTGCAGAAAGCTGTTCCGCAAACCCAATGCACTTATTCATCTCCCAGAATGAAACAGCTGTGACCTCACTTTGAGCATGGTTTGTGCTAATATTGTAAACATCATTGTACACGTCATCACAGCACTTTCCCCTGTTGAAGCGAGATCTGTCCGAAGCGATTCCCCCCACCCCCCACTGCTGTGCAAGAGGAGAGGACCGTTCTCTACCCATTATCTGGGGAGAGTCATAATAGTTGGTGTTCCCCAGCTTCTTCTCCTCGGGTGCCGGCACCATTCGGAACGAGCCTGCTCCTTCTTGTTGATTTTTCAGGTGTCATGGACCCCTTCCTCGTGCTCCACCAGCTCCGATGTAACGGTGTTCTGGAAGGAATCCGTATCTGCCGGAAGGGCTTTCCCAATCGCATCCTGTATGCTGACTTCAAGCAGAGGTACGGTCCTCTCTTCACACTAAGCTCCTCTGATAGCCTTCAATCTGCGGTGTGTGCCTCACCAGCTTGGCCTGGGGCTGTTAGTCGTCACTCCTGGGACTCGTCTGTGAGCGGGTTAATATTAGACAGCCACATGCATTGGCAGAGAGCTCTCCAAAATACCGCGTGGTGTCTCCTGCAGGTATCGCATACTCAATCCCAACCACATCCCCGAGGACAAATTTGTGGACGGCAGAAAGGCGGCGGAGAGGCTCCTGGGCTCCCTGGACGTCGACCACACCCAGTACCGCTTCGGGAGCACGAAGGTAGGGGAGCCCTGTGGGCTCTGACTCTGGGAGAGCAGCTGAACTGGAGTAAAAAAGAAAAACGCCTGGGAGTGACTGACCCTGGGATGCGTGTGATCAACTCTGTCATCTGTGTGACCGGCCCTATGCTCTTTGTGACTGGCCGTAGGCTGAGTGTGGCCAGTCCTGAGCTCTGAGCCAATTTCCTAGGGCTCTGTATGACCACCCCTGTGCTATATATGAAAATCCCTCCAATCTGTGAGACTGTCCCTGGGCTGTGTACCAGACCAAACCTGTGCGCTGTGTTTCCAGGTGTTTTTTAAGGCAGGTCTCCTGGGACATCTAGAAGAAATGAGGGATAAGAGACTGGCCAAGGTCCTGACCATGATCCAGTCCCGAGCCAGGGGAAAGCTGATGCGCATGGAGTACCAGAAGATGTTTGAAAGAAGGTATCAGAGAGATCGTGCCCTGCTTTCTTTTTTCTTTCCAAAAGTATACCGCACATTTAACTTGGTCACCCATATTCAGAAAATCAGTAAGACTGGTAAGTAGAAAGGTTTCCGTCTCTCTGCTCACAGGGAGGCGGTGCTGGTGATCCAGTGGAACATCCGGACCTTCATGGCGGTGAAGAACTGGTCCTGGATCAAGCTGTTCTTCAAGATCAAGCCGCTGCTCAGGACTGCAGAGGCGGAGAAGGAGATCTCCACCATGAAGGAGGAGCACCAGCGGCTGAAGGAGACGCTGGAGAAGTGCGAGACCCGGAGGAGGGAGCTGGAGGAGAAGCAGGTCACTCTCATCCAGGAGAAGAATGACCTCCTACTCCAGCTGCAGGCGGTAGGGACCAGCCGGAGACTTCCCTGGGGCTGGATCCGTTTCTTACTGCAGTAGTCCTTAGTCAATTAAAAAGGTCCTTTTTTAATTTAAAGATCAATGATACATCTGTTCTTTTGGTGCTAATTGTTAAAATTAAGTGAAAAAATACTATTAGTAATCATTCGTCTCCCTCTAAATGCCCAAAGAAGGCTCCACACCTGAAGAAGGCTCCACAGCTGAAACATTGTGTTTCTTTTCTTCTATTTCCAGCGTGGAATAGGCCTTTACTTGTTCCTTTGCAGCTTCCTAATTGAACTACGTCTCCCTCTAAATACCTACCTATCTTTAACACTATTCTGTAATGAACTGGAGTGCAGTGATTGACGCGTTATGCTAAAAGACAACACGCGCTCTGTTAACATTTGCATGCATCGATGAAGGATTGTCGCTCTCCGTGTGGTTCGTTGCTGGTTCATCGGCTCCCCTGTGCGGCTCGTTCCCAGGAGCAAGACACGCTGGCGGATGCGGGGGAGCGCTGCGATCTGCTGATCAAGTCCAAGATCCAGCTGGAGGCCCGCTTGAAGGAGCTGGCGGAGCGGCTGGAGGAAGAGGAGGAGGCGGCGCTGGAGCTGGCCAACAAGAAGAGGAAGCTGGAAGACGAGTGCTCGGAGCTGAAGAAGGACATCGACGACTTGGAGATCACCCTGGCCAAAGCAGAGAAGGAGAAGCACGCCGCCGAGAACAAGGTACCACTGGGGATCGCAGGAATGCGGCTGGCTTCTCACTGGCTGCTGATGACTGGGGATGTAGCCGATCGTTTTGATTAAAGCAATCCATTATTCAATTATTTGATTATTTATCAAATTGTTTAATGTAATTGATTATTAATTATTTGATTAAAGCAATTAAGGCTGGGGGAAGTGCATCAACAACTTGTATTCTTGCTAAATGAATTTTTACAGTAATAGTAATAGTTAATAGAAGAAATCTATTTAGTCTCTTAACCGTTTTGAAATTCAGTCAAATCAGCTTAGCAGCTATTTACTAAGATTGAAGAGATGATGTCTCCTCATACTGTGCTCATGTACCGAGTCATGTATACGTTGGTGAGAAACGGAATGAAACTGCACGGGGTGTTACTGCAAAAGATGGAGAAGAACAATGAACAGAGATGATCAGAGGTCATCTCCAAGTCAATGTGGGGAGAAATTCCCGGTGAGCTAAGGACCTGGCGGGTTCGCCCTCACCCCGCGCCCCACAGGTGAAGAACCTGACGGAGGAGCTGTCCGCGCTGGAGGAGACAGTGCTGCGGATGGGTCGGGAGAAGAAGGCCCTGCAGGAGGGTCACCAGCAGACCCTGGAGGAGCTGCAGGCAGAGGAGGAGAAGGTCCTCTCCCTCACCAAGGCCAGGACCAAGCTGGAGCAGCAGCTGGATGACGTGAGTCAGTAAGAGGGCCTGATTAAAGGCCTGATTGTCTCTTTGTCTCTTATGGTAGATGTGCACCAGGCAAGCAAAGATCAGTCAATAACTTAATCACATCGTCTTAGAACTTTTTAGATCCCCCACGTTCTGGAGGTGCTCGTGTTTACAATGGCCAAAGGCCTTCCAGCATGAAGAGTTTCTGGAATAGCAATGGAACCTAGAAGTGGGAAAATGTTCTGGCTTTGTACAGTAAGGGAACGGCAATGCTGTTTTCATTCTGCTCAGCTGGAGAGCGCCCTGGACCAGGAGAAGAAGACACGCGTCGACCTAGAGAGGATGAAGCGCAGGCTGGAGGGAGACCTGAAGCTGACCCACGAGACCATCACAGACCTGGAGAATGAAAAGCTGCAGCTCGAGGAGAAGCTGAAGAAGTGAGTCAGCATGACCGGGCGTCTGAAGAAACTTGTGGTGCTGCTGTTTTCCTGTTGCAGGTGTCTCCCTTCACCCCCTCACAGCTCCGGTGCTGTCATTGCAGGAACGAATCTGAGATGAGCAACCTCAGCTCCAAAATTGAGGAGGAGCAGGCCATGGCAGGCCAGCAGCAGAAGACTATTAAAGAGCTCCAGGTAGGAGCTTTGGCCCTCTCGAAACCTGCTGCCCATTCGTCTAGCAAATAGCATTGTCCACAGGCAAAAGTGATTTTAATGTCTACTGATACAGGAGTGATTTGTTTAAATCTTGCTGTACATCTCATTTTACCTAATCTATCTCTAATCTTATACAGCTCCTGGCACAAAGTCTCAGCTTTCAGTTAAGAAATCTTTAGATCTTTTCAGGTTCTTCCAGAACTTTATGTTCTTGATCGGACCTTGTTTTAAGCAAGACAGAATAACACGGAAAGGATATCTGCACCTGCGTTGCCACATCTCGTTGTGGAAGAGCAGGGCAGGGTGATGGCTGGGCTGTGCCCGCAGGCTCGAATCGAGGAGCTGGAGGAGGAGCTGGAGTCGGAGCGGGCAGCCAGGGCGCGGGCGGAGAAGCAGCGGGCCGAGCTGGCCCGGGAGCTGGAGGAGCTGGGGGAGCGTCTGGAGGAGGCGGGCGGCGCCGGCAGCGCCCAGGCCGAGCTGAGCAAGAGGCGGGAGGCGGAGTGCCTGCGTCTGCGCCGGGACCTGGAAGAGGCCAACCTGCGGCACGAGGCCTCCGCCGCCGCCCTGCGCAGGAGGCACGCCGACAGCGCGGCGGAGCTGGGCGAGCAGATCGACGGCCTGCAGCGGGTCAAGCAGAGGCTGGACAAGGAGAAGAGCGAGCTCCGCCTGGAGGCGGACGACCTGGCAGGGAGCCTCGCGCACGTGACCAAGGCCAAGGCAGGACATCCTTTTCTTTCAGCTTACAGAGCCCCGGCGTAGCGAATTGACCGTCATCGGCACAGAAATATTGGACGGTAGATAAAGTGGGCATCTCTCTTGACAAAAGTGCGTTTCCCTTAGTGGCTCACCATGTGTCCCTGACCTGATTTGTGCTGATTGGTCAGGGGTTTGGGTTCAGAGGTCAGGGTCAGGGGGTCAGAAGGGAGAGGAGAGAGGTGTCGAAAAAAAGGGGTCAAAGACCCCTGTGTTTTCCTTACTGTCATTTAAAAGTATTAGGAACACATTCCTTGCTTTGAAATTTTGCTTTTATCTCTCGCAAAAAAAATCATACCCTAGAGAGAAAGCATGCTTTAAAATGAAAGCTTGTTTTTTTCCCTGTCTAAATGTAGAGTGGTGTGGGCTGCCGATCTTGGTATTGCTGCTGGGGTGACTTGTGTGAAAGCTTAATTTATTCCAGATTCTTTGATGTTTTAAAATTGTGTGATTTGAGTTTTCATAGTCCCAACAAGCTGAATCCTGTCTTATAAGCTTGACAAATCCTTCCCCAAAGGAAAGCTTTACAAAAGAGCACCGTCTCTCTGTGAAAATATTCTTGTGGAGCTGGCATATGTATAAATGTCCCTTCAATATCTTAATTTTAAATTGCATCAAAATGAAAGATCAGTAACAATCCGTGTTCTGAATTAATGAACTCTTGATTTCCATCTTGTTCTACACTAAGCTCTTTTTTTAGATCAGACAGTAACCAGGCATGCTGCCAGCCCAGTCTAAGGTGGCTTTACCCAGATTTCCAGAGAGCTGACCTTATTGTTACACTTTCTATTTCTGTGTGTTTTGGACAGCTGTGTATTAACCTACTTCCCTTCGGGATGATTAATGTAACAAGGGTTAGAGCTCTGTCCTGAAATCACTATGATCAAATCATTTTTAAAGGTTAATTCCATACTTAAAAAGAAAATTTACAGGATGGCATTAGAGACTGGCAGGTTAAATCACCCTTGATGTACAGTGGCACAGTGCCAGGTCAGGAAGACATTAACTATTGAGAAGATCTATAAAGCAAACCACATTTCAACCTTTCATGTCAAAAGTTCACACTCTAAGCATTGACGTGAAAGATGCTTCCAGATAAGTTTTAGAGTTCTCTTGTACTGTGTTTTCTCTCCTGTGACACACAATGTATGATTTTGCCTGTAGCTAAATTGTGAGCAAAGAGTTAGATGCATAATGAGCCCGCAGTTTGCAGTAAGAAGCCTCTTTTACCAAAAACAACAGTACTACAAGATGCATATTAAAAAAAAACAAACAAAACAAAACAACAGCAAAGGGCTAAGTGTCTGATCTGTGCTACATCAGTTTCTGTAGTGGAAAGCCAGGCCCTACTCCAATGTGGACTGTAGTGTCTTTTCTTCGGCAGGCGACCTCAGAGAAGCTTTGCCGCACCTACGAAGACCAGCTGAATGAGGCTAAATCACGGATTGAGGAGCTCAGCCGCCAGGTCGCGGACCTCAGCACCCAAAGGAGCCGCTTGCTGACAGAGAACGGTATACACTGCAGGCCTGTGAGGGGCCAGGACTTCCTGTGCAAGCACAGCGGTCTTTTCCTTTGAATTCTGAGCTCTTCACAAAATGAGAGATCTTCTTTTCTGAGGTACTGCTTGCTTAATGCAGTTCCATAATCAACCACCAGACCTTTCAAAGAAAGGATGAGATTTGACCGGCCACAGGAGATAGACCAAATGGTTCTGTTTCATTTAACAAGTTTCTTGCATCATTACTAGAAAAATGGATCCCATGCTGCATACCAGAGGAATTGTACTGTGGGTGTTGAATTGCCTATCCTTCCTTTTTTCCATATAGAATAAATAATTTCATCCTAAGAAAGAAATGAAAGATGTTCTGTTAGAACGCTGTTATTTAAATACATCAGCTACACTCTAATTGCAATGCAATCACGCTCTGATAAGATCTGTAACAAGAATGCATCTTACTAGGTGATGATGGTTAGTATAATGTGCCATTACAATGCAAAGTCAATGCATACGTGATTGTAGGATTATATGTGCCACTTCACATAGTTAAGGTACATACTTGTTTTGGTGTAATTACATTGTAATTATGTAATACTTAATAAGCCTATGCAGCGAACTGCCTCCGATTCAGCCCGTGCTGATCCTGATAGCCGGGAGGCGCAGTTCTGACCGTGCGGCGTTTCCGTGGCAGGGGAGATGAGCCGGCAGCTGGAGGACAGGGAAGCCCAGATTGGCCAGCTGACGAAGGGCAGGAGCATCTTCACCCAGCAGGTCGAGGACCTCCGGAGGCAGCTGGAGGAGGAGGCCAAGGTGAGCGTGGTCTCGCTCGGACTCGGAACGGCTCTCGTCAGGGAGACCAGACCAGCGTCACGGCCTGCTCCGGGCTTACTGTTCTCACGCCCTTGGAGCAACGTCACTGAAAGCTGGTTTCAAGGGGGAAAAAAAGCGAGTGTGCATTCAGTACTTGTTGCATTAAGAATTAAAAATCTGAAACATTGTAAGACTTATACTACTGGACAAAAACAAATCTGTCCAAAATATGACATCTTTGAACAATAGTCGACAAGGATTGCTACTGTATGTTTTGCTTGTTAGATGGTTTCGTCATGAAACTTCATCCTCATTAACAGTCAAGTAAACTGACTGTGGAGTCTTGGTTTATACAGGTAAACCAAGTGACTTAACCTGGGTAGGCTGTTACTTCAGCGTGGGTGATTTATTTAGCATTGCATCAGCTCTGTGCTTTGATAATCTCCCAGTTAGAAATGAAAATTGCGTTCGCTCCTGCTTTAACAATAATGTGATCAAAAGTATTGAGGAACTGGTGCCTGTTAGGGCCCCGTTCATGCAGAACATCACAGGGATATTTGTAGTGTCTATTATCTCACCTTACACAGTCATACGACTTGTCTTGGCCGGCCATGTGAGCACTGTGCTGTAGGAATGGAGATCCAAACCATTTATCAAAGGTCTCTGTCACTTTACTCATTAATGCAGCCCTTGGCAAAACGAGTTGCAATGCTTTAAGTTTTAAATGGGTCTGAGTTACCACCTGCTGCTGCGGGCCTCGTTTTTTAAACTGAACTTGATGGCTTGCCTGTGTGTGCCGGCGAGCTGCTTGTGGACAGCGCGTCGGGCAGGCGCGCGCTCCACGTACAGATGTCCAAAACGAGCCTGCGACTCATCCCGGCTCGCGTGGCCTGTCCCCCGCGCCCCCGCAGGCGAGGAGCGCGCTGACCCACGGGCTGCAGGCCGCGCGGCACGATCGCGACCTCCTGCAGGAGCAGTACGAGGAGGAGCTGGAGGCCAGGGCCGAGCTGCAGAGGCTGCTGTCCAAGGGCAACGCAGAGGTGGCCCAGTGGCGGGACAAATACGAGACCGACGCCATCCAGAGGACTGAGGAGCTGGAGGAGGCGAAGTGTGTGAGACTGGGCCTACACACACACACATGCGCACACACACACAAGTACACCTATACACACATACAGTACACACACACCTACAGTGTACACATTTACATCTACACACACAAACACGCACGTACACACACACCTAAAGTGTACACATTTACATCTACACACACGTACACACACCTACAGTGTACACATTCACATCTACACACACCTGTGCACATACACATACACAAACGTGCACACACAACTACAGTGTACACATTTACATCTACACTCACCTGCGCACACACAACTACAGTGTACTCATTTACATCTACACACACAAACACACACCTACAGTGTACACATTCACATCTACACACACCTGTGCACACACACACAAACACACACGTGCACACACAACTACAGTGTACACATTTACATCTACACACACCTGCGCGCGCACACGCATACGCACGAACACCAACACACACTTTCTCATGCACCTGTCTCCAATCACAAACACAAGCCAGACCTCCTCTCCGTGCAAGCCCCCCGTACATGAAATAAAGAGATTTGCGCAGTACGTAAATATGAAGCATATTTACATTACAGACAGAAAATCCAGCCTAAATGAGCACGAGTGACATGCGGTTTAATAACTCTTCCCCCGAGAGCGCCAGTCCCGTCCCTGCGGGCATGGCAGTGCCTTCAGGGCGGATCCGCTCCCTGCCCCTGTAGGAGGAAGCTGGCAGCGCGTCTGCAGGAGGCGGAGGAGAGCGTGGGGGCGGCCCACGGCAGGGCTGCGGCGCTGGAGAAGGCGCGCGGCCGCCTGCAGGGGGAGCTGGAGGACCTGCTGCTGCAGCTGGAGAGGGCCGGCGCCGCGGCGGCCGCCCTGGACAAGAGGCAGCGCGGCTTCGACAGGCTGCTGGCCGAGGGGAAGCAGAGGCACGAGGAGAGCCAGGCGGAGCTGGAGGCGTCGCAGAAGGAGGCGCAGGCCCTGAGCGCCGAGCTCTTCAAGATGAAGCACGCGTACGAGGAGGCCCTGGTCGGCCTGGAGGCCGCGAGGCGAGAGAATAAGAACCTGCAAGGTCAGCGCCGCCGGTTTTTTACCCAACCGCTGCTCCTTCTCCCCCGGCCTCCCACAGCCAGCCCTGCCGTTTGAGGCCGCAGGTCAACCGGAACTAATCCAGGGTTCATCTCTGGATCCCGTTACCAAGCATAGGGAACCGATTTGGTCAAAGAAAAAAAACCCCGACCTGTTCTGACGCTGCGTTCGCACGGAGTAGAAACGCAAGTGTCAGGAACGTTCTGCATTCTGAACGCGGAGGTGAACAGTGAGGTATAGGACCGGGTAGCCCTCTTTCACACAGTGCCACAGCACAGGCCCCGTCCCCACTGTTTCTGCCACTCCCTGCGGAAGTCAGTTTCTCCGGCCCTGGGACATGAGGGGACACACTGGACATCGTCCCGGAGAATCAGCTGGGGCGGGAAGACAGATGGTGAGGGAGGCTGACTGAGCATTGTGCATCAGAAACGTGCCGATGACGTTCCAGAAGCCCCGCCGTGCCCGGCTTAAGGGCAACAGGAACGATTTCCCTTAACACTTCGCTCCTTGTTTCGCAGAGGAAATTGCAGATTTGACAGACCAGATAGGCGAAAGGACGAAAAGCATCCAGGAGGTTGAGAAGATGAAGAAACAGCTGGAGCAGGAGAAGGCGGAGACCCAGACTGCTTTGGAGGAGGCTGAGGTAAGGGGGAAGTGCAGCCACCAGTATATAAATGTATACAGTATAACTAGAACTATGCCTTTGATTTCCTCCATTGTTGTGTCTTCCCTCCAGGCAGCATCTGAACATGAAGAAAGCAAGACTCTGCGAGTACAGCTCGAGCTGTCTCAAGTAAAGGCAGATTTTGAGAGAAAGGTTGCAGAGAAAGAGGAGGAAATTGAAAACTACAGGTAAACCTGCAAACTACAGGAAGATACGCAGTTACAGCATTTTTACATTACAATCTTCATGCATTTAAAACGGACCTATGCTCAGTGCTAAATTTTTTACACTTCGTTACTTACGCACACCGCACACGTTCACCGCTGTGTGATAAGCCATGCATTCATGAGCGTGCAGCAGATCCTCCTGCTCCACCCCCCAGGAAGAGTTACCAGCGCGCCGCTGAGACGCTGCAGGCCGCCCTGGACGCCGAGGTGAAGAGCCGCACGGAAGCGGCGCGCGTGAAGAAGAAGATGGAAGGAGACCTGAACGAGATGGAGATCCAGCTGAACCACGCGCACCGGCAGGCTGCAGAGGCCCAGAAGAGCACCCGCGCCCTGCAGCTGCAGAGCAAGGTGAGCGAGGGCTCACACACAAGTACTCGTCTTCTAACAATAAGCACAGAACAGCTGAAACTCCGCTTATACTCAAGTGTTTCACCCTTTGAGATCAGCCACTACTCAGTCTGACATACGGTATGGATGGATGTTTGCCCATTATGCCTTCCGGCTTGTAGGGGCAGCAACATCCTGTTGCTGTTACTGTAACATTGTTTTTTTACGGGACAGGGCTGTTAGCCTTGTGCCCAGCCTCCAGCATGGAGCCCGACGTGGGACACGAACCCACTAGCCTGAGATTGTGAGTCTCATGCTCTACCAACAGAGGTAGTTGGGGCCCCACATACAGTATATAGACATAGGAGAACATGGGACCAGTTTTGAGCTCCATAAAATATTGAATGAAATATGATTTGTTATGGTTTTAATAAAACTGAAATGCTCTCCACACTCACAGTTCCCTCTAAGGGCTGGCATGTGTCCACTCAGCTGGCTCTGTCCGAGATGACTGGCCTGGCTGTGCTGTGTTGCCCAGGAGCTCCAGGTGCAGGTGGATGAGTTGTCCCAGGAGCGGGGGGAGCTGAGGGAGCAGGCCGGTCTGGCAGAGCGGCGTTCGGCGCTGCTGCAAGCCGAGCTGGACGAGCTCCGGGCCGCCCTGGAGCAGACAGAGCGCAGCCGCAGACTGGCTGAGCAGGAGCTGTCGGAGCTGGCCGAGAGGGCCACCCTGCTGCACACACAGGTATGGCAGGGACAAGTGCACTGAGGCTCCCTGATGCACAGGCAGCCCTGAGACACAGCTCCAGCACTGAGAGACAAGTGCACTGAGGCTCCCTGATGCACAGGCAGCCCTGAGACACAGCTCCAGCACTGAGAGACAAGTGCACTGAGGCTCCCTGATGCACAGGCAGCCCTGAGACACAGCTCCAGCACTGAGAGACAAGTGCACTGAGGCTCCCTGATGCACAGGCAGCCCTGAGACACAGCTCCAGCACTGAGAGAGAAGTGCACTGAGGCTCCCTGATTTACAGGCAGCCCTGAGACACAGCTCCAGCACTGAGAGACAAGTGCACTGAGGCTCCCTGATGCACAGGCAGCCCTGAGACACAGCTCCAGCACTGAGAGACAAGTGCACTGAGGCTCCCTGATGCACAGGCAGCCTGAGACACAGCTCCAGCACTGAGAGACAAGTGCACTGAGGCTCCCTGATGCACAGGCAGCCCTGAGACACTGCTCCAGCACTGAGAGACAAGTGCACTGAGGCTCCCTGATGCACAGGCAGCCCTGAGACACTGCTGCAGCACTGAGAGACAAGTGCACTGAGGCTCCCTGATGCACAGGCAGCCCTGAGACACTGCTGCCTCTTCTCATCCCAGAACACCAGTCTCCTTAACCAGAAGAAGAAGCTGGACAGCGACATCATTCAGATGCAGCAAGAAGTCGACAAGGCTATAGAGGAGAGTAAGAATGCAGAAGAAAAGGCCAAAAGGGCGATTAACGATGTAAGGCGCCTTCTGTTTCTTGTCTTTTGTTTGCTTCTTTGTTTTGCACTTTAGATAATTTTCTCAACAAGAGAAATAAGGCTTCTGTTTTTTTTTTAATACAAAGACTCTAAAAGCTGTTGAGAGTGTTGTAACTGTGGCCCTTTGCTCTAGCAAGAAAAGCAATTTTTCCATCAGACTAGAGAATCAAGACGAATTGGCTTCCGTCCAGGACAGGATCAGCTGCATGTTTACCCCCCAGCAGGCTTGCAGGAATTGTGAGCGCTCTCCCCAGCGAGACTGCTGCTGCGCTGTGTAGTGTTCTCCTCGGAGTAGCCTGACAGGCAGACCGGCCCTCTGCCCCCCAGGCTGCTGTGATATCCGAGGAGCTCAAGAAGGAGCAGCACACCTTGGCTCACCTGGAGAGGATGAAGAAGAACATGGAGCAGACCATCAAAGACCTGCAGATGAGGCTGGATGAAGCCGAGCAGGTTGCCCTGAAGGGAGGCAAGAAGCAGATCCACAAGTTGGAGACTCGGGTAAGACCTCCTATTGTAATTATTGAAGATCCTTTCTTGCAGACAGGGGTGGCGGCTCTGATTCGGCTGCACCGACGATATTTTAACGTCCAAGCTCTGTCGCAGTCCTTGTATCTCAAGCCTTTCACTGCAAGCTTTCCATTCCATTTCGTTTTCAGTCTGTATTCAGGCTCATGTGGGTCCTAATGCCCCAGTGTAGTGACGGGGACACTATACTGTAAACAGGCACCGTCCTTCGGATGAGACGTAAAACCGAGGTCCTGACTCTCTGTGGTCATTAAAAATCCCAGGGTGTTTCTCGAAAAGAGTAGGGGTGTAACCCCGGCATCCTGGCCAAATTTCCCCATCGGCCTTTATCAATCATGGCCTCCTAACAGTCCCCATCTATGAATTGGCTACATTACTCTGCTCTCCTCCCCACTAATAGCTGATGTGTGGGGAGCGTTCTGGCGCACTATGGCTGCCGTCGCATCATCCAGGTGGGGCTGCACATTGGTGGTGGAGGGGATCCCCATTACCTGTAAAGCGCTTTGAGTGGAGTGTCCAGAAAAGCGCTATATAAGTGTAAGCGATTATTATTATTATTATTATTATTATTATTATTATTATTATTATTATTATTATTCTAGCCAGGACTTAATTTTCAGCAGCCGTGTCCATTAAGAGGTGGAGGGTGAATGAGACATATAAAGGGATGGGCAGATGGGAGGGAATTCGCTTGTCGTTCCCGCCCCTGTTGTTGTGGGATCTGGGAATGAGTGGGGCCATTGGGTCTCTGCAGGTGCGGGAGCTGGAGAGCGAGCTGGAGAGCGAGCAGCGGCGCCACAGTGAGGCGCAGAAGGGCCTTCGCAAACAGGAGCGCAGGGTCAAGGAGCTGACCTTCCAGGTACCCCATCCCGAGAGCTCAACCGGAGCACATAAAACCCGCAGTGCTGTCCGGAAAAATGGGGTACGGAGACGGTTGCTCAGGATAGTAACCAAACACCGGCTTATTACACGGCCCCAAAGCAGTACCCTGTAAGGGTTTGCTGTAATTGGTTAATTATCCCTTCGCTGCATTCATTGCCTTGAATATCCTCATCCATACTTTCACCCACCTCTCTCACAGCTGCCCCCTGAAGTTTTCTCTGGCCGGCTCGTGAGCCACAGGGCATCAGCTGTCTTTTTGCCTACTTACAGTCTTTGATTAAATAATGACGATTATGGGTGTTACCTCGTGAATAGTGGCCAAAGAAAAACATATAGGTCAAATGCTCTGGCTGACCCCCACACGTTATTTTGGGGGGTGAGAAATCCCACCAGCTCAGATGAGCTGTGAGGTGGTGCTGGGCTGTATTGGGCTGTATTGGGCCTACTGATGTGACTGCCCTGCGGTGTCCGGCAGACGGAGGAGGACAGGAAGAACCTGGCCAGGATGCAGGAGCTGGTTGACAAGCTGCAGCTGAAGGTGAAGAGCTACAAGAGGCAGGCCGAGGAGTCGGTGAGTTCCCCACCCAGAAGTGCAAGGCCCATGGGACTGAGTACAGGCACTTTTCCAAATCAGAGCCATTTCGTGTAAAAAATGAGCAACCTTAGCAACATTAAAGATAACAGTGCTGCAACACAACAGCAAGCTTAAAAGAAAGAGGCAAGCACAGCAGTGTCTGGTAGAAATATCAATGCAGTCTACAGAAAAGGGGAACTGCAACGCTAGTTTTATATTTCGGGATTAGATGGCATCGGCATTGGCGAGTGCATTTCAAACCACAATGAAAGCAAAATGTACACAGTAACGTAAAAACCTTCAATTTACATCGCAAAATTCAGAATGAGGTGACCAAATGCCTGGTGATGTGAAGAAGGCTTATTACGTTGTCAGCAAGCAGGCTGGTGAAGACATCTCTTTTAATCCAATAGAAATATTGCTCTTGACGTTGAGAAGGTCTTGCCAACAAATACAACTTACTTGTTTACTCTGCATGCACATGACGTTGGAACATTCCTGGGGTGAAATGGCTGCTGCACAACCTGTACTTGTTCACTCATACATCACGTTACATTAGTCATTACAGTGGCTAGTGAGCAGGAAGGGCTGGTACACATTGAAATTTGTGCCAACCCTCGCTCTCGCCTGAGATCAGGGGTTTTCAACAATCTGAGACTTTCATAAAGGTCACTATTTTGTGCTTAATTCAGAATTTGTGAAATTTTACTATACTGTTGACTAATTTATTTTGCTACTTAATAACCGGTCTGAGAAATTGGGATTCCCCCTTAACAAGTACAGTAGCCACGGATAGAACTGGGGTGAAATTGATCAGTAAGAAAGAAATGCATGATGTATGAGCAAGTTGTCACAGTTGCTGAAACTAAGGAATATTATTTTCTAGTATTATTTTTTACTGACTAAATGTTTTAAATCTAAATTAGGCCATCCTGGCTCGAGGAATGAAAAACTATGTTTCCAGACAAAATAAAGATTTCTCCTCTTACTAGCCCGATACTTTTGACATTTTTATTTTAGATTTTTAAAACGGATCAGTTCTCGTGCTGTGTCAGTGATGTAGTATTCACGGTTCTCCCTGCTTCAAGTCCTACTTTGAAGTTTCTGTCATTTAGATGGTCTTTCTCTGCCTTCTCACCCCGGTGTGTGTTTTCAGGAGCAGCAGGCCACAGCGAGCCTGGTCAAGTACAGGAAGCTGCAGCACGAGCTGGATGATGCAGAGGAGAGGGCAGAGGTCGCAGAGTCGCAGGTCAACAAGCTGAGGACCAAGAGCAAGGACTTAGGTGCCAAGGTCAGCTGACGCCAGCAGGGGGACGGGGGGATGGACCCAGACCGCAGAGGAATGCGCGTTCCCCTCTCCTGAAAGCCGTAGTAATACAGTAATCTAGCAAGGAGTGGCACGTATTCTTTTGTATGAGTTGAAAGGTAGTTCTGGAAAGCTTCCAAAACCTTTAAATGCCAGTCACTGCAAGCCCTCACTGCACCACCTCTTCCTCTCCCTTCTCCTCTTGCAGGTACGGGGAGAGTAGAGCTCGTGATTCTGCCGCGCCCTGACGAGAGTTGATACAGGTGGATATGCACAGTGGGAAACTGAGTGGAGTGGTACATCACGTGGGTTACTTTGTGTTAATATAAGAAACTACAAGACTTTGGCACTGTGTTGCAATACCTGGCTCCCTGTCTCTGTCCAGAGTCCAGGTGGACTGTACACAGATGGGGCGGGACAGCTCTGGGCGTCTGAGATGGCAAAGCTGCATTTGAATAATTTGAACTTGTTGTGATTTGCTTGTGTGGAGGGCATGTAACCACACAACTATTTATTGTGCTGTTTCCTTTCCTTTCCAATCCCTGAAATCCTGTTTGACATCATCGGAGTCGGGTTTCCTTTCTTTCTGATCATAAAGGCTGCTTTTGTTTGACTTGGATGGTGGTGAAAATTGCAAGTTTCATAACAGACTTGCATTTTATTGCAGTTGTTGGTTGTAGCAATAATTAAGCAGTGGTATAAATTTAGGAAGGCTGTAGTGATTCTGCTGAGGGCCAGAGTTACATTTTCAGTATCAGCTTAACCTTCAGATGGGGCTGCTGTGTTTTGGGATTTGTTAACTGAAGATGTTTGCATGCATAATGTCTGTTGAACTGAACAGTAAGCTGTTATTGAAGCCAGTATAGACTTTCTTTGCATCCAAGGCCTGTGGATTGAGACCGATTTGAATAAAGTGATGTAAGGAGTGAAATACAGTGTACCTGAAGAACAAAAGCCAGATTCACTAAGCACAAGAACATAAGAAAGGTTACAATGGAGAGAGGCTCCTCTAGCTCATCTGGTAGCTGGGACCCTCAGTTAGATTTCCTTGTGCTTCTCCTTTCCTGTATTCTTTGCACCTGAGAGCAGATGAACACACTGAAGTCAGTGTCTTAGTTAAGGGAAACGTTTCCCTGTTTCTGTGCGTGGTGTTTGTACAAATCTGACCCTCGCCTGGGGTTAATACTCCCAACCTTGCTTGAGTGCATTTTAAAATAGACACCTGCTGTTGTGCGCCACATCTCAGGAAGAGCTGAGAAATGGGGATAACATTGTTAGGAATGGCCACTGGGCCGTAAGTGGAAGTATTTCTGTGATTCCAGTACGTTGGTAATGGTCTCTCATAAACACCCATTCATGATAACCTAGGGTGAGCATGGCTGGACTTGGACTGTAAATCTCACTGCGACGCTGCTGTCATTCAGGACACTGTGAGAGATGCACCTTGTCTGTGTGTCTTCTCCCAGTGCTCTCTGGAAATGGCTGTTTTTGTCACACATTAAACTCATCTCAAACCGTCACTGAACTGCACTAGGCCTCCATACAGTGTTGCGTATGCATTTCCAAGACATGCCCCTCACTTTTCTGTGTGCATCGTGTCTAGTGTGCACTTTTTAGTGTGTCTTTTATACCTCTTCATCGTAATCCAGGTCAGTGTGTAATGTGCACCCCAATCAACACAGAAAGCATGTGCCCTTTATTTGGAATTCAGTAACTGGATTATCTCAGAAGACAGAAGTTATGCGCTTGTCAATTTTATTGTTTTCATTAAGTGGATCTCGGTTTTGATGTGTTGTCCATCTGAATTATCCAGCTTTCAAACTATTTCAAAATAACTGCCCTCATATAATTCCCTATGAACTGGTTATAAATCAATTTTGCAGACAATAACAGCAATTATACAACACAATTTTATTAAAATATTTTTCACTTCCAATAATTTGCTTTTTGTCCTTTTTCGCATGTGGCTTCGAACAATATCATGTATAATATATCTTCTTCTTCTTTTTTACCTTCATATACACCTGACCCTGCAGGACAGTCTTTCATTCTGTAGTGCAAAAGTCAATATCAGTCCTTCAGGAATGACCAATTCCAAACTTGATCAAGTTCAAAACAGATAAAAAAATAACAATGAGTTATTTCAATGAGTGTCGGATCTGCAGGTATGTTTATGCAATACAGTTTTATCCCCAAGGCCCAGGCAGGCGATATTCCAAACCATGTGGTGACTCATGATCTCATTGATGGTCCTTGTCATTGGCTGTTTGAATGGCTGTTGTGTTTCTGTCAGTTTGGCTCAAGATGGGCCGTTGCTACTTGAATTTTTAGGAGCCTCCTTGGTTGTAGAATGCTCTTCTGCATTTTGAATAGTTTTGTAACCAGCAGCCTATGATGTATCCATTTGCCCAGGGTCCCATTTCGTTTATACAGTAGTTATAGCCTTTCAGTTTTATGCAGAAAATTAAACCAGTCCTCCGTATAATGTTTCAGTTTTGTTGCTGCTGGTCCGTTAACCGATGTTGTTCAGATTTTGGGTTTCTTCAGGTTGTGTTGAATGAACTGTTGGATCACAAAACAAAGATAATACAGTATATCAGCTGAGGGAAAGGAAAGCTTTTGTTAGTACTGTATGTAATACACACTCCGGACCTGCAGTTGACGTGAGTGACAAAGGTATGTACACAAGACAGTGACTACAGACGTGCATGACATACAATAAAGACAAGGTGAGGGTTTGAAAACTGAATCTGCTTCCCTGTTGGCCTTCAAGAAAGCATCTTATACAGTACATCCAATGACTGAAGACACCCTTTTCATTGCAGACAGTGTGGTGTGGCTCCTGCTTAGCCTGTGACTCAGGGGGAGAGGAGATGTTAGCTATTATCCCCTTGGACTGTGCTGCATGTCCTGCTCTGATGGCCAGCAGCTGACCTGAATCTTGTTGCTGTGCCTGGCCTCTGCAGTTCAGAGACAGCATGTGAGGTCCCCTGACCACAGTGCTTAACAATGAGCTATCTCACAGCCATCGGGCAGACATTCCTCACTGCCTGTGCTGATGGAGGATGAGCACCCTATTCCTCCAGGCATCCAACACCCGAGTCTGGGCTGTGAGTCACACCAGTGATTAATCAGTGCCCTATTGGTTAAGGCATCCATGTGGCGCTAGAAATAACTTTGGACATTTTTTAAAAGTGAAGCAAAGTCCTGTATATTTTCTAACAAATACTTCAGAACTATTTTTTCTTGGCTTATTTGTATCTAACCACTATATATAAGCTAAGAATAATTATTTTTTCATCAAACTATGCACGATACATATAACAACAAATGTGAAACTATAATAGGTAACAGGAATAGCTGTACTCTGTTTTCCTTAACAAAAGTAAAACCATCAAAATCATAAAGAAACAGCCAAAGACATATAACATGCTCTTTGTTGTCTGATTTTCTTCTGAAGACTTTGTGTCTAAAGATTTTATTATGCGAAATCACAGGCTTCTGCTGAGGACTAAAATCATTAAATGTCAAAGGTACAATATGTAGTATGGTACAGTGCACACAGAGGATCAGTAACCAGAGGTCCAGGATGGAATGTGGACAGATCCTTCCTGGACTAAATCATACAGTCTACTCAAACCCCAGCAGCATTTCAGAGCTGTGCAATTAAACTGAGGCCCAGACTGCCTCCTTTCACAACATTTCTTTTGCTGGGAGGAAGAGTGTGGGCCAAAGCTGTTCCTTAGTTTCCTTAGATCATGTGCTAAAGAAGGAGGCAGCAAATTGTACCTTCACTCAGATTGCTCAAGGACAATTCTGAACTGTATTAAGGCGTACACATGTAAGTTGCTTTGGACAAACCTCTGCCAAATAATAATACAGAGGTTATGGCATGCCTTCACACTGCCCAGAAGGAGGTTCCCAGATCTGTGGTGCTTTATCTGCATGGAGGAATATCCAGCACAGAAAAGAGACAGGAAGTCTCAATGTGGACAGAGCTTACCAGGATTATTGCTCTTCTGTGAGTTCCTACATCCCAGGCAAGCTGAGTGGAATATAAAACAAGAAATAAACATATGGATAGAGAAAAGTACAACAATTTGTTACTGATTTTCTGAATGAATGTTTTGTTATCCTTTTTGAAATGTGTTAAAATGGATGCTGAATAATTTTACTACACTTTCCACATACCTTTTATCCTTTTTTGTATATTATTACTGCTATTACAACTCCTACTATAAGTGATGGAATAGCAACGCCAATAATGACCCCAGTGTAAGATTCTTTCTTGGTCCTCTCCATTATACCTGTCAGTGAGAAAAGACAGCGGTCATTCCAATAAAGTATATGCAAGATAATAAGGCTTTCACAATCTTAAAAAACAACAAGGAAGTATGACAGGCATAGTGCATTCTGATTTACATGAATGAAAATTAAATTCACAAAACAAACTTCACGAGTCTTCTCGATTAACTGTAAAAAAAAAAGACTGCACAACTCAGGTGTTAACATTTGCCCAGGAGACTAGGGGAAAACTTCCAAAAAACGACAGTGAATGACCACAGTTATGCGATAACATTGAATCTCAAACTGTTTGCTTGATAGACCTCATGGGTTCTGCAAATGAAAGATATTTGTATTCTATATTTGTGTGTCAGCACCTGCAGGCGTGGTGATATTCACGGCTGTGTGAATGACGAGCACGGTCTCAAACACAGAATATCGGCAGGTGTAGGTGCCCGTGTGGGCTGTGCTCTTGGGGTTCAGAAGCAGCAGAGTGCCGTCTCCAGAGAGCAGCCTGTCTTTGTTCACTTGGGTGTCTTGCCACTGCTTTGAGACAGTGTCATTCCTGCTGTCATAGGACAGGATGTCAGAGCTTCCCTCTGTGGATCTGAAGCTCCACTTCAGGATGAAGTTCTTCAGGTTTTTACTGGGAGTGACACAGGGAATCGCCAGTTCCTGTCCTTCAGGGACAGCAATTGCTTAAAAAAAATAACACATGCATGAATAAATTCTGTAAATTAAAATTTCATTAGCAATATGTCTAAGTAATACAGATGTTATTGCATTTGCAATTTTCTTGTCTTTGAGAAGATGAATGTTTCTTGCTGTGTCAAATCCTTTTCTGAATTTTAAAGAAATGGGGATAAGTCAGGTCTTCTAGCTGGTTATGTTCCCCTTGTAGAACCAAAATAAGCAAAACGTTAACAAATAAGGTTCTACATTTCTAAAAATGTTTACCAAGACAATTTAGTGCTATTTCACATTGAGATGTACAATGCATCCTACGTGTTAAGCTTGCTACTACTTTAGCGACACAGTGCTACCTTGTTCTTTTAGTGACGCTCTCCATTGCTGTTTCCTGTCCGAAGAACTTATGACACATGTGTATGTGCAATTTGAAAGATTCTGTAGCGACGTCAGCCTGCTCTCCATGTTACACAGCTGCTCCTGATCTTCGATGCATGTCGTACGTGGTATCGGAGGCTTCTCTGTTGCCGGCTCAGTTGACCACTCAACTTGAGGCTCAGGGTAAACACCCTTGGTGGAGCACACAACTTCCCCAGAGCCACTCGGACTCATGTAGCTGATCTCCACAGACTTAATTGGAGCTGCAACAACAAAAACAAAATACAGAACACTGTCTAGAGCTGGGATGGGCTGAACAGGACAGTACCCCCACTGCAATTGTATTATACTGTTCACAAAAAAATCTAGATCTATGTAAGGAGAGCATACATACATTAATTAAAACTCTTGATCAGCATTTAGGTAGATATTTTTATTTAAACAAGTAAAAGCTCTAGTCTGCTGTTATTGGTAACCTTTCCCGTGTTCATGTCCTTAATTGTTACGTTTTCAGTTAAGCTTTTTGCTCTGCCTCTGATTTTCATTTCATTGCAGTACTTTTTTAAAGATGTGTCATTTGGAGTATGTCCTGTTTGCTGTGGTAAGTGCACTGATGCTCTCTGGTAGTCCGAGTCTTAAAAGGGTTTGCTGAGCTGATTGTTCACGATGCTCAGCTGGGGATCCAAGCCTCTCCTGCCCTGCCCCCTGCTGTAGTGAGGACACTCAGGGCTGTAGCAGCACCTTTGCACAGAGGCCATAAGGAGCCTGTAGAAGTCACGTGTCAAAACTAGCTTCCATCAGGCAGAGAAAACTACAGCAAAGACATGAAGACCGTATTTATATTATTTCTCGAGAAGGGTTCGAGTGAAAACTCCTCAGAACTCTAAACCAAAACAACTGACCTTCCACTGTCATAGCCACAAAAGTCTCCTGGTTTCCTTTCTGAGTGCTGACGTAACACTGATATCGGCCTTTGTCCCAAACCTGGGTGTTTCTGAGCAGAAGAGAGGCGTTGCCCAGTGTCAGGAGCTGGTCCTTGAACAGCGCTGTTCTGCCCTTGTACTTCAGGTCCTGGTTTCTCAGCTGGTCAGCATGGTGGTAATAGCTGTGCACATGAAGACTGTCCTTCTTCCAGTGAATGACTTCGTCTCCAGCAGGGCGGAATCTGCAGGGCAAGACGCAGTCCTGAGAGAACCCACATGTCACATCTGGAAGAGAAAACATTCTCTATAAACACAAGTAATGAAGAGATTGTCCAAAAAAAGCATCAAATACACCCGATGGACTGTTTCAAAAAATTATTATAATTTGAATGTGTTACACAAGTGTACCCCACACATCATATGTTGTTGGGAGTAGCATGTATCCACAGGGTTTAATCAATGAGAACAGAGTTTAACAATTTATGGCCTCCTGTGATTTGAAAGTCCCACCAGTAAAAGAGTATGAATCTGGAATCCAGGGAAGAGGAAGATTTTCAGTGACCTGTGACATCAGACTGCAGAATGGAGGTACAGTAGAGATTGGCCAGAACTCACCTCCCAAACAGCCAGATGTGAATAGTGGCTTATAAGATGAGAGCACTTCATACACAAAAGCAAAAATTAAAAGTCATAAAGGTTTAAGGAATAACACTCTAATGTTATTTGGATGTCTGTGCTTCTAAAATGAGAATCAGCTCGGTTATTGTCTAAGGCTGCGTGTCTGTGACTGTCTTGTGAAAAATGAGTATTTGTCAGCTGTGATGTGACATTAACAGGCTCATGCCAAGAGATTCTGAGCTAATGCGTCAAAGTACTTTTTGATTCCTCCTGGCCCACATTTCAAGAGGACTTTGTATCAGGTGCCCTTACAGTCTTCTCTGTTCAAGACTAATAAGGTTCAGTTCTTTCAGATTCTCAGTGTAGGACATTACTGCAACGAATTGTGGAAACAGCTGAAAAGATCATTGGAGCCTCCCTCCCTTCCATTTCTGTCACCTACCACAAACGCTGCTTACACAGGGCCTCCAGTATAGTAGATGACCCCTCCCATAAACTCTATACCCTCCTAACATCTGGGAGAAGATATCGCAGTGTACGGGCTAGCTCCACCAGACTCTGTAACAGATTCTTCCCGCAGGCTGTCAGGCTCCTCAACACCCTGGAGTCTACTTGCACCCACCCCAATTCCAGAAACAGGGTTTAAATCCCCCCAGTGTGTTGTGTATATTGTACTACAGTATGTATTGCCTTGTAATTTGCCCTATCTGCACTTTGCACTATGTGTATCCTGTCTACAATATCTATGCATTTGCACTGTGGACCAGGAGGAACAATATTTCGTTCCACTGTATACTTGTATACGGCTGGAATGACAAATGAACGTGAACTTGAACTACTGTAATTCCTAAATGAATTAAAGCTATCTGCGGACAAATCATTTTCTCTTCCACTTATAACAGCAATCAAGATTCCAGAGTACAGTGATAGAATCGTCATAGTGTT
Source organism: Lepisosteus oculatus (assembly GCF_040954835.1). Lineage (NCBI taxonomy): Eukaryota > Metazoa > Chordata > Actinopteri > Semionotiformes > Lepisosteidae > Lepisosteus > Lepisosteus oculatus. The sequence continues at coordinate 5,056,529 of NC_090700.1, read as the reverse complement.
CGTCATTTGTTTCAAAGTGAAAAGTGGTCCTTTAGTGATTTACTGGCATGTTTTCCCAGCATGAGAAGTCAAGAGTACAGTCTGTTTAATGAAATGTAAAGCATATTCCCTTCTGTTTGAACATCCGTGATGCTTTAAGTGTTGTCGTAACTAAAAGAAAACAGGACTAGAAGAGTAGGCTGTTACTCACCTGGGACTCCACTGTCTATTCCTTTAGTAATCCATAGCAAGAGGCAGAGATATACGTGTTTACATGCCATAACAATCTTTTCCTCCCAGCACTCCACCCCTCAAAATCTGGATATCTACCGAGTGGTCCCCATCCAGACCTAGTATACGGCAACAAGCCTCTCGGAAGCCATTTACAATGCCTGAAGATTTGCACTAAGAGTATCTACTGAAATGCTGAGATTGTATTACTGAAGTCCAGCCCTTTTTCTATTGTGACTCTGTACCTTGGAATCTCTGTGTACAGTGGAGTGGACTGGAATGTGGAGTTACAGGCGTGTATACCTTCTTACTACGAAAGCAAAACCAATGCACCTCTTTCAAAATCCACTTGGCAACATCACACCTTCAAGAGGACAACTGCAGCAAGTAAATTAACTGCACCTCCCGGCCAGATATCGTATGAACAAACTCAACAAAGTAGCTTGCAAACAAGAAATCGAACAGCTCCTGTTAAGGCTGTTCCATTGCTAGAAGGCTAACAGTTTTCTTCTCTTTTGTAATTTGTTCTCCCAGTTCGCATACACATAAGAGACAGGGACACAGTTAATTGTTAGGAGAGTACTGTAGCTTAGTCACTAATTTTCTACTGGATTGAACATTTGCCCTTTAGTGTTTGTGCACTTTATCTCACAGACTAGAGTACCTGACAAATAAAGTGTAAAGGTTATACTACAAATTCCTTTTCACATTCAGTAGGTTTCATCTTGCTTTCTTCTGCCTAGAACGTAGCAGACAGCAATTTTCTCATCTCCTTTGTCTTATTTAATCATTAATTTAATATTAGCGAATTGTGCGCTCAGGGAAGTGGAGGCTGAGGTTTGGAATGTGAGAGAGCATGTTGAGTCAGTGGGGTTTTTGTTTCCTGCTGCTTGTTTTATAATTGTTTTGAACACATTCTGTTCAATCATAGTCAATCGCATTGCAACACAATCGCTGTTGTACCGTAGTCTTTGCTGGTGATGTTTGTCTGTTTTTGTTGTATAACAAAACAGCCCAAAACAGTTGTCTTGGACTTGGACATTTTTCTTGGAGAGGATGAAGAGAATAATACACTGGCATGTTCTGCTGTTTGACTATATTGAGCATATAGTTTTTCAGGGCTACTGTAGCTGAGAACTGAAATCAACATAACGTTGCTGGTGAAACTGAACAAACTTGGGTTTTCTCCCAATGACTGCAAGAGAAATGGTCAAATGTTATTATTGTGTTATGAATTTCAGATTTTTGTTTTATTTTAGGGTTCCTCATTACCATCACCCCACCTCCCATGCTCCCAGTGTAGGTCACCAGTGTCCCATGAAGAAAACAAGAATGAAGTAGTTTTTACTCACCTGTCAGTCCACATTCTGTGAATTTTAGAATCCATACCAGGATGCTTAAATATACTCCTTGACACAACATAGCTCTTCTTCTCTACTAACACAGCTCATATATCAAATTGAACTGTGCAATAACAAGAAATGGAGTTATTCTTTCTTAAACGCATATGTTGCCTTCAATACATTTATGGACATTTCCTCCTTGTATTCTCATTTTCTACACATAGATACATTAACCTCTAGCCTCTGCTGTTGAATCTGGTTTTGGAAAATTGGGCTCTTAAAAAAATCAATGATTAACGCACAGACCTTCTGTGCCAGATCAGAGCCCTTGGTTTCCGAAGAGTCACTCTCCCGGCTCTTAAGATTTTAAAATTCCTGAAGAAACAGTCTGGGTTTAAAAGTGTTCACTACATGTGCACACTGGGACACAGTGGAGGGGCTGTTTTACTGTTAATCCCGGCCTCACGACCTTCTGTCCTGGGCTGTAGTCCCTGACACTTTGTTCGGATGCACTGATGGAGAGGGTGCTGATCTGGGTGTCTGTTAAGGGCTAAGCTGTCCGATCAGTTCATCTTAGTGCTTACTGTGATGCGCTTGTGTGGAGAGCCCGCACAAGACAACCACTCACCCCGCATGCCTGCTGTTGTTCATTAAAATCCCCGATGTCTTGTGCAACGAGATGAGAATCCCGTATTTTCCCAGTACAGAGGGTTCTCAATTTACGCGAGAGCTGCGTTCCGGAAACCCGTGCGTACTGTAAATTTCGCGTAATTTAAACGAATTAAGAATAACGGTAAATGCGCACGTAAATTTGACCCTACTTGATGGGACGTGCCATAGACTAAATACCTTCAATAAACAGACTTGTAACATGCATAAAACAACAACACAGTTTACACAGATATCATGTATACGTAAAAATACATAAACTATTAGTAAGCATCAGTTATGTTTACTGTAAAGGAAATTTGAGAGCGTGAGAGAGAACAATTCAAATTCAACCCGCTCCCGATGCACGCCGTGCTCTCACCACCTAATTTATTATGTAGATCATTTGAACGCTTAACATAAATGTGCCTTCGTGTGTTAGAAACCCTTGGATAAACTCTCGCCAAATGTCGAGTATGAGAGCACAACTGAATTTGGGTATGTTCTGTAGGTGTTGCCGAGTTAAAAATATTCTGCCTCACCCACATCTAAACACCGCTCAGGTCTGGAAACTACCGTCTCTGACATGTGATCTTTAACATCCCTGGTATTTGATCACTGGAATGAAGAATTACATTGAATGTGGAATTACAGGTTATTCCAAACTTTAAAGCTTTTTTTTTTTCATTGTGGGTTACATTACAGAGTTTTAATCTCACCGTCTGATGTGATAGCAGAGAACATTACAGCTAGACAGAGCAGAGAAGGTTTTTTTTTTTTTGCTTCCTTGATGAGCTAGACGGAGCAGAGATCCCTCCCGGTGTGTGTTTTCAGGAGCAGCAGGCCACAGCGAGCCTGGTCAAGTACAGGAAGCTGCAGCACGAGCTGGATGATGCAGAGGAGAGGGCAGAGGTCGCAGAGTCGCAGGTCAACAAGCTGAGGACCAAGAGCAAGGACTTAGGTGCCAAGGTCAGCTGACGCCAGCAGGGGGACGGGGGGATAGACCCAGACCGCAGAGGAATGCGCGTTCCCCCTCTCCTGAAAGCCGTGGTAATACAGTAATCTAGCAAGGAGTGGCACGTATTCTTTTGTATGAGTTGAAAGGTAGTTCTGGAAAGCTTCCAAAACCTTTAAATGCCAGTCACTGCAAGCCCTCACTGCACCACCTCTTCCTCTCCCTTCTCCTCTTGCAGGTACGGGGAGAGTAGAGCTCGTGATTCTGCCGCGCCCTGACGAGAGTTGATACAGGTGGATATGCACAGTGGGAAACTGAGTGGAGTGGTACATCACGTGGGTTACTTTGTGTTAATATAAGAAACTACAAGACTTTGGCACTGTGTTGCAATACCTGGCTCCCTGTCTCTGTCCAGAGTCCAGGTGGACTGTACACAGATGGGGCGGGACAGCTCTGGGCGTCTGAGATGGCAAAGCTGCATTTGAATAATTTGAACTTGTTGTGATTTGCTTGTGTGGAGGGCATGTAACCACACAACTATTTATTGTGCTGTTTCCTTTCCTTTCCAATCCCTGAAATCCTGTTTGACATCATCGGAGTCGGGTTTCCTTTCTTTCTGATCATATAGGCTGCTTTTGTTTGATTTGGATGGTGGTGAAAATTGCAAGTTTCATAACAGCCTTGCATTTTATTGCAGTTGTTGGTTGTAGCGATAATTAAGCAGTGGTATAAATTTAGGAAGGCTGTAGTGATTCTGCTGAGGGCCAGAGTTACATTTTCAGTATCAGCTTAACCTTCAGATGGGGCTGCTGTGTTTTGGGATTTGTTAACTGAAGATGTTTGCATGCATAATGTCTGTTGAACTGAACAGTAAGCTGTTATTGAAGCCAGTATAGACTTTCTTTGCATCCAAGGCCTGTGGATTGAGACCGATTTGAATAAAGTGATGTAAGGAGTGAAATACAGTGTACCTGAAGAACAAAAGCCAGATTCACTAAGCACAAGAACATAAGAAGGGTTACAATGGAGAGAGGCTCATCTAGCTGGTAGCTGGGACCCTCAGTTAGATTTCCTTGTGCTTCTCCTTTCCTGTGTTCTTTGCACCTGAGAGCAGATGAACACACTGAAGTCAGTGTCTTAGTTAAGGGAAACGTTTCCCTGTTTTTGTGCGTGGTGTTTGTACAAATCTGACCCTCGCCTGGGGTTAATACTCCCAACCTTGCTTGAGTGCATTTTTAAATAGACACCTGCTGTTGTGCGCCACATCTCAGGAAGAGCTGAGAAATGGGGATAACATTGTTAGGAATGGCCACTGGGCCGTAAGTGGAAGTATTTCTGTGATTCCAGTACGTTGGTAATGGTCTCTCATAAACACCCATTCATGATAACCTAGGGTGAGCATGGCTGGACTTGGACTGTAAATCTCACTGCGACGCTGCTGTCATTCAGGACACTGTGAGAGATGCACCTTGTGTGTGTGTCTTCTCCCAGTGCTCTCTGGAAATGGCCGTTTTTGTCACACATTAAACTCATCTCAAACCGTCACTGAACTGCACTAGGCCTCCATACAGTGTTGCGTATGCATTTCCAAGACATGCCCCTCACTTTTCTGTGTGCATCGTGTCTAGTGTGCACTTTTTGGTGTGTCTTTTATACCTCTTCATCGTAATCCAGGTCAGTGTGCAATGTGCACCCCAATCAACACAGAAAGCATGTGCCCTTTATTTGGAATTCAGTAACTGGATTATCTCAGAAGACAGAAGTTATGCGCTTGTCAATTTTATTGTTTTCATTAAGTGGATCTCGGTTTTGATGTGTTGTCCATCTGAATTATCCAGCTTTCAAACTATTTCAAACTAACTGCCCTCATATAATTCCCTATGAACTGGTTATAAATCAATTTTGCAGACAATAACAGCAATTATACAACACAATTTTATTAAAATATTTTTCACTTCCAATAATTTGCTTTTTGTCCTTTTTCGCATGTGGTTTCGAACAATAGAATGTATAATATATCTTCTTCTTCTTTTTTACCTTCATATACACCTGACCCTGCAGGACAGTCTTTCATTCTGTAGTGCAAAAGTCAATATCAGTCCTTCAGGAATGACCAATTCCAAACTTGATCAAGTTCAAAACAGATAAAAAAATAACAATGAGTTATTTCAATGAGTGTCGGATCTGCAGGTATGTTTATGCAATACAGTTTTATCCCCAAGGCCCAGGCAGGCGATATTCCAAACCATGTGGTGACTCATGATCTCATTGATGGTCCTTGTCATTGGCTGTTTGAATGGCTGTTGTGTTTCTGTCAGTTTGGCTCAAGATGGGCCGTTGCTACTTGAATTTTTAGGAGCCTCCTTGGTTGTAGAATGCTCTTCTGCATTTTGAATAGTTTTGTAACCAGCAGCCTATGATGTATCCATTTGCCCAGGGTCCCATTTCGTTTATACAGTAGTTATAGCCTTTCAGTTTTATGCAGAAAATTAAACCACTCCTCCGTATAATGTTTCAGTTTTGTTGCTGCTGGTCCGTTAACCGATGTTGTTCAGATTTTGGGTTTCTTCAGGTTGTGTTGAATGAACTGTTGGATCACAAAACAAAGATAATACAGTATATCAGCTGAGGGAAAGGAAAGCTTTTGTTAGTACTGTATGTAATACACACTCCGGACCTGCAGTTGACGTGAGTGACAAAGGTATGTACACAAGACAGTGACTACAGACGTGCATGACATACAATAAAGACAAGGTGAGGGTTTGAAAACTGAATCTCCTTCCCTGTTGGCCTTCAAGAAAGCATCTTATACAGTACATCCAATGACTGAAGACACCCTTTTCATTGCAGACAGTGTGGTGTGGCTCCTGCTTAGCCTGTGACTCAGGGGGAGAGGAGATGTTAGCTGTTATCCCCTTGGACTGTGCTGCATGTCCTGCTCTGATGGCCAGCAGCTGACCTGAGTCTTGTTGCTGTGCCTGGCCTCTGCAGTTCAGTGACAGCATGTGAGGTCCCCTGACCACAGTGCTTAACAATGAGCTATCTCACAGCCATCGGGCAGACATTCCTCACTGCCTGTGCTGATGGAGGATGAGCACCCTATTCCTCCAGGCATCCAACACCCGAGTCTGGGCTGTGAGTCACACCAGTGATTAATCAGTGCCCTATTGGTTAAGGCATCCATGTGGCGCTAGAAATAACTTTGGAAATTTTTTAAAAGTGAAGCAAAGTCCTGTATATTTTCTAACAAATACTTCAGGACTATTTTTTCTTGGCTTATTTGTATCTAACCACTATATATAAGCTAAGAATAATTATTTTTTCATCAAACTATGCACGATACATATAACAACAAATGTGAAACTATAATAGGTAACAGGAATAGCTGTACTCTGTTTTCCTTAACAAAAGTAAAACCATCAAAATCATAAAGAAACAGCCAAAGACATATAACATGCTCTTTGTTGTCTGATTTTCTTCTGAAGACTTTGTGTCTAAAGATTTTATTATGCGAAATCACAGGCTTCTGTTGAGGACTAAAATCAGTAAATGTTCAAAGGTACAATATGTAGTATGGTACAGTGCACACAGAGGATCAGTGACCAGAGGTCCAGGATGGAATGTGGACAGATCCTTCCTGGACTAAATCATACAGTCTACTCAAACCCCAGCAGCATTTCAGAGCTGTGCAATTAAACTGAGGCCCAGACTGCCTCCTTTCACAACATTTCTTTTGCTGGGAGGAAGAGTGTGGGCCAAAGCTGTTCCTTAGTTTCCTTAGATCATGTGCTAAAGAAGGAGGCAGCAAATTGTGCCTTCACTCAGATTGCTCAAGGACAATTCTGAACTGTATTAAAGCGTACACATGTAAGTTGCTTTGGACAAACCTCTGCCAAATAATAATACAGAGGTTATGGCATGCCTTCACACTGCCCAGAAGGAGGTTCCCAGATCTGTGGTGCTTTATCTGCATGGAGGAATATCAGCACAGAAAAGAGACAGGAAGTCTCAATGTGGACGGAGCTTACCAGGATTATTGCTGTTCTGTGAGTTCTTACATCCCAGATGGGCTGAGTGGAATATAAAACAAGAAATAAACATATGGATAGAGAAAAGTACAACAATTTGTTACTGATTTTCTGAATGAATGTTTTGTTATCCTTCTTGAAATGTGTTAAAATGGATGCTGAATAATTCTGCCTCCTTTCCACATACCTTTGTTCCTTTTTCTGTATATTATTACTGCTATTATAACTCCTACTATAAGTGATGAAATAGCAACGCCAATAATGACCCCAGTGTAAGATTCTTTCTTGGTCCTCTCCATTATACCTGTCAGTGAGAAAGACAGCGGTCATTCCAATAAAGTATATGCAAGATAATAAGGCTTTCACAATCTTAAAAAAACAACAAGGAAGTATGACAGGCATAGTGCATTCTGATTTACATGAATGAAAATTAAATTCACAAAACAAACTTCACGAGTCTTCTCGGTTAACAGTAAAAAAAAAAGACTGCACAACTCAGGTGTTAACATTTGCCCGGGAGACTAGGGGAAAACTTCCAAAAAACGACAGTGAATGACCACAGTTATGCGATAACATTGAATCTCAAACTGTTTGCTTGATAGACCTCATGGGTTCTGCAAATGAAAGATATTTGTATTCTATATTTGTGTGTCAGCACCTGCAGGCGTGGTGATATTCACGGCGGTGTGAATGACGAGCACGGTCTCAAACACAGAATATCGGCAGGTGTAGGTGCCCGTGTGGACTGTGCTCTTGGGGTTCAGAAGCAGCAGGGTGCCGTCTCCAGAGAGCAGCCTGTCTTTGTTCACTTGGGTGTCTTGCCACTGCTTTGAGACAGTGTCATTCCTGCTGTCATAGGACAGGATGTCAGAGCTTCCCACTGTGGATCTGAAGCTCCACTTCAGGATGAAGTTCTTCAGGTTTTTACTGGGAGTGACACAGGGAATCGCCAGTTCCTGTCCTTCAGGGCCAGCAATTGCTTAAAAAAATAACACATGCATGAATAAATTCTGTAACTTAAAATTTCATTAGCAATATGTCTAAGTAATACAGATGTTATTGCATTTGCAATTTTCTTGTCTTTGAGAAGATGAATGTTTCTTGCTGTGTCAAATCCTTTTCTGAATTTTAAAGACATGGGGATAAGTCAGGTCTTCTAGCTGGTTATGTTCCCCTTGTAGAACCAAAATAAGCAAAACGTTAACAAATAAGGTTCTACATTTCTAAAAATGTTTACCAAGACAATTTAGTGCTATTTCACATTGAGGTGTACAATGCATCCTACGTGTTAAGCTTGCTACTACTTTAGCGACACAGTGCTACCTTGTTCTTTTAGTGACGCTCTCCATTGCTGTTTCCTGTCCGAAGAACTTATGACACATGTGTATGTGCAATTTGAAAGAGTCTGTAGCGACTTCAGCCTGCTCTCCATGTTATACAGCTGCTGCTGATCTTTGATGCATGTCGTACGTGGTATCGGAGGCTTCTCTGTTGCCGGCTCAGTTGACCACTCAACTTGAGGCTCAGGGTAAACACCCTTGGTGGAGCACACAACTTCCCCAGAGCCACTCGGACTCATGTAGCTGATCTCCACAGATTTAATTGGAGCTGCAACAACAAAAACAAAATACAGAACACTGTCTAGAGCTGGGATGGGCTGAACAGGACAGTACCCCCACTGCAATTGTATTATACTGTTCACAAAAAAATCTAGATCTATGTAAGGAGAGCATACATACATTAATTAAAACTCTTGATCAGCATTTAGGTCGATATTTTTATTTAAACAAGTAAAAGCTCTAGTCTGCTGTTATTGGTAACCTTTCCCGTGTTCATGTCCTTAATTGTTACGTTTTCAGTTAAGCTTTTTGCTCTGCCTCTGATTTTCATTTCATTGCAGTACTTTTTTAAAGATGTGTCATTTGGAGTATGTCCTGTTTGCTGTGGTAAGTGCACTGATGCTCTCTGGTAGTCCGAGTCTTAAAAGGGTTTGCTGAGCTGATTGTTCACGATGCTCAGCTGGGGATCCAAGCCTCTCCTGCCCTGCCCCCTGCTGTAGTGAGGACACTCAGGGCTGTAGCAGCACCTTTGCACAGAGGCCATAAGGAGCCTGTAGAAGTCACGTGTCAAAACTAGCTTCCATCAGGCAGAGAAAACTACAGCAAAGACATGAAGACCGTATTTATATTATTTCTCGAGAAGGGTTCGAGTGAAAACCCCTCAGAACTCTAAACCAAAACAACTGACCTTCCACTGTCATAGCCACAAAAGTCTCCTGGTTTCCTTTCTGAGTGCTGACGTAACACTGATATCGGCCTTTGTCCCGAACCTGGGTGTTTCTGAGCAGAAGAGAGGCGTTGCCCGGTGTCAGGAGCTGGTCCTTGAACAGCGCTGTTCTGCCCTTGTACTGCAGGTCCTGGTTTCTCAGCTGGTCATCCTGGTGGTAATAGCTGTGCACATGAAGACTGTCCTTCTTCCAGTGAATGACTTCGTCTCCAGCAGGGCTGAATTTGCAGGGCAAGACGCAGTCCTGAGAGAACCCACATGTCACATCTGGAAGAGAAAACATTCTCTATAAACACAAGTAATGAAGAGATTGTCCAAAAAAAGCATCAAATACACCCGATGGACTGTTTAAAAAAATTATTATAATTTGAATGTGTTTCACAAGTGTACCCCACACATCATATGTTGTTGGGAGTAGCATGTATCCACAGGGTGTAATCAATGAGAACAGAGTTTAACAATTTATGGCCTCCTGTGATTTGAAAGTCCCACCAGTAAAAGAGTATGAATCTGGAATCCAGGGAAGAGGAAGATTTTTAGTGAGCTGTGACATCAGACTACAGAATCGAGGTACAGTAGAGATTGGCCAGAGCTCACCTCCCAAACAGCCAGATGTGAATAGTGGCTTATAAGATGAGAGCACTTCATACACAAAAGCAAAAATTAAAAGTCATAAAGGTTTAAGGAATAACACTCTAATGTTATTTGGATGTCTGTGCTTCTAAAGTGAGAATCAGCACGGTTATTGTCTAAGACTGTGTGTCTGTGACTGTCTTGTGAAAAATGAGTATTTGTCAGCTGTGATGTGACATTAACAGGCTCATGCCAAGAGATTCTGAGCTAATGCGTCAAAGTACTTTTTGATTCCTCCTGGCCCATATTTCAAGAGGACTTTGTATCAGGTGCCCTTACAGTCTTCTCTGTTCAAGACTAATAAGGTTCAGTTCTTTCAGACTCTCAGTGTAGGACATTACTGCAACGAATTGTGGAAACAGCTGAAAAGATCATTGGAGCCTCCCTCCCTTCCATTTCTGTCACCTATCACAAACGCTGCTTACACTTGTATACGGCTGGAATGACAAATGAACGTGAACTTGAACTTGAACTACTGTAATTCCTAAATGAATTAAAGCTTTCTGCGGACAAATCATTTTCTCTTCCACTTATAACAGCAATCAAGATTCCAGAGTACAGTGATAGAATCGTCATAGTGTTCGTCATTTGTTTCAAAGTGAAAAGTGGTCCTTTAGTGATTTACTGGCATGTTTTCCCAGCATGAGAAGTCAAGAGTACAGTCTGTTTAATGAAATGTAAAGCATATTCCCTTCTGTTTGAACATCCGTGATGCTTTAAGTGTTGTCGTAACTAAAAGAAAACAGGACTAGAAGACTAGGCTGTTACTCACCTGGGACTCCACTGTCTATTCCTTTGGTAATCCATAGCAAGAGGCAGAGATATACGTGTTTACATGCCATAACAATCTTTTCCTCCCAGCCCTCCACACCTCAAAATCTGGATATCTACCGAGTGGTCCCCATCCAGACCTAGTATACGGCAACAAGCCTCTCGGAAGCCATTTACAATGCCTGAAGATTTGCACTAAGAGTATCTACTGAAATGCTGAAATTGTATTACTGAAGTCCAGCCCTTTTTCTATTGTGAATTGTGTACCTTGGAATCTCTGTGTACAGTGGAGTGGAGTGGACTGGAATGTGGAGTTACAGGTGTGTATACCTTCCTACTACGAAAGCAAAACCAATGCACCTCTTTCAAAATCCACTTGGCAACATCACACCTTCAAGAGGACAACTGCAGCAAGTAAATTAACTGCACCTCCCAGCCAGATATCGTCTGAACAAACTCAACAAAGTAGCTTGCAAACAAGAAATCGAACAGCTCCTGTTAAGGCTGTTCCATTGCTAGAAGGCTAACAGTTTTCTTCTCTTTTGTAATTTGTTCTCCCAGTTCACATACACATAAGAGACAGGGACACAGTTAATTGTTAGGAGAGTACTGTAGCTTAGTCATTAATTTTCTACTGGATTGAACATTTGCCCTTTAGTGTTTGTGCACTTTATCTCACAGACTAGAGTACCTGATAAATAAAGTGTAAAGGTTATACTACAAATTCCTTTTCACATTCAGTAGGTTTCATCTTGCTTTCTTCTGCCTAGAACGTAGCAGACAGCAATTTTCTCATCTCCTTTGTCTTATTTAATCATTAATTTAATATTAGCGAATTGTGCGCTCAGGGAAGTGGAGGCTGAGGTTTGGAATGTGAGAGAGCATGTTGAGTCAGTGGGGTTTTTGTTTCCTGCTGCTTGTTTTATAATTGTTTTGAACACATTCTGTTCAATCATAGTCAATCGCACAATCACTGTTGTACTGTAGTCTTTGCTGGTGATGTTTGTCTGTTTTTGTTGTATAACAATACAGCCCAAAACAGTTGTCTTGGACTTGGACATTTTTCTTGGAGAGGATGAAGAGAATAATACACTGGCATGTTCTGCTGTTCAACTATATTGAGCATATAGTTTTTCAGGGCTAGCTGAGAACTGAAATCAACATAACGTTGCTGGTGAAATTGAACAAACTTGGGTTTTCTCCCAATGACTGCAAGAGAAATGGTCAAATGTTATTATTGTGTTATGAATTTCAGATTTTTGTTTTATTTTAGGGTTCCTCATTACCATCACCCCACCTCCCATGTTCCCAGTGTAGGTCACCAGTGTCCCATGAAGAAAACAAGAATGAAGTAGTTTTTACTCACCTGTCAGTCCACATTCTGTGAATTTTAGAATCCATACCAGGATGCTTAAATATACTCCTCGACACAACATAGCTCTTCTTCTCTACTAACACAGCTCATATATCAAATTGAACTGTGCAATAACAAGAAATGGAGTTATTCTTTCTTAAACGCATATGTTGCCTTCAATACATTTATGGACATTTCCTCCTTGTATTCTCATTTTCTACACATAGATACATTAACCTCTAGTCTCTGCTGTTGAATCTGGTTTTGGAAAATTGGGCTCTTAAAAAAATCAATGATTAACGCACAGACCTTCTGTGCCAGATCAGAGCCCTTGGTTTCTGAAGAGTCACTCTCCCGGCTCTTAAGATTTTAAAATTCCTGAAGAAACAGTCTGGGTTTAAAAGTGTTCACTACATGTGCACACTGGGACACAGTGGAGGGGCTGTTTTACTGTTAATCCCGGCCTCACGACCTTCTGTCCTGGGCTGTAGTCCCTGACACTTTGTTCGGATGCACTGATGGAGAGGGTGCTGATCTGGGTGTCTGTTAAGGGCTAAGCTGTCCGATCAGTTCATCTTAGTGCTTACTGTGATGCGCTTGTGTGGAGAGCCCGCACAAGACAACCACTCACCCCGCATGCCTGCTGTTGTTCATTAAAATCCCCGATGTCTTGTGCAACGAGATGAGAATCCCGTATTTTCCCAGTACAGAGGGTTCTCAATTTACGCGAGAGCTGCGTTCCGGAAACCCGTGCGTACTGTAAATTTCGCGTAATTTAAACGAATTAAGAATAACGGTAAATGCGCACGTAAATTTGACCCTACTTGATGGGACGTGCCATAGACTAAATACCTTCAATAAACAGACTTGTAACATGCATAAAACAACAACACAGTTTACACAGATATCATGTATACGTAAAAATACATAAACTATTAGTAAGCATCAGTTATGTTTACTGTAAAGGAAATTTGAGAGCGTGAGAGAGAACAATTCAAATTCAACCCGCTCCCGATGCACGCCGTGCTCTCACCACCTAATTTATTATGTAGATCATTTGAACGCTTAACATAAATGTGCCTTCGTGTGTTAGAAACCCTTGGATAAACTCTCGCCAAATGTCGAGTATGAGAGCACAACTGAATTTGGGTATGTTCTGTAGGTGTTGCCGAGTTAAAAATATTCTGCCTCACCCACATCTAAACACCGCTCAGGTCTGGAAACTACCGTCTCTGACATGTGATCTTTAACATCCCTGGTATTTGATCACTGGAATGAAGAATTACATTGAATGTGGAATTACAGGTTATTCCAAACTTTAAAGCTTTTTTTTTTTTCATTGTGGGTTACATTACAGAGTTTTAATCTCACCGTCTGATGTGATAGCAGAGAACATTACAGCTAGACAGAGCAGAGAAGGTTTTTTTTTTTTTGCTTCCTTGATGAGCTAGACGGAGCAGAGATCCCTCCAGGGAGTCTGGAGGTGTGCACCAGTGTTGGTGTTGCTAGTGTAGGTCTGCATGCGTACGTTAATGCAACACGGTCTTCTCACTCGGATGGAGTTATTGGAAACGGCCCGGTATTTATTGGGGTTATTAATATGAAATATTCCCAGTTAATTACTAATATAATGTAACAGTGTGGGTGTGGGAGGGGGTGTGGCGATCAACGGTAAGAGCCAATGCCCCCGATTGAGGGGGTGGAGGCATCGGTGTGAGGTCAGTGACCCCCCCCCCAAAGGAAAAATACAAAGGAAAAAGAAAAATGCGCCGCTTTGCACTGCAGCGTCCAGGCGGGACTGAACCTGTCTAACAGGCCCAGTCTGGGAAAAGAGCTGCCTGGGACAGAGGCGTCCAGGCTGGACTGACCCTGTCTAACGGCCAAAACGTAAAGCGAACTCATCCTGTCCTGGGGGAGATACAGGCGAAAAGAAAAACGACGGCCTCTTTCCACAACCCCCTGCGGGGCTGTCGCTGGAAGGGCCTCCCCTTGCGGGGCTCTGCTCGTCCCTCCGGGGAGGAGCTCAGTATGTCTATCCAGGGCTCCGTCTCCACACTGAACACGCCCCAATTAATTGTTGTTGATACCACACTGACCCGGTCTTCTTTGTCCTGTTCTTCTTCATCGTCTTTTCTCATTCAAGAGCAAGCGAGCTCATGTGTGGGACTGTGGTTCTGCACCCCACAAGGCCTTGCAGTCTGCATGTCAATGCCTGCTGAGTGAGTGTGTGTGTGTGTGTCACAGGTCCTGATGTGCTTTGATGATGTCACTCCCCAAGACTTGTGTAAGGTGTGTAAGGGATTGGCCCTAAGGTGTGTGTACAGTACATGTGCACACGATAGCGCTGGAGAGTGAGAGGGCTGTAAGAAGTCTGTAGATATTAATATACACACTGTGAAAGCTTTAGTGCTGTTCTATAATAATCCCTGATGGCCTCTCTGTGCACTGACTCCTGACAGGCTGTGCACAGATGGGGGCTGTAATCTGCAAGTGTTACACTTATTGCTTTACTGTGATTTGGAGTATAAGGTCTGCTTTCTCCCCAATAATTCAGGTTCTTGTCGTTCCGGTTCCCTGAGCTCTGAGTCTCAGATCAGCCTTGATTTTTTTTTTTTTTGGATTGCATTTGTCAACACCAGCTTTGTCGCAACAGTTGAACTGTTTTAAAATCTCGGCAGGAGGAAGTATACACAGTTAAAATATTTTCACTATTGACTTAGCCAGTGTATCGGGTTGCTGTGTCGGTGTGCATTTCTTAAAGGTGTATTTAATGCATTACTGTATATCTAGAGAACTGAGCAAATCATCATCATTATCAAGTCATGCTGGACTTTTCATTCACCCAGAGGCAGCTACATGAGGCAGATATTCTATAAACTGCAGATTTTAGCAATAAAGTGTCCTATATGGGTAGCAGCCATTCATTTTCTCCTTCAGTGCTCTTTGAGTTTAAGACAGTTGAGCAGCTGAGCACATTGAAGTCAATGTCCCAGTTAGGGGAAAACACTCTGTACTTCATACTTCAGCCAGTAGTTTTACAGATCCACTAACCTTGCACTGCTTGATCCCAATTCAGGTAAGGGAATCCGGGACTAGCATGAGTCAGGCACTGTGAAGCCAGTCTTCAGCTTGTCTCTCTGTGCATCTCGAACTGAATGCTGCTGCTTCCATACCCATTGCATGTAAGTATTAACACTGCTCATCAGTGTCCATCTCCCATCCTCGTTTCCTGACCAAGTTCATGGTGACAAATTGATGCTGTTATTTATTGAGTCAATAATTGCACTGACATACAGCACAATGAATTATGTGCTGTGCCAGTCATGAATAAATTGTCAGGCACATTGAAGAGGTGGGGATCAAATGTGGTTTTTTTTGTATCATTCAAGAAGTGATTTAACTTTTATCCTACTACCCACTTTAATTTAACAGGTAAATTCAAACGCGTACCGCCTATACCACACATTCTTTGAGACAAACTTGAGATGATATTGTAGGGAAGGAACATTGTAGAACACAAGAGACAAAGTAATAATCCATTTTTTTTAAATGTGAAAAACACGATTGTGATGCCAGTAAGTAGGTCAAGCAAAACACAGCGCCTTGCTGAGACCTAGTGTGTTCTAGCAGCAGGAAGGAAGGGCTGATCTCATCCTGCCTTGTGTCAGGGAAGAGACCAGACGTGCCCTCAGACGCCAGAGAGCACGTCTGGTCTCTCGGTCCCAGCCGAGAGCCCAGCTCTCGGTCCCTTTCACGTGACGTCTGACTGTTGCTCTCAGCCCCTCTGTCTCTGTCCTTCTCTCCAGCTCCCCCGCACATTGACCAATCATTTCAGTGCCCCACATGCAACAGAAATATTCTCGGCTGAATCATGCAGGCAGGGTGCTCTCCCAGTGTTTTTTACCTGCAGATTGAAGGACTCGTCCAGCCTGAGCCATGATTGCATTCAACAGCCCGAATGTCCTATTGATGCTTCCTTATACAGGACCCGCAGGCATAAGTTATTCCAATATAAAGTGCAACATGAAATAGGAAACAGTAAGAATCCTGCAAGCTGTGGAATCTACAGCTGTCTTCCTAGGTTTCGGCTCAAGGCCAGTGCAGACCAGAATCCAGAACCTCTGGCTGCTCCGTGCCAGTCTTCCCAGACGGCTCTTGGTTGTCAGAATGGATGTTTGGGTTGAGTCGCAAAGAACTTGGCAAAGGAAGTTTGCATTCGACCAGCAGTAGCTGAGCAACTCCTTCTGAAAGGACTCGGTGACTGCTGAACTGAAACTTTCAGGAGTTTTCGGGCATCCCCTGAAGTCCTCACTCATACGTGAATCTTGGGTGACTGGCGCCCCATCGCCTGTGTCTTTTACGAAATGTTCTTTCAGGACCCTATGCAGAGGACACAATCCGGAAGGGAGTGAACACACACTGGGAGGAGACGAGGAACTGGGCTGGTAGAGGAACCGGGGGTGGGGGGGTCCAGGTGAACAGTCCAAAAGGGAGTCCAAAGGGAAGTCCAGTGCAGGCAAAGGTCCAGAGCCGGGTGATCAATTCTAGACGAACAGAACAAAGTTAAAAGCAGGAGTGGAATCAAACGAGGGGTTGTAGACCGACATGACAAAGTTAAAAACTGGAGTGGGATATGGCGAGGGGTCGGGGGGAAGAAAGAGGGGACCGGAACCAGGCCAGTTGCTCCAGGTCCCGGACTCAGCTGGGTCAGGAAACCAACGCAGAGCCCGGAACAGAGTGAGCGTCTGGCTTTTGCAGGGAGGCTGGAACAGGGAGCAGGTGCACAAAATCAACTAAAAAGTGAACGAGCCAGAGCGCCCTTAAGGAGGAGGGACTACAATCGTGACGGTGTCCTTACTGTGTGACTTCTCAGCAGGTAAGAGAAAATCCAGTCTTCCATGTCATTCCTCTAGGCGGTTTAGCTGGAGACTTTCACCTGCAGGTTCTGGAAGACCGATGATAGTACATGTCAACCGAGGGAATGCTTTCCTGAGTTTACATTGTATAAGTAGAAGATTTCATTACCTTCATCTTTCCCACCTTGCTTATTCTTGGGTGATGTTGGCTTACCTGAAATAACAAACACAAAAACAACTGTGTTCTGCTTTCCTATAAGTAAGAAACATCTAAATACAATATATGAACATGTGCTGTACATGCACGTAGACCATAGAGAAATGTGAAACAATTTCTTACTGATTTTCTGAATGAATGTTTCCGGATAACAAAACATTCATTCTTGAAATGTGTAAAAATGGATGCTGAATAATATTGCTACACTTTCCACATACCTTTGTTCCTTTTTCTGTATATTATTACTGCTACTATGGCAGTAATTAATGCTCCTACTATAAGTGATGAAATAGCAACGCCAATAATGACCCCAGTGTTAGATTCCTTCTCAGTCCTCCCTATTATACCTGTCAGTGAGAAAGACAGAGGTCATTCCAATAAAGTATATGCAAGATAAGGCTTTCACAATCTTAAAAAACAACAAGGAAGTATGACAGGCATAGTGCATTCTGATTTACACTAATGAAAATTAAATTCACAAAACAAACTTCACGAGTCTTCTCGGTTAACAGTAAAAAAAAAGACTCAGGTATAAACATTTGCCCGGGAGACTAGGGGAAAACTTCCGAAAACGACAGTGAATGACCACAGTTATGCGATAACATTGAATCTCAAACTGTTTGCTTGATAGACCTCGTGGGTTCTGCAAATGAAAGATATTTGTATTCTATATTTGTGTGTCAGCACCTGCAGGCGTGGTGATATTCACGGCGGTGTGAATGACGAGCACGGTCTCAAACACAGAATATCGGCAGGTGTAGGTGCCCGTGTGGGCTGTGCTCTTGGGGTTCAGAAGCAGCAGGGTGCCGTCTCCAGAGAGCAGACTGTCTTTGGTCACTTGGGCGTCTTGCCACTGCTTTAAGACAGTGTCACTCCTGCTGTCATAGGACAGGATGTCAGAACTTTTCTCTCTGGATCTGAAGCTCCACTTCAGGATGAAGTTCTTCAGGTTTTTACTGGGAGTGACACAGGGAATCGCCAGTTCCTGTCCTTCAGGGCCAGCAATTGCTTAAAAAACATGCAGGAAATATATTCCATGAATTAAAATCAAATAAGCATTACAGTATGTGAAAAATATGGACATTGCTGTATTCAGAAATTCAGATTCAGAGCACATTTCTTAATCTTTCTGTGTGAAATCAGAGTGTTCTTTATTCTTTATTATTCTCTTTCATTATTTATAAAAGTCATGGGAATACATGAGGCTAATTAAAAAATAGCAAATAGTCAATTCTTTTATTTTAGTTTTGTCTTAAAATATCTTGAAGAAAACAGCGCTACCTTGTTCTTTTAGGGACGCAGTCCAGTTCTGTTTTCCATCTAATGAGTTCACGGCACAAATGTAAATGTAGTTTGAAAATATATTTAGTTTCTTTAGCCTGCTGTCCACACTGTACAGCCCCTGGCCGTCGGGTGTCTTTCTGGTTGTAGGTTTTAAGGGCTCCAACAGCGCAGGCTCTGTAAACCACCTGATGTGGGGAGCAGGGTAAATGCCCCTGGAGGAACATATGACTTCCTCAAAGCCGCTCATACTCGTGAACTCTATGTCCAGGGATCTTACAGGAGCTGCAAACACAAAACAGAATTACTCACTGTTACCATTAACTAACGCAAGGGGGGTCCAGTCATAGTCCTGGAGGTCTGCAGGTTTTCATTCCAGCTCTTCCAGCTTTAATCAAGCTCAGTCAGCTCTTTATTGTCTTGGTGGGATTGACTGAACAGCTTCTCCTAGATTTCCTGGTGTTGGTGCTTTGAAGAGACCTAGGCAACCTGTGGACATACCAGCCCTCCATGATCAGGACTGCCCACCCCTGAACTAAAATAGTGTGCTGGTTGAAGCCTAAAAGTCACAAACTAAAATGACTGACCTTCTACTTTCACAATCACAGAGCTTTCATTGCTCCCCATCTGAGTGCTGATGGAACACTGATATCGGCCTTTATCTTGAACCTTTATGTGTCTGAGCAGAAGAGAGGCGTTGCCCAGTGTCAGGAGCTGGTCCTTGAACAGCGCTGTTCTGCCATTGTACTGCAGGTCCTGGTTACTCAGCTGGTCAGCCTGGTGGTAATAGCTGTGCACATGAAGACTGTCCTTCTTCCAGTGAATGACTTCGTCTCCAGCAGGGCGGAATCTGCAGGGCAAGACGCAGTCCTGAGAGAACCCACATGTCACCATCACACCTGGAAGAGAGCACTTCATCCATCAGAAACACATATTCCTGATAAGCATTGTGGCAACCCAGATTCTGTCCCAGAAGCATAAGGGCATACGGCAGCACCATAAGCGCTTTGTTCCGTTTTAATTTTGTGTCATCGTATAGCTCTATTAAAATCCACAATGACCAGATGGAGACTTCAAAGACTTCAAATGTGCCAAATTAGAATAACAGCCATTAATTCAGTACCCCGGACAGACCCTAATTTAAAGGAGTGGTTTGAATTCTGATTGGTGTAACTTGTGCAAAAGTGAATAACTTTCCTTCTGAATTATGAGCTGCTGGATAACTACAGAATAATATCTAGAAATACCCATGTCATGGACTTTAAGTGTATACAGTTCATGATGCCAGGCCATTTATACGAAGGGTACCAGAATCAAGGCTATTGTTATACTGCTACTAATTCTCTTCGCCACAATGAGTTCTTGCACCCTTTTCTGTTGTGCTTCTTACAGGAGAGGTGGACCTTGGGTAGCTTGTCCTGTGCCAGGTGGTTTTTGGCCTTCCAGGATTTTTTTTGCCATCCACTCTCCATCTCAGGCACATTTTGGCATCTTGTCAAGTTCCATTCTCAGCACATGGCCAACTCAACAAAATTGACGGTCCTGATGTCCTGTATGATGTTCTGGTTTCCAGTCTTTCTGTAAAGCTCGCTGTTGGAAATTGTGTTTGGCCAGAAGATGCAGCATATTCTCTTAAGGCAACAGCTGTGAAAGAAATTCCAGTCCTCTGGCTTACACTCGTTTCTGTGACTGTGACTGTCTTGGAATACAGTATGTCTCTAGGAATGTGGAACTGCAGGATCGTTCCATCATTCTAAAACCTGTGAGCACTTTTTAAGTTACTATCTTCTAAAACAGTACCAGACAAAAATGACAGCAAAGGGCTAATCAGACAGACTATGAGGATGAGAGAAACGTGTTCCCTCACATCGCGTGTTTAGATTGAAAGAAGATCCGGAGTGGGGCTGGAACTTGAATCAATGAAAGAGAGTCGTAGGGTTTCATTGGAGTGGGGTCTGGTGTGTGATGGGGAGGAGGGAGAGAGGAGGAAACCTGCCACATCTGTGACATTTTTCCTGGTTTGTCTTGTTATCGTTCTGATGTTCCTTGTTAACATTAAAGTAACATTTGCATCTACAAAAGCAGCACAAATTATGCTCAATTATTCCCAAATCATACAACAGTAAGTTCCCAAAGGCTTAAGCAATAATTTAAAATCAAAGCAACATGAGTTAACATGATGGTGTTGCCACAAAACTTAACTAGGCGAACAAAAGGCAGTTTCCAGCTGCTCTGTCATCTGCCTGCCAGACCAAGTGCAAAAGAACATCAGCTGCTGTGGTTTCAAACCTACATTTAAACTCCCCCAAGCCCTAAATCATGCTTCAGGCAGGCAGACCCACAACAGCAGAATGCTCTGATGTAGAGCACAAAAATACCCATGAAACAGACACAGTAAAACAGAACAGGCTAAGAACAGGTGTGTGCCCTGTGGCAGGCTAGCCCATGAAGGGGCTGCAGTAGGGGCAGCCACAGAGCCTCTAGCACTTGGGTGGGGATTTTTTAATTATTAGTTTATTTGTGAAGAGTTAGTGTTTACGTACTCACATGGGTTTTAGTTAGTGGTGTTTATAGTATAAAAATGACACTGTTCGTTTTGGTTTGGTTAGTAGTCATGGGCTGAAGCTAGAGAGGAATGAATGAATCCTGAATTTTACTTTGACAATTACTAGAAGTTTGTACGCAGATCCACTGGGCCTGTCCTAGCTACAGGGGAGGGTCTATTGCACACCTCTCCCCTCTGTCCTTCGGAGTACCAGAAAACAGCTTGCATGCTTCCACTCCAGTGAGTGGGATCAGTAATGCCCACAAGGGAAAGAACAGACAGAAAAACAAATCCAGCTCTGGAGCCTGACAGAAAAGCAACGAGTCCAGTCTGTAGGCAAGATATTTCTGCAGCTCAGGTACGACACCTTCTGCTTCGTGTGTTGCATTGAACAGGTTGGGTCGGCCGCCAAGCGTGCTTTTCAGCTTTGCCAAGTGAAACATTAACACGCTGATGCCCGTCCCTCCGTACAGCAGAGCCAGAAGCCCCAGGTGTCCCCATAGCCTCAGCGCGGCCTGGTGGTCTCCAGAGAGGATAGCCATAGCCCCTTCTTCCTCTGGATTTTTTTTCTAGAAAGTGGATTAAGATCTCCCGCTATGCGCCTCGGCAGGGCAAAAATACGCACGTGAGACTGGCAGCTTCTGGACTTCATCTCGGCCAGACGGCCCTGAAGGCAGATTATCTCCCCTCCCTGGCTGTCCAATACGGGCTTGTTTTCTCTTTGCCGATGACCGAACAGCTGTGGTTCCCTGCTGAAGGCGGGGCCTGCTGGCCCCCAGGGTGGAGCTACGGCTTTAGCATCCATGCAGAGATGCGCAAGGGGACCAGATCCCTCAGTGAGCGAAGAGCTGGCCATCAGACAGCCAAGGCTGCTCCTCTGCTGAAGTCCTTCGAGGAAAGAGTGGGGTCTGCAGCTGGGGCCTGCCAGGTAAGAAGCTGCTTTCCGACTTTGCCTTTGGCTTCTGGGAAAGGGGTGCCTGAGCCCATGGTGGAGGAATGGCGCCTCTCCGTAGGGCACACGCTGATACCACGGGCACAAAGACTGTAAATACTTAAACCGGGGCAGGATGTGGGAACTCCTTGGCTAAGTAGCAAATCTTGGTCAGGAGTCCCCCCTTAAAACATTTAAGTTGCAATTAGTTTACATAAGAACTTTGGGTGAAGCGTAAAACGTGAAGCAGTTTAACTTCATCTCAGGCACGGAGGTGCAAAGTAACAAGTGAAGGCTGACTCCATGCTGAAAAGTAGAACCACAGCCTATCAACCAAGCTGTTGTCCCTTCTTTCTACACTTTAGTGTGGAATTAAGCTGCACTTGTTGCTTATCTTCCATCTCGCCTGCTGCTATGACAAGGGAAAAGCAGCATCTTCAGTGTGACCACCATACTCGAGCAATACAGGACAAGGATTCTTGTGGAGGGCTTGGACACCTGAGGCTCACCACTTATTATGGAGTTCTGCGACATGTAGTACTGAAAGCACATGTCTTCAATGAATAAAGTCTGAAACTAGAAGACTCTGGTAATGTCAATTTGGTAGCATAATATTTAGTTGCATATTATAATCCTCGCTATGCTTCTGGTAAGCTTGATTACAGCATGCCTCCTTGGAGTACAGACCTGAACTTTTTCCTGTAACTGTAAGCTTAAAAGAACAGCCTTGCTCCACAGATGAAGAGTGAACAGGTGTAACCGCTTCTGAGCTGAGACAGTAGCACAGCACATTACAACTTATAGCTGACTTTTCATTTTCTCCTAAAACAGTAATCAGGCAGACAGCAATTTTGTTGAAACCGGAGAAAGGTAGTGAGATCTAAATACTGGTTCTTTCATTTTTTGAGTGTATTTTCTCTGTACAAGAGTTCCAGTCACATCCCTTTTGACTGGCAAAAACAGTGAAAAGGTTCCAATTTCTTCAGCGTTCAAAAGGTTTTTCCCGCTAACCACCTGAAAGTAAAACTGAACCTTTTACTTACTGGGAATTTCACATTGTGTGCCTTTCAAAACCCAGAAGATCCAGAAAAACAGGAGTTTAAAAGGCATCAACATCCTTCTCTCCCAATCCATCATCTCTCTCAAGTGCAACCTGCAAAACACAAGAATACAGATCACAAATACTGCACACAAGGACAAGCAGCAGTGCTTGGGGGCTCTGGACTCATATCCAGAAGATTGTGTTCTCAGCTCACAGCTGTGGACACTGCTGTTATGCAATCGAGGAACATACTTCATGCAGACAACTCCAGTGCAATACACAGCTGACTAGATGAGTGCAGATGCAAGAGCCCAGATCCCTGGGTTCTGCATGGACTTTGTATTTTCTCCCCATGCTTGGTATGGTTTCCTGCTAATATATCTCAGAGGACAAGATATGAACATTTTGGAAGAAACATCACACCTGAAAAGCATCTATTTCTGGATTCTTTTAAATCATGAAACAGACAACTCTTTTCGGCCGTTTGGTAGAAAATGAACTTTGCCTGCTAGATCATGAAAGGCAGTGGATTCTCCTTATGGGACAAGAAGATAGCCATGCGGATGTGCTGCAGCAAATCAGAGCTCATTCGTTCCACAGCAACTCTCCTGATTTTAGCTCTGCAAGGTACTTTCAGGCCTTTTGTGATCTCAGCACAAGTCCGTCTTATAAAAGTAATTAGGAAGTCAGGAAATCAATAACTCACCGTGTATGCTGTTGGTCCTGAAATTTTCCAAACCTACTGTGCTTTGTTAAACAGTGTGTGTGCTGCTTTTCAGACCAGTCCTTTCAGCTTCTTCTGGGTACCTCCCCAGCTCTCAGATTTCAACTTTTGTCTGTCGTGCTTTTACACCCACTTATTGGGTTACAGGCTATCCTCTGAGCTCTGGTGTCTCACGTTTCTGTTAATGATGCAATGAATGATCCTCAAGGAGGTTTTGTTCCTCGCTAATTTAAGGTACGTGTTGGGGAATGCGATTTTATTTGTCTACGACAAACAAAAGAACTCATGCTGAAATCTGGTACTGTTTCAAAAGAAACAGCCGGAATCCTTCCTCATGTTGGGTATATGTCTTGATTATTTTCATTATTTCTTTCAAATAACTACAGTAAATCTGAGGAATCTAAAAAAATCACTTATTTTGCACCTTACACTAAGCCACAGATATTCAAACATCAGTCCATTAGTGCAGTGTAGTTTTTGACTGTAAAACATATCTCAAAATGAAGTGTAATAAAATGTCAAAAGAATCAAGGCAGCCTTCAGTCAAAATGAACAGGTTGCAACATGTCTGAAAATTTGCATTTCAACAAACCAACAGACCTGTTAGGTGAGCCGACAAAGAAATTGAAAGTGACCTGTTTTGGTCTTGGATTTGTAGAGAGAATCGACAGTGTACACAAATGACGCTCCCAGCACAGGGATTTTGTAGTTTGAACTGGATTAAGGCAAGAACAGGATTGTCAAAACATCTTGCTCAAAATATAAAACAATGGTAAGAGGGAGCTGAGGTTATTCAACCAGGCAAGAATTATAGTATCTTAACATTGAACGATATCTGAGGAAAAACACAGCTTCCACAACTACTCTGCAGAAAACTAAAATTGCAACCAAACCACACACATGCAGTCTTGTATATAGATTTACAATAATACTGAGCAGTTAAATGTTGCCATAGAGCCCCACTGTCGTTCATGTCCATTGGTAGATTATTAAACCTTTTCACGAATGATATTTTGAATTTGCTTTCTTCCACTGTATGCAGTGTACCGTTTCTGACTGTAAAGCTTTCTCACTGGTGATAGGAATCCTTTTTACCAACTGACACACACAGCTGGGCGCCCCGGTTGATTTGTGAAATTTTTATTGAGCTTCGACCAAAAGTTTGGGAGGTGGTCAGACCCTGATCTTGCCCACTCCCACTTACCTACAGATAAATATCACGCTTCTAGCTGCCTTGCCTGCGTTTCATTTTCACATCTCTCCCTCCACCCCACCTTCTCTCTTACTCGATGGCTCATCGCTCATCAAAGCAGGGGGTTCCTGACAGCCCCCTCTATAAGGACAGTTTGTGGTTCTCCTCACCTGTGTGAGTTACCTCAATCAAGCTCACTTTGAGAATCATGCTCTTCTTCCTTAATTATAGTTTGACCAAATTGCTGAAGTAGCACTAGGGATATGAGGACTACATGAAACTCTTGTGTATCTTTCCACTGAATGAGTCTTGGAAGGCTGTCAGGCAGAAGCAGTAGGAGAGCACCTCTGGGAGTGCTGTAGCTGGAAATGTAGGGAGGGCATCATGGGTCATGGGCATCAGCAAGATGTTGATTGGTTTGTCCTTTCTGAAGGATTCCATGGTTAAACAAATGGATTTATTTAGTTTGTTACAACATTTTGTTCCATGAAATCTGTAGTTGGCTTATTCTTGCTGGTAGTAGCTAAAGGGTTACAGCCCCACTCACTGCAGCTCAACCAGTAATTGGTCCCAGCTGACAGTGTTTTTGTGTGTTTTGTATGCCTAATTACTACATCAAGTATTGCATCAGATATACTGTCACGCCTGGGTTGTCAAGGTAACTGACTTTCTAATCAGCTAGTCTGTTAAAAACCAGTGGTGCCTTTAAAATCACTACCTGATCTGATTCTACCCACCACATTGATTATACAGTATATACCTGAAAAACAATGACCCTTCACATCACCTGAAAACTTGTTCCTCAGAGAATTTTTACAACTAATTCTGATTGAAGAAGCATGGCTGCTGGGTGGAATATGTCTGGTGGGATCACGGTTTTCACTTTTAGATTGTGTAAGATCTGTTGATGTCCATCTAATCCAGGCTCCCACTGGAATGCATTGGGAAACATCAGGAATGGCTCAGATATCATGGCATCAACCACATGCATTTGGAAGCTGATGGGTAGTTTGCATCATGCTTGTGTTGAGTGAATCACAGCTGTGTGAAGCTCTGCAGCTTTTTTTCTCAGCATTGTCACGTTTGTCACTTGTTGGCATGTGACAGTAAGTGCTAAGAGATATAAGACAGTTAGAGATCAGAGCGTAATCCCCTTCACAGATTGGAAGTCTGGGTCAGAGACTGTGGATTAATTTGCTGTGAAATTAAATTTGATCCGTGATATTTTTCTTTCCCTTTGTGAATCAGTGAATATTAACTTAAATTATCCACGAACTGTGTTTATGCCAATGAAAGGCAGTCGGATCTTATGACGCTGGTGAGATGCAGTCTATAGCCTAAAGCTTTCTGTTTTATTTTCAGGACCACTTCTTCCGCTAAAAAAGCACCTCTACACGTTCATGTTGATTTGATCTCATTTACACAGGCCGTCAGAGTGATAGACATTAAGATATTAATTTTTTATGATTCTTCCGTTCACCAAGTAATATTCAACTTCGAGTAGGAGCTCATTTGGTATGTGAAAAAACCCGAGTAGCTCACCACTCCAGCCAGATATCAAGTACGCGCACTTATTTCTTAGCTTATTTGATTGTGTGATTTACCATTTGATTGTATTAACAAAGCTTCAGGGAGTTAAGAGCCAGGATTTGGGAACCGGTTAAGCTCCAGCTCTGTGATGGTATCATCACACCTTCTAAAAAGGTAGGGTTTCACAGGCTATGATTTGTGAGGCTGTGGCGAGAGCAGATTGTCCTTACTCTGTGTCCAGTCACAGACGACAGAAATGTCAAAACTGGGAATTACAACTCTTCATTCTATTCTGAAGGTCGGTGCGTTAAAGGCTGGTCTGTGTGGGTGATTACTGGGAGTGACTTCTTGGCAGGAAATAAGTCGGAAATAACGGACAGAATGTAAAGAAAAAAATATCTTCAGGCAACACTACTGTACTGTAAATGATCCCAGCTGCCACTGATCCAACAGTCTTGGAAGGCCTTGAGAGAGGTTTTGCCCCAGGCTCGTATTCCCTCTCCTCTTCAGCTTTCTTTCTATTATTTCAACGCTGCTGGCTGGAATGGAGAACCTCGTGGATCATGTGATTACTTATTTGTGTGTTTTCCCTTTGTGTAAAAAGGTACTCTTGTACATTATCTGTTATAACGGATGTCTGCTATGTAAACAGCAAGAGCAAGAACTCAACAGCCGCAGTAATACTGATAATAATGCAGCCTCATAAGTCCTTAATGGAACCTGAATTAAAATCCTCAAATTGCTTAGCCCAGGATTTCTCAATACACATCCACTTTGATAAAAGCAGCAGCTCACTTGTTCTCGTGATGAAACAATCATTGCAGTGACTAAGGAATTAGTTGGAACAGAATTATGCGGGTGGAGTAGCCCTGTTACACACCGCCTTAGTCAAGTGGAAAACTGGTATCCATACCACTGGTATCCACTGGTATCACTGCAGTGATTAAAATACTTCTCCCCCAGAACAGGGGGGTGCTGAGCTGGGAAAAACTCAAAACATTTGAGAACAGGAGGGATCAAGTGAGCTGCTGCAGTGTAGCCATGGCTGTATTTGCCCTGTTCCCACTGTTATAAGGTCCCAGCTCACAGTTCCCAAACGACAAAGCCCGGGAGACTGGCAGAAGTGGGTTATTTTGTTATTTGGTGGAATTTGTAATCAGAACAGTGCCATTGTTTATTTTTTTCCGTTTTATTCCCGACTTTGTAGGTTATTGAAAGATTGCTGCGGCACAGCAACAGATAAGAAGATTAAAGGGGCTTAACGTCATTCTTTTGTTATTACAGGAATAAATTGCTATTCAGTTTAATCGGGACTCGGCGGGAGACGAATCACATTAGGAGGTCCGGGCGGAGGCGGGCGCAGGCCCAGGCGGCGACACTGACTCGGCCAACCGCACAGAAGGGGTGCCACAGCGTGCCAGCCGGACGCCGGGATGCAGAGCTGCGGCTGATTTCCCGGACGGGCTAGAGGGAATTTCTGGACGCCGGCGGCTTTGGTCATGGCCAGAGCCTCCGTCGCCGGGGGAGGGCTTGACCTCGGCCGACTCCAGCGCGATGACCGTAGGAGGAGCTGAGAGCAGCCCCGCGCCACCTGCCCAGTGATGGACGCCATGCACCTGGCATTCAGACTGCTCTTTCTCTCCTGGCTCTGGCCAGGCGCCCTGCTGAGCGGAAGCCACTTCCAGGGCAAAAAGAAAAACAAGGATGTGGTCCTGGGAGAGCACCGCAAGCATGGCAGGTGAGCAGTGCTTATTCGGATGTAGGGCTCTGACCACTGAAAAATCCTTTGGGCTGGTCTGCAGAGTTTCTTTACAATAAGAGCCAAGATACCGACACCGTTATGCTACACTTGAAGGTATGGGTGTTTTATGTTTCTGACATTGTATTTAAATGCACTGTCTATGCCTAGAAAGGCCTTTATGTACTGTATGCGTTTGGTGCTATGGTCTCTCTGTAGAGCCTCCCTTTGAAGTTTACTTTATAGCTACATCAGCACAGGGATAGGTTTAGTAGAGCTGTAATGTGCAGAATGGCAAACACTGGTCAGTTGTCTGCTGCTCATCATATAAGAGTTGTAGGAAACAAATTCCTTTAGTTTAATACGTGTGTTGTTTCGGCCAACTTCCAAATATCCAGTTAGATGTTAAACTTGAATGTGTAGGTATTCTCTAATGCAATCAAGTTCAAAGCATACTTTGGGCATGATGGCATTAGTTCAATAATTTATCCTCGGGGGCAGTAACCCCGAGTCAGACTTGAGATGAGAAGCCTGCTGAAAAAGCAGCAGTAACCTCAGAGATTGGTATTCAAAGTTCACAGTCCTGCATACTACTGCCGTCTCTCCTGAAATACGTTTTTGAAGTGTTTTTTAAAGGTTTTTTGACCCTAATAAAACATTCAAGAAAGAATCTGCATTCCGAATCAGAAACAGAAGCGAGCATACTTATACAGTGTTGTCACCTACTGGAACAGCTGTGAGTGAAGTACTTACTGTGCTCATACCTCTGGAGGAAATGGGTATATTTGCTTTTATTCTATGAAAGCTCATTATTAGCATAATATTAGTATATAATTGCAGGAATACAGTAATTAGCACTCTTAAATTAGCTGACTAAAGCATCTTAATTAACATCAGAACAAAATGTGTGGTGAACCAAAAGATTCTAGAAAAAATAGTATGACAATAAATGTACTGTGTATTAAATTAGTAAATAGCCTTGATTTCTGGACAAAGAGTGTCAGAGCTTATGCCAGCATCTATCTGCACAGAGGCTGAATTTCGAACATTTGTTTCCACAGCCCAGTTAGATTGTGAGAGCCTTTCAGACGTGGTTATTAAACCCATGACCCTTCTCCTCTGGGCTGTCTTAATCAGACAGTTTAATTGGAGCTCTGGGCGCTCTGCCTGGGAGTTCACTGAAGCTTGGAGCAGATGTCTCCAGGAATTCAGCATCACAATCTCTTTTGTAGTTAGCAGCACTCATAACAGAATCTGCCATTTTAATCTGGTTGGGGATTATCAAGGTAAATGTACTTGCCCGCGTTTTCCCCCTTGCTTAACGTCGTTTAAATTGCCCTTTGATATTCTTTTCTGACCCTTTCTTCTGTGTGTGACGTGCTCGGTGCAGGTCTGCAGATTTACCACTCCAGCTTTGTTGGGTTTATTTTTCCATCCCGAAAAGGGGACACATTCCCTGGACACCCGGAGAGCACCCCAATCCCACTGTCCCGGTGCGGTGTGACCCCCATTCCCACCCACCCCCAAAATCGGTGGTCAAATCTGGGAGTCCTCTCCACTCGGTGTCCCTCTCTGAAACTGAACTGGAGCCCAGAGCCCAAGGGGTTTTTCTGGGGGGGTTTCTGGGTTGATTAGAATGTCAAGCCTCTGAAACACCTTGTTTGTATATACCGTCAATACAGTAACTTGTGTGTTGTGTGTTTATGTTGTGATTAGTGTAGTTTGTGTCTTGTCATTGTTAACAGACATTTGTTTAACTGAGTGTGCCTGGATTGTTACTCCTTTCGCTTCAGCTGTGTCAGAGAACAAAGAATGTATGTGCCTCTGATTATACCCACCACTCAGGTATATTCTGGAGAAATCACTTACAAGTTGGGGGGTTATGAATAATTATTTTACTGATTGACTAAACTGCTCTGTCAGTTTCTGATATTCTGCATTTTCATAACCCAACATTTGTAACAATATAAAAGCAACGCTGAGCAGAATATGCTCTATTATTTCTTAATTCTGATAAATGAGAGCCAGATGATATTTCAGGCTCAGAGAGGCCACCTGTCATCAGATATGAACTTGTTGAATTTAAAAGTTGTTCAAACGCGTTTAAATATGTATTGCGCAATCACGTTATTGTGTCTTGTTACAATATTGATTTCATTGTGTGTTTTTTCTGTAGATTTGTATTACAAGGAGTATCTTTTTGGAAAGCGTAGATGAATAGTCTTCGGTTGTTCCTTCACTGCTCGGATGTGTTTCCATGTGGGAAATGGCTGGAGACTGGGGCCGTCCCGCTGTGTTTGTCAGCCTCGGCCTAAAGCTGGGCAGGACCTGCTGCACTGCAGACCCCGGTCCCTGCTGGACCTATCAGCCCAGACCCGGAGCGGGATGGAAGATCGGGCCACGTCCCGGCCCCTTCTCTCGGCCAGCTCCTCGGGGCTCTGAGGCCTCTCCGCTCTCCTCCCACCTTGAGCCGCCGAGTATCCGAACCCACGTTCTGCTGAGCTGGACCACCTGGAGTTTCCTTCCCGGGTCTGCAGCTTGTGGGATCTATAAAACCTGCAGGGCAGCGGGCCCAGCGGAGGGAGGGCAAAGCCCTCTCTGCTCGCAGTGTGCACCTCTCTTTTCGTTTACGCGGTCGCTGCATTTGGACGCCCCTCGCGTTGTGATCCTATTATCTCCGCACCTCAGTTTGTTTCGTTCTTTTGTTCCTTTGCCCCTCACAGTCGGATAGACTTCAAGCTGAAGAAGTCCGACAGCACCAAGTCGACACTGATCAAATCCGAGCAGCTCCTGCGCATCGAGGACCATGACTTCGCCATGCGGCCAGGATTCGGGGGTACGTTGGGCCCTCGGGTTGTGCCTTGGGGCGTTTGTATACGAAAACATTGTGCCCAGCCAAAGGTCTGGCTTTTTCAGCTTTAATGCAATTGGAACAATGGGTCCAGTGGGCCTATAGGAGACCTGGGGGTTCTGTGGGTGCAGGGAGACCAGTGTGGCAAGCTACCGTAACCTGCAATAACCTGTAACTTGCACCATTGACAGCAGTCTAGTTGTGTGTAATCTTTGCATGGTACAGTACAAATTCTGCAATTGAAAGAAGAGATAGCCGTGACCTATTTTCCAGCAAAACCAACAATAGCTCTGCAGCAAAGCCGAGGAGAGAGACTTAATCTTTTGAGACCTGGCTGTCGTTGTTTGCCTGCCCGTAGGAAATTCACCGAGCTGTCGGTTTTTCAGGCTTACCGTGGTTTGTGGTACAGTAGGTCATCAGAGACTGGTACTGCAATATCATTTAAATTGAGGCTGCAGAAGAATTCAATCGCCTGGCTTTTGTGTGCGATTGGTTTTTAATTTGAATAATTCCTAGTTTTGTAGCTGAGGGCAAAGGTTCTGAGTGCAGGCCATGGCTATTGCTCTTGCTTTAATGCATGTAGGGCCATTTGCTTTTTCTCCTCCCAAGGAGGTGAAGAAATTTCAATGTCACGAACTACACAACAGGAGCATTCCACAGTCAGTTCAGACAAGTTCTGAAAAGGAATGTTTCATCATATGGAATGGAACACATTTTTATTGAAACCCTCTGAAGCATAGAAATTAGAACACTACTGTAAAAGCTTCCTGCTCTAACAGTTTCACAACATGATTTAAACATATTTGCATTCTGTTTCTGAATTGTAGTTTAAAAAACAGAAAGCACAATGCCATCCCGTGTTAAAAAAAAATTTGAACCTGAGAAATTTTGAGCTGAGCACCGTGAAGATGACACAAGGCTTTGCACTAGTATGAAAAAGGAGAAAAAGCAGTCACATGAGAAACATAAGGACAGTTACAAACAAGAAGTGATCATTCAAATTATCACAAGACCACAAAATTATCAGGCGATAATCAGCTGCAGGCCAGAGAGCAGCGGGCCAGAGATTATACTGTGTTTACGTTTTTTTCACTTGTAATCCTCTCTCCTGTGTTTCTTCTTAGGCCTTGATTGATTCCAGGGATGGAAGCAATTAATAAAAAGAAAAAAGGAAAAACACTTGACTGTATATGGGTGTAGTGAGGGCCCTCATAGGCTTGAACCATAAAGAAACACCTTCATTTTGAATTACAAAGTTACAAACAATGAAATCAGTCAGCATGACATAACCTGGACGTTAGTACCTGATTCAATTTCATCCAGCTGCTTCTTGGAAGAAGCCAGGCTTTAACAGCATGGCTAGGCAGCTTGTTCCCCACTTCCACAACCCTGAAAATGATCTTTATTCTGTTCCGGTTGTACAGAACAACGTTTTTCCTGCATTGTCTGTACCTCATAACTATGCTACTTGGCATTTTTGTGTTCTTTCTCTGGCTTGATTTCTCCTCCAGGCTCGCACATCCCCTGGAAAATAAAGTAGGTCTTTGTGTCATCCTAGGCTCTCAGCTCTAAACATCTAAAAAAAAACATAACCCAGATTTTTTTTTTCATTGAATACGAACAATGCCTGCTGAGGACACAGATGTGTTTTAATCTGGATTATACTTGGGTGTCCTGGTGGAGAAGGAAGAACACATGATCTTTGAGGGCTTTAAACATATCCGGAGCCCTTCACTGGGATACTGTTGGGACACATACTGTAGTGGTTCCTATTGAAACGGGGCCCTGTATCATCTCACTGGAAACCTTGCACCTTGCATGCATGTCAGACCTCCCACTGTCACAGTTAGTGAGTAAAAAGCATTGGCTCCCTGTTGAAATTAGTGGGCTCACCGGAGCTCTGATCTGCTTAGTGCCAGCAGAGAGGAGCCCATCCATCCCACGTGGTGTAATTGATCAGAGGGCAAACCAGGGTATCAGCTTCAACAGCTCAGATGCACTTGTTCCAGGCTCCCACATCCCTTTCACCTGTTCAGCAGTGTTGAATTCAACAGTGTTGAATGTTCAATTGATGCCACATTTCAGATCAAGTAAGGCTTCGATTATCTCATTTAAGGTGGGTTGGAATGGGAACCACCAGGTGTGTGGGTCTTCAGGACCAGGATTGGGTACCACTTCCCTACAGCAAAGAACTGCTATACAAAAGCAATGGCAGCCATGCTGATGGTGACAATGACACTGGTGACAAGTCCCATTTCCTTTCCTGTCTCCCTGCAGGCACGGCTATCCCGGTGGGCATCGACGTTCAAGTAGAGAGCATTGACAGCATCTCCGAAGTCAACATGGTGAGTGCTGCCCCGCCCCAGTGAAGCACCGCTGTACCAGAGCCTGAAGCTGATTGGCTGGCATGACTGTGATGTTGGAGGTTCTGTTGTCTAAGCTGCTGGATGGGTGACTGTCACTGTAGCCTGCCTAGTTACATGTTCTACTCCATTGCTTTACAGTATCTTTTGTTCCAGCTGGCCTTTGTTTGATAAAGACTCTTTTGTTGCACCTGGGAACGCCTCTTGATGAATTATCCAGCTCCTGCCCCTGCACAGTACAAGATAGATAAATACATCAGGTCCCAGAATTGTTTATATCCCTTCTTCTTAGAACGTATGACCTAGGAAACCTAAGCAAGCAGTTAGGTTTGTTGATCGTGTTGTTCCTTGACATAACAATACATAGCCCGAGTCACTTTTATCGAAATTCTGAGTGCTCAGTATCTGAGCTCTGTTAAAATTCACAAAACGAAGTAAGTGATCCATATAAAACACATTCAAGAAGACATGGTTTTGATTAACACAAGAATAACTAAAGCTACAGCAGTACCCTTGCTGAGTAATGACGTTTACAGGATTAAAGGCACCTTGTAAGTGAGAGAATATGCTCAGAGAACGAGATCCTGTGCACCAGCAAACTGTAGATTGGCTCTATAAGGCTCAGGCTACATCTTGGAAGGCAGAGTATCCTTGCACCAGATTTCACAATTCTGTGGAATCGTGATAGACAGCAGAAAACACCATGAGAGGTCACTGGGAGAAATATCCTTCCATATATAATGACTGTAGCTCACCCTTGACAAAATCATTATCTCCATCAGCTGTGTGCCACAGGATATCTGAGGTGGTTACGGAGAAGGCATCGGGGTGTTTTCCTTGAGAAATGCCATTTTTCCATTGACCTGTTAGAAGACAACCCATAGAAACACTGGTGGATGATACGTTGTACAAGCCAACCACTGGGTTGATGAAAGCATGAAGATATGGGGAGGAATCTTTTTAACACAAGAATAACATGGTTCAGATAGAGGGCAGGGTTGCTGCTCAGTAATACACTGACGAAATCCTTGAGCCAATGGTTTTCTCAATCCTGTAAGCCATTCAACAGGTGTCGATTTTCCATCAGGACAATGCAAAACCATGCAATGCTGGGATTACAGTGGCGTAACTACAAGAAGACAATGCTGAGCTGTGTAGTACCAACTTGACATCGAGAGGAGGCAGCCATATCCAAGCCAATATTTGTCAGTTGCCTGCAGCTGGACAGGATGAGTAGTAGTACATCCCACAACAGTCTGTCCAGAACCTGATCAGGCCTGTGCTTCAGCTAATGCTCAGTAAGGTCATAACCAAACCTAACTTTGAAGTATTTTCTCTATAGTGGTGCCACTACCATAAATGTAGAAAAAGTGCGTAATTGCTTGATTTATATTTTGTTCACCTATTCTGTGATTTTGTGTTATCTTTATAAATACATTAGATTTGGGTGCTGCATTTCTTTTGTCCATCAGTACACCTGTGGTAATTGTATTGTTTTATGCTGTGTATAGTCATAGAAATTATGCAGACTAAGCAGACAAAATTTATATATCTTTTAAAGACTGTGATTGTAGCAGGGCACCAGTTAATCATCCTCCTACAATGTGAGAGGAAGCTGAGGGGGCCCTGCACAGTCTTGGTGTAACTTGGGCCTGTACAAACACAGCACTCGCATTCCTGGTGACTTGATCTGACCTGTTCCTGCAGGATTTTACCATGACCCTCTACCTGCGTCACTACTGGAAGGATGAGCGCCTGGCCTTCCCCTCCAGCAACAACAAGAGCCGCACCTTCGACAGCAGGCTGGTTAAGAAGATCTGGGTCCCAGACGTATTCTTTGTCCACTCCAAGAGATCCTTCATTCATGACACCACCATGGAAAATATTATGCTAAGGGTTTACCCTGATGGCAACATCCTTTACAGCGTCAGGTACAGCAACCAGTGGGGTGATGTGAGACAGGAGCCTAGTTTAGGAGCCTGTCAGAAGGCCAGACTTGGAACTGAGCCTGGGTTTAGCGGGGACCCTTTCTTCAGGTAGTCCTGTGACCCAATCCACACCTTTCTGTCTGTCCTTTGACCAAGCGAACATCAGTTTTGCCACTTTGCAACAAACTCAGCTTGATCACGAGACACTATTCAGAAACTATAAGAAACAATTTTGTGGAGATTAATTATACAAGAGAACAAATGATCATAAACCATGTGGTAGCTCAGCTTTAACAAAACTGTTCGGTACACGTTCTGGTGAAATTGCATGCCTTAGTTAGGACAAACACCAATAAACCGTTGTTCAGAAGTTCCTGTTTACCTAACACGTTATCCATATCATAAAAAAGTGAATAGAAAAGACTCTTGGCAAAGTTTTAGTTGTACTTACTGTACAGAGCAGCGAGATGCAGTCAGTTGACTAACTGGGCAGGAGTCTCTTGAACTTTACACCTCTGTCTCATCTTGTGTCCTCTAGGATCACAGTCACTGCATTGTGCTCCATGGATTTCAGCAGATTCCCTCTCGACACACAGAACTGCTCTCTGGAGCTGGAGAGCTGTGAGTATGTTTTATGCACACCTCTTAAGTACACCTCTTTATATAGTTGAGCACATTGCAAACAAACTGAGGGTAATTACCTGGTCCCATGTTCTTTTCTTGCACAATAAACCCAGTTTGCACTAATCATTCTCATCACCTAACATATATGTGTTTTGTACAATCTACAACAGATCTTTACACGAAGGTCAGTATAGCGTATTTGCCTAATAGTTTTTAACTGGATAGACACTTGGTTTTTAGGGGCCATCTAGTGTTTGGGGAGTGATAACGTATCTTCATTCAGAGTTTCACAAGTTCAAAAAGTTTGAAACTGAAGGGACGTCCAGCATTCTGATCAATTTGTTCTTTAGCCTAAGATGTACAACAGGAAGAGGTTTTATCTTATTCGTTTTCTTACAAAGTCTTAGACTGTTTTTTTCAGATGTGAGATTTTAGATTTCAGATCTTTGCACCGTGTGTCTTACTTTGGCAGTAGACTAGCACTGCTTGAATTGTGGAGGTTTTAGAGACATCCATGAAGGTAAAATATACAAGGTCATAACTTGGGGAACTGTCACTTCCCCTCACAAATCTGTTTTACAATCTCTGCAGCTAAGACGATTTCCTGCCTATTTAGGTTAATCATCCACCTCCTAGTGCCCCCCTAGTCCAGATCCAGTCCTTCTGTCTGCAAAATTGATTGCCCAGCTCACAGCCCAGTTACCAGGGCAATACCAACAAGCCTGCCCACAGGACAAGATTTTACTGGGACCTACATCCGTGTTCTGTATATAATAAGTAAACTTGGGTTTCTTCTTTCTCTTTGAACTTTTGGTCTTCTTTTCCTCTCTTCCAGATGCTTATAATGAAAATGACTTAATGCTCTACTGGAAAAATGGGAACGATTCATTAAGGACTGATGAGATTTTGCTGTCTCAGTTCTTTATTGAAGAATTTAATCCTTCCAACGGGCTCGCTTTCTACAGCAGTACTGGTATGTCTGTTAATTAGCCAGTACCTTCGTGTCTGAGCCACATACACAACAAAATTACATTGTATTTCAAGCTGAAAATATGAAGGGAGGCCACTTAGTCACAGAATTGGCTTATTTTCCTGACAGATGTTCAGCCTTGAGCATTCCTGACCCTGTTTAATTTTTATCTCTTGGAACTTCTCCACCTCCCTAGTTTCAAAGCTAAACATGTCACTTAGCTCTGCTGATCACTTTGTGAGGGCTGCCGGAGGTATACTTTGCATGCTTTGGAAAGAGCTTGTTGCACAAGATTTACTTCTGTGTACCTCCTCAGGTCTGCTTTAAGATTTCTTTTTTAGACATCTGTTTTTTCTGACGTTTCGCTAATCATCCCCCAGAGGAATGACTAACACAAGGCTTCCTTTATTCTGCTGGTGTTATGACACAGGCATCAATTGACAGTAATTCGCATGAAAATAAGGATCAAACAGAAGCAAGGAATTACTAAATACTCTACCGTACATGAAATACTGTAAGGTGAATCTGAACATTATCACGTCCATTCAGTGTTTTCATTTCAATTTGGAACTTAGGCTATCTGATTTCAAGGCTCCTTACAAAACAAAACTTGTACTATTTAGTTAGGCCAGGCCTCTATTACAAAAAACAGTAATTATGCCTTAGTAAGAACATAACTATAAAGTACAAACAGATTTTCCTGCATTTATGTAGTGACATAGTATAGATGCAGTAATTGCACTGATAATAAAAGGTCACTCAAAGACTTAAAATAAAGCATCCTAA
The DNA here is from genome assembly GCF_040954835.1 of Lepisosteus oculatus. Taxonomy (NCBI): domain Eukaryota; kingdom Metazoa; phylum Chordata; class Actinopteri; order Semionotiformes; family Lepisosteidae; genus Lepisosteus; species Lepisosteus oculatus. The sequence continues at coordinate 5,018,723 of NC_090700.1, read as the reverse complement.
ACTGGCCGGCTGCTATTTTGCTTCTGTCTCACCATGACTTCCCTTGATGTTGTTGTAGTTCAGCCTCTTGTTTGTATAGTATATATCTTGCAGCTGGACATCTTCTTGCAGGACTCTGCCTTTGTGGTGTGCTTTTCCTGCATACAGAATAATTTTCAGGTCTCTCCACGGCCAGTCTGCACTGCTAATGGTCTCTTCTCTCTCTTCTTCTTATGTTACAGGATGGTATAACCGCCTCTATATAAACTTTATACTTAGGAGGCATATATTCTTCTTTATGCTGCAGACCTATTTCCCAACCATGTTAATGGTGATGTTGTCCTGGGTTTCATTTTGGATTGACCGAAGAGCAGTTCCGGCCAGGGTCTCTCTAGGTAGTATACCATTCTGACAATGATGCGGAAGAAATAATGGAATACCCCCGCAAACCCACCCCCCTTTCCCAGTACTTGCATCCAGACAACAACATCTTTTATTACCTGGAACCAGATCTTCTCAGAATGAACACAGCTCCCAGTAACAACATTCCCGAATTTGCAGACTTTGATCCAAACCCAAGCTGATGACACGACACCATTACTCTTTTTTCTCCATAACGTGACACACTGGCTGGAGATCATCCAGAAGTCTCTTGAGCCCAAGTCCCATTCCAAAGTTTGTGGGCTGTGTCTCAAGTCATCAAAAAACCACAGGGGTTCAGCGCCTCGGCCTGACGAAAGCAGGCAAAGCTGAAATGTGGAAGGTCCTTGCTTGCTAAGAGCATCTCATTCAATTCAATTCAATTTATTTTTATATAGCGCCTTTCACAACAAGGTTGCCCCAAGGCAACCAAGAATAGTCATCTCATGGTGACATTCTTATACTGGCAGATGTGTGATCCAATGGTTAACAAAGCATGGCTGTTACACACTTTTTAGAAACTTTATAAATGTTGTTCTTTAGGCAAAACTTACATATGGGATTGAATTTGTGACAATTATATGAGCCATTGTTTTGGCCACACCTACAGTATATTACAGTACTTTTTTGTGCTTTGTTTGTTTTGGTCATACCAACATTTTTGTTGGCCCTTGTTTTGGCCACACATTTTTAACTTGTTCGAAATGTGGTTCAGCCAGTTCTTAATACAAATCATCAAGCTTTTTAAAGTCTGTGCTCGGACAACAGAGAGTAACGCTCGGTGCAAAAGACTACACGTGTGAAGCCAATGTCTGCTACCGTACATGGCAACCGTAGATTTTGAGGTGATGAATCCACTTAACAAAACACATCCTACAGTGTAAACTGGTGTGCAATGCTGTGGTTCTCACAGGGACCAGCAGTCAGTAACACATTGTTTGCATACTGCTTGGCAACAGCAGGAGGCAGCTCTTAAAAGGAGTCAAGAAACATTTGCACCAGGATGAACTCTCATTTAACCAAAAAAAGTTGTAAAAAATACAGAAAACTTCACAGGTTTCCTGTCACCTTCATATAATCAGCCCTGATGTTGGTTATAATAAATGCTCTTCAGAGTTATGGTGTTTAAGAGCAAGTAGAACTATGATATACATGAATATCAATTAGCTGTGAAGTTAAATAACTATGGATAGCTGATAGCAAGTCTGTGCTGCACAAAACTGCAAAGCACAAGGACAGACACACACAGCAGTCTGATAATGTGCACTTGTACATTCAGATATGAGCCTAATACAAATGCTCAAACAAAATGCTTCAGGAAAACAGGCCATGCCTGTGTTTTATGCTTGAGGATGCTCAGTTTTTTTTTAAAGTGGAAGGATTCTTGATAATCCAAAAAACTGTCCTAAAACTGAAGTATGTTTTCGAACGAGAAAAGCTCAGAGGTGTGTTCTTTGCCTTTGTTCACTGCAGGAATCACCACTGTCCTGACCATGTCCACCATCATCACAGGTGTGTCGGCCTCCATGCCCCAGGTCTCCTATGTCAAGGCCGTGGATATCTACCTGTGGGCCAGCTTCCTGTTCGTCTTCCTCTCCGTCATCGAGTACGCTGCCGTCAACTACCTGACCACCATTGAGGAGATGAAGAAGATGGAGAAGGGAAAGGTCTCTCTTTGCTCTCCTTTTATTTTTTGAAAGGGTGCCCTTCACTCTTCAGCCCTTCAGTCTTCCTGACCTATGAAATGCCTAAATGAATGAATTATTTTCCTAAACTGGACTATTCAAATTCTTCCCTCACCTCTGCCTCTACGCTAGACCTACAACAGCACAGCCAAACACACGAGGCACACAGGAACTATCCAGCTGAAGCGTGCACAGCCTCCCCCTGGCTGTACTGCCCAGGGGCCAGACGCCGTCATCGCTGGGCTCCATGGGGAAGATAAGGACAAGCATGTAGTCCTTCTAGACCCAATCAGAAAATCTGCCAGCAATGAAGATGCCCCCAAAAGTGTTCACAATATAGTTAGGAAATGTATTTAATGCAGGGAAGTAAAGTACAATATGGTTTTCTCTTCATTTAAACTCTTATTCACATAGCAGCAATAACGATTGAGTGAACCCTTCTGCCAGATCTTCAGATTTTTACATCTGAGGCTGTTAAAACCCTGCCTGGCTGTCCGCAGCCCCTGGGTTAGTACCTGCCCCACAGGAGGGTCGCTCAGAGTCTCGTAGTGTTCATGGCTGTGCCTCTGTCATGTGACCATCATGCCTGATGTTATCCCCCCCTCCAGCTTCCGGTCACGTTCAACACCACGCAGGCCATGGCTTTCGATGGCTGTTTCCACGACAACGAGATCGAGCTGACGCCTTTCCCGGAGATCCCCGTGAACCCGGAACAGCCCCCGGCGCGGAATTCCGCGGACGCCCAGCCTGTGGAGGGCCACCGGCTGCGCAGGAAGCGCTCCATCAAGAGCAACGTCAACTACATCATGAACAACAGCCACGTCATCGACTCCTACTCCCGCCTCCTCTTCCCTGCCGCCTACCTCCTGTTCAACATCATCTACTGGGGTTTGTACTCCTAGAGGGGCATTCTCCTTTCCCATATTCCTGGCAACCGGACTGCGAAACTGTCTGTCCGGTTGCAGAGGCCATAGCAACCGGGAATCCAGGTTGGAATTAAAAGCGTAAGGTGGGATCTCATCGCAAAACTGTGTGGAATATACACAGAAGAACCATCAAGCTCCTAATGATTAATCAGCCTGAATAAATAACATCTGTCGGATTAAATAACATTTATTGGTACAGTCGTTCTGTAAAAATAGTCAGTTACAAGCAAAACTCTGAATGTCGACTACTGCAGTGCAACATGCTAGTTGACAAAATGTAGAAGATACCTGTACAGGTTCCAGTAGAATAAATAAGGTTTCAATAATCCTTCAAAGGACAACAAACACAAAATAGAAAACAAAACCCATAAACAATATTAAATTCAAGTACAGTACAAGGTGTGCAAATAAGTTTACTTTTATAAATCTTGGGCCCAAGCTTGGAAATTCATACTTTCCAATGAGTCGGAGGACATTCATGGCCCCTGTGTGCTGGGCACGTCCACCTGTGTCACAGACCAGGGGATATTCAAGCACAGCAGCCTGCCATTCACTATCCAGAAGTCACTTGTTTTCATTGTCGGCTATGCTTTCTCTATGAAAACCATGGAGTAAATTCAGGAAACCTACAAATCTTGGCCATCTATTTGTTGACATGTTGTGTGTGACACTGAACTTGTTGAGTATGACCCAAGATGTCAACAGGGCTGACCTGGGCCTGTGACAGCATTACAATCCCCAAGGAGCCTAGAATGTGCCCACAGCAGGGGAAGTTGATCCTCATGTTCCAAGAAGCAAAGGGACGATGTTTTCCTGAATAGGCAGAACTCAACAAATTGACAATTTGAATCCAGAATTTCTGGAATAACAGCGGCCGGGCTCCTTACTCCACATCGGGCTTCTCGGCCTGTGCCTTTCTCTCGGAAACACACAACAACGTTGTGGCTGAAAGGCTGCCCTGGTGGTTCACACGCTTCATTTTAGTTCTCTAAAAGTGAAACTGGGTTTATAAAAAAGCCTAGTGTGTCGAGATTGATAAAAAAGCAGAGTGTGGTTTCACTAGTTTCTGGAGAACGTTGACGTCAGCACAAAGCATATTCAGCACCTATCTTTGCATTTATCTGTATCTATACATATATATTAATACACTGGCACTGTGGTAACCTGGTGTTAGGCGGCAAAAGGTTTTACAATGCAGGACTCTTCCAGTCATGATCAGTCATGAGAATCTGGTGCCTCCTTGTGTGTAACAAACCTTCACCAGGCCAGATCAAAATCATCGTCCCTTCTTCGTCCTGAGCCTGTTATTGGAAATGTCATTGAGCACCACATCCAGGCTGGGCTCACTCAGTGTCCCAACATTCACGTCCTCATATGGATTACCTGCAGAGAGCGCACGAGAGGATTTTTTTTTTACACCATTTCAGCAGGAATGATGTGGATTAACAGTTTAAAGGCGACCTTGGTTTTGGAGTTTGTGCAAGAAACCTTTTTTTTCATCCACCTACACAGAAGCTCTCATCTTAGACACTCTAAATGGCTCATGTCCATGGTCAAAGACAAATTTGATGCACATCATATTTCAACTGTCTGAAAGCCAATATTTCAAATGTACCCCTATGAACAATTTACAACAGTGACAAAACAGTAGCAGCATGCTTCATGGGTAATGTAAGCTGTAATAAAATCTGTGAAATGCATGTTTTTTGCATGTATCACCCCTTTGCGCTTCTTACAGTACAAGTTCAGTATGTTGCACTAAAACCATGGGGATCAAATGCATATTTATGCTTTTTAAAGAATACAACAGTTACTTGTATGTCAAAAAGACCTTAAACGTATTTTCATTTTTTTTTAACTAAACATGCCTACAGGGTTTTATTTCTGTGAAGTATCTATAACTTACAGCAGACACTGATTTCAATGTTATGGAACTTGCAATTTTGCATGAAGGTATCTTCAAATGCATAGTTGGTATTAGCTGTGGCTAGGTCAAGGGTTAGGATATTTAAATGCAGAGGTTCTGGGACTGATGGTAGTGACACCTGAGCCAAACAGAGCCTGGCAGTGGTGCCACCACCTTTACAACGATCACTGCGAGAACGCATGGCATGCTTACTGTGCCCGCTGACTTGGTCGCTGCTCTCGCTGACCAGGTAGGTGCTGGAGTTGCTCGAAATGTTGTTGGAGTTGGAAGAGTTGAAGGACCCCTCTGCTACTCCTGCGCGCTTCTTCGTCTTCTGGGTCTGTGTCCGGCTCCATTCTAGACATCAGGAGAGCAACGTGCTCAGATGAAATCTGAGACCTGACAATCTGGCGACACATCTTTTGGCATCTCTCTGTCTAGCCCTCCGTTAACCTATGCATCCATCTGCCAGGCCAATTATCCATTCATCAGCCTCTCTGTCCTTTGATTCATGCACCTCTCCCTCTTGTCTCTCTGTCTATATACACAGTTTTTCATTTTAGGTCAAAGGTCTGCTTGGTTTCTTCTCACAGCGTACTCTGAGACATTCGTAAGTAAATCAACAGGTGCTACTAGACTTGAGACACCCTTAAAAATCATCTCAAGACGTTATCTGTCCAAATGCTATTTTTGAACTGAGTAGCTAATGTTCTAACTGACTCATCATTTATTTTTAAAACAAAAAATATTGTAACAGTATTTTAGAGGAGATGGGCATCTATATATTATACATTCCTGATCAGTATACCATGTTTTCTTCTGCTATTGCACCAGACAGAATGAGTCCCTCTGGCCAGTATTCCTGAACACTGCTGGTAACTGATGAAACAGGTGCTGTTCTCACCTGAGTTTTCAATCTGACGGAGTTCTCCACAGCACAGGTACATTCTCCATTGCTTCCGAACATTTTCCTTAATGGCACAGTGAAAAATGAAGATGAAGAATCCTGCAGGAGAAACAAAAGTTGCAAAAAAAAAAAGGTCACACATAATTTATCATGTGAGGCATGTCAAGGTGTTCCTAAAAAGACACCCCTGCCAGTTGTCATTTTTTCACAGCACGAAAGTTGGGAAATGTGACAAAATCTTGCATGGAAATGTCCATGTACAGTAAAACAAATTGTATGTCACATATCATACTCATGGTATAAATCAAGCGTGCTCATTATTATAATTCATGAAGCCATTTCTGCTGAAATTGTACTTGAGGGCAGTTTTAGATCATTGACAGTTGTACACCTGCAGAGACATCAGAGATGAAAGAATCTAGTTGGATTTTTTTGTTGCTGTGAACAAAATGATGTGTGGAAGATGGAGCTTTAAGCAGCTGTTTGGCAGGAGGTCAAACCCTAATCTCACCCACTCCTGCCTACCTTGGCTTGACTTTCAGGATGCTAGTTTACCCAGCTGACTCAGGTTCTTATCGTTCTCTTCACACCATGCTTACCCTTGCAGCACCTCCCTGGCTCATCCTTCATTAAAAACAAGGGAGTCCCAACAGCTAAAGACATCTGGTTATTCTCCTCAGCCAGGTGGCTTATCTTGATAAAGCCCACTATGCAATGGCTCAAGACCCTTGGGTCTCTTTCCTACTCTGCACGCAGGCGGACAGCAAGTTACCTTGCAGGGAGTTGAAGATGGCGAACAGGTACATGAAGGCCAGGTTGACGGGGCCCCAGGCGAAGAAGGCGAAGCCCCAGGTGAGGCCCAGCAGGAAGGTGAGGCCGGCGGCGCTGCGCAGGTCTTGCAGGGCGCTGCGGTGCTGGGAGTTGTGAGGGTTCTTCCTCTTGATCCGGCACAGCTGCACCATCACGGCGATGAACATGCACAGGTTCAGCAGGAAGACCAGGCCAAAGTACGCCACCACCGCCACGTAGAAGACGGTGTCGTTCAGTATCCAGCAGCTGCAGGGCAGAGGAGGATTAAAATGGACACAGAGATGCAAAATATGAAAACATTTTAAATATCAGAATCACACAAGCTCCTAGAGCTGCAATGTTCTTACAAAAAGGAATTTCTACATTGCAAACTCACAAATCATCCGTTGATCCATCGGGGAATCTTCCATAGGACATAAGACCATAGTTGTCTTTGTTGACGGCTATAACAATGATGACTATAATCAGTGGGACACCTGAAAATATTCCCAGAAAGAAAAGGAGAAAAGGTCTTATCATGGGACTGAAGAACAACAACTACAGAGTGCTTCATAATTCAGAAAAAAAGTAAAACATGAAATGTACTGTAAGTAGTTAGTACGTTGGGACTAGCATTTTCTCTCTTTTCTTCAAAATAATGGACCCTCTATTTCCACCTTTCAACTTTAAAATCAGATTCCAGATAAACCGACAGGAAAAGGAAGGAGGTGATTCTTGGATTAAGAGGCTATTTGCAACAAAACAAGCAAGAAGGCTCGATGTAATAGCCTGTTCTCATTTGTAACCTTTAATATGTTTTTATTCAATATTGTTATGATGATGATGATGTCACACTCGTTGCATTACGTAGAAAGACCATCTTCTGCTCCACATTACCAGTTCAGTACAGAATGTTAGACTTTTTATTGCCTCTAGAGGCCCTTATGTCCCTTATGGCCCTTCAAGCAAACTGCATGGTTTATATGGTTTTCACTTGGAGTGCCTGAGCACATAATTGGACTGATTGCCTATCCTGTGGTTGCCCTGTTCTTTCACAGATGGCAGGTGAACCAGAAGAAGAAATTACAAGGCTTTGATGTCATCATTAATGTAAAGTGGAGTTTCTGTAAATAAGAGAGCAGCTGGGCCACAGGTATTCTCTATTCATTGTGCTTAACTCACCCCAGCCGATGAGGGAGAACTTGAGCATATAGCGGCGCACGTAGATGTTGAAGACCTTCACCAGGGCCAGGTACATGTGGAAGGCCTCTAGGGCCATCCAGGTGAAGGAGACAAGCAGGAAGTAGTGCAGGAAGAAAGCAACCGAGATACAGAGCCCAACAGCATTGCGGTACAGCGCCAACCACGCATCCAGCAGGAACACCAGGTTGAGCAGCATCAGGGCTGTGCATAGCTGGATCAGAATTTTCGATGGGATGTCCTTACGCACTTTCCTGGAGGGAATGAGGAAAGGGGTGAAATAAAAAAAATTCCTGCTATACCAAGATCAACTAAGATAGAGTCTTTCTGTTTTTATGCCAACTGCACCAAGAAAACAAACACAGAACAGAGTGAAAATACTCCTGCCTGGTATTGTGGTCTTGCAGACCCTGGAACACACATTACTGATTATTACACTGAACAAGTTTCTTCTAAGGCTCAGAGGATTTTTTTGTTTGTCCCTGCTGAATTAAAATCAACTCTATGATTATTAAAATATTGTAATCATCCAATTATGCCCACAGTAAATCAGTGCACAATCACAACAAGCGCTGAGCCTACAAAGGGCTTACTCAAAGGCGATGTAGGTCAACAGAGTGATGGACAGGAAGATGGCCGAGATCCCACAGCCAATGTACGTGATGAAGGTGAGAATCGTGGCCTGCACTGGGTCGCTGATACCTGTTCTGGACAAATCCTATGAGTCAGAGAGGAAAAGGCAGAGAAGGATTATTGTGTATTCCTACAGTCCTGTTTATTTCACAGTTCAGACCCTTTCCACCACTGAGACACTGTAAAACCTTGGTTATATGTCTATCCATTATCATGAAGCCACATATTCCATTTCTCCTTGAAGCTAGCGAAGAGCAGAAGAGGAGCAACAGCTGTCATTAGAATAGCAGCTCCTTACAGCCTTTAAAAAAGGATGTGGTTCTGAGGTTTGGACCCACAGACCAGATTATCTATTATTTAGCATGTATTATAGACCAGCTATATTACTGAGGGGAGAGGGAGCGAGAATGAGACTAACCAGCAGAACTCCAAAGCTTGTGAGATGGTTGCAGCTACAGACAGTTTCCTCTGCTGTGAAATTGGCTACACTGCAGCCTGCGTTACTCCAGCCTCCACTTCTATCTTTGAAACAGAAAGCGAGACAGTGTCATTAAGCAGAACAGTCGTGCCGGCTGCAAACCAGCGTCTGGTCTCCCGAGCAACATGATCATCAAGTTAGGAATGTCTTTTTTATAACTCTACCTGCTGATGGCGTATACAAATAAGAGACTCACTATTTTGGTTGAAATCCCAGTACACGCAGCGGGGAACGTATCCACTCTAGGAAGAGAGACATAGTACAACATGTTAAAGCATACCCAGTCTGAAGCGTGTTGATACTAAGAGTTCTCCCTAAGACCAAACCGGGAATTACCATGACGGGTTCCAGGTTCCGCAGTCTGAAGACAACACTGTCCTTCAAATTAGACAGCGACAGGTTAGCAACGCTTGTTCCAAGGATATAGCTGTTCAGCTTGCTGCTCACCAAGGAGTTATCCTTCAAAGAAACAGAAAGAGTAAGTCTGTGAGCTCAGAAGATGTCCTTGCTGGATGAAAAGAGAGGCAGAAGATACAACAACAGTGATCATGCACGGCCTAAAATATGGAGGACAGTTTTGGAACTCTTGTAGTCCAACAACCATACAGGAAGAGGAATGCAGTTGCTAACGTGCTGTTTGCTTTCAATTTGCAGACTTCACTTTGTTGCTTATTTCAGTGTGTTTTCCAGTATTCAATTTCTTCCCACTTCATGCACAGACCGACCACCACTGTTCAATGCTTCTTTGTTGTGATTTTGAAAACAAATTCCTTTGACTGATACTATAGTAAAGAAAATCCAAAAACTTCAGCTGGATTAAAGAACAAAGTTCTGAGGTTCTCACCTACAGTACAAGTAGCAAAGCCGAGGAGAATGCATTATTGGTCAACAAATATTATGTGGGGGCTGTTTTGGGCAATATATTAAGTACTATTTTGTCCCAAGCCCTTTTTCTACTGTTCTCTGATGTATCTCAGTCAACATTATCAAAGATCAACAAGCGAGTTTTCTTAGCAGGGATTATTGCAGCATAAAGGATGTTTCTCGGGAGTTGGACAGAGCCCTCTATTTCCTTTTCTTGTGTGTGCTTGGGATATATACAGTACATGCTATTTTATTACCAGAAAGGTCCACAGTCCAATTGAATTCAGCTTGCTATTGATAAAGTAGCTCGGATGTAAGTTTCTGCCCTGCTTTCCATTTAGTCCTTCCTGTTCATTTCAAATAAAAATCAAGAACACAAAAATAGAAGAAATACCACAAAGACAGTGCTCTTCTGGTAGAAGTTGAACTGGATTCTGGACACCAGACTCTGCTGCACGGGAGATAAATTATCCAGTAGCACAGCAGGAAGAGTGATGGTGGCAGCAGTGGAGCTGGGTGTTTGGCTCCTTACATCTCGAACCACTCTGGAAGGGGAGGACAAGCTCCTCACATCAACCTGCACCAGATAAAGCACAGGAGAACCTTAAGACAGATGAAAGGGAACAGTATGATTCCAGGTTTCACTTCACAATCATAATTGGCCACAAATAAGAGGGTGGTGGAATCTTTGTTGGTGACACTCATCCTACAGAGCCTGCTTCCCATTTCCTTTTGACTGTTACTTTTCTAACTCTTGGGGCTGAATCTCATTCTAGTTATGACTAATAAAACAGATGCCCATCCATGCACTGCAGGTGGGTTCACACACTTGCATGACAAAATCAGATTACCAATCTTGTCTTGCAAGTGTTCTGAATGATTGAACAGTGGGTGGGCATCTTGAAAGGCTGCAAGTTTTCCTTTTTATAAATTATTGGTTATTTCTAGTTTAGTAGTAAATATACATGAAATCAAAACAAATACGACCTGAGGGCAAATATTGCTGATGAAGCAGAACCAAGAACTGGACCTACTGAGGATAAGAAGGTTGGTCCAAAGATGTGAAGGAAGTGAGTGAAGGAGACTCTAGAGTAGATGTCAACCTCAGGAGCAGTGTATCACCTTCAGCAAATGAGCCCCATGGTCACCTCAGTTTCACTTTCCTTCAGCTTCCCTTCATGTCTCATAGTCCCTGTTTCACTATGTAGTGAAATCGAGTGACTGCTGTTAACAATACCCAAGCTCAACTCATAGTGCCTGTAATTTAACTCCCTGACTCAACGCTCTCTCCCAGCTTCTGGCTTATCACCAAATCCTCATCCCTTGGGCACTGGCTCATAACAAAGGTAACGAACACGACTACCTTTATTCTGCTCAAGTAGGGAGCTGCGTCAGCAATGCATAGGCTGCAAAGGAACAGGTACGGGTTTATTTTGTGCTGAAAAGAAAAGAGACACAATGTTTCGGCTGTGGATCCTTCATTAGGTGTCTCCTCAGATGACACCTGACACCTGAAGAATTCTCCACAGCCAAAGCATTGCGTCTCTTTTGTTTTCAGCATGATATAAACCCGTACCTGTTACTGCAATTCTGCTGCTAGCAGTAACTGGGTAATTTGCTGTAAAGGATGTCCAGTTTCCAGATTTCTACACACATGCAGACTAGACTACACATGCTGTTTATCTGATGAAACTTACCTATGACAGACAACAAATAGGCACTCGTGTTCTGGTCTCTTGAGTCACAGAGTGATGCGTCAATGAACGTTCACATTATATACACAGCTGCTGCTGCTGCTCCATACCTGCAGGTTAGAGGGGTCAGCGATGGAGAAGGATGTTTCCTTGAAATTGGCCCCATCTATCTTCTTCACTGCCAGGGCCAGGGATTTAGAGGTAATGTTTTTGATGTCCGAGTCCAGCACCAGCTTGAGACCGACCGTGTCCACCACTCTAATAAGTCTAACAGAATGGCAAACACCAGAGTTTACAAGGGCATGCTTGCGACCAATTCCGACTTGAACAATATAACAAGGTAGATTTTATGTAGACATTTTATGATTAAGAACACGTTTGTATATTCAATTATAGGTTTTTGGAACCTTTGAATCTTGAAAGAAAATGTCCAGATTCATTAATGCAACATTCATCAAAAGGAGACATGGTTAGACTCCACCTGCAACCACGTTTTGCACAAAAGACACATTAAACATTTGAGATTGATTCCAATAAACAAACACAATATGCCCAGTTCAGCGTTTCTTGGCATCAGAGTATCTTCATGAGATTTTCCCTGCTCAACATTTGGGTAGAACCACTGCAGTTTACAGAGTAGCTACTCTGGGAAATTGTTTGGGTTTTTCTGAACCATATGTAACATGTGTAAGATGTAAGATGAGTCTGGAGTGGTGATGTCACACCACTTCAGTGTCGAAGTCTCCTCTACTGAGGAGGCTGGCCTTTTGGTCTAGTTAGCTTGTCTGCTGCTCATGTGGGCAGTGTTATTGTTGGCTGTAGGGAGGTGTCTGCTAGATTACAAGTCATGTTATGTTCATATCAATCTGACTGCACATGCAATAAACAGGTCAATGGACAATGAAACCTATGGTGTCCACAGTCGCCAGGGAAGGAGCTGAATAAGAAGCAGTTCATCACAGAGAATTTGTGTTTTTCCATTCATTTGAATATGACTGTGTCTTGTCGGTCAAACTTTGACATTTAATTGGCAGACAAGTCTCAGCCTGACCTTTATTCCTAACCTCGTGTTCCTACCCCTGCTGGTTAGGGAAAAGTTTCCAGGTTCCAAAGTTAAGGAGAAGTTTCCTAATTGGCTAGAGTTATGTTCAGATGCCTTACTGAAGAGACCATCCTCTCATCATAGGATTGACATATATATTAAATATACCGTATCAGCATGTGTGTAACGTATGTATTGTAACCTTTGCAGCCTTGCTCAGCCATTTCCTCTAACATGCCTGCAACACAAATACCTCTAGAAATGTCAGTAACCAGATAAGAAAGCTGATTACTTTTGGGAGGAAGAGGCCAGGGCTTTTTTTGAGGCGTTGAGAAGGTTGCTGACAACGCCCACCACGAGCTGTCCCACACCTAGGCTCACATTGGGGCCAGACACCAGGTTCTCCAGCTCAGACACCAGGCGCTCAACCTCCGACGAATTCAGCGAGGACAGGTCTGTGTTCGGATCCAAAAGAGGGCTGGGGCGTATAACTAGGGGAAAGTGAAAAAGAAAAAGTCAGTGGCTTAAACCACTGACACTGTAATATGGCAGGTACATTCAGGACGTTGATGAGATACTGCCAACAAACTAATGGATTTAAATTAAAATACAATGCTAAAACGACAAAGTGCTGGAATTCTGCTCTGGAAGTCTATTAAGCCTCTCACATTGTTTAAATGTAAGCCTTCAGGATTGGCAGATTCTTATTGATTTACTTGTAGCTCATTGATGAATTGGAAACAGAGCAGTGACCACTGGAGTCCTGAGTCTATGTTGACTAATGAAGGTTACCTGTTGTGATGTTTTTTGTGGAGGCCTCTGTGGTCATTTTGAAGGGTTCTGTGAAGTTAGTTACTGAACTGTTCACGGACGTGGTTGTTGAGGAGCTTGTGAATTTTGTTGTGTTGTTGGCTGGGGCAGGCGTTGTGTAGTTGTTCGTGCTGTTGTTCGGGAGGGTGGTTGTGTAGTTGGTTGGGAGAGGAGTTGTGATGTTGGTAAGGAAGGTGGTATCAGGCATCTGTGTGGGGTTGGTCTCATTATTCTGCCTTGCACAGGTTTCATTAAGAAGAACTGCCAAGCTTTCACTTGCACTGCTAAAGAAATACAAAAATCCCCATGTTAGAAACACAATACGCGGAGGACTAGTAGAACATGTGTAAGACAGATGACAGTCGAGGGCAAATCACTCACCAGGTCTCAGGCCTGTTTGGTCGGTACACACTGTAGTTTTTATTTTCAGGACAAACCTCAGAAAATCCAAGTGAGGAGGAAACCCAGCAAGAGCTGGAATTTAGCAGTCTCAAGGCACTTTGAGGTGACCAGTTACAAGGTGCTTTTAAAAACAAGAAGAAACCATCATCAAAAAGGATTCTAAACAACAGTCAAGGTCCCGCGGACTATCAGACAGATAATTCAGTTCCAGACTGACATGGAGCAAGCTGTTACCAGCTACAGATGGGCAGAAGTGAAGGTAAGGTAAGAGACTACAGAATTTGTGCATAATCAGATTGAAAGGTTATCTACTACATTTCAAATGTTAAACTACAATAAATAGATGCTATCAGCTATTGTTTGAAACAGCAATGAATATACTGCTCTTAATCCTCTTTAACTGGCAGACATACTGGATCAGAAAGTTTAGCTCCTTAGATAACAAACTTACCCAATCGAAACACATCTCTGTCATAGGTGAGGATATTCTTCATCAAAGCCTGAAATGTTTCACTAATAACACATATGTTCCGGGGTGCTGACATCTTCATAATGATGTTACAGCTTAACAAGCTGGGTGGAGGAAAATGGAAAAGATGTGTGTTTTAAGAACATAAGAGCGTTTTATTACAAGAGGCTGCTCAATCTGCCAGATCCCCTCACTTGTTTTCATTCCAAGTGAGTATCAGGCTGAAAAAAGCATTTTCTAATATCACAGCGTAATTCACTTTCATCAAGATTCAGGCCTAGAAAAGATCGATTTTGAAAATATAAAAAATCTGTTGCTCAGGTTTACAGAAACTTACTTTGTGCTTTTGTTCTGACAGCTCACATAGGAATCCTGAATAAAAAAAGGCAAAAATAGAGTGAGCAAGCAAAGGCTATATACAATTTCATGTATTAGGAATTTGTCTTTTCACAGACCCCAACTTGCTCTCCACAAGACACACAGACAGGGAGAGAAGCTGGGGGTCAGAGCGCAGGGTCAGCCATTTATACGGCACCCCTGGAGCAGTGGGGGTTAAGGGCCTTGCTCAGGGGCCCAACAGAGTAGAATTCCTCTACCAGCTGCAGGATATGAACCAGCAACCCTCCAGACACAGACACAGAGCCACCATACTAAAAACAGTATTTAACTACTTTTTGAAGATCTTTAAAGTATCAGAAGATGACAGCTGCAACCTTTTAAATTAATTTGCATAGACGTCCCTCCCCCTTTCACAACCTTCCCTTCACACAACATTGAGCACAACTGTTTGCTGCTCTGCTAGAGCCTGATACCTTCACTAAGTAGAGGACAGAAGTATCTTCCTCACTGCAGTGGTGCAACTTCTGCTATTTGTCTTCAGTGAATGGTAGTTATGAATAAACAGGACTGCTCATGGCTCCATTCATTGTTTGTAGCCGTAAATTAAAAAACTCAGACCCACAGGGAAGGAGGTATCAGCCCCTCTCCAGTTTGAATCAGATCACATGTCTGAGCTCCGTCAAGATGATGGAGTTTCTCTATTGAGAAATGCCCGTTTTCACCACGTTATGTCTTTTATTCACGAAATATCTCCGTAAAATCATTGCAGCATTGCATCTAAAGAGTTTTAACAGTTGTACACAAAATAAATCAAATCACGTTGCAGAACAAGGTAATTGGGCTTGTAGCCCTCTCAAGTCACTTCAATGCAGCCGATACACTGATTCCTCTAGATACCAGTGTAATGTTTACAGTAAAACGCTGCCCCTAGCAACTTTTGTAATAAAATACACTGGGAGGAGGAGTCCCTGCCATCGATCGTCTGTTTCATGAGGTGTCAGCATTACCTGAAGGACGGCTGCAATGCTGACTGCTGCACAAGCAGAGGGCGGCCTGCGAATCAAGAACACTGCCGTTAGCAAAGCGTTACAGCGAGGCTTGAAGACGCACTGAGATCCCAACACGAGGAGCTGCGAAGAAGGCGCAGCTGAAGAGGAAGAAACGGGAGTCCTGTTTACTCCACAGGCTCACAAGCAGCTGATCTGAGACACCTACAGCATGGGGGGGCTCTGGGGGAGGTTGGTCCCACCGCAGGCAGGGTTGGTGCGGAGCTGGTTCACCTGCGAAGAGGAAAGGATTGCAGTCAGCCTCTGTTCTTCTTTCCATTATGAAAAATCCCTTTCTAACAGGGAGAAAGATGGCATTAAGAGTAAGAGACCCGACCTTCCATCTCTGAACTTCATCTCACTGTCATATTTGTGCTAATGACCAAAATAATGAATTCGGCCTAAATAACCTTTACCATGGATACTGAATTCTTCATGTTTGGAGGGTAGCTCTGTCTGCAGGTTTTCATTCCACCTGCACTCTTCTTTATATACAGTAACTCATCTATTAGTGAGCTTGACCGGATCAGTTTAGCTTCTCTTGCCTATCGCATCATCCAGGTGGGGGCTACACATTGGTGGTGGTGGAGGGGATCCCCATTACCTGTAAAGAGCTTTAAGTGGAGTGTCCAGAAAAGGGCTATATAAGTGTAAAAATGAAAATTATTATTACCTGTCCCCGAATATATTCCAAGCTCTTGTTTTCAGCTTGTATTCTCACCAGGTAATAGGCAGCTGAAAAATACAGGGAGTCATCGAATGAGACTGACTGATTCAAGGCCCCGTGACCCTTCTTCTGCAGGTATAAGAGGTATCAGGTGTCTGTTCTGCTCGACTTGTTTGATATTGGAAAGACAAGGCTGTGACCTTGTTGCTTAACCCATTTCCAAGTCCCTTCCTTCAGAAATCCTGACTGCCGCATTGCTAGAGCACTTGACTTAATACAAGTTATCCTCCTTGGAAAGGCAGCAGTATCAATGCACACACCTCATTGAAATTAGTCCACTTCATTAACAAGGCATGTGAGAATGCTAAGGGGATCCAAGGGGATAAGGAGAACATTAAATATCATTAATTGAACAGACACACTCACTGAATAAGACACACAAATCATTTTATTCTAGCAGTAGTACAGCTGACACAACTGTATAAAAAAGGTGAAGGAAACACTTCTGGTCAATAAGACTCAGGGGTAAAGAGCAATAAATTAGGCAGCTCTTACTGTGTTTGCAGGAATAAACACAAAGAAAGCTCGGAGGACTACCGACCTGTATCATTGCAGAAGCCAGATAAATCACACTGATCTGCCGCCTGGCTTGCACTTTCTAAGAGACAAAAATAAACAGTTATTAGGGTTTATTCCAAGCTGAAAAGAGAAGAAAGAAAACACAACGTTTCGGCCCTGGAGCCTTCTTCAGGTGTTGAAGAAATGTTGTGTTTTCGTTCTTATCTTTTCAGCAGGGAATAAACCTATTACTTGTTCCTTTGCAGCCTATGCATGCTGACGCAGCTGCCCACCTGAAAAAATAAATAGTTACTATTTATTATTTATTATCTGTTATTGCATTCAGTTTGATTCTTTAGATCAATGTGTCAGCATCACAATTTTGATTGAGGTGATTTTGAAGTAAAATACAGTATATTCTCAAAGGAAAATATTCTGCCAAAATCTAACCACAAATGCACTATTTTAGCAATAGATGTTTTTTTAATATCTTATCTCTCTACATACCAGAAGTGGTGTTGAAGCTGGTGCAGTAGTCTACCCTGTTCTCGCTGATGTTCAGCGGAACCCACACCACTCCAGCAGATGGCCTGCGAAGAGAAATTGGACAGGAGGGAAATAAACATCTCATCTCGTCCAAGATAGATGGAGTAGCAGACATCGCTATAATGAACTGGTACTCACTATGGAAGAATGAATGAATATTGAGTTCAATAGACAATATTAATTAAGTCAAATGACTTAAACAATTAACATTGTTTCAAAGAAAGGTTACCAATATGTTTACAGTGACTGTAAACTGTGAAAAAGCAGTATAATTGATATTAATTCAATTAATTAGCAATTTTCTTCTTGTCCTGTGACTATTGTTAATTACATGAGGTAACCAAATCACATACAGACACTGAATCTGCCTGCTTTTAAGTAGAAACCATTCAAAAGCATGGCCTTACCAGGGCACATGGATGCTGCTGTTTTCAGCACAGACGTTAGCTGAAATAGTGGGCGTGGAGAGTAGGGAGACGCTATACCGCATGCTGTCTTCGGCACACAAACACTTGCCTTCAAAGTATGAGATGAGCAAAGACATGAAGAAAGGGTTTTAAGAGACAAAAAATATTCAGCATGGCCTTTCTGCAGTTTTTGTATTTTGCTTGTTGTTCCACCAGCTCTGAGCGAAGGTGTCTCTGTAGGGAGACTCTGTCACGTATGAGAGATGCTGCACACAGACGTACCCACTCTTTCCACAGCACCGTACAGGGTGGGCTGCAGGAGACTGGGTGCTGTGGTGTTCAGCAGCAGCGATCTGAGGAAACACTGGTCGGCGGCCATCTTGAGCTCCAGTACTGCAGTGCAGTTGTTCGTTCTGTCCAGGATGAAACAGGAGAGAAGTACTGTATTTCTTCATGATGTGTTTAACCCCTTTGCAGAGGCACAGTCTGAAGCCATAGAAAACTGTATATGCATGCATTAATGAAACTGAAGAACGAGCTTTAAACCAGAAATTAAATACTAACTCTGCACACAAGGGTAGGCCAAAAGTGGTTCATTTAGGAAATTAAATACAGATGGAGATCTAAGGACTGAAACATTCAAATTTATTAGCCTATATAATAAAATAATTTTTCCTTAAACTTCACAAAAGGATTGTTTAACTTCGCTACTAGCCCATAAAATAAAATCAAATGAACATTATTCTACTCCATTTATTAAAAATACATTTTCACTTGTTGTTTATCCTTCTAAGCATATATTGTAGTCAAAACCCATATTTCTGGCACAAATCTTTTAGTTTACTTTTTATTTGAAACAGAAAATATTGAACACTTGGATTTTCATGCTACATCACCTTTTAGATGAATAAAGCTTGAGGTTTTGGTATATTAATGTTACTGTATATTTCAGTGACTGACCTTATACTTTGTTGTTTGTTTTCACATCTGACTTGGATACTCTGAAAAGAACAAGAGTATAATTTAATAGTTTTATTGTGATTCAAATGAGATTTAAAGAAAAGTGACAGGAGGTCACTTAAACACCCATTATTAGAGGATCATCTGTTTACCTGAAGCAAACTAGATGTTGTCTCTGTCTTGGTGTCACATTGTCGTTCACCTCTAGAAAGAAAAAGAACAGTAAGGTCATAACCTTTGAGAAAGTAAGAATCCTGGCGAGTGTTAAGAAATATAATACTCTAGAAGTATCACACTGTGGTACAGATATCTTAAAGGATGAGCCTTCTTCACACCTGAAGAAGGCTCCACAGCCGAAACGTTGTGTTTTCTCTCTTCTCTTTTCAGCAGGGAATAAACCTATTACCTGTTCCTTTGCAGACTACGCATACTGACGCAGCTGCCCTGAACCACTATCTTAAAGGATGGTTACTTTGAGTTGACATGTACAATTGTTACTTCCAGGTTTGGTCTGAATGAATTTTCTCTACTTAATAAAAGAGTAACAGTAATGAAGCTTTATTATTCACGAATGTTTCGTGGCTTGAATGTATGGATGGGTGCTATCTTCAATCATCTTGGGGGTAGTGAGAGGGGAGATATATTTATGCAAAGGGTTGTTTCTTCTTTTAGTTTGTGACGTCTTTACGATAAGGGTTGAGGGAGTGAGAAACAAGCTATCCAGGCATACTGGTCAAGCCAATGAGATCTTTGGATCAATAACCTACTATCAAATATCCTAGATAGGCTGAATAGCCCCCTCTTATTGGTAACTGTTCTTCTTACTTTATGGCACTCACAGTGCTATCAATGTAATTCGGAAATATATTAATTGATAAATAACATAACCTCATCATCACCAGTTGCTTCCAGATAGATGATCAAGTACGTAGTATTAGTTCTTCATTATTGTACCGTACCTCAGAAAGAAGGAACTTATCTTGTTTGTTGTGCTGTTCGTGGGCACACATGCAAAGATGTTGAATTTTTCTGTGAGCTGTGAGTCAAGTATAGATAAGGAGTTAGATGCAATGAAACGTCTCCTTCGCTCAAATTCTTTATCAGAAGGCTGTTCTGATTAAGCCAGACAGTGTAAAAATAAAACAACTGTTTAAACACCAAAAGTAAATGTTTGCTTCTTTGTACATTTTAACCAATAAGATTGCATGTGCTGTTTTCTATGACGTTATAAAAGAGGATTGGATGAAAGTCTTTAGCCTCCAGGACAAAATCATTGTTCTCTTTGCCTTTTTTCAGAACAATTGCCTGTCAATGTGGATACGAGTCTCTATCCTGTCTTTTATCTGATCCTTCCTCTTACATCACATATCTAACTCTGTTACAGTATTTTCATATGCAACCTCTTTTTGTCAAGAAAATATACAAGAAACTGAGTTACAAAAAAGAAAGAGATTCGTACTATAGTTCTTAGTTCTTAGTTCTTACAATAACCTGTAATTTAAATGTCTGTGCAGGTTCTTTTAAAGGTGTGGCCAGCACTTCCCTGATTGTTCATCTATAGTGTCTTGGTTTGTTTTTGGTTGGGGATCAGGACCTCCGACACTTACCCAAGCTGTAATTTGAGATTCACCAGCGTTGCCATTAGAAGAGTTAAAAAATATGTTCATTCCGTAGTATGCAGCTGTCAAAAACAACAAACATGCTAGTATTAATCCTACAGAACTGAGCATTGTAATTTACTATGATGAAGCTGCTTTTTATGACGTATCCTAAAATCCTCCTTTTTCCAGACAGTGGCAGCAGTGCATCCAATCGTGTTCTATTGACGATGTAAGTTCTCTCAGAACTTGTCAAATCATAAACATTTCGTAAGACACCCTTGAAACTGGGAAAGCAGGGTTGCACTTACTTGTTTTGGTACAGAACTCAGAGAAGTTGCACAGGCACAGAGTTGGGAGTACTAAAACATAGAAAAAAGAGAAAAGTAAAGCTGCAGTGTAGTATTTCCACACCACACACCAACAACTGGAGATATCTAGGCTACTCTGAATGTAATAAACAGCAGCTTGCCTGTCTCAGAGTAAGGGAGAGTGATATAGGTAACTATGGACGCATCCTCAGCTGAAACCAGAGAAAAGTGCCAGGATCAGTGACCTCAGTACTATACACCCCAGTATATCAACACATTACACCCTAGTGTCTGCAGCCCAGTATATCAGCACCATTCATCCCAGTGTATCAACACATTACACCCTAGTGTCTGCAGCCCAGTATATCAGCACCATACACCCTAGTGTATCAATACATTACACCCCAGTGTCTGCAGCCCGGTATATCAGCACAATACACCCCAGTGTCTACACTCCACTATATCAGCACCATACACCCCAGTATATCAGCACCATACACCCCAGTGTACACACACCAGTACTGTATATCAGTACCATACCCCAGTGTATCAGCCAGTATCTACACCCCAATATTAGTACAATACACCAAAGTGACACACCCCAGTATGCTGTATCAGCACCATACACCCCAGTGTCAACACCCCAGTTACCTCTATTATACACACCCCAGGAAAGATCACAAACACGTGGGGACAAAATTAATTTGTTGTTAATTTGTAACGCTATCCAAAAGACAATATCAAAAGAATTAACTATGGTTTTAAAAAAGTCAATGTTCTCTTGTAAATATAAACCAAAAAGACACAAAGAATGGTTTCCCCTTGAGTTTTTTCCAAGCCTGGGCTGTAGGTTTGTGCGTACCTGTTGTAGCAGTGACTGTAGGAGTGACTGGCGTGGAGACATTCAGAAACCCAGCGGTGGAGTTATGCACTAACAACGGAGGAGAAGAACAACAGATTAAAATGCACTGAAACATTTTACAGATGCAAACTGCGATTCTGATCTCACCTTTTACTATAAAAATCAAATTGCTTCTTATTTATTATTGAGGTCATTTTTAGATCTTGTTAAAAAGGAAAATTACAGTTACACAAGTTAATCGATAATGTTCTTTTTTTACCATGGGGTCTTTTTTGTTTGTTTGTATGAAACACAAGTAAGGCACCCTTCTTTGGCAAACTGTAGTCCTCACCTGTGATGTTCTGCCCATTGCCAACTGTGGACACATTTGTTGCAACTGTAACAGCACTGGACTCTTCAATGAAGAACACAGATCAAAAGATCATGAGCCATTTCTAATATTGACATCTGATTAGTAGTTTTGACAGGTAGGTTTTTATCGTGTTCCCTGTCATGTATACATCTTGTCATTTACACTGAGTATGGGAAAGTAAATCAGACAGTGATTCATACACTTTACATATAGCAACATCCAATAGTGCCAATAGTGGCAGAAAGAAGGAAGTTTTTCAATATCTAAAATAATTTAGCTATTTTACTCAACATGTGCATACTTCAAATGAATTTGATTATACAATTGACACATTTCTATGTGTATCACTTTCATCACTCAGGGACACTTGCTAATAACGAATGTGAAACATCTGAATGCAGTGATCAGTGGAAAAGTGCACAGTGCACTGAATCAGCCTGATTTGATTTCACTGGGCAATCTGACATGGTCACTGAAATCAATGAGCACATAATGAGCTCCTCCTCCGCCTTCTTCTTCGCACACCTGTGCTATTTACCTGTTGTGTTAGAAGGCATGGCTGAAGCAGACAGATTTTCAGCAGTTTCAGTGTTTGAAATGGTGGAGTTAGATACTGAAACGAGAGAAACAGCTCTGTTCCATTTTTCAGCAATAATGTCCGTCGTTATCTTCTGTGTTTCTCTTGCGAGGTTCACTCATTTGACATTAACACATCCATTAGGGGAGACTTGAGTAAGACTGTTGCAGCATAAGAAACAGAGCAAAATTGGACAGGAAGTGGGATGCTTACCGTTTTGTGGAAAGGCTGTAGTTGATGATAAGCTTGAATAATTAGATGCTGTGAAGGAAGCACACATCAGCATGTGAGGGCACAAGCATACGTGGATTGTCATTCATTTATTGTTTAATTTACCAGTCTCAGATGTGTTAGGCACAGAAGGCAGATGACAGCTGTGACTGGACTGGGCATCAGAGGCACAGAGGTGACAAACAGACAGCGTTTCAGTGCCACCTTTCCCCGTTGCCTCAGACTGCAGTCGTTAGGTTTTATCACGATTGCACTCGACAAAACAGAGAAAGCTTCTCTCTGTTTTAAAAGACAGTTGTCTCTTTGTCGGAAAAGAGAAAAACAAACCCTACCAGTTGCATTGATTGGAGTGACTGAGGTAGATGCATCAGGAACGGCAGTAGCATTCAACACTGTGAAGAAAGATCTGATAAGAATGGCACAGACAAGCGGACTAAGGTTCTGGAGTCAGAGACCATGTGCACATGTTTCCTTTCACATGGAGAACTTGAGCTTGCATAGCAAACCCTGCAGAAGGCTGATGGTACTGTACTCATGGCATGTGAGATCAGAAGATATTACTCTGCACAGCTACTGTGCTTCTTCTGTACTTCCTATTACATGTTGTCATATAGACTGTACTGCATGCTTGCTTATAAATTCCCAGATAGAAATTTTTTATTCTAATGCGTTGCAGTGACTGTCTGCAATAGGATTTGACAGAAAACGGTAAATCCTACCTGTTGTCTCGCTGGCAGTGGTCGTGATGGACGTACTATGGGCAGCAGCAGTGGACACTGCAATCAAATGATCAGGATGGAGTTAACAAGCCATTTGGAAGAGGTGGCCATCTGCACTCATTTCCTTTTGCATGGAGAGCTGGAGTTTGCACAGCAAACCCCAGAGAGAACTGATGGTCCTGCTTGCACTGTATGAGAGATCAAGCGACATTGCTCTGTACACAGACCGGTAAGTACTGTGCTCATTACTTTTACTTTTACCATAATATATGCAGTTCTTATATATTCTGGGGTAGCAGTGCTTACCAGCTGGGGTGGTAGGCGATACTGCTGGACTGGCTGTAGTGTTAGACACTGTGCTGGTTGTGTTAGAGGCAGGAGTCACAGCATCAGACACTAAAAAGAAAGACCATCTGATCAGAGTGAAGTAAACAAGTGGAGTGCAGTCTAAACGTATTTCCATCTAAACATGTTTCCTTCTGCACTGAGTGCTTGAGAAGTCTGCACAGAAACCTGCTGTATGAGGAATCAGAGGACATTGCACAGGACCTAGACAAACAGGTAACTACAGTGTTATGTCTTTCCTTTCATGTGCTGGTGCCTGGTGCTTGGTTAGATACTCAAAGATCTCAATGCTTACTGTTTTGTGTAGCAGGTGATTCTGGAGAAATAGCAGTAGTACTGGATGCTCTGGTGGATGTGGTAGAATTAAACACTGAAACAAAAATTCATCTGGTCAGAATGGCATAAACAAATGGCTGCAAACAGTGGCCAACTGCAAACATTTCCTTTGGCACAAAAAGCTGGATATTAATTTCTAAGAGCAATATTTCTCAGCACGGAGAGAAACTGTTTCTCTGGCCGGGTACTGCAATTGAACTGGCAGTCTTGTAGCCTGGCCCGAAGGGAACTGTACTGGAGAAAAGAAAGGGTTTGATGCCCTATAGGTTGCTTATCTGACCTGTTTAAATAGAGATCACAAAACTTCTGTCCAGGCCAATACAGTTCTGACATTATTCTCCCAAACACCTCTGTATATGGTGATCTCGTGATTCAACACATCTCACCCCCCTCCAGAAGGACAGAGGCTACATATACCAGTTCTGAAGCAATCAAGCAATATGCTCCTGAGGTCATTAACAAATATAAATAAAATATTAATAATACATGATGTTTACCCTTAAGCATTTCAAATGAGTAAGAAGAAGCCGGTCTACACTGGTCTGAACAGAGATGTCAGACTCATTTCCTGCATGGCCTAGTGTCTTCGGGTTGGAACAAAAACCAGAAGTTACTAGGCCCTCAGAGAACTGACCCTGATACCCCTGCTCTAGAACTACAAATCCCAGAAGGCCCCTCCCCCTTATATCCACACCCACCCCCCACTGTGAGAGTGTGGCTGCTGAAATCAGAAGTGCCTGGACATACAAACAGACTAAATTAAATACAAGAAGATGTGTGTATAACTTAAGGGTAAGTGTTGCTGTTTGCTACTACTTATTTTTTGTCAGCTGTGTTGAGTTAAAATGGAGTAAATGGAGAATAATAATCTTTTTAATTTGCATCACAATTTGTAGGAAAAGTCCCATTCAATTCCTGCGCCTGTGTTTTTCTAGCAAGTAGCTACCTATGCGTATACAGTACATATAATAAATTGTTACTAGCATTGGAATTGTATTTGCAGTAATTAACATGCATTAGGGTACATACAATAGTCTCTTATTTTAAGAGGTGGAGAATACATTTCAATAGTTTGTTGAGGTTCAAATGTCAGCGGATGTCTACTTCCTTTGCTCGTTACTTCAGTTTGCAATCATTAGGACTTATTAGAATTCCTGGGGAAAAACAGCTCCCAAGAACAAAGTGTCCTGGAGTGTTTAATGAAAATGTGGCTTAAACCCGCTTGGCTGAGGGAATGACCTCCTGTCCAGGGGACGAGGAGGCAGGGACCCCCTGCAGAGTGAGAGGCGACCCAGGGGCAGGTGCAGAGGGGGAGAGGGGGTGCAGGTAGGAGGAAATGACATCAGGAGTGATTGCTGATTACTGACAGCCGAGTCTGATTGAAGTTGGTTGTCGTCATCCCCCCTGGACCTTCGTTACAAACGTCACTGTGGAAAACATTCTAACAGACAGACGAACCTTATTTGTGTTCTAAGGCGTTGCCATTTTTTATTCTAATGCGTTGCAGTGACTGTCTGCAATGGGATTTGACAGAAAACGGTAAATCCTACCTGTTGTCTCGCTGGCAGTGGTCGTGATGGACGTACTATGGGCAGCAGCAGTGGACACTGCAATCAAATGATCAGAATGGAGTTAACAAGCCATTTGGAAGAGGTGACCATCTGCACTCATTTCCTTTTGCATGGAGAGCTGGAGTTTACACAGCAAACCCCAGAGAGAACTGATGGTCCTGCTTGCACTGTATGAGAGATCAAGCGACATTGCTCTGTACACAGACCGGTAAGTACTGTGCTCATTACTTTTTCTTTTACCATAATATATGCAGTTCTTATATATTCTGGGGTAGCAGTGCTTACCAGCTGGGGTGGAGAGGGGTTCTGCTGGATTGTCTGTAGTGTTAGACACTGTTCCGGCTGCATTAGTGGCAGTAGTGGTAGAATTGGACACTGAAAAGAAAGCCTGATCTGATCAGAATGAAGTACAGTAAACAAGATTAAAGTCAACTGTCACTGACAGTAAAATTAGTGACTTTCTGATTTCCTTTTATATTAAATGTTGCATGCATTTGATCAGCAGAGCCCCGTGTGTCATCTTGTCCATAGTTACGACGTGAATGGACTGTTAGCATGTGGGCATTATAACACTGCCTTCTCAGCCCTGTTTCGATAAACGTGCTTCTGGGATTTTGAGTTCTGTGGGTGTACGGCCTGGGCTTGCTTGTGTTGAACGTTTTAAGAGTGAAAACCTCTGAAGCCCATCATGCCCAGGGCACCTGTTCTACTTATGTTACTGTGCTTATAAAGGGAGCGAGAAGTGCAGTCGAAGTTGTGGGAGTAAGTTAAAACGTTAAATGGAAAATTATTAAGCATATTGACATCCCATGGATGTGCAGAGCCTGCCCTTCGGCATCTCTTTCCCTTACCTGCGGGAGCTGAAGGAGTAGCTGCATTGTATACGGTTGCACCTGACCCTGTAATGGAAGCACAGGTGAATCATCATCATGAGTGCCTGTGGATGCACTGATCGTTGGTGACGAACAGACTAACAGGAGAGGCTAAATCAAATCCCAGTTTGAAACAAGCTCTTAACACATGATAAAACCTAATAAGTGCAACCCAAACTTATTTGCTCAGAGTACAGACAGTTGCATGTCTCAAACGTTAACAGATAAAACCTTAAACTGTTATGCTCACCTGATACAGCCTGTGTTGTCGTACTGGGGGTGTTTGCAGAGGGGGCAGTGGAGGTAGACCCTGAAGCTGAAGCACAGACACACAGGAGAATGCAGTCAAGGCCTCTGTGGCATCAGCTCTGTGCATTTCTAAACCTCTGTCTCCTAAGCACACTTTCCCCTCGTGTCCTTTTAGAAGTTTCTCAGTGAAAACCCTTGTGAGTCCTGTGTGGTCCAGTAGTGCTCCTGTCCTTGCTTACCAGCAGCTACAGGTCTTGTGCTGGGTCCAGCTGGACAGGAGCGAGTCAATGAGACCGAAGCACACACACATGAGGATTGGCTTTTGGTCTCTTTGTCATCAACTCATTTAGATCTTTGGATTTCTCCATATCTTGAACAAACCTGTCCCGTGTACAATAGCCTCCCAGCTAAATTGTTTTTTACCTCTCTTGTTACAAGAGAACCTTTGGAGTCGGTTATTTTGTTTCATAAAACCTTGTTGTCGTGGTTAATTGTATTTCTACTTTCAATTTGCTCTGCATCGTATATTTCCTTTGAGTGTCTCCTGATTACCTGCTCCATGTGTTTTAGATACAGACTTTAACTACAGTATTCTGCAACTTGAGACAAAACTGAAAAACATGACTGTATGGGTTAGTCTCATTTCTCAGTATTTAATTGCCAAAGTCATTACAGTGTTTACCATTATACTACAGCTTCTGTGTCCGTTTTTTGCTGTGATTGTGAAATATAATGTTTTGACGATACTTTGTTTTCAATGTGAATATTGTAAAAATGGAAAAGGCAGGATTTTTTATTTTCAATCCCACACAGTGGCTAAAGGCCACAGCCTCAGAACAGCGAGTCGGTTTGTGCATGACAACTCCACATGTTCCCCTTATACCATCGGAGGCCATCCAGGAAACTGCTGAATCCCATCACCAGACACTTTCCAGTAAAAAGTTACAAGCAAAGGACAAGCTTCTGAATTGCACTCTGCAGCAACAAACAAAAGCAACACAAATCAAGACAGAAACTGGCACAGAGAACCAGAAAAGGGAAAAACTACGGTGGGCAACTTAAAACATGTGTAATGTTTTATGAGCTGCCCACTCTTGTACAAATGGTTCTGAAAAGCAAAAGTGTTATTATCTTCACTTCATGGCTGTATTTGAGACATGTATTCAGCGTGAGGTGACAGCATTCAAATATCCAGCACACAATATGTAAGAAACTGCATCTCCTAAAACATGCAATGTATTAAAATGCTGTGCAATAGGGACTCTTCTCTGATTCCCAGTCCCTCCTCTGTGATCAATGTGTCTTTTCCCACACTCTTTTTGTCTGCTCACCGATGGCTTTAGGAGCTGTATGGAGTATTGCTGGAACAGTAACGTTGAGCACTGAAGGGAAAACAAACGTCCGCCTTAGGATTCAGCAAATGGTAAAGAATCGAATCAGAATTAATTTAATCAGAGCGGATCAGCAGATCGTTTGGCCACAATTACCCAGAATAAAAGCAGGAATGACTGCAGAGAGAGTTGTGGCAGTAACAGGGGTTGTGTCTGTGCCTGAAACTAAAGACCAAGTGCAGGAGAGGACACAGACCTTGTTAGGAATAAGCTCTCTTGGTTTCTGAAATTTCACAGAGTTTTATGACATGTGGTGTATTTGTGTAGGAAGAAGCTCCGTCACTTTATAAAACCTATTAAGAGCACCACGGACATGTTTATTTGCTTAGGGTACAGGCCGTGGCATATTTCAAACCCTTGTGAGTCCTGTGTGGTCCGGAGGTGCTCCTGCAGTAGCAGAGCGAATCACTGAAACTGAAGCACCGAAACAATCATGAGAATCACGTCTGGGCACTTTTTAAAATAGCAACAAGAAAAAGAATGTGTTCTCTGTGAATAAATTTTTCCTATGTAAATAAACTGCTTTTACAGTCAGACACAGCCTCCTTGTTCTCTTACATTTCCTTTTTTATCTAATTTTCCGTAAATTTTTTATCTAATTTTCCATACATTTACCTGTTTTATGCATTAACTATAGCACTCTTGGTACGGGAAGCCAGTGGAGCAGGTGAGAGTAAAATCCATTAGTGGCTCCCTGTGTGGAGGTCCTGTCAGCCTTTCCTGCTCTTATCTGTGGGTTTGCTTCATTGCACGCAGTGCCACACTCTGTGTCGTCCGGCTTATGAAGTAACAGAGCAGACACCAGAGAGTGCTATTTTCCCACTACGCACGGTCAGGTACTGCGATACAATACTCTAATAGAAAAGCCATAGGATACCATTCTGACTTAAACAGCACAGAGTGCTTTACAAGATACCATGTGTTTAATGTAATTGCATACTGTATAAGGTAATAAAAGACTGTTAAAAGACTTATTTCAGTTGTCCTGCCACTAGGGGTGAGTTCAGGCCTCTAATACCTGTAAATAGGTAAATTTGGTCATTCTTAGTTAATTGGATATGGATAGGAATTATACATTCTTATGCAGGTATGATGAAGTCTTTTTAGTATAAAAATGTGATTCAGGGGAGTTTGTGTTTCTTTAGGGCTGCGTAGGAACAGCAAGGTTTTATTTCATGCTGCCAGTTGCTACAATATTGATTTTTGTCCCCGTGCTTCTTTGGCTCATTGTGGGTTTCAAAGTGCTCAGGCCCTGTGAGCCATCTTCTTTCGCTTGTGGCTGCACTTGCTAATGGCTGTCAGTGAAAGTGTTTCTCTTCTCTGTGGTACAGGCCAGGTATCTAGTTTGGATAACCCGAAGAGCACAAGCCTGTCTGATGCTTCAAATGAAAAGAAAAGAAAAGTGTTCTGCCTGTTGATGACACTGACATTTGTCCGATTTGAAGAATCTGAGCAGCAGTAACTTAAGAATCCAACAAATGTAATACAAAACAAATACGTGTGAATAAAAGATCAGCATTTTGATACCTCTTATTTGTATGTGGATCTAGACTGGTTGAATTGAATTTTTCTGTCAAAGGTTTTCAGAAAGTACCAGACTTAATGAAAATAAATGATTTTCCCCTGATTTTCTTTTAACTGAGATTTCTGCTCAGTTTTTTCTGTCCTGTGAATCGTTTCTTCCCTCTTGGAAGGAGTTCCTCAGAGCTGGCCTGGGTGCTCCTGTGGGGGTTTTGATTCATTGCTTTCCACAAACACAACAAAACCTCATAAAAGTCCAATGTATCTATTAAAGCCAATGGTTAATACATAACAAATTCTATATCCTACTTAGCTTTCTTTATACATTGACTGAATTGGAATATGTACAAGAGCAATTGCTCACAAGCTTTAAAGGAAGCTGAACTGTTTTAAGGTTGAATCCAGTTAAATGCTGGAGATTGGTTTTTCAGTGGAAATGGCCCTTTAAACAAAATGGCACAATGATCCAAGCCTATGCTGACCGGAGATCATGTTTCACTTTTTTTACCAGTGTTCTGCTTCCAGTCTTATTTCTTTATATTAATCGAAATTGTCATTTTATTATGTGATCATATCTTGTTTCCTCAAGGTAAACCGGGTACTTTAGAAGTCACCCTGGATAAGACTGTCTGTTAAGCAAATTCATAATTTAGTTAATGGAGTTTCCAGTATTGATGGTCATCACTTGTGCTTCCCTGCAATGTGCCATAAAATTACTTCAGACTGGACTCAAGCTTAGGATGTATCAGAAAAGCACTGGACCTCGGCCTGGTTTTCCGCACACCGATGGGAATTCAATGCTTGGGAATGCCTCACGCAGTCCTTAAAAACCTGAGCAACAGGGGAGACAGAACAGAAGGCAGAGCTGCGAGCACACCCCCCCACACACACACCAGACACAATCCACACAAGGGACAGGTGAGATGCAGAGCTGTGAGCTGCAGGGGTCTTACCTTGGCGTCTAACACGTTTGTATCCTAAAAAGTTAGAAACGTAACACCGCTATGAAGCTGAGCATAAAGAATAGGTTAATCTTGGTTATAATCTATGCTTTATTTCTACCCCCAACCGAGTAAACGTATCTGTGAAATCTGTCCCTATAGGATGACACAATAAAAGTCAAAGTTCAATGCAGTTTAAAAAAACAAAAATATGGCCCGCTTTATCAGATTTCATGCAACTGAAAAAAATTGGACCTTCGCCTGAGCACACTTCCGGTCTCTTGGTGGGTGGGTTACTGGCAAACAGCTGCCTAAAGTCAACCGTGACAGTTTCTCACTTGCTTGCCGGTAGGTGCCGGCTGACACGCTGTGCACAGTGCGTGAAAGTGCTCTTGCAGAAAGATAATCAGGCCGTTTAAAAACTGAGCTCTGGTGTCTTTGAAGAAGGTGGTAAGAGGAGCAGGGCATGTTGGGAAATAGTTGGAGTAACATCCCTGCACACAGCTCTCCTGCCATCCTGCACTGACTTTTGGATGCCTCTCTGTTACACATAGATGACCTCAATGTTGCTATTTTTGGACAATGAAAACTGGCAACGAAATGGTGTTAGATAAACAGTGCTATAGCCCAATAGCAGGTCTGAGGTTTTATTGCACAGATGCAAGTCTCTAATCA
Source organism: Lepisosteus oculatus (assembly GCF_040954835.1). Classification (NCBI taxonomy): domain Eukaryota; kingdom Metazoa; phylum Chordata; class Actinopteri; order Semionotiformes; family Lepisosteidae; genus Lepisosteus; species Lepisosteus oculatus. The sequence continues at coordinate 4,987,445 of NC_090700.1, read as the reverse complement.
GTGCAACCCCATTAGCAAAATGCTAATATATGGCTGTGATGCTCAGTAGCATACCCAGCTAATGATACCAACCCTGGAATAAACATACTGACTATCGCACCCTTATCAGAAGAGCATAAGGGTACTCTATTTTTCTATGGAAAAGGCCCGAATTTCTATTAAAAATGTACAGAGAACCAGAAGATTCCTTTAGTAACTGATCATCCCTAGTTTATTTTTGTACGGACAACTACTTTTATAGCATTCCTTATATAGATTTGATTTTGCCAGCACACGCTTACAGCTAAAGTCATTCAGTTTATGTTCACTTCTAGACTTAACATCAAGAAAGTGCGGCAAACCCTTTGTAGGAGCAGTGGCGTTATCTCTTACAATTTATGATCTGAGAAAAAAAAAATATATTTTTAATTATATAAAACATAACATGCTCCTGCTCACCTTGGGAAGGATTAGCCACAGGGGGCACTGTGGTTGAAGTGAGACCTAAGGAGAGAGGAGGTAAAAACACTGTTGGTAAGGGAAGAGAAAATGATACAGTATTACTAGGCTGCAGGGAAATACAAGATAATATTTTTTCTTCCTAGCAAACAGCCAAATGACCACACAGCCCGGAAAGCAAAAGGACTCTGATCAGCACAGACACCACGACAATCTCCCAGCTTTCCTGTACATAACACAGCTGGCTTTGGTACAGTAGGTCTGCAGTCCTCAATGGGCTGGGTGTTTGTCCTCTGTACCCGTTTGAGTTACATTTAAATGAGAAAGGTCAACCTGATACAACATTCTCTTTTATTGTGAAAGAGTGAAATCCGTGTTAAATACATCAAGCCTCTAAAGGCTTCCTGCTTTTAAAACGGACTTTTAAAGACTGAAACTGACAGCGAACCGTGTCCAGTTGTGAAGCGCAAGCAAAAACTGCAGACACCCTAATGCGTTCTGAAAAATGGCGTGCTTACTGCATGTCAGGGAGGCGTCGGGGACCAGCGTCTCCTTACTGAAGATCCACTGCTCCGAATCCCAGCCGATGACATTCCCATCTTCGCAGGTGCCGTGGCTGTTGATATCACTCCACACCCGGAAAAGGTACAGCTCTGCCTGCCCGGGATTTTGGGAAGGCCGCTGTGTGGAGCTATCTTTGCAGCCCAGCACCAGGGCGCCCCCTGGAGGCACAACGGTGGTGTTGACCTTCAGCACCGAGGGGGATCCATTGATGTCAAGACTGATGCTCTGTTTTTGTCCATTTAGCTTCAGGCAAACGTGGTACCAATTATTTAAGGAGAGGTTCACGGGGAACGGAAACTGCACGCCCAATAGCCACACGTAAACATTTTTCTTATCCCCGGTGATGGCCAGGTCTTGCGACTGGGACTGCGTTGTGCTGTACGTGAAAGCGGTCCAGTCTCCAGAGGCTCGGAGCCTGATGTCCACACACACAGTCAGCTGTGTGAGCTGGGGTACGTGCACGTCTTCCGCGATTGTCCAGGTCTGACTACAGCCGCTCGGAAACACCGCCTTGGACCCTCCCAGGAAGTACCCATCCCCTGGTGGGGGGGGGGAGGAAGATTACAAAATGTTACTGCTGCATCAAACAGGTGCATTGTATGCTTTCTATTTTCCTGGTGAACTACTGCTTCTAGTTCCATTCGCATTAGGATGGGTACCCACTGCGTTCAATGACCTGTTAATCTCCACTGTACTGTGGTACAATGGTGCCAGTGCTTCCTAATACTGTACCTCTTCCTGGGTTTGCTATGTTTTTCAGCAGCTATAACTCTGACCCAGCCATCTTTAACCGATCATACTATTCCATCATCTGAGCCCCCATGTGTCTCCCATATAACATGTTATACAGTGTGTTATATGTATTTTCTCTTTCTTTAGCACTGTGTATCGTGCCTTTGGGTTTGGCAAGGGGCTTTATAAGTAAAATAATATAGATGCACTTGGAGGGTGTGCCTTAAAGGAGTCCAATTGTTCAGCCTATCCCTAATTACTGGGCAGGATTCAGATGAGCTGTTCTGTTGGTGTCGCTCTCCTGTCAGAGGAGACTGCAGCTCTGTCTTAAAGGCGAGACTGACTGGTTTCGCAAGGAATGAGCCAGGGAGCCGCTGCAAGGGTGACGACGTGGTGGAGGGAGGGGTGCGCCAGTGGGTGCTCTAGGGACGCGATTTTACGTCCACGGGAGCAGACGTGGGAGAGGTTAGGGTCTGGCCTCCTCCCTGAAATTCTTTCAAAAGTCCTTATAAATCATTGGAACACCTGTCTGCAACTTACTTGGATAAAATGCAAAAGGGGGATAAGTATCAGATATGCACATGTTTAAGGCATAGGGTGCTGATAACTGTCAATGTAAAGGTTTTTGTAAAAGGTTTCAGTTAATCAGATTGCACAGCCTGTCTAGGTTCTATTATTTCACAACCTGGCTATGTCACTGCCGAACCCTTCTCCTTCTGCACCTACACACCTGTCACACTCTCCCTCGTGCTTCCTGCGTGTCACCCGGCCACACCTCCCTCTGAATAAGCCAACATGAATCCGAAACTGGACTGTCAACCTTCTGACAGTGTAAACAATACCTATAAGACAATCTCATTGTGGATGATATCATCATTGACTTATTTATAGACCGCTTTGAATAGACACCTAGCTGTTGTTTGAAATCGTTTCATTTCTGTGGTATTTGAAGAATGCTGTTCAAATACGGATATTGGCCTTTACCGATAATATATTTTTAAGGAATCTCTAACTTTTGTCTGCCTTAAAAATCTGAAGTAAGGTCCACTGTTAAAATGTTACAGCACAGTCAGTATATGTCAATGAAGTACTGCATGATCTTTGTCATTATGCCATTGAATGCCACTAGATGTCACCCACAACCTACCTAAAAAGAAAATTGGATTCTGAATCTGAAAAATCAAAAACTGGACCCTCTCAAATCAATAACAACTGTTTTTATTTTGCAACCAAAATGATTAATACATTGTTAAATAAATCAGGAAATGGATACTCCAGCACTGTAACACAAGGGCTCCCAAGCCTGGTCACAGAGACCTGAATACCTGCAAATTGAATTCAGGGTTCAATTGGACAGACAGCTGTCCCCCAAGACCAGTGTTAGGACCCCTTCTGTAAGGGTTTTTTTGCCTCCTCAAAAGGAAATCTGAAAACCTTAAGAATATTTCATTCTAACACACTGCAACTGTTCCAAGTGTGACTGAACACAATAGATATCCTCGATTCTGAAAATGTTTAGCGTTTGCTAAATGCATCAGGAAGATGGTGTAGACTGGACTGCTACTGCAGCCAGAATAAGAGTCTGCAACCCCCCAGCACCCACCAAATAAAACATCACAAGTACAGCAAACACATGGTGTGTAATACTGCTACCAGATATATATTTTTGCACATATGTTGTTGTTTTACAGTGACTATTAGCATATTTTGCACACACCTAACTCTATTTTATTTTGTATGGCTGTACTTATTTTAATTTTCAGTCTGTTCTGATGTCTGTTATTGCTTGTCTTGGGCTGGGCTGCTCTAACACCTCATGTTCCCTTCGGGATCAATACAAAATCAGATCCAAGTACTTCATCCAGTACATCAAAAAGGCTTGACTCTACAAGCAATGTACACACTACATGGCTAGTTGCTAAGCACAGTATCAATAATATTACTGGAATGACAATTACGTCAGTAAATGCTAAGAGCTCGTAGCCAGTCTTGTTTGAAATGAAGAAAAAACCCTCCCCTTTCCACCAACATGGCCTCGCTGCACTGTACAGTATATACTGTAGGCGGGGTGAAGTTTAATGCCCTCTTTTTGGTCAGCAAGTGCTTTTGAGGTTTTTCTCGCCGTGCTTTGCACAGAGACAGGGAGCAGACGATGGCCTCAGTATGGAAGGACATCTAAATGTTGGCCATGGAGATCTGTCACCTGTGCGCTCTGAGTACAACAACAATCTGCCACCAACACAGGACCTTACACCTCTGAACCAGAAACACCACAACAGCTCAAGCCTGTGTTCTGCACACGTTGGAATGGCCATACTCAGCCTTGTATGCATTTGGTTAAAAGTGCCCACAAATAATTTCCTTAAGGAGAAGCAGAGTTCTTTACCTGTAACAGACAGCTCTCCACTACAGATGAATGGCTTTCACGTGAAACATCCCTCATAATACACCACAATTACAGCTGTACCGTTCTAAACTAAAACAAAATATTCCATTGACTTAGTATGCCAAAGTACAAACTACAGTGAGGATGTCAATTCAAACTACCACCTGGACGTTTACATGTGCCGAAATCTCCCCTGTAGGCCCTAATCTAGAAAGAATAATTAAACTTCAATTAATTCATGAGTTGTTTTTCCATACAACTTGGTCATTTTTATTCCAAAGCTACATCTTCAGCTGCGTCACTGTGGAATGAGCACCTGGTTCATTCGCTGTTGTGGTCTTACCTTCAGGAGTGTTGCAGAGAAGAAGCAGGATAAAGAGGGGACAACCAAGAGCCTTTTTGTCATATAGGTGCCAGAGAAGCATCTTTCTTCCAGACATCATTCTGTAAAACAGACAACAGTCTGGTGGTTTCAGGGCTTGCTTACAGTCACGATCGGGGGGCTGTGGAACTGCGCAGCCCTGACGTAGACTACTATTATTGAACAAATACACTAATCTAATTTATTTCTGAATGTATTAAGACCCTGAGGGAATCAATAAATTCAAGAATCTTTATTTTCCGCCATGATAATATGGACAAGATAGGAAGCAGAGTTTTCAATTTTTGAATGACTTTCATGCTGATTCCATATTAAACAGCTGTGGAAATTAATGACTAGCATGGATTGAAATGAACATCTTGTGAAGTAAGCACAATGCAAAATAAGGTGTATTTAACATATCTGCTGTTATTTGGTCAGATAATGGTTTTAAGAAAGTAATGTTGTTGGTGTAAATATAGACCCAGTGGAGCCCAACTCTGGTCCAGCAGGATTTAAAGATCTGTTTCCAGCCCTGGTCCTGAAGGTACACTGTGTCTGCTGGCTCTCATTCCTGCTGAGCTCTACCCTCCCAGTGCTAACTAAAGATTGAATTGAATTGACCTGCTTACTTTCTGAGATTTCTGTTTTACTTTGGCTCTTCAGTCAGTCCCCATTTTCATAAACACACCCGATTGTTAGTGGAGTGACAGGGGAGAAAAAATAAATTCGTTTCAACAGCACAGCTTCCGTAATCCTCACATGCCCCAAACAGGTAGATCTCAAATTCCAGCAGATCGTCGCGCCTATTCTCGGGTCGTTCGACCGCGGCGCTCCTTCTCTGCAGGTGATTGCACCCTTGAAAGAAATCTTTAAATAAGTACTTATTCTGTGACTACACCAGCCCTGTTCGGGCGTCCCTGCGTCTGCTATTAAAGACGGATTTTAAAGTATTGTTTTTGACTTATAAGGCTCTTAAACGTTTAAGCTTTGTCGTATTCACTCGTCTTGCCTGTAAATTGCAATCTACAGATACTGGTTCTCTGAATTTCCAGCTGAAGACCGTTCTAAGGATCCTAGCCTTTTTTTCTCAGAAGTGATGTTTTGGGATTCATGTTGTTGCTCAACAGTTGTGTGTATATATATATAAAAACGCGATTTATTTACAAAGATAATTTACATATTTTCCACTTGTTTGTAGATATTACTTGCAGATTACACAAACGCAGCTGTTCGAGTTTTATTGTAGTATTTTTAAAATAGAACAATACGAGGAAACGAATTTATGGATGAATAAAATTAAGTCATGACTGCTTAAAGTAGTGTTCACTTACATGTGTCGCGTATCGGCATAGTCATACATCTGTAAAGCTTTGAAATGGTAGAACTTCCTCGCGGAAAGTTCCTTCTCCACTGAACTTGAAGTGAAAGCGCTCACCTTACAGCTCCAGGTGGTCTTGAAAACCATCTTACAAAAGGGGAGTTACGGGCTGGGACATGTGTTCCCCATTTCACAGCGGGAAAAAAAAGTCAGGATCAAGAAACTAAATGCGATGAGCTCAGCAATGCCTCTTCTTTTTTTTTTTAAACTCTCTTCCGCATAAGAAACTTTAAAAAAGGACGCACCGGCCGCAAAGATGCCACACGCAGTCCCGATCTCGTCTTGCTCACTGCTGGTTGTCCCGGGCAGGTCCAGGTGGAAAGGCAGTCACTGCGAACGGCGCTCCAGGCACTGTCGCACCCCAGCGGCTCAGTTTGAGTACAGGCGACACGCCTTTCAGACGTCAGCCCGAAGATGAAAAGACCAGATTTACGTTTAAATAATATACCCCCCCCCCCACACACACACACATACACACACTACTCTTGGTTGGTGGTCTGCGATTTTGACTATCCCTCCCACTCATTTTGACACAGTACAGTATGTGATCCTTGGGTCACAAGCTAATTTGGAGCCTGGGGTCCAGGATTCGGAGATTGTCCAAAATCTGTAATAAGAATGTTTCTCTTAAGAGCATATTTATGTTCATGTGTTTTTTATTACGTATGAAAATGTACTAGAAAGACGAAAAAAAAAAAGAAGCGCGTGCTTCGGGGACTGCAGTCCCTCCTGATAAGGCTAATGAAACCCGTGTCCTTGACTCCTGCCGATCAGATCCTGGTTTGAAGAAAAACAAATCCTACCCCCCTTCCTTACCCGCGTCTTATCCCGAGAAAAGCCCCTGACACCCGACAACTTTTCTTCAGAAGAGTCAGCTGTCTGGGTATGCGAGAGACTGGCTTGATCCAGGTGACCGGATCTGCATCGCCGCTTAGAGACGGGCAGTGAAGCGAAAGACTATCGAGCGATAGGCACTCGGATGTAAAAATCCATACATTTCTAATGGCTGTGCTTTTTTCTTTTTCTTTTTTTTCCTATTTCGCCCAACACTTAACAGAACCCTTCTACCCAGAGTTGCTCTTTATCGTTTTCAACAATAGAACAGTATTAAAGAACAGTTTTAAGTCTTCTTCTTGTCGTTTGAAAGCCGTCCCCTGAAAGCCTGAGTTGACGTGTATTGCTATCAGCACGACGCCCTCAGTGACCTACTGTGCATTTCTATACCGCAGATCTTCAATCGAAGGTTCTTTGACTAATGTGCATTAAAGAACAAATAGTTCCGTGTTATAAAGAAAATATGTGAAAAGTGAGCCAGCGTTTTAATTCCTGTGTTCAGAGACTCCCATCCTTTTACTTGGTGTTTCAGACAGGATTTCCCCCAAGCCCTTAGTGTCAGTAAAGTATTTTAAAGGCCTTCCCAAACCAGTTGTATCTCTTTTCTATTCTCAGAGAGACAGGTTGACTTACTAGAAAATCATTCTGTCAAAGCCTGGTCTATTGTTCTATCAAAAACAGGTGTGACTGATGTCGCTTGTACTAGATGTTTGCATTTTCCCAAATCTGATAGATATTCAGAGCTCGTTGCACTGTTTTCTTTGGTTGTTTTGTTCATGTTTCCTTCATAACTTTTCTGTTCTGACCATGATGTCTTTCACATTGCATGATGGGAAGGCAAGAGGAATTCCACCTCCCCTTGTTGTTTAAAAAAATCTCCTAATTTCAACCGCTGAAACTGAGTGGGGAAAAAAAACAACAAACCCAAAACCCAGTGTCGTGGAGTCATTGGATTCCAAATAATCATACTTGCCATTCGAGGACAGTAAAGATTAGTGATGGATGTCTTAGTGGACTCTTTTGAAGGAAAAATAAGATACAAAAATATCCTATTTCGAGGATCAATGGTTTTCTACATGATTGATACATAAAATGTATTCAAAAGTCCATCAGCAGAAGAAAATAGCTAGTAAGAGTTAACACATGTAAACACCTATGGATTGGTCTTTCTAACAATGCTCTTAACAGTATTTAAATAGCTGAATGTTGAGGTTAATTCTTTTAGTGTTTCGGTTCATTCTAACAATGTTTAATTTACTAAATAGGTCAATTCTGTGTGAGGAAGAAACACAAACGGAACAGTCTTCACGCCAGTTCTCATTCTGGTGTTATTGCTTTCTTGCTCAGCGAAGCATGAGAAAATAAGGCACAACCTCCGAGATGTACAGTACTTGTCAGGCCTTCTGACCACCAATCGTATCAGATCTTATACAGTGAAGGAATGACAGACGTCCCCGGGAATGAGGATACATGCCTTTGTGTGCATTGTTCTTTAAATGGCAGAAAATACAGTACGCCACTACAGTGTTTCTCCCGGGACATTTCTGGAACTACATAATGAACCTTGACTGAAAGAAGACATTTGAAGGCATGTTTTCCAAAAGCCATTGTTCAATGGGCCTTATTGATTCATTAAATATTTAACTTTGCTCTCAAACATTGCCCTTTTAAGATGCATTCAAAAATATATTATGAGCAAACAGTTATACTCTTTTACCTGTTAATCAACCTCCTACTCTCAGTCATAAAAATACTACTTGATGGTATTTTCTGGCATTTTTCATACGATAGATGCTACATTTTTAGTAAACTTTAAGTGGTATGTAATGTTGTATTCCATGCTTTCAACGCTATATGTGAAAATACAGGAAATACATAAGTACTAACCTGCATTTATTACAAAGATCAACAAATCTCTGTCCTCACACCTCTCCCCTCAGGCCATAGATCACAGGTCTTAATTCCAGGTTCAAATTTGAACACTGAATCCAGAGAATGGCGTTGTCTGAACTCATTTGGACTAAATCGTTTTCAACAATCCCATTCGTATCTATCTACTACAGTAATTCAAACATCTTTCCTTAAATATTATCGGTATTCTGACCATAACATGACATTCAGAGAAACATTAAAAACTCTGCCTTGCACGTTTCCGACATTTTCGTTGGTGCTCTCCCAAGAAGACCTGAAATGCAGAGGATCTTTAAGCACTGAGAGCCCAAAGTCGAACTGTCCTGTCTGCAGTAGCTTACTTGCATTGGCCACACAACAATCGTAGGTAGAGTTGAGTTAAGTGACAGATTAATTTGGTGTTGCAGTACATTTAATACATGGTCCACCAAGGTATGCCAACGACATTGGAGGAGTAAGAAATGTGAACGAATGTTTAATTGCATCTTTTAAGCAGCTTAACCTCCTACAGCTGTGATGGGTAATCTTCTAGACTCTCTGTTCGGTGAGCCGGTTAACAGCAGCAGAAGCTCTTTCACAGCGATATTGAAAGGCACCGTCTGGGTTTTCAAAAAGCTACTCCAGCTGGATCCTGGCTTAGCAGCACTAATGTAACAGGTACGGCTGCTCTAAAAAGACCCAGAACACCTGCAGACACACTACCCCTCCAGGACCAGGAGCAGACAGTCGTGAGCTACAGTCAAGGATGTTGATGTATTTCAGCTTTTCAGCTTTGAATGATACTCCCCACTTATCAGTACTATACAATGAAGTTGATCACTCACATTTAGCGGTTTATAATTCAAAGAGACCAGCTTTTCTGATAAATGGAAGTTATTAACTGAAATCCAGGAGGGACAACAAAGCAGAGACGATCTCACACAGCTGCACCTCATATCACCATCACCACCAGACCAGCTACAGAAACTGAACTCGGACGCCTCCCTTTGCATTCTTCTCCTGTATCCCTCCCTGGCCCGTCTCCACCTTGCAGCTGCCCCTTGGTCCACTGAGTCTGACTGGGGTTCGTCCTGTGGCCTGGAGGCTCCCTATTAACCACGAGGGTGAAACCAAACTTTTCTCACCAGGTATGCCAAGCCTTCACAAGCATTCAGTCCTTGGATGATGTTGTCCTTAGGGAAATATAAATAACACTTAATTACATTTATACAGCATATCACTTAACATGTTGGAATAGACCTCCTTTTTCCCCCACTCTGGTGCAGCCCCTTCCTGGGCGACACACTGCAGCCATTGTGCAGCAGCAGGTCAGGCAGAGAAGTGATCACCTGCTTCACATGTTTGGTTAATGGATGGTTGTGCAAGCCTCGAGAGGAATATATCCTGGATACTTGGGCTAATACCACTACTCTTGTGAACAGTAGCATGGGAACTCAAGGAGTCAAGACTTCGTTTCATTGTCTCATCCAAAGGACCTCCTTGCCCAGGGGGAAGAGCGCCACCTACTGGGCCACCACCACACTCACAACCTGCAGCCTGGTTTTCTCCCGTTCCGGCCCTAACTAGGCCCAGCATCACATAGGGCATGAGATCTGATGAGGTCGAGCTAGAAAGTGATAATGCTTCTGTCAATCAGTAGGTATGCAGTTTGTTTACTTTCTCGTAAAACCACTGGGATTTACCAAGCTGTAGTGAAATTTATTTTTGCACACATAATAATAATAAAGAAAGAGGAATGCAGGTGAGAAAGGAGGATAAGCAGAGGGAGGATTTCCTGGCAGTCCCAAATGACCTCAGGCCTCTGTAGTGTGAGCTGTTATCAGCACCCTGACAGTGCTGTCCTGTATATAGGAGATACAGTAGCTCTCAAAATGAATACCTCCCTTTTCAGTGTCTCTCACGTAAACACCCCTTAAAACCATTCAACCTGCACACAAAAGGATGTGACAGCACCTTTTATTGTCAGTGTTGAGACTGTATTTCACTGAGACAAGGTGGTGGGCACTAACAAGTGAAAAACAAATCCTCTTTCAAAGGAGGTGCGATCAAGATTTTAATTCAGAACAGCACTGCAGTTGTATTTTTTTTTATCAAGAGGACACAGATTTAATAAAGGCAAAAATAAAACATCTGTGAAGAAGAAAAAAATGCAGAAACAAGTTGGAGGCTGAATCTGGTTTTAAAAGGTTTTACTGCAGTATGAAATGTTCATCCTCCTGATGAGTCCTGAGTCTGCCAAATGTGCTACAGCAGTGTCTAATTAGCCCAGCTTTGTTGGAGATAATAGCCACTGTGGGCATACTGTAAAGACAGCAATAAGCAATCTGCTGGAGACTTCAGAAGGGTGTTAGTCCTGTGAATATTCCCAGGAAAGAGATCAGTAGGCCAGCGGGCAATGTGATGCAATTAACATGTTAAATGGATTGAAACGAACATTGTTGTGAGAGACTATGTTGAAGCTCTCTTGGGTATTTGTTGAAGAAGGAGATATTTTTTTAAAAAAAGAAGGCAAATACCCACACACATGTTCTTTAAAGACAGAGATAGAAAGGGGTTTGAAGATTACCCTGCGTTTTTGGAAAGTTTTTCATGCATCATTTAGCTAAGTCTGTGAATTTACACGGACACATACACAAGGAGTCTTCAACTCCACAAGGAGACGTCTTCCAACAGCAGTGTCACAGAGTAGAACGTTGTCAGCAAGGAATTTGATTTTGCTTATCTCCAAAACATAACAGTCATCTCTATTAATAACAAAAAGTGAATGGCAAATCTAAGGAAATTATGAAATGTCCTTATGATGAATGCAGGCCTTTTTAAGCTAGCAATGTTAGCCAACAGAGTACTAGGCGTTCCTAAAACTGAAGCATGTAACTGTATCTTGAAGCAATGTGGAGGAATGGTTAGAGTACTAGATTTGTAGCTGGAAGGTTGTAGGTTCAATCCCTAGATAGTGGAGACAGTTGTCATACCCCTGATTATACTTCTCACGCCCCATATCACAAAAGTACTTCAGTATCTGTCCTAATAGTTATCGTTCAATTAACAAAAAAAAACAGTTTCCTTTGTTTTGCTGCAATAACCTAGTTACAAACATTTCATAATTTCCTGGGGTGCTGTCTGTGTGGAGTTTGCATGTTCTCAGTGTTCACATGGGTTTCCTCAAGGTTTTACGGTTTCCTCCCACTGTCCAGAGACATACTGGTAGTTTAATTGGCAGAACTGGTCCTAGAATGAGTTTGTGCATGGCTGTTTGTGTATGCCCTGTGATGGACTGGTGTGCTGTCCAGGAAGTACACTGCTGTGAGCCCATTGCTTGTAAGGATAGGCTCCTGTTCCCCTACAGACCTGAATTGGATTAATCAATTAGAAGATTGAAGTTTTATGATAATTATTTTCCTTCATATGGTACAAAGGCCTGAAAAAAGCTAATCCAAGTAGGTGGATATTCTGGGTTGTTGCTGCTCAGATGCAGGAAGTTCTGTCTCCTTGGAGTGCCTGTGTTCTTGGTAACAATGCCCTTTGCATTGCTCAGATTTTTTAAGATCAGCACAACATAACCTTAAAAAAACAGAACAGCTTCGTGTTCACACCCTGTTGCCATGAGCATAAGAAACTGGGCAGTTCATCCTGAGAAGGTTTCATTCACTCTGCTATGCTATATCAGTTCATTGCAATATTTATTTAGACTAATCCCTTGTTGTTCCAGATCAGATGTTACTAATTTATTGTACAATTGTTACATCATGAATCACCCTTCAGATTTCTTTTACCCACAATTATGCAAAGAAGTGTCCTGCGGGGAATATGTATACAGTGTTTACACTGCTCTACCAAAATAGCAGTCTAGTAGCTCTGTGTGGCTTCCTGTTGCCTTCCACCAACTACTACTTGTAAGCCCCTGTGGTTGTCTGAATTGACACATGAGCTCGGCCTGCTGTTGCCCACAGCGATCATTAAGTTTCATCGCAGTGGTTTCCAGGTTTGGCCCCAATCACCATGCCTAATGTGAGCTCATTAACATCAGCCTTGTTCTCCGTAGTGCAGTGGGTGGTGTCTGATCCTCAGGAATCAGTGGAGCGTTGATCGGCTCTCCTGCCCGGCTGCGCCAAGGTCCCGGGTTCGATTCCGACTTGTCTCGTGTGCAGGCTCTCCCTGGGTGTTTTCTACAGCTCGACCCTTGTTAGCTAAGAGTGACTGGGTATTTCAGTCTCCTTGCTTGTGTGGTTGTGTTGGAGCCATGCTCCCTCTGCCCTGCCTTACGTCATACAATTCCAAGCCGTCCAGCTTGCCGGGACCCTCACCACCGACAAGGGGTGGGTAGAATCACGTCACTCCACCGGTCTCCGTCTCCTCATTGGACAGGATCAACGCTCCTGTCGAGCGTTTTTTCTCTCTAAAAGTTCGCGTTCGGGTAAGATTTTTACGTACACAGAGTTGTTATTCTTTTACTGTTGTTTTAAAGCAGCACTGATTTTTTTTCTCTCTTTAAGACAAAGTCAGCAGACTGAATCAATACATACTGTATGTATTATCCATCATCCATCCATCCAGGTGGGGCTGCGCATTGGTGGTGGTGGAGGGGAGTCCCCATTACCTGTAAAGCGCTTTGAGTGGAGTGTCCAGAAAAGCGCTATATAAGTGTAAGCAATTATTATTATTATTAATTATTAAGATAAAAAGCTAGGTTCACACTGCGACGGAGTTGCGTGCTGTCCAGGATGTTCCCTGCCATGTGGGATAGACTCAGGCTCCCCCAGTGACCCTGAACTGGATGAAACAGTTAGAAAATGGATGGACTGATGGAACTTGCTTGTAATAGCTTGTATTGCCACTCTCTTGCTTTTAGATTTCTTAATGTTTCCAGTCTGCAGACAGAGGATTGGTTGTGTTATTTTCGTGCCGTATTTCTTAGCAAAATGTTCTCCATGTACAGTATACAAGTTTGATTCCATCCCATACTGCCTCAGTCAGATTGCTGCTGGTACTCAGGTGACCATTCAAGCAGAGTTAGTACACCAGAGCCCACATTCACTTCTAATTACCCTTTAGCTATGGTAGTAGCATGTTTCGGCTCACTATTGCATTCGTTGTTTTAGAATTTAGGTAAATTCAGATTAAATTTGTCAAACTAAAAATAACACACCCTGTTGTGTAAGGCCATATAGATCTCCTGTATACTAATTGTATTTGATGCAGAAAGGATCACAGCCACTAATGTGCATAATGCTTGATTTATGGCAAGGATGAAAAACAAACCTGGAAACCACTGGCATAAAACTTAATGATCATCTCACAGCTGAGCATGTCTGTCTGGAAGCTGGAGATAAGAACAAAGGCACTACAGCAGAGGAACAGAACTCCAGTCCAGGAGAGCCAGGAGGTTTCTGGATTTCTTTTCACCTCAGCCCTTAAACACTTAATTGAGCTCATTACTTGCTTAATTGGACATGTTGAAGCCTGTCCTTGTTCTTCAGGAACAGGAGATTTAAAGAGACCTTTGAAACCTGCTGGACGGCAGCCCTGCAAGGCTAGACTCGGGCTCCCATGCTGAACAGCATGAGTAAGAGTAGTGGAGCTTGCTTGGTTTCAGAATACAGTTACAGGATTGCTGATACAAGCAAACCCGCGAGATACCACCTGTTCTCTTCACCTCTATCAGATTAATCCTCTAATTATCACAGTTGTCAGTGTCATATTAAACTAGATCGGTTATATCTCAGTGGTTCTCAATGCCTGTCCTGGGGTACTTCTGTGTCTGCTGGTTTCTGTTCTTCCTGGGCCCTTAATCCCCAGTGTTAATTACTGCCAATGATTTATCTGCTTGCTGGTTTGTTTTTTGTTTTTTACACACTCAGGCCTTGGTTGCAAAATATCCCAGTACAGTGTTTCTCGGTCCTATTCCTAGGCAGCCCCTGGGTCTTCTCATTGCTGCTCCAGCTGAGCTCTTAATCACAGGCTGTTTCATTTTCATTTTCTGTTTCAGGCTTCTTATTAAAAAGCTGAACGAGATTTGGAATTGGTATTTAGCTAATTGGAGCCATGTTAGCTCAGACGGCAAGGGTTCAATCCCAGGTAGGGGCAAGCGACAGAGTTGGCTCTAATGTCTTCTAGATGTCCAGACGGCTCCCAGATCCACTCAGCCTGCTTTCCAAATGAGTACTGGGGGGTTAAACCTTCTGGGGTTAATAGGCTGACCGGAGTGTGATGCTGACCACATCACCTCCACCTCCAGTGTGGGATGGCCCCATGGGCCTTTATGGCCTGAAAAGGGGACCTGACCTACCTACCATTTCACTAATTAGTGAGTTTCAGGCCCGCTCTCATTCAGGTCTGTGAGCTGAAATATAAGCAATTGGATTTATTCAGAAGGAAAGACATTGGCTCGCTGTGGGAGATGTCTGATACAGTATCTTTATCACCTGAGTCTGGGCATCATCAGTTTATCATTATTTAGAGCTATTTAGAGCTGTTCAGGCCGAAATAAGGGAGCAAATTCTTAAGTAGCAAAGGTGAGGAGAGACCGCATTTTTCATTCTGTGCGCTGAAGGTGTGGGAAACAATGCTTTGGGGGTATTTTTGTAACTAAGGACTGAGTGCAGGAAATAGTCTAAAATAGCAGGCAGATCAGTTAGAGCACCAGGTGATTAAGCAGCCAAACCACAACGGTCAGCCAGAACCAGGACCTAGAACCACGGCCACAACTTACCCATCATGCATCCCACCTCCCACTTCCTGGGGAGATGAAGCCCCGGACTCCTCTGGCGCCACCCTTCTGGAGGGAGGGGAAGTTGCACATTTCAATCACATGAAGCAACAAACCAGCCTTTTCATTGGAATCCGGCTCTTGCGTTCTGCTCGGTTTATGGCAGTTATATAACAACAAGCATGTTGTTTGAAAAAAAGGACAAAGCTGAGCTGCTCCCTGTTTTGAGCGCTATGAAAGATTGCACACCAGCCTGTCTGCCACCCAGGCCTCAGGCAGATGGTGGAGGTGCTGCTGTATGCAAGCTCAGATTTCTTCTTTTCTTCTGAGTGAGTTGCATACAAACCTGTTGTGTGGATGTACATCAGACGTGCTACATTAATTTCATTTCCCTGGGAAGCACAGGGAAATGGTGAGGACTGACTCAGGGCTGGAGCCATTAGACTGATCTGTAATTGCTGTACCATTGCTTTGGAATTGCTCATTTGAATTCAGATGCGGTTTTTCTTTCACTAGCAGGGCTGCCAACCACCTGTGAATTTCTGGATAGTCCCCAAAAGAAGGGTCCGATTTGAGCGCTGTGCACACACTTCCCAAAGGACAAAAATGCCAAATAAATTTTGATGAAAAGAATCCAGATTTCTTTCAAAGCAGCCATTTGTTTCAGATGTTGCCTGAAGGAAAGCGGAGATATGCAACTAGAGAGGCTTTAGAGACAATCTGCATGGAAAGATATAAAAAAGAAACTTTGTTACAATAGAATTGTTTTCTGTCCATAAATGTAAAAAAATCTCCCTCCCTACTTTTATGACAGATACAGGTTTTGAATAACTTCAGAGTCGTTAATCAATAAGTATGCTAAATACACTGCAGTTACCGTTTGTGTATTGGCCACCCTTAGGTTTTTAAGTTGCCCTGTGTATGTTTGGCAGAGCCGTTCGCAGTGTGTGCACAGTCTATTTGGCACAGCTTGTGTTACTAAAAAAACACACTGCGTTGTATATCGCATTTCGATCAGCAATTAAAAAACTTCCAAACCAATTGCTTTTCAGGGAAAACCCCGTCCTACAGTACAGAGCAAACAAATCCTTCACAATTGATGGGGAGGGAAGGAGTGGTTTCAGTTCTAGTGTCTTTCTGTTTGCCTAAAATGGTTCGCCTTTGTGGTTTTCCTCTTCGTACGGTTTCACCCTTTTTAGGATTTGGGAATAAAGACCCGGATATCGGATCCGCAGGCGAAGCGATACAGCCAAGCTGGGCCAGGCGCCGGCCCAAGTTCACAAACACATTCGCTCATGTGCTGAATGAGGAGCATCTGGTTCTTATCACTCTCTTCAGTCACCGCGACTTGTAGGAGCACCTGGAAACCACTAGAGGGGGCCGTACACTGTACTTTCGCCGCGTCAAGCACTTCCCTGAAGAAGATGAGAAACGTGAGGAGGTCATCCAGCCCATCTAGCCAGTTTGGTAGTTAGTATCTTACGGCTCCAGATAGCTCATCCTGCGATAACTTGAAAGCAGTGAGGAAAATGACTTCAACAACATGGCTGGCCATCTTGTTCTAGACTACCGCAGGCTCTTGCACAAAGAAACGCCTTTACAAGTTTTAATTGCATTTCCACAGAATTTCCACTTGTACAGATTCTGAAGAGCCGCACCGGGCTGGCTTTGTCAGTGCCTTTGAGGATTTTAATACCTGAATCACACGCTGCTTTGAAAATTGTCTTCATATTTTTCTCAGTGCTCTACCAGCGAAAACGCATTGGAAGCAACATTCACAGCAGCTATAAACAAGCGATTCACTAGAGATTTAGGCCTTCTTAATATATTTTAACAATTCAGATCACTGTTACAGAAACTCAGTCTTTCCATCAAAAAACATTTTCCCATTATGTAGTTTTAAACGCATAGCTTCTCTGATGAAAACAATATTTTTACGGTTGATCAAGAAAACTGTGGTTCACTGTTAGTACACAGCAGAATTTTAATGCTTACTGATCTTCCAAGAATAGAAAAGACGAAGCGGAAAAAAAAATCCTCTTTGATCGGTACTTGCTTGCTGGAAGATGTGACACCTGCCTCCCTCTGCTGGGAGGAGCAGGCTCACATCCTGCTGGACGCCCCAGGACAGAGATGGGGACAGGAGCTGGGTGACTGAATCCAGAAAAGCGTCATGTCTGAGAGATGCAGAGAAACCATTTCTGCAAGCTGCCTCTGCAATTTAGGAAGGCGTGGAAACGGGGCCTTTCAAGTTTGTAAAAACGTAACAGAAAACAAGTCCACATGTAATTGTTTTTCATACTCATCCCAACCGTCCAACCAAATAGCAATACACCTTGCATGATTCCAGAAGTGAGGATTTTAAATCATTTGGCAAAGAACTATAGCTGGCTCTGAGTACTGTGTTATCCAGCACCCTGTATTCTAGTCTGGGCAGTAAATCCCTGGCGACTGTCAGATTGCAACTTTGCTTCTTCTATCGAATTGGGGAGGGGAAAACTTCTTTCCGAAGATGAATTTCCCATTTCCTGTTTGTACTGTGCACACCACTCTACCTCCTCCTATGAAATCTCCTTGCGCACGTGACTTAAGCTTGTATTAAATTATCTCTCCAAGCTGCACTGTAGAAAACAGAAGTGCAGATGGCTTGAATTTTAAATAAACCTGCTCTGGACTTCCTTTTTAATCCTGTCTAGTTGGGGTTGAATAACTTGTGTGTTCAGGAGACCTTAGCGAACAATGAATCAAACTTCACTGTGCCACAGTGGCCTGAATACAGTAGGTAAGGTGGCAGATTGTATTTAGATTTAAAGCCACCTTCTGAATCATTAGAGCAGCAGACATGCTGACAAATAGCTGGCGAGTTTTGACATTGTGTGGCATAATTCCAGACAGCGCAGCCTATTCAAGGACCTAGCTATCTAGGCATATTTACTGACTGTCAGATCAAGCACAAATCTCACAGAAGCATTTCTATATTGTTGATGAGCCATTTGCTTATTAAAACGGACCTAATTTGGTGGCATTAGTAATACTACTATTAGTAATCATAATTATTCATTTGAGATGTCTTTTCTTAACATAATTTAACAAAAACCTTGTAGCTTTGGTTACAGTACATGAATATATTATTATGCTGTACTTTCTTCTGTATCACCCGTAGATGCCCTCATGTGGTTCAAAGCATTTTTGAGTGCAGTGATAGATTGTGTGCAGAACTGTCCTACACACTTTACGCCTTTGAATAAAGAAGGGAATTGAGCATTAACACAATTGCAATCCTGAAAAGGGCACCAGTTCTCATTTATTTTTCTTGTGCTGTCTTTTTCCCCTTCAAGTGCTCTGTCTCCTGGCCCCTGTCTCTGTGCAGCCTGCTCTCAGCCGAAAGTGAATATAATGTTCTAATTCTCTGGTTATTAACAAGCAGGGTGCCATGAGTTGCTGACTCCCTTCGAGTTCCACTGGCAATCAATCGGCTGTATAATTGATTCGCAGCCCACCTACAGTGCGCTGCTTCTAGAGGAGCAGCATATTGAACTCCGGAGGAGAGCTGCAATTATGCCATCTGCCCCCAGCGCTGTCAGCGACCTTGTGCTTCTGCCCCTGTAGGAACTCCTCTTACCCAGCAGCCCGCAGTCTTCCAAGGGCATCTTGGCACTGCTGCCCCTGCTGTGGCTGCAAGACCGCTCGGGCTGCTTGGGTTGGGGGCTGTACTGAGCCTGCGCCAGACAGCAGAGGCCAGTGAGCGAAGGAGCTGGGCTTGGCCTGTTCAGCTCAGAAATGAAACCTTTAGCCTCTTAGCCTCAGCTTTTCTCCGACACCTCCCCTTCTGCGTGTACCACTGCCGGCCAACACTGCTTCAAAGAAGGCGTGAATTTCATTCAGCCGGTGCGGTCTGGGGTGATCTTGAGGGTGATTTCCGCCCGCAGCTGTTGGAAAGAGGGGCATGTGAAACTGCCAAGGGGAGGGCGAAGGCGTTTCACTTTCAGGAAGGGAGTGGTGTCTGGGAATTCCACAGGAGAGAGTCGGGACAACCTGTTTTGCCCCTGTAGGAACTGCGGTTACCCTGCTGTCTCCCAGGGGCTCCCCGTTCCTGGTGCTCCTGCTAAGCCCAGCAGGAAAGAGCGCAGGTGTGCAGGTTGGAGCAGGGGGGATAAGACAGTGTCCTGAGCGATCACAATGGGGCTGGAAGCAGTGCCCGGGCTACAAGGCGCCCAGAGCTCAAGCACAAAAGGTGTGGGCTTCCTTGCCGGTCTGGGATCTGTCGGGACTCCGCTCAGCCCGCTGAGAGAGCCACAGCCGGCTGCGCCGGGCGCTTGTGGCGTCACCTCCTCTGGGAGAGCGACGTCCCTATCGTTTGGACCTCCGTGCTGGCCAGGATCCGGCAGGGACGCAGCTGCTCCAACTGTCTGGGGCGCGGGAAGACTAATCCCGCCCAGCTGCAGGGCCATTCGGATCCGGAGCTGATCCAGAAGCAGGGAGGATTAGCGGAGTGTCTCTGTAGTGCTGAGGCTGGACTGTCCTTTCTGATCAGTTAAAAGTCGTGGTTTTGCTTTTGCGTTTGCTCACATCCTCTCGGTTGTATGCAGAAATACAGATAGTAATTGTGTTGTAATCGTGTACTTTTCATTATTCTAATACTCCATAGGTCCATTCTTAGTCTGAAAGAACTTCTATTCAGTCTGAAATATGGGTACCCTCCCCTACAATAAACCTGCAAGACTTCTGCACTTCATTTACTGAAACTGCTAATTTTTGTAAATAACTGGCCTACATCAATAAAATTGGAGTTAAAACGTTAATACTTGTAATCTTACAAATACTGTAGTATATCTGACACACACATACATAAGGTCACATATATACTGTATGTCTGAGCATATATGGTATGTAATTCAAACTCATGTTTGCAATATATGTGATGATGCACACAACACTCACGACAGAATTGCGTAAAGAAAGAAACAACAGTTTCTTAATCATCGTGTTTTATTTTTCAGAAACCTGTATAAATAGATACAAAATTGAGAGAGTTCTTATGTTTTGCAGGCAAAATCTTTCATTTTCACTGAATATAAGTCAGAAGTCACCATATTTTGAGCTTATAGTGTTTTTTTTTCCCCAACTTTAGTGTCTTCTTCACTTGTCCTTATTTGGAACGTAGTCTGTTCTCGAGATGATTGTTCAGATGCACTTATCCATTCCGCCTAATTGGAGCCCTGAGTTCTTATAACGCTGCGTGACGAGATATGAAATTCATACAAAGCTTGGATGGGCGAGTGCAGAGGTCAGTAAATGAGATGGCGGCCAGTGGGTTTCCTGCTATCCGGGAACAATAAGCAGGAACCTTCCTGCTCATTTATAAAAATGAAATTATTCAGGAAGAGGGTAAAAGCTTTCAAGCACAACCTGGCACCTCATGCTCCCAGCTCCTGCGTGACAAGGTCACCTCATACTTTTCTATTTCTTTCTCTTTGACTGCTTTTTCGTCAGCAGCGCTCCTCGCTCCCCTCCGACAGATGCTGGGCGGGCTGTGCTTGAACTACGACAGGGCCTGTTCGAAACGCTTCGCCCTGTTTGAAACCAGGGGAGCTCTGTGCACATGCGGTGTATAAAAAGGAGGAATTCTGAATGCTGGGGTGCCCGCTATCGGGGACATACGGTGTCCTTGACGAAGCCGTGCCAGTGGTCCTGGAAACAAGCACTAAAGGTGAGGCATCCTTCTAGAGGCTGAGACAGGCCTCGCTATGCTCCTTCTGCTCTGTGGTTAGCCTGAGGCACATAGTGCCATTGACAATGATGCCCAATAGTCATTGAGAAGATAACCCCAGCTGCTCCCCAGAGCAACGGCCCTCCTTCCAAGCAGATAATCGACCCAGATTGCTCTCGTCATTTGCTTTGAAGGCAGACGCTGGCCACGGAGATCTTAACTGTTATTTTTGACTCTTTTCCTTCTAAAAAAAAAAAAAGAGGAAAGAAGCGACAGCGAGGACCTGCTTTTACGAACAAAAAGCATCTTATGTTTTTTCGGGGGGGACATGGAAAAACACTTAAGCCGTGGCGTCATGGAATGAAACTGCTGAACTTGGATGTCGCTGTGATATGCGTTTGCCATCAGGGAGCACAGATGTAGGATACGGGCTTTGCACTCACGCTGTGCTGATTGTACAAAAGCACCGCTGCACGGAGGCTGCAGTGATTTGATCCGAATGCAGCTTTTCAAAGTGTTGACCAGCACTAGCAGTTCTTATGGCAGCCCTGAGGGAAACACCAGAAAAGCATGAGAATCCCACAAAAGGGACCCCATTTTCAAAATACACCTTTCTGTCTCTGTTTAATTTGCTCATATGTATGTAACCACGTGGAATCTAATGCGATATGCCCTCTGTTCAAGCTTCCCTGGTTGTGTGATGTTGACAGATGTTGATCTCAAGGCTGCAGGATATAGCGGTCCAGGAGTACCACTTTGCTAAGCTAAATGAATTGAATCCTGTTTCCCCTGCATGCCATTAGAAACATAACTGTATACTGCTGAAAGATCTGACTCACACAATTCCTTCAAGAAACAGCCACACATTGTTTGCTGCATCACTTAGCCACCAGTAACTAAACGAGGGTCATGAGCCAAACACTTTCTTATCATATGCAAACCTAGTCTGACTGCAACATTTACAGCGCCTCCAAATACACTCACTCCTACTCGTCAGACACAAGAATGATGCCCCTTCATCACGATTTCCAGTCCTTACTTCCTTTCTCTAAAAGGAGCAGTATGCAGAGTGATCCAACAGTTCCTCTTTCTTTTTAAAATTTATGAAGGTTTGTTGCTATGGTTGGTGACAACCAGTACAAATAAAAAGCACAGGATCATTTATTTTTTTTACTTTTTCATTACCCTGAAAACTCCCCTTGACTCAATATATAAAAATTCAGCTCTGTGTGTTGACCTCAAATTAGGACCGAATCTAAAGATCTCTGTCATTGTCATTAATTGCACCGTAGTGTGCATCTTTACTGACCATCAGAAGAGATTCTACTGTCTGCTGAAATCCATGTTTTGGTTTCTCTGAAAAAGGTAATTCTACTTGGCAGGAGGTGGTCCTTTTCAATTAACTACTAATGGTAGTAGTGTCTAGACAGTTCATGGATGTTTGGAGTGTTCAACAGCTTATTATAGCCTACCAGAATTTCTCTATGAAAGAGAATCTTAACCCCACCCAAATGCAATTACTAATATATGGAAGTATTTTCTGCCTTTTCTTTTTTTGTTACCAAAAGCACAGATAGGCCAGATTTGTCTGACTGCTGAAGTATTCTCATCTGCTCAGCCTTGCAAAGCATTCCAGTTAATTGCTGAATTATTCACAGCTATTTAACCTTGCAAAGACTTGCAATTGTGCACTTAAACAAATATCTAAAATGTAAACCAGCTCTTGGCTTCAAAGGAGGTAAAGGAAATGGAGAAACATTTCATTTCCTTTGAGCTCTGGCCAGATAACAGTCCCCTGACGAAAAATATCATCATCTCAGTTCTTCTGCTCAGCAGCAGACACCCAGAGAGGGGACCTGATCAGGAATGAAATAGCCAAAACAGCGTTTCAGGCACGTCTTCGGTCAGCTAATCAAATCTCTGTGATTGCTCAATCTTTTGTGAGGAACCTGCGCCTCTGTCATATCGGCGGAGGATCAAATTGTAAATGCCTTTAAAGATTAAACATTAGGGGGGAAAACTCCGACTGTTTAGAAAGTGATATTAAGCCCTTCGTAGTTCCCTTGGAGTAAACCAGCTCTTGTCCTGCCCTCCATTTTCTTCACTGACACCAGCTTCAAAAAGCAAAGCTCCAGCTTGTTTACAGCATTACAGCATGTTGAGGCTACTTTGCACCAGGAGAATAATTAGCCGAGCTATACATTTCTCTCCGCCTCAATCAACATTCTAATGCTGTCTCATCTCCGATTCCAAAACCATTGTCTTATTTAGCAGGACTATTTGAAAATCTCTCTCCTAGACACGACTAGGTATTGATCCTCAGGATGCACAGCAGAGTCCCTTCCTGCAATTTCAATTGCATGACTCTGTTCATAGAGGTTAAAATATTAAGAATATAATTTCGAAGCCATTGACGTCCATTATGTGAATTTAGGGCATTTGTCGTGCATCTGACCCTCCTGGAGGACATTAAAAGAAAACATTCATATTAATGATTAATTCATATTAATTTCTGCCACACATTCAGAATATCTATAAAAATTGGGATAGAAAAAAAGTCTTTTATAATCCTAGGGGTTTAACCTTTTTCAATATTCCTCGTGAGTCTATTTAAAAGACATGAATTTCCATTGTATTTTGATAATGCATCCTCCACATGGTCGTGCATATTTTCTCACCAGTAAAGCCTTGAGAAAACGGAATATTTATAAGCCGTGCATTATATCTTAGGTGTGAAAATACGCTTTTTAAAATGCCAAATGTTAAAGAGCTCTGTCTTGACTCACACTATTTGGCCACAGGCTTCAGTCTACGGGTGCTTTATCTCTGTTTGCTCCATGAATTCACAGCACTCTGAGCGCCTGCAATCTATAGAACCCTATAGAGTAAATTGATTAAATAAAAACTAACTTGTCTTTGCTACAGGGAGGTCAGTCCATAAGGTTGTTTTAAGCATGAGTTGTTTGCATTCGTTTCCCCGAAAATGACCATGTGAAAGTGGTTAAAAACCTCCTAAACCTCCTAAAATTGTGTCTTCGCTTCAGTAGTATGATTCACAACTGAATAGCTGGACTAACACTGAACACTTCATCTCACCAATAATTGTTTGTCTCGTGAATATTAACAAGCTTCTATCCCTGGTGGTTTATTTGCAAGCACTTTAATTCTTTTAACGGGAAAAAAAACATTCCTGAATCCCTTTTTCATGCAATCTAACTGAAGGCAAGTTAATTACCTGGCACTGGCATTCTCAGATTTGTTTATTTCAGAGCTCAGCTGGGCAAAAGAACAACAGCGTTAGAGATGTTAATCGCAACAACAGAAGAAAAGTAAAAAGAACACAGCCTTCATTCTCTGTATTCCAACTAACCCTAACCCAACTCACACAGTACCTCTGGTGAAAAAAATATTCCCAAACTGCATTTGACTTCTTAATGACAGGAAGACAAGCCCCACTTCCATTCATCACCAGCTCCGCAGTATCAATTCAATCTCTGGGCCACTATATCCCAGCACTCCTCTGACAGCCCCCAGCTCTATCACCAAAGCAGAAACCCCTGATTTAAGGGTCCAGCTTCCTTATCCATGTGGCCCCACAGCTGTAACTCAGGATGAGGGTCTTTCGGAGTAAAAACCGAGATGTCTATAGTGATTCTTTCCACAAATGACATTACTGGACTTTGTCATTATTTCCAGAACCATATAATGATCAAACTGAAATTTAACTGAAATTAGGGTTTTGCAAAAACAAATGAAAACTATGGAATGCTCTAATTCAACTGCATATCTGTCCATTTCATCCTCCACTTCTGGTAGAAAGTGGGAGAAAGATTTTAAAGATTTTAGAGATAACAAACTACAGTTTTAATTATACATTTTTTTTCTGGGGCCTATCAGTTCAGATTAATTAAATAAATGTTTAATTTATGGCACATCAATTAGTGTTTCAACTGTGTTCAACAAGAAAATTAGACTACATCAGGAATCAAATATTTTTAAAATGGTGATATTGTACAGCACATATCACTCTTTAGTTACTCACATTGTAGACCTGCAAAGACTTTGAGCATTATATTCTTTAACCTATGTTAAAACTTTCATTTAAGAACTGAAAATTGGTGAAGTATTTAATAAGAAATTCTTTTATAAAATAAACACTGACAGGACAAAAAAAATACAAACTATGCTTTCCAAGAATGTCCTTAAAATTGAAGAGTGAGGCCAGCTCTTGAAAACACAGTACTAGTATTTGAGGAAACACACAGAGCTGTCAGCAGATGTCAGTTAGAAGTCTACTGCATTGACGCTGCTCTCATTACAATGTGAAACCACTTGTTATCGGCCACCAGCTGGGAGCATCTCTGATCCTAATAAGCGCTTGCACTTGAATAAACTGCCCTCCTGGCCTAGTGAAGCACTTGCTCACTCATTTCAAATGACCTGCGGACACCCATGCTTTGTAATTAACTACAGCTGCTGTAGGATCTTGTTTAGGGTTGAGACATTTTAGCTCATGTTGAGGGGTGTTTTAATTCAAATCTGCATGAGTCCTTGGGAAACCACCACGCCAACGTCCCTAGAACATCCAAAATAATAGTCAGAACACCTCATCCTGACTGTAGTCCGCTCATAAAGTCTCAAGTAAGTAGCCAATGGCGGTTGACCTATTAATCAACCTTGACAGGCTAGTAATTAGGGCAATCTGCATTGATAACTGTGCTGGTTTTCCACTGCCATTTGCTGTGACTTTATCAACCAGAACAGTGGGCTATCAGATTCTCAATGACTGCTGACTTCAACATAATAAATTACTGTTACTGCTGCACCACAGAGTGGTCTTGCTACTCCATGCTTGGGGAGCCCACACCACAGAACATCCGATGATTTCTGCTCCCGCTCACCCTTAAAGCTTCCATGCGCTCTCTGTCTCTCTGTCTCATGCTGCCCCCGCATCCTCAGACCGTGGTGATCTGGTCCACCACCCGCGTGCTGTCCACTATTTCAACGCACTCGATCTCCTCCCGGTTCTCGGCCGGCTTCTTCTCTTTCCTCTTCTTCTTGGAGGGAGGCAGGAAGGTGAGCATGATGGGCAGGATGGCCAGGCAGTGAAAGAAAGAGATGAAGGCAGTGAGAAACAGGCACCTGAACAGTGTGCGGGTCAGGTTGGAAGGCACTGCTGCCAGGGGAAGGAGGCTGGCAGTGTAGCACAGGTAGCTCTGCAGCATGGAGACCCCATGGCGCTCCAGGGTGATCTTCACCCACTTAGTCCTGGTGAAGTCCCTACCCAGCACAAAGGTGGAGATGAGCGGGGCACAGCTGTCTATGGTGTAGTTCAGTCCGTATATCAGGCAGAGCATTGAGATGCAGTCCAGCTCCACCTTCCACAGGGTTATGAACCCGATGACCCCAAACTCTACGGACACCACCACGAGGGTGACCCAGATGTTGATGAGGGAATCAGCCACCAGGAAGGCGGAGAAGAAGAGGAGGAAGAGGGCGCTGATGCAGGAGTTCTTCAGCGGGGCCCCCAGAGAGGAGGCGTAGCGGTCCATGTAGACGAAGGACGGGTTGAAGATGATGAACTTGACCTTGGAGGTGAGCGAGAGCTTGCGCAGCGTGTCCAGGAGGATGTACATCTCCTCCCGCTTGTTCTCCGTGGTCTTGGCCACCAGGAACATGCGCGAGGCCACCACGTCCACCTCCCCGCCCGCCCGCCTGGCGAAGATGATGTCGTCGGAGAAGTGGCAGAACTGCGGCAGCTTGAGGAAGGCGTTCCGGAGCAGCTCCGTGAAGTTCCTCTTGGGCAGGCCTGTGGTCATGTTGAGCTTGCGCAGGTAGTTCAGGTAGCTCTCGAACCAGGAGATCCTCACGAAGCCCTTGGTGTACTCCAAGACGTCCTCCTGCACGCTGGCGTTCCAGTACTCAATGGACTCGTATATGTAGAAGCCGATGACGGGGCTGTAGTTGCTGAAGTACTTCTGTTGCGCCGTGGTGTAGGCGATGGTGCTCGTCTCCGTGGCGACCACGTTGCTGAGGTCGGAACCCTCGCTGACCTGCAGGTAGCCCATTAAGGCAAACGAGATATACACCAGGTAAAAGAGGACCACGAAGGGCTTGACGTAGGTGTTGGTGATCCAGTCGCAGTAGTAGCGCTTCATGAAGGAGACCAGCAGGTGGCCCTCGTAGGCGTTCATGTCCGCAGACTCGGCCCCCTCCTCGTTATACTGGGTGTACATGAGGAATCTGTACCAGGCTGGCTTCTGCTGCAGCAGCTCTGGCTTTGGCACCTTTTTGCAAAAAATGTTGTGCTGGTAGTTGTTCTCCAGGTAGCCAGTAAACACCAGGTTGGAGCCGTAGAAGGTGAGTATATAGAGGTAGTTGAAGAAGACGGAGATGCAGGTGTTGCGGCAGAAGACCCGCACGGCCTCGATGTTGGTGAAGGGGCTGGCGCCGATGCCGAAGGTCACCATGTACATCGCCGTGCTGGCGGTGAAGGGCAGCATGCAGTCGGCGAACACCGCGGCCGCCCGCTCCTTCACGTGCTGGTCCTCCCGCGTCCGCCGCCACGACGACAGCATCTCGAAGGTCCCGCACAGGCCGTGACCTAGAAGAAGAAGGGGCAGAAGAGGCGCGATTACCGGTCGCAGCCGCGGATTCCCCTCTCCGTCGGAAGGGCAAATGAGGACAAAAGGAAAACCTCAGCCCCGTCCTGCAACGTTTGGATGCCCACTGTCAAATCAGCATTCGCCTTTATAAATAGGTGGTCATTTACAACCTTTAATATATCCAATACAATGTACATTCAAGGCCCCCCTGGACAATTCCATATCACCCAGATGACATCTTGTATTTCCAGTAACCTCATTTACTGCATCTCTCACAGAAAATTCCCAGCTACTGTATCTCCGTTGGTGAGACAGGAAGAAGACAGCAGACCATTACAGGGAACATGTCAGAGCTGTGAGGATCAAAGATCTCTCCCCTCTTCAGCTCTAACGGACACGACCATTCTGATCTCTCCATCTGCGTCCTCACAGAGGGCTTTCAGAACTCCTCTTGCAGAAAGACATCCAAAGCCACAGTTATCCTTAAACTTGGATCACACTTTCTCCCCTTCTCTCAACGACAGGCTCATCTCCTTCTAATCCTCTCTATTCATTTGCAGATTTCGGCTTTTCACACCTCTCTTCCTGTTCTCCCTGGGTTTGGACAGTCATTCTCACCGGCTCCATGCCCATTTCCTCCCTGCTCCCTGTCTCTTCTTACCTACTCTGTCTTTTATTCTCCTCTCCATGTTTATTTGCTACGTTCCCTCTCTCTCTGAGCCACTACTGCATGTGTGCACACGTGTGGCGTGATAGGCCTCAGCTGACTGAACGTCGTGACAGTCGGGTATTGTGGGGGGTGGGGCGGGGCTATCTAATTTTCAGGACCCTCACCCGATTCTCATTCTGTGCAGCGCCTTTAAAGTTAAATGAAACTGTGGAAAACATAACTTGCGTTTACGCTAAGGCGGAAGGACAGGAGATGCATGCCTGAAGGCAATGCAAGGAGAAATGAAATGAACTGTTATAGCTCACCAAGTCTGTGTCTGTACAGAGAATGCTGCAGGGCACCTTATATCATAATTACAGGGACTGGTGAGCCCCTGTGTTTGTAGGTCACTGCTCACTGAAAAAGCCAATAAAGATGTACTAGTATCTGAAAATACAGCCTGATGAGTCACGGGTTTCAGCTGTTTTTGTTTGTTCCAAAATAACGCCTTGGAAGTCAGGAAAGATAAAGGGACAGTTTTTTATGTAGTTTGATAGAGCCATAAAAACTGCCAAATTGTTTCCCTTCAGCTATCACATCTTGTGAGCAAGTAGTTCAGGATGCAGTATGCAGGACAGTCTCACTGTGGTAACAAGTCCCAGCCAGCAAGAGATGTACAAGTGTAGGTGTTTGAAAATGTAGAAGGTTCCCTGGAATAATATCATCCTGAGATGATGTCTTAGGTCAGAAAAGACAGACCATAAGGTATTTACCACTCCCACACTGTAAGTACATAAGCAGGAAACATTAGCCAAATTAAAAATAATAATTAAAAGCCTGTTTGTCCGTTTGCAAGTGCTATCCTCTTACTTTGTCAATGCTCTTTTCATCTTTCAACTCATCTATATTTTCTTTTTTCTGGGAAGAGAATGCCGATGAATTCAGAGGCAGTGAGCACTCTGAGACTACCATCCTCTGTTTAAATTAGTCCCGTCACCTGAAGATGGTGGAGCTGACTATCAAAAAACACACTCGTCTCAATGGGTTCAACTTGATGAAGCCAAAACATTTAAATAATTGAATGAGTCTTTCTGGAAGATACTCTAAGATAAATTAGCAGCAAAGAAAAAACAGTGAGCACCCTCCTTTGTAACTTTCTTGGGTTCTCAAGGGTTTTACTCTTTTCTCCAATGAAAAAAAAAATTAAGTGAATGCACGCTCTGTAATTCTCCTGTTCAAAAATATAGGACAAAAAATGATAGCAGTTTAATCAGAAAGCTTGAACATACAAAAACAAAGACTATAAAAAATCTGTACCCAAGAGAGCAGGTCTGCTTTTGAATTTCTACAGTACATCTAGAATCCACATCCTTCTGCACAATCAAAGAAATACAAGCTGGCTTGAATGAAGAATTGTAAGGCAGGGCAGCTGAATGGCTCATTAAGCAGTTTCAGGCTAGATGCAACACTGACTAGAGGATTAATCTTTCAGAGATTATGTAAAAGACCTACATTTTTAATACAAGGGTGGTTATCGTCTTTTTGAACTATGCAAGAATCTTGCAGTTCATGGACAGTAAACCTGATTTTTCCTCTCTCCTGCAGGAGGAAATTAGCTGTGCTGTTCTTTTGCCCGAAAGAAAACCAGGCTCAGAATGCGCTTGCTTGTAGATAAATTGAACATGAGGCTAAATAAGTAATGTCACATACACTTCGCCCCATGGCTCTGAAGTAGATGGAAGCGCTGCTAGGGGGATCTCTCCTGGCTCGTCTGCAGGGAACGCACAAGTCGAGGAGACGGCCTGCGCTGAGCGGCCCAGTCCCACATCCTCCCCGAAAGAGGCCTTTCAGAAAGTGCCTTTTTACTGCAGCCTTTTAAATGAATCTCAGTGGACACAGGGACACGCGTACAATAAGACCTCGAGACGTGCCACAGTAAATTAACAGCTTACCAAAAGAAATGGCTTCAGTTTTCACACAAGCACATTTCTCTCCCGCTCACTTCTTTTCATGACATCTGCTGACAGCTCTGTGTGTTTCCTCAAATACTAGTACTGCGCCCTCATCCACCTACTGTTTTGCCCTGTATGTCTGAAGCGGAGGTCACTGGTTTATCTGGCTGGAGTTGAAGTTGTTTTAGCTCGTACCTGAGCGAACAGACCCATCAGACCAGGGCTGACTGGGCTCTCTGTCGCATCAGGCGGACCTGAGAGTATGTAGCTCTCCCAACAGCGGGGTGTGAGTCTGTCACAGGGGTGAACCGTAGCAGCGGTGACTCTTTTTAATGCAACGTTTGAATCAAACTTTAAGGATAAACATGTTTAGCACCCCTCTCTGTGGGTGATTAAACACCTTTGACTCCCAAAAACTTGCAGTTAGCTATCTCCCTAACCGGTATTCCGGGGTCTCCTCTGTGTGGTGAATGTGCACAGACACAGAATACTTGTCCAGGTTGGTGGATCAGACCACGCACTGCAACAGTGCAGGCCGGGGCACCCATCCGTGTGCTTTGTCTCCGCCTCTTCCAGTTCAGGTTCTCAGAGGAACTGGAGCCTATCTGAGCCGAGCAAAGGACACAAGGCAGGCTGCATCCTGGGCAGGATGTCAGTCCATCTCTGGGCAGACACACGGACACAAACACACTCACCCCCAGAGCCAAATTTCTCCGAAACCAGTTAACCTGCCAGTATGTCTTTGGACTGTGCAAGGAAGCCCACACAAACACGGGGAGAACATGCAAACTCCACGCATGTAGCGCACCAGATCTGGAATTGAATCCAGGGCCCCAGGCTGCAATCCTGACCAATGCACCACCGTGCTGCCCCTAAGGAATGAGTTACCCATCGCATTCTCACAGTTCGCTCTACTGTCAGTTTTGGTTGTCTAGGAGCCAGCTGGGATGTCGCCTGCAGTTTCTGTCAAAAACAATAATGCTTAGAGGCTGACCTGGAGAAGTCACGGAAGGCAGAAAGAGAGCCCGAGACACAAAGGGGAAAAGATGAAATACTCCTGTGACTATTCACACCAAGGCTGCCTGCAGAAGACTCTGCCCTTGGCAATGGTCTTCAAATTCACCAATTAGACAACCATGACGCACTGCTTAGCATTCAGTACCTAGACCTGCGGCTGCTTTGAAAGGCTAATAACCTAATTAGTAAATTTAGAAAGACAAGGAAAAAACTAGATGTGTAAATCTTAGAGTTAAGAGGTTAAATAAAGAAAAGGATATGACAAGGGACTTAAAAATCTGAACAAAAATTACCTTGGCAGTTCACTTTTCAATTTTGTGTCTTGGCTTATATTAGACATGAACACACATCAGTTTAGTAGCATAAACAATAAAAGCAAAAATGGCTTTTATTCTAGCTCATCTGAAGTGATCTGACCTGAAATATTGCATTCTGACACTGACCCAGCAAGCCCCTGGACATAGATGTTTCTTTAGAACAACCTGACCACTGTTTATTGCATGCTGAAATGGGTTATGACATTTTTTTTATAAAGTATGGCAAATTATTGTCTCACACCAGGCACTGAACAAGTACTAATGCACGTAGTATTTTTGCTGTTACATGGTAAAAAACACATATGTGCTTCTTACAGCCTTGATGCGTTTGATTACTAGGATTTTATCCAACATGCATCATTGTGCCTGGGGCAAAAGTTGGGAAATTTGTAGCAGTAGCAATATTGCAATTCCAAGCCACAATCCAGATTGACTGAAAAAAAAAATCATGTAAGTAGGAGGTCTTTTTTCATTCTGTTGAAGTGATGTATAGAATACTACTTTTGTGACATTCTACATTGTACACGCATTTAAAACGCTTTATATTTTGAAGACTCTCAAGCACCTATAAATAAGACTCCATCTTCACCGAAAATGTGTCCTTTTCAGTTTTAGCAGGCTGAAGATTCATTATCCAGGTGCTGGATATTTCAAGCCTGTTAAGCATAAATAAATACATGAACTCCTAATTATAGGAGCTGCATGCATCTCTGCCTTATCAGTACAATCTGTAGAAAGGCCTGTTGTTTGAAACAACTGAAATGGTTCAAACTGCTATACAATGGGAGCTTTATTGGTTTATCTGCATACAATAGAGAACAGTGTGAAAAAAAAGCAATTCCAAGGAACAATTTACATTTGATCTGTGTGGCAAAGCACTTCAACAGCACTTAAAACATGCTTATCTTATCTGGAAGCAAGAGCCAGTTGAGACATGCATTACATTTAAGGGAACATAACAGATTTAAACGTAGGACATTATTTAACAGTGCCATTAAAAATGCTATTTCATGAATTAATGATGCTTAAAAGCTAGTATTTAGAATTCATAAGTAATAACTACACAACAAAACACTAGAACAAAAGGCATGGTTAAACCACCACAGATTAATTCTGTGATTTGAGTCTGTACTGTGCAACATGTCACATATTCAGGGTTTAAAAGGCGTCCAGATTTATATGTTTGTAATTTAGGAGATAATGAGCCATTAACGATGGTTTAAAACCTGGAAGTACTTAACATTAAAAATGCTCATTAACTCACTAATAAAATGCTGCCGTCAAACACAATATAGGTTTCCTTATTTCCATTCTTGCTCTCTTTCTTATGGTGAAAACCCAAGTTCAGATATATATCAGACTTAGTGATCATGGGGAAGTGATCAGAAGAAAGGTTACAGATGAATGTAGACCACTTAGCCAATCTAGCCCATTTCAGTTACTGTATTTGATTCACGGATCTCATTCATCCTTTTCCTGAAAGGATATCTTCTGCAAACAACTTGTCTTGTTCCATACTCCCACCACCTTTTGTGTAAAGAAATGTCTCCTGTTTTCAGTTTTAATTACATTTACGCATAGTGTCCACTTGTGTCCTGTGACTCATGTTTCAGTGTTCATTCTCAGGAGGTCCATTGTGTTGTCTTTGTTGATGCCACTGAAGATTTTGAGTTTGTGTGACGGATCCCCTCGTAGTCTTTTCCATTCAAGACTAAAAGTTTTAGTTCTATTAGCTTGTCAGAGCAGGACACTTCTTTAGCTAGAGGAATGTATCTGGTTACTCTTTTCTGGTCTGATTCCAGAGCAGCAATATGTTTTGTAAAAATGTGATCAAAACTGTACACATCGTATCATTAATGAGATATTAGTAATGTGATTTTAACATAGCATCCTCACCCATATACAGTATCTTATACTAAAATAGAAAAAAGGGATGATTATGTTTTATCGGATCTGTCTTTTAATAAAAACCTCAACTACCTGTACATCTTTCGTTCCAGGCAAATTCCTTCTTCTAAATAAACCAGCACTTGCTTCCGCAATCCATTTGCATGACAATTTTTATGCCAGGCTTTGTTTTATGAAGCAGTTTCATTTTGCTTCAAGTTGTGAAGCACAGGCAGTTTATAGCCACTCAGAGCTCGACAAGGTGTCAAGCTCGGCAAAGAAGCTGTGTTGCGTGTTTGGGGAGTCATGTGTGATTTTTTTGTATGGGAGCACAAGGCTAGCTCATTGCACAAGGCAGAACACGAGACTGCTCTCATCACATAACGAAATACTTTCGGTGATCTTCACTGGGTTTTTGTTTCTGCTGAGATCAGGTGTAAATTGTATTTCTGGTCCTGCTGGTGCAGAATGGCAGCCAAGTTATCAACCAGAATCCCTACCCTTTTTTAAAGGGGAGCTGTAGTCCCACTTTCTCAGACCGGTTATTCCGTCTCGGCACCCAAATAAATTAAATGACGTTATCACAAAATTTGACAAATTCTGAAAGTCGTTAACTTTGTGAAAGTACCGTATGGTCGCCATGTTGTTGCAAATTATTGGTCTCGCGGGAGTTCACGAGAATTGGGCCATGAGGCGGCCCTTCCTGATTACTAGTCACTGTAATGAGTAATGAAATGCGATGTAGGAGCAAATACAGTAAGTACAGGTTGTGCAGCGGACATTTCACCACAGAAATGTTCCAACGTGATCTGCATGCAGAGTTAACTAGTCCTTGGCAAACCTTTCCCGAAGTCGAGAGCAATATCTCTATCGGATGACTGAGACATATTCACAAGCCTGTTTGCTCAGAATGCCACAGGGCCATTTCAAGTCACCAGAGGTTTTGTTGCCTCATTCAGATTTGCAGAGAAGGTCAGCGATATGGTGCTGTGCATTCCTGGAAATGTAATCTTTTTTTTGTGATGTCAATTTGAGGTTTTGCAAGTTCCTGTGTACTTTGTACTTCCATTGCAGTTCGAAATGCACTCATCCATGCCGATTCTCCACATTCTTTCCCAAATTGTAAAAATAGTGTTTCAGGCCCCCTTTAAAAACCAATGGTCACGAAACAGCCTGTACAGAGCTTTGCAAGAAGAGTTGGATGGTGCCAGTTTTTCCTACACTGCTTGCTGTCATGTAGTATGCATATCAGTCTCCTGAGTGACTTCTGCATAAGGCCATGTGCAAAGAATATGTTTTTAAAATGTGCAAAACCAATGCTTTTCTACGGTTCTTGTCATTTTTAAAAGCCTCTATTCAAACTATTAATCTAAGTAATTAGATTTCTACAGGCATCCTTATCTTTGGTATCACAATTTGTATACTATAATGCAAACCCATTT
Organism: Lepisosteus oculatus; assembly: GCF_040954835.1. NCBI lineage: Eukaryota > Metazoa > Chordata > Actinopteri > Semionotiformes > Lepisosteidae > Lepisosteus > Lepisosteus oculatus. The sequence continues at coordinate 4,952,553 of NC_090700.1, read as the reverse complement.
GAAGACTAATGTCTTGGTAATGGAATTAATTTTTAAATAAAGCTCTCATTGTGCAAGGAGATAAGAGCCATTGTACTGCTAGACCATTCTAATACTGTAATTACAGTACAGTGCTTTTTTAAAAAACACTGAAAAATCCTGATGAAATTACGGGTGTTCAGTGTCTCCAGGCCTTTAATTAGGGCCAAGGGTTAGCTCTTCCTTTATGTGCAGCTGAAATGAGAATATGTTCTTACGGGCAATTATTGCATTTTGGCTCTGTGCCCAATCTGATAGTTTAATACTTTCCAGCCCCTAAATTTCCAGCCCTTCAATTTGTAATTTACAGTAAAATAACAGCAGATCCGGGGTGTTTTTCCACTGTGAAATGAACAAAATTAGCATTTCAGATGGCAGAGCAACTACTTGTATGAAAATATTTTTGATCTCCAAGTGTGCTTTACATCTGGTATGAGTCAGTGTCTAATGGAAAAGCCCACACTCCTCACACTGAGGCTGCACTAGTCTGACTACAACAACCGTGTGATCTATACATTTAAAAAACCAGGGGGGATTAATCATGGCGGGCCTTAAAGGCCAATCATCATTTGCAACTACAATCTGCAGAATTCGACTGCCCCCCTGACCTGACTGACAAGAAGAAAAGTGTGCCCCAAGTTTCTGATGGACCTTACAACGAAAGAGCGCGAGGGATAACAGCAGCCACCTCAACTATTCTTACTCCTAAGCTTTCCTGACGTCATTTCCTCACATAAAAAAACTTTAAATACTGTACGGACAGTAATCCCCTTCTCTCGTTCTTTTTGCACTCCTCCTCCACCCCATCTCCCCCCCTCTGCAGCTGCCCCTTGGTCACTCCTCTCTCTGGCGGGGGGTCCCAGCCTCCTCGTCCTCTGGCCCTCAGCCTAAACCCTTGTTAAACACGGTCAACACATTTAAATCCCGAGTGATGTGTTGCGACCTCGAACGACGTCACTCTGCACTTCTGAAAACACAAGACTGAGCGAAACGGAGTCTAGGGCCCCCTCCTGCAGCCCCGCGGGGGTCGCTGCAAGGGCGTCACGAGCCGCGCAGACACTCACCCAGTACGATGAAAGGGATCCCCAGGAAGGTGGAGTTGTACTTGCCCCCGGTCAGGTTGATGATGCCCGCTGAGGTCAGCATGGCCAGGCTCATGGTGACCACAGCCAGGAGGCCCAGCCAGGGCTTGGTGCGCACGCAGTCCCGCATGGAGCAGAAGAGCACAGCCAGCGCCACGCACAGCGCCAGGCTGGTGATGAGGGGGCGCTCCGACACCTTGCTGGTCTTTTGGAAGTCCCCCTGGAGCGACGAGGAGGTGAAGGGGTACATCTTCAGCTCGCCGTTGGCTTGCTGGAATCTCTCCACCGTCTCGCAGAACTTCGTCTCCCACTTGGCCGCCACCACGTCGTTCAGGGAGTTGACGGCCTGCAGGTAGTAGGTGAGCTGCACGGCCTCGGCGTGCTTCACCTGAACTTTGCCCGGCGACTGGACCCCGCCGAGCTGGTGGCCGATGTAGACCTCGCGGCCGTCCCTCAGGTAGGTGATGGGGTAGCGGACGGCGCCCCCGGTGCGGTTGGCGTAGCGCGCGGCCCGCAGCTCCTCCAGCACACGCAGGATGTCGTCCACGATGCAGCTCTTGTTGTCGTCCAGGATGCACATGTGGGCGAAAGTGTAGTTGAAGCCGTTCATGTGAACCTGGATCTTGGTCACCAGGCCGTGCAGCTGGAACGGGAAAGGGCACAGGAGAGGGAGGCAATGGAAACGGCAGCACTTGGGTTCGAAAAAGGCAAACAACCCCTCTCACAGCAGCCTTCCTGAACACACTCCCAGAAACCTGTGCAGGAGCGTCAGGCCTGACCCGGTGCAATCTGCCAAGATGCCACACACTGCTGCGTTTGTGCTGGATCTCAGCTTTCAACTCAGTGGTGTATTTCATACCTCTTATCAAGCCTGCAGGCATCTGTAATGCCCAGTAACATCTGTAATGTGAACAGCGGCGTAGCCAGAGAGGGGCACGGAGTGGCGTTTTCTGCCCCAGCTACCACCCCATTCTGGGCGCTAACAAAAATCCCATTTTGTCTTAAATTTACCAACGAAAGAAAACGTAAGCGTGGGAAACAATCCCGACGCAGCTTGAGTGTTTTTTTAAAAGCGTACGTGTAATCAGTGATGTAAGTGGTCAGTGTCGGGGAATGTCTGGCGAATCGCTGCAGATGTGGTGTCAAACAGGGGTCACCAGTGTAACAGGTGTGGAGAAGAACAGCTGTACACCTTTCAGCAGTGCTTCCTATTTAAGAAGGCAAATCATATCATTTAAAAATGCCACCCCAGTAGGTGCCCCTGCCACCCCTCTGCCACCCCAAAGTCCTGGCTGCACCACTGAATGGGAACGCACTCAGCTGAAGGTGGAGGCGTCTCTCCTTCCCACAGTGCTCTCTGCCCAGGTCCTGACCACCTGAGACCATGCTGGCATCAGCCATTATGTGTCAGTGGCTCTGTGATACCCACTGACGAGCAGAGGATACTGCACGGGATATTTAATTATTTTTTTTTTGCAAGAGGGGAGGCTCAATTATCTAATCATTAGTCAAATCAATCAATTGATTGATTATGACATGCAGGAAATGAATGCAGGGAAAATAATTTAGATATGTGAAAGCAAAAGGTCTCTGTGGGCATTCATGTAGAAATGTCTGATGAAACAAAGTTTGTCAGCTATGCATTTTACTTTATGAATGAGAAAGCCAGTACTCTGGAGAAGCACATACTGGCCCACACAGACTTTCTGTTTTAATCTGGATTCCTTTCATTGGTCAGCACCTCAATGACACTGAGTACGGCAGTGCACAGATGTGTTTTTCTGTTTTAGGATTTATGCAGATAGATACAAGCACAAATTTGCAAGGCCAGCCGGGCTTCTAAAGGCAATCTAAACTTTTGTTAAAGGCGCCCCACTCATGCCTCATCTCTTATCTGAGCTCTCTGGCGTCATTGACGAGAAAATGTATTAGCATCTGCAGATAAAGTTAGAGACAGAGGTTATCAAAAACAGGAAAATTTGTTTTGCTCTCCCAGGTCTTAGAAAAGGCAGAGAATAAATAAATGAATATGATGTTTGTGAAACCCTGGGTGAACCGACAGAAGTTAAGTAGGCCATGTAATCTGCCAGCAGCGCTGGCCACTGTGACATGTATTAGATAAAATGGCCTAAACTCTTTAAGAGACCTGGAAAAGTAAGACCTGGATGTAACTGTCCCTCAGGCATCACATATTTCAAATAGTGCAGCTTCAACAGCTGCAGACAGATATTAACAGTAGGGGTAAAGGATGCACTGGGGTGTGACCCTGTGCTAAAATACTGCCTTCATATTAGCTGCTGTCAGATCCTGAATTTAGAAGGACTGAGGGGACCGTGTCAGCTTCAGCTGGGCCTTTGCGCACCAGTCTTGTAAATCATATATGGTATATAAGATGCATAATCTATTATCCTCTGCAATGGATTGGTGTCCTGTCCACAATGTACGCTGAATTATGCAGCGTCTACTGGGTTAGACTCCAGCTCACTACCACATATTGGACTCAGCAGTTACTGGAAATGGACGGATATAAATTATCCTAATCCTCTGTTAATACATCATCATAATACGTTCCTAGTGATGAAATCTTAACTTAAGGAGACACGAACTTTATATTCTTCCTTGTCAGCCATTACTGGGCTTATTTTACATTTTTCAACCAAAGAGCAGCTCTGCGTATTACACAAACACACAATAAAGTCCTGCTCAGAAAAGCCTCCTTTCGAATTCCACCCTCACCCCCTCCACAGTTTTACGTATTTTCGGTAATCCAAAACAATGGAAGACTCCTCTGAACAGGCTTAATGCAAATGTTACTCTGCAGCAGCAGAAATCTGCTCTATTACAAATTGCAATATATTCTGTCGTGAAAAGCTGTAGGAATTCAGTGGCATAATAGGCCTGAACTCTAGAAAGAGCAGGAGACATGGAAAGGGCCTGGTGGTTCACAAATGAAAGTGCATTTCACATGAAATCCAATAGTGCATGCTAGATGACAGCAGTGTCATGGGCAGAAAAGGAGAGCCTTCAGATTGAAATGGAATCCTTTATTTTTCAGATTGACATGGATTCCATAATGTCCTTTTTCTGTGATGTGCTGCAGCATCAAAGCCTTAAAATGAGGTTTAAGTCTAGGAGCTGTTTTTTAGCACATGTACCACTTCCTGCATCTGGGTCATTCTGCGTGCACAGAGGACTCGTGTCAGGCAGCAGCGTAGAGGAGTGGTTTGGGCTGTGGCCTGACAGACCAAAAGCTGCAGGCTCGAATCCCAGGCAGCATGGTGTTGTTTTACCCTGGAGCAAAGTACCTTTCTCTACCTGTAAAATCTTCAGCAGTTATCAACGGGCACAAATGTAAATCGCTTTGAATCAAAGTGTTGGATAAATAATGGCAGAACCTGTCGCTCAAGACGTTCTGAAATACACATGAGCTGTGCCAACAACACAAAACGCTGAAATTAAATTCCAAATTCCTGCTTGGAAATGCTCCATGGACCTATTAGAATTAACTGGCCTAAGTGGAAATCGCCAAAGAGATGGATAATTAAAAACTACTTAAAATAATGATACCACTTTATCTGAGGCCCTGCAGTTACAGTGTGTTCACAACATAAATTAAAAATGACATCACTCCCCGGGAATACTGCATCAAAGCACACTAGATGGAAAGTGAAACTGCTGGGACAGCAGACTCACTGCATTTTAACCATGGTCATATGAACATTAAAAAGGCTGTAAACAACAGGAAGGTTCTCCTTGCTCTTTTGGAAGATTAGCAACTAAATGAGTTCAAACTTTTAGCCAGAGATTTCTTGAAGGAGCCACCACCTGGGTGAGCAGCCTGTTCCAGACACCTACAGCTCTTTGTGTAAAGAAATGTTCCGCATCCTTACTTCATGACCTCTAAGTCTCCAGCTGCCCTGACCCTGTTTAACTTCGTAGGATCTTATAATACGATTTCAGATCAAATAATCAAATATCCTCTTCATCTCCTTTGTTCCAGACTAAAGAGATTTACCCCCCTTAACCTATATTTGCATAAAATGCCACTGAGACCATGAAACATTTTTGTTGCCCTTCATCAAACCCTTTCTTGGCCTAATATATGCTTTTTGTGGCATCATGACAAAAGCTAAATACGGTATTCCGTGTGAGGTTTCACTAGTGCATAAACCCCTCCGATTTAAATCCCACATTTTTTGCTCTGTACTGTACCCCTTCAAATACTTCTCTATTTGCCATTTTCTCTACTTTAGTCTCATCTGCGGATTTAACTCATGCTTGAGGTCTACCAGAATTTAAACCCTGATATGGATCAAGAAGAGCAGTGGGACGAAACTGGATCCTTGTGGTACACCACTGATTACTAACTTTGTGGCATTTGAAGTATTCATTTAATCATCCACATTTGAATCGGTTCCTTTTTGCAGCTCTTGTATCCTTAGGGCAATAAGACCTGCCCACACAACAGAAATCTGGACACATCAATCTGTCAGCTAAAGCTGTGGATTCAGGCCACAGTGTGACTACACAAAGCGAGTTATCTACTTTCGCCTTGGTATGGTCATTGCAACAGTGGGAAACATTTTGGACGGTCAGAGCTTTTGCTTCTGTAATCCTTGATCTGTAAACGATTTCTCCATGGCTCTAGAAAAGTACTTTTCTGTGCAGAACTTTCTTTGGGCTTCAGAGTTTGTCACTAAAAGCACTAAAACTACAACATTAATAAAGGCTGAACTCTCGTGGTCGCGTGTGTCCGCCACAATCGCAAATATTACATTCCAAAAGTTGCCCTAAGGCGCTAAGCAAACTGGAAACCACCACGTTTTTCTTCTGCCCATATTTGATTTTCTTAACTGCTTTTAATCACTTAAAGCATCCGTTCAGCAACAGTTTTTTGATCAATTTTGTCTACGCATAAGAGAGACGTACAGATTATGTTCTCGGGGTGACTGGGGTGGCGGCAGCAAGCCTGTGACACATTGTTGTGTCTGCCTCACCTGTTCATTATCACCGCATTGTTGTGCCTGACGGTTAAAAAAAAGACGTGTAGCTGGTGCGCTGAAAAGTCAATTAAAATAAATTGCTCGGGTCAATTAAATGGCATAATTAGGCCTTTTTTTAAAAAGACATCTTATAATTCCGTGTGATAACCCTTCCTCCTCCCCGGACGCTGCTGTTGACAAGGTGACAGCCCGTGAATTGCCACACAGAGGTGTTTCAGACGAATGCCGAACCGGCCTGCTGTTCCAGAGAGGGCACACCCAGCACCTTGCAGAGCGCTGGCACACCGTCACTCCCGAGGCGTCTGCTGTGCCGACTGACACAGGTGTCAGGCTGTGGCGTGCCTAGCCGGTGCACGACATGCCAAGACACTGCTCGGTCTGCTGCTGTCGCCGTATTAAAGTCGAATTAGCAGCTCGCCCGCCTCACCCACCCTCTCACACAACCCCCCCTCAGTCTGTTATTCGTACCTTTAAAATGAGGTCAACGTGGTGCTGATCCAAGATGCTTCCTCTGGCGGAGGAGGTGACGATGACCCTGCCGTACCTGCCGGGGGTCTGCAAGTCCGAATACAGCGTGTGTTTCGATCTGTTGACGGGGAATAAGCTATCCACTAAGTTGCCCTCGATTTTAGCCAAGCTGTGCTTGGGAGCCAACAGGTACTCCACGTTCTCCTCGACCCGATAATGGCTGAAACTAGACCCCAGCAGGATGGAGATGAGGACGGGAGCGGAGGCGAAGAACACCGGGTGGTTGGCGACGAAGTGGCCGAGCTTGGAGAAAGACGTCCTCAGTCCTTCGTGCAAAACCTGCCGCAACATCCTAAGAGTACAGAGAGCCCGGGAAGGCGAGGAAGAATCTGCAGGATCCGAGCCTCTCCCAGCGCCAGGGTATAACCATCGAGGGGCACGACCATAGGGAAATACTCTCTAATTGAAAAATAAGACAAAAGGCTCGTCGGCTTGGAGAACGAAATTGAATTGATACAAGTTTGCCTCGGTCGGCAGCTTCAACTTGCTCAGGATCCTAGCTCCGATGCCGCTTCTCTGCATATTTACAATAAAGGGTCACCCGAATATATATATATAAAAAAAATCACAACAGCGTGGAGTGTCACGCATTTTAAAAAACATACAGAAAAAATATAAAAGGGCGCTTTGTTTCTTTTTCTCCTGCACACGTACTTCTTTAAAGCGTGTCTTGTTCCGCTGTCGGTTGTATTTTTAAGCGAAGGGGTTTTTGATTTTACTGAAGCTGAAGGGGGGTTACTCAGCCAGGTGGCTGGAGACTCGTGGCAGTTATTTTCTGGGGGGGGGGGGAGAAAAGGCTTTTGCTACGTACCAGAAAATGCTCGAATCTGGGGGAAGCGATTCATAAAATACTGCAAAGTGTCCTGGTTTGAAGTGCGTGCACTCTATGTGGCCAAACAATAACGAAATGCTTAACGAATGTACGGCTAATATTAGAAAATGTTCTTAGCCTGTAAGCATGAACCAACAGTTGTGAGACACATAGCGCTTCGCAACATTGTCATCGAATGTCTCCTTAAGTTGAAAACAGATGTGATTGCGAGCGGTCATGTTGCTGCAGATTTGCTATGTCATATCTGAAACAGACTCGAGCATGTCAGTAGACACGGTACTTCTGTGACACAAGGTAAATCCTGGCTCATTCATTGCTCAACTCGTAATCTAGTACCTATCAAACGCATTTCCAAACTGCTCATTATGCCTTCAATTCTAAAAAAAAAAACCAAATTGAACAAAGCTGTTACAGGCACGGTTAATGCATTGCTGCTGTTTTCTTATATTAAATTGCATGTAACATGTGCTCCCCTGCTTTGGAAGGATCGATGCATAAATACAACTTAGTGTATTTCATTTGTTCTATATATTTTTCATAATTTCCCCATGTGAAGCTGTGTGTAGAAACGGCTGTTTTCGGTAGCACGCTGCCTTAGAACAAGGATTCAGCCTTTTTTTTTTCACGTTTGTGCATTGCTACACAAATCGTGGCGTCTGCAGTTGAGCCGGATTCACTCCCACTTGGCCAGACCCGCGCGGTACGAACCCGTTCCCACGCAGGTACATCCCGTCCGCCTGTGAGAACATCACCCCATTTCCCGATCCATTACAGTTTTCGGAGAGGATGCCGGAGTCTTCGCCGTTATGCAGAGAAGTTTCTTTCATCTGTGCCCGACACACACACACAGCAGATCTTTGAAAACGCCAATAAACACCCCTCTCCTTCTCCGGATCCCATTCAGTAAAAACTATGCGAGGCGAAGGCGAGCGCCGGGTTGCAGCAGACTTCTCCCCACGTCTGCGCCGCCCGGCTTGCGGCACCGTGTTGCTCGAAGGCGTCGGGGGGGGGGGCTCGGCTCCGTCTTGGAGAGGGAACAACAAACGGTTCACTTCCAGCGCCGAAATGACAGCGCTCCGGCCGTGCGCTCTTCCTCGCCGGCGACGCTGGCGGGAGCAGGCGCCGTCTGCTGATTCACTGGCCCCGCGGAAGCCCCGACGAGTGCCTTACGCAGAACACCACAGCCTGAAAGATGCGCTCGGGAGGTGGATAGGCGCGAATTTAGTTTCCCCCCCCCTTTCTCGTGTGCTCCATTAGCCACCTCCTGATGGCTGAGATGAGGAGACGGGATAAGACATTTCCTGATTGGACCACTAAAGATAGGCGAGTGAACCCAGGGAGGGAGAGAGAGAGAGAGAGAGGCTGCGAATTAAAAGATGATGCTCCACAAGTCCTGTATTTATGCAACTGGAAAAAGACTAGGCCGTATAAAGACGCACGCACTGTATATAATAGCCTGCGAATAGGCGCAATAAATATGCTTGGACTGTAAAGCGTGATCCATCCCCAGCAATGAATGTCGTATTTGAGAATATATGACTCAGTCGCCAGAGAAAGGCGAAGAGCTGCCAGACATTAAGAATAATGTATCGCCAGCAATATGCGCAGAGGGGATGAATGAATGACTTTAAAAGAATAATAATTGAAGTGGTGGTGGCAGATGCTCGGAAGGGGGGGGGCTTGTAGCCATCTCTCCCCACGACCGAGCATCGCACCGGCGCTAGATGGGTGGTTTGAGGGTGTCCAGCGAGAAACACGTCTGCAGAGGATCCGGCTGGGTCGTGTTTAACCGCGGGGGCTGGGCGCTGAGGAAGCCGCTGACTCAAAGGCGAAAATAAGATTAAAAAAAAAATTAAAGGCCATCGAACAGACTGCGTAAAAAAAAAAAGTCTCGGAAAGTGAACATCTTTTAAAAAACTTAAACATTCCCCTTTTTATTTGAATGCATAATGAATGCTTTAGTGTTTTCTCAAGACCGCTTTTAAAACTAATCTTCTGGAAATAAAATCTCAAACTGTTTTATGACGCCCCAGACAACTGATATCGAAAGGGCATACACAATTATTACGTTTTGTGCGCATGTTGGCGATAATGTATTTTGGTTAAACTCGTTCGTTAGTGTATGTGGTGAGTTTGTTGTTTTTTTTTACCATATCTAGGGTTCATGCACCGAGCACAGTAGTGATCTACTGTATATTGTCACGAATAGTTGAGAATTGTTTCAGCCTCCACGGCGATGCACGCTGGCTGGATTCCTCACGGGCGCCTCTGTGGGTTTCCGATATTTTTCTCCATCCTGTCAAATAAAATAACCATCCCAACTGAATTAATGCCATATAAAATGACGTGGATTTTGTCGACATGAATGACACGTCTTGAGTTGAAGAAAGACCTCCGGAAAAGCAGTTCTGTTGCTGAACTATGCCAAAACACAGGCTTTAATTTCCTTCCCAAGCCAGGCGTTTCTCCACAACGTCACTAGGCTCTTTTCGCGAATCTAATGCAATTCAACCGTAGTACTAAGCCCTGCTTTATCGATCGGGTGCTGTGATGTGAAAGAGGCATGGAGTTCCCCATCTGAAGAGGTATCCGAGAAATGCTTTGTCTGGGGCTTCTTCTCGAGTCTGCACGCTGCTCCGCGCAAAAACAGGTCGTTCTGTTATCATGATTTACAACGTTTTACGCAACATCGAAGATCGCTTCCAAGAAAGGATGTCATTAGGAGATACATGTCAAAGTATTCAGGTTTCTACACATATATTTCTAAAATATCGGGTTCTTTCGCTGTAGAACCCCCCTTGAGCCTCGGGGTGTTGGCCCGACATCTGCTTTCAAAGGCCACATGTCCACAACACTTTGCGCACGTTTTGGTATTCGAACCATAATCGAGGCACAAATACGGCACCGTATTAAGATTAAGATTAATTTAAAGTTTAAAGTGTTCTCTTTCCCGAATGCGGTTTTCCAGTTCACGAAAGAACATGAAAATCCCATCATCTAAACAGAAATGTACTGACCTCATTGATTCTCAGTGTGTTAAAATAGTTGCCCTTTGACCTTTGCTTTGAACGTCTTAGTAATGCAATAATAAGCTCTATCACGAACAGAAGGTAATAGTTATCTCCCGTGGGATTTTGTATTATTAATATGCATTGAAGAAGCCAACTGAAGGCCAGTTTAGATTTACAGAGAAAATTGCTGCATGGCAGGCGAATTACGGGATTCGGTTACAATTTTTTTCCGAAATTGCATCTTTGCCTCGGTCTCTCATTTAACGCGTTTCCAGTTTAGCAGTTTCAAATTCAACCTGTGGTATTTCACTTTTATGCCACGATAAGTTTCTGTCAATGGGGTTCAAATCGAACATGCTCGTGTTGTTAGCAAATTATATCGCTGTGCTTAGGTCTTTTTGTCACATGATATGTTTTTTCTTACTTTTATAGTCATGCATTGTCAGTTCAGAAGTTCTTTGATCGAGAACCGTCTCAGTAGTTTTATTTTTGCTTCCCTTCCGAAGTTCTCGTCCTTACTAGGGCTGGTCAATGATGCACAGCAAATAAGGTCAACTGACACGCAGACGGAACAACTTCCGTCTTTATCGTGGCCTCCAAATTGTTCCCTGTATGATTGGCTTGCACTTGCCCTGCGATGGACTGGCGTCCTGTCCAGGGTGTACCCTGCCTTGTGCCCGTTGCTTTCTGGGTAGGCTCCAGCTTCCCTCGACACCGTATGGGATAAAGCAGTTTGGTAAATGACACGACATGACTTGTTTGGGATCTGGTCCTCAGCCAGTCAGAGGTGTCCATTTAAATATCCTGGATATAAAAAAAGCTCCAGAGGTTTAAATAAATTATTCTGTAATAAATGGAATGGTCATGTATGAAATTGAACAATCTTTCTACATCAAATAGCCTAATAATTTATTTAGCTGTTCTCTGACGTCGTCGAAAAGCTTAACTAACCTGTTTACCAAGCATAACCTTCAGAAGGGCTCAGATATTGAGGAGGGAAAAATAGTGCAGCGTAACACTGCATTTTAATATTATTTAGATTTTCTTGTCAATTAACAGCTGGTCATACATAAATATACATTTACAGCATATACCCAGGATCTGAGTCCCACAGTGAAGCGGCCCAGTTAATGAGCTGGCACCTCCGAAAGCCAGATTCCTGTGAGATGACTCAAACGCTTTCCCCTTCCCCTAACCTCAATCAGTCAAGCCCTCATTTAATAAGAGGCGCCAAGAGGGAACAGATTAACCAATGAGAGCAATGGCCTGTCTGAGATCCTTATGGAACTGCGGTGGAACATAACAAAAAAAATACATATACTGTATATAGGAAAAGCAGTTTATCAAAAGGCCAGGAACACTCTATTATGGAGTTCATCTGACGCAGGCAAAATATTTTTCAAATTGCCTCGACCAGAAAGCTAATGGGATTGAAGTGCAGCTGCTAAATTCAGTTGATTGTGTGCTACATGCGCAACGGCGTGCACTGCTGTGCCTTTCCCTGTCCTGGCTCAGAGCAGGCTTGCACACACACACACACACACACACACACACACACTCGCGGTGCACAGTGCTGTAGTGAGGCGCTGGTGTGGAGGTGCCAGTTGATCGGGTGACCTATCAGTCGGGAGTTATTTATAGAGCAATAGCTCATCAGGAGGCAAGACAGCCCTTCTGCTCAGCCAGCTGCTGACACCTTTCCCTTCGACTGTCCCTGCCGAAGCCATGATGGCCGTCAGCTCTCGTGTGGGGGGACGCAGGGGTTCTAGAGGGCTGCTCTTGACTGAGGGCTCCCCTACCTCCATGACGTCTCAGGTCCAGAGGGGTCACAATAAGGCCTCACTGGAAATGCACAAGCGCGCCCCTTGAAGTCACTCGGGGTGGGGGGCTCCTCGCTTACACATTCTCCCCTGCTCGTTTAGAGGAGTGAGTCACGCAGGAGGAGGAGAAGTAACACAAGACACGCAGTGTTCGATGAAACACTGAACCACGACAAACCAACGGGACCCGTGGAGGAGAGTTGCCCCTTTGCTTTCTTTCTCAAATAGAGGTAGGCAAAGTAAAACTGAAACATTTTGCTTTAATTTTACATTCATTTGTTATTGATGGTGTTTCGCTCATGGTCTTTCGTGACTGTGGATGCCTCTTTCACCTGAGTGCCCAAAATATGTAATCTGCATATCAATTAGCTGTACAGAACTCCAGTGTGTCACACATGTCGAGCTTTATTTATTTCTGCTTGCCTAAGTATTGCCTAATACTCTTCCGGTTTGGTGTGGGAGTTAAGAACACTGGTTGTAATGAATTATGGGTATTCATATGGCTGTCACTTTTGATTTTATATTTGCAAAAAGGTTGAATGAAAAGTCGTGAGTTCTGTTTCTTGCAGCATTGCGATTGTACAAAGACCTTATTAATATTCCTACCCATAATTCTCTTTCCAGCTGTCTAGTTGTTATGTACAGATTACTGACACAGATAGATATACAGTACTCAAAGACAGGTAGCTAGACTGAGCAGACATCACCATTAGGTATTTTTAGCATTAAAGAAAGACAAAAGCAGATGTCAGGAAGACAACTGACAAACATGGCTGCTATATCAGTGCTGTGACAGGGGTGTGTGCATGGCGACGGAACAGCTAAAGGCTGGAACTGATACCCCTGAGGAAAGAGGTAATACTAAACACAGCTACAGCAGGGCTCTCTGGGGCTCATTACCTCCAGAGACAAGTCACGTAATGACACTTCTGCTCGTGGACACACAGGCCCTCTAGGCTTCATCATATCCACAGGGTTGAGACCTGAACCCAGAACAAAGTAGCAAGATCTTAAATCTGAGTTTTGTAATTCTGCTTCTTTTATAAGCACTATTATATTTGTTCCTTTTAAATAAAGTGGCACACTCTGAATGGCAAAAAAGAAATGGAATAATGAACAGTTTTACGATCTTGCAAACAGAGTTGGGATCTAACTGTCTTCTGTGAAATGGGTCTGATGGACAAGCCCAAGAGTGGTGGTTGAGGAGGCAGGGGTTGGACTTGGTTAAATCACAGGATTAGTCGATGGGGTCAATCTGGGGAGTAAGACTAATAATAATAAGAGAAGAATTCCTTACACTTATATAGCACTTTTCTGGACTTTACAGATAATGGGGACTCCCCTCCACCAACACCAGTGTGCAGCCCCACCTGGATGATGCGACGGCAGCCAAAGTGCTCTCCAGTACGTTCCCCACACGCCGGCTCCCAGTGGGGTGGAGAGCAGAGTGATGAAGCCAGTTCATAGAAGGGGATTATAAGGAGGCCTTGATGGGTAAAGGCCAGGGGGAATGTGGCCAAGATGCTGGGGCAACACTACTCTTTCTGAGAAACGCCCTGGGGTTTTAGATGACCACAGAGAGTCGGGACCTCGGTTTTACATCTCATCCGGAGGACGGAAGTTACGATTCAGCAACCAAGGGGAAATCTGCAGGTGGTCGTCAGAGCGTCTGGAGTTCCTGACGTAGACAAAGACACGTGCGAAGTCTTGCCAGACGAAGCTGTGGGCTGCTGGCCAGGAGGCTTCAGCTCCTCAGCCGTCTGTTTGTGTTTTCCAGCTGAGCTCCTGGTTGTCTAACTGACATCTTCACTGATGCGGTTGCGTGCTTCAACACGGTGCCACGATGGTTTGGCGCCCGACAAATAATTAAAAGGTCTTGTTAAGCAAATGAAGGTGTTGACTTGTCATCAAGTGCTCAGCTGAAATGAGAGGCGGGTACACATGGGCCTTTGGGGACTGGGAGCACCGCTTCTGAGCTCAGCACTGGAAATAAAATGTGACCTGAAGGGTTTCTGTATAGCTGCAGCATTCATTGTTGCAGATAAAAACACAGAGAGCGAAGCCATTGCAGAGAACACGGGCCCCGTTTTGAAAGCTGAAGCCCCCAGTTGATGTTTCAGATAGAAGAAGGGATACAAAGATGCTTCGAAATGTCATTTTGAACTCATGGGAAGCCCAGAGAAATTGAAATATACTATATTTCAAATGTAATAGAAAAGCTGCTCCTTGTCCTCTTTTTGGAACTTAACATCAGTTGTTCCTCCCGACTTTAACCGAAAAGCAATTTCACATCAGAAGAAGTTTATCACAGAGCGCAGCTATACTAAAATATCCAACAACAAACATACTTCACCATCACCCTACAGTACATCCCTCGTGCGAATCCCAGCCTGCTGAGCGCCTGCCAGGACCTGCGGTGTTTGTGTCTGCTCCATTTTGTGCCTGGCGCACGTGTCCGCTGTGTCCGATCCCAGGGATGCTCGGCCTGAGTCTTTGCACTTGGGGAGGGACACATCAGCTGACCAGACTGACTCAGCTCCACTGCAGGCGTCGGGTCTTCATCACCTGTAACCTCATCTATGGACCCAGGTGGTGGTCCGACGGAGTTCTGCCTGTTGAAAATGTGAACCGGTGATCGGTTCTCTGTTCCCATCGGCCGCCCTGGGGTAATGTCACTGGCGGGTTTGCTTCCCTTTCACTAGAGACTGACAAACATTGGTTCCCATGGTGATAGATTTCTTTCTATGTAGCGCAATCTCTGAAGAGGGTGCTGGCTTGTCATGGCATATTTAAGAATCACTGCCTGTGAAACCAGGAAGAGGCACAGCTGATCGAGGAATTAACCTTTTTAATAAAGGGCACCCATAAAGGTCAGGAGCAAGCAAATCTGAAGTAATACAATATAACATTCAGACAAAATATATTAGGTGCATATAGTCCATTACATAGGCAAGCTATAGAGCATGGGACGAAATAAATGACATTTACATCTTTCTGCCGTCTTGGATTTTTCCAACATACGTCGTTTTTGTATGATGTAGTTGATGCTTAAAATAAGGTGAGTTTAATTTTTTTTTTAAATGTTAAATGCAAACTACGTTGCACTATCCCAGCGTTCAGACACCAATGTGATTTTAAATTGGTTTTGCTTCGAAATCATGGGAACACAAAGATGATTCTAGTAAAAGCAAGCATGCACTCCTCCAGCACAGAGGATAACACACATTAGATTATTACTGCATGTAGATCTGGCAGAATTGCTGCTATGCAGGCAGCACTCAAATATCCACGCACTTTATTTTGCAGTACATTCTGTAAATAGGGCAAAATGGGATAAAGGAGAAGATGGACTGTTCTATGTATGGATACACATGATCCTCCTGCATATTTAACCTACACGACCCCTCCTGTGACCATGTGGTATTTTTGGAAAACTTGGTAAAAAAATACCACTTGGTCACTGTAGGGGTTAAGTGCACTACAGCCACAAACACCAGGGTGTACAGGACTAGTTAACGAAGAGTTTAAGCCTTGGGGAATATCCATCAGTCATCAGTCTACACGCTGCCTCTCGTGTGTGCCCATGCTACATTCAAATCCGACTTGCTGTGCTAGAACCTATACTGGCCTTTCAACAATAAAGGGGATCTTTGTGGATAAATCGGAGTGAATGATTGAAGGATACTAGTGGACCATAAATAGTCTGAAGGATAATATACAGTATACACACCTTGGCATTCAATTTGCTCTCCTTTTCCCCCAAACGCATGAGCAAAAAGTGTGCCTTTCACTCCCGAAGGAGTTCACAGCTTTCCCCATTCAGGAGTGGCACTCTCATCTTTTACCCATATATTCTGCACAGTTATCTGGAAGCAGATTCACAAAATGACGTTATTAACTGCCAATTTCCTCTCGTCCATCCTGGTAAACACTAATTGAAAAAGCAGACTCTTGTTATAGGAAAACATGAGAATGCTGTGCTGTAAATAGCCGTTAATTACTCTTATAAGGGTCAGATCAGCTCAATAACTCTGTTTTTCCTTCACTCAGCAATGTCCCTGTTCGTTTCCATCCTCACTCACCCAACCAAGTACTGTTAGAAATATTGTTTTTTTCCACTCTGAGGAGGCGTTACTGTGGGGGAGTCAGGAACTCACATTTAGGATGAGCTGGAGGAAAAAGGAAAAAAAAATGCATCGGAAAAGTAAAAGCAATTAACAGATAAGTCTGGAGTGCACCCCCTCCCCCAAGATCTCCCCAGTGAGGATAAGTTATATCTGGTGAAACTTAAGGCTTGTGTGCCGTTCCCCTGCAGGCTGCAGGGCGTGTGTGTTGCCGTGAGCAGAGGGCTGGGGAGTCACCCCACCGGCCCCCTGCTCCTCCAGCAGCTGAGGCCTCAGCGGGGCCCTGGCGCTGGAGTCGGCGCAGAGCAGGCGAAGAGGCGAGGGCTGGCGGCCGTCCAGGGAACAGAGGTGTGGGGTTTCACTGATCTCCACGCGCTGACACTGGGAGTGGGTGCTGCTTTTTTGTTCTGTCCTCCCACATCCAGAGGATTAACTTTCGCGTTTCGGGAAAAGGGATGAAGATGTGTGGCAGCACTGTAATCGCGCAGCTACCGTGTTAAAGCAGGAGCACACATGGGCTGCAAAATTTAGGTGGAAGGAGAAAGCTACTGTTTGTTTAAATCAGTTCATATATTTCAGCCTTTTTTACGTTATTGGCAGTAGCATGTTCTGCCCTGCAAAACTGCCTTTTAAGAAGGCACTGTAAGACATTTCAAGGAAAAACCACATGCTGTTATGCTAGTATATTCAGGGATACAGCGAGGAATGGAGATTCACAGTGGACAGAGCACCACGTAAGTGTTGTATGAATTGAGTCACATAGCACACCCACACTTTCACATTCCCCTCCCGAGTGTGTTGGCTGACCAGGCTCTTCTTTCTATTTTCAGGGACCACAGAACTACTGTATGTATGTATGGCTTTCCAAAGCCTAGCAAGTGATTTTGCATTTGTCATTCAAGTCTTTCTAAGATTTGCAATCATACGTGAGACCGGGAATTGAAATGAAAAGAAATGTGGTTTGCTCCATGTTGTGAGATCTAATATGACTCTCAAACTGCTGTTAATATGGAAATTTCTGTTCACTGTTGGAAGGGCAAAATCGGCAAGGGTCTCCTCACTGATCCTGTCCAGAATGACCTTTATTGAACCAGGAACAATGCAACACAATTAACAAGTCACCCACAGCGGTGACTCAATAGCTTTTAACTATCCACTAATTATATTAATCAGGCTGAACAGCGGTCTGGTCTGATTGATAGATGTTGGAGGGCACGTAATAATGCTTCCTCCAGTGGGGGTTGGAGAGTCAGAGGACTCTGACCTGGGCGTCTGGTTATGTCGAATCTATGAGGGTAAAACAGGAGTTTAACCCGGCGATGCAGGAGGATGGTTGATGGTGAACGGGTTTTATTTAAAATCTATAGCAAAGAGAACATACCTGTACAATTGAATCCAAACAAAAGCACGCTTGGCTTTTTATTTTTTTCACAAAAAGTACTTTTGCTTGAGTCCGGGAGAGGTAGAATTGTGAAGAAGGCTTTTATCTCACTCTCTCAACGGCTTAGCACGTAAGGTTGAGATCTCCCAATTCCAAATGTATCTAATGTATCTAAACCATTGTACGTTTAATTTGCCGTACGTATTGTCAGAATTAATGAGATAGTAAGCTTTTCAGCTTCGCTTTAGCACAGAGTCGGAAAGAGACAGGTGCGAGAGAGCATTTCAATAAAGGGGTCTGAATTGTTGAGTCCCTCTTCATATACGAGATTGTTTATTTCAAGGGCTGGTTTTTTATTCTAGTCAGCATCTGACACCCTGGGTATTGTGACAGGCAGCTGAATGCAGTGTAAACCACTAGCCCAGATAGGGAGAATGACCTGAATTCTAATGGACTTTCAGCTGAGCAGGTTTGTGCCTTCGCTTGGAGGAAATGAGGGGAAAAAAAGTGGATGAAGGAAGCTTGGTAGGGCCACGTGCAGGAGTTAGGATGGACCCTGAAGTGAGTCATTTGTTGTAGCTTCCTTTTGGACGCATTCTTGTGCTTTGCTCTTCAATCTCTTCAGCGCGGCTTCCTTCTTCGAGGTGATTTCTATGGTCTCGAGATGCGATTTCTTTTGGTTTTCAATATTGACATTTTTTTATCTTCCGTTGTAGTGGGGTATTTGTTTTTGCTGTCATCGACTAATGGTGCGTTGCTCCCAAGTAAAAAGAAAAATGAGCAGACAGCAAAGGACAAGCGTGATCTTGTGTAATTCCCCGTCGGTAGGCTGCACTGGTGTTTCCTGTGTCAGAGGTGCTGGTCTATACAGAGAGCGGAAGCTGTGCAGATAAGTAGCTTCAATATTCGTTTTTCATAGAAAATATCATAGATTAAAATAATTTTTAAAAATGTTTTGACAACTGTGTTTGCTATTACTGAATAGTCAGTTATTCCTGGAACTGTAATTCAGATTAATTAGATCTCACTGCCCAGAACTCATATTGCCTGATAATGATGCATGTATGTTTGTGGACCAAATCTATACATTTCTATATTGGTATATTAGGAAAACATATTAGGCCTATAAATTATTTCCTGTTTATTTCTATACAGTAGTACTACTCTTCCTTCCTTGTTCAGCAGTTCGTTACATCCAGGTGAGGCTGCACATTGTTGGTGGTGGAGGGGAGTCCCCATTATCTGTAAAGCGCTTTGAGTGGGGTGTCCAGAAAAGCGCTATATAAGTGTAAGCAATTATCATTATTATTATTTCGTGCAAAAAACACCAACAGTTCAACTCATTCACTCTTCATTGTCATGGACCTCCAGTTCTACTTGTGCTTGAAAGTCAAACTAGTTAATTATGCAATAAACCGTCACCCAGGCTTTAGCATACCAAGGCGTGCTGTATATTGTATATTTTGACACCTATTAAAAACTTAAATGTGTTACAATACAAAGCATTGTAAATTAGACATATCAGCAAATCACACATCAGGATACAATGCAGTCCAGTGCAATAAAACACGACACAAAATACAGTACCAAAGGATATTGTTTAACAAGGCGTAGAGGTATAACAGTAATATTGACAAATCTGAATCCTTAATACCATAGTACCCTTCTGGGTATTCACGCTCCGAGTCTGAATGAACTGGATGAATATAAAGCAGGCACAGAGGTGAGCGGTGTTATTGCTGACTCAGTGTGGGATTCACAGCAAACGCAAAGCATTTTGCATCATCTTTATGGCTATGAGAGGCAGGAGAGCTTCATGACAGGTGCAGAGCAGAGACAGAGCCCATCCCTCTCTGACCATGCAGTGAGACGGGCCAGTTCTGTGTCCTTCCCTGGACACCGGGAGAAGATCTGGCCTCTACCGGAATCATCTTTTAATTTCCTCTCCTGTGGGACTGTGATCAGCGGCGCTCTGCGCAAAGCGAGATGGTTTCTTCAACTACTTTCTATCCCACCACCCATTTTCTAACTGCTTCTTCCAGTTCAGGGTCGCAGGGGAACCAGAGCCTGTCCTGGCCAGCGATGGGCACGAGGCAGGGCACGCCCTGGAAGGAACACCAGTCCGTCACAGGGCAGACACATTGACAGACACGCACACACTCACACCAGGGCCAGCTTCCCCAGAAGCCAATTAGCCTGCCAGTACAGTATGTCATTGGACAGTGGGAGGAAACGGGGGAAACCCACTGGACACCCACGTGAGCACGCTGAGAACCAACAAACTCCACACAGACAGCAGCCCAAGAATTTGGTGCCACAAGGCGGCAATGCTAAACACTGAGCCACTGTGCAACCCCAACTGCATTCAGTAAACTAGTGCAGGCCATGAACACTGAGATATGCATGACAGTGAAGGTATATACAGTACACACAATTCAGATGACACCAATGCAGAATAACAAATCCCCATAATGTGTGCTATTAACCATGAGTACCATCTGTGTTTAACAGACATCATCTATTCAATATAAGGGTCTTACTCACATAAAATCTATGTGTATAAGGAAGTACTTTCTCATCCTTTAGTAAAGCTTCTGTTCACCTTGAAAGCAAACCGACACAACAGGCAATACAAAGAGAATCATCATTTTATCAAACCGATTATTTTCAGTCTCAGATATATCAGTCTCAGAGAACTGAAAGAGGCTAAAAATTGTATAAAATAACAGCTTTGGTCAAACTTTATAAGAAGAATTTATAAAAGGAATAAAAACAGTGACAATGCACCTTGTTAACTATTCTTTCTTCTCAGGTGAAAAATAAATTTGAGAAAAATAAAACGACTAAAAAAATCAAACCAGTGCAAGTTTCACCTGGATGACTTGGATCACAAATGTAAACAGTGGTCATCTCACTGTCATGGTTACTAGAGTAGGTGTTACGAGAACTGACATTATTATTAATAATAATTATTATTAGAACCAAAAATGGATTCTGGAGAATAGTTTCAGGGCCTTACAATGGAGATAATAAAATGCAGAGACAGACACTGGAGAGGCAATATGATCCTGAAGCTGTTTATCAGCAACACTGATAAACAATGAAAAACATTGTAATTTCCTACCACACTTAGGCAATTTCATTTACAATTACGCTGAGAGACAAGACTGGGTTTTCACAAAGCACAAAACACAAAACACTTGCCCTGTATATTTCAGTATATTGAAATGTCAAAACAACTATTCAAGATTAACTTTGCAGAATATTTAAAATTTCTATGTAATATGTACTAAGGATCCTATAGCTTTCCTCAACCTAACTGTGGGTAGGTTGGTAGTGTCTCTGAATTATAATTTCAAATGACCTTGTTGGCCCACAGTTGTTTCGGGTAATAAAAACGAAGACAGTTTCGGACTTTATTCTTTGTTAACTGTGCACACCTTCCAGTGGTTTTGGTAAATTACTGATGTAAGAGAAAAAAAAAACAGAAGAACAGATTCAGCCCATCTTTATAGAAATTACACATTTAAACAGATATTCTGCACAAGTAAAAAAATTTTTAGCACCAACCGGAACTTCAACATTTTATTGTAAGAAGGCCATGGAATTCTGCGCCTGGTAAAGGAACGTGTTAGGTTCAAGGTATTAACATCTCTCTCAAAGCAAAAGATTTGGTCAAATGGGGGAAGAATGTTGATCTTCGCAGGAGGAAAAAAAAAACAGTCTATTCCTCGCTAATGTTTGTTTTTGTGTCCCTTGACATCATCAGCTATTCCGAGTTTTCGTGCTGAAAAGCCAACCTGCTAATCGGCCAAGACAGCAGAGACTGAGCTGCGCTGCGGAAGACCTGCCAGAGAGGCGCAGGAGGGGTAGCGCAGATTAGGGCAACAACAGCTTCAGACATGGCACGTCTCAAGCTAGCGAAAGTGAAGAGGTTTATGACAGGTAGCGCTGAGCGAGATGAGATTACTCCAGCACGAAGCAGGGAAAAGGAGACATTTGAATATAATTTCAGATCCCTCGGTCTCGGAGTGACAGAAGATGGGTTTCTCCCTCATAAGTACAGCGAAGGAATGCAACTGCCTTTCTTAGGGCTGGCTCCGCTAGCTCTAAAAAAAAAAGGCATGATTACAAGTTTTTTTAAAAAAACAAATCTGTTAAAACGGGTTTAAATGTACTGACAGGCGATGGATCGATTGAATCAAATCTCGTTATTCAGTTCCCCTCGGAGCACCTTTGGAACCGCGAAACGGGAATGAACGGAGTCTCATGCAAGTGACCTCAGCCACAAACTTGCAGTCACTTCGCTGGTTTGACGAGCGGGACTGGGCTGGACTTCAATAAGGTGTGGCGCACGTGTATCGATGGTGCAAGAAGAACCCCAGCACTATTCGGTCAAAAATATACAGTAAATATATCCCACCTGATTGTAGGGCCCATAGCCGCAGGAAGGAATTTCCTGCAAGGAGTTTTCAACCATGAAGTATACAACCCTTCTGTCATTGATGGTTAGGAAATCACAGATAATGCAGCATACATAATTAAGCACAATTACTCTAATTAAGCATGATAGCAGGCAGCAAAGGAAATGGTATTTGTTATTCACGAAACACTGTAGAACTAATTAATCTCATTTTCCTGTTGAGATGAACGCTTCTCCGTAAATCGTCAGGTTTTTACCGATTTAAATGAAATAACAGATTATACAAAGTAGGAGCTTTTATGGGGGGGGAAAAATAGCCTTGAAAGGCTTGTGTCTTATTTTCAGCTATTGAGGTTTCCAATCTCTTATTGTTTTGTTAATAATTTCCAGGGAATGGCTGTAATAAACCGTTCTTTCAAAATCCTGTTGAATTTTCGCTGTTTTTTTTTTAATGGCTTCGCAAACCTCAATATTTAGTTACAGTAGCATCTCATTACGTGCCTCGACAATTTCTTTAGCATCGCTGTTTCAAGCTTGTGTGATCAAGATGCATTTGTCTGGGAGGCTGTGTTCCACGTGCCTAACTTTCTCACCTAGGGGGGATGAGTCACAGAGTCTCCCTCGTTATCTTGCGATCTCTTTATCTCCCCGGAGAACACGCTCTGCTCCTGGCACGCTGCATGCTTCGCGCTCCTATTAAAAAGTTCTGTTAAAAATTCCTTTTATTCCTTTTCTTGCTAAAAGAAAATGCTACAACCTGCCTTTGTAGTGGCGCATTTTACTCAGGACGCTAGTCCTGTTTCCCCCTACTGGAAAAAAGAAGAAACTGCAGATAAAAACCAACTACAGAAGACACGATTCCGCGAACGACGTCTGAAATATCGTCTTGGCTATAAATATTGCTGCAAGTAATCTTGTATTTATAATGTCGTGTGTCTCGTAGACTGAAATTCTTTTAACTCACGACGGATGTTTTTTTTTCCTAGCTTGCTCGTTCGGCTTTTACTGTCGTCTATGAGCCACTGACGACAGCGATTATTTATTGGTTAAGGCCCCTGGCTAAATGTTTCTCCACTTTACCCCTGACCTCCAGCAGTACATCACGCAGAGATTCACTGCGCTGCAATCAGCTGACGAACGGGCCTTTTTATAGAGGTGTCCATAACTACCCAATGGAAAAAAAAGTGTGAGCTGGTATTTATTGGCTTCTTTTGGTAGGGGTGTCTGAGCTTTCATACACAGTGAAAGGACTTGTGTTTATTTATTAACTCTGAGATTATGGCATCTTCTAGCACTTGCTGAAAAACAGGCAATAAAGCAGAGGACAAGCAATATTGCAGATTTTACAAGAGCTGTCTTTAGTGAAAGCAGGACCAGCTGGAGCCCCGAGGCCTTGAGATCATATTGCTTGTGAGAAGCCCTCCGTCAGTATTCATGTAGGGCAGCAATCTTTAGTGTGCAAGACTTTGTAATGCATGTTGGCATTACATAATGGGTTTTCAGTACAAATTCCGATTGTGACTGAATTGCAGAAAACACGTTTATTTATACATGTACAGTATATATATGCATTTATTATGTAATTAGGTTATTCTTATGTGATTACGTTATTAAGGATTGCCTGCACACTGCTTGCATTCTATCAAGTGCACCATGTCGTTAGGTATAACCCAGGCTTTTCGGTGAATTTTATTTTGCACATGTTTTGTTTTAATTGCTGTGGTAAGGTAAGTTTGAGGAGAACTTTACAGTCTACCGAGGAAGAAAGCTGATTCTTCAGCTTCTGTTTTCAGTTGTTGTTAAGTTTGTTCTTGCAGGTACTGTACTCTCTGGGAGACTTGGTAGGCTATGCTAAATCAATACACGTGAAACTGTGAGCTGTTTCCTTTAAAGCCTCATTTGCACTTTGAAAATAGTCAGGAAATGGAAACGACATGGAAAAGGGTGAATTTGAGAGGACAGGCCATGTTTTTCAGTGCTATTTCTATGAGCTGAGAGCCTAATTAAACACAAGCAATACCCACTACAGCAGAACATACCTGAATCTGTCTGTATTCTGTAAATGCTGATCAAGGAAGATTTGCTTTGAGTATCGTTAACCCAGTGTATGCGCCCTTAAAAACCTGATTTGAATGCAAATACTGCTTTTTTACATTGTTTTTACTGTTTACGGTAACCAAAAATGTCTAACATTTTATATCTTCCTGAAAAAAATCCTCTGAATGCCATTACAAAATACACATTGTATTTTGTGAAGGCATGTTGAAGGAAGAAATTATTTTAATGTTATGATATGTTCTGTGACTCTGATGATTTTGAGCAAATTAGGTCTTGCCGGAATTATTGGTGGTAATTGCAACAATTCAGTTTACGTTGTGGGTCTTTGTAAAAACATTTTCTAGAACATATTTCTGTGTGCTGTTTGCAGGAATGTGTAATGCTGGAAGTAAGCCTGTAAGTGCTCGTTTCAACAGCATCTAAAATGTCCATGATCTCTATCTGGTTTCACAGGAATATTAAAGTCTGAATGATATTATCAGTTAAATGCATTGAAAATGGAAAATGTCAAGAAGTGCTTCACCTGATTTGCCGAAGCAATCTCCCAGACATATTTTGACTCTGATTGGTGTATACAGGCATGATTACAATGGAAATCAAGGCTCAATGCTGTCTGTTCCTTGCTTGGAAGCTGATTTTCAGTGTTTACCTCCAGTGAATTATTTGCTTTGAATTTCATGTACGTAAAATGAATCTGTAGGCATTACAAAACTTGCAAGCATATCGTGTGGGAAGAAAGAGGGGTGAGACATTTTTTCCGTATTGTCTAGGATTTCTGTTTTCATTTTATTGATTTGAGGTACAGTATTATTTTCTGAATCCAAAGCTAACCTTTGTTTGGGAGAAAATGGCTTTGAATTCTAGTCATTTCCCCTCATTGGGTCACATTTTTCAATTATTGTACTTTTATTTCACATAAATATGTATTTGTTGGCACATTATTTCCCTTAGACGAATGCACCAAGTTCTTGAACCCTTTATGAACATTTAAAAACCAATATGACAGGGCTGTATTTTTTTGTAAGTACCTCTTTATTTTGATCTTTAGCTGAGGCTTAATATTTCTGATGCAATATTTTGACAGTCCACATAAGTAAACTCAGCTTGCATAGTCATTAATACATATAAGCCCTGTAGCCCTTAGGCAAAACCAAAGGGTACTCCCCTTGTGGCATTACCCTGGGCAGGACATTATATTCTGAGGCAAAAGGCACTTACAGCAATTTTAATAGCAAGGGAATTGGTAATAAAAGGTTCAGTCCAGTTATGTTAAGGTTTTCGTATTCAAACTCGGAAACAACAAGAGTCATGTCTATGAGAGGCACACGAGCAAGGGGCCTGAAGAACAATTACTGACAAGTGTCACTGTGAATGACAGCCATGAGCACAAGGTGTTCTCTTTTCCATACATGACACGTGTGTGCTTGGT
Source organism: Lepisosteus oculatus (assembly GCF_040954835.1). Classification (NCBI taxonomy): domain Eukaryota; kingdom Metazoa; phylum Chordata; class Actinopteri; order Semionotiformes; family Lepisosteidae; genus Lepisosteus; species Lepisosteus oculatus. Next base: position 4,926,844 of record NC_090700.1, on the reverse strand, counting down.
CACATAGAAGGACCGAAGCAGCCTGCTCTAACTAGGAGATCCCCAGAGGTTGTTAATGGAGCCTGTAAGTGACGGTTCAACAGAACAGCGTTCATTAATTACATATTGCATTTAATAAGGCAGAGAGACGTGTTCTGCCATGTGATTTCTCAGTTCGTTCTTCTGGCCTGGTAAAACGTTGTCCTGTCGTCCCCCCCCCCACACACACACACACACATACACGGTCTGTTTCGCAATTAAATGATGTCCATTACAGCTCTTCGATAAGAACTCAGTCCACCTCTGTGCTCAGAAATCCTCCACGCGGTTTACCTCAAAAGCCATTTGCTGTACCCCAGCTTTAATGAATATTTTTTTTTTTATTGTGACAGAGGGTCTGTCTATTTTTGCTTTGATGTTGTGCTCGCCTTTCTATTTTTAGCTTTCCAGTGTCCCCCTCTACAGTTTACACCCAGGCACAGTAATACATGCATAATCATTTATAATACAAAACTGAGGACAGTTTTTTTTTAAGTGATGGTCTACAATCTACAAGGGTTTATTTTTCGGGTTGTAGGTTTTCCTCTTGAGTAGTGTAAGTTTGCCCATTGACAGTTTTCTCTATAAAACCCATCACAGCCCTAAGGTGGGGCCCTGCTTTGTGTCTGCAGTGGACCTCTTCACTGGCTATGTCCCCAGCTGTGGGAGTTAGGGGCTCATCTGGCTGTGAGAAGCACTGGTCCCTGTACCTGTGTCCATTTTCTGCTCTGTGCTTCCTGCGTGCTCTGCTCTTCCGTAATTCCTGCAGCCTGTTGGTCACGCTCCCACCCCTTGCTGGCCCTCTCGTTGCTATGTTACAGTAGCTCCGTGACTCCCTGTAAGTCCCACACTGCCTCAGCCATCTCTGGTCTGCCTGTTGCGTCTTTGGCTAACAGCAGGGGTTGGGCTCAACAGGTTTCAACAACAGTCGTCAGAGACTCCAGGGAGTTTGGCTTATGGTTTCCTCTAATGACGAGCCGGGTTGATTTTTCCTGCATGCACTTTAAAAACCAGTAAAATATCCAGGACCTTAGCAGAAACACCTCAGACCGGTCCAAGACTCTTCCTCTGGTCTTTCATTCCTGCAGCAGGTGTGGGGTTATGGCGATGTGATCATTGACCCTGAACTCGTCTTAAAACATGGAAAGAAAGGTTTTGTGTGTCTGTTTGGATGTAAGAAGGATAAACCCAACTGACGGCACCTGCTTGCTCTGTGAGACATTCCCCGCACTGCAGTCGTGCAGGGAATTACAGAGATTTTGTGATAAATTGCGACCCTAGCACTTAATAGGTGGTTTAATTTTGAGCCGACATTGTGTCATGTCTTTGGCAGAAATCGAGCTGGCAGCGGTACTCCTCAGTACAATGGACCACTGCGTTCATAAAAATTGAATCTACCTAAATTAAAAAGACAAATGTATTCTGGAACCTGAAATGCACAATTCGCCGGTGCTCATCTAATTTTTTACATCGAGAACTACAGCAGGGTTTTTTTTTTCTGCAATCTGTCAGGTACTGCGTATTTCTCACCATTTAGACTGACGTTTTTTGTTTCTGTTCTGTTTAACAGCATACTCACAAACACTGTGCAACATAATATTCAAACATAATTCAACAAATCAAAAACCCAGAACCCTATACCCCAGATTTTATTTGAAGTCCTGGCTCCACCTGTTGCTCAGTAAGAAAATTTCGTCACTCGTGGCTGAGTGAAGGTCACTTTAGTTTCAACGATGACATCCTCAATATGTTTTTTTTCCTGTGTTTCTGCTATTTAATAATATCGCCGGTGTCTTGGCGCACTGAACTCAATAGTTCTCAATATGGGGCAGGATTTTATGGGGGGAATTGTCAGGAATTGCAGGAAATGATCGACACAAAATAAAAAAGATAACTCAACACAATTTTTACAAAAATACAAAACGGGGCTCTGCTTTCTCTATGATAGGTATTAAAAACACAAAAGAACAAGTGGCCAGCGACATAGGCTAAATCATGGAAGTTACGGGAGGGGTTGTATTAGACGCTGTTTGGATCGTAAACAGCGGCACACCCGGTTAAAACTAGACATTTTTACACATCAGGAATTAAGGTTAAACGAATGCTTTTTAATATATATATATATTTTTCCAAGAAAATTCAGTAACGCCAGCCACGAATTAAAGTAGTTTCGTTGGCCGCAGGGCCGACGCCATTTCTGAAGAACCGCTGAGGCCCGTGTGAAGATAGTAATGGCGATTTCGCCTCCAAGATGAACCCGTACAGTCACAGCCTTAAACCAGAACTTAAGTGAAAAGCAGACCAGGGCTGTGGGATTTACCATGAAGGTGTTATAAGGGATCTTGCAGAAACATTTTGGATTTGTCGGGATAGATTCCGGCTCACCACCCCCCCTCCCCCCGGGGCCCTGTATTACGGGAGAGAAAATGGATGGGCGGAGAAGACGACTTCGCTTCTGAACACCCGCGGCTCGTTTTTAAACCCATCTTCGGTTTCGACGTTTCCAAAATGTCGCCACATTTTGGAAATAACATTTTGGCATAACTGACTTGGCCGTGTTGTGCGCAAACTGTTCCGGCTAACGGTTATTCTCTCTGGCGCGGGCGAACCGAAGGCCTCCGACGACGCGTCTAACAGCCCTTCGTGTTTATTTCTAAAACAAACTGAAATCTTCTGATCTCATCATTACATTTGCGAGGGCAAATGGAGAATGGAAAGGCAAACTGAAGTGGTGAGTCAAATTTCTGCAGGCTTTTATTATGTAATAATATAATAAATGTTATACAGTACGAAGGCAGAGCGAATGAACACAGTCAAGTGCCTTTTTAAAGTGATTGATTTCGGGAAGTGATATTTTGAATCCCTGGGGTTCAGATCATTTGGGTTGCTGTTCATCTTTTGGTATTTTAGCAGACGCATTAAAAAAGTGATTTGATTTTTATTTCCACCAGTCTTGATGTTTCTTTAAAAAAAACTCTACAGCGTGTTTGACCAAATTAATATTTAAGGAATTGAGTCGTTGCTTTTCTTACTTTGCGTTGTGAAATATTATAATAACGGGCGTGCAATAAGGCCCGGTGTTCTTTGTAGTATTAAGTTCCAGAAATGGTGGTACTTTCACTTTTTTTCAGAAGTAAAGTAGTAAATAAATTCGGTAATAAATATGTAGCAGACGGTTTGGGTGAACGGTTGGACACTTTCGGTCCTGACGTCCAGCAAATAAATACATAAAATTAATTAATCTTTTCAAATCCGTGCGATTGAGCCTGAATTTGTTTTCTTTTTGATCGTGCGTTTCCATATACGCGATAGCCTTGCCGTTATATTAACAGTACTGGTATGCTGATGAGGATTCATGCTTCCTAGCCATTCAAAGAAATCACTTTATAATCCTCGATTCAGTTATTTGCAAGCAGTTCAGACTGGAGGGCTATCACGAACCCAGCCAATCTACATACCTAATGTGTTACTGAATATATATATATATCCTCTATGCGAGGTGTCTATTGGTAGAATTGGAGTACGTCTGTACTGTACTCGTAAAACTCGTGTATCATTTACCTAATTCAGGTGGGCACCTGCGTCACCATGCGTAGGCTGCAAAGGAACAATAGGCTTATTCCTTGCTGAAAAGAGGCTCCACGGCCGAAACGTTGTGTTTTCTTTCTTCTCTTTTCAGCATGAAATAAGCCTATTGCTTGTTCATTTATCTAATATACCATAAAGAACCTACGTTAATTCATGTATTGTTAATGAAGAAGTGAAATCAATATCTGAAAGAGCGCACACGCACCAGAAACAGGCATTTCTGCTGTTAGTATGTAACGTAAAAATCCTCTCGCATTATATCAAGGAAAACAAAGAGTCCATACACGGGAAATCCTCAATGCATATCGATCGATTTAATTGTTAGTTTAAGCATAGCAAAGCGCAGAAGTAAAAGAAGCTTGAAAAAGACAATCAATATACACTGTAATACTCTCAAAGGGGATTGCTTTTGTATTATTTTACTATACACCAGCATTATACACCCCATTCAATCCTTCAGTTCTTTAGTGCAGTTAATTGTTCATCTCCCCAGTCGGTTTATAATCGAGGAGCTGTCTGTCAGGAAGTATTCCACCGCTGCAGTCTGATGAGGCTGGCTGGACAGCAGCAGTAATTGCTCCATCCTTCTTCTCTCCCCAGATGTTCAGATTAATAAAACACCGCTACCTCGCCACGGCCGGCGCTCTGTGATGAACGAGGGACAGGCTGAGGCGTGGAGTCGGAGAGGGCGGAAAATCAAGATCTAGGTATGAGCGGGATCGTGCCCAGGACAGTGTCGGCGCACTGGAGCAGCAAGGAGTAAAAACCGCTTTAGCTCTTTCATTGGCGGTTCAGGAAAATGAGTGACACAGAGGGTGCGGTAGTTGGCGGTTTTTAGGACCCTGAGTTTAGGACCGTGGTACCTTCTGTACGGAGTTTGCGTGTTCTCCCTTGCTTTTTGTCCCCATCAAAGACTTGCCGTCGAGTTTACCTGTGTTTTGGCTCATCCTCGGTGTAGACCCATGTTGTGTGCTGTGCTTTCAAGACGGGATCTGCCAAGAACCTTATCGGGAACAGTGGCTTCCCCATAATGGGTGAACTGGAACAATAGTGGTGATGCTCTTCTAAGCACAACCTTTGATACCATTTGTGGAATGGGGAAAAAAGAATAGATAAAATGTTGCATAAAGTAATGAAAAGCTTTGAATTTAACCATATCCTAACCTGTGCTAAGGATTGTTTTATATGGGTATATTCAGGCAGTCCAGTGACATAAGTGTTTATTAATAACAGGTATTTCCTTTGTACAATTACACTGCAGTATCACCTATTCTTTTCAGTCTGTTAATCCAAGGTGTGTAGGGGAGTGTACTTTCAAATAACTGATTATGTTCATTAACCAAGACAGCAATGCACAGATACAGTATATTGCCCATTTTATATTATTCCTTATAAAAAACACGAAGCAGCTTCATCAGCACTGAGCCCTAGGTCATTTCCTTTCCCCTTTAAATCCATTCAGGTGCACACAATATAAATCAAATGTCACCTGTCAATCAAATGTCACCCGTGTTTCCATATATGCGATATCAATCTCACTTGGTAGTTATTTATTAGCATGGTGATCGGGGTGTTCAGCGAGCCTGAAAGACTCCATAGGGTAAAAACTAGGGATACCCGATTATTGCGTGATCCCCAAAAAATCAGGGGAAATGAGATTTTGGGAGGTTTCTTTTGGTCTGCCGCGACGCATTATGTTGCCGTTCTCTTGTGTCTGAATCGGCCTTTGGCATTCCTCTAATCTCATTTCTGTCCACTGTCGCCTCGATGGTGCTGTTTGACATCTCCGATGCTGGTGTTGTGACCAATGTAACGCTGCAGTTTTCTTACCGCGCTAAATCAAGCATTCGAGGCAAAAGCTCAAATGTCGAAGTCCAGGATGCTTCCGATCTCTTCTCTCTGGTGTGGGGAATAAAGTGCTGCTAAAATGTGCGAATCCAGTTTTACATGAGCAGAGATTCATGACTACGTTGCCCTTATTTCAGCAGTCAGGAAGCACATCCTATATATACATACACACGTGTGCAAATATATAGGCAAAATACATTTTGCTCTCCTTTTTTACATTAAAATGAAGCACATGAGCATGTTACACAGGAGGTGGAAGGAAAGCTCATTATAACTTACTCTCAAAAATTCAAAGAGTAGCACTGCACATAGAGGCTGGGGTGCAGGAGTGGGAAAACCTGCACAAGGTGGAGATGGACTGCACAGTCTCAGGCTTGCAGCCCGGTTCCACAAACTGTAACCTTAGCAACAACATGGTTTAACACAGAGTGGCGTGCACCAGGCAGCAGCAGCAGTCTATGCAAATGCTCATATGGGTCTGACAAATGCCTGTGCTTAACGTCCTTTGCATTTATTGTATTATTATTACTGTATCTTTTGTTACACTGTGGCAGTGTTGTCTGTGTTAAGCTGCTGTTGCACTGCAATTTCTCTCAGAGGATCAATAAAGTATCTATCTATATACATAGCATGTAAGGATGTCTGCAGCTTTTGGAGAGTTTTGACCCCTGAATCCTCATTTGAGTTTGTGAGTTATGTTCAATCTTGCCTTATATGTTGGGGGGGGCAGTGAACAGAACAACACATGATCAGCACAGCTGGTCTTCATTCACCTTTATATTTGTACTATCTAAAATATTGTCCTATTTTTATTTAAAGAAAGTTGTGATTTTGAAATAATGGATTTGGTCCTGATGATGGCCTGAAATGAGGTTCTGTTAAATTACATCTATAGTGAAATCAGGCATGCTCTCTCAGGATATCTAAAGATGATTAAGTCTCTACTCATGAGCAGTAGAACACATGGCAGTAATTGTTTGCCTTGATTGCATTATTTCTCTTGATAAAAGGGTAGATAACCTTTCATTACTGGCACTGAATGAGTCAACGGGCAATTGCAGCTGTTGGAAAGTGGTGTAGTTTTTTTTCCACAAATGGAGAAGAGTGGGAAACAAGCCCAGAAATGTAAATGAATGATATTTTATATTCTCTTGCTTTATTTAACAAAGGTTGTATAGAGGTAGATCTCATTTTATGTGGCTGATAACATTGCTGAAAAAAGCTGCACAATTCAGAAGCTCGTAAGTTAAAAACGTAATTCCCAGAAAGAATGCGTAGACAGAGAGAGAAATGTGTTTTGGGGTCCACTCCAAACCAAAGCGTGGAACAGATGAAACAGTTACACAGATTTATTCGTTAGATGTTTATATACAGTAGTCATATTCAGTCCTTTAGCTCTCAGTGAGTCTTTTAAATTTCTTTTTTTTTTTAATCTGATAAGTGCCATTACAGATAATATTTTCTCCTTCAGGGTTTTAGCGGATTATTAATGGTAGACGTATTGAATTGTTATAGTATTGAATGTTAAGTTTGATTTTATTTTTATTTTCTTTAGATGACTAAATTTGCAGGGTTTTAAATAAAAATGAATTGCAATCGATTTCACTAAGGTTTTTTTTTCCCCTCACAGTAGCTTGTCTTGTTTTGTGTGCAGGCCAGGGGGAAATGTTGGTCAGGACACCAGGGTTACATCCCCTACTCAGGTTTCGAGAAACACCCTGAGATTTTTAATGATCACAGAGAGTCAGGACATCAGTTTTTTGTCTCATCTGAAAGACGGCGCCTTTTTATGGTATAGTGTCCCCTTCACTGTACTGGGGCATTAGGACCCACATGGACCACAGGGTGAGCGACCCTCACCGGCCCCTCCAATAATTCTTCCAGCTGCATCCTGAGCTTTCCCAGGAGTCTCCCATCCAGGTATGGACCAGGTTCGCAGCTGCTGAGCTTCAGTTGCCAGGTGTGAATTGTAGGGTGATGTAGCTGCTGGCTAAACATGCTGTATCTTTATTTGTATCCCCTGTGCACTTTATTCCTGTTCTTGATTTCCTTGACACTGTGGAAACAGAGGTTCCATATCTGCCTCAGAATCTCTTGGCAGGCTCTTATCTTTTACTTTTTGTGCAGAAAACACCACAAACCTTGCTTTTATCCCTTGCCAGAAAGCAGCAGGAGGCAATCTTCTGATAAAAGTATCAAACGCCCCTTCAGACTAGTGGGCCCATAGCCTGCTGTCCTTTATAAATGTGAAGGGTGAGAGGAGGCTTTTGAAATGAGGATGCTCTGCTGAAGGGCCTCTCTGCCTGCTAGGAAAGTTCAAGCTGTGGTAGAAGCAGGTTAAAGACGAGCTCTCATAATGGATGTGGGGCTTATATGTGCAGGTTTCAATACCTCTCCATCTGTTCTGGCCCTGAAGAATCTCTTCGGTGCTTTCTACTTGATTTCTTTCAATTCGTAACATGGCAGGAAATAAAATAACACAAGTGGGGTTGAAAGGGCCTTGTTCTGTAGAAGCCTGTGTGTGTTCTGATTACTTTTTAGTTCTTGCAAGCACTTTCATGGCTTTGTTCATCTCTCTACACTTGTTTTTCAGCATTTTGTGCTGCAAAAATAGAAGAGACAAAAATATCAGTTAACGTGAAATAATTGAGGTGGCAGCCAGGATGTATGTTCCTACAGACTATTAACCTCAGCAGCTCTTGTGGCTGTGCAGAAATCCCCAAGGACAAGATGACTGTTGTGTGAGAGAGCACAGGTCCAGTGCAGCCTGACATCGTCCTTCACTTCTGCAGTGCTTGCATGCTATTGTCACTTCAGCCCAAAGGTAAAAATAAAATCCTCCTTGCAGTTTTAAAGGTTAATACAAACAAGAGGGTGTTTTGGGTAAGACACACCCCTCTTTCACTGGATACTAATCCTGACCAGGCTTTATAAAAAGGAAACTCATGTTTTTATAAAAGCATTTTTGTATATTACTCAGTAGTGAGCTCGGTCTTTTAGAAGACTTCACAAGCTTTGCTAACGTTATTCAAGAACTGATCAGGTTAACGCTGAGGGATGAGTAATTTTCTCTGTGATTGTGAGGATTTGGCAATCTAAGTTGAAAATCTAGAGCCCAGCAAAATACATAAGCCGATAATGTTTTCACACCTTCCGAAAACTGGATGTCACACGTACAGAGACACTCACGCAAAAGCCACTATAATTCGCAAATGGTTTCATCTTCTTTACTTAAATAAAGTTGCTAATTGAAGTGAAGTGGATCTGACAGTGAATTGATGTTCTTAAGATGCAGTAACATTGCACCACCACTGAAAAAGACTGAGGAGTCAAGTTGTTGCCAGCTGCAATTTCTCACTGAAAGGCTGTCAGATATGATTGCAGTGAATCACTCATAAGAAAATCGCATTTTCCACTGTGTTACTTCGGAGGTATGAGCTGAAATTCAGTTTCGGGTAAGGCCTTTTAGTCATAAATTGTTCTTCTTCCTGAACAAGGTTCCTGCCTGTTAGTCTTCTATCTGTGTCTTCTAGTCAACACACTTCAATGTGATCATATTGGAGGGTGATGTTTAAATATTAGAACTTTTAAAAGCCAGTGGGCTGTACTTGGATTGTTTAAGGTGCCTTGATTAAAGACTGCAATAATGTACTGAATTCATTCTTCTGAACGGCTTGCATCACTGGTTGTAGGATGAAAAATGTGGCTGTAATATATCATGGAGCAATCAGAAACACATTTCTCCCAATTATGCCTGGTACCTTCAGTTCATTAAAGACACCATTGTTGGCTGCTGGGTAAATTATGCAGCACCATTAGAAAAACCATTAGGCTTCATCCTGCTGCTAAGCAATTACAGCAGCGAATCTTTAACCTCCATAACCTGCAGCTGTTACACTTTTCCTGCGCGGTAAGCAGGGCTGCTCATGTGTCATTACAAGTTGCTGCAGAGGTGTGTGGTCAAAATGTGGAATCCAGTTTGGGTTTCAGTGGAGAAGTAGCAAAATCCTCTGCTGGGAAGCAAGGATTACTGCAGTGTAGTTCTCCAAGTTCCAGTGCTTTTTAAATACTCCTTTTTTCTCACATACACTCCTAGTGCACCAGATCAGCAGCTCAGTATAAGAAGGACAGAGTTCACCTGAAATTCACGCTAAGGGTGTATAGTACATAGCACCAATTGTCTGTTTTTCTCTACCTTTTATAGTGTGTTAAATGCTTTTCACATGGAGGTAGTTTGTGCATTGCCTTTCATGTATGAGTGACTGGACAGAGATGTATGAGGCTGAAGTGCAGTAAAGTTTAAATTCAAGACATACTGAGCTCTGGCAGCGTATATTCAAGGATACGAAAAAGAACAAGAGTCTGACATTGTCGTTTTTCCACTGACCGAGAGAGGAAGAGATGGCAAAGGTCAACATCGAAAGGAGAGGCTGAGTGAAAAGGGGCATTTTTTTCTGCTCATTCATTGCAGTGGCATAAGACTGGAATATGCCAAAAGACAGAGCTAGAATTTTGGTTTCCGGAGCAGATCGCAAAAGATGCTCTCTCTCTTTTATTATACAGCTGTGGCAGAATGAGGTATTGCTTTTCAGGGGTGTTAACTTTGAAACCGTAAAGCTTTTACTTGCAGCCAGTTAGCACTACCATAATTCATGAAGAATAAATCCCATGTGCCGAATGTTGTGTGGGCATGGAATATGTTGGCTGTCACATCATCATTTGCACTGGCAGGGACAAATAGCGCTCTTATAAATAAGTCTCTGCTATATCAGCCTAAAGTGCTGGCAGGATTAATGGCCCAAGGGGGCTAAAGGCTATTTGTATACAGTTGATAAGGCTGCTGTGTTTATTGTACTGATAATGAGATGCAACCGAGTTATTATTGATTTCTTCTAAGTGAGCATTCTGCCAATACTACTCAGTCAGACTTGTCCACCTTTATCTCAGCAGTTCCCCCGTAAAAAATGGATTTTGAGTTTAAGTTATTGTCAGGATATCTGTCTATGTATATGGCCAAGTACAGCTAGATAGAGTTGCACGTGCCTTTTAGGAGTTTGAGCTTGCCTGGCTTAATATGCTGTCTGAGGATCTAAAACTATTTCATTTTGCATTACAATTTGAAATTGTAAGCATGGGGGGAAATAAGTTTTATACAGTGTCAACGCAGTATATAGGTGGACATAAAAAGAAGTCAATGTGAATCAATCTAACTTGAATTTTCTTTGTTTTGCATGAAAGCTACACTAGCTACACTAAGTGTGCACTTAGTATGTGATCTAAAGATGTTTCTGATGTATACAGTATAGCCTGTATTTTTTGGTGTCTGTGAGCACTGATGTTATGGGAATTGCTGAGAATGAAGTGCTTTCTTGGAAGAGTTGTTTCACAGCTCACCAGCTGGGGATATTGATTGTCATTTATAAATGTGAAAGCTGACCCTCTAGAGCACAGGAGGCCCTTAGGTAAGCAGACGTGCACTTCCAAAGCCTCAAAGTCTGAGCAAAGCCAGCTAGCATTCTTTACTAGCCACGGAATAACTTATCTGTTTCTGTTTGACTCTGTAAGCCACTCAGCAGCACAGGGAAAATTTCATTTTATAAAGTCATCTCTTAAAATGACAAGGTTCTGTATTACACTCTGCAGTAACAAACAAGAACAGTGGAAACTGAGGCAGAAATTGGGACAAAGAAACAGAAAAAGTGAAAGCTACAGTCACATATAAGGCAATAACATTTCAGGCAGTACTTCCCAACTAGCGTTCAATTGGATTGATTTTCAAAGCTCAAAATTCAAATTCTTGTGAAGAGATGCAGCTTGCACATCATAACGCAGAAACGTGCAAGAAAAACATTGCTGCCATAATTTTTCCTGCCATGTGAATGGAATAGAATGTGCTACTGTAATGGTTTGCTTTTTTATTATTAAACTTTGATTTAATAATAAAATAGAAATCCGCCATGAGAAAAAATTCTAGATTTGGGTAAAACCTTACCATTCTCGCAGATATGGAGACCTATAACTGACATTTCTGCCACTGCACTCTTGATAAGCGCTTCGTCAAGGCACTGTGCATACGCTCATATATATATACAGTACATCGATAGACATGTAAACAGACGCTGTGGATTATAAAGATAACTAAAACACAACTGCATGTGACGTTTTTGATCTAGTGTATCTAGCAGGCTGATTTATTTGCATGGATAAGAGCTGCTAGGCTTTCCAATGAGGGCTCCTGCCTGATGCATGAGTTAAGACGGAGAAAACCCTTTGATCAGAAAGACAACAGAGGGCACAGAAAGGCTTTCCTCAGGATGGAGGTCTATCAGCTCTGCTTTGCCCTTCTCCCACTGGACAGAATAGCAGTTGCAAAACACTTAAGTGTGCTCTCATTGTATTTATCATGTGGATACTAATAAAGAAAGGGAAAAAAGACATCAGGGTGGATAGGGAAATACATCACTTAAAGCCATCCATCGATCCATGATGAGCCGGCTTGCCTCACCATTCAGGCTCCAGGGAAACGCTAAAGGCAGGAGTTAGCCACTTAAAATGACAGCACTCTTTCTAAGTCAGACAGTGGCAACATGATGTTTTTTTCTGTAAAAATTGGGTCTCTCTCAAACAAACATCCTGTTTCTCTTTAAGACAATACAGGCTGCTGGGGAGGAGGGCTTACTGTAACACTAAAAAAGTTGAATGGCAGTGTTCCATGTACATTGTGCTAATTTGTGTTAGTTGTACGTGGGTCCTGGTACAATGCAGAAGCCCAGAAATGGACATCAGCCTCATCCTTATCTTACACTGTGCATCGGAGAGGTTAAAATTCTGGTTACATGTTGTCTTGGGAGATCATATCCCAAGAGTCCGTTTCCACGCTGCTTACAGAACATTGAACGACGGATAGGGATGCCTCTTCATGCATGGTAACCTTCTTGAACAGATTCCAGGCTCATGGTTCCTCCCCTCCTCCCCGACAGTGATATACTGGCTCCTTCACTGCTGGTCAGAAATACCTGTGTATTCCCTGACGGTCAGCGTCTGTTTCACCATCGAAGGGGCATCTGTGACCCCAGATTGAGCATTCACCCCTTATCTGTACTCTGTTTTCTGTCCGTTAACCAGTTCTCATTCCAAGGACATGCTCTACCTTGAAAACCTAACTCAGCTGCACTAAAGAGAATAAATATTCTTTATTGAAAGCTTTCTGAATATCTATGTGTTCTGTTTGAATCTATTACTGTTTTTGCTTGTTTAAGAAACTCGAGCAAGTTAATTATAAAAGACTTACCTTTTCAAAAACAATTTAGCTATCCACTGGAATCCTTTTGCCATTCAGATGACCTTCTAGTTGAGTTCTAATTATCATTTTCATAACCCTACATGCAATAAAAGACTTTTGGGCTATAATTACTTGGTTCAGTTTTGTTGCCCTTTTAATGGATTGAAGCAAGATTAGCAATTTTCCGGTCACTGAGTATTATCCTGTCGTGTGTGACTGTCGGAAGAGTTTTGTTTCTTTAAGTGCAGTTCCATGAAGCTCTAGAGCTGTAGCTGAAATGTTCCTAGTATACTAGTATATGCAACACTAGTGACTCTTCTGTGCTGGCACACCTTAATGTAGAATTTTGTGTTTAATGAGGTAAGATGTCAGTGTTTTTCCTGGTAACCCCGTGAGTTTGATAATATAAAAAATCAATTTAATGGACATTAGTCCTTTCTCTTTGCCTAGAGATTTTCCAGTTATATCCAAGACATTTCATTTCATCCTATCCTGCTCTTTTGCTGTTGTGATACTGAAAGAACCCTTTCTTATTTTAGACTGAATTACAGTATTCTTTTCTTTCTCTCTCCCTCTGCTTTCTTAGTATCCTTTTCTACAAGTTCTGTCGATTTATCATGCATTTCTTGAACTGGATGTATAGTCTTTGTATAGTCCTTTCTTTCTCCTTATATTTTTCTTAGTTGATTTATTTAACCATTTGGGCCAGTGAATTATAGTTTGGAACAGTTGATTTAACCTATTTAATGTACTGTAAAGCCTGGTGGAAATCAAGACTGAAAAACACAGAAAGGAATAGGTATCCCCATGTTGATAAGCTCTTTTGATGCTAATCAACATGATGCATTTACACTATAAATGATTATCATAATGGATGTTTGAATTTGGGGGAGTATAGCAGACTCCTATCACTGTGCCCCTTGAGTTTTATTTCAGTATTCTAACAAATATATATTCATTTAGTTTACTTTCCCTGCTCAACTATTGCTTTCTATAAACAGGTCTACCTCTTCTTTTATGCAGAACCTCCACCAGTTGCTCCGATACTTAAAAAGGAGTTAAACTTGTTTTTTTCTTATTTGGTCTGCAACAGCGTGGTTCAACAGAAAACAGTAATTTGTTCAAGACGACTATATCTGCTTCAGTTACATATGACGTAATATATTTCTCCATATTAAGATTGTCCTTCATGTGGATCACGCCTATATTGGTTAAGAAGCAGCTTTGTTCAATTTCATGTCTAAACACCTGTGTTGAAAGACAGATGTAAGCTTTAACCTAATGATTTAGGTCTGCTAGTTGGGTATATATATACCTTGACTGCGGCAGAATCGCAAATTGCACACTGTTTTGCTTTTAAGACTACAAGAGATCATGCTCAAGGTAGCAGAGAGTATGCCTTGGAAGGAACTTAAGAGTGAGGTGCACTGTGTTTTCCTGGCATGTTCTTTGTAGGCTGGACTTCTCTTTGTAACTGAATGGAGGATGAGCCAGGCCAGGTGGCGTCGGGAAGCCTGCTGCCCATCTATCTCAGAGCAGAGACCAGACAGGCTCTATCAGCTGTCACTGTTCCAGACAGCTCCGTCTAGAAGACAGCTAGAAGATTGAATTTACATAATACAGCAGGACCCGATAAATCATGGTTTCTTGCATATGGTCTAGTTTTCATTGCTCGCTAGAACCTAATTTTCACAGTGCTTCAATATTATTTTTCCACATCATTTTGTTTCTAGCCTGGGTTTGTGTAGAAAGTTTGGTCCTAATTCTCACCAAACACCAGGCCACTAGTGTAACGAACAGTTCTTTCCGGACCCTATGCGGACGACACAATCCAAAGAAGTGGGGAAACACTGGGAAAACGTCATGCAGGAATACGGGGCTGAAAACAGGGGGGCGTGTCCGAAGTGTGCTGGTGCACGGGGGAGGTGTGGCCGAGGCAAACAATCCAAGAGAGTAATCCTTAGAGGGTATCCAAAAGCACAAGAGTAAGTCCAAAGCCAGGAGATCCATCAAGACAAAGAATTAAAAACCATGAACCGGGTCGGAACCGGCGGACTAGGAACAGGAACAGAGGTTAAAACCTTAACGGGACCAGGCACTTCCAGGTCCCGGACTCGCATGGTGCGGAAACCAGATGCAGAGCCAGGATGAGCGTCAGCGCCTGGCTTTTAAGGTGGGCTGGGAATAGGGATCAGGTGCACAGAATAAGTCTAAAGTGAAAGGGCTGGAGCACTCATAGGGAGGGGGGACTATAATCGTGACAACTAGGGTATTAATACAAGCCTCTAGACTGTTCTCTCCCACCATTGCTCACACTAACACCCCTTCACCACCCCAGTTTCAATGGCAAGGCTGTAATCCCCCAAAGCAGCCGTGTTAAAACCAACCATATCAATAACACTTACATCTCGATTGCAGTTCCTGGTCTTAGTATGGAGCTGCAATTCTAGACAAATCTATATGCAACATCACTGTGAAAATGGCTTTGTGATTTCATTCACTAGCACCAGTAAAACTCCTGCCATGTGAATCTTACTGTTAAAAATGTTTGTTACTTCTAATCTTGATTTAATTAATCATAGCCTTCCCTTTTCTGACGGGTACTGTCCATACGCCTGTTACCGAATCAAACAATTTTTATTTTTTTTCTGGGGCCGGTAGAATTTACTGAGCTCCAGGGAAGAAAAAGAGGCTGTGATTACATTATCATTATTTTGTCACATCACCAGATGGCAATTTTTGTAAGCTGCAGAAATGACCAGGTGTAAAAATGAGAGATCTAATAATAGTGGAGATGCTGCATCTGTGAGAGAGCTTGCCTGGCATCGGTTTTTAAATCAGAGTCACTCAGCCAGGCTTCGTCTGAGGTTCTGTCATGATGATGACAGCGGAATCCGCTGATGATCCCAAATGAGAAGCACAACGAGATGCGGGATACAAAGTGCGCCCGTCTTTATGGTAATGCCTTGTACTGCGGTTATGACTAAACAAACCCTTTATTAAGTCCTTGATTAGGATAAACACTGGCAGCCCCCGTGCAGTGTCATGATTTATCAGGTATCTTTGCACCTTAAGACAGACTGAAAATGGGCAGGCTGCCTTTACAGGCAAGGCTGTGGCCAATTCTGTCCTCTTCTCTTCTGTTGAGAATAACGGCAGAATCGGGGTGAAAGAGGTGCCTGCGACTGTCTAGACCTGAGGAAACTAAGCTACTTTGATTAATAGTCTTTTCAGCAACGGGTTTATTCTTCTCTAGTCATAGTGAAGCACAGCCCAATATGAAAGTCACGGGGCACATAGCAGGACTTGACCCTGGAGGGGATGTAAACTAATGTACATGCAAATATGTGCAAGGTGGAAGGGCAGCCTAGACAGCATGCCTCTGAACTGTGAGAGGAAACTGGAGCACTCAGAGAAAACCCATGACTTGTGAACTCCACCATGCTACTCTGGAGACTTGCATCATACACGTGTGGTTTATCATACATGGTTATGCAATAACTTGTCTCAATGAGGGGCAACCAGTGAAAGACAGTCTAGTCGCAAGTATAGGGAATTCCACAAAAAACTTCAAAAACCTAATTTCATACTTAATGAACAGAAGGCATGTCGGATTCCTTCCAACTATTGGAGGAGGATCACATATCAATTTCAAAGAGCTTTTTTGGCATGACCGATGAAATGCAGTGTTGCAAAAGCAGGGACAGTTAACAGAACGTTTACAAAAAAAAAAAACAACATTATTGGACATTTCCGAATGGCACATAAAACATTTGACACCGAGCAGCTTACGTTTACACTCCTGTGAAAAGATCTCGTTTTCACAAAGCAGGCAGGAGGAAGCGAGCACTGCTTGCGGATGGGTGTGGCATTGACACTGGGCAATTCTGCAGCAAGGAGGAAAAGTCACGTTGGCCTCCACTGCCACCACTCCCAAGTAAATAAGAATCTGGCACGTCAAGCGAGTACATGCAAGGGCTGCTGGGATGTACTTGCAGAAAACCTACCCCATCGCCTTCCTCAGTAACCTTGGAGAAGTGTGAAAGCTGGACCAGGTGGTGTCAACATGTGACATAAAGCGTTTCTAGTTTCCCTGCAAGAAGCTGTAACAAGCTCTGTTGGGTCTCTGTTGTTTAGAGTGGAATCAGGTTTTCTTTTTTGCTGAGGGTAATCGATTAATTTACTACCAGTTTCTCACATAGGCCAGTGCATTAGTGCCCTCAGCACGGTGAGCTCAAATTCTTTGAAGTGTGCAAGACTGGATTCGTAGCATTATCCTTTATTGGAGCGGCCCAGCAGTAACTGGGGAGATGCTCCTTTGCAAGTCAGTTGGCTGGGTTTCTTTGGCAGTTAATTAAGTTCACTTGCTCGTTTAGGTCTCTGCCTTAGATCAAAGCCTTCCCTCCTGGGAGGGGATGGGAGGCTGGAGAAGGAGGAGGAGGAGAAGGAAGAGAAAGGAAGAGAAAGGGGGCCAGCCAGCAGGGCACTCAGCTGCCAGAGGTTTCTGGGAAGCCAGCCAAGAGGATCTCTCCTGGTGCCGAACGCTTGGCGGAAAGTGTGAAAACTTAAGTTCGCTTGCACATGGGACAGTTGGTTTACTCTTGGGCACAGAATAACGCGACAGGCCAGGACTCACCTCCTGTATATGGCCAAGAAACCTTTAGGATTCCTCCTTCATCTTCAGTGGACAGGCGTTCTACATCAGATGGGCTGTTTTGAAATCATAGCCTTCTGAGTAAAGCTGGTTGCATTCACCAATGAAAAGGAGTTTCGATGGCCAGCATGGCATATCGTTATTCCAGAAATATATGTATACCCATAGCTCTTTTTACGAATATCATTTGTTCCCAGAAACCCTTCAGAATAGCGAACATTGGTACACCTGTTTTCTTTATTTCTTATGGGGCAGAAATTGGGATCTGTTCCAGAATCCACAAATGTACTTTTTTCCCCCAAAAAAGATGAAAGAAGCAATAATATCTAGACAACATTAACCATGCCTAAGTAACCACATAATTTGTTTTTTGTGTAATTACACACACTCACAATTTTCGTTTTCTTAACACCTTTAGCGCCCATGATAAAGTCTGAACCACAAGTTTCCTTACACGAAAAGTAAGAGCGCACACAATAGCGAACACTGCACGAAGCAAGCCATTCCTTCACCGTGTGTCAGCCAGGGGTGAGTCATAATCAATAATAAGGAAGGACTTACTAGAGGGTTAAAAATTAGTCCACCTCAGTATGTTATATATATATAGGTTTATTCCATGCTGAAAAGAGCATATACATACAGTAGTTCAGGTAGGTGCTGTACAGTAGCTGCGTGCGTAGGCTGCAAAGGAACAAGTATAGGTTTATTCCCTGCTGAAAAGACAGTTCTCACACCTGAAGAAGGCTCCACAGCCGAAACGCTGTGTTTCTGTTCTTCTCTTTTCAGCAGGGAATAGACCTTCACTTGTTGCTTTGCAGGTGTATTTATTGTTTGAGTCATGGTATTGTAAATCCATCCTCTTTCAAGTGCCAGAACTAGGATGTTTTTCTCGTTTTCTGAAGTCCTGAATAGCGCCAGGTAATTATCCCTGAGCTGTTTCTCTGCTGCCAGAATCTCGACTTTCCATAGTCAGTGTTGTATTACACAAGACCACTTAATTATGCTGTAATTATATTATAAAATACAATGTTTTTCCAGTGCCCCCCTTATTTAATTGAACTTTCTTGTACTTGCAGATCTTTCTTGTGATAATTTGTATTTTCCTTCAAAATTAATTACATGTTATCTGCTGCAGCATCTGCAATAACACAGTTGCAGAATATATTTGGTGGGCATTCTGCATGTTCACAGCCTGAAACACACACACAGCCTCTTCAGATTGTTTTTTGGAATGTAGTGGTTGATAAAATAGAAGGTGAAGCTATTTGTGAGTATTGTGAATCTGGGCTGATCTCTTTTTTGTATTGGTATTTATGTGTTGGTATTAATGTGTTGGGCTTAAGCCTGGCCACTGAAGTTGGAAGATAACATTGGTGCGTTGGTTGGCATCTTTGCCTGGATGTGCTGAAGTTGTTGCTTTAATCATTTCCTGCTTCTAAATCAGCATCTTTTTCTTTTACAAACATCAAGGGCTTAGCAGCTTGACTTCTGGGCTAAGGCTTACGGACCTTAGATTATTCAGATTTCTCAGTGGTTTGCATTGTGAGAACATTGTAAATCCCAAAAAAGCTTTTTGTTGTTTCTGAGTACAGTGTGCAAATCAAGCTTTCAAGCACGTCTCTAGATGTAAGGCATAAGAGACTGTGGAAGTGATTGACTGAGAAGTGTGACTTTGTGAGAGAAGTTTAGTGTCCACTTAAAAGTGACACCCTAATCTCACATAGGTGGTATAATTCACTTTCCTGGTACTCCTCTTCACTGTCTGAGAATTAAAATGAGTCAGTTGGCTCTCCTTAAAAATATATGGAGGTGACAGCTGTGTTAGTCAGGAGAGAAAAGCATTTTCTATTTCCCCAGGAGCTGCCTGCAGCAAAATCGAACAGAGCTAGATTTCTAGAGACCTGCACCATTACCAAATGCTCTTGGAGTGATTGACTGAGAAAAGGCATCTATGTCAGTATGAGATTTTCAGGAGACTAGCTATTTCAAGGTGAGACACTGAGCCTGTTTTTTTTTTTAAATACAATTAAAGTGGTTATTCTGATGTTATTTCAAGCATGGCACAGCTGGGCATGATGCACGTCCACATTAAAACAGTCTCTAATTTTAGTAAACAGTAGATTTGTCTCATATTTAAATCCGTAGTGTTTAGGAACTCAGCTTTTGTGTAGATCATAGTAAAACCCTGTGCATGACTTGTGAATTGAACATTTATTGACAAAAATAGCTGCATGACGTTCAGAAGTGATTGGTCACATTTGTGACTCTCTAAAGTTGTGCTGTTTGATTAGTAAATGTTAAGTGATCCTGTTAGCTTTTGTGGTTGTGGTTTTCCTGGAGATAACCCTCTGGATTTTGTACTGTATATCCGTTATCTCCAGGGCAATCAGTTAGCGAACTACAAGAAAAAAAGTGGAAACTGAAACATAAATAATGCTCCTTATATTTTCAGCCACTTGACCTTCAGAGCTGGTTTTAACCATGAATGAGTGTTTTTCATGCATTATTAGAGGAGGCCAAAATGCACCCGAGTTTTGAAATCGGAGCCCAGGTGGATGAACTAAAAAACTTGGAATGACCTCAGTGGAAGTGAGGATTTGGGGGAAGTATCCCAAAGGCACAGCAGTGAATGTGAAGTGTTCGAGGTAGCCGCAGCTGTAGGCACTCTGACGGGAACAGATGTAGCGAACGCTGGCAAAATGGAAAGAATCTGAAGTACCATTTGATGATTTAGAGGAGCAATGATTTAGAAGAAAGAAGCTTGGTAGCTCATGTTTAGTCTTACCACTCAGGTTAATTGTAAACCATATCAATGTATATGCAGTAAACCATATATGATGATATGAAAAATTGTAATTGCACAAAAAGTAATCTTTTTCAGTAATCACATAAACAGTCAAAATGTTCAGTAGGTACAGTATGTACTGCCTATACTTTCCCTGTAGTCCAGCACAGACATGTCTTGACTGAGTTGCTGATATTTGGTTGCTCATTGCAACTGGCAGCTCCAGTCAGAGGATGAAGACACCCAAAAAATGTAGCTAGGTGCATTGAAGCCGTAATTGTGTTAGCATGAGGGAAGTCATGGAGGGTGGAGGTATTGAAGCCATTGGACATCTGTCATTGCCAGTGGCAGGCAGCACGCTGTCACAACTGTCAGGTCCTGCACAATGTGCAGCCTCAAACATCTCCCCTTGATCTTTATCAGTGTAGACGCAGCAGTGCTCAGTTTTGTTCTTGGCAGCTAAGTGCTATCAGTCCCTACAGCTCAGGATTCAAAGGCAGGAAAGGAGCCTTGCTGCGAATTTAGAGCAGTATTCCGTTTCACTATGCAAGCTAATAAAATTTAATTGCTTCCTTTTAAAAGTTAAAATAGCTGCTCCAGGATAAAATATCCCCAAGCAGTGTGGGGAGCTGAAGTGAAGCTGGAAAGTTAAAATGCATATTTGCTGCAGACAAAAAGGACAAGGGTTGCTTAGAAAACAAGCCATTTCAATTTAAGGGTGTGATCTGCAACTGAAGTTTACAGATGGATGACGATAGGATCCTTATGTTGTTCTTGAAAAAAAATAATAATTCCTTGTCCTTCAGGATCGACCTTCAAGTCAGTGATAAATAACACTGAAGCCTGAAAATCAATGCGTGACATGTCATTCATTTATAAAGCTGGTTATTGTAACCGAGTAGTGAAAAGGCTCAAATAAATCTACTATTTGTTATGAACATTTCTGTGTTTTACAGTGATTGAGCTGAGATGTCTTGTTAGTGCAAGTTTGGGGCTGTTCACCATATTTACTTTTAGTGCTTGAGATGCATTTTAAAATCACTTAAAAGCTATTCATGTGGTTTGCATGCACAGGCTGTGGCTATCTATTGCACATCAGAAAGAGCAGTTCTAAGCATGCAGTATTCCAAAATGCATCACGCACCCTGTGCATTTAGACCGCACTGTATACATTTGAATGAGAAATTTTATATATTCCCATTCTGCATCTGTAATAAATTTGAGACGAAACGGGAGTAATGGGTTATTGTGCCAGTATGGAACAAACTTCATGCCTACAGAAATCATTGCCACCTCACATATTTCACTTAATAAACAAATAGACACCAGCTGCATTCCAGTACCCAGCACTTTTATTTATTAAGAATGGACAGACTTCCTTTGTTTCCATGGAATGCCTTCTATAAAGAATGGAAGTCCAGCATGCGGGACTGAGATGCAGTGGTTTGTTTTGACATATTGTAATTATCCAATGCTTTGGCCATGATTTAAAAAATAGCTTATGATTTAAAAAATAAACTTTTGACCAAACACAGTCACAAACCTCGCACTCACTGACGACTTTCCTCTGCATGGAGAAAATGCTTGGAAATTTTTTTTCCTTCAAGTGAGGATTTGAACTTTGTGATGGGCAGTTAGGGGTGAAGGTTCAGCTTAATTCAGGGCTTCTTCAGGGTGTAGAAACACTGCAGCTTTGGTCTCCATTATCAAAGAGGTCTGTGAAACCGAAGAGACAGAAAGAAAAACCCATGCTAATTACCTGCAACACTAAACTCTAAGAAAAACAGCTGTAATTGCCAAGAAGATTTTTCCTTAGCTTTGATAATAAATTCATATTTAACCTTTAAGAACTGAGCTCCCACATCAACATGAGATTTCGAAGTCTCTGCTTTTATTTATGATTCATTAATGTCTCTCATCCAATTTAACAGTTTCTCCTAACATGCCTTGCAGCTGAAAATGAATGTCCTCCGTGGGCATCTTATCTGTGGGTATGGAGGCTGATGAGGATAATCTGGGACAGAGTCGGCTGCAGCCCGGGCCGCGTGTTTCATGTGGGAACGGTCCACAATGTGTTGGCTGTTTGCAGTTCTCATGTTGTTGTTTTTGTTTTGCAGAGATCTTAATGTTTGTCTGTCTGGATTCTGTCTAAATTCGAAAGATCTTCTACAGGCAGTATTGATACCGCTCAGGAACAAGTAAAGGTTTATTCCGTGCTGACAAGAGAAGAAAGGAAACGCAACATTTCGGCTCTTCAGCTAATGTAAGGAGATGATTTGGGGGGGTTCTTGCAGTGATCTTATCAGTGCTGGTCAAAAGAGCCGTTCGTCTGTACGCCTCCTTTCTTAAAGACTGCATTTAACCATCTCTAACAGGGCTGATTAACGAGTGAAGGATGTTCAATAATAATTTATTAGTCTTCTCTGGCAAACTTACATCCTTGTCATCCCAGGATCACACTGGTAATGGCATTTACAAGCATGAGACTGTGCTTGACGTTTTTCTTTCCATTAGAACCTTTTCAGGGTATTTTAAGGATAAGCAGCTTGCATGTGAAACGAACATGAAAAGATTTTTTTAATGCACTGTTCTTGCTTTGTGTTAGGATCTTTGATGTGGGAATGTGGCGTCTTTGATGAGCACTTATTATAGCTTGATTTTTTTTTTCTGGACCTTTTTTTTCCCCCAAAGTGACATAAAATGCCATTTGATGACATTTCAGTTTTGCTCCAAGTGTCAGGGGAAAGAAATGTAGACCAATACGGCTTCCAAATGTATTCAGTCCGTCTAGCTCATTTGGTTACTTGTAGTCTGTCAGTCCCAAAATCTCATATGGCAGCTTCTTGAATAGGAGTCAGTGCTTTGATGGCTAAGCTGGGCAGCTTTTTTTGGCAGACAGTCATGATGTAAAACTCGTGAAGGATCAAAAATAATAAAGCCATAAAAACTGAAAGCAGAGGAAACACGAGTGCTCGTGTCTGGAATGGACGTGCTGCAAGAATAATCAGTGGTTTACAGTTGACATTATCATTGCATTCCAGGTAATGCAATGCAGATTGCATCTGTATTGATTTATGGTGTACAGGTGACAGGTGTGCTGTAAACGTGTAGCCCAGTAATCGGGAGGACAACACTGAATGCTCAATGGAATGAGAAAACCTGTCCGCTCCTCCGGTGCATTACTCCAAGAGCCATCAAGGCAATGTGGCAGAACCACTAAAGACCATGAGCGTCGTGGCTCTCCGCATGCGGGCTTCTGCCAGTAACCTGAAGCGATGTGATGTGAGCATGAGCCCGTTGTTCAAGGCTGACAAAGACACAACACAGGCATGTGTAATGCAGGCCTGAGGGAGCATGAATAATGAAAAGCAGCAATTTCTAAAGATGCCTCGCTGTTCATGACAAATGCTGGCAGCTACTGCCCCCCAGTTAATATACTGTAAGGAAGAACCCTTGACAGAGGGGTTTTACAACTACAACAAAATACCTGGCACAAAATGGAGTAAAACTGTTCTTTCTAGTAGCGGTCAGGTTTTTTAGGGGCCCAAACATACGTGCCTTCAGGGAAAGTTAACATGTTTCATTTGATGTTAACATACACCTTCTCTTCTTAGACTTTCATAGATACTTTGGAACAGAAATGCTCAGGTCATACATCGATAAAGAATAACAATCTAGTCACTTTTTCCTTTTATCTGCAGCCCAATTTTTTCTCTCAACTCGTACACACATAATGGATTTCCTGGGTGATGGAAATCAAGAATAAAAAGATTTATTCTGACATGTCTGATGCTAGTGATCTAGGAGAAGAATGCTTAATGAGTGATCAACAACCTGTGGCAGATGTGAAAATCCGTTGCTCTTGCTGAATCAATGCATTTAATTGGAGTGTTTGAACAATCTGCAAGTCTTCCCAATTTAATTAGGCTGGACAGCCCTCCTCTATACTACACCATATTTCCAATTCCTGTATTGAGTCCAAGTTCAAGAGTTGATTCGAGACACATTGCATTCTGAATATACTTATCACCCTTTGCTTTAAAAGAATAGCTATCATTTCTCTAATGAAATTTGGAAAATGGTTTTATCCAACTTGATTTAAAGTGCATACACATTGAAGAAAAGCTCCGCCACTTCATGCTGGCGTGTTTTCAAAATAGGTTCTAGGTTTTATATCACATCTGAAGAACAGGGCACAGAGAATGTAAATAATTTGTGACACAGTGGCTCAGCAGTAGAGAGAGAGTCCTGCCACAGAACCACAAAACCTTTGGAAAACCAGTTTTCCTCAAGAACTGGAGCACCTGGCTTCACTGGACAAAAGCTCAACATTTTGTCACACTGAATCAAGCAAAGGCAGCGCAGTGTCAAGGTGAACATTAGGTAGAGATTGCTTCTCTGTTATGCAGTAACCTGAAAGCCTCTTCCAGCTGAGAAGAGGAGTATTGCAAATGAACCGTTCAGCTTAACAGTGGACGAGCAAGACGGAAGAGAAACTAACAGAAGACAGAAAGTGGATCTGGAGACGTTGGGGACAGGACCTTTAATGTGCAATGCTACATTGAGCCTTCAGCTAAAATCAATATCATTTCGTGTTTATGCGTTTGTGAATGCGTAGTTCCTTCCCAACAGCAGTGGCTTGGGAACCGCAGAGCCGGCCCGGAGTTGTGCTGGATGAAACATTTATGATGGCAGCATACGCCTGCAATGCCGTTGTGAGTATCTGTCCGTAGCAGATGCATCCCACAGCCACTTCGAGGCACGCACAAGCACACAACCGCAGTGCCGTTTGCAGGGGGTTCGGTGAAAGATGAAAGGCTTGGCTTTAAAGCAGCTGGAGGGCCATCAGTAAGCACTCTAGACTTCTAAGAAAAAGAAAGTGTCTTCTTGTCGGAGTCGGAGCTAGGGGTTGCTCCTCCCTAGATTAATTGCAGCAGGGCTGGAGTGTGGAGGCAGGCTGCTTGACTGGTTTAAGCACCCGAGACTGCAGAGGCATTGCTGTGTACTCCATGCTCAGTGATGGAGCAAATTCATAGATGGGGATTACTAGGAGGCCATCATTGGTAAAGGCCATTGGGAAATTTGGCCAGGATGCCAACCACGAGAAACGCCACAGAGAGTCAGGACCTCGGTTTTACGTCTCATCCGAAGAACGGCACCTTTTTACAGTATAGTGTCCCTGTCACTATTCTGGGGCATTAGGACCCACACAGATCGCAGGGTTAGTGCCTCCTACTGGCCAATCCAACACCACTTCCAGCAGCAACCTTAGTTTTTCCCAGGATGTCTCCCATCCATGTACTGACCAGGCTCACACCTGCTGAGCTTCGGTGGGTTGCCAGTTGTGAGCTGCAGGGTGATATGGCTGCTGGCTAGTTCTGCTTCATTTGTTTTGCTGCTGTACGTACACACAGTGGATCAGTCAATGTGTTCCTGTCTGCCATGACAGGATGGGGGTTGTGCCCTGACCACATGGCACCCCATCAGTAACCAGGTATAGAGGAGGAGCCCAGAAACCATAGCAAAGACGAGCATGGAGAAAGAAGCTCACAAAACAGTAGATGCTGGAACAGAAATTTGCATCCTCAACTTGTCTCAAAACTTGCAGTACTGTCCTAAATTTTAAACTCATGTTCTGGCTTGGCTTTCCATTCCCAAGGTACCTACTATATAAGAAAAGAAGAGCAGATGAAATATCTTGTCATGGTATTCCATTTTAAATCGGCAAAATTAAAAGCTGCTTTTAATTTATTTTGTTTGATGTGTTCTGCCCTCAGATAATGAAAGAAAGTCCGGTGTAAAGTAGTATGAGCTGCCAAAAGTGCTCTCACTAAATAAAGCATGAGATGAGCATAGTCTCTTTAAAACCTTTGTTGCGCTTCTTCAGTTTTTTTTCTGTTTTCAAAGACAATGCTGAAAACCCTGATGTTGTGGTAAGGTAATGACAGATATTCCAAGGCCAGGCCACATGCAACCTGGGAGAGCTTTCTATGGGGTTGAATTCTTTCCTGGTTACCATGGAAACCAGAACTCAAATGAGTGGGTTTCACTTGGTATAGTTTTTACAGATGAAAAAGAATGTAGAAAATTCATTGTGTGTTCCAGAACAGAAAGACAAAGGGCTTGCTGGGATCTTTAAAAACACGTGCTCCCCGAAGCAGTGAGAGGGAGAGAGAGAGAAAAAAAAAAATACGAGACGGAAAAAGAGAATCAGCAGATTGTGCTTTTCATACCCACGCACGGAACAGGTTCAGCTTTTCCCGGGATGGTCAGAGCAGCAGGTAAGGCAGAGCTAAGGCGATAAAGGGGCCCGATGCTAGTGCCGCACCGACAGAGGAACGTCTCTGCAGGGCGCATGTTGAAACCGGCAGGCTTGCCACAGAGGCAATACGACATCAAGCACAGGAATAAAACAGTCACAGAGCAGCAGCTCTCTAGTTAGTCAGACTCTCTGTCTTGTGATGCAGGGCCTGACACAGATGCACATGCTGAAGAGTGTCTATTTAAAACATGCATTTGGCTCCTTGTTGGTAACCCTGAGAGAAAAGGATGTCAGACCACACTGCAGGCTAGGCAGTGTTTCAGAGAGGTGTGCATCACTGGAACTGGACTGAGGAAACTTATTACTCTATGGTATACATCTAGGAATGTAGATTTTCTGGTAGGAAGTATAAAGAGGACAAGTGAAGTTTGGAAGTTTAGTTTTTGTTTAGACAAGGTTCTTGATCCTTAAAGTAACCTAAATAGAAACCACTTCTGATTTCTCAGCAGAGCTGCAGTCTTCTAAAAGAACAACAGATCTCTCTAATTCTGTTTGGATGTACGGTTTCTGCCTGACAACAAAGGGCCAATCAGTGTTATAGGGGGCATTGTTTTAACAGGCTGAGAGGAAAGCAAAATCGCATTTACCACTCCGATTCCAGCTCTGCAGGGATTTCCATTTACATCATATAAGCGCATCTCAGATAAACGCCAATTAAGCAACAAAACCCAGTCAGGGACTCGGTGTACAGCGAGATGCTGGGGTTGTGATGAGAGAAGATCACGAAAGGGAATGCTAATTTAAACTGCAAACAAATGTGGTTAGTTTATGTGAAATGACATTTTCCTCTAATGCAAAAGAAAAAAGACTCAGAGGAACAATTCACTGCTTGCAGGACATTGTTGGTGAGCCTCTGTTAGCAATTTTGCAGCTTGGATTGGTACTTGGGGAAATAAATGTGAGGTAGGAAGTGCTTAGCATTTATAGTTCTCAATAAAATACCGACACACAACCTAATGTTATAAAATTGGCCCTGGTCTGAGTGTGTACATTTATAGTATATCTGTGTCTCTGTGCCCTGCGATTGACCGGCGCTCTGTCCAGGATGTGTCCTGCCTTGTGCTCATGGCTTGCAGGAATAAGCTTCGGCCCCTTCGCAGCCCTGTATTGGATAAAGCACTTAGAAAATGGATGGGTGAAAGGATGCAAAATTATAGGATCTACTTGGATTAGTTTTGCACTGATTTAGTAACTCATCTCCTCAGATAAGTACTACTTATGAGCTTTTCGAGGGTGCAGCAAACTGACATTTTATATCTGAGAAAGTTTGTAGGTCAGAAGACCTAAAGAAATGAAATGAAAGTATTATAGGAGATGCATTATAGAACATCGTTTCCTTCTCTCCAAGTTTCGGAGTGATTTATGTAAAAAGCTGAGAGATACATTCACACATCCTTGTTATTTATTAATGTTACTTGAGTGTATTAATTCATTTGGAATATTGTATCTTCAGCAAGTGTAACCACAAGATGGTGCCAAGGTGATACAGTGAAACATAAAAATGTGGACTACATTTTGTTGGCTGAGGAAGCAGAATGGTTTTAAGTGTTGGGATAGGGTGATTCTAAATCGTAGACCAATGTTCAGAACAGAATTTAGGAATAGCCAGCTTTTTAGTTGTCTGATTTTCTTAATAATGCTTTCAATTTAATCTTAGGAGATCTGTAACCCAGAAACTTACACTGGAATACAAAAAAAGGTCAAAAAATTCTTGTCTCTGTCTTTTGAACCCAGAATAGAATTCCAGACACTTCAAACATTTATACCCACACACTCCTAGCGATAACAGTAACCATTCACCTCGCTTAATAAAGAGTAACAGCCTGCATGGCCTTTCCCCACTCTGTCTGTCGCCCACTGTGAAGACTGCTCATTCGGGTTTCCTCGTGCGTCAGGTCTCGCAAAAAAAAAGACAGAGCTTAGTTTGAGAATCCATTAGCATGTGCCTGGATACTGTGACAGTGATTCATGGAACTCAATTGGCTATTGCTATTTTTAGCCTTTCCGTATTTTTTTTCCTTTGTTCAAAGAAGTGCTGTTTTGCTTGGATGCGGGGTGATGTGAAACTGTTTTTTTATTTTTCCCCGTCTTGCTTACTCGGCCGCTGTCCGTCCCCCACGCCGCCAAGCCACGGCGGCAGAAAGCCGTGCTTTTGCTCTCCTGGCCTGCTCTCGTCTCCCGGGGGGGTTTGTCGGGGGGGGAGATCCTGTGTTTGTGTTATTTTTAGAACACCAGACAGTCACGTTTCGTGTGTGCGTCTTCATGCGCGGATCTATTTTAGTATTAACGCTCTGAACAGCGAAGCAGTGCACTGAACAGAAAATCAGTACTTTTCCAGTTCAACCAGAACAGTCATCATTTTGACTCTTAAAATCTCAGTTATTTATGTGAATAAAATTAGTATTTCTAATTTCTTTGCTACGCAGATACTTGTGTACCTGTTTACTGGAAGTTGTATCACTTCCAGTCTGCCTCTCTTGTCATTGTGTGTTGTACTAGTGTGACATGCTATACTTGAATATATTAGCAATGAGAAGGCATTAGCACACATTAGCACAAGCACATGTAATATGAAACAGTCTGACTTAATACAGCAGACCTCTGCTTTAATCACTTGAATTTTCTCCTTTTTCATTCTGTCCCTAACGAAATAATCTCATCAATAATTCCCGAGTCTCCCAATGAGGAGCCTTGTCTGTAAATTGCCTTCAAAGTGCTTCTTAATTGTGTAGCTATCTCTCTTTGTCTTCTCTAATGGAGAAGACATGCTCATGGCGTGTTGGCTACCTGGAGATATTGCTGCAGTCTCGTTTGGCGGCACTCCTCTGTACCAAGGGTGGGCAGTCCTGGTCCTGGAGGGCTGGCATATCCGCAGGTCTGCATTGCAGCTCGGCTCTTAATGAGCAAAGCCAGCGAAATTGTTTGGCTAAACCGGAGCAGTTCAGCAGCTCCTTCTGGCTCTCTGGGTGCCGCGCTGCTTTACAGAAATCTGGACCAGGATACAGGATACAGGATACAGAAGGGGAGAGGGATCGCGCCTGCTCTTTCAGTCAGACATGGAGGGCCGGACCAGTGCCCCCAACACAACCTCTACACACCAAGCGGAGCCAGAGCCTTTCAGTCCTTTCAGAGCCTTTCAAGCGTCCTCTTGCTCACTCTGTGTTTTTTTCCCCTGCTCTGGTCTTTCTGAAGTGGGGAAGACAATGCAGTTGCTCAAAGACCTGCGAATGAAAGCTGGTTGAAGGACTGTAATTTTTTTCCATAGGACACGGGAGTAACTTGCCTTTTTTATACTGTATATAATCCCAGGATTGGAATTTATTCTGCCGTGACTTTGTTATATTTACAGCACGCCAGGTATTTTAGGAATCAAAAGGTTTGTTTTTTATTCGAAAGCACAACCCCCCCTTTAAAGAACAACAGATACAATGGCAATGGAAACGCCATACGATACAACAGAAAGCAGTTTCTTCAGTTAGGGTGCTCTTCGCACTGAGCTCCTAGTTGTGAACTGTATTTGCACGTTAAATGACAAAATTAAGATATTTAACCCAGTACAACAGGTATTCTTGTTCTAGAACACTATTCGTCTCTGTCAGTTTGGGATTTTAAGTAGGGAACGGTGCGATACACAATATAAGTTGCCAAAAGTCTCCAGAGAAAAAGTTTCAGATAAAGCAAATTACCTGTAGTCCTAAGGTTCGCTTAAGACCCAAACTCCAACACTAATCGGAAACAAAAGTCTCCGAAAAAACGTTTCAGATAGGAACAAATGATCACTCATTCTACTTTTCCACTGGGACCCAAAATCCAGCACTCAGCATAAAAAATGTCTAAGGAGTGGGAAATGCCAACCCTAACCCTAGCTGGGGCTTTCGCAGAGCAATCCTGCCATCTGTCTCTGAACACATCCAGAAATCAGATTTGAAAATGTTCCGAGTCCGAGTCCGAAACAATCACAACCATTGCAAAAGCTTCTTTATGGAAAATTTTCATTCAGCAGGTACAGCTGGTAAAAATGGTATTGAAGTGAGAGTGCATCTCAGGCCAGTGTAGGTTTTGGATGACGAGAAGTATTTAATGTTGACTCCAGCTTTACATGTGTGTGCCACAATACATATCAACAAGAGAACTGCACATTCGACCCACAGCCCTGAATGTGTTGTTTAAAGGTTTTGTGTTTTCTCCGATTTGTCTTCAGTGTTTTTCAGTTTTTATTATTATCGACATTCATTATTGTCAAGTATTAACAACAGATAAAAGAATAATACAAAAATCCAAACATGAGCAAATGTGTGAGTGCAAGGTCTGTGGTCCCTCTCTCCATCACAGAGTCTGGTCAGGACTGAGTTACAGTGTATTTTAACAAAAGTGTTTTTGAAAGAATCCTGATATTTGGGACACCATCAGAGAAGAATGAAAGGGCAGCTGCTCACTGAGGCTCCTGGATCTCACTAGAGCTTGTCTGCTCCCTTACGTGCAGGAACCTGAAGCACTATACAAATATTGATCTTTCACAGTAGGAAACCACCAGGATTCCAAGTAATGCATCGTCTTTCCTGCGCCTGCTGTGTTCAATACCAATACAAATGAGATTTTTTTAGTGCCTTTAATCACAATGATTGTTCACCACTTCTGCATCAAATCAAATAAGGATACTCTGTGTCAAAAAAAGAGCAGCATCGTATTTGAAAGCAGTTATCTAAAACTGACCAGCAGCGACGGAGGCATTTTTCTGTGAATTGGATGGGTAATGAGTTCATTCTGATCCATGGATATCAGAAATATAAATTGAGTATCTTGTATGAGGGAGAGTGCTGGCAGACCATGGATTTGATGAATGCAAAGCCAGTGTGAAGATGTGAGCAAGCAGATTTTCAACTAATCTGTCTGACAGTCCGTCTGATGGACACAAATACATAGAGAAGAGTCAGTATGAATACACAGTCATAGACTGCATGATAATAAAGAGCAGTGTGGTGGAGATATAAGACAAGGTAATAGTTTATAATGTTTGATAATGGATGTGCTGATTGGTAAATATTAAAGTACTTCATTATGACCTGGTGTTACATTAAGCAGGAAAATGAAAATTAATTGGCACTCGGTTAATCCCAACTACTGTTTCATAGTGCATTCGCCATAATGCTCTGTTTGGTCTTTAACAAGCCTTCAGACAATGAAGCACAAACAGATTTAAACTGCAGGCTGATGACCTTTTTTGTGAATGTCAATACACTTCTAATCTCTTGTGCATTAACGCTGCTCTTTTTAAATACATCACCACCAACGCTGCTCTTTTTAAATACATCACCGCACAGTTTATGCTCAGAATGAGTAACCTGCGCGGTGCAATTTTATCACCTGTCATCACTCACCCTGGCCAGCCTCAATAAATGTTTTATTTCGGATGGAAGTTAATGTAGCTGAGAGCTTTTAAAAGGACTAAATCGCCATTTAACGGAAAGGGGGACAGATGAGCTTCCTGAAACTCACAAAATGGATGTGGAAAATGATCCTAAACGCCGTGTGGCCAGGGCTCAGCACGTTCCTGTTCCTCGAGTCCGGCTCCTGACCTTTCTTCTCTTCTCACGATGAATTAGTGCACACAGTGCTTTTGTGGCTTTGGAATATACTGTTGTCAGCACTGTGACCATCCCTCGGGTCTCCGATAAGTGACCAGCTTCTCAGTCGCTTGACAGCCATCATAAAAGCAATGTCTCCGTCTTTCACCCTACTTGTGCTGCAGTATATGGCTAATTATAACTGTGTTTTTTCAAAAAGATTTTATAAATGTGTTTTTTTGTTGCTCTGAGCATTAAGGGTTAAGGTCTTCTAACATTAATCAGTTGCGTTTAGGAGGTGTGTGCTGTTCAGTGACCTGTCCTCTAAACTGACAGAACAGAGGAAACAGGAAAGATTTCTGACTTTTTTTTTCTAGTTTCATTCTCTATCATGTGACATTGTTTTCAGTGCTCTCGAAACATATTTTAAAATATTTTATTAGATTATATCTTAATAGCTTTATTTTAATCTTGGAAGTTTCTGTTTAGTGCTTTATTTTTTATTGTGGTGGCCTGAGCAGTATAAATGCGAGAGCTACAAAAGAAATAATACAATCAAATCAAATGCCTTGAATTTGAAAAGCAAGTGATTTCTAATGATAATGGATTGGACTGCAAATGCTACTTATTGTAAGCTTTTTAAGCCTACTGGAGTTTTCTTTCATCTCCGTATATGAAAGGGCTCTCTCTTATAATGAAAGTAATTCTATTGTGGAGAGTAGTTCCTGTTTACACAAGGATGAGAGAAAGTGGGGCAGTTCTGCAAGACCCTTATTTGTATAGGAAAAGAATTTAATGAAACAAAAACATGTAGTCTTTGTGCTCTGCGTCAAACAAGTGAATTTTTCTTTAAACTGGTGAGATGGCAGGACGTAAATCAGTTACAAGCCTTCCAAATATATATCTTGTATGGGACTACTTTGTTAGAAAAACTAACAAAGGAGCATCATTAGCTGTTTAGATGATATATAAATATAAATACTCATATGTAATAATAATATTGTTCCTGAGTGAAAATGATCAAACTTTTATTTACAGTGAAGTTAAAGTGGACTTTAGGCCCTGGCTCATCTGTGACCCTGACCTGGAAGTGGAAGACACTATGAGAAATTGGCTGGATAGATGAAAGCAGACTTGTGCTTTCTGAGAATGGATGAAGATTTTGATTCTTCGTCTGTCACGTGACCAAGATAAACATAACTATTCGGCGTTGCTTAGTTTAGATCAGTGGAATTTCTGCCGACGCCTGTGCAGGGCGGAGGGGTTGTGCTCCTACAAATGCGAGTGTTTGGCAAACCAGTGTCGGAGGAACATGACACCCCTTGTGTGGTAAAGAGGGTCTGTGATCACAGCTGTGGACAAACCCGTGCAGCCCAGATACCTGTAGAGTTACACACAAAGGCGTGGCCCTACCCGAACTCAGCTGTGTATATAATCATATTGTACTACAATAAAGACATGGTTACACGTGGGAAATAACCATTAAACATGGACCTTTGAAGGGTGAAAGCTGTGGACCTCCAGCTTATCCAGAATCTTCACTTTTTCCCACTGATGCCATAATCTTACGCTGGAGTTCTCTCCTCTACAGGACCACTATCACTAGCGGGGGGCCTTGCGAATTGATGCCTAGTGGGTTTGGAAGGGTGTTGACCGACAAGAAGCTCAAAAACTTAAAAAACAGTGCGCAGGAGACAGAGAGAGGACTTGTGTGGGAGTGTTGGCGTCATTACTAGAAGATTTTAGAGCACTTTTACAAATAGTAAATATTATTTTGGTTGGCAGATGACAGGAGACCATACATCAAATTTTCATGTTGGGCAGATTTGTTTCCATTGATTTTTTTTTTCTGTACAACAATGTGGGTCAAATCCTCACTGGAGGAGGTTTTGGTGTACCCATAACTATAAACATACTTTTCCTCCCTCCTGTTGTGTGAAAGGAGACCAGTGACTATGCCAGGTAACATTTGTTAGCCTTATGATAATGAATCTGGGCTATGCATTGGTGTTTATTCCTTCATGTACTGCCCTCTACTGTCCATTCTGAAACACTGCAGCTGAAATTCTGGTGAAGGAGAAGCTGTAAGCTCAACTTCATCTTGGCCCTACAAAAGGATGTTCAATTCACAAAAAATAAGGGTGTTTGTTCCTGAAGAAGCGGGAAATGAAAGCATTTGCTACACTTGGAAGTCTCCTTAAAAGTTTACGGTGGCCCTTTCTCTGTTTCTTTGCAGAATGAAGAATGGATTCTTCTGGTTTTTAGTCTCCATCATGATTTTTATTTTGATGAATTCTACGAAAGCTAATTTAAGGTTTTTATTTGACAAGTTTTTCAGGTACTGTATGTGAACTTCCACTTCACTGGGGTTGGCATTTTATGAACTCCGTGATCAATGGAAGAAACATGAGCAAGATCAACACGGGAACCAGATATAGACCAGCTGTCTGCTTTGTTAACTTGTAATAAATCACAGTTACACGAAAGTTGGTCATTACAAACCGATGCAGAGGGATTCGAAAACGGCATTTACATGATCAATCTGCAGGCAAAGTTGAAACGCTTTTTGAGACTGGATGTTTTACATTGAATGGCAAAGTATCTGCAAATAAAGGAAAGTATTCTTGGTCTGAAATCGTGCAAAGCAGGCCTCGTCAGACCCTGGACTGAAAGGACTTCTTGTGTGTTTGGAAAAGAATCATCTTCACTAATCTCCAAAACTCAGACCCCCTGGAAATGGAAGAGCTTTACATTCCTGGGGACAGTGAGTCTTGAGTCATTTCACACCTGTGAACAAGGACTAGGCAATCTCACATGCTTTTAACAGCATGTAGGTGTGATCACACAGGTCAGACCTGACACTTCCACTGAACATGCAGGGTACACCTACACAATTTATTTTTACACATCCCATCATTGGCTTGGAAGTCCCAGCTGTCTTGCAGTAAGAATTGTTTTGTGAAAGTGTACAGCAGGTCATAACATTTTTTTCTAGATGTTTCTTTGGAAAACATTAAAGGAAGGTTTTTCTGTGCCACTGTTCAATGGATTTATTTATAGTTTGTATTTCCAGCCGTACGTTGTACCAGGTGGATATATTTACAAAGAGATTTTCAATGCAACAAATGAAGGACCTGTATCACATTATTGCAGCAAAAAAAATCTGTTATCAATGGCAGCAACACAATTTGGACATTGCATACAAAAATAATAAAAATAAAGACATGCCATCAGAAACCACGATAAAATGTACAACACCCCATAGAAAAAAACACTAAACTACACTACAGTGTTTATGGACCTGTTCTTTTAGATTAGTTACGCACACAAGTGCCTAAGGTCATAACCAAGATTTTAAAATCAAGACATTTGCTCGGGAAGTTCACTTCGTTGCTGAGTGAAATTCTAAGGTAGTTGTCCGAGTTGCTTTGGTGGTCGCTGGCTGGCGAAGTCAGCATGCTACCAGACTCGACAGGACCGTGAGCCCCTGTTCATCAAAGAAGTTTCTGGGCAGTTGAAGGCTTTCCTGAACTCCTCATAGTTACTCATCGCCCCAATTACTCTTAAAGAAGGAAACAAAACAAACAAAATGGATTAAGATCAGTAAAGTACTGGCACCAGTCGAAGAGTCAACAATCGAGTCAGACAAAAATACAATAAATTGTGAAATTAAAGCAACAGTAGTTCAAGTGTCGGTTTTAACTGGAAATGAGTCAAGCCAAGCCTCTGAGAATTGCGTAGAGATAAATCACATTGAACGTCACAGTAGAAGCACAGCTGAACCCAGAGTTGGTTGACTGGCATGCGAGACAAGAGGGGGACCTCCTAGAGTCTGGGTGACCTTTCGAGAAACTGTCAGACGAAAAATCCCTGACGCTCGGAGCTGGGAGAGTGCAGTGCGGTCAGAAGGCCTTCTCCATTTCGCGCAGTTTCCCACGCGCCGCACAGCAGCCACTGGGGAATCTGGGCTCCTTACCTGTACTTTGGAGGGCTGTGAGCACCACTCTGGATCTGGTCTCTGGCTGCCTCGCGCCTGTAGGCGTTGCAGCGGACCTGGAAGACACAAACCCCCAGACACCCTCCGGTCACCGCCTTGCCTTTGGGAGAGGGGTGCAGTCACACCGGCCAGCTGAGGAAGACGTCTGAACTTACGTGTGCATAGCTGAGGAAGAAGAGCTGGTCGTTTGTAAGGCCCACGCCAGGCAGCAGGGGCTCCTCCTTACCAGATCTCTCTTCGTTGACCCACTTCCTGTAGGCCTGCAAGACAGAAACACAACCACACTGCAAAGCGTGCTGCCGGGGCGGGAGCACATGATGAATTCTGCTGGAGCTCCAGATTCTAGACATGCACTGACAGTCCTGACATGGGACAGTGTCTGTCTTTCACGAGGATCATCGCGCATCATCACCCATGTTCTCTACTGGATGTTTGATCAAGGTTTATGCGTTAAGAAGATGATAATGGATCCCATCTACTAAATGATTGAAAACTAAAGCAGGGACCTCTTAACTGTAAAGGGTTTCCAGTTTGTATTCTTTCTGCAATAATTTTTAAAAAAAAAAAGCAAAACCTGTGATCTTTTCTTCTGCAGCGATGCCAATATTACCATTAATCATGGTTCAGGACAAAACTCTGTCAGTTGGGGTTCTAGGTGTGGTCACTGCAGGCCTGATGCATGTGTGACTTTATTCATCGTGGGCAGATTTATAGTTTAGCTCAATCCAGTACCCTGAAGGCTTGCCGAATTCCCCCGTTGTCTGCTATGTTCTCTGCCAGAGTTCTTTTGCCTCTCACCTGAAAAAACAACAACATGCTATTCAAAAGTCTCCATCATGGTGTGCAGCACAGGGAATCCTGTATAAAAAGGGAGAAATACAGCACCAGAAATACAGAAATACAGCACCAGGTAACGCTATCTTCTTCAATATTTTTTTTTTTAAAGAATGTACATTTTGTCATTAAAAACTTGTTAAAAGCTGTTTGGGAATGAAATGGAGTATAATGAGTATAATTTTGCAGCACTTAGGGTAGAATCATGCTCATGTTTGTAGTTTCATCAATCTTAGTCTGATAAATTCAGTTCCCCATATTAATATTTGCACTTGGAGTGAGTCTGCAGTTGTGGAGTTTACTCTGTGATCTACTGGGACCTTCTACTTCATCAGCTGTTGAAATCTATTGTAAAGTTTGTTCCCTCCAGGCACAAGGGACTTAAAAGGAACAGTCTGCTGTATGTGTAATTCTTTCTACATCCAGCGGCTTCATGGGGAACTAAAAATAACGCTCAGTCCAGTACCCTGGAAAATAACACATGTACAGTGTGATGTCCACTATTACACATGCATTGTAACACACAGGACTCGGCGCCCTGTGGTCTTATCCACGCAATTTCTAGTCTATACTGAAAAACAGCCAAAAAGTGAAGCGGCGGCAGTGTCCCGACGAGGACACCACAGAGCCGCGTGCGCGTTCGGGGCAGACTTTAATTAAGAAGCTCAGTACGCACATTCATGCCAGCTTCCTTCCAGTAGTAATCATTGTACTGCTCCACCATGCACTGCGTCTTCTTGTTGAAATTGGCAGTAGATGCGTCAGTCCACCACTGATCCAAATTCCCATCTTTATCATACTTGCGCCCTAGCAATAGCAGTACAAGACGACAAAAGCAAGTGTTAATTGTTTTCTATGATGTATATTCACATAATCCCCGATTTATGGAAACACATTCAGTGGGAATTTCTTAGGTAAGCTAAAGAAATTAGCATGTGCTGTGTACAGTACCGCAATATGTGCATTGTGTATACATTTTATTTGCAGTTGGTACTTTACAAGAATTCTGTATGGATTGAAGATTTTCTTAAATTTAAAACTATTTACTGGATAATTAAGGGTCCATCAAGAGGGAGGTGCCTTAGTTTGTGCGCTTTGCTCGGCACACGTTTCTGAACAGGTATGCAGGGAGCAGACCCAGGCAACAAAATACATTGGTTAAGAACTGAATCATTTTCTTGACATCTGAAATTTGAGGACCCTTACCATTATTATCAAATCCATGTGTGAGCTCGTGCCCAACGATGACTCCAATAGCACCGTAGCTGAGGGACCTGTGAATGCAGATGACAGCACTGGAGGATGAAATGGAGCCTTGGAACACCACCCCAGTGCCCAGTCCAATGTTCAATGTGTAACATAAAAGGAGTTGTAATAAAAACAGCAAAATGTCTTTAAACTGCCAAAAAAACACCTACTGTAGTTTATTTACAGGTCATGCCAAACTATGATTGTGTGTGTATATACAGTATATGTACATTTCAATCTGTCTTTATATTTTGGGATCTCTGGTGCCAATAATGATCTCTTCATCAAGCAGAGAGTTCAGATAGGCAGTGAATTCAAATTACTACGATGCACCGACAGAAAGGAGCCTAACAGTACAGTAGATGAAAAACGATTAAATGTCATGCACATTATCCCCTGTAATGAGTTGCATCATATTGCAGCTTACACAGTTCTTAATGCTCGCAGTTCGTGACATAAATCCTCATGGGGCTACATGCAGTCAATATGCCAGGTAATGGCGTTCATCCAGTAAAGGATGTCTTACCGAGGATACTTCAAACCCCAGAAGAAAGGCTTCTGCAGCTCTCCAGCTGGGAAGCCTGCAAAACCAACAATGGTGTTTATTACCATACAACCACTCTGCACCAAACAGCCAAATAACAGGAAGATGCATTAATCCCATTTTAATAAAGAGAGGTAACAGATGTCCAGGAGCCAGCAAGAGCTCCCCAGGCGACACGTATCCCACAGTGCTGCAGTGATCAGTGTGGCCCTGCTACAAGATGCACAGAGGAGTATTATGCCAATTAGGTA
Organism: Lepisosteus oculatus; assembly: GCF_040954835.1. Classification (NCBI taxonomy): domain Eukaryota; kingdom Metazoa; phylum Chordata; class Actinopteri; order Semionotiformes; family Lepisosteidae; genus Lepisosteus; species Lepisosteus oculatus. The sequence goes on along the minus strand of NC_090700.1, from coordinate 4,887,909 downwards.
ACAAGGTTTGCTATTGCGTGATTATTTATCCAGCTCTTGTATATTCCGTCAGTACTATCCAGTGTGGGTACAGCTTATTGAAAACTATTGGTTTGCCATTGATACATGTATTTTGTCAGTTTCAGCTGCACAGATTAAATCTTACACACAGTGAAGTGAATATCTTAAAAAGTCTTTGAATAAATCTGTTGAGTGTGTGTATATATACTGTAAGTAGCTAAATAATTTGCTTGTAATACACTACCATTTTGGTTTGTTTTTGCGATGTTATGGTACAGAATCATGCTTCCTTGATTATGGATCTTTATGAGTCGGCATGTATCACACCTGACTTGAGTCATGAATATCTTTTTTTTGTGGTTACAGCTATAAGCGAGTGACTGCTTTCACCCGTGCCAGATAGCAGTGTGGATTCCATCCGTAAGAGACCAGTTTGAGCTACTTCTGGAAAAGACACTTTAAATACAAATCTTGCTTTCACTCAGGAGAACACAAGAGCCAATTGATACAGTGAGGTTTTCAGACAAATCTTAGGTGAGAAAAATTCAGGAGGCCCACAGATTTTAATTAACATCTATCTTGAAGAGTAGTTTTCATACTGGAAGAGCTGCTGCTGAAACTCAGCAGGCAGTGAGATTTGTCTAGGGTGAATTCAAAGGCTTGTTTCATGGTTGCCAGTCAGACAGGTTTTGAACAACCGAAGCTGTAACATAATGAATAGTAGCATGCTTGTGTTTTCTGAAGCTTTTTTTAACACGGCATATAAAAATATCAAAAGCCCTTACGAATCTGATTAGTGGTAGAGCTGTAGAAGGCATTCACAGTAGTAGGATTAGTGAACCATCTGTGAAGGAAAAAAAAAAGGAATTTATTCCTTAACGTGTCTGCATCTTATGTAGCCTTAGAATATATTAACATCTGTAAAGAGTCTCTGAGCTGTGACCACCTACATTTTACTTTTGTCATTTTGCACTGCTTTTGCATGAAAGGAGGCTGTGGTGAAAGAATTTCCTGTAGATCATGTAACAGAAGGTAAATGGCTTTTAGCATCTATGGGTCATGTGCTAGGATTCAGACTTGTTGGCAGTTTAATCTGGCTGCTTTTTATTTGCATTTTATCAATCGTATTGGAAGATGAGTTAGTAACAGCTCATTCGAAAGTCCAATAAAATAAAAAAAAATCAATTTTCTCTTCCTGGAATAACTTTGACCTTATAGCTCTTGGCATTGTCTAGCTTTTGTTATGGCAGAAACAATGAGAAATCAAACTCCTTTGTCTGCTTCCCCGATTAACAGGATGACTACAGATGTTGAAATGCCATACTGAATAGTAAATCATCCTTTTAAATTCATTCTGGAAGCCTTCACTGTTTATTCAGTACAGTTGACGTTTCTCAGGGTAATCATTTGATGCATCAATTTATCTCGCCCTTACTTCACCTTGGGTGGTTATCAAAAAGGTGGTTTGGGTGAGGTCACATTCAAAGCTTTCGTTAACTTCTGAAGGTTGAAACTTTTTGGAGTGTCAGCTCCATCGGCAGTCATCCTCCCTCTCTGGCAATTAAAAAAAATCTGCCCCTTAAAGTTGGCACCGCTGGCTTGTGCCAGGCAGTCGGGACCAAAGTACCTCTGGGCAGCATGCACTGAAAAATACATGCATGTTCCACAAGAGGGGAAACCTATTTTTTCCCACGTGTGTAAATGAAAACGCACAAACGTTCCAGCTCAATAGCCTGGATCCCAGCGGAGATGAAGTGGCTAACGGCAGAATCAGAGCTCCCCCACTGCCCAGAGTCAATAAACTCATTCCGTTCCGCACTCACTGTGTTCGGGGAACGCTCTTGCGCAGCCAGCCAATGTCGGACTGCGCTATGTACTGAAGAGTCTGCAGCACGTTCCCAAAGTAGTCTTTCTCGGAAAATTCCAGCTGCAAGAGGGAAAACACATCAGCCCTCGAAACCCGTTTACAGCAGATACCCAGCCCAGAGCACGTCGTTTTTTCAAACATTCAGAGTTGCTCACTCAACATTCGCAACCACACACACACACACACACACACACACACACACACACACCATCTTGAGGTCTTCGTTGATGTAGGTGTTGTTCATGATGAAATCCGGGTAGCCGACTTTTGCCAGGACTGCATAAGCCTGTTGAGAAAGGATGGGAAAATACGATCATTCAGAGAAAAGTCAAGCAAAGAAAGAAATCCCTCTTGAACGCAAGGGCGGAGAATAATCTGGCACCAGGAGCCATGAACGAATGCTTCATGTAAAGATTAGGAACAGCTTTCTTATCTCACACATGTCACACCAATTTCCCAGAGGGCAACGGGGTCACCTAGTTTTCCCTTTATCTTAATAAGTGGCTCAAACACGTTTCATGTTTTGGTTTCTAATTAGTACCATAATTAGAGCATTGCAGTCACAGAGTTCTTGCTTTCTTGCAAAGCCTGTCCAACAGAGACCAAGTTTCTGCCAGTAACCAATTTTAAACCACACTAGAAGCCTCATTTTAAAGTATTTGAAACCAGTGAAGACCTGCAAGATAATCTCTCACATTCACTCAGTACCAGGAATATGATACTTGGTTTTTTTTTAGTTGCTTCTTCTTTTTTCCAAGTTTCATTTGTATTTAATCAGTCAGACCACCGGGAGCAGGGGCTGCACTGGTCAGCCACCGCACGAAGTCCGTTCAGCGCCTGTTTCAGGACAGCAAGCAGCCAGAAACAGCGTCTTACCTTTTCTTTAGCTTTATTCTTCGTCTCCCTGTCCATCCAGTCATTCTCTTTCTCCAGCATGTCAATGAAAGCCCAGCGGATCCCCTCCGTCAGCTCCTCCATCTGTAGAGAGAAGGATCCCATTTTATGATATTTTCTTTCTTCAGTATCATTATTCGTTTTCAGCAGCTCATATTTCTATGAACGAATTTTCAGAATATTGCAAATGAAACATGAAAGAAAACGTGAATTATGATGACGATTAAGATTGTAATAGTCATGTATCAGCAGCAAGTGGCCATATTTGCAGCACGGGTTTTGTCTGTCTGCACTATTCAGATCCCTCACTGAGTGATTCGGGGTCTAGGAGAATACAGCTGCCCGTTTTCAAGCTCTCCAAGTCTCTCTGGGCAATTCCTGCCAGTACCAGTGCTGACCAGAAGAGGGCAGCATTACCTAGGCCCAAACATCAGGAAGTTCTTGATCACAAAGAAAAAAAAACAGAATTCACAGTTCAATGCGGAGAATGCTCATTACATGCATCCTCTGAGTCTATCGTATGCTCCTATCTCTGGAACACTAACAAGTTCAAATGATGATAGGATCAAGGCGCTGATGGCTTGGGTTCTCAAATCCAGCAGGCCTTACATGCCTGTTCAAGTTACAATGAGCTTTAGCTAAACCAGTCTGTTGCTTCTCTACATTCTTTAGTTGTTCATGATTTAAAGAGATACAGATAACCTCATGAATTTTGGATCCTGAGAACCAGGAGCTGGAATACCCTAACCATGGAGCTCCTAGACTCCTAACCAAAAATCACACTGTTGCGTAGATCTCTCAGTTGACCTGATCGAGCTCTTCCCCACTTTATCTCCTCAACCCCTCTAGCTAAGGCTGGGACTGGGACTGCTTGCTGGCAGCCATAATCCTAGACTCTGCCACTAGGGGGTCTTCAGTGCAAAATCTCTCTGCACATTTCTGACCAGTTGCAAATTTTTAAATGACAGAAAGCAAAGAAGAGTGAATATACAGATTTACTGCTTTGTGTCTGCTTTTTCAATTTTTACTCTGTTAGTATTTTTTAAAATGTCCGTGTGATAAACATACAGCTATAATAATACCACTGATATATATATATAGGCATATAGTAATATAGTGTTACAATAGTTGTAATATGGGAGTATTTATCCTGCAACATGCTTATAAACAGAATCCCTTTTGATTCCTCATGCTGTATTACTGAACTCTGTCTCATGTTGGCTGACGCTGTAAATGTATGGTGTTCTTCCCCCCGGTAATCCTGTTCAACATGATAAGCAAATGGGAGATTTGGGGAAATACTTAATGTGGCAGAATCAAAGGGGAAAGAGTTACCATGAGTTTCTTGTCTTCTTGAAAATGCTCATCCACAAACATTCGGCCAGTGGCATATATAAGAGTGCTTTCCACATAATTCACACACTTGTCCCAGCGTGGCGTTAAAGAAGTAGTCCCAGTGGTCACCTGAACAGGGAACCAGGACAGAAACATTCTGAAACACATCATCATTGTATAAAGCAACATCGTTTTCATCTTTAACATTCCATTTTGAATCTGCAAGCATCACAGCAGGATGTGTACTGTGACGCTGTTTCCCTGTGCACTGTTTTTTGAACAAAAACATCCTTTCAAAAAAAAGAACACACTGGTAGCGTGCCCCACTCCTCCAGCCTGTTCAGTGAGCAGGAGGTGGGCCACTTAGCTGCATATTTTCCATACTTACCCTGGCGAAATCCAGATATCTGTAGAGGAACCGTCTGCTGAGGGTTGTTATCCTGGAGTAGACAGTTGCCCACATGATGTAGTTAGCAACAGTCCTGCAGTAAAGTCACAGAGAAGACAAATTAAGTAATTCAGTGAAACGGTCCTGCAGTAAAGTCACAGAGAGGACAACTGCAGTAATTCAGTGCAGCAGTCCTGCAATAAAGTCACTGAGAAAACAAAAAATGTTAGGTTCAACAGTCCTAAAAAAATACAGTCTTAAATTTAGGGATTTAGAATAATTTACAGATTACTGCTTTATTGACGTCAGTCAGAGAATGAATCACTTTGACGTGGGCACGTTATCAACTATGACGAACTCCAAGACAAACATCATACAAATTAAGAGAAGGAGCAGAAATTACCATTACCTGTTGTTGGTCTAGTAGCATTTCAGATGAAATTATAATACAAAGGGTTTTAAAAGAAATATAAATGATTGTTACTATATATTGAAGTTATGTAGAACCTTATTAATGCAGCCATAAATATTAATGACCGTGACAGATTTACACTAACCCTCATAACTACTGAATATCTACAGCGTCTCGGTTTATATTAACACCCCTTAAGTGTATATCTACTAAAACTTTATTCTGACAACGCACCCTCATTTGCTAGTCGTGATTTCTAGACTAGTGCCACATGTGTGGCCTGAGGCTGATAATCAATGCAGAAGAGTTGTCAGGAAGCTGAGCAGATAACACTCAGCCAGGGCGGTCCATATGAACATAAACGCGCTGTGTACAAGCCCTGATGTGTGATGTGGCTGAGAGGCTTGAGTCTGTTACACGCAGCCCACATCCAGCACAGTGGATTGACCTTGCCACCAGACCAGGCAGCACGGACACACAAGGAGCTGTACTGGCTGGCGTGCTCAATCACAAGGGGAGCTGGTTAGGCTCCAAGACCTGCAGGAGCCATTACACTGCTAAAGGTGGTGCAGCTCTTACATAATGTATTATTTAGCTCGTTCAGACCCAAAGTGGAGTCAGGGAAGCAGAACGAAGAGATTCCCCAACACAGGCTGCAGCCCATGCATTTTATACACAGGATTTAATGCAACTGAAATGTATCTGACAGTATAAAGTGTGCACAAAAAGTTTATACAGTAGATTTTCACAAGCATGATGTCAAATATTGTTATATCAACATCTATCTGTACATATTCAGTTATAGCTGGTACGGATGAGTAGCCTAACATACACTCATCCCTGGTTAAACTAGCACTTTACTCACGAGTACTCGTTAAAATGAGTAATACATGTTCCTGCCTATTTAGTTTAAACGTGTGAACTTCTGCCATGAATATTAGCTCCAAGGGTATAACTTGCTCTTCAGTTTTTATTTTTCACCTCTCTTGGCTGCTGTCATCTTAACTATCTTAACAAAAATGCTAAGAGTAATATACCAGTTACGAGGTAAAATAATATTTTGAAAGCATAATTTGTAAAACAATAATATTAATTCACTAATTTCACCGTTTTATACAATGAAGTGTTTTATTATCACTATGCACCCTGCAAATGTACAGTACCAGTATCACCAATGTGATGCTCTTTCATGGTTATGGGTATATTCTGTCTTTGGACAGGATTTCTTAACTAATATAAAAAACAATAAAAAATGTTTTTGATTATTTGACATTTATTGTTCGTGCGTACATTAGAGACCATAACTATTTTATTTTCCTTATATAATACTTCCAAACATTAACACTTTCCGTAAAATTGTTGGTAAATTCTACCTGTTGTGACATACATGTACACTTAGCAATTTATGTTGCCCAACTATTCAAATACTGTACATCAGAAAGTTCCTAAATTCAGCTGCTTTATGGACAGTTCCAAGCACATGGAATGGACTTTTACTGTTTGTGTATTTTAATGGGAATTTGGTGTCACTTTCAGAAGTTTTGACCTACGAGCAGAAATATTCTAGTTGGTTGTGCTGGGATAGCGAGGGATGTGTGTGCTTCTCACAAAATGCCTTTTTAGCACTTAGTGCAAAACTCTGATTCAGACTGTCCTGGCACACAGTGAGGCCCAGGCTGCTGGGCACCCAGACAGCAGTGCTGTTCGATCTCACCACGTGCTCAGGACCAGAGCTAGTTAAACGAGCTGGCAGGCAGCAACTCCTGGGACCCCCCAGAGAACTCTGAGCCCAGCAAGACAGAAAAGCTCTGGACATAATTAGGGCGGGGGTGTACAGTGGGCTGCCTGCTCACACAAGATCCCTCTTATTTTATTATGAAGGACATTGACCCTAACGACTCAAACGTCATACCACCAAAGTCACGCAAAGCTCTGGGGGAATTGTACAGTCCCCGCCTAACGGAGAGTCATTAACATAGCTCTGTCTGAAGGAATAAAAAAGGAAAAGGAAACATTTCATTCATAAATCACGAAATTAGGGGACTGGGGAGGTCAAGGAATAACAAGCACTTTAACTGTGTCTAGTCCTGCCATGGTGGCTATGTCTGTTGAAAACAAGATGGATGGTGTGGACTATATTTTGGTATAAAAGGCTCTGAGTGCCCCCGATTCTCTTCTTTCTTTATAATTAGTAATGAGCAATGTGCCAGAGAGAAAGCAAACAATGACCTTTCCAGATTTATTTTTGTTTAAGCATTATTCTTTTTTTACAAAAAAACAACATTATTTCCATTCCAGTGTGTGGGTGAGCCTCTTCATTATAGCTTTCTAAATAGAAAGAAATGTGACTGTTAGACACAGCTTTCAACCTTAAATACTAACCTTGGAGAAAGTAAATAAATTGACTAGACCATGGGAATATACTGTACAGTGAAATATCACAATAAACGTTTCTCAGGAAGGTTGACTGCAGCACACACGTTCCCAGTGGGGCAGCAAAAGAAAGTTAAAAACCAATGCAAAACTAAAGTTACTGCCTGACACACTTTAGTTTAGATTCCTGTTATAACTGTACATAAACCATTGAACATGTTATTTATGTTGCCGTAAAAAGTATTACAAACTTGAGGGGGGCGTTTCAGGCTGTGATCAGGATTAGGGTTTTGGATTCATCTACAGCAGAGGCTGACCATTACCACATTTCTGGCACCCTGTTAATACAGCACATTCATTTCTGAAACATGAATTGCCAGGTGTGGACATGTGGTCTCCAGTTTCGCATTTTGAATACTGTGGAAGCACAGCGGTAAAAAGTGTGAAAATCTTCAGGAGAGGAAACAGGGACATAATTAAAAATTTGGTTTCCTACAGGTGCAGTTGAAGCGTTTTCTTTTCCTTATAAACGCTTTCTTTGTGCACTTCAGGAGACATCTAGAGCAGTACTGGTGTACACGTTTATTAACGTTACCGAGCAGTTTCCCTTAGTTGGGCGCACCTTGCCTCACCTTTTGTCTGTGGTCTCCAGCAGCTTGAAGAGGTCTTTGAAATACTGGGGCACGCGCACAATCACTTGCTCAGATGAAGTCAGGCTCCTGAGTTCAGGGTACAGCCTGGTGTCCACCACTGCTTTGATATACTCTAGCCAGTTGAACTAAGAGAACAAAGACAACAAAGTTCAACCTTGCTGGCCTCCAGCTCAAACACCTCACTCTAGTAACACAAAAAACTGGATTCGAAAGGCATGTGTTGTGTACTGGGGAAAGGGGGTCTCTAAGATGCCTGTATTAGTGTCCCTTAGGAAGCAAAATGATTTGTCACCCTTGTTCACCTCCCGGTTTTAAGAAAAAAGCCAGAAGACTTTCACGTGTTTTTTTTCTGATCCGTCACCTGTAAGCTCATTACCTGTGGCACTGTTCTCTGCAGCCGGGAGAGACTGTACTTGTTGTACATGGCCTCGCTGGTTCTGTTCTCAAACGGGATTAGGATCTGAAGGAAAATCATCACCACAGCTGTTAAGGACACGTGACGGGTGAATTGCGTTTGAATCGGCGAAGACCATTTCTGTTTTCCAGCGTGAGATAGCCGCCCTACTCCCGCCCGTCAGAATGTACCCTCTCCCTGCAGGCCCCTCAGATAAACTTCACATTGCATGGGCTGGTCTCATGATGCGCTGGACACCCTTCAAACATATTCTGGCTGCACCCTTGCTCATTTCATCATACCGTATGCAGGCGAAAGTTGGCAGGAGACAAATGTGACTCGTTGCCGAGCAAAGATTTCTCTTAGTGAATGAACCGTTGTGTTTTATTTTGGATGTACAGTAATAGATATTGAGGTTTTTTTCTTCGGCAGATCTCGTCCTCTTGTTTTTTTCAACCCCATATTCTACTATGCAAAAGAATATAAAACTTGATACTACAGTTTCAGATTTTGAGAGAGTCACATTCCAATCGCATGTCAACATCAAAGTGAAGCTGTATTCAGAATTTCAGACTGCAGTTTCTTGCATCGTTCTTTTCACTCACCTCCGCCAGCTTGATCTCAAACTCAAGGACGTCCTTCATCTGTGTCGCGGCATCGTACTGATTGGCTCCCAACATGACAGCAACGTCAGTCATCAGCTTGAGCAGGGCCTGGCGGTACTGTGGGGGCAAGGGAGCAGACCCAGGGAGGTCACAGTGCTCAGGACCAGTAACGCATGGCCTAATTCATGGAGGAGTAATCCTGCTCCCAGAGAGCCTGTGTGTCTGCAGGGTTCCAGTCCCACTCCTCAACCAGCTCACTGTTGACTTAATAGGACCAACTGAACAATGGTTCCTCATGGCTCAGCTCTTCAGCTGCTGCAGCTTGGAAGAGACCTAGAAAACCTGCAGACAGCACCTCCTTAGGAGCAGGATTTCTCACCCCTATTCCAATGGAATAGAACACTCCCTAACAGCTGGAAGACTGTACTTATACTATTCTACAAAGCACTCTAACTTGTACCAGAATGGTGCTTGGACGCAAGAGGAGACATCAGAAACGTCCCGTGATATGACAGATTTATGGTAAAAAAGTCTTGCTGAAGCTCTTTTCAGGCTTATTCAAGTGAAGTGGCATCAAATGGTTTCCGTCTGTGCCAGATGCACACTCATAAGCCTGTACCTGGAAATCAAGGGCTCGTCGGGGACTGCAGGCGGAGCTGTCCTACAGACAGGCAGTACTCACCAGTTCAGCCTCCGTGGTGTTGGTGATGTAGTCCTCCCTCGAGGACAAGGACAGGGAAGCCTGGTCCAGCTGCACAAGCACACAACACACGCTGGTTGACCGCTCGTTGTCCTTCTCAAGCAAACCGTGACCCTGACCTTTTCTGGTTTCCTGTGCGAGACTGCGGCGTCTCGGTGTGCAAAGGAACTGCTGCCCGCCAGCATGCGTATCAGAAAGTTGGCCTTACGTGAACGCAGAAAAACAACACTGGATAGGCATTTTATTTATGGGTTTAATTCCTCGCCTGCTGAAGACTGGAGTAGGACGGGCGCTGGGACCAATTACGTTAATAAGTAAACGATTCTGCAATTTCCCTCATGGGATCAATAAAGTATCTATTTATGACTGCACTGTGCATCATGCTTGCCTTATCACCACCGTCAGAGGGACCCAGTGTCTCCTGGGAGTACGGCAGCGAAAGAGGGCATTACCTTTATAATGTACTGGTTGGAGTTCTTGTCGTCGGGGGCCACGTACATGCGTAGCAGCACTGACTTGCTGTGCTGGCCCCGGAGCAGCGCCAGCGTGTCCGCCAGGCTGAAGCGCCTCTCCTCCCACTGCCACTGCGGCCCCAGGCTGCCCCCCAGGACCGGCCAGCGCAGCTCCGACCGCCTCAGCAGGGCCAGCAGGGGCTTGGCGTCCTCCATCTCGATCGCCGCTGGGGCGGGGGAGGAGGAGGAAGAGGAAAAGAAATTCAATAGCAGACACGGTGGTCACCGTGCTGGCAGCGGCGGTCTTGCTGGCAGTTGGCATGAGTGGTATGAGTAGATGTAGCAGTAAAATCAGGCAAAGGTTATGAATGAAAGCTGCAGTAAAAGATCCTATTCAGCACCACTGTTGAAATCCGGTCACTTACTTTCATTCATGCAAGAGCGATACAGCACCTTCGCTTTGCGTATAGCTTCGATTTCTCTCGGGTCTATGGGTTTCTCCAGCAGCTCTAGAGAACAGCACAAGAAAGCATCAATCATCCGAGCTCTGGTGCTCTAAACAACACACTGCTATGTAATTGGCTTAATTGACCCTAATAATTGCTCAATTCGGTCCACTGTTGAAGGTCTTTTTAATAATTCACAGCTGGCTGAAACAAAGACTTGATCCAGAATAGAACATAAGTTTCAAGGGTGTGAGTTTGATTTCTCTGTCCTGGACCTAGAATTCAGTTCCCTGACTTACAGACTGTGAGCAGACATCATCCCAGTTCGAAAACAGCATAGGTTCTCTTTAACCGTGATTGAGACTTGTCTTCCTGTCTCTGTCTCTTAAACAATTCCTCATTACTGTGCCGTTCCGTAAATGGTTGTGTTTATATATAGCTGAGTAAACAGAAACACTGCGAATGAACGCTGTGTAATTATACAGCGCCGGGCCGGAAACCTCCTACTGCAGTTCCTCTCTGTGTTGAGCGCACAGACTCTGAAACGTCACAGCACTGCTCCGGGGGACATGGGCAGCCACAGCTGACATCCTCTACAGACAGTGGAGTACTGCTGAAAACCTGGCAGATATCACTCAGCCAGCACATTCTTTAAAAACAAGTTCCCCCAGAGATACCCACCTGTTGTCCTATCCCTTCTATAAGGATCCTTCAAGGTGAAGCTCGGAACAACCTTGTAAAGCAGTATGGTGGGTAAAATGTAATGGATTTAATGCTGCCAAGGGGGTTCATCTAGTGAACTTCTACAGAAAACTACAGACTGGTCCAGTCCTGTCCAGGTGTGCTGCAGGACCAACTCCTGGGTGTGACTTTGCAGGCAAGGTGGGTACCTGACTGGGCCTGAAGCTCGGCTACAGGGAGCACGAAATGCACTGGCGCCTGTGTCAAATGGGGAGGTCTCGCAGTTTAAGCCAAACCCATTAAAAAAATATGATTACCCTGCATTCATGAAGTGTTGGTTAACTCAACGTACTTTACATACTGTACAAGATTCACTTCATCCACGCTAAAGTGGGTCTCCACTAGACAGCAGATCAGGCTGGGCACTTTAGTTAGACCAGATTGTATGAGCCCCGAGTGGACAGGGGTGGGGATACCACAGTTAGCCTCCCTGCTCTTACAAACTGCACAATAGCTCTGTAAAGACATTAAAGACTTGGTCTTAAATGACCAAGTAGTCAGGACCTCAGCTGAAAGTCGCATCTAAAGGATGGCACCTCCTATAGCATACTGTCCCCTGTCACCATTACTGAGGCGTGGGTCCAGAAAAACAGGCCCAGAGGGAAGGCCACACCTTACTGGTCCACCAGCGCCACTTGCACAGCTGTCCCCAGAGGTCGCCCTTACGCTGTGCGCACAAGAGAGCAGCCGTGTGGAAGAGACAGCAGAGGCAGTGAGCTTGAGCTGGGACCTGTCTCACCTTTCAGCTTGATGTCGACGTTCTGCCTGAGCCAGGGGTAAATCCCGTAGCTGGAGGAGTCCTCTGGGATGGTGTTGTCGTGCAGCCACCCGCCGCAGGCATACTGGTAGAAGTCAGCACAGGGTGGGACTGAGGTGTCCATCTTGCTGATAATGGAGCCCGCTGGAACAGCAGAAGCAGATGTCAGTGATGAGCAACCCATTCCACACCGGGCCAAAAACTGCAGATCAGCTTGTAGCGCAGTCACGGCCACACCCACTCCCGAGTGGAAACAAACCCGCAGGAGTGGCGGCTCCGTAAATCAGCAGCAGCTTCGGTGCTGGAGAGTAAGTTAGCTCAGTGAAGCCTGAACTGAGCTCATGTAACCACCCTGACGTACTACAAAATCTCTTGGCCTGGACCTAGGTAGCCCTGCTCTACAAGTTAAAAAAAATACCTTTTTGGATCTTTTTAAATCTTTACAAGTTATCTTATTCTTTTAAGTGAAATGCCATGCTTTAAATCTTAAAAGTCCTTAACTTAATGACCTTCGAACAGTTCCCTACAGACTGGAACTGGCATTGTATCAAGATGAGAAAGCATACAGGGGAAATGGTTTTGACAGCCTCCATCTTTTTTCAGGAACTTAGACTAACAACGAAAACAAAGGCCTGCAACAGGATCTGAGCCCAGCTCTCTTTACTTCAGCCATGCGGAAGAGTAACCACCTTGACTCTGACTGACCAGTCTGCACAGCACTCAAGTGCAATGCGAACCTTCAGTTCATTCTTTCTTGCATAAGAAATAAATAACCGGCTCTACGCTTGAAGGAAACGACCACAGTTCATGGGAAAAGAAAGAAGGCTTAAGGAGTACTATTTTTCGGACCAAGTGCTGCTGGTGAAATCAGACAAACTTTGTGACAGAGGAAGAAAGGGAAAGTCCATACCAGCTTCAATGCACTCCAGTGTCGAGCAGTACTCTTCAGATTGAAGGTTTATTGAGCCTCGAGACGCTAGAGAAAGAAAACAATGTACTGCTGATGTTCAGAAGGTTACAATGATCATTCCTGAACACTTCACAGAGCAAAAAGAGTAAAAAAATGAAAAGAGGCTTCCGTCTTCTCGCAACAGAGCATTTTGAAGACCCATATTCTACAATTTTCTGTTTTTCTCCTCAAGACCAGATCCAGAGTGTGCTTTATTAACCCCCCTGTAATTTGATTTTAGCTCATGTAATCATATAACTAAATCCTATCTAGAGATCATAACATCACTGACATTGCAAATCAAGATTTATTAACATATTAACATGAGACTCCTTCAACTAAATGGAATTTACATTCCCCTGAGCATCCCGACGCCTGTGTTAGAAGTACTAGTCTCCCGTATTAAGCCCAGCAGGACACACAAGACCGCAGTACCAGATAGCACATTTTCCCCATGCCTGCTATTTCTGCTCTCGGTAGAGTGTCCCATGTACCCTTCCAATGGGCCAAGGCAGCCTGTGGAAAGACTCAGTAGATGTCCTGTTTGTAAGGCACTTCTCCACTAAATTACTTAAATCGGAGGTTGACTGGTCAGCCTTGAGGACCCTCTCTGCCAAGCGAGCTGTGACTCTCACCATTCCAGAGATCTTGTACTCTTGGCCTACACTGAGGTCACTCCTTCCAGAGGATCTCATGGAACTCACAGTTGTCGAAGTTTAAATGTCACCAACCTGCTGAAGCAGCTGCTGAGACCCGCTGTGCACAGACCACATTAACAAACTCAGAGTTGCTGTGCTGGCACCATAAAGCAGGCTTGTCACCTTATGTTTTGCAAATTAAGCCACTCAGCAATGTATGTTATTACAGATTTTTTTGGAGGTTTCTGTGCTGTTGATTTGCTGTGTTTAGTACAGTAGCTGCAGGGCATGAGCCCCACACGTTGTCACAGACGCACAACTGCTGTTTAAAAATACTTTTCACATCAACATAAAGAGCAGTGCAGCACTGGATCTCAGCTCGCCAGCGAGGCCAGGCAGAACGCAGCTCGAATTTTCACCAGCTGAAAACCAACACGCTGCAGCCTTCTGTTTTCAAACAACAAAATTGAATGGAAATGAATATATACATACGCCCGTTTCCATAGCTGCATAATAAAATGTTTGCTTGCTTACTTTTATGCTTTTTTCTCTGGCAGTGGTTCTGCGATAGAGAGATTCAGGTAACATGTGATTAGTGTTATTGCCTGGACTCGTTAACGCAAGCTGGAGACGTCATATTACTTCTGACTGCCTTCCTGATCCTGTTCTTATGGATGCGTCTACCTTCTTTTGAGTGGGCACGCACCTTTAATCAAAGGACTCCTCCACATTCATCATTTAGACTTTGCAGAGCAAAAAATATTATTCATTTCCCTTTCACCCCACATCTGTGTCATTGTCAATCAGTGCAACAGAACTATAGAGATGTGATTTCAGAACTATAACGCAAAATGTGCCTTTCACCTGCAGGTACTTAATGAACTTGTCTTGAGCCTGTTTTCTGCAGAATAAGAGACGAATAACTGAGATACAATACCCTAGTCTGAATTACAAAAAAAAAACATTTCAATCCAGGCTGCAAACCCAAGCAGATGGCACTCCACGACACTCAATGTTACATTTTATTAAGTTTGTATACTAGACAATGGGCATGCTCATATGTTTGGAATTTTAACTCTTTGGGCAAAGGTATAATTGCAGTACCCACGAATGCATGTTGTCGGTTTAAACACACACAGGCACATGGAAATGGCAGTAATGACAAACAAATATCCGTGTGCCATTGAGAAGCCTTGGGAAACTTACCGAGGATGATCACAGCCAGCAGGACCAGAGACAGGCACACGAAGACGGCCAGCATTGCCTTTAGCAGCTTGTTGGACTTCGGGGCCGCCTTGGGCCCAGGATTCCCCAGTCGTTCCATCTCCATGGTGGCAGAGAGAAGACTTTTTGGCTCAACTGAGACAAGGAAGAAGGGGGAAAAAAGAAACTCTAAATGGAGTCGGCTCAGCTACTTGGTCAGCGAAGTATCTTCAGCTACCTCGCCTCCCCTCCCTCTCTTTCCACCAGGGAAAAAAAAAAAGCCGTCGTCACCCGTCTGACAAATGAGCAATATTTCAGAGAATAACTAAAACTCTGACAGCAGCGAGGGCTCACTCCCAGCTGGCTTCCAGTCACACACAGCCACTGGGATAGACTCAGAGGAGGGCAGAGATGTTTGCTTGTAACCTGGGCCCTCTGGAGGACATCCCTGTGATTTACTGTGCTGTACCAAGTGCTCTCTGCCACACTAGCTCAGATATTCCAGAAAGACTGGCAGGAGGAACGCAGGGGATCGCTCACTGGGATATATATGTAAAAAAAAGGGCAGTCCTTGAAGACAGAAGAAAAAAGCCAAGCAGTATTTAAGTGTGCTGTAATTAAACGGTCTAGAGCTCTTCTGTCGGAGTTGGGCCGTTCCCTCTCTCTCTCTCTCTCTTCTCCTGGCTAGCAGGACGCTAGGCTTTATATCCAGGTACCTGCACCAGAACAGGGCGGGATGATATGTTCCACTCATGCACAAAAACACGTTTAAGCATTTTAAAAAAAGCAGCTGCTATTTTGAGGACACTATACTTAAGCAAAAAAAAATGCACACGGCACTGAAGTGTTTTTGACTACTGAGGAAACGGAGAAGCAACATAATGAAGCAACCTTTTTAAAAAACTTATGAAGAAGCTATTTTGAGGACACTTACCCCTAAGCAAAAGAAATGCACACATCTTGAGTGTTTTTTGAGTGCTTGAGTGTAAACCATTACACCTGACCTGTAACAAATAGCATAGAAAGATCTGCTTTTTTTTATTTGGGCTGTATTGTCTTCTCTATGCAGTATTTGACAGTAATCTGGGAGCCCAGGAACTGAATTCTAGTCTGCAAAGATTGTACTGAAAAGAAAAGGTGAATGTGAGAGGATTTTTTTTAGTGTTATTTTACAAATAACAAACCACAATGTGCAGATACTAACCTGTAGCACATTAAAGTCTTGTGCTTAAACAGCCAATAAGTTGTAATATAAGGGATTCATAAAAAAAGTGTTGTAAACCCTATTTTTGCAGTCTGCACAATGTAATCTGCGCCATCGAGTGCAGTCAGCTCACAGGCTGGGAGTGGAAGGGCTGACGAATTGACCTCGATCTTCACTTTCAAAAACATTTTTTCTCCCCTAAATTACCTGCTGTACACAAGTTTCACTTCCTGAGCACAGATTCATTTTGACTCTCCTGACCTGCAGTAGCATAATCCACTACAAAATGGTAAGGGCTGGAGATGATACACGAAAGTGAAATTGACCATTAACTCAACCCTGAACCTCTATCTCATTGCACGTTGTGCAATTTAAACAGTGCTAATGATTTCAAAAACTTACTTCTTAAAACCAGATCATTTTCAACAACTAATACTGGTAATACAGTATTCTAAAATGGGTGTTCTTAGGTCCTTATCTGACTCTGAAAATGTCATGCCCTTCCTGGTCAGAAAGTGGACAGGGATGTCGTGTGATAGAACTGGAAAGGAATTTACTTTTGTCTCATCCAAGCAGGCTGATCTGCAGTCCATATCCAAATGCCATGTATTTCCACTTAGCCGCTGGCTTTTAACAGGGGTGTGAATGAGGGCCAAAGGCTAACTGCGCACACACACATAAAAGGCAGCACAATCTGGCTGCAGTTGTATGAGCAAATCATCTGTCTGGCTAGAGAGAATGGTATCTTCAAACAACAAGAGCCTTTGCCTCTTCAGATGGGAGGCCTTTTGCATATTTCCACCATGCATCTGCTAGATTTCTCTTTTCTTTCAGCAATTTAATTAAGCCTTTTTGTTGAATGTTCCCCTATCAGTGATTTCCATTGAAATGCCTGCCGGGCTGGCAGCGTCTGCGCCTGTGGTGCAGATAACAGCAATTTCTGTGTGCAGAGCGTGAGGCAGGAGCCAGCCACCAGCAATGTGTGATTTTACTGCACAGGCCCACGCGTGTCCATGCCCCCTCACCCAACCTGAGCCGCCCACTGATGCTCCCTGGGTCCTGGTGTACGTCTCTGCAAAACCTAGGCAGGAGCATCGGATGCAAGTAGGGAGGGAGGGCAAGTGGCCCCCCTCCCCCTGGATGCAACACCAGTCCACTGCAGCACCTCGGAGATAGGAACAGCTTGGGTCAGCCCGCCCAAGTGAACCAGCTTGTCACTGGTCATCATATCATTCCAAACATCACCTTTCAGCCATCTAGGAAGGCGGTGTTGGAAGGGTAAATGAGCAGTGAATGTTTCAATAAGCTGGAAAAAAAAAACCATACTGTACGCAGACAACAGGGAACATAAAATCTTCAAAGGTGGCATGTGATTCAGTGGGGGAATTTAATTGCTTACCTTTACATACAGCACCACAGTTCATTCCAAAGGACCCCAGAGAGTTTTATAGGAGGGGACTATCTGGAGTGCAGTCCCACCTGCATGACACACAGCACCACTCAACAGATCATGAGGGAGGACCCAGAAGTTACTTTGGCAATTGAATTAAGGGGGAATGTTGGGGAACTGCTGGAATTTAACCAGGATGCTGGGGCTAATGACGCTCAGACAGTGCAAGGGGAACTTTAAAGACCAAGCAGTCAGGACCCCACTTTGACATCCATTCTGGAACAAGCTGCCCAGTCGTGATGTTGAAGCTTTTAAGTTGATGACTTGGATTCTTTCAAGAAACATATGGATGAGACACTTGGATTAATTTGTTACTAAAATCCAAATTAGTTCTAAATGCGCTAAAAGGTCCTCTTTACTTTGTAAACTAATTTCAATAATATTGCATTGAATTAAGCTACACAGTATATCACTTAGTCACTGTAACCGATACGTCACCCTATAAACATTGGGCTCAGATAACGCAAAAGCTGGTACAGTATGTATTAAGTTATTGAATCCCATTTTTCCAGGTTTGCAAAATCCAGATGTAGAGGTAGAATCCGACTTCAAATAAATCCAACCCTATTTGTGAGAGCTGCGAAAAACATTTTGGAAAAACTGTTACTGGTTACATTTTCCATCTCGGCCTTTTCCGCAAGTTTATTCACAACAAATTAAGAACAGCAGTCTTTTCGAGGAGTTATGACAAGCAAGATGTTTTTATTTAACGTCTTTTGTTCTGATGTAAGTTGTGTTGCAAATCACGGGTCACAATTTAATTTTGCCAGGAAATCGCTGATCAAAGCAGAAGGCAGTCTATAATCTGCTCCTTTCACACAAAGTAAAACCCACTTCTAAGGAAGCCTTCGGGAACCACCAGTAGAGCACACTGCATTGAGGGACGTTTCACAGTCTCATTAATACACAGCTGTCCCTGTGAAAGATTATACCTACGACAGCAGAATCTGCAACCACTACAGCAAGCTTTGTCTTGCAGATCGGTCCCCTCCCAAAAAAAAAACAGATGAAAATTGGACAAGCACAGATTCTAGATGTATTTCCATATATTCTGATACATGGGATAATGATGAATTTAATTTCTCCCACTATTTCCACCTTCCGGAAGCATAAAGGGAAATTTTGAACACCAAGCTGCCTTGACAGACATTTTCAGCCTCTTCACTTCTGCAAAAACATCTATAGATTTGATGATGAAAAAAATCCTTATTTGTCCTGTTATTTCCAGTTACTGTGAACTTCTGGAGTGGTGAGGGAGTCTGGCATTTCAGGAAACTTCCCCCTTCTTTTTTTGGGGTGCCGAGTGATTGCTGTGGTGGTTAACGTGACTAATGGATCTGTAACTTAACCCATACAAGCACAGGGTTTGACAAGACCACATTTCTTTCCATCTGGAAATGATTGAGCAGTGTTACATTTTTTTTTAGCTCAAAAACTGGGTGCGTTTGTATACATACAACCACACACACATTGCAGATATACAGGCTGAGTGCTCCATTTAGATCAACAAGAAACCAGTTTAACCTTCTGAACATTACAGAGAACAATATTCATGTTTTATATAAATAAAACCAGTGTTTTTTTAAACACATGTGCTTCACTGGCTGTTTTAACATAATCTTAATTACTTAGCAATTACAGGAAAGACAAAACAGATCTGCCAAACAGAACTTAGTCCTCCAGGAGTCATGAAGAGTTCAGTGGCATTCTCATAGCAGTCTAGGAACTGTGCAAGCCTACGAAGATGTTGGCAGGTTATTAAAAAAATACAAATTCCACCCACTTGCCACGAAAGTAAGTTTATTTAACAGTGTACCGCACCTACAGCATGCTCAACAAGGTTTCAGTGCCTAGATAAAATACTCTCAAACATTTCTACACTTTGGTGGGAGCAGACGTTAGTGCAAACAAAAGTTTGGGCAAATGGATTTGCAAGTGTACATACGAGCAAAGTGGTCAGCCACAGCCTTCATTGGAATCCTGCTGATCTGGGGGCAAGAGCAAAAAGCAGAAGTTTATAGAGAAAACAGTAAACACATGTGTGTTTTGTGCATGTCCCAGAGGAAACCAGCTCACAAGAAAGCTCTCTGAACAGGTGACAGAGCGAAGAACAATCATTCTGGAGACGACCTGTGGAAAGCCAGTTTTTACTGCCTCGTTCAACAGATCTTAAACAGTCACAGAAAAAGGCCCTTTATTGCACTGCTTTTCACAAGAACTCCCACCCAGATGTGGAAGTCAAAGTGAGGAATATGCACCTGAAATAGTGAACCTAGACACTCCCATTCCATTGCTCAAAGTGATCTTCAGCACCCGGGTGAATGAAGCTTTGGAGAAGCCCTGTAATGACATGGAATGGGAGGTGCCCAGGTTGACTCACCCCGGTTTACACCTTGAGGTCTGGTGCTCAACAGGGCCCAGCATTTCTCCCAAGGGCTGGACACACAACCAGCCTCTGCACTGAAGGTCAGGGAAGAACCGGCACCAGAAACCTTTCTGCCCACCTTCACTCTTACTGCAGAGCGACTCCGTCTCTCCAACACCCCCTCCTCCCCCCAGCCCTGTTCATATGGCTCTCGTCACAATTTCTTTATAAGAACGTGTAAGAATGTCTTCTGCTTCATTGCGTAAAAACAGCACAGCGAGTCAGCATTCGAAATCGCAGCAAGTCCAAAAATCATTCAAGATGTAAGAAATAATAGGAGGTAACATCTACATTTCTCCAGCATAAAGATCCCTGCTATGCAAAGTTCAACTCACTTAATGCAGACTAGGATGACACAGAGGCAAAAAAAACAGTTCGATCAATGACAACATGCTGATAAATAATATTTTCAAACCTTGGGACTTTTAAGCACTTAAGTGCCAAAATACAGGTGCAAACAATTATTCACTTTCATATAAGCTTTTACATTACTGGTACTTAGCATTACCACCATCTTCATTATACTGTTATATCCTGATGAGACTTACAAGTCTCCATTTCTTAGACGTGTTAGTTTTTAACACCTGGCACACAAAGGATTCCAAACAAATTAATGGGGCTGTTCACTTTTAAGTGGATATTAAATGTACAGTATTATGTTCAAGCCGAAACTTGACATCCATTCACGTTGATAGAATACCCTCCTGTAGACACTTAAACTGCACATTTTTAAAACACATTCATGGTGTTTCACCACTGGGCTAATGTTCTGTATATGACTTGAACACATCGGAATGTCAGGAGACAGTGAGCAGTGATGGGCTTATTTTTAACATCCACAGCAGCACCGATCAAATATACTCTTTTTGTTGAAAAAACAAAAAACAGAGCAACAGGGCAAAACAAACCTGGGCAACTTCAGCCTCAACCAGCGACGGCCCAGGATGAACCCTGTGAACACAGGTTCGAGACTGGGTACCTGGTGCCGCTCAAGACTGTCAGTACTGGTGTAGGGCTGCTCCGCATCAAAGCAAGTAAAACAAAAACGAATGGTGATTCTAAATTTAAAAAAAATATTTTTATCACGTTTTTAGTCAACAGCCCATAAATAAATTCGAGGGTTAAGCCCCAGCAAACAAAACAGGATGCAGAGGATCCTGTTAAAATGCAAAAAAAAAAAAAAAAACATTTCGAAGCAGGGCTGTAAAATGCTGGAGGAATAATCCATTATGATACTCGGACCTAAGAATTTGACTAGACAAGACTCACTCTTCAATTAACAGTGCTGCCGAATTCTCCAAGAAGAGTGCAAACTGAATGTGAAATTGCAATGAAGTAAAAACTAAAATAAAATTGTGAGCCATATCCCTTCAAGTCCAATGGTCTCATTTCAAACACAAAGTCAAAATACATCGGACTGACACTTCTATAAACCACAGGACCTGCAGGGTCCCTCCCTCCAGGCCAAACACGCACACGAAGACTCCAGCTTATTGACTCACTCTGCCGGGTCATCTTTCTCTGAACCTTTCTCATTACCTCCATATAAAAATAAACTATGATATCCCATTGCACCTCTTTAATTAAAAATATTTTTGTCAAGTTGTTTTCCTAACACTGAAACCAACAATCAACATTCGGCTTCTGGAAAAAAAACTATTAAGAAAAAAATCTCCTTTTGAGCAAGCTGAATTAATAAAGTGCCCCCCTAACAGAACACAAAATGGCTCAAGCCCAGGTGAAAAGATTCTCCACACAACAGCTGCACCTTCACTGCTCCATCAGCAGTACCTAGAGTGCGCCTCTGTTTTTCTGTTTCAAACAGATACAGCCTTGCTTTCAGCATCTCGAATGGGCAAACCGTTGGTGAACAGAGGCAAGAAAAAGACGCAGCAGGAGGAGAAAACAACCACATGGCTGTCAAGATATTATGAGGCTGTTCAGTGGGCAGCAATCTCAAGGGACCGTGTGGCGGAGTTTAAATCTGTTTGAAAACAGGCGTAATGGGCAACTTAAAAACCTCAGGACTGACTTCAGCTTTTTTTTATCACAGAGGAAATGGAAAAATACCCTCAGTTTCAGTTAACTCTTCAGAGTAAGGACTTGGGAAGCGCGCATATGAAGGCAGATCTTGAACCATTTTTCTTTGGAAGAGTGACGCACAAATAATTGGACCAGATTTGTCGGGGGTGAGAGTTTTATGGCGCTTGAGACCAGTGATATGATCCTGATTTGCATGGTGTGGCCTGCATACAGCTCACACGTGTCTCAGTCACCAGCACTGCAGCTGCTTCCCTGATGCCACTACAGCCCAGTTGGAAATCTCGCCATTTGGCCCCCGGCGCCGCCGGGCCAAACCTCACCCTTTCTTTTCCATCCTACAAGCAGGTCAGCTCCCAGAAGACGGCCCCGCTGGACAGCCGTGGCCAAGCACCAGAAACCCACCCTCTGGAAAATCATCGGTACCTTAATCACAGACCCCTGCTAACTGACTCTTGATAAGGAATTTGAGAATTCGCTCGGTGGGTCGAAATCCACATCAGACTGAACTGGCAGGTCTGGGGGAAAAAGCAGCAAGGAAACCCTGTCCCATATCCGGGGGCTCTCAGGGAAAGCTGTGAGATGAGGAGTCCAGCTGCTTTATTAGAGACCTCAGATCTTATTAAATCCTTTACCTCAGTATACCCTATTACTGCAGAAGAACCCTTATTTGCCCACCCCCAGGGTACTAAAAACACAACTGGGACACCGTGAGGACTTCATGTGTCCATTGTCGACTCTTCTCTGCCCTTGCTGGGATTGCTGTGATGCCACAGCAGAGTCGGACACTGGGGGATGTCACTGCTGCAAGGTGTTTAGTGTTAATGAATAATATCCCTCACTGATCAAGGAACCAGCTCCTGGCTATGAGCTCACGGGTTTTACCTTCCTGTCGGGAACTAACGATGGTTAAATAGCACCTTTTAAGACAAACGGTGTTAAACTCAATCTCTACCCCGCGTGAGCTTCAGTGAAATCGGGTCTGCAGCTGACGTGACTGGATTGGCATGCAGGAACAAGTCCCGTCACCATTTCTGTAGAAGCATTCACCCTGAGGTCGGATTTGGAGTACTTTCATTTAAAATTGAACTTTCGGCAGCAGAATTTAAAGAAAGAACTACCTCCTCGCTCCGCATCTGCATTGGGAAATTCAAGAACAGCTTGAAAATAAGATTATCCAAACCAGCTGTTGAGAGGGGTAGAACGAAAAGCGGCCTGTATCAAACAGCAGAGCCACACTGCAGCCCAGGAGCCAAGTGGACAGGGGTGAGAGAATTCCCAGTGATGCTTGCTGGGAAGGTCTTGACAGAGCGGGGAAAGAAAACAAGAATTAGCAGTGATGAAGCTTAAAACAAATGAGCCATTTCCCTTCTTCACGAAGCTTCACGCAGTCTGCTCTTCCATGGGTCAACGCCAGCACAGAACTGGAAGCCCTAGTTTATATCAAGTCACTGGCTGTACATTTAAAGCACCATAAATCAGAACAAAAGTAGAGTGCAACCACCCCCCCCCCACCACCCCCAAAAAATGACAATCGTAAAAGTGATTTTCAAAGCCTTGTGCTACGAAGAAGACAGCAAACATGAAGAAAACCATCGGAAGAACTTTTTAAAGAGGCTGTTGGAATTGCAGAGCCTGGTCACATTCTGTTTCAGTGCAATCAGCAGCTTTCTGGCTCCACTCACCAATCACCTGCGACTTCAGAATCTCACAGAAATACTAACCATCCCGTCCGGGGAAAAAAAAACATTCACCTTTCAATCCTGACTTTTAAAAAACAAAAAAAAACCAGGAATAACAGTAATTATTATAGTAATGTAGACATACAACAGAAAAAAAACAGCAAACTGGATTTCTGAGTCTCTTTACAGTGTAAGGGACGCCTGGAGTTCAGGCTTCAGGCCTGCTTCCCCTCAGTGTTCTTTCTGCAGGAGGCGCTCTGGAGTTGGGAACTGGATTTACTTCTTCCACACGGTGTAGAACACCCACCTGAGAGAAGGCGTCAAGGAGGACATGCGCAGACGTGAAACCCCGTTTCCTTTTTAAAAACCTGCAGTAGCACAAAGCTCCAGAAGAGGGCAGCGGGGTCTCGAACCCTCAGCTGCTGCACCAGACCTATCCTTCGGGTACCCCTGCACGCTGGCAATCGGCCAGCTGAGCTCAAAACGGGACGATGCGCAGAAAACTCCAGGTAGTTAAAAAACATTGTTTTTTTTGGGGGGGGGGTGCACATTTTCTTTGCTTTTAATGCTGTATCAAAAAAAGCAGTGTTACAGTAAAAAAGGCAAAGAAAACTATCAACATATTGTGTCAGTCGCGGCTCCGCGCAGGGTCGTGCCCCCCCGCCGCCCGTTCCGTCCCCCACACCTGGGGCGCGAACCCCGGTCTCCGGCGTAACGCAACAGGGCACCAACCGCGTGAGCTAAAGGAGACCTCCCCCAGCACAGGCAGCTGAGGACCCTGCTACGCTCAGGGAGGGCGCTGACGTCACCCCACGAGCTCCGCTACGATAGGAGCTGGGAAATACGTAACGCCGCTCAAAAGAACAGTTGTTCTCAGTCTTTCACCATCCACGTAGCATAACTAGACGGCAAGGCACCAGAAACCCCGACAGAGATGTCAGATTATCAAGCCAGCCCTTGGTTAATCAACAGTGACAGTCACGTATAGCCCCAGCATCGCTGAAACACAATAAACGCCTTTCATTAGATGCCTAAATGACAGAAAGTCTTTCTGTTTTTGTATAGGCCTGAGCCATTTACCGTGGCTGGGCTAGAGGCTGATGAGCGATCAAAACCTCAGAAGTGTTCCTGTGTGGGTCATCAAGGGCAGTGCGGCCCAATCCAGGCGTGATCCTGCCTGGTTCCAATCCTCCAGTTCCACTTGCCATTACACGACCGCGCACCAGAAGTATTTCTTTATGACACTTGGTGGATGGACGTGCCTGCTTCCTGTCTCTAAATGACAGCACAGTCTCGTGCACAAGTGACCCCGCTTCTGCGTGGACAAACATCGCAACCATTTTCCAGCACACAAAAGCAACAAAGTTTATAATTAATCATATCCAGCAGTGTAGTATTAAAACATGTTCTGGGTGTGTTTGAAATCCTTGTTGTAAGCTAACAATGCTCAATGATACTAAATCTACAGTTTGAGCTGATCAGTTTCCATCTCTTTATAAATTCATGAAGCATCACTGAGCTCACTGATGAATTCACATCGGAATTGAAAGGAAGTAGCAGAAAGTAAAACCTAATGCCAAAGAATCATTCCTTAGCATTGTCTTTCTTTGAGGGTTATTTCGGATTGCTTCAGTATATATATACACATGTCACATTTCCTCTCCTTCTCCGGGATGTTACAAATTGTCACCCAGGGAAACGTCTTACACCCTGCACAGACAACACTCTGATGTCAAGTGCAATAATTACAGTTCTGTTTATAGAACACTTGGCTTCAGGAAGGTGTGCATCCTGCCATTACCCTTAATCACTATGCTAAAAATAATTTCAATATGATACACCGCTACCGTTACAGAGCCCGTCATTAGCCTGCCCTTGTGTCTTGTCCATCACAGCTTCATTTTTTCTTGCTCACCACAGTCGAAGAAATGTCAAATTTCCTCCCCTGGTATCGCTCAATCTTCATCTCCTTAATTATTTATACGGATCTCATTGCCACTTGGACCCAGGGTGCCCGTGTCAGGGATGGAGTCTGCTGACACTGTGGAATCCTTACTTCACTGGCACTTCTATCACAGCTGTCTGATTTTTTTTTAGCAGCCAGCCAGTAGGAAGCTCAGGGCAGTGTTGGGAGGCTATGCTCAAGTGTTTTACTGTTTTGTTGTGTTTTTCAAAACGGTTTAAGTAAGAACAGGCTTGCCAAAGCTAAGATTCTGACAGAAACTTGACTGCAATGTCAGTTCAGTGCCGAACTAGAGCATCGTGCTGGAGCCACTTAATGCTGCTGTCAATACTGTACTTCAGGAAACAAAAACAAACAGGAACAGCGTCATTGAAATTGTATGACACCACCCTGAGTAATAACTTGCTCATTAAGAAGTAGCTCCCTTATTTCTGACTAAACAGCCCATAACAGGTGATGAAACGATGATGCATAGACATGGGTAATGAAGACAAGACACTATCAGATATCTCCCACAGTAAAAGTCACGTGTCTTTCCTTCTGGATAAATCTACCTGGTTGTATTTCAGCTCACACACCCAAATAAGGGCAGTCGCCAGACTCACTAATTAGCACAGGGCTAATCCCAAATCTCATTCACCTTTCTAAGAGCCAATTTAAAAAGACAACTCGATTAGAAAAATGGAGATAAACTAGCCTATGATTAAGAACCTAGCTGGAGCAGAAACCAGGAGACCCGGGTTACTCTAAGTTACTGGCACCAGTCAGCTCTGGGGACTGGGGGCCCCACAGACTGGAGGCGCTCCTAGACCAGACCAGAGTGCACTGGGTTACAGCTTCAAGCGGCCCTCTCTCTCTGTCTGAGGGCACTGCGGCACTAGGATGGAAGTAAAAAACACCTTCTTAGCTACGTCCCCTCCTCCCGTCTTTCTGATCTCTTTCCCCCAAAAGGATACAATTCCATGTACGATGGAACACAAACTACTTCCTTGGAAAACTCCACAGGGCAACAGAGCCGGCCGAGCTGCTCCTCGTAGAGGGAGAGGGCCTCCGTCAGATTCGCACAGTTTCCCTGAAGGACAAGAGAAGAGCCGTTTACCCCACACACAAAAAAATCCCCAACTCTTTTCACTTTCCGAATAGGAGAAGTCGCAATACAACAAGACTAGAACTGAATGGTTTTCAGGATGAACGACAAACGTACAGTACAGCAAAAAGGAAAGACTATCCCATGCACTCAAATTCTAAGGTGTCGCCAGCGCGGAAGGAAAGGGCAATCGGCCTTCTCGCTGCAGTGTATCAGGTTAATCAGATCAGAGCTGCACCAGCATGTGCAGTCCACACTGCCCACCCCCCTGCACGGCGCCATTAAAACAGAGCCAGAGTGGAAACAGAGACTCTGGTATTAATAGCTTTTTTTAAGACTATAATGAGCTCTTTTCCCAAGGAAAACAGTTGATTAAAAAATAACATCCAGTTTGAGTAGGGAACCAAACAGGCTGAGGCTTCCTGCAAGAAACCCTTCCCTATATAATTAACTCCTCTTTTTAAACAGGATGGCATATGGTCATTTTCCCAAACTTCCTCACCATGCAGGCTGTCTGCAGCTCCACAATAAATGTGTCATTCCTCTCCCAGGAACGCACCGTGCCAGAGATGTTTGTGAAACTGGCCGCATTGTACTGGAAACTGGATGGGTCTAACCCGGAGAATAAAAGGCAGGTCGCACGTCCTACGTTGCAGTTAAATCGTTTTTAAATTACACTCAGCAGATTTATCACTTCCGCTGGAATAGGATGGCTTCTGTGCTGCCCCAACATATAAAAATAACATAAGAAAAATCACCTTTCTTGCCACAGTACAACCCCTTCTGTGTCATTTCCTCTGGCTCCCGTCACAGTAAGCAAAGACATGGGCACAACGCCCCCCTCCCTGATTTTTCCAGTGCTGGCTATGCTAGTGCAGGGCGTTCATCACGTTAAAAGCATCCAATTAAACGAGGCACCACAGCCGTGTACACTAGAGGGCGCTAATGTCACCACCGTCCACTGGAGTTTACGCCAAGCCCCGCGAGGATGCAGCTCTGCCCCTGGTGGACACCAGCGACGTCTGCACCCCAGTTGTGAAAACCGTAGTCCTCCATAAACACGTGAACCACATTTGATTAAATGACGGGGCCGTTTTAATGAAAACTCTTGGAACAGGCTAAGAAACTTTAAGAGCCCTACACTATCTCCTGGCCTTCCCTATTGGGAGAGGGGGCAGTCTGCGGTATTATGAACAATCACCATTGGGAATTCCTGTTCTTGTCACTCACTATACCTGCCTTTAAGCTGCTGAACCCTAGGAAGTCAACCAAACCCGAAGACCATGACTACACAGTAGCAAGTAGTCTCTTACCTGTGTAAAATACTTCCCGCTGGGTTGCAGGACCTTGATAGAAAGGTCTAGGATCAGCCGCAAGAACTCCCACATGGAATCTGGAATAAAGAGTTCAGTACTGCTCACTGGGAATCTTCCTCCATGCTTTCTTGCAGGCATTGCTCTTCTTTTGGAATCACAACTCTCACGTTTGAAGGAGCTTGGCGATTTCGGCAAAATCAGCACTACCGACGTATTGGAAAAAACTACAAAGGTTCAAACTCAAGTCTGGTCAAACATGACTCCTTGTTTAGTACAGGTGGGCAGCTGCGTCAGCATGCGTAGGCTGCAAAGGAACAGGTAAAGGTTTATTCCCTGCTGAAAAGAGAAGAAAGGAAACAACGTTTCGGCTGTGGAGCCTTCTTCAGGTGTGGTCACGTGGAATGAACCTTTACTTGTTCCTTTGCTCCTTGTATGCAATACCGGTTTAAAATCCATTCCCCACTCATTTGCAGGGTTTTACTGCCATCTAATGGTTGATAAATACCTCTGCTAACTCCTGCTTCATTCTACACAAAGCTTGCTTGCTGTATGACAGTTTAAATTGATTGATACATTTTTCTCATGAGCAAACAACGGATGTATCATTTGGGCTCAGGAAAAAAAAAAGAAGACAAATGTAGGTCTTAACCTTCAGAGCTGTTTTATTATAATTTTTACCTTCCTCTGGAGCTGTGGAGATGGGTACTGCTGTCAGG
Source organism: Lepisosteus oculatus (assembly GCF_040954835.1). Taxonomy (NCBI): domain Eukaryota; kingdom Metazoa; phylum Chordata; class Actinopteri; order Semionotiformes; family Lepisosteidae; genus Lepisosteus; species Lepisosteus oculatus. The sequence continues at coordinate 4,859,219 of NC_090700.1, read as the reverse complement.
TCATTAATAACATAATCAAACATCTTCCCTTCTTCAGCAAACTTCTTGAGCACGGGAACACAGTCCTCCACTAACACCTGGAAAGAAAACAGACATGCTGACTAAATTCCCAGGAATGCACATCTCCTCAAGAGGTCCAGGTGGGCAGCTGCGTCAGCATGCGTAGGCTGCAAAGGAACAAGAGATCCTGTTCTCCGTCTGGACTGCAGAAGGGCATGTTTTCAGTTCGGCACACGAGAAGTACCGCGACACACTACTGTTCTCACTCAAGAATTCCCAGTTTCCAAGACGGCAAACAATCAAGAGCAATATACAGTGTAATGCCCTAGAACTGCACCCTGCCTAACTGATTCATTCCTGAAGAATCTATCTGCTGTTTCGTATTCATCAAGTCATCTGTCTTCGTCTTTCGAAGACGAACCCCTTTCGCTCCTCAGGGTTTTCCCAGAAATCAAGTCACAAATTAAAGCGCACTTTTCCTTACACCACTGGTCTCTCGTTTTCGTACCGATGTTTGTTTCCGTCATAAAAAACACGAGCTTTCCATCCATCACAAGAAACTACTAGGTTCATAGGCAGTTTGTTTGCCCTGGGCACTCTTAAGATTTTTTTTGGGGGGGGGGGGGAGGGGCGGCAGCCGATAACGATCACACTCGCATCGCGAAACAGGAAAGGCCGGTCCGAGCAGGAGGGGGGCGGACACAGCCCGGCCCCTGCACCGCCTTACCTCGTAACAGTCTCCCTTCAGCCTGTCCAGCACGTCCCCACACGTCCCCCGCAGGTGCTGCCTGCAGCCGTCGATCACCATCTGGTCAATGTGAACACCTGGTTAAGGAAGAATACGGGGGGGGGGGGGCGACGCAGTCGTGTGGGCCTCCTGGAGGCTCCTCTTTACCCAAAGAGTGGCGGGAGGGTGGAACCAGCCGCCAGGTCCTGCTGTTGAAGTCAACACCCAGGATTCCTTCAAGAAGAAGCTGGATGAGAGCCTCAGTTGAACTAAATTAAATACTAACTACGGGCTGCTGGCCCGTATGGCCTCTCGTTTCACACGGCGGTTCTTTTAAGCGGTTCCCTAGGGGAATCCGATTGGATAAAGGATATCTCCACCATGGTGACCATCTTTGGTTTCAGTTTGACAGCCTCACACAAGATCCCACCGTCGCCCCCTCCAAGGATCAGGACCTCCTTGCCCGCGTAGTCCTCCTTCCCACTGCCCATGATGGCCCTGGTGTAGGGCAGGTCGCTCTCCGCCAGATCTGGACACAAGGAGGAGGACACATGGCTGTTTGACCCACAGCACCTGCTGGCCTGAACCGCAAACTGTGCTATGTAAACCCACACCTATTTCTTTTCTCCCAGTTATTTGGCAGGTTTTCATCTCGCCCGAGCAGACACTAGTCACTTCACATTACCCATGTCTTCATTCAAACATACACAAAAGGAAAGGGGTCTTTGCCCTGCGATCTGATGAGGCTGAAACGTTCCATCTCTGCTTCGGAGAGGAACGGCAGGAGACCCGTCCCACGGCACAGTGGAGCCAGAGTCCACGGCTCTCGAGACTCTTCCTGCTGATGGATTCTAACAGTTACAGCTACAGACTGGCACCAAAATCCAGATCTCCCAAAACACTTCAACACAGCCGAAAGAAGAAGAGCAGACTCCTGACGCTAACTCTTCCCTAAATGGGCCATTTTGACAGCGGACAATATCATTATTCACGTAACCGAGTCTGGTAATCCCTCACCTCTGAACACTAAAACCTTAAGCTCGGGAAAACCCTAATTTTTTGGTTCTGCCAAGGAAAACAATTTTAGAAAGAAAGGAAAAACCATTTATCTTAAAGCAGCAGATCATGGTATTCTTTGCAGTTTTGCCTGCAGCACCGCACAGCATGAGAAGTGTGTCCCCTCCCCCCCCTGCATATCCCCGGGAACTTACTGACATCTCCGTTCAGGATGAGGATGTTGCCGAACTGCTCGGAGTGCAGGATCTTGATGTTCTGGTAAGGCGAGTCTCGCTCGTAGACCACCTGGTCGATGTCGTACTCCACCAGCCTCCCGTCCGCCGTGGGCCAGTAGCGGTCGACCCCCGCCCCCCTGAGCAGGGCCGGCAGCCTGCAGGGAAAGGAGGCACGGAGCTCACGCCGCCGCCAGGAGAGGGGAGAAAGGAGCAGACGCCGAGCGGGGCTCCCTGGCGGGCCGGCCGCGGCACCAGGTCACGGGCCCTCAGCTCACGTCACTGACGGGACCCAGACACGATCCACAGCCCTGCTCACACTCGAGCTCTGCTGCGCTCTTCCTACAGCCGTCACGTCCTCCCTGGGTTCAGGGAACTGACAGTTTCCCACACTGCGTGTGCAGCCCTTGTGAAGGGGCTGCACCCAGATTCAAGGCCCTGCTCTCCGCTCCTCGGAGCTGAAGGCATTCTGTTTTGATTTTAAAAACAATTTAAGTGGTTCCCAAGGCCAGGAGTGAGTATCACTATTTTCAAACATTTATGATTACATTTTTTCGTAATGCCAACTAAAGATGAAGCACAGCAGCCAGCCAAGGATATATAAACTACTGAGCATGTGGACTGGTCCTGTTAGGTGCATTTAAAAACTCTATCATCCCTGTATCACGGTACAGGACTGTCTAGTCTTTTCTGTCTATCGTAAAGCCCATGGAGACATTTAATAAGTCAATAACAAACTTCATACCTTTTAGTCCTCTTTATATTGCTGTGCAAAAGAACTTTCATTTTTTCTTCTAGTGCATTCAGTAGCTAGATCAGAGGGGGAAAAAAAACAGAATATTAATTGATTCGAGATTAGCTTCACTTTCAAGGTATGTTTATTCTCAGAGAAACAGCTGTCCTTTAAATTTTAGAACAAGCACTAAGCACCTGGGAGGCTGCTCAGCAAATTGTACAAAAACTACGATAGGCCTACACAATGGCTATTTACTGTCTCTCTTACAATCAGGGCCTTAAGCATCAAACTCCAGGGCTGCTGAAGTCACACACAAACCCTAGAAGATAATTTAAAGAGCTTGCTGTTAAAACTGTTAAAACTCCATTATAAATTTCACAGATACGGTCTGTATCATCAATATAATGGATACATTCGGTGTTTCTTTTGCTACTGTTGGGATGATAATGGAAATTTATACCACGATTGTCTGAGAAAATACTTTAAACTTTTACGTCGAAACTTTTTACATTTAATTTGCAGCTTCTACGGTGTTTGCTAAACCTCCTGCTTCAGTATCACCTGTGAACTTTCCTAGATTGTATCCTATATTGTTACAGAGAAAGAGGAGATGCTCAGGTGTCCAGTGTCAAGAGAAGGCCAACGTGAAAAAGGTCCATTAAACAACGAGGGAGTCTGAGGGCCAAACTAGGAGTGCCTCTGGCAATACTGACACTCAAGACAATCGCTGCATGACCAAAGACTAAACAATAACTGTTACACACAATGGTCCAGATTAAGTACTGCTCATCATTGAACGTTACTGCTGTTCTACTGAAACTTCAATCATCACCCCAACTTTACATTTTACTAGAATAAAATGCAAAAACAACCGCAGAAAATGAGCCTGGGGGACAACAGCTCCGGGTACAGCAGATCGCAGATGTTTAAACAGTTTTTATGTCATACAGTACAGGGGCTCCAGCCAGACGGCGACAACCTACATCGTTCACTTGGCTCTGGTCCTCTCCTTCGCAGCTCTGCAGGTCCACGGTCACGAGGCCGTGGGGGTGAACTCGAAGCACGGCGAACCTGCGATGGTGCAGAAAAACCACTCAACAGCAACGCCACCTCTTTTACAAACCCAGAGATCCGCCCCCGGCCCTGACACAGCACAGATTCCAGGGGGTTTTACAATCCTGAGCGGCACATCTGCACTGATCACGATGACAGCCCTGCAGCGTAACTGCATTCTGGCCTACTACAGTTTCAAGCCTGCCCCCATAATTGTATTATACAGGCAATGGTGAAACTCTCCAGATGAAGGAACAAGCTCACAGTGTGTGACAGCATCCTTCACTTTGGCCGAATGTTAATTATGCCTGCCTTAGGCAGAGGCATTCAATCAGTAATGACTTACAGCAGAACCAGACATGCTTCGAGGGCTTAGCTAATGTGTGTCGCTGCGTCTAAACTGCCAAGATGTCTGCCGTTCGGACACAACGCGCCCTGCGAGTTGTAGCTTCCTGTTGTGGCCTTCCTGCATTCAGCTGACTGCTCAAGCAGATCCCCTGAAACGCACTGAGAGTTTGTTTCCCTGGGTCGAGATCTGCCCCAGACACTGACGTACTACTAACTCAATAGCCACTGACTGTAAATCCTGCTGTGAGCTGAAATTGTTTTCAAATGGATCTGGTCAGAATAAACTGTTTACAACACGGAACCAGGTGCAGCTTCCAAATGTGATTCATTCTGGCTTATCCATCTACAAAGCAGGCTGCAAATGTATTGATTGCACAGAGAAAACAGGAAATAATAGCTAAATCCCTAAATCAGAGAGCCAAGCCCTGCTATAACAGCAGAACAAAACGCTGGCTTAACTCAGGGCACTCTGCAGCTCACACAGTGCAAGGTGCTGTATAGGAAACACTTGACCAGCAAATCAAAACCTCCTGCACCACATTGCTCGACGTATTTGACCAAATCTTTTTTTTTATTATGACGTTTGACAGACTTGCCCACACTTTTGACAGGCTTAGGGACTTCAGTGGAATATCAGAATTCCCATTTTGTAATCTATTCCAGAACGGCTTCTGTCTTGCTAAATAAAAGCAGCAGCACCACAGTGGGGGTAGGAGCAATATCTAGAACGGAATAAATGTAATTGTATTCAGCAAGGGTAAATAAATACAACCTACACCTTTGGTAAATAAATACATTTCAACATGATCAAGTAGCAGATCCACTGCAGAATTACCCCACTTATAAACTTTACCCAGTTCCATAATGACTGTACACACTGCAGTATTGCACTGACCTTGCTGTGAAAGCTTTTTTAAGTAATGAACTTTTTTTTTGGACTGCCTGGAAAAGTAAACAGCACAGCAAATGTATTCAATAATGAACTCGGATGGAATCAATACAGACGCCCTCACAACATACAGCCTACGCCTTCACAATAACGCTCACACGGCAATCTACAGTATGCTTCAGACAGTTTCTGCCCTGGGTGGAGTAACTACACGAATGCAATGACTGTGCCCTTATTATTCACCCCCACATGATAAAGAACTGACTCAGCAGCCAACTGCCCCCCTAACCACGACACCACACAGATCTTGTGAAGCCTCATGGGCCTCTCTCCTGGGTGTCACAGCAGATGACAGGAAAAATCACTCTGAACCCTTTTGGGCTTTTATTTAAAGCGAACCTAACAGTGCTGCTGATTTAGACTGTTCTACGATAAAAAAGGATGCGTCGGGATCGTGCGGACTAGAACGCGGTCCTTCACAGTGGCACGTACACGTGACATCAACCCAGCCATCAGGAGATCCCCGTTTGGAATGTGGAGGACATGCGATTCAATGACCGAAAATTAGGAAACTCAAGAGTCACTAAGGAAATATTCACAGGCGAATTGTACACCTTCTCCTTTTTGTGTTTCCAAAATGTCTCACTGGTCACTGGTCCCATGAGCAGAGCACAGGCTAGTCCACAGTGCTGCAGCATATCTCTGGACACGCTACGTCCTTCCTGAGAGTCAAGCAGCTGGAGTTATGCAGTACCTTTAGCAGCACAAACATATAAGTATGCCGCAGCTAGAGTCAGCTCTCTACTTGCTTGCAACTGCAAAGCAAAAAAAAAAAACTGCTTGAAAGTGAAAGTACCTGCCATTTTTTCCAATGAATGTGGCCAGGTAGCCACGGCCCTCAGTGTTATGAACGGTTCCTGTCATTTCCTGCTCTTGAAAAACTGACTGCAGTCCCTCGGGGATGGTGGCGCAGTCACCTGTTAGGGAGCAACGAAGAGGAAAAAGGTGTTTTTATCTCACACATTATCATCGCAGGCAGGAAGGTAGAACTGAACAGGCATCTGGCACACAAACTGTACACTGCGTGTCACTTCAAGGCAATGCAATGCCGACTGCTTTTCACACCGATAAAACCAGAATTCTCCAGTGTCTTGTACCACAGCCGAAGACCGATTTTAAACAACTTTATTGCCATACCAACCTAGTTGTTAGGCTTTTGCCTCCGTGTTCTCCTGACAGTTAAACAATAGAACAAGAAGAACAGTAGCACAAAAACATCAGGCACAGCGTAACATAAAACCATTAGATATAACCAGATTACCTAAAAAAAATGAAAATTAAAAATAAAGAAGAAGAAGAAAAAAATCTAAGGCAGTATTAAACTAAAGTGACTGGTGCATTGGAGGGTTTATAGTCCCCTTGCATTGTCAGTAGTCATCATAAAGTGCTGATGTATGATTTTACTCTCTATGTGGAGGTTTGAAAAGCAGATCTAAGGAGAACCAAGTGAAGCATTGCTCAGAGTTAGGAAGAAACTGGAGCGGACCCAGAACTGGAACAGAAAGGTTTTCCAAGTCAGCTCATCAGACCCGATAGTAAGAGGGCTGACGGTACAGAACACTTGTGGGCACAGGCAGTGTGCCCGGGCAGGCAGGAGAGAACTGATCAGCGTGCAGAGTTGAGGGCCAGGCGCACCAAGGCAGGAGCACAGCCTTGAGGCCAGAGGCTAGCAAAGGAAAACGGAGGTCACCCTTTAGAAAAAGCACGAGCTCGTCTCGTTCAAAAAAAAAAATCAATTTCAATCGATAAATGACAAGCGAGTCTGCGCGTTTCCCACGTGTCCCTCAGGGATCCCTGTATTGATCCGCTAATCCCACTGCTGCCGCCACGCACGTGGCTGGATTTAGAGAGACAGGGAGCGTTTGAGAGGCCGTAAGAAGGACAGGCAAGGTGACCAAGCTGCTCCGTTTTGCAGCACCGGCTGCCTAGTGGCACTGGACTGGGGTCATCGCTCACAGGCTGCAGCACTGCTCTCGGCACGCGGCCATGTACAGCGAGAGAGGAGAAGACGGGAACTCCTGTCGGGCAAAGCGGCAGCCAGGCTTTTAAAGACCTGCGCACCCCCAGAGCTGTGGACACGCATACGGACGGCAGCGTGGCCTGGGGTTCAGAGCGCTGGCGAGGCACCGCTGCTGCAGCCTGGAGCAAGGTGCTTCTCCGGAACTGCTCCTGGTGCACGCCGCATACACACACCGTTTACACAGCTGCAAACGGTAAGTCGCTTTAGATAAAAATGTTAGCCGAAAGAGTAAGAAATAAGTCATTAATACACTTGGGAGTCTGAAGAGTCCTTGGGAGAAGGTGCCCGGGGGGAAAATTGCAACGGCACGGGAACCAGAGGGGAGAGGAAACAACACCCAAGCAGGTGGCTGGAAGAAACAAGCAAACAAGCGACACGTTTCCTGCCAACACCAGCCTTGTTACTGCTGACTGCTCGTGTGGGTGAAACCGCTGCTCTGCGACCAAAACCAAGGCTGTAAGGAAGGCGGAAGTATTCCAAAACAATTCCCGTTGTTTTTCAGATCCTGCTGGGTGACGGAAACAACACGCTGGTGTCCTTTCGCAGCCCTGCCTTCCGGAGACGTACGGCATCGGCATTTGCACAGCTCCGACACGTCCACACTGCTGCCCAGCAGAACCAGGGGAAGGCAGCCTGATCCAGAGCAGCGCTGGCTGTTTTCAAAACGCAGTAAAGCCAAACAACTGCCCAGAGGAGTCCTTGCTCGCCGCATGCCTCTCGTGGTCAAACCGAGGGCTTCAGTGTCCTGGGGACGCTGTCCCGTCCTTACAGAGACGGACTCCCGAGTGGAGGCAGCACGGTGCCGCGGTGGTTAAGCACCGAAAAGGAAGTCCGCTCCTCGGGGACGGAGCTGGCTGGACCTCCGATGGGGTGGGCTGGAAGAGCTTATATTAACCTGCCCCTGCCGCGTAGGAAACCAGCCACGCTTACTGCCCTCAGCCACGGCCGAGCGGTCCGACTCCACAAAACACCCACTTCAGTCACCCAGTCGGGCGCGCTAGGTAGAAGGAAAAGCTAGGCTTCCTTTTCTTAATCCCTACTGCCATTATCGGCGTTATCTTTTTTTTTATGCCCTCTGATATTTTTATCACGTTATTTTGATGTTCGTTCTGTAAAGCACTTTGAGCTGCATTTTAATGTATGAAAGGTGCTATATATATATAATGTTGCCCATGATGATGATGATGATGATGTGATGAGAAGGTAAGGGGAGAACTTTCAACGATGGCTAAACAGACACAGCAGCAGCCCCGTGGCATGAATCAGACGCTGTGGTCACACTGGTCTCAGGTGCTCCTCGCCCGCACCCTCAGGCCCCAGAGCCCAGCGTCCAGCAGGCGGTCTGTGGAGGAGGCGTGGACTGATCCGGCTAGCACCTCTGCCAGGCGAGGGGCCGTTCAGAACTGAAGGGGACCCCGAAAACCAGCTGGATTCCGAGACCCCCAAAGGAGTGGAGCAGAGATGCTCTGTCCCGATCCCCGCCGAGATCAATACTGCCTGATATTTCCTTCCAGGGCAGCAGAGGGAAGGTCCACAAAGCGCCCCACAGCAGAGGAGAGCTCCTCTTCACTTCGGCACAACTCGGCACGCACGCCGTGGCACGCAGACTGTGTTCTGCTCCGCGCCAGTGAAGTCAGCACACAGGCCCTTACACTGAGCAGGCCGCCGGCGCCTCCAGTGTGACTGGAGAACACAGCCAGTCAGCAGGTCTGCCAGCGGCTGTCCGATTCCTTTAATGTCTCACATCGCCACAGCAGCTAGGCCCTGTGGTGCCCTTCGTTCGATATGAGCTGTGATCCGCGGAGGAATTAAGGGTGTGTGCTGCTTAAACTGATGAACCCCCATCAGTCTGCCAGTTAGCAACAGCACAGGTCATTTCCTCGTTTTCCCACCTTTAAAACGCACTCTCGACAGCACATCGATTCCAGCGTGTGCTCCTGCCGTCTCGTGCTCAAGTGCTGCCCTGTTTAATGCTCGGGGACTTCCACTGGCTTGTTTTGCTCAGGTAATACACAGCTCCAGGAGATATGCCAAATGAAATAATATTTCAAAACTTATTATTATATTATTTCTCAATCTAAAAAAGTAGAATTCATCACCTTATTTACAGAAAACGATTTTTTTGCCAAATACCAATGACTACATACAAACACTAATTAAGTATTAACTAATTAACTATTAATAACCAATTCACTTGTCACTTGTCTTGGTACTCCAAACTCACAGTTCTCAAGTGCAGACATCTGCGCCTTGTGGATTTTCTGCTCAACAATGATTATAATGGAAAAATACTGCAAGGTGGCACGGTGGACTGGCGGATTATTTCAGCACGTCGGTGCAAATGACAGCGTGCTTTTTGCCAGCCTGCCTTTACAGTGCGCGGAAAGAAAACTACGTTGTAGCGCATTTCTAAAAACAAAAGTAAAATATAAAGTGTTCTGCAGCACCATCAGCCAACACTATAAGATGGAGCTGTAATATAAGAATGACTACGTACAAAGTTTGCAAGAGGGTCATTATTCCGGACTTGTAACAGGGCAACTGCAGGCGCAGACATGAGGTCATAGGATTCTCTCCAGCCCGGAATATATTATGCACATTTATTTAATTAATCAGTTCTCTCCAAGAACTTGAAATCTCCGTGCAGATGATCCGAACGGCTCTTCCACAACACGGGGCGCTCTTGACGATGGAAAACTTTAACTTCACATCGCAGCGTTTTAAAAACTGCCTTCTCGGCACGGTCCGGAACTGGTTTAAAAATAATTAGACGTGTCAGGTTGCTAGGGATTTTCGTTTGTAACACCCGGGAACACGAGCAATGTGTCCACTCCGTCTGCGCCGAGCAACCGGCCTTACAGCCGGGAAATGAAGATAAATCCCGAGAGCCGACCACAGCTGAAGAGGCGAGCAATGTGCGTTTTAGCTATATAAAGACAACGTGCGCGACGAGCGCCGCTTTCGATTTACACGCGCCTACGGCCAAGAATAAGTGACATTGATATCGCAGCTACAGCGACGCCTGGCAAGAGGAGCTGCCGTCTGCATGGGGGGCGAATACAGTCCATCTCGCTCGGCGTCGCACCGAAACGAGCTTTCGGCGCAAAGGTGGCAGAAAAAGACACCGCACCCGAGCCCAGACGCCCCGCACCGGGGGGGTGGGGACCGGCGTGCACTGGCAGGGGACACCCTCCCCGTCTCGCCCGAATAATCGATAGCAGGAGGTCAAAAAGATCATCGGCTACGGAGCGCAAACGCGTACGGGGGTGGGTCCGACTCGCAGCCTCCCATCGGCATATTTATCGGGGCCTTCCGTGCAACACCGGAGCGCGGACGTGCGAAATGAAGCACCAGCGCAGGACAATGAAAATGGTCGAGCAGATGCGACGACGGTGTGGAGAGAGAAAGAGAGAGAGGGAGAGGCCCGAGTGGAGTCGCCGAGTGACCTGCAGCTTCCCCGCCCGCTAAAGCGAGCTGCGCTTACCTGGCGCGGAGAGGCAGAAGTCGAGGGTGTAATGTCGTACGGCCATAGTGCGGGACAGCCTTCTGCCATGCCTGGTGTAGGCAGCCGATATGAAGTGCAACGAGCCTGTTTGACAGAGGAGAGGGGCTGGAGGTGCGCTCACTCGCACACAGACTCGGGGTGGGAGGGAGGCACAGAGAGAGAGAGAGAGGGAGGGAGCACGGAGCCGACCATGCACTATGGTGAGCGTGTCTCAGCGGTGGAGGAGGGGCTGCGGCGGTACTGCCGCATTAGGCTAGCGTTCACTTCCTTGGTGACGGCTGCGAAATATCGCAGGTAACCACGGCCACAGGAGGACTGAACTGCTCCAGGCAACGGCAGGGACGCGACATGGCGTTGCGGGTTCAGGGCCTAAAGAGCACGGGGGTATTCAAGTTCGTTTTGTTTTTGACAAGAGCTCAGGACCGGGCATAACGTGCAGAGATATCAAGCAAATATTCTTAAAAAAAAAAGAATTCATCACAATACCAATACCTCATCAACACGAATAACACCGTTATCAACAGCCCTCCCCCTCCTCCTTGCATACGATACCGATTTGTTTTGGGCGACTACAAGTATGTACCCTTCAAAACACTACTGATTTTGTGACTTCTAGAAAAACAAAGCTCGGCGAGTTAAAATCTGACTGATTCTTCTCCTGCCACGTGATAGTTCACTCCTGCGCTTTTGAAATTTGAATAGCTAATTGAAAGTAATATTTCCTCCACACAGTTTTTAAAAGAGCCCAGAGTTTTGGCATGAGCCATCAGACTTGGAAGCCTGTGTTGCAAACACTATATCCCTTAGGGCTTTTCTATGCAGGACTTCAATCAGATCGCTTCTCAGTCGCCTGTTTCAGACCGAAAATATTTGTCTGCCTTAACCGGTCTTCATAGGAGAATTCTCCAAGACAAGGGATCCTTTTTGCTGCTCTTCTTTGAACTCTAAGACTATACTGTTGAATAAGCACAAGCAAAAATGAATCTTGAACATCCAGTTTGGTCACATTTCATTCTTTAAATAAAATAAATCCTATTTGACAACAAATCATGAGTACCACTACAGCAGGTGGTGCATGACACCTGTTGAATGTCAAACCTGACGAAAATCAAGAAGAAAAACCAGAAAGAAAATTGGGATAATGTGGTCTACTAGGGCTCAAGGACCTGTGCACAGGCACATGCTTGTCCTGGCTCTACTCAACCACATGATTCCACTGTGCCACCCTTATTCAGAGAACAGTGCCTTCATGACTTTCATGGGCACTAGTCTGAACTTGGAGAGACTCACCCTCAGCTGAGTCGATACGTTTAGTGATGAATGAAAGTTTTGTGTAGGCCAAACCGTTGGACATCACTGAGTGTAATGCAGGCATGTGGAGCCACGTGCTTTGTTGTTGCATACAACAGACCAACCCAGTGGCGAGGGCCTGTGCAGAAGACCAGAATCTGCAGAGCTCCCCTCACTGTGTGTTGATGGCTACCTGACTGCATGGTGCTAAACTGATCAAGCCGTGGGACCCCACCTGCTGCCCCACCCTGATGAGACAACATTCCTGCAGGCGGACACACTTCCACAAGACGTTCCTGCAAGACAGGAATGGAAGAGAGATGTTGGGGGCGCCCCACTTAGACATGTGCCCCATTGAGCACCTGTGGGTTGAGCTGAGGAGATGTGTGGCATCTAGGGCTCAGAGACAAGTGAACAGGCACAAGCTTATCCTAGTTCTACACAAAGAAACAACTCTGATAAGCCCCCCTAAGGCCAGTGCAGACACACCCTGTCCTTCATACTGAAACACTCCCAGCCGTGTTTCTCAGGAACTGCAATGAGTTAAAAAAACATTCCTGTCCTTGTTTCCGAAGACGTCACCCATTCTGTATATCGTATGTTTCCCCCTACATGGCACCACTTAAAAGAACAAAACATGATGTGAAATATCAAAGTATGAGCACAAATCAGAAGGGCTGTGCTGGGAAAGAATGCCTTTGTGTTTTTCTTGGAATAGCTCACAGATGCCCAGGAGGGGACCTGGCCGTGCTGTTGTGACTAGCACAAGACTACCCCAGTCCAGCGTGACTCTCCCAGGGGGTTCACATACACACAATATGGGGTAACCTCTCACAGAATGGAAACAGCTCCCTATCAGTGCCTCCTGATTAGTACCTGGAGCAGTGCAACACAGTCAAAGTGCCCTCAGAGAAGTGCCAACAATATTTGCTCGAAGTTTTTTATTTGACCGTTTCATCCCAGGTGTCTTCTGTCTGAAACCAACGTCCGACTAGGGGGAAAAAAAATATTTTTACGGAAATGCAAAAGTGGAAAAGCAAAATTAGCATGTTTGCTGAGGAAGATAGTATATACTGCTTTTGGAGACATACTTTGTAGAATGGTTCAAGTTTCTATGATGGTATACCACAACTACAAATGAAATGCTTTGCATCCGTTTGGGTCTCTACCAAAAACTCGGTTCACGTGATGTTATCTGTATAGTCAATTACAGCATCACTTTATTGAAATAAAACGCATTTCCTGGGGCGAGAATAAAATGCTTCTGCATTCTGCACAGGATATAAACTTGACAACAAATATGAAACAATTTCAAGATTTACTTACAAACCATGATAAAACAAGAAATGGCCTCAGTCACTCCTGCTTGAACGCCATGTGTCGTTTTCAATCCAGCCTGGGGCAGACATGGTGCTTGAATTCCCATAAATTGGGACTAAAATGGATGATAACAGGCAATAACGGACACTTTCATTCCTTATTTAACACAGTGTATAACTGAACAACAGAAAATGTTACTGTTGAAAACATGCACTTTAATTATTGATACACCAACAGACCTACTGAACAGTAACTTCTCATTTGCATTACAGCGCACCATTTATTTAAACAGGAAAGTGAAAATGAACCAGTCAAGGGTACCCCACAAGTGGAACCACACAGGCCAGGGGGCTCGAACCCAGGCCCTGGACAGCCCATGTCCTGCAGCTTTTGCAGGTTACCGTCAAATCACCCATTTCTAAAGATTTGCAAGAGTCTTCATTTTAAATGTATTTACAAATAACGGGGGGCCCTGGATCTCAACACGTTTCAACTCTCAAGGACCAGGGCTCTCCAGATTGAACAGCGGATTAGGTTAACGCATCAATACCTTACAGGTGTTGGCAGTCTTGAGACAAAGGCAACCTACAAGAAGAACTGGACTGAGGCTCTCCGGGGACCAGGGTCGGTGACCTCCGATATAGGCTGAGGCATTTTGGAACTGCAGGACCTGCTCTTTAGGCTGAGGCAGTCAAAGAAACATCTTGCTCTCGTCCTCTTACTGTTGCTGCTCGCTAATTTCTGATTCAATGGTCCGTCACTGGCAGATGCTGGGCTGAAGGAATGCATGCAGAATTCGGGCAGGAGTACTCGGGTCCGTTTCGAATTCTGTCCCCTTGCAAACTCACATTTAAAGGTGCTTTCTATCCTGTGCTGTGTTGAACTGCATGTGAAATAAGACAAGGTCATACTTGAAAAAAGAGAATTTACTGTACAGAATAAACACTGCTCATTTCAGTTCTCTTAACACAACACAAAGTAGAAGAAGAACTATCACGCATGCCCTTAACTGTTAGATTTAATATTTGATAGATAACCACTTTAAACATAATAGATTTCTTTTAAGGAATATTGCTGTGGTTTATTTTATTTGAAAAACCTTTGGTATTAGACTTGCTAGTTTTTAAACACTACATTCTTCCTAGTAGTGGATCCCAAAAGGAAATATGCTCATGTATCCAAATACTGTTAACTACCATCACAGGAATATTTAAAAAGAAAATCAATCCATGCTTAGCAAGCACTGGAGAATGGCAATACTCAACTGTTTTCACAGTTACTCCATCAGCCGAGTCCTGGACCTCTGGTTCAGACTATCGTTAAAAAGTTATTAAGCCAGACATGGCTTCCTTCATTACTATTGAGACTGGTGGCTGGGCACAGTTAGTCTATGCTGCAGCATCAATAACGACTTTTATTCACTAGACAGAACACTAACAAGAAAAGGTGGGAAATGTAAAAAAAAAAAACATTGGGAAGATACTGATCATCCCCATTATAAAATAATAAAAATGTAAAATCACAAAAACACAGTGCACATGATCACAGCCTTTGTGGAAGGTGGGATTTAAACCTTCCAACAAAGACCTGTTTTTCAGAATTCCTCAGGCTCTGATCAGACAGGCTGGAGGTGGCCTTTGGCCTCCATATGAAACAGTGATGAGAAGGACCTGGAATGACACCATGAGGCTCAGCAGAGCTGTGCATAAGGCTGGCATGGGAACCAGTCAGCTGGCTGAGAGGCATGCTGGGAATGTCAGAATGATGGGCCTCCCTGGCTGAAGAGTTCCCTGCTCTTTACTATCCTGAGCGAGCGAGGGACGGCTGGGGCGGCGTCGGTCCCCGCTCTCAGCCGCAGTCACACACCATCAAGAGTAAAACTGCTGTTCAAGGGCAGCAGAACAGAAAGGGAGCAGGCTGGATTCTCCCCACCCCACCCTGAATGCTACCGCGCCGTCACCATCCAGAGGCCAAGGGCGACGTTGGACGCGAGCAGGGCGCTGCCGCCCAGCAGGATGAAGAAGCCCAGCAGCTCCCGGTTGTGCTTCTCGAGGATGAGGGAGCTCAGGGTGGCCTCCAGGAGCGAGTGCAGCATCCACTGGCCATCCAGAGCGAAGCAGGGCACGGCGTTGATCACGGCCAGCGCACCCGAGAGAGACACCAGGTACCTGTGGCGGTGCAGTCAAGGTCATCCCACATCACCGGGGGTCAGGCACGCGTGTGCCTGTTGTGTTTAGCTCATCGGAAATGGGGATACTTTGGTGCGTTAACCGCACAAGGTGCACCCCTCTTTTCTCCTAGGCGGCGATAAGGTTCATTAAGCTAGGCAGAATAAGTGAGCTGGTCTCAGCAGTGAATATATGCAGCTGCCTGAGTGCAAACTGAATTGCAATACAGCAGCCCAAACCACAGGCCTCTCTAAAAGCCATGCTTACACTGCACACGAGAACAAAAATCAACACTGCTGGCAGCGCCTTAGTAGTGCACATGAGGTATAGTAGCTTCAGGTCTGTTTTCAAAGACAGTCTGTGCCGATGTATTTAGACCTCCCTAAATGTTTTTGTTCTTCTCTTTGAGGACTGAGTGTCATTGGTCTTCCCAACAACGCAGACGCGCAAAGAGCACACAGGTGCCCGTTCTAATCGGGACATTGGCGTTCTCGTGAGGAAGCAGGTTTCTGACAAAGCGCTTCCTCCTCCTCAGATGGGTTGACCAACTCCTGAAAGGATACTTGCAAAACGTCTCGATAACCACAGGCAGGTCAAAATGAAGAAACCCGTATCTTGGTACAAAGTTGGTAAGACTCACTGAAGGAGAGAGGGAGATATTAGTTTGCAATTTAAAGGGTTTTTTCCCCAAGATAAAAACATCTTTAAATACCTCACATAGCCAGAACTATTCTTAAACATGGTATTATTATTAGATGTATATGTTATATGCTGTATAATATATGCTGAACAACAAGCAGCAAAAGTGATTAAATTATACATATGGTTTAAAGACTAACACCGACTGTCACATAAGTACACGCTGAGAGTTCTGCACACAAGACCACTACGGCCAGCCTTTACTGACCGGCATACTGGAGGTGCAGGGGGTACCCCACGAACAGCATGTCCAGCTGCGGCTGGTGCTTGACCCGAATGAGCCGGGTCTGGTTCTCCAAGGAGGGGACCGCGCACAGGCTGGGTACGAAGTCCTTCTGGCAGTCCATGTTGGTGTGACATGTCTGGCTGAATTCAATGGTTTTCCTGGCTGGCAGGCAGGCATACTACAGCAGAGAGCAGAGAAACACTGAAAGCAAGTGGCAGCCACCCCCGGCGCATGTCAGTGCTCCAGCTAATCCAGCTAGTTAATGATCAAAAGTGATCTCCAGCACCAGGGTTAGTTAATCAATAAAGGCTCAGTTCGGTCATTGATTTATCGGAAAGTTCAAAGTCACACAACAGCATCGAACAAGTAGCCATGGTTGACTACCCCTGGTCTGTAACCTCGCCTTCCAATCCACTGCACAATCAGTACTTTAATTACATCATAATTAATTCAGCTAGATAATTAAAGAGATATCTGCACCAAAGGCAACCAATTGAATAAACTGGAAAGTCCAGTAATTCCTAGTCCTGGAATGGCATTGTCTTATCTGAGGTATGTGTTATTTACCTAAAGCTAACATCTCTTAGAACAGCCTAGATCCTGAAATGTTTGTGATTACAGATTTAAAATAGAGCACATTAATTTAATTAAGAGATCATGAACTGAGAACACACGTGTAACATAAAAAAAGAGGACAGGTCCTCAAACAAGGCTGCACAGTTAGAAGAAGTCCTGTTTCAACAACTGATAGCTGTGGTGTGGCATTATGCAGTAAACCACTGCGCTGGAGAGCCTGTTTATCGAAAAAACACATTTTCCAGCAGAGAAGAACATGCCAGCTGCCACTGCAGAGCAGTGTGGCTGAATGTTTAGATCTAAATCTATAAACAGCAGCTGTGTGGGTCACCGATACAGAATTTGTACTCAAGAAAGCTACAGTTCAAGGATTCAAGAACAATATGCTGTGCGTTGCTTTTGTGTTACAAAACAACACTCAGTCAAGGTCTGAGATATTATTAGATTTAATTGTTTCTAAGATATTTTTGCACTATGCCTTTGAGTGTCGAGTGCGGGGGTGGACATTTGTAGAGGTGACCTTGACTGACCAAGACAATGTATTCCATTATCCCCATGAATACAAAGTGAATCTTTAAAGTCTGTACTTAGTATGGTTAATATTTTCTTAAAATATACTGAGAGGCATTCAAATGCAACAAAAGAGTATTGCAACCAACAGCATTTGTTACGTTTTTAAAGCCTTCCAGTAGATAAAATGAATTAGTCTAACACAGCAGTCCAGAAAGTGGGGCTTTTTAAGTTTTCTGTGTTTATTATAGATCACTTTACACCTACCCTGGGCTGATTAGATTTACCATTTACTAATTAAAAAGACCAAGATTGATTTATTATGAAAGAAGGCTGGTTTGTTCTAAGGTTGGCTGCCTTTCCTGGTCTGTAATGGGCATGCAGCTGACAGGTGACACTGATCGCTTGCTCCCAAACCTGTTTGTCTACCTTTCCCCTCTTCCAATAATCTCATGTCGCCTTTTGGATACTTTTTATTACATGTGGTACAAGAGATATTATGACAAATTTAATTTCAGCATTCAATACCCATGTACTTCTAATTTGTTTGAAACACAGAATTTGTGTTTAAGATTTTAATGCTTTGTTAAAAGCATCTAAAAATCAAGTAGTGTATTCACTCAACTAAGAAACAGGAATTTCATATAAAGCAGTAATTCTGGTCACAGGAAATGTGTTACCTAGAAATAAACAAGACTCCCCCAGTACTTTCTTAGGTCAGTAATTTCAAACTCCTCTCTACAGATGAGTTCTTCTATGATTGTAAGGATGTGCTCTATACTTCTATGGTTGTGGCTTTAGGACTACAGTACAGTACAGCCGAAAGGCACAGTAACTCATAGACGCTACCCAAAGGGAAAACGTTTCAGGACCTGTCTTCTCCACTGAGCCAGTGCAGTATCTTCTGTGGCTTTGTTCCATGTCTGACTTTAGTGAACTGCTGAAGGGAAGGCAGGGAGCCCCTTACTCACCAGACGACTCTCCAGGTTGTTGCTGTAGGAGAAGCAGATGTCAGTAAGGCTGTTGTTGCTGCAGCACTCAATGGTTCCATCCAGCCTCCTGTATCCTGTGAGAAGAAAGGCTCAAGTTAAAGCAGCCGAACTGCAAATTCCTTGCATAAGGCAGACGTGCAACATGTTGACAATTCTTTAACACAATACGTCAAGCAGGTGTTTCTGGTAAAATGTTTGCACTTTTCATGAAGTGCAAAGCTCTAAGATGTCAGGAATGTGGCAAGTTCGTTCTAAGCGACTCTTGGGTTTATAATGGTCATATCTCCAAAAACCAGAAAAAGATTAAAAGGACACTTTCCGAAGCAGTCAATCAGAAGGGTAACTCAATGTTGAGAATCGAGCTCAGAAACTGATTCTGAAAAAGTAGGTCAAAGCTGTAAATCCTGACAGCCCATCTCCAGTGCCCCTGGGCTGCTGTCCTGCAGGTTTTACAGGTCTCTCTCAAGAACGAGGAAAGGCTCTGACTCGTCCAATCAATCAAGTAGTGAGTTTAGTTAGATAATTATGGGCTTAGGTGAAAGGACCGGAGATGTGTAGCATACCCTGTACCTGCACAAAACTACTTAAGTTGTTAAGTCTCTTCAAAGAGACATTCCTTCCTATAACAGGCTCAAGTTTCAGATCGCCGTGTGTGTATACCTACACGCCCCCCTCACCTCTGCCACCGGCACGCGTGTCCTGCAGCGTGGCGGCATTGACGCAGTAGCCGGCCTGGGCTCGGTGGGAGATCTCCCTGACGCAGGCGTGCCAGTCATCCACGCTGCGCACGGGACAGTCCTCCAGCCACGTCACGAGGTCGCCCACGAACAGCCCGCGCGGCCCGCTGGCCGGGGAGTCCTGCAGCAGAGCGGGGCGGGGGGGCAGAAAATCAGGGTGAAGCTCGGGGGGCCCCCAACACTTTCACAGCACCCTAGAACACACGTGGGCAGCCCCGGCACCTGGCCTGGCAGCACATTGATCCAACCTGCATTTAAATGGCCTATATGTTAAATTAATCATAAAAAAATTATCAATGAAATCACTATGGATGCTGGAATTCATCAAGTTTCCTGCTCCTGCACCACTTTTTCTGAATGAATTTTTAAACCGAACAGTCCGTTTTTAATGCTACCTCCTATGAGGAAGCAACTCCCCAAAATATAAAATCTACACATCTGAACCCCCCCTTCCCCTGCCCACCAATGTTTTAATCTCTTTTTTCTGGATGAACCGGCTATTTAAAACATTCCCTACTCTGTGCAAGTCTATAAACAAATAGAAAAAAAATATCTGCAAACACTCTATCCAGAGTAACGGGAAGGGCACTATGTTTTTTTTTTTTGGTCTTGTCATTTTCATGGAGCAATCCAGCATGCTGTGGACTTAAAAATCAAAGCCTGTCTCTGGGTGATTAAGACAGAGGGTATAAAGGATAAAGCATGGGCAGATTACTTTCTCCATGTCCTACACAGTTAAACCTCTTTATCAAGCCTCTAGCCCTGTCACACTGATCAGTGCACGACCCTGACCAGACAGTTTAAAAACTGATGCTCTAGCCTACAAGAGCAGCAAAGCACTGTTAAGATTATCTGGTCATAAACCACCAACTGTCAAGTAGTTCTCCAAAGGGCTAAGAGGCTTTTTGAGTACAGTGGTTGGGTTGTTCTCTGTTGCATGTAAGTAAGAGGGCTGAGTTTTTGGGAAGCTGTTATGAAACCTTTCGAAGTAACGCCGGGTGGAAAAGGGGAAATCCTCTCCGATATGTTTGTTATCAGTAACCCACCACCTCACCAACAAAGAGGCAGGACATTTCTGTCAAAGTTGGGTAAGTATTCTAGAGGGATAACAGATTAAATTATGTTACAGCAAACATTAGGCACTGCTTAGCAAATCTGCATGCTACTTGACACTTTACTAATTTGATATCTAAATCATAAGACCTTGGCCAAAACGCACACACTCTTACAAACAGAGCCTTATGCTCTGTGATTAAGAAAAACACTGCCAAGCCATAACAATAAGAACCCAACGTGATCCCTCTAGCGATGTCTGATTGCAGCCTTAAGACAGGTGGTGTTCAATCCATGTCCCAGAGGGCCAATGTGTCAGCAGGTTTTATTCAGGTCTAATTCAGCTCTTAACGAGCTAAACCAGCTGGTTACTATCTTAATTAGGACCAATGGCTCCCAGCTCTTCACATGTTGCTGCTTTGGAAGAAACCTGCAGACACACTGGCCCTCCAGCACCAGGGGTCTCTGCTGGACAGCCCTGCCTTCTTCTATTTTTCGTGAAAGTTTTTTTTTTGCTGCAGATGAGGGACAAAACAAAAGGGGATCACCCGGTTACCTGAATGAAAACATGACCAACAATAACATTCTTTCTTCACTAATTTTAGGGATTCAAAAAAAAAAAGAGTATCTGAAACATTGCGTTTCACTGCCTTTTGTATGCTGGCGCCAGATGTGTGGAAGCAGGCGATCACACGGCCAGACACTGGAACTGAACCAGATTAAACAAGATCTCAGAACAGAGACTCACTAGCTGTCCTTCTGCACCCTTCTGTAAAGGAATATCCTGGCTTCGCCTGAGAGGAAATGTCTTATCTGCTTACTTAAAAGGACATTCGTCCATTTGCAAGAAAAGTCACGTACAAAAAATCTAATTATGCCAAGACCATAAGACGAGATAAGAGTCTGGTTGAATACATAGTGCAGTTAACCAGCGCAGGTTGCCGACAGCCCTTGTGTCTTCCCGTGCTCACTGACAGTCACAGATGGTACAGGACTGACCTCAACAACCTCTGTGATGAGAGCGCCGGCCCCAGTGTAGTAGAACGGAAAGAGGAAGAGGGGCAGGAGGAGGAGGAAGGCCAGCGCAGCCACACACAGGACGAAGTTGTGCCAGACCCCTGCAGAGAAGCAACACAGCCCTATCAGGAGCCTCTCTGCCAGTCAGGCACGTCAGGAGAAACGCACTCCAGCACAAAACTCTCTACCTGGCCCTCACAGTGGGTCTCTGCTACAGCTTCACAGCAAGAATGTGGGTAACATGTCTGCAATCTGCAACAGGGCAATAGGAACTTCTGGGCACATTTACACACAGAGAATCAAAAAGGAGGAAGAGGAAAAGAGAATTCGTATCATCTACCCTTTTACAACAATGACACAGCTGACCACAAAGGTATTAAACCAAACATATGACACTCAACGAATTAACTGATTAACCAAGAGAGCGGGTGTTTACTTTAGTAAAGTCTCTGCAAGAACAGATAAGACTCCACCATATAACCGCATTCTGGGGTTGTCAAGCAGCAGGTTCTTATATTAAGCAAGGCTGATATTTCAGTTTGCCAAGTAAGACAGTCAGTGAAAAGTCAAACTACTATTGCACACATTTAATAATCCTGTGCACATCAGTAACATCAGTACAAGAGCATTCCGTTTGTAAACCTTTAAACAGATCAAATCAATCTACATAGGCAATCTTACATTTCTTTGACCGCAACAATCCTCTTAACACCAGAGAGAATAAAATAGTGTAAAGATGCTTGAATAAAAGGGCAATTCTACCCTCAAAGAAAACTGAAAGATGGTTACAAGTCTTGATTTGCTTTGTGGGGAGTTTTTAACTGCTCCAGTGCAAGACTTCAGACCAAGAGGAAAACTGCACGCTTCTTGAACAAACACTGCCCCTTTCTGGTGGATCCAGTCCATTGCAGTAAATGACAGCCTGAACTAATTTGCTAGCGGTTCAATGGATAAGTTTCTTACTGAAAGCAAACCACATCAACGAGGCATGCTTACAATTTTAAAGTAATGCAATTGTAGATTAGCAATATGATATTATCCTTCTATAGCTTCAAATCTGTATAAGCAATTGTGTCATTCATGAAAACATTTTATCCTGATTAAAGTCATCATTAAGCTCTATGTACCCAGAATTACAAAATATGATTTTACTAATGTAACATCTGCTAATAATCTAAAATTAGATTATTATCTGAAGGCTGCAGTAAAGTCATACCTGCACAGAATATCCGGAGCTGCTGGACTGGAGAAATGAGCTGCAGGTGTGTTGTAAAGAGGTCTACAAACGCACCAGGATAGATGATAAAGATAAACATCCCAAAGCCATTAAACCTCACCTGCTCTCTGAACAAACAGAATATAAAAAAAATTAAAACGTTAAAAAAACATGTTTTTTTTTACATCTGTTGTCTACAACCATGGTCCTCCAGAGCCCAAGACCAGCTAGATCACCTGTTTTCTACATGCGAGGAAGAAAAAAGATCATTTTGAAGATTTAGATCAACCAAGCAATTTGTTCAATTAAGAGAAGTCTGGTGTTTGAGAGCTGATGAAAAAAATCCAAACAATCTCTAAATGACTTTATTTAACAAATCACCTGTTTAACTGACCACAGTTAAATTGTCCTGGGGATGTGGAAATTGGTCATTATAATGGCTTCTTGTACACCCTGCTGGACATGGGCTCTGTAGGCCAAGAAAGTGAGACCCCTGTTCTATGTCATCACACGATAATAAAGCAGAAAAGTCTGAATGTGCAAGAGAAAAGAGAATACAAAAAACTATACAGAACATCTCCTTAGAGACAGAGCAAGGAGATAAAGAGTTTCCAAAACATTAAGCCTTAAGAAAAAACAGCCTCTATTAACAGGGGAAACATGAATTCAATCGCACAGAACATTGATCCAGTTCGAGTTTTACACTCTGCTGGCTGTTATCCTAATTAAAACAGAAAATTCACAAATATTATCAATGGCATGCAAATTAAACTGCAGCTCATAAACTGTTCAGCTAATCACAAACTACAAACCATTAAATTAAAATACAGGCTCAGTCTGCATACAGTTCCAAAGAACATTAAATCCTGGGTCTTTTACCTGATTGCTGCCACCCCGTGGCCAAACTCATGTATGACACCACTGATGAGAATGGCAATGAAAAAGTATGCCAGCTGACTGACAGGCAGGTTGACACCAGGCACCTGTTGATAGTGACACAGCAACGAAGCAAAACACAATTTAGAAACAATACCAGGAAGGGCACAGATCGCAAGCAAATGCATTTCCCCGCTCCCGAACCCTGGCCACCTTCACCTTTTCCTCTTTTATAGCTCTGGTTGTCAACTCAATGGCCCGATATTCCCTCTGCATTCCGTCAGTCCTGGTATCTTAATGCCACATACACACTGCTACGAGTGCACACACTCCAACAGTAAAACAGCGGTGCAAAGTTATTTATAGGTAAGGTTGGGTGAACAAAAGCTCTTCTAGCTTGACTCTGCCACTTCACTTTAAAGAAGACTAGTTGCCAAGCAATTACTTCTCCAGTAAATGTATATTACTGTACAGAGAGCTGGGAATTCTTAAACTGATACCTTAGAGGTTTTCAGATCCACGTTCAGTTGTGCGAGGTCTATGGCACAGTATCTTTAATATCTTATCCAAGATCATTTCCTTTAGATTTCTCTTCCCCCCCCCCCCCCCCCCCAGAGTTCTCTGGAGATGACCTTACCACCACCTGCAGCATCTGCTCATTGGAGCCCTCTGGGCTCTCGGAGAGCATCTGAGCCAGGGTCTGCAGCAGAGTCTTGGTCAGGAGGACGATGGAGCCGAACATGGCTACCACACCGAAGATCATGCCCAGGTTGAACCTGCACAGACACCAACACTGCTTAACGTTGCCAAGACCTATACCACCTCTCCCCAGAACTTACCAACGGTACACTTCTGAAAACTCAAGAATTAACCCACTGCTGAAAAGGAGATTTAGACAACACTGATGTTAAGGCACTTGCATTTGTACTCTAAATAACACAACTACAGAGAACAAGATGCCAGGAAATTCAAAAGCAAGTGCCACGTGCATCATATATTCCTTGTTCTTTTTCTACAAGGCACTATTTGGTGACCTTTAGGAAATGCTCCTATTGAGCAGTTGATAT
Source organism: Lepisosteus oculatus (assembly GCF_040954835.1). NCBI lineage: Eukaryota > Metazoa > Chordata > Actinopteri > Semionotiformes > Lepisosteidae > Lepisosteus > Lepisosteus oculatus. The sequence continues at coordinate 4,834,905 of NC_090700.1, read as the reverse complement.
ACCTGTTGCCTGCGTAAGCAGCTTATCTGCACGTCCCTTGTGGAAATGAGGAAGTTTAGCAGTGGACTGACTCTTAATCTGAGCAAACATCAACAAGGTTGTGTTACACAACACCACTCTTCAGGACTTTGCACAGTAAAGATAATGCCTCCAATGTGCTCATCAGAATCATGAAAATATCAAACATCTCCATTTTAAGTAAGTTTCACCCTGTGAATTCTAAATATAAGTTCTCTATAAAACTGAATCAATTCTAATAAATCAAACATTGCATTTCCCTGTGTTAGAGTGAAATTTACCACGGTCCGGGGGGCATTAATGATTCATCAGCGACTCTCACCAACGGTACAGAAACTGGGGGTTCCATCTTCCCCACTTGGCAAAGAAGTGGTTCAATAGGCCAGTCTGCCACCTGATGTGGAAGGGGGACAAAGCCAGCCCATTGGAGGACAGCCAGTCTTCATACGAGGTCTTCACACTGCTGGAGGACTGGAGACAGAAAAAGGGGAGATTTCAACTACCCCATCTATTAAAAAAAATGATCTTACCAACTGATTCAACACCACTCCTCTAAGGTCAATACAATCTGAAACAGACCCACCTCCTTCAGATATCTGCTCCAGTATTGCACTTTTATTTAAATTTAATTTACTTTTTTTTTTTGCTGAGAGTGTTTCTGATAATATTAAATGTCAGTTAGCTCAGGTAATGATGTATCAATCACCAGAGAGAGATGGATGTTTTTTTAATTGAATGTCCATTCACTTAAAAAAGTGAAAGCAATAAACAAGAAACTCAGCCAATTATATTTATTTATTACAAAATAACAGCGGAGCTGTATGATCATCCTTGTGCTTCAGACTGAAAGCACTTAGAAATACACATCTGTCTTAAACGCATAGTGACAACCAGCAACACAAACTGTCGTACTCTCATTAATATCACATCACGAAAAAGAAAAGAAGAAAACCGATGCAGTAACATAATTTAGCAAGTATATTGCTCCCAATTCACTGACAGCCTCTGAACAATAGATTGATTCAAACATCTTTTGCAAACAACTGTACGTGAAACTTAGACTGAATTAGTTATCATCTTTCGAAAAATCTCTCTCGACTGTGGGTCACGCCTTTTATTCGCATTTGAAAGAATGGCAGGTATAATTATTTAAAAAAACAAACCGCACAGCTCTCTCGCTTTTTTTGCACAGGCGCTTACCTTCAGTAAAGTGTCGACGAGATAAAGCAGACACCACCCTCCCAGCACAAACACCACCACCGAGATAGGGATCATTTCGACGAGGCACGTAGTCACTGCTTTAAAGCGTCTTTCATATTTTATTTTGCATTTTATTGTAATAAATAGAGGTGTGCAGCCAAATGACTGAAAACACACGCACAACTAGGGACACCAATCTTTAGGCCTGATGTACACAAAACGTCACATCCGCCTCCTGTCCCGGCTAGAGACCGGATGTGGCGCCACTCGCAGTGTAGACAGTAGATGGCAGAAGCATCGATGAGCAATCATGTGTTTGCATTCAACCTTTGACGAAACAGCACCCGTTGTTTTTATTCCTCCCAGTATCAATATCTATCCCAGTGATATTAACAACATTACTTTTAAAGTTCGGTTTAATACATGATTACACGACGTTTCAAGATGTACATAACCAGGGATGTTCACGCCCGTCAGCCTGGTGTCACTCAGAAGTGTTTGTCTTACTTTGGCCATTACTTTTTAACAGTGACATCAACAGCAGTGCCATGCAACTATACATAGTGCGTTATGCCAAGTCAAAGCGATTCCATCACAATATTTAAATTAGGGTGACCAGACGCCCTCTTTTTCCCGGACATGTCCTCTTTTTGAGACCTAAAATATCGGTCCGACCGGGATTTATAAAATTCCAAAAATTGTCAGGGATTGTGTTCTGCTTGTTACTCGGACTGTGTAAACAAACACAGGCCTCCATATTTTCCTTCGTTCCACGCATTACCGGTAGATGTTTTGAATTTACACGCAGCGTACCCTGATAAGGGTTTTGGTGTGTGTGGCTGTTTTTATGGCCATGAGAAGTAACAATGTTTAACTTGTTTTATTATATTTCAAAATGTTTCGTTAAAATTGATCATTTTTGCAACCAACGAGGACGTCTTCTAAGTTAATAATGTCTTCATTTTTTCCTCAGATGTTTGTTTTGTTAAAATGAAAAAAAAACTTTGTTTAAAATGGGGCTATATTTTTTTCCTTTGTTTGCCATTATGGAAGAGAAATAGCAACCCTGTAAATTAAGACGTTTAATAAAAAAAACTAGAGAGTTTAAATTGATTTTTTTATTAGAAAAAGTTATAAAGATTCATTACTTTGGAGGCATGTGTCGAGTGTAGATTATCCCCCCCTCCATTAAAAAAACAAAAACAAAATATGGTCACCCTACTTAAATATCATATGCGATTATCATATGTAAGCAATTATTAATTATTAATTCCGTGTTCTAGCTTGTCTGTATAGAATTTACACGTTCCTCCCATCTTCATGTTGTAATTGCTTACACCTATATAGCGCTTTTCTGGACAGTCCACTCAAAAAGCGCTTCACAGGTAACGGGGATCCCCTCCACCTGCACCAGTGTGCAGCCCCACCTGGATGATGCGACGGCAGCCACAGTGCGCCAGAACGCTCGCTGCTGTTTTCATCCATTATTCTGATTTCTCCTCAAAGACTGCTGGCTAGTTTAAATTGTTCCTTTTTCTATGGCCCTGCAGTGCAGAACAGGCTGAGGTTTGCCACCTCGCTTGCCGATCAAGGAATGAGCAGTAGTGGCAGTAGGAGTATATGGTACTGCTGGTATTATCATTTAATATCAACGACTTCAAACTGCTGCACCAATACCCTGCTCCCCTCCCCACCACTACTCCTGGAAGGGATTCCACGGAAACCTGTGCAGCAGCATAAACCATTTAATAATAGTACAAAAAGTTTAGGCAGATAGAAATGTCTGAGGGCAAGAACCATACGGAGCCCAAAAAAAAAAAAAAGATTGGGGAGTCCCTCAAAGTCCGTGTTAGAAGGAATTAAGTCTGTTATGGAAATAAACTGTTTTTTTTTTCCCCCAGTGACACTGTAATATGACTGGGAGCATGTTCAGGTGTTAAGTACAATAAACCGAGAAACATGCAGCGGGGGACACAAGTGGAAAGGACGTGGAAGAGCATTTGAAACAGAACAAGAAGCGCTGCTATACCCAAAGCTTGGTTTTCCACAAATGGCTGGAGGTGATCTTCGGGGCAGTAGTTAGCTACTAGGCACCAAACAGGCTAGCTGAGCAGACTGGCTTCTTCTTGTTTGCAGCTGTGCTTATAGAAGCTCAATGTTATAGTGTTACCGTAATGTTATTAACAAAGCATGGCAATGAAAAGGCCAGTGTAACATTTGTGTTCCATTTAATGTATTTCCCACTCTGTCATAAATGAAACTCCAAAGCTTTAATGCCCACCAGTAGGTGCTCATTCTTAAAGTAATTCTCAATTCTTAAGTGATCAAGACATACTGTGCTGCTGGCTGTACCTCCTTTAAAGCTCTCTTAAGAGTTCTTCCATGGGATGAATGAGATGATGATTAATGGGATACATCAGGCTCTTGTCATGTCAAAAGTTCAGGTTGCATGACAGGCCCAGGAACGTGTGATTCTGAATCTAGTAATAATACAGCCTCCTCTTGCACTGACCAAGCTCCCTCACATAACAGTCACAAGGCTGTCTTCAACCACCACAGTGCCCCAACACACCAAAACAAACAGCTGCGTGAACTGCAGGAAGATGAGTCAGGGGCCTGTGTGCTGTATTTCTTCCCACAGTACTGACATTCGCATGGCAAAACTCAGAAGATGAGATGTTTAAAAAGCATCTGTATAAACTGCTACAGGATACATAAGAGGAACAGAACAAATCATATACACTTCTGAGAATACGTTTGACCCCTGCCTTTGGAAGACTAAAGCACACTGATTATTAAAAGAAAGGCTTAAAAAATGAAGTGCCAGATAGACTTAATCTCTCTGCAATGGCAATATGAGCATACAGTTCAGATAACATGGTTATTGTCACGGCCAGTTTAGCCTTTAGATAAGCTAGTTGTGCTAGATAAAGAAACGATTCAAAGGATGAGGTTGACTGTTGAGATTATATTACAGAAATGGGCATACTTGTGACTCTGTTGCTGTGGAGCAACCTTTTACAGGTGCACGGGTGTTCTGGTCTGCCATGGCTAGGAAAGGGAGAGCAGCGCTTCTGGTCATTGGTCAATAGAGGAAGCCGCTGTTATTTCCAGAGCCTCTGAATCTGTATTTGCATATGCAGCTCAGCACAATCCACCCGCGGGCTCTGACTTTCACTTGTCTTCCTGGCAGTGGAGCTCTGGGAACACAGCACAGTCCAGGAGACGTGCTCCGAACCTTAAAGGGCTTGAGCCTTCAGACTGGGGTACGTGGTGCCATAGCCTATATTCTTTGGCTCAAGTGGTGTTTGGGGGTGGGGATGGTGCTGTGCCTCTTCTTTATTTGCTACCAGCTAATTTCTCTTACATTGGTTTTCACCGCCTAAAGCCAAATGTTTCTCTCAATGAGATGTTCTTCTTTCTTAGCCTCTTTAACTGTTATGTAGTGTGTATGGTTATGAAACAGCGAGGCACTGTACTATCCATTAATTAGTCAGTGTTGACGGGTTATACGTTTTCGTCCAGGGGGTACTTCAGTTATTATTGCAAGCACGGAACATGACTTGGCAGACAATGCCTTTCTCTGGTCCTAAAAGTTCTAGTGTGTTTATTAACGCATCACAGTCAGTATCACTGACAAATAAACTAACAACTCCATTTATGCAACAATCCAAGACAAGAATATTTGTTTACTTATGGGGAGAGAAATTGTGAAACAATTTCCTATAGTTAAACCCAAAATGATCTGCCGTAGGCACCAGCTCTTTCACATGCCACGCATCAAACTGAGATCCAACCATTGGCTGTGGACAGGAGCCACGTACCCCTGCTATTCCTTTCAGATTTTCAATTAGGTCAGATTTTTAATAAGCAACGACCAGCACAGCAAAATCCCACATGAAGAAGGGGAACAGAAGGCTTGCTGAGCAAACTGACATTGTTAAGAGTACCTTGCACACTTACAATGACTGTGGTTTTCTAACAGGACACAGGTAGGAGCCTTTAAAATAAAACTCTGTGACAAAAAACAGGAGAGGAATTAGGCTAAACAGGTGCATGAGCTGCAGGACTGGGAAAACAGATAGACAGCCCTATAGATGTATCGACAGGGAAGTGTGCTATATATAGATTTGAATATTTGACGTTTTTTAATAGATAAGGAATGTGTATTGAAATCTTTATATTTATATATATATGAAGCGTGGCAGAACCGGAACTGTAAGTAGATAGAATGAAATTTCATTTGGGGATGCTTCTGTAATATTTCTCAGATGCGCTTGCTGTCCACATTTCTATAAAAAATGACACACGTGTTAAATGTGTCTTATTTGCTAATGAAGAAACGAAACGAGTGAAATTTTTATCATGTAAACCTCATTTATCCTAGCACTACGTGCTGTAATATTAGACGCAAACGTGCATTTGCTATAGTCAGTACTTTAGCAGTTGTCTTGGAAGGGCTCTCAGTGTTATCTTGACCTTTGATACTGCACTGGCTGAAGACATGTGCCCAGTATAGTGAGTGACTGGGTGCAATGCTGAGCCTTACTCCAGTCTGGGGACTGTGAACTCACACTCCTTGAATTGATATCTGAGCCGCTCCCTGCGGAGCTTTAACTAAACGAGGTCCCTCTCTGGCTTCGGAAAAAAAAGCCCCTCCATGTTCCCAAGGCTATTTATGGGAAGGACAAATGTAAGTAATGACAGGAATCCCTTTGCAAAGAACTTCCAATCTGACTTGAGCCCGGGAAAAGCTGCTGGTACTGGCTGCAATTGCACTGTGCCTCATCGATTCAGGACAATCCAGGGGGAATTCTGATCAAATCAGTTTCTGGATTTCTTCATATCCAGGTGGGAATTCTCATTTAAAAGCTTACATCCTCACTCTGTTCTTGATAAAGGTAGTCAAACTGTAACAATGATTCTGTTAACTCTGAGAATTGTAAGGATAGCATCTTATTTTTCATTTTCAGGTTCAGAAACCTGCTTTCATTGATAACAGTAGTGTTCAATTTGATTTCTAATCCAACCACCTATGCTAAATTAACAAAATTTGAACTTTTTTTTACGTTTAAACACTACTAAAAACTCACGACAAATAATCAGGAAAGTGATTGATGCATGCAATTGTAAAGTAAAAGCTAGTCCTTCATATTAGATTTATTTTAATGGATTAAATGATCATTCTCGGTGATGACTCTTCCTTGTGGATACTGTGTGTTTTGTAATATTATCAGTTTGAAACATTCGGTCTTCATTTCCTCCATCTACTTCCCAGAGAGAAAGCAGTCACTGTTACTGTCAAGCAGCTGATTCAGACAGTGGGTTGATTATTTTTTTACAACAAAACAACATTTTCTAAATATTTCAAATCAATACTCACAATATTGTAAAGCAGAGTCTGACTTTTCCAAGCAGAAAAAATATATTTAATGTTTACTTAGGCGTAATGCAATTATTTTTGTGTATTGATTCATAGAAGCAAAGTGTTTAGACCATTCCATTCAACTGACCATCCAAAATAAAGGGACACAACGTTTTCTTTAACAGAGAAGGTTTTCAGAAAGATTACAACTGAAATAATGGAACAAATAACACCATGCTGAAAAATAGAATAAAGACAGCACACCACGTTTAGAGTGTTAAACATTCTTCGGGTGCCAAATGTTAAATAAGGCTTAAACAGCCAAAATTGTCTTTCTTGCAATTTTTCAGCATGTAATGAACATTATTTCTTCACTTGTAGCAAACACACTGTGAGGCAGCTCTCCACTCGAACCTCAGCTGGAATAATACCAACCATAATAATATTGCTAGAACCTTTCCCAGTTTAGAAAGTTGCTTGTGCCATTCTGACCTGAAAGTACAATTGATGGTTTAATGCTTTGCATGACAGGAAAATCAATAAGGTGTATAACATTCACCATATTCCTTTGCCATTATCCGATAACAGCAAACAAAAATGTGTTATTAGACGTCGGGGTGTTTTTGTTGTCTTTTTCTCCCTAACGTTCTTTCACATGGAATTTAAATAATGAAGAGTGTTGTCAGTGTGTGTCTGAAACAAGTGGGAAGAGGATAAATATAGCAGTGTCCTGGGTGCCTGGCACTGCTCTCGGTGTTGATGTGTAAATAAAAGCACCTTGGATACAGCAGAGAGCTGAGCAGTCAGGCCTGCTGTGTGTTTTCACTTCGTGCTTTCCCGGCTACACTTTGCAGAAAAGTAAAAGAAAAACAGGTTGGTGCGTCTTTGGATTTGCTAAAATCCGTCTGAGATTAACTATTTGCTTATTCCTCTTTGTGTGTACGGCAAACCTACTGTGTTAAAGAAAACAAACTAAATCTTGATAGCCATACTAGCTGTGACTAAATATGGCACAGATTTTTCTTTTTTCTATCAATAATGAGACCGCACTCAGCTGACAATAAATTAACCCCACTGGCCCTGGCTCAGTGCTCTCCGGTCCAGTGACACTTTGGTCCCTTCCGCGGCTCGGTGAGCGTCACTTGCATGCCAGGTAGAAGGAAACCTCGACAAACGCAGCTCGAAAAGCAGAAAAATGCCCCGCCTGTCTGTGAAGTCACGCACATCCCTAACTTGTGTGTTCCAGCAGGGGATTGCACGTAATAAGTTTTGTCATAATTGAATTGCATAGCCAGAGTCTCAGCAGACTGTGGCGTGACACACTTCCCACACCAATGAGGAGAGCACTCACACTGCTGCTCCGCCGAGGACGGGCTTAATTTGGGCTAAAACAGGCACGGCACAAATCGTTGCAAGGCTCCAGCAGCCCTGCGCCCTCACACGAACGGAGAAATTTCACATCTCAGTTTGGACCTGTGAACAGACACATGTAAACAGGAGTGCTGTCTTCATGCTTAAAACTCCAGCTTATAAAATGTTTTGACATTGAAGAGAGGGTAAAAATAAAAATGATAGCGCCAAGACAGGAAACCCAGCAGGGACAGTGCAGAGAATGATCATCTGTCTCTGTCTGCAAAATTCATTTTGGGTTCCAGAGGAAACACAGTAAACTAGTAATAATTCCCAAAGTGCAATATTTTAATGACTAGGGTTTGATGATAAACATGCATACTTCTTACATCATTCAAACTACTAGTGGCTCTTAAAATTAGGAGTTTGTGCATTGCTACTGTGTATCCCACAAATCTTGGAGTAGTCATTGTAAATTGGTTAAAAATCAGGGAGACAGAAATATGGAATGTGAGGTCACAAGAGTGAAAACACGACGGATCTAACAAGGCATAAATCTAGTGTTAGTATCCCACCAGAACAGAAAAAAAGCTTAGTTCTTTAAAAACGTGTCTAGAACAATTTCACAGTTTTAGAAGTCGATAACAAACCCCTCAGACTAAACATCACAGTGCATACAGATTACAGTTAGGAAACAATCATATCTTAGGGCAGCATTGCATAATAAGGTTCAATAGGAAGTCATTTTGTGATCCTTTTATGGGTTGGGTTTTCAAACACTCAGTTTTGTCGTTAACGCTAGTATTTGACACTGGTGTATTAGCGGTTAATATATTATTATCCATTACCCTTTACTAAAGCATTAGTTAATAATTACTCTCAAAGCTCACTATTTTTAAAGAACGTACACAGATGTCCACTTCATATAACCATTTTTATTAAATAGAAGGCAATGGCATTTATAAAGTATCACCAGTTTCCTAATTACAATCCTCAGCACTGGGTCCTCTTGGAAGAGTGAAAGCTGGTTTTTGCTTCGCCAGTTCCTGTCTTACAGTTGCCTGTGATGTTTACTATATCGCCATGTGGGGTGATAATTTGCCTCTCTGTCAATGATCTAACTGGGCTGCATTTGCTACTGTGGTCAGACAGTGGGCTGCCCACACCTCTAGTTCATTTGCTGAACTATTGTCAAATTACTCAGAACTCTGCAGGGCATGATGTATTTTCAGGGGTGGCGAGTGTAGACATTACAGAGATGGTTTTGTATGGTTTCTAGATGTTGCCAGAAATTCTATTGGGGATGCTGATATACATACTACAACCATGTTGATTTGAATATGGCCTTTGCCTTTGTAAACCAACAACAAAGAGAGACTTTCATCAGACAGTCAGGCTCTGTCTCGCGCTCTTGCTGTGAGTGAATTTGCATGTTTACAAGAAGTGTTAGGCTGTAAGACATACTGGAAAAAAAGCAAAAAATAGAAAGAGGCTTGTTTATTTCTCCATGTTTCATCATCATGCAGCATTTTTACTCTGATGGGAGAGAGTGCTTTAACTGGGCTCATTATAGTGGATACCCAGAGAATTCCAAACGAAGAGCCTGTGAATATCTAAATTACTGTCTGCTCTGGCTTATAAACGCATGTGGTATAGGACAGACAATTATTATTTCTAGGCACTTTCGTGATGGTAGAGCTTGAGTCTACTGTTTAACAGGTGTGGAGGAAAAAATGCATGGTGCATGTTTATGTATTTTCCAGCTTCAGGAAAGCCAGTATGCCCCATACTATAGATGTCTCAAGCCATAGTCTTTCTTAAAAGGGAAAATTACATGAATCCCGAGCCACCACTAAGGGCTGAAACCCTCTCACACTGGTAAAGTAACTACAGATTGAACTTACCGCAGGTAACGTATCTATTACACACACCTCCAGGAGATGATTACCAGGGAACAGTATGTGCTGCGATTGCTCCCGTTGGAAGGTGGAAGCATGACAGCAGGCATACCTGTTTCTAAAATTATCTTCACACTTGCCAAGTTCCTATGACTTATGCCAGTCCAAGTCCTGGAGCGCCAATGTGTCTCCAGGTTTTCATTCCAGCACAGCTGTCCACAGGCTAAACCGGCTGGTTACTGGCTTTCACTAGGAAGGAGTGTCTAGTGAAAATTTGGCTTAACCTGCCAGGCTGGGGGCTGACCTCCTGGTCAGGGGACGAGGAGGCTGGGACCCCCCTGCAGAGTGAGGGCAGCTGCAGAGGGGGAGAGGGGGTGCAGGTGGGGTGTAAAACGACGTACACGAGGGAGAGAAGGGGATCACGTGCAGTATTTACAGTGTTTCAGGAGAGGAAATGACATCAGGAGTGATTGACATTACTGACAGCCGAGTCTGATTGAAGTTGGCTGTTGTCATCCCTTCCGAACATTTATTACAGGGTCCAGTTTAACCCCCCCTACGACCACCAACTCTTCAGGTTCTGCTGCTGAAGATGCGAAAGCGACAGACTGACCCTCTAAGGCCAGGTTTGCACAGCTACTGTATGCCTCCTGCTCACCTCTCACCTGCACTGCAGGAGGACTGAAACTACAGTGGCTTGGCAGGGCTTAGGCTGCAGGACACGACAGTGTGGAGGATCGTCTTCTCTGCCCATGAATGATTTAGGGACAGTGGCGCATGTGGTGATGCACGCTGAAGCTCAGCTGAAGTAGCTAAGCAACTCGGAAACAGAGAACCCGAAAGCCTATCTGTGTGAATGAGGAGCCCGACCGGGGAACAATGGTCCATCGGGCCCCCCCTTTAAACTGACCTGCCTGGGACACTCCAGTTGTTTAGTATTTTGTCTGGTTTTCTTGCAGGACTTCGGACTTCCCTGTGCAAAATGTCCAAACAGCCTTCCTCCACTGTCAAAGCCTTGCAGGTAAGAGGTACACAGCTCATTGACATGAGCCAACAGAGCAGTTGCATGAAACAGGAGAGCAGGTTGCTTGCATACTGTATATACAGTATAACAGTGTTATCTAGTAATTCCTTATTCGGCATTTATTATCGACTGTCATGAAGGCTTTCTAAAAATACAGCATACTTTACACTTCTAGAAGAGCCTCCCCAAATTGTGTGCTGAGGACCCAGAAGAGGACGTGTATAAAAAGTGTGGATCTGGGTTTTTTTTTGTAGCTCTTTTCTGCATTCAACCAAATATTGAATCGTTCTGTTCATTTCATATGAAGAGTATTCTAATCTGTTCAAATTACACACTGAAATTCTAACCCCAAAAGGGGAAGTCAAATATTTCTCATTAAAATTGTAACCTGTTTCAGTTCGAAATAAATGTCGTTTCTCGCAGCGATTATTTGCAAGTCATGTGTTGAGCTGCATGGAGTTTGGAGGTTGAAAGTGTGCCTCTGAAACAGCTTGGGAAGCCAGGTAATCAAAGCAGGAGAGAAGGAGATGTTCAAGAATGTCATGGGTACTCTAGTGGAAAACAGCTGTCTTTCACTTGATTTGCCAACGGACAGGAATCTGTTCTGTTACTAACATACTGTACTCACACATGACTGCACAGCCAGAAAACCGAAATGCAAGTCAGATGCTGTACACCACTCATGCCTGGTCAAAATTAATGTGCAAGCAGTTAGACATTAAACAATTTATTTGTAAAAGTATTTTTGTACATCAGGACAAAAACTTCAAAACACTTCATATTCCCATTTTTACAATAAACCTTTAACCTTAAAGTTAAAATACTTTATACACTCTTAATGGATACAGAACATTCACGGTTCTATTTTCTTCTGCAATGGCAAAGAAATCGGCTTTTTCTAATTGAAAATGATCAGTTGTTAGCATTCCTCCACTAATAAATATATTTTAGCATTGGGGTATTAAAAGGAAGTTAAAACACTCTAATAAATATAACGCATACAAAAATAGACCCTGTTCTAATATGTTATAGCTCAACAATGTAACATCATTAATTTCTTATTATTGCAAACCATATATCCATCTTCAAGTGTGCATTAATGGGTTAAAAATACATGTACAATTTTCAATTAGCAGGCCAGACTGAAACAATTTACATGAATTATTGAACCAGATATTAACAATGATTAAAATATACTATACAGCATGTGTATAAATACAAACAGTATTTATACACCCATCATGCATACAGAAGTCAATAACAGTTATTTTTGTTAAAAAGGAAGCAAGTGTTTATATATATCTATAAATAACCATAAATCATAAATTTACAAAAGTGACATAGTTACTGTAATAACGCCAATGCATCCAAATGTCCTTTATGTGTGCAGTTGATGTATTTACAGAATGCATCCATTTCTGACATTTAAACGAAAATCTTGATAAACAGGCACATAAAGTACAATGAATCAGGCTGTAAACTGTATACCCAAGCAGGTCATCTGCTCTGACAGTGCACTAACACTAGTTAGTAACAGGGGGGAAAGAGTAAGGAGAACCCTGCCCAGCTAATTTAGATGTGAAAGAACTGTCACTTCCATTCAGAAGAACTTAACTATTTAAAAAATACTGCAGAAAATAAATGCAAATGTTGATTAAAGTAAAAGTGAAACGTTCAAGCTGGAGTGTTTTGGATCTTATTCTTTTAACACCTTTTCGCTGCTCTGTCTTCTTCAGCTGCCCTGTTGCACTGTAACTCCTGTCCTCAAGGGCCAGAATACAGCAGGCTTTTTAGATCTGATCAACAGCTGGATTCCTGCACAAATTCAGCCAATGATGAAGTCAACCGGGCCGCTTCTTTCTCAAACAGAACAGTTGTTCATATGTAAGACGGAAAAAGAAAAACCAGTTCCAGCACAGGCATGTACAAATGGTTACAAATGACAGGAGATCGTTAAGAACTCGCGAGGAAACAATACCATATAACAGGAAACTGTAGACTCAGCTCTGGAAGCACTCTGGACCTGATAGCTCGCCTACGACAGCAGGTCTGATACTAAGAAAGCCCAGAGAAGAGCCAGCTATCAGGCAGTACTCTCTTGCATCCCAGGACATTTCAATGGCAGACTGGCCACTACAGTTTCTCAGCTTCATCCCCAAGGACAACATCCCTCACTGCCAGAGCAGAATGGCAAGGCACGTCACCAGCCCCCTTCCACGAGGATTTTCATCACTGTGCGTCTCGGAAAACAAACAGCCATCGATTCCCCTAGCCCTGAAGCACTGATGCTGCCCAGTCCCGAGAACAGTGGCACCTGAGCACCACTCTGTTCCGTGTCCAGCTCTCAGCCAGAGAGATCGGAGCTCAATAAGAAGGCTCGTGTGGGTTTATCATACAATTTTACATGTATTCAATTATTAACCAAACTATTTTTTTTTTCCACAAAGAAAGAATTGAAATAAAAGCCAGCTCATAAGAACCACGTCTATTTTAAATTCAGCACTTGCTTCTGGATCGCTTTGAAGAGTGATGGTTCAGTAAGGCACGGCGGGAGTCTGATTCAGTCCTAAAGCAATTCGAACCACCTGAATAGATCTGTGTGCAGCAGGCAGGGTGTCACTCCAGTCTTATTGCATCTTTTACAGCACTTTTCTGGTAAATTACTTCATCTACCACCTCTGAAGGAAACAAGGAAGTCGTCTACAGGCCATTTTTAATGGTGTTCTTCAAAAGCACGAGTGGAACGAACCTCCGGGGTTGAACTGAAAGAAGCACAAAAACAGCTGCGTAACAAATATCTCCGATTCATAAAACGATTTCACTAATCAGCACATGAAAGGTGGGAGACAAAATGTAAATGTGTCCCGTTCAGGTAAAATAAAAACTCCTTTTTTTAAGGCTGCCATTCGCTATACAGAATGAGGGGAGAAGATAAGCCGGCTCCTAATGAACTAACCGGTTTGAGTGACTGCAGACTGAGCTCGAACAGATGAGCACAGGCTGCGGAGGCAGAATCAGGGGGAGGTGATGGCGTGTGGTAAGACTGTGATGTTTCAGTAACGGGACTTTGAAAAGAAAACAACACCGAACCAAAAAACACCTGGCACTCCACAATCCCGACGAGAGTCGTGCTGCTAGGAATACCGTAGTTAAGACACAGGACTATTATTTCAGTCAACAAGGCCTCTAGGGCCACAGGGGGCGTCCGCCTGCTCTGCTCCTGGGGGGCCAGGTTCCCCCCGCAGGCCGGCTCCGCACAAGGGGTGGGTGTGGACCCGCAGCTCAGTTGCAGCTGAATGTCCTCTCTGGTTCCAGGCCAACCTCAATATCCCGATGGGGGCTCTCCGTCCGGGAGCGGGACACCCTGTGAGGAGGAGAGAGGAGTCAGTGGACACAGACGAGGTGAGAGCCAGCGACACTCCTGCTTCTCCCCCACTGTAACACTGCCAGTCAGTCTTCTTCGCCGCCGACGCTAGCAGAACGACGGCGTGGTGCATCTGTGTAAGATCCACTTCAGAACAGACCCGGGCACCTGGCCCTGTGCCTCTCACATTGACCGAGGTCAGCAGCCTAGGACCTCCTGGACCTACAACCCCTGTGCTGGAGTATCACAGTACACAAATTCAAATACTGAATATAGAAATCCCGATTTATAAAAGGTGCTGTAGTTGCATACAAAGTAGATTGCATTTTAAGGTGTGTGTGTGTGTGTGGGGGGGTGTGTTGTGTTTGAAATGTTGCACAACAGCCTACATAGGGGTTAGGTCACTTGGTTTACTTGTGTCCCTTTGGGGGATGATCCAGCCACCCAGAGTCTGTACAAGACCCCTTCCGACTGCCAGAGACCGCCTGAGGTGGGTTCATGCCAGCACAATTCCTACAGAGTCAAACACCAAGAGCAACTAAAGCTACAGACCTTGAGCAGACGGTTCAACTCTTAAACCTAATAAGAGCCAAAACCCACGCGTAGCATGAAGGTCCCCCCCGAGAGGCAGAGAGCGCACGTTTCATTTCTGTGTGGACAGTAAGAATAGAGACTTTTTTTTAAACCTAATCTTGGTCTAAATAAAGCCCTGTTTTGACATTCAAATAAGGCTTGAGAAAAGACCGTCATGACCGAAGTGAGCTTCCGTGGGCAAGTGACTCGTTGCTGCTTATAAACATACGTCAGCTAATAGTCATAATCATAATAATAACTTACACTGTGTTGTCTGCTTGACCAGGGAACTCGTAGAGGTTTAGGAGAAAACACTGCAAAACCGCAACGCCATATTGTTCGCCTGACACTCAGAAATAAATGAAAAAAAAAAATGCAAAGGTTTATGCCTAGTTCTGGCCTTGCACCCATCGGGATCTAGGTTCAATGACATGGCCGATTTAAAAAAAAAAACCCCGTTGTATCTTCCTCCTTTACATCAGCAAACAAAAGAAAAAAACTCCTAAATTTATTCCGCGGCAGCACCCACACTCCCCCCCGGCTCTGCGCTGGTGGCAAGTCGGGGGAAACGCCCCCTGCAGGCAGGGCATTAAACAGTCTTGTTCCCCGACAGAGCGCCAGGGTTTCTCCGGAGGACAAGAAGCAGCTGCCCGGCGCGGTGAAGCTGCCCGGCCCAGCGGTCAACCTGTCCGAGATCCAGACCGCGAAGAGCGAGCTCCGATGGGTCACCAAAGACTAGGCCCGCAGGTACAGCACCGAGCTGCTCCAGGGGCTGGTGTTGCTGGCTTGCTCGCCCTGGAACAGAACCGGCCGTTTTCTTCAAGACACCTTGAGAGCTTGATCGATTAATTAAGGCGCGGCGCTTAAGAAAGGATTCATGAAGCGTGTGTTTTGTTTATCATAATTAATTTAGACCTGGTGGATGGGGGGATCGGATCAACGGAGCGAGATAAATTTGAGTAAAAACCTTTTGGAAAGCCACATTATACTGTATCGTATATGCTTCCTAACTGCATTCTCTGTCACAAGGGCTGTTACATCTGTCAGCGGGGTTTTACAGTTAACATTTGAGGTTTTTTTTTTTAAAACGTTTTTACTGCTAACGCCAATTCCATTTTTGCGAGGCAGAACTCAAGTTGGTTTTGTTCCGAAGGCAGGGCTGACGCCGTATTTCACTAGTTACTCCCATTGCGCTTCGGCAGCCACAGGGTGTCAGTGTTAAACTCCTATCTATCTGCTGAAGGACTCGGCCAAATGCTACTGTACACGCAGGTAGCACTGCGACACTGTGCGGTCGATATATTCTTGATGTGGGCAGCAGACCTCGTGGTGATCTTAAGCAGGGGCAGTGAGATTTTTCCCTGTTATTCTGAAATGCCTGGGGCCATCCACTGCGACGTCTGAATAAATCTTACAGGCCTCGTTTATTTTGTAGCATGAGCGTGTAACCTAGCGCCGATTATTAACGCTAACGCGACGGTCGAAGACCCCTGTACGAGAGTATGATATTCCTGCAAATCCGGTATTAAAATAGTGGTGTGCAGAGTTTGCCGTTATTACGCTGTATTTGCACCACTGACCGTTTTCTACCCTTTATCTAAAACTCATTACCTTTCACCGCGTATCCAGTGGGTTCTAGGGTTAGAGCCGAGCGTGGAAACTGTGCCCTGAGTAGGTCGGTTCAATTCTGCAGACAATCGGCTTAAATAATGCAAGCAAGATCTGGGAGACCCGGAGGACCTCTGCGGTCTTCAAAGATCAAGTGCTGACACAGAGACAGTGTATCAGGACCTCTGCGGTCTTCAAAGATCAAGTGCTGACACAGAGACAGTGTATCAGGACCTCTGCGTGACACTGTGTTCCCGCTGTTGTCTCTCCCAGGGCCCGGGTGGGAGAGCAGGATGGAGGCTCGGGGTGACTCCGATTTGTTCTGGCAGCGTTTTTCACGTTTTATGAAGGCGTATTAACCTCTTCTAAGGAGCTGAGTGCTGGCTGGGGAGAGGAAGAGACTTCTACAGTATGGACTCTTTTCACAGGCTGAAACGAAAGCACCCCAAAATTACGCGAGTGTACTGATGTGTGTTACAAACATTAAGCCCGCTAAGAAAATAAGTGCGTTTTCTTACTTCGTATTGTAAAAAGAAATGTTATTCTGTTTATTTTGTGAGACACAAGATCATTCTCGAGTTAGCAGTGTACAAAGATGAGGAAGTACAACCACTCAGAATTGATTTGTGCAGTTTTGTGGCAACTAGCTCTTGAAACAATTTAATTAAGGAGGGTCAGTCAAGCTGAAATCTGCTGGGGTTTTTAGGACGTGCTTAAAAAAATCAGTTCAAGATGCAAAAAACATTTAAATTCAACACTGACAGTCTAAGCTTAAGCAATCATGTTAAATCCATGTTTAGTGTTATTAAATTTCTCGTTATGTGAGAGTAAAGATGATCCTTTAGTGAAATATCGCAGGATCCTTCACAAAGATGACTTAAATCAGACAAGTAATAGGTTTATTCCATGCTGAAAAAAAGAAGAAAGAGAACACGACATTTCGGCCGTGGAGCCTTCTTCAGGTGTGCCTGAAGAAGGCACACCTGAAGTCCTTTAATCAGACAAAGTATTTATCAATCCCTAGAAAACTGACCACTGAAACAGCCTGGGACACAGTGGCTGCTTGGTACAGTTTGGCCTGGGCAGTCATTTAAAGACCTTGTACTGTACCTTAAAAAGCTCCAGTGAATTTGAGTCTTTTTGTTTAGTCTTTTTCAGCATTAATGCAGTTCATATTTTTTGAAGGCAAGATCTTTTTGTGCTTGTTTGTTTTTTTTAAACCTCTATGTATGAAAGATGCTCTTTGTACTCTTATCTCTGTAAAGTTTATTTGTTCCTGCACGGTTTCACTGTTTAAGTTGTTTCACAGTTTAAGTTGCTGTACTGTTTAGCTTTCATGCTTCATTATTATTGTGTATGATTTTTGTAATGTGTTTTACGTTAGGCACAGCACATCCTAGAAGAAAGGAAAATCTTTAATCTGAATAAATCGTACAGTTAAGCCTTTTACATCGCATATTTTTTGGGTGCCGAAATAACTGATGCTGGAGGGCTTCAGCAATAATAAAAGAGTTTGTTAACTAAAATGTCAGAAAGAATGAGCAAGTTTTTATGTCAGCTTTTGAACTCTTTTTGTTCAGTGTAGTTTTGGAGGGCAGTGAAAAATGAAGATCAGAGCACTTTACTGTGAACTCTGTTTCAGCTGAAGTTGGCTCACTGATCCTCAGGAAAGACCCATGCAAGAGATTTGGAAATAGATAACACAAACATTCGCGTGGAACACTTCCCTCCAAAACGGCAGCCTTTTCAAACCTTAAGCCCAACCAAAGCACAAGATCAAAGGCCTGCAAGATCTCACTTCAGAAGGACAATAATAAAGAATGTACAATAACAACTCAGACCAATGCGCAAACACTCACTGCAACACATAGCTCCTCAATTTCATTACAATACAAGCAAACACTGAAACCAGCTTAAAATAATTGTCGATGCGCATTTGTAGAAACAGGCAAAAAATCCCTGAACCCAAAACTTTCTGGATTCCTCTTTTTCGGATTGTCTTTGATAAAGAACGAGGGATAACCATTCACTGTGGTAGTAAAGTTTATTAGCTTGTCGTGCACAATACCAAGTCTGCATACAGAATGTACAAGGTTAGTCCTTTCTTTGTGTAATACACACAGCTTGTCAGCAGTTGATTTATTGCATTGGGTCCAGTCAAAAGTGTTCTTCACTCTCATCCTCAAAGGCATGCAAGATGTTAATGCATGCAAGTGAATTATTTTTTTGTTAATCCAGGGCCATAGGACAACAGTATATAATGTATTGGTTTCATCCTCAACTAATGTAATATGAAAGGGAAAAATAAAATTTCGCAACAATGAGAAATGTGTCAAGTGCATTTGTATGTGTTCAGTATTAGAAAGAGCTCTCTGTTTACGTCTCTGGTTGGGTGTCTTCTAAAATCTTGTACTGTATTTAACAGTATGTCTTAGCTTGTTTAGAGATCACCTTTCCTTGCCAGTGAGATCTTTCACAAACAATATACCCAACAAAGAAAGCCCAGAGCTCCGCAGCTCTCCGGGTTGTGCACAACAAGGGTCCTCAGTGTCTTTAGCACCAGAGACTGCAGGTTTTGTCCTGGAGGAATCAGAACGGACAGTGGCCCCAGGAATTCCACCAGCCGGAGAGGGCAGTGGAGTGTGGGAGGCAAATCTAGGATTTCGAGAGGGCAGAAGAGGAGCAGCTGTGCCCGGAGCCATGAAGCTCTGTAAATCCTGGCTCGCTCTGTGTAGAGTGAGTCACGACTCACGAGGGAGAGCAGAGAAGCGTTTGGTAAGCCCTAAATATTTTGGCAGGGCTTCCTGCACGATCCGAGGCACGATCAGGACCGTATAACCGAAATCCTCAATAAAGCACCTTCTGAGCTGCCCCAACAACTGCTTGTTTCTTGTTTGTTGCAGCTGTTTACCCGCTCTGTCATGTAGTGGGATCAATTCCCTGGGTGCTGGGGACCTGAATACCAGCGCAAAGGACCGACACTGAGACACAAGTGCTACCGCAATGCTCACACTGAGACACCAGTGCTACCGCAATGCTCACACTGAGACACCAGTGCTACCGCAATGCTCACACTGAGACACCAGTGCTACCGCAATGCACACAGTGAGACACCAGTGCTACCATAATGCACACAGTGAGACACCAGTGCTACCGCAATGCACACAGTGAGACACCAGTGCTACCGCAATGCTCACACTGAGACACCAGTGCTACCGCAATACACACAGTGAGACACCAGTGCTACCGCAATGCTCACACTGAGACACCAGTGCTACCGCAATGCTCACACTGAGACACCAGTGCTACCGCAATGCACACAGTGAGACACCAGTGCTACCACAATACTCACAGTGAGACACCAGTGCTACCGCAATGCACACAGTGAGACACCAGTGCTACCATAATGCACACAGTGAGACACCAGTGCTACCGCAATGCACACAGTGAGACACCAGTGCTACCGCAATGCTCACACTGAGACACCAGTGCTACCGCAATACACACAGTGAGACACCAGTGCTACCGCAATGCTCACACTGAGACACCAGTGCTACCGCAATGCTCACACTGAGACACCAGTGTTACCGCAATGCACACAGTGAGACACCAGTGTTACCACAATGCTCACACTGAGACACCAGTGTTACCACAATGCTCACACTGAGACACAAGTGCTACCGCAATGCTCACACTGAGACACAAGTGCTACCGCAATGCTCACACTGAGACACAAGTGCTACCGCAATGCACAAAGAGCTGTCTCGCAGGGCAGGCCTTTAGCTACATTCCAGAGCCAAATCCACTGAATTCGTCCCCGGTCAGGCCGAGCTCGTCCTCCAGCACCACATCCTGGTCCTGCCGGAATGAGAATTAACCCCGATCGGTAGCGGGAGCTCTTCCGTACGGACCTGCACTGGGTATCTCCCGGTTCCCCTGGGGGGGGAGGAGGCCAGTCTCTCCAGCACCTAGGCTGGGATTGGACCAGAGATGGAAATCTGCAGGGTGAGGCCGGAGATGAGGGGCTTTTAGTCATTGAAGGGGGTTTGAAAAACAAACAGTGCATGCAGAATGCCCAACATCTCATTACACTCTTGATGAGAAACACAAGAAATGGGTTTTTATTACGGATTTGAAGATGGGTTTGCACAATACCTTTGAACGTTCTCAACAAAAATGAGTGCCAGTGCTAAAATATCTGAGAACTGGCCCCTTTACTAACAGAGCCTTCTGTCCAACTTCTCAGACTCCTGCAGCATTCAGTCTGACTCATCTGGTGGGTTTTTTGCAGACATTTTCACACAAGGAAGGACATCTATTTTCTTTGACTCAAGGTTCAGACTAGAGCCACAGTACCGGACCCACACCCAGCAGGGCCCTACTGTACTGTCGGCGTTGTGATTTAGCATTTTAAACACATAAAAGGTTTGGGCCTCAGTTAGGCCAAGCGAGCACCCTACAGTATCAATGAGCCCCTAATTAATAAATGCCAAATGAATCAAATGAAGAATTATCTTAGTTTCAATAATATTATTTTTTTATTTTGCTTATTTTTTCGTGTGGATGGCTCTTTTAAAACTTTACTGCCAGAATGAAGCGTGCACCAGGAAAGACAGGGGTGTGCAGTGATGTTCTTTTGTTGAAACGTAACTACCGTTGCCTGAGCGCGTGTAGGTGTAATTATAATCATTATGCTAATTTTCAAATTTTCAGGTGCATCTAAAAATACAGCTATGGTATTTTTTTTAAATCCTCGCCTACGGTAGATTTTCATTTTTCCAATCGACGAATCACATTGTAGATAACAAGAAACAGCTCGTGCTTTATTTCTGTACCGAGTGGCGTTAACAATGCAACCAATGCTTTTAGGCCCCAGAATTCATTTGTTGCGTTTTTCGTGTCTCTTCTTACATACATTACCAGCTTCAAGGCTTTCACTGCAGTGGAGAACATGGGGGGCCCGTTCCCCTTCGGAAAAGAGGACCCTGGGGGTCCAAACATGAGGAACAGTGTCATACGGGTGTATTACTGAAATGTCATCTCTGAAACTCGGGGGAACTTTTAAAACCAAGAGCAGGAGACACTTCCCTGCCCCAGAGTGTGGTGGGAGTGTGGAACAAGCTCCCCAGCCATGTGGGTGAAGCCAATTTCCTGCTTCTTGCAAGAAATGGCTGAATGTGATCAATTAAATACCAAACAGGCTCGATGGGTCGTTCAGAACCATTCTTATGTCACTAATAAACAACCGTGCTAGCTAGATGAGCTGTGCTCTTGCTGGAAATCTTTCTGTTCATCTTTTTCCTCTGCCTGGCAATAGATGGTCCCCATGACAGTAATTATTCTCCCTAGGGAGAGGCAGGAATGTTGCTGTTGTACCTGCCAGCTGAACAATAATGACCTGTGTCCCTTCCTCCAACGTCCACAAACTAGATGAAACCCAGAAAGGTCGCCACCGTTATCGGCTCAGGTTTGAAAACATTTCAAAGGTCACGGGCGGGAGGCGGGTTCGAGTCAGGTTTTGACACCAGGCTCCAGCAGATCTCCGATTCCGGCGACAACAGCTGCTGTTATATTTAGACGCTCGTCCAGGTCGGGAGGAATGCATGAGAAATGGAAGGTCACGGTGGCACTGCTCTGGAAATGGGCGAGTCACTGGTCACACTGGTACGGGCTGAGGTCACCCTTCCAAAACAGCTCTGAAAGGCCCGAGCTTTCACCACTGCATCCTGCCTGCGAGAACTTGGGATCCTGCCAGCGTCGTGTTGATTCACTCTCTTTGTATCGCAGACCGGCGCTTTCAGTGACCATGCCAAGGTAATCTGCCACCTTTCCCTTTTGACATTTGACTACTGTAAATTTGACCAATTTGCTGTTAACACCCTTTCACGTTACTACTCTTTACTCTGGCTTTACCAGAGTGTACCAGAGTGAACTTTTGTAGGACTTTATTGTTGGTGTGGTAATCTTATAATACTAGGCCAGCTAATTTTAATCCTGTAAACAGCTCTATCTTTAACTGAACCATTGAAAACACTGCGCCTGGGCAGGGTGACTTCAGAGCAAAGGGGAGAGAGAGTAGAAGCTCAGGAAAGTGTTAGATTTACTCTCTCCTACTTGGGATCACGCGGTGACTGGGTTTACTGGGGCAGATCAGGGCAGAGGTATTTTTTGTTTTCCACTACCTGTGGTTTTGCATTATTTAAGGTAGACAGGGCGGACAGACTCATCTATAAGTGCTGGAACAGAGAGAGCCTGGGTGAATTCGATATATTGGAAAGTAGAGAGAGCTGAAGTCATCACTCTTTCAAGCATGCATTCTTCACATCTCACATCTAAACGATTACTAATCTAAAATCCAAGGAGCTTCACAAATTGCTTTCTCCTTTGAAGGAACATCCAGCTGTGCAGAGCATACAGAAAGTTAAGCTGAAAAACAATATTTGAAAAATAGTATAAAAACATAAAAAGTAATATCACACGCACACCATCCAGAGAGCTCCCCCCTGTACTTGATTTTCACAAGCCAGCTCTGCCAGTTCCACCTCCTTCCTGGACAATGAGAGATCAGCACTCAGGATATTCATTTACTCATTAAGAGAGTTTTTCGTGTGAGCATGGGAGACATAGGACAAGATAATTATGTTCAAGTTTAAAACAGGTCTTTGGAAAGGTCTTTGGATCTCTGTGGTCTGATTGAAAATTTCCCCCAAAATACAAATTCTATCTCTTTTCCCAGTGTTTGAACACTGCACAGGGTAAACGTGGAAAAATGCTCAGCAAACTGGGGCTACCCTCATGCAGGCTGAGCACAGAGTGTTCTGAGATTGAAACTTCCAGCACAGCACGGCAATAAAATATATTTTTTGCAGAACTGGCGGTTTTACATTAGAAGATGGAAATACAATCATCCCAGAGAACTTTTTTTTAGATTGTATTTCATGTTTGCAAGAAATCCGATAAACGCTAAAACTGGGGCAGGGTGCTTTTTATTTCCTCTGTTTTATTGATTGTTTGAAGGGACAAACGAAGGGGATTGTCTGCGCACTTTCAGTCCCATGAAACAAGAGTAAAAACATCAGGGAAGTCTTTCAACCGGAATGCGATTAATCCTGGCAGTCAGCCGGTTGGGATCGTAATCACCAGCCAGCCTTTAATTTTCACCTAATAACAGCCCACACAACAGCGACCACATCACAGGGTGGTCTCACCCTCTTGGCTTGCTTTCTCTTTAAAATCCTCTCTAAAGCCAAGTGCTATTTGTAGAAGTTAATTCATCTAACTCACAATGTCACACTGATAACCTAGACAGGTCATAAAACGTGTAGCTGGCCTCCTCGTCAGTTAGGAAAACAGATTAATCAGGAGCACAATGCAACTTCAGTTTGTAAACCATTTGCCCTGCAGTTTGTTGGAGCTCCCCACTCAGACTCGGTGCTACGCAGTACACATTCTGGAGACAGACGAGCTCGCTAATCCCAACGGTCATTTTTTTATTTCTATTCCTGTAGCTGTGAGCTACCCTGATACCAAAACATCAGGGTCACAGGCATGCAAGTTAAATTTTACTGATGACTAACCGGCTTATTGGCTCTCTGGGTGAGTTCAGAGAGAAGGTGCTCTAAACCCACAGAGCTGATCTGATCATCCCCTGATACTCCCAACAGGACCGGTAAAAGGGCACTGTAGTAACTTCAGCTCATCAGAGGGCATCTGCATCCCAGAGGATTCTGGAAACTAAAAGAGCAAACATGCTACCTCAGGAACAAACAGGAGAGGGATCCGTCAGGCTCAGCCTTTTTTTTTTCCTTCCTGTGACACTGATAAACTGAGCTTTGTACCCATCAAGCAACTCATTTGCTCTGCAATGTGGAGGCGTTGAGTCACAGCACCCAACATGGATCAGACGCTTAAAAAAAGCCGGAGTCGGTGAAAGAGCTGATCATCTCAAATTATCCTGCTAATTTGTCAGCCGCCTATGGTGCTGTGTGATTGAAATCTTCTTGGAGAGCAAGCCATCACGGGGCAATTTTCCTGCTGATTTTGTTCTCGTTTCTTCCGCTGCTGGTTGTAGGCGCCACGGTGATACTATGCATCATGAGTTATTTTCTGGTACTGAGCAAAACACACGGAGAGACAGTCCTCGCTCAATATCAGAGACTGAGGGCTGACAAGCTGCTGTGTGATATTGTGCTGGTGGCTGGTGGCACAGAATTCCCAGCCCACAGGAGTCTTCTCGCTTGCTCCAGCGACTATTTCAGGTCCCTGTTTAAGGATTACACGAGAGAATCCAAAGCCAGCCTGATAAAACTACAGGTCGTCACTGCCACAGGACTGCAGCACATCCTGGACTTTATCTACACCTCCTGGCTCTCGCTTTCTCCTGACACTCTGGAGGACACCTTAGAGGCAGCCAGCTACCTGCAGGTCCTTGAGGCCATTCAGCTCTGCAGCCAGTACATGATCAGCAACCTGACCCTTGAAAACTGCTGCTTCTTTGCCAATGTTGCATCCAAGTACGGCATTGGGGATGCTTTGTCTGCTGCCAACAGGTACATCAGCAGCAAGTTCAGGGAGTTACTCCTCTGCAATGTGGATTCCGTGGGACTTCTGGAGCTCAACACAGAATCCCTGATGGACGTGCTGGACTCAGAGGGAATGCCAGGAGTAAGAGAGCTCTCACTCCTAGCTCTAGTGCTGGAATGGTTGAGGAATAACAAGCTCTCGGCTGTGAAAAGCAATCTGATACTGAGCAAGATCCGGTATGGGCTTATTCCTGTAGAGGAGCTTACTAACCTTTATTCTACGCACGAGTCTCTGCAAACCCCATTTATAAAAAGCCTTATTTTAAAAGCAATGAACTACCACTCCCTGGGTCACCAGCAGCCACTGATTCAAAGCACACAGACAACGCTAAGGAGCCAAAGAACCCATGTCGCTCTAGTTGGAGGAGGGACCCAAATGGATGGGCTTGTTAGAGAGGTCTTGGCATTTGACCCTTACCTAAAGAAATTCAGATCCCTCACAGAGCTCAAGGTTAAGGTTCAGAACCACTGCGTTTGTGTAGTTGGGAACTTTCTGTATGTGCTGGGTGGAGAGGCCATAGAGATCAACGAAAACGGAAAAGTAGTGACAACAGTAGTCAATAACCAGGTTTACCGATATGATCCCCGTTTCAACCGATGGGCTGAAGCAGCTGGGATGCTGGAAAGAAGGGCCCAGTTTGCGTGCTGTGCAGTGGATGGCAGAATATTCGCCATTGGTGGAAGAAGTGGGATTGAATCACCACATTCTTCCATGGAGGTCTATGACATCAAGACAAACACGTGGCAGAAAGCCGAACACCTGCCACAGAAGATGCATGGTCACGCCTGCACCGTGTACAGGAACACCATTTACATTTCGGGGGGAGTGCACACCAACCAGAGAGAGAGCAGCAGACAGGTGTTCAAATTCAACATCCTTGAAAGGCAGTGGAGGCCGTGTGCTGCCATGTCCATTGCCCGCTTCAGCCACCAAATGGCAGCAGTCAAAGACAAGATTTATACATTTTTGGGGATGTATGAGCCCTTTTGTGACATCGAAAAATATGATCCAATAGAAAATCAGTGGACCAGGTTAAAGCCTCTGCTGAACGACAGGTTCTCCTATGGATTGGTGGTGGTTGAGGGCAGCATTCTGTTGATAGGTGGGAAAAAGTGGCACAATGCTCAAGAGGTCTCCACTCCTAGTGTCCTGGAATACGATGTGGATGAAGACAGCTGGACAGAATTATGCAGGCTTCCCCGTCCACTATACGGATCGCAGTGTGCCCTGCTGCAGCTACCAGACCCCACAGAGCCGTAAATGACAGGCCACATCACTGGAACAACTTATTCGGCTTTCAGCTTCAGTAGATGAAACACGGGGAAGTAGAAACTGAGCGACTGGAGCAGGATCGTAGTTCCCTTTCCAGAGGCTAACACTGCTGCATGGGAAGAAAGGGGAGAAAATAAAATGGACGGAAAAAGGATTTGTGCCAAGTGGAGAAGAAATTCCAAAGGGCACCGTAGGAAGAGAGAGAATGAAACACGTGCCGTCATGGAGGGTCAAGAGAAAGTGCATGACTGAAGAATACTATCCACAAAGAAAGGTCTTTGAGCTTCACTAATAAGTTTGGCTTATCAGCGAAAGTAAAAATTCCTCCTAAGCAATGGCAGTGCTGCTCATGCCAGTGCCCGTTCACCACTGGGCAGGTTGCAAAGGACCTTTAAATGTGCAAGACTGGGAACAAACAGCCTCTCCCTCCCCCCACCATGACCAAAACCTCAGAGCCCAAAGTGAACCAACACGCTCTTCGCCTCAGCTGGCTGGGAGACAGGGACTGGGACAGGAAGTCATTTTCTCCGAGCGCTGAACCGAGGGCTCTGGACTGCCGGGGAGGAAGAACTTCCTCTTCGTCAGAAAAGACGAGTCTGGTTTCTTTTCTTTTTATTTTTTAACTCGGACTCGCCGCTGAACTTTAGTCAGAAAGCTGGTGCATGCGAAAAGGAAGACTGATCGTGGGAAAGATAAAACCGTGGAAAAAGAGTGAGGATTTGGGTGATCGTGTTCTCCTTGGGTGATTTCGAGAAGGAAATTTCGAATGTAGGGGGCATGGAGATGCAGCAAGTAGTGTGTTTTTCTTTTTTTTTAATTGTATTGCACACAGAGCTAATGAACTGTGACTTAATATTAAAGTAACTGGTAAGTTGTGGATCTTTAGGCTTTGAGCAGTGAGGGAAAGTAAATAAAGGAACACATCTGTTAACCTTACAAAGTGTTTGCTACCTAATAGAATAGTTTTAGAAAATCATGCCTAGAGTTTGCTTGCCATAAACAGGAGCAAATATGACTTTGTCTTCCTCAAAGCTTTACATGCACACCAAATGTTTTGTGATCCTGCTGACATGCCTGCATGTGTGATATATAAGAATAATATAGAATATTGTTTTTAATTAAGGTGAAAATGCCACCCCATTCCATTAAAATGTATAAAAATCTGCTTGACGGTATCACCATGTTGTACGTACCCCTAAAATCCAAAATGCCCACTTCTTAAGAGTATGAGCCCATAAAAAAGGCTAGAAAAAAAAATGAATGTGGGAATAGTTTGCTTTTTTTGTTGCTATAATTCATGCAAAAGCAGGTCTAAAAAAAACAAGAGGGGACCTGAAGAGCCCATGAAGAAACGGACAGGGCTGTGAAATGGAATTTGAATTTCCAGCCTTCATAAATCGAGCAGCCAGCCTTGTGACCAGGCTCCTGATTCTGTATCGGAAGCCAAATGTGCCTGAGAGCCGTCCTCTCCTCCCCAGCGGACAGAAACGCATGCTGAAAATACTCGCACGCAGTTAAGAATGCAGGTTCACAAGGCAGTCATTATAACCCATAAATTCAAATATTCCCAGTCAACACACTGTGATACACACGTCTTTTCCATAACTTCCAGGCCTTGAAGTGGTGATGCCATATATTGACAGAGGAATGTAGATTTTAATCATTTTTTTTATGTAAGAGAGTCAAATTTTGCACCCCCCAAACAAGGCTGTTTGTACAGTATGTTAACGACTGGAACGGTTTCCAGGACAATGTAAACAGAATAATCCCTCAGAAAACTTGAGGCTTAAAGGCTTACTTGTTTTATTTAGATGGTTATTCTTTGTTTCTAGGAAGGAATGAAAACAAACAGGCTGTGTCTAAGCATGTTTTATCGCCACCTATTGGAAGAATTCCAGAAGTGCAGTACAGAGGACCTCAAGGAGAGTGTGTGTATGGGGAGTACACCCTTTAAATAGAATAAAACATGCACAGGAAAAACACCACACACAGGACTAATTAATTACTCTGTATTCTCACCCACATGCACTACTTCAGTAAAACAGTCAGGAAAATGTTGTATTCAGGTACCAACATACAATAAGTGACTGAAATGATAAAGCAATAATTTGATGTTGCAGAATTAGTTACAAAGGCAAAGTCTGCAGCAATATAATCATGAGCAAACATCTTGGATGGGGGTAGGAGCTAGGTAGGAGTTAGTGCTTCGAAATAGGCTTACAGTACTCCTAGTGATGTTGGCCATGTGGGTACAGGCACTGTTACATTTCTAATTACAAACCTAGACTTTAGCCATGCTTTATAGCCCTTTACATTTGTTCCATTCTCTGCATGGTGCTCTAAGGCTCTATTCCTGCCCTTACCAATATATCTTGATCTACAGCAATCTTGGGCAGCTTGACAAGGTACAATACGTTTAATTATCAGCATTAGGTAGCTCAATTGCTTTACGCAACAGAGAATCCATAGTCTATCCCACATTACAGAGCACCATGTAATCTCATGTGCAACACATTGTGTGGACCATGACATCCGTAGTGTGATGGGCTTTCACCATTCTCATTGTATTAATTTTTTTGCATTTTGTTTCTTTTGTGAATTGAGGTACTTTATAGTATTATCTTTATAGACAGTGTATGCTTGAAAATTTGAACATTATCCAGATATTAAGCGTTCAAGCCTTTTCGCCTATAATTTTAAATAATTTGCTGAAAGAGTATTTATACAAACTGATAATTTACTTAGTGGTCATGGCCCAAGTGGGGACAACAATCTGTACGATTATTGAGATGTAAATATTGGGGGCAAAGACAGAGACTCTGCCTTCCCTTCCAATAACAACCGAGAAAGATGGTTCCCAGTCCTGGTCCCGGAGGAACACTGTCTCTTCTGGTTCTGGTTTAGGCTGAGCTTTCAAATCACAGTCTACTTGATTGCAGTTTTCTATCTGGGGCACATCTCTAAATTTGCTTTCACTTCTTAAAAGGTGGAATGCAAGATGGAAATGGTATCAACCCTGGGCCAACATCTGAGTTTCAGAACAGCCCTATTTCATGGTGTGTTGCCTGAAACTTAACTAACCGGACCTCAGCAGAAAGGAAAAATGTCCACTGTGGGCGTGTAAGATACAGTATCGCTCTCACTGTGGGCTTGTCTGATATCCTCTCTCCCGCTATGGGCATGTCTGCTAGTGTTTACTGGTAAGGGTGTGGATGTGCCTAATAATGGCACGTGGTGCCAGACCCATTACGGGTGTGTCCGACACAGTGCTGCATCCATTAGGGACATGTGTGATACAAACGTGTGTCTGATGAAGTGCCACTCCCACTTCTGCTTGTTCATCAGTTAACTAAATCGTAAGAGCTGTTCGAACGGAAACACGGGAACCGCAGGCATGTCGAAGAGAGACTGTGTAAAGGACGTGTGTCTTGATGCTGCCTGGAACCGTAACCTTGAATGAAGGTACTTTTGACACTCGGGACTGACTGAAGAAACAAGTCAAAAGAAAGTCTAAGCAAGCAAGCAGATCAATGAAGCCATCGATTAACACTGGGGATGTACAGTACAGCTCAGCTGGGATGAAAACCAGCAGATGGTGTTCCTCGAGGATCAGGACCTGGAGTAATCGACCAAGCCACTGCGGAGTTCTCCTTCCACATTCAGGTTTCCTGTGGTGCTGGATTGGAAGTTGTGATTACTGTATATGGTCTTGCTGCTTTCAGACAGTTCATTGAAAACATTTCAGGGTAGAGGCTGCAAATTCGATTTATAAGTGCTTTATTATGTGCAAGGTATTCGGAGAGCACTGATAAACTGGTTAGAGCCTCAACTTGAAGATTAACTTCACGTTTATTAAAAAACATATTGTGCTCATACTGTATGTAAATGCTTTATTAAAATTTTAACAGCTTCATTTTGATATATACAGCATATTTGCAGCCGCTAAATTAAGCTTCTTTTTTTAAATACCATGACTTCATTTTGTATTTACTAGTACCCATAAAAGGAAGTAATAACATTATTTTCAAGAAAGCACACACTGTTTTTAAACACAGGATCGTTGCGTTTCCTACCATTTTTCTGTCTCTCAATGTCAGACGACAAGCTCAATATTCACAAAGCAAAATGCAGCACAAGGAATTGTGTCTTCATTTTAAGAACTAAAGTTTATTGACTCCAGTTATAACCACATGTGCTTGAAAGCTGAAAACCCATAAAATAAAAATGTATAGATTAACTTGTAACACAACACACCCTTGAAAGAACGTTCAAGAACAAGTCTACATAAATGCAAGAATGAAGTTTAGTGAGCTCATGCTACTCTGTATTCAATGGTACTTCAGATGCTTTTATTTTGCAAAGGGACGCACTTCATCTCTCAGCACGTGAACAGTCCCTTTCCATAAAGTGCAATCTTAAAGGCTGTTGCATAGCAACAGATTAAAAACAAATACTTATATTAAATGGTCATCATCATTAGAATCTGCAACATATACAGTAAGCCTTTTTGTTTGATTCCTACAGAACGTCTTTTGGTCCAGGACAGTTCAAATACTAAACAATTGAGTTTGAATGTTTCTAGGTTCCTAAGTTTATTTGGCAGCTGCAGTTGAACCTCACAGAATTTTAAATATCTAGTTCAAGAATCATGCATAACAATCAGAGCCAGTCACTAATATTTTTATACAGTATATATGCATATAGAAATGTTCCCTTTTCCCCTAGATTGTACAAATAATCCCCCTGGAACCAAACATCCATAACAAATATAGGAGCATTATTACTAATCTTCTTTCTTAGGATTATATGTCATGAAAAGGTTGGGAATGAAGGCTACTGGCGTGTTGTGGCTTTATTTGTTTCTGTGCAAACTCTGCAAAAATTAACTTATTACAAAAGGTAGAACTTCTGAGAAACACAGAACTCTCTGGAGGAGAGTGCTGGCTCGTTCCATTGCTCTGTGACGCAAGCTCAGTGCTGAGCAGGGCATGCGGGAACAGAAGGGTAACAGCTCAGCAGCCCTGAAAGCCGTAAAAAGCACATATCCAAGGCCATGCTTGTCGAAGTAACAAGATGACTGCTCCTAAACAATACAAAACATTTCAAGAACAAGCTCCTTTTTCAGACAGCAGCGGGGCATGGCAATGAAGAAATACATGATAAAAAAAGACAGTTTCTGTGTTGTTTGATAACATTTGAAGAGTTCAGAAATACCCCCACTCTTCACTGAGTTTTTGATTTTGAAATATCTGTCACCACATGTTTATAACAAGGTCTTTATCCCAACACATCCTGAATAAAGGTTTCAGGGAATCTGCATGAAATCTTCATCGTCCCTTGAGGGATACATCAGAAATGCCATCTTGGAAGGGAACAAAGTTCTGCAAAAGTAGACTGTGGGAAATCATTTCACCCATCGCTGCAAGCAGATACCAACACAAAATTTGGAATTCTGAAATTGGCTAACTTTACTTTTTTCTCATTCAGAAAAGAAAGACGGGACAGATTTAGGAAGGAAATTCACTTCCATCAGCTAATTTGTTTCAAATAATCATTTCTCCACTATTAGCACAATGCCATTCAAAATACACATCATTATTCAGAAAATTTCCTTAAAAAAACTTTAACTGTGCCATTCATTTTGACTCAAGAATGAAAACATAGGGAGTATCGCAGAATTCCCTCTTCCATAAGAAAAGTCACACTAGTCCCAGTGTGCTCTTCAACGTTTATGAAACTGACACATGTTCAAGCCAAACTGCATTACAGAGAAAAAAAGCATCTTTGAAGGATGTGCAAACTATTCACCTGTTAAAGATGAAGTACATTCTAGTTATATTCTGTCTCAGGCGTTTTCACATTGCAGTGTTTAAAAAATCAGCTGTACTTTCCTGACCAGACCACAGACCACCTGGTGAAATACCATGAATTCGCCACACGAAGTTTAGATACAGCAGAACCACCTTTATGGGCAACATCAAAAACAATATGGCATCAAAAACACAAGCTGGCAGAGCCTAAAGTCCTGAGCCAAATTCTTCAGTGGCTTTATGGCACGTGGTTATGATATCATTAGCAGAGAATTCAGTAATGAAATACTGTAAATCTAAACATGGCAATACCAGCTTCTGCAGGCTGTGGTTATACTGGAAATATACAGGACATGGAGCTCTGTGACCAGGAGCAATCATTAAACATTGGTTTATGTAAACAGGACTGATGAAGAGGACACATTATCACCTTTAGATTAAAACTACACAAAGGTCCTTCATTGTAACCATTGAAAGGAATACTAAGAGGTGAACAGGACAGTATTCTTGGACAGCTTTGATGAAACTAGATACAGCAGAGCTAAGATGGGTTCCAGCCCAAGTAGATTGCTTTTTATAATAAATAAAACACTCCTTAATTGTATAAGGCAGTCTCTATCCCATAGTGTATCTGTAACGCGTAAAACTGAATAATCAAAACTCTCTGTTCAGGTTGTTGTTGCTGGCTGTTGTACCTAAGCATGTTCCTCCCATTCCCACTACTTTACAAGCAGGTTTTGTGAATACAGAGTTTCCTAGATGTCTTAAGAAATATTCAGATTAACAAACCTCTAGTCAAAATATGCAGGTACCGTACCATCACTGACAATGGCATCATGAGCAAGTAAACTGAGCACAAGAGCTTGAATCTGGACAAATATAAGAACAATACAATATGTATTACACAACACAGTCCGAGACACGGTGGACACAGCCAGGGGGGGCCCACTGCAGACGCGGGGCACGCCTGTCCCACACACCGCGGCCGCCGGCTCAAACGTGAGTCTCGATGTACGAGTGCGTGTGGGCCAGGGAAGGCATATGAGCGGCCAAGTCAGGGGTGCCATTGACAGGGTCTTTGCTCGAGCCTTGGTGGCAGATTTCTAGAAAAAGCTCAAGGTACATTTTTTTCCACTCCTGAAACTCTGAGGATGTCAGCTTGGGATTGTCCAGCAGCTTGTCTATGATGGCTATTTCTCCCTCTCTAGCCTACAAACAGAAAGAGACAGTGGGGGTTAAAACAGCACGCACGTCAGGCTCTCTCTCTCTCTCTCTCTCCGGCCTTCCTCCTCCGCCCCGTTCTGGGAGGAAGACGGCCCCGCGCCTCCTCCGACGCGCTCACCACACTGGGGACACGGTCACAGCACACAGCACCCCGGGACCCAGGAGAGGGGCAACGTTCACGACTCCTCCTTGCTAAGGGGTGTGATCCACTTCAGACTGTAGCATCTGTGGGGTCTTACCCTGACACAGTGCCGGATTTCCCATTAGGCACTGTAGGCACTTAATCCGGTGGCTCTGTGGCCCAGGATCTGCGCCTGTGGCTGGAAGGTTGCCGGTTCGTATCCCGCAGCCGGCAGAGGAATCCTACTCCATTGGGCCCCTGAGCAAGGCCCTTCACCCCAACTGCTCCAGGGGCGCCTTATAAATGGCTGACCCTGCGCTCTGACCCCCAGCTTCTCTCCCTGTCTGTGTGTCTCACGGAGAGCAAGTTGGAGTATGCAAAAAGACACATTCCTAACGCAAGAAATTGTATATGGCCAATAAAGTGATCTTATCTTATCCAAGTATGACTGTAGGCACAGTGCCTAGGGCCTACGAGGGAGGGAAACACTAGTGAGTAACGTAAAACGCGCTGAAACAACATGCTTGCGATCGACTCTAGGTGCTCCAAATCAATAATCATCCGAATCATCATTCGGCTGTTGCAGATAGGAGAAGTATCGAAGTGATGGTCACTCGACGCTCTTTTAAAGCTTGACAGTTTAAAGCGCATCATGTCAATCGCCGTCATTCAATTGGCGTTTACAGCTCTTTTCGCACATGTCAGAGTGAAAGTGCCGAGGGCCTTCGAACAGCAGAATCCGACCCTGCACGGTCCGAGACCGCGGTCACCAAGTGCTGCAGATTTTAAAAGCCATGAGTCTGGCTCAGGGTCCGGCAGGGAGATTCGGACAGAGAAGAGAGGGCTGCATTCTCTTAGCAATTCAGTTTTTCTGCTTCGCAAGCTCCACCTGCACACTAGCGCAGGGCTTCTAAAACCTGAAATGGACCAAACCGCTGAGCAACTGGGAATCGCATCCGTTTTTTTTTTTTCCCCAGCGGGTGTCCCTAGAGAGGCCCGGATGGATAGTGCTGACTTTCCTCCGAGAGGGAGGCAGAGAGTGCTGCTTTTATTCCTGTATGTTTATTTTATTTTTGTTAAAAAAAAAGCCAATTCCATATGGTTTGAAAGACCGCAGTGCGAGAACAGACGGCGTGAAGCAATTTGAAATCCGTTCAGAAGTCTTCCTGCCCTTGGCAGTGCATTTCTACAGCCTGCCAGGCAGCGCTGCTGACGCGGTACTAAG
Organism: Lepisosteus oculatus; assembly: GCF_040954835.1. NCBI lineage: Eukaryota > Metazoa > Chordata > Actinopteri > Semionotiformes > Lepisosteidae > Lepisosteus > Lepisosteus oculatus. Next base: position 4,800,270 of record NC_090700.1, on the reverse strand, counting down.
AGAAGGAAGGACTGACTGGGTCTCATCACAGACAGAGTGAGGCACGGCAGGAGAACCCTGTGGGGTTGCAGAGCAAGTGTGTCACACCTCTTGCTCCTCTTTTTTCACGTTATTTACCCGCATCAGAAGCGATCTGTACACTCGGCACCCACGGGCAGCGACAGGGAAGAGCTGAGAGTGGTATACACAGCAACAGGCAAGGCACAAGACACGTTAGCGGGGACGCCGATCAACTCACAAAGCTCAGCCAGGAAAACGAAAACAAAAACCAAAACAGAAAACCAGCAGGTGAGATCGGACCGGCACCAAAAAAAAAAAAAATCACACACAGCAAAATAAAGGCGGTAACTGAGAAATAAAACTGCTGCCGAAGCACAGGATCCAACCAGAGATGAAAGCCGCAGCCAAAAGTCCAACCAAAGCACAACGACACAGCCAACCGCGTGTCGAGAAGTCAAGCAAAGTCAGCACAGCCGCTGGGTTGGTGTTTTTTTGCCAGAAAAGCGCAGCCCGGCTGCAGACACGGACAGAGGTGCCTCGCGCGACCTCCCGGGGGGGGCCCGGATGACCCCAGCATCGGGGCTCTCACCGTTTGAAACTAATGGGGCTCACTCTGACCCATCAGGGCGGAGGGCGTCGCCTGAGCAGGCGGTTGGCTTCCTTTTCCAACCTACAGTATAAATGTACGTGTCAGATCCAGATCGCTCTCCTCCTCGGGCGGGGGGGAGCCCATTGAATCGAATCAAAGAGAAACAAAAACCGCCCCCTGGTACGGATAATCGTTTGTGAGGTCGCGGTTCAAGGCGACGCTTCCGGCCTTGTGTCGGAATTAAAGCGCTCCAATTTGGAGGTAGACCACAGCGATGTCGGAGAGGTGTGGCATCGTGCTGCGAGGTTGTGGCAGGCGAGGGGGTGACCAGCGCCCACACTCGACGCTCTGACCGGTCGACAGAGTGATTGGTGAAAGTGCAACCAAAGCCCCAGTAATTACAAGGGTCTACTGCCCTTTCGTTTGACATCTGCCTTTGCGTCTCTACCGTTTGGCCTACCTTTAAAGTGCTTTTGAGGATACGGAGGCGGTGCAGCTTCTCGTTGATCACGGGGTCGTTGCAGCGCTTGATGAAGGAGCGCTTGTACTCGAGTTTGGTGGACAGCCGGCGCTCGCCCAGGGGGGACAGGCTGGCCCGCTCCAGGGCCCAGTACAGGTCCCTCAGCGAGTCGGCTGCCCTCTCCTCCTCACGCTCGCTGCCTGGCGGGGGAAAGGGGAGACAAGCGCAGGTCAGGCGCAAAGCTGAGCATTCTGAGCAAGGCGTGCGTACTTCCTGGGAAGTGAAGTGAAGTGTAAGAAAGCAGGCTTTTCGCAGGACAGCGTAGCGTGCTGCTGTAAACGCCAAAGAGGTCAACATTTCTATGCATTGGAAGTTCTAGTAGGCAGCTGCGTCAGCATGCGTAGGCTGCAAAGGAACAAGAAAAGGTTGATTCCATGCTGAAAAGAGAAGAAAAGACAATTCTCACACCTGAAGAAGGCTCCACAGCCGAAACGTTGTGTTGCTTTTCTTCTCATTTCAGCATGGAATCAACCTTTTCCTGTTCCTTTGCATTTATTTCTTGTGCTGCCAGTTCTTAACTAGCTAGAGGAGAATCGTGTATTTTGTACTATAAGTGTGTCTGTCACATGATGTCCCTTTACCCTTGCGGTTGGCCGATTCTGCTTCCCAGCACTAAAAGCACGCCGACGATGGCGAACGAGGCAAGCCGTATCTCATTAGTCCCCGGAGCGCTATTTGCAGGCGAGGCAGATCAATTATTCCAGGGCAGTTGGACTTCAATTCAATCCTACAGGTTCCCCTAGTGACGAGTGTGCATATGGTCGTCCAGTTATTTTCGCCAGTCGTCCAATGAGACATCCCACAACTCGCTATTCAACACAATGGAGATACCCTTGTAGTTTACTATAATCAGAACTACAGTTTATGGTGAATAATACTAAACACACTTCCTGTGCCCCAGCGGGGATGAATGTGTTTCTCTAAATTGGGATCTAGCAAAGATGCAATAGTTGCTAATTGCCTTTTAAAGGGAGGGATGCTGTTGTAGAATAAACACAGAAAATGCAGAACACTATTAACACTATTAATGTTAACACTATTCAATTTCTGTTTCTGTCACAATTAGAATACTAAAGCTCTGTGAACATCTAATCAACAAAAGCAGAAATTCAGTATTTGCACCAGTAACAATCAGTAAATGGCTTATAACGGTCCTTGAAATAAAAGAAGGACAGATCCTGACATAAATTCGAAAAGGGGGCCTGAGGTAAACATCAGGCGTCACCAAGGTACTAAGGCCAAAGACAGAGCGAGTGCAGCCAGACGGCCTTTAAGGCAAGTGTGGGGCTGTGTTCAGGACGTCCCAAAGCAGAATGTCAGCGGCCCATAGCTGGGCGCACAGCTATTTATTATTTTGGAACCTCCGAAAAGAATCCCAGCACCTCTCTTTTAGGCCCCCTGACAGCCTGACCCCTCTCCATGTGTCCCCGGCCCTTGACTTCTGACCGCTTGAGGAGGCCCCTAATAACTTCAACAGCCCCATGGCAGCTTCTGCCCAGCTCACGCCATTCAGGCCCCCCCGGGAAAGGAGTCCGTTTTTAGCACAAGACCACTTACACACGATCTCCCCGTCCAGCTCGCTGGCCCTGATCCACCGACACTGTGCCGGTCTCTCGGGTCTCTCGTCTTTCATTCTGGATCAGCGTGAGCGTGAGTTAAAACCGTTAAGGTCTTCCTTCAGCGAGAGCTCTTGAGCTCTAAATGACTAAATCAGCTTGTAGGAAACAATCATCGCTTTCTCCCAGATCTGTTGGGTCTCCAAGTACATAAATGTGTGATTTTTGAGGTCATGAACCTAAAACAAGAACTTACATTCGAAGCCCAAAGACATACAACAACACCTGCATTTTTGCCTGTTCTGGTAATTTATTTAGCTAATAATGATACACGGGGGTCTGCTGTGTATTTGAGACTGGGTTTTAGCAGCCGAAACACAAAGCAAAAATAATGAAAAAAATGTCCTGTATTTGTGAATGCTGAGCACATCACTTTCCATTTGAAAGTTTTAAAGAACCAATTAAAGGGAATCAAAAGTGTACAGGGATTTAATTAGAACAGCAGCTCAACTTACCAGAGCCTAGCGTTTGAAATGTCAAGACGGCCCAGTTGTGAATTAGAATTTTCATGCTGGCTAATTTATTCCTAGAGCCAGTAAAGGGCTTGACAGATTAATGAAGTAAACTGCATACTGCTACACTCAGCTGTCTATGTTACATTCATGGATTTCCTTTCAAGTAAATGATACAACTACGACTCAATTATGAGCACTGCCAAACTGGAACGACAACACTCTCGCCCTGTTTGTGCTGTAGCCGATGGACTGAAATGTTTTTTTTTTCTGTTCTTTACCGATTTAAAACAATGTCATACAGGCAAACAGGGACCTTGCCCAGAATGTGTTCTGCATCTATGAAGGAATGGGTCGGATAAAATCCAGGACCGCTGGCGTGCCATTCTCACTAGCAAAGTAGCAGGGATACGACTTTTCAAGACCAGTACACGGCACTGGGGCTGTGAACGCTGTGGGCAGGATCGGCTCCACGTGCTGTCCATCAGTGGGGTCTGCAGCAGTGCGAGAACAAACTACAGCTCACGTGCCTGAGGAATGTTGCACGGCCCGAGCAAAAACGGGTGTTGCGAATATCCAAACGGTCCATGAACAAAACACCGCTATTAAAGAACACAACCATCTAGTAAGTACACAATGAAAGTGACTTGCTCCTTCCAGCAAAGGGCCCTCATTAACATTGCGGTCAGGAGTGACAGATTCATCAGGTGCTGGGCACGCAGTCTGCCATTTTATCACTCCGTACAGGAGCCGAGCAATCATTTAAAGATGATCCCAATATCCTTGACCTGCGACAGCCCCTGCCACGACTCCCAAGCACGGCTTAGGGAAATCTATTAAGCACAGGATGCATGAGAGGATGTGTCATTGCTTCTCATCATGTAGGTGTGGGCAAAGCTCGGCCTCTTTTCCCAGGAAATCCATCACCCGAATAGGCAGAGACCCAGGTGACATCCTGAAATGGTTATTGTGCAATCATTTGAATTTACTGTACATCTGAAACTGCAACAAGAACACCAATAGTTACACTAATGCAACCCACGATGTATTATGCACAAAATGCATCACAGGAAACAGCATCATTTCTGTAGGATTTATAGAAGCACTGAAACAGAATGGAATACTCTTCTTTATTACATTATTATGATCCTGTATGTTTACTGTTTACTGCAAAACTAATTTCTAATGTAAAGGATTTGTTTTATTTCCCTTTTTGCATCAGTAAAATCATTTTGCATGTGCTTTTGTTTCTCTTTTAAACCTCCAAGTCCTGTTTTGCTGGGGGTGGTTTAAAGAGAATTTCTCCCGAGTGAATCTGTACCCTCTGCACTGGACTGCAGGCACAATCCCGGCCAGTCCCCCCAGGACACCCCTGCTCCGGGACATGGAGGCAAGACAGAACCTCTTTAATGGCTTCTGTCACCTCCTTCAAGAGACTAGTCCCGGCTTAATGAACCCTTATTGCAGCTATTTAGTTTTGGGCCATTAATATCTCTTGGTTGATCTGTGCTCCTGGTCTGCTTGGCCTTGCAGGCTCTCACTCTGCATGCAGGGCCATACCTGTGCACAAGGCAGGGGTTAGCCACAAGTCGGCAAAGATTAGGAGAACATGCTCTGCTTCCTGCTAGAGAAGACTTCCCCTGCTGCCCATGCCGGGTTGTGCAGTAAACAAGACAAATGCTTAGAAAAAGCATTAGGAACCAAAGGCTTTTAGAGGTGGCTCTGTGAGGCATGCTGAACATAACTTGCACTCTCATCTTTATTTTTTATTCGCTCATAGGTATGTTCTTGCTTTGCATGAAATAGTATTGTCTTGGGGCACAAATTCTACACATTAAGGGAAATAGTCAGCAGCTTGGATTTACAGGACCAGCTAGAAGTTTGCAAAATATTCAGCGACATATCGCAGGATGTGATTGTCTTCCTTAGTGAGACAGTTTCTCCGGAGAAACATGAGATGCAGTACAGATTGATTCACAATGCATACTAAAAGAGAAGGACAAGAAGCACAGTTCAGGAAAAAAGTGAGAGTGACTAATTTCCAACTCTTAATAACATTTTTTTTAGTTGTGATTATATTCCTTCTTCTCTCTTATTATATTTAATATCTTTATTTTTTCTGTTATCCTTTAATAAAATTATTGTAATTAAAATACTCTATTGTCTTTACTTTCAAATATGCAATACCGAACAACAATTGTAGTTTAAAGTGCATAATACAATTTAAAAAACTTGTCATATCCAGGACTATGCGCAAAACAATATACAGTTTTAAATGTCTCGAGATAACTGTAATCAAAACTGGGATTTATTATCTTGTTCGAAAAAGCAATAGAGAATATACAGCACTACCATACTACAGGCCAGTAGTTTTATACATTATGGTTGATTTCTTAGTTGGGATTTTTCAAATGAACATTTCAAGTAGTTGCGTAAGACAAGTGTAAGAGGAACTGTATTTCAAACAGCTGGATGTCTTCTTCAGTGTTTCCTTCGAATGTGCAGAGATGTCTCAGGCTGGTCACCTCCTGAAGTGAAGTCAATACTTTTTTTGTTCTGTACTGCATTAACCTAAAGTTTCCCATATGCTTTAGTGTTTACACAGCAATGTGCTTAAGAATACAGGATTGCAAACAAAAGGAGACAATTTGTCCCACCTACTGTAATGCACTTACTGTAGTTGCTAGTGGTTAAAACATTGACCTAGCCTTTTTTAAAGGACTGCAGGGAATCACATCAACAACATGGCTCAGTATTTTGTTCCAGGCTCTAAGAGCTCCTACCCCAGCGAAACACGACACAGACCTTGTTGTAAACACTGCTGAATGCCAACAACAATACCATGAAATTCTAGGCCTGTGAGAAGCCACAGACGTTTGTGGAGATGGTTCGCCAAGCATCTTGGCTGAGTGTCCACCTCGATGGCTCACGGAGAATCCTTAAGGGACTAGAACTCCAGAGCTCACGGTTCTAGATCATGGCTTTCGGTTCTTGTCCTGAAAGCTGCTGGATCAGGTTCATGGTTGGTGGCCCAGACTGTGTTCTGTTCCCGGCTCTGACATTCTGAAATCGCAGGGTGCATTCTAGAACACCCAGTTCCACTCCCCACTCTCCTCGCTGGTGAGCAAAGCACCTGCAGCAACAGCTCCTGTTCCTCAGTTTCCTGTCCATTAGAGAGAGCAGAGGCCACTGACTAGTCTTTTCAACCTGAGCCTGCGGAGATCAGATATAAGACTGAAAAGGCACATATCTGAACGTCAGGCACATTAGTGGAAAACTGGAGCCGATTCCAGATAAAACACACAGATCGGCCCGAAGCGTCCGTCTCGCTGCCTGCTGAAAGGCGGAAGGGAGGCCCACAGAACAGGAGAATAAAAGCAGCACACAATCTGGCCAGACTCGACCAACAAGTCTCCCATTCACGCAACACCCTTCACTCCTCAAAAGACACATTCACTCACTGCAGCTGCTTGCGACCCACACAACTATGCACACTTTTGTTGGATTTGACCCATTCACACACATCACAGAAAGCAGTCTCTGGCACTGCTAAACTCTCTGAACACTGTCAGACAAAGCGTCGTCAATGCACATCTAACTGGAGTGCTGGAGGTAAAATGGAGCAAAATGCAAATACCAGTGGAATGTTGCTTTTTGTTTTCTCATATCTCAGCACACCTGTCAAAATTTGCTGAACTAGTGAGCTACGTAAAGCAGAAGAGCCCACACAACCTCTAAAACATTTTATCCTGTGTGGTGGAAAGCAGCACTTAAAAAGATTAATGCACCAGGAAGGAAATTCAGACTCATTTAGTGCTCTTTACTAGGTGATTTAAATGTTAAATGCACACATGGTTGACAATTGTTTGTTATAAATCAAATAATTGGTAATAACAAGTTAGGGCACATGTCCCATTTCTACATTATGGTGTTTTTAATGAGCAAACGTGTCTAAAGATTCATGCTGTGGTATCAAGCATGCAGAGTAAATCTTCATTTGATCACATTCAAAGCTATAAAAGTTACTCTAGCAGGTATTATACAATGTTATAAAATAGCAAGTGAGTACGCTGTTCTCTGATGAGTGAGTTTGAGACCAGACCTGTACTGCTAATGATATCAGAGATGAAGATCAGGCAACTCTAAAGCACCACCAGATACAGTTTATTAACCTGCGTATTAAAACACCACACCCACTCAGATGACAAGGGTGGCATTTATAACTATATGCCATTTTTCTTCATTTCAAACATTACCAAAAACATAAACCACTAGGTTTCTTTCTAAGATAAATCCACAGCATGACCAGAATAAATACAATTAATTTATCTCTGATCTCTGTATACTGATGGAACATATTTCGAACCTTATGTTAAGTTACAGCTCGGCTTTGATGTGCCTTGTATTTTGTATTTTTAATGGAGTTGCACAAAGTTTCTGAGAAGTTTAAAATCAAAATCAGGATTAGGGGTAAATACATTTACAGGTACAGTAAGTGTTCCATTCTTAAGATGTTTCATACAACCTGCCCCTTACAATCAGACAAGGTAGACTTTTTCTCCAATGCTGTTAAATAATAGCTCTTATGAAGTGATTGCTGATCTATAAATGGAAGGTAGTCTGAGCTGTTCGGTACATTACTGTTACTTTACTGTCAGCCTGGGTTGACCATCAAGCCCTATCAGAAACACAGACGACTCTGTCCTTCAGTGTGTCCTAATTACATCTGCAGCTGCTGGAATCAGCAACTGACAAAAGATTTGGCCATTGTGCTGAAACAATAAAAGACTTTTCAGAAGGCCTGACAGATCTGTCATATACTCATAGAGCTAAAAATAATGAGGCAAATAAGAAAAAAGTTCCGAAAGTATACCAGGAATAATTAAAACTTTTCTTCGGTGAGAGCTGTACTGTGTGGTCAGAGAGTCACTGGCTGATACCCAAACCAGGAAAGGAAAGCTCACAAGCCAACAAACCTACAGTACCTTACGCTGCATAAAGAACAGTTTACGACTGCAAGTGAGAAATAAATAAAATCAACTTTAAAGGCAGTGATCTCTAACATGTTTCTGTAACTGGCCTCTTCAATCAATTTGCAATTTGTCTGGTCTTGTGTACTGAACCTTACATTCGGCTGTGCACACCCCGTCGATCGGCTCCAATAAAACCATCAAACGCTCTCTGCTCCAGTAAATACCAGGCCTAATTACCTGCCTCACAGAGTCTTTCTCTGAACCTTCAATATGAGAAACACCTGCAGGTTTTTCTGAGAAGCTTCATACTGTGAGGTCTTTTAAAGAAGTGGGGATTTCTGGAAACAAACTGGCTAAAGTAGCAACTATAAACATCTTTAAATAGCCTAAAAGAGCAAAAATCCCCCAAACCGATTTCGATGCTCAGGGATAAATGGTGCACAAGGGGTGACAACCAGTCTGAAAGCTGTCGGCCTTTCCAAACTTTGCCCTAATCCTGCCCCGGAAACTGAGAAAGACGAAAGACAGGAGGAGAGGCAGGGGCCTGGGGAACCCCCCTGAAACTGGAAAAACAGGGGAAAAGGACCCCTCCTCCGCTGTCAAGGACTGCTTTAAAACATTACTGAAATGTTACAAGCACACAGGTGAAAGGAGAAAATGAGAAACTAAACCCTTATTGTATAGTACTGTACCCAATCTGATCACCTGTCCTGCTCTCAGAGAGCCCCAGTCTGATCACCTGACAGTCCTGCTCTCAGAGAGCCCCAGTCTGATCACCTGACAGTCCTGCTCTCACCTGACAGTCCTGCTCTCAGAGAGCCCCAGTCTGATCACCTGACAGTCCTGCTCTCAGACAACCCCAGTCTGATCACCTGACAGTCCTGCTCTCAGAGACCCCCAGTCTGATCACCTGACAGTCCTGCTCTCAGAGAGCCCCAGTCTGATCACCTGACAGTCCTGCTCTCACCTGACAGTCCTGCTCTCAGAGAGCCCCAGTCTGATCACCTGACAGTCCTGCTCTCACCTGACAGTCCTGCTCTCAGAGAGCCCCAGTCTGATCACCTGACAGTCCTGCTCTCAGAGAGCCCCAGTCTGATCACCTGACAGTCCTGCTCTCACCTGACAGTCCTGCTCTCAGAGAGCCCCAGTCTGATCACCTGACAGTCCTGCTCTCACCTGACAGTCCTGCTCTCAGAGAGCCCCAGTCTGATCACCTGACAGTCCTGCTCTCGGAGAGCCCCAGTCTGATCACCTGAAAGTCCTGCTCTCAGAGACCCCCAGTCTGATCACCTGTCCTGCTCTCAGAGAACCCCAGTCTGATCACCTGACAGTCCTGCTCTCAGAGACCCCCAGTCTGATCACCTGACAGTCCTGCTCTCAGAGAGCCCCAGTCTGATCACCTGACAGTCCTGCTCTCACCTGACAGTCCTGCTCTCAGAGAGCCCCAGTCTGATCACCTGACAGTCCTGCTCTCACCTGACAGTCCTGCTCTCAGAGAGCCCCAGTCTGATCACCTGACAGTCCTGCTCTCAGAGAGCCCCAGTCTGATCACCTGACAGTCCTGCTCTCACCTGACAGTCCTGCTCTCAGAGAGCCCCAGTCTGATCACCTGACAGTCCTGCTCTCACCTGACAGTCCTGCTCTCAGAGAGCCCCAGTCTGATCACCTGAAAGTCCTGCTCTCGGAGAGCCCCAGTCTGATCACCTGAAAGTCCTGCTCTCAGAGACCCCCAGTCTGATCACCTGTCCTGCTCTCAGAGACCCCCAGTCTGATCACCTGACAGTCCTGCTCTCAGAGACCCCCAGTCTGATCACCTGACAGTCCTGCTCTCAGAGAGCCCCAGTCTGATCACCTGACAGTCCTGCTCTCAGAGAGCCCCAGTCTGATCACCTGACAGTCCTGCTCTCACCTGACAGTCCTGCTCTCAGAGAGCCCCAGTCTGATCACCTGACAGTCCTGCTCTCACCTGACAGTCCTGCTCTCAGAGAGCCCCAGTCTGATCACCTGACAGTCCTGCTCTCAGAGAGCCCCAGTCTGATCACCTGAAAGTCCTGCTCTCACCTGACAGTCCTTCTCTCAGAGAGCCCCAGCCTGAGGACCAGGCCCACTCACCTGACACCTTGTCCTGGGCTTTCCCGCTGTCGTGCTCTGGCAGCTCCCGGTGCTCAGAGGCGCTGACCGAGGGGGTCAGGCCGCCGTGGCTCAGCCCTCCATCGCGGGGCAGCGTGAAGCTCCGCGGCTTCCCGCCGCCGGCCCCCAGCTCCCTCAGCCTCTCCCCCTCGGCCACGGGGAAGGGGCCGTAGTGGTCGTGCAGGAGGCTGCGCTGGGCGGGCAGGGTGGACTGGCGCCTGTGCTCGGGGGACACAGCCCCCCCGCCGCCGCCGCCGCCGCCGCCCGGCTCGCAGAACACGGAGTCCTCCAGCGGCAGGGTCTGCAGGAAGTGCAGCCCCGAGCTGGTGAGCGGCGTCTCGATCAGGTCCTGCCAGGAGCGCCGCTGGCTGGCAGACTTCCGCACGGGCGAGTCCGTGCTGCTCCGGTCCGTGTGGTCGTGCCGGAACTCCTCGTGGGAGGAGTGCGACTGCGAGGTCTCGGTGGAGGACAGGCGGCCGTGCTTGGGCTCCAGGTAGGGGCTGGCGCAGTTCATCTGGAGCGGGTACAGACACACAAGGCGCTAGCGCGGCCTCGCGGGCTGCAGTACCGCCACCGACCAGCAGGGGGAGCACAAGGAAGGAGGACCCACAGAACCCCCAGTACTGCCCCCCTGCAGCCTGATCTCATCTGCGCAGGACTGAAACGGCGACTTGCCCCTGGTTTTAAACTGTCCAGATTCCCATTGTGAATTCAGTATTCGTGCAATTCAATCTGAACTCCCGTTTCCCCTTTGAAGTGGTGCTCCTTGTCACTTCCCCTAATGTCACACTGCCTCACAAGGCCATGCAAGCCAGGCTTGCTTCGCCACAGACAGCTAATACACTGGAGGGTCTCATTCGCAAGGAATACATTAGAAGTGTCCGTGGTGCTTGTTAAATTCTGAGAGGCAAATACTGTGTGTATAAACAATGGCATCTTTTTGTTTTTGAGTTTTTGGCAGTATTTTTACACCCTGGAGAAGGAGGGAGATTACTGAGATCTGGGGCTTGCTCTCCCCTCGAACTCATGTCATTTACTCGTGTAAATTAAAAACTGTGGCAGTATTTTTACACCCTAGAGAAGGAGGGAGATTATTGAGATCTGGGGCTTGCTCTCCCCTCGAACTCATGTCATTTACTCGTGTAAATTAAAAACTGTTTCTAATGTACATGGAATCAGGAAGAGAAACTGGTCACTCATAAAGGAATGTTAAAAATGAATCGCAGGACGTTTTACAAAGCATTTAAAAATAAAAGATTTGGATGATATGAACAAGACAGTACTGAAGGGGTCAAGGTTATTTCATTTTTTTAATAAACTAAGAGCTTAGTGAATAATCGCTTTTTTTTTTCCAGTCAAGGTAATCATGTAACAATAACTTTTTTAGACTCATTTTTAAAGTGGCTCTGAAAAAGTTATAATTGATTGAAATGAAATGCTGGAGCTGATCTAAAACAGGCTACATGGCCCTGGATTAATACTGTCCAGCAAAGGATGGACAGCGGTTCGGTTTTAAAACTTAAATGTTGCTCTGTTCATCATCAGCGCCTACTTCCTGACAGGGGCTGAACCAGAGTGGCAGGAGAGGGGGGCACTCACCGAGGGGGGCCGGGGGTAGGTGTCGTAGGGGGGAGGCGGGCTGTCCTGTTTCGGAGTGGAAGGTGTGTCATTGTCCTCGTGCTCACTCTCGCTCCAGTAATCTGAATGCAACAGAACAGCAGGTGACTCACTGCAGTACCAACACCAACCAGCAGGGGCAGCAGAGGGAGTACAGGGAAACAGGATCAAGATCCGTGGAAACCCCTTATGCAGGACACGGGGTGGTACCATGTTGCTGGAACGGGAATCTGATCACATACCAAACACTGATCATATGCTTAAACCCCTACATCACAGGAGCAAAATTCCAGTCCAGGATGTCCAAGTCTCCTTGAATCATCAACCTTTGACAGGCCTTTGAAAAGTGTTAGATCGCTGGAGTTATGCAAATGACAACCTTGACTGAGTCTTTAAGAGCACAAAGTAAGTGGAGAAAAATCCCAGATACAAGGAATGGAGCTGTCCACCCCTGTCCTAGAGTTGTGCTGGTGCAGAGTGACCCACAACAGGACCTCGACATCATATCCCATGAAGGAGAGAGCACAACCTGCTTGTCTTGTTTGCTTCAGTTATTTGTTCTGTAACTTGCTCAGGGTGAGTGGAAGAGCTGGGCTCTTAGTGGCTTTTACTTCTGGACAGCTCCAGCGCCTGTAAAAACGCTGGCGGTAGCCACCGTCAAACACATTCAACCTGGTAAAGGAGCTCCAGGAAAAACATTGACAATGTGATTCATACGTTTACTTCGGGACCTTGACATCATTTCCTTTGGTCTTCTGCAATGTGGCTTGTCTTTTGGCAAGGAAAAACAAAGAAAGAAGCTAACAAATTTGCTTTCAGAGGCTCTGACAGGTAAAATGACCTGAGGCCTCTGCAGCTTATCTAATCAGATTTTTATACATTTATGGGAACATGCTGCAGATGCAAAGATGCTCAGCATGTAAAATGGCCTCCTGCCTCTCACAGACCTCAGAGAGAGACATGACTGAAAATACCAATGTGCCTTAGTGTGAGGCTGCAATAGGAAAGGACTGGTAATCATCTTCCCACAACCTTCAGCTCAGGGCAATACTCAACAAACCATGACTCCTGCTTAACTGGTCGTCCCTCCTTAACCTACATTCTACGAAATCACACGCAGAGATAAGAACCAACGTACACTTTAGGGAAAGAGGGCTTTGCATTGCCGTACTTTAAAAGTCTACTGCAGCTCATGTGGAGCCCCAGGACAGGATGTCGGCTGTGGCGCTCGGACATGCTCGCCCGACACCTGCCCATGCCTGGAGAACAGGTTCATGCGGCCATCAGCTCTTCCAGAAAAAGCACACCCTTGCAGGCTTAAAACAGCTGCCATTTTACTGTTCGCAAAAAGATCCATCATAACATCATCACATAACATCACTTTATTAGCTCTATACAATATCTTGCATTAGGAATTCGTCTTTTCGTCTTTCACCTCGTTTTGGGGTGGAGGAGTCTGCGATCAAAGCCCCCGATCAGCACCTTCTCTGCTATGTCTGACATTACCCTCCAGCACGTTCTCCCTGCTTGGGAGGCCGCTTTACCTTGGTCTTGTTTTATCCTCTCTCGCTCTGCGTACCCCGCTGTGGCCATGTTGAGTCTGCTGAGCCACCTAAGGGAGAAGAGGAGGAGAGACGTCAACAGAAAGCTCTTAAAAAGCCTCATGCTGGGCAAAGCAGTCGACACTGGATTGAGATTTACATCATTACTACCACACAGCATGCCTGTATCCCTGGCCACTACACGGTGAATCACATTTATTCGCCAAAAAGTGCTGATTTACAAAAGGGTAGAGAGGCTTCAGAAATCACACTCCTAAAGGTGGAGGCATTTACATATTGATTCAATGCAGACAGAATTAAGTTATGCATTAAAATGCTGCTGTCGTGCTCCGCGCGCTTTATTGAGCTCTCGAAAAACTCCAGGAACATCGGAGTTTCTGCACTCGGGTCTTTTGAAAACACACGGAAAGCAGAGGAAATGGGAAACATGGAAAACGGAACGGATCTATTTTGTCTGTACTACGTGGCAGGTGTTTGTGTCATTCAGCTGGGGAAGAGGGAGCTCTGGGGGTGCGATTTAGACCACCAGAGCTATTGATGCTCATCAGACAAAGGCAGCCCGGGCTTTACTGACTCTCGTCTCTGTTGGCCAGAGTTAGCCCAGGGCCTTGAGATCTCACATGACTGAGGCACAATGACGAACACGGACAGCCTTCTGAAAGCATGAGCCTCATATGTCATGGTACAGAGTGTACACAAATCTGGACTGGAAAGAAATAAAATGAAAAGGTCCTGTTCAATCGAAAACACCAGGAATGCGAGAGGAGAACCACCAGGTAACAAACAGATTCAGATTGCCTGCTTGGTCTTCTATGTTTCGTAATTAAAAGCTGCCAGCAGAGAGGATGGCTCATGCGTGGAGCCTCACACTGGAGTGTTTCTGTGACAGCGGTTTTCTGACTTCCCTCAGGCTGGCCTTCCCCCACCTTCTGAAGGCTGCGTGATCACTAACACCAGGCCACAGTGAGAAAATGTGGAATCGTGACGCTGCAGAGGAGGTCAGCAGAGGTTCGAGCCCAGACTATGGTTGTAGAAGGACAGGGGGAGAACATAAATGCCCTTTTACAAATGCACTCAGAGCTGCATTTGTAGGAAGAGTCTCAGGCCCCTTTATACAGTATCCTGGACTGAGTGTCTCTTTCCTCAGAGAGCAGGCATTTGAAGGAGGATGATCTGAGCAGACACAGTTTTGAAAATATTATATTCCCAGAGATGCTTCTTGATATTAATAGGTACAAAAACAGAAAAAAACCTGATCCAAACAGGTGTTAAATGCGCTTCTGCTAGAGATGTGACCTTCGTACTCGGCTCACAGTGCCCTCTCTAGTGAGTACACTGTAATTTCACATCATCGAGACCTTAACTGAGAACCGAACACCAGTGTCTTCAGGACCAGGAAATGAGACAAGCTAGTTTATCAAAAACAAAAAAGAGGGGGAAAAGAGAGATGGTTCTGTCTTTTCTCACTCACCTGTTCATGTCATCCACGCCATCAGCAGCAAAGTAGAAACTTTTAATCTTTGGGTGGCAGGCCTTGAACGCACTACAACAAAGCAAGAGGACATTCAATCCCCAACATCCTCGCCTACAATGTGGCAAAGACACTGTATGTAGAAACAAAAGAAGGCAAGCAAGCTGAAGTAAATGTCTTATTATCTGTTACCACTGCTGCCGTATTAGATACCCTGAACTCAGGAATGTAATTTCACACATGACTTGACAGACTCCATGAGAGCCAGGAAGCTCAGCAATTGTATAAGCCTGCCTATCAGCTGTGTGGAGCTACAGGAGAACAGTTACAAGGGCCGGCCATCGACATTGAATGACAGGAACGGATTCCGAAGAGACAGACGCTCTGAGCTGAACTCCGCCTATTAGCTCCATCTTTCCTGTATCAAATCACGTGTACAGAAACATTTTTACAAACCCCAGCGCTGCCCCACGCATCACGAAGAAAAGACAGCTGAAGGGAGACACAGACACCAACTCCCCCCCTGAACAGACAAAATGCAAAACATCGTATGGCAAAAACTGAGGAAGGACGGGATTTTAGTGGGAATTCCAACACTGGGGGCTGCAGCAGAGACATATGGTAAAGGACACACCGTGTGAAATATCATTTGCCAGGCAATCAGTGCTTTGTTTAATAACTATGATAGTTTTCTTTCTGTTGAGATGCATCCGTGTGTAATGGAATTACGGCGGAAAGTGTAATGGATTTTTTTTTCTGAACACCAGGCAGAATTTGTCTTTGCTGTTGAATAAGCTCAGAACGCAGGCAGAGGCCACTTACTATTTCTTGCGGCATTCATTGGCCCTGTCGATCTTGAACTCGGGAAGACTGATAAACCCCTCCGCCTTCTCGTCCTGTGGGGAGAAGCCATCTCTTTTGAGCAGGAGCTTCAACAGAAAGTCCCTCCATACTGCATTAAAAGCTTAAGCTCCCAATCAGCACGAATATTTTCCTGAGAAGACCCAAAGCCCTGCTGGAATTTCAACACATAAATAAAAGCTAATCTGAAAACTGAAGCCACTGTGTTAATGAGAGCAGGGACTTCAGAGAAAGTGATTATTGCTGCACTTTAATGGTTTTTTATAGACCAGCTTTTGCAGCAATTAGGAATCATAAATAGCTGAGTGCTGTTGTCATCATTAATTATCCCTGGAATTTCATGCATAAGTTTTTTGTAGCAAATGCAGCTACAAAATGCACCCAGCTTGATGACCTAAGCCATGGTCTCAAAGCACACACAAGATCAACAGCATGCTGCCACCTCCAAAAACACATTAACAAGAAACTGCAAAACTATGGGCTTCATTTCATTTTTCCTACATCTTATGGATAAACATTTTCTGACATGAGTCAAACCAATTTATCTAACCTGTGGCCCCTTTATGTGCCTCATGTAGCCTGTAGGCCAAAGGCTGCTTGTCATCTCTTTGGAGCCTCCAAGACTAATACAAAACCTGCTGCATACAACATCCAACAGGCAAGGCCGTTGCACTATTTGTATTTCCATGCAATGTTAAGCAGGGGGCTCTGTAATGGCGAAATGAAGCAATCTAATCACTACGTAACACGACTAACATGCTCGGCAGAGCCTCAACTGTGTACACGGGTAGTGTTGTGTGCTCTGTGCCCGCCCTGCTAAAATTTTACAAGCCTGCATGCAGAGTGAGAGACCACATCGCCCACACGGGCGGACTGTGGATTCATTGAGCAGGTGGCCAGGTCACAGCTGAGCCTCTGGTACAGGACCAAGCCGACGCGGCCCCTCTGGGCCGCAGGAAAACAAACCAGTGGTTCCAGCCAGCAGAGGCAGACACTTACTTCTTCGTTCATGTACCAGTAGAGGGAAGCGTCCTTCAGCACAAACCAGTACTTCTTCCACTTCTGAGAGAAGTAGCTCTTGGCGTCCTTCTTCTTCCACAGCCACCCCTCGCAGTCCCCGCGGCCCAGGTCCTTGCAGGAAATCCTCCGCTTGCTCATCGCCGCCGCGGCCCCTGCAAGAAAGGCACGACGTTGCTGGCTCCCTTCCCGACGGCTGCTTCTGCCCCGGTCCAGATCCTCCCTGAAAGGGCACAGGGCTCCTCCTCCGTCCCTGTGGTGCTGCCCTCAGCCCTTTCATCTCCCCAGTCATCTTCCCTGGGCTCACGGCACGCCCGCCCTCTTTCATCTGCCCACTGGCTCCCTGCGGCCCTGCTCCCCGCGCTCACACGTCCTCTCCGCACCCTCGTCCCATGTGCATGTGGGAAAGCCGGAGTCGGAATACTGCGTGATTGCAAGCAGTTCTCCCAGGAAGGGCCTCATGTCAAGAGACCCATGGGTGAGCATGCTAATAAGCGGGCTGGTGTCAGAAGGAAACGAATCGCTCTCAGATGGCTTACTCATTTTTATCAGCCACCCTTTGTTAGGTAGGAGTGAGTGCTCCATAATGCTGTGACCATAAACGCGCAACCTGTCTCCTACAAAGATAGAACACTAATCTCTGTAGCCCAAGCACAAGCTTGTTAATCAAACACAAAACGTTTAGCGTTCAAATGCAAACAGTTTTGTTGTGCTAAATATCGCTGCCCCATCCCCTGTCACACTGGTTATCTGCTTCATTGACGAGGAAGAGCTGGAGTTCATGTCAAGAATGATTTTGATGTTTTTGAATTTTGTATGTTAACACCCGTGTACGTACCTTTGTTCTTCTTTTTGGACTTCTGATGCAGTGAAGACTGTTGAAATGTCTGAGGAAAGAAAAAACAATATTCAGTCCAGACCTTCCCAGCAACAACAATTTTGCTGACAGAGCTGAAATACGGGTACAGCACATACAATTCTTTACAGAAGACAAAGTAGATCAACACAAATGTTGTTGACAAATGTTGACAAATCAGACAGCTTGAAAGATTATGTTTAAGTCATCATGAGTCACTGATAAAGCGATGGGTTTTAACCACAAATCAAACGCAAGCAGTTTCCAACACCGGTATGGCTGTCGAAACCCAGAGCGCACTGCAGCTGTCTTACAAAATACGCTTAATTCAGTTAATCTGCGCTTCCTCTGGAAAAGACATGAAAAAGTTTTCATTTGATTTCGATTTAACAGTGAGACATTCCTGTGCTATACTCTATATCCATAGCGGTCAGTGGCTCTCTCAGCTGATTGCCTGATGGCAACCTACACAAATAGACACACGGATGGAGAGTCTGTGGGGCAGACAGCAGAGCACTGCAGGCATTCACAGCAAACACCATAATTCAGAGTTAGAAACGTGTGTGTAGTTGGATCCCAGGCACCTGCGGAAGACACACAGGTGAGCACCAGTGTCACGACCGCCAGCCAGCAGAGATCAACCCACAAAACCACTCACCAGCGCCAGCAGCGGGTTGATAATAACAAGCGCCGCCGCAGTGTTAATTCACCGGCACACGCTCTACCGTGCGGCAGGCAGCGCTATTTAAACCATCCAGACCCGCTTCCCGCTGCTCGGTATTGAGTCGTCTCCTAGAGAGCTCTACCCCGCCTTGTTTGTACCTCGCTTGCGATACTTCTCCCGGTTTCTGAACTTCCCTTTTGCCCCTCCACCTTGAACCTCGCCTGCTGTTTTGGATTGTACGCCTGTCTCCGTATCTTCCGGCTTTCGAACTACTGTACCTTTTTCCTTTCCACCACCATCTCGCCTGACGTTTCGGATTACACGCCTGTCTCGATATCGACCCTCTCCTGCGTCTGCATAGGATCCCCATACCTCATCATTCTGGATTCGTTACAACCAGCGCCAGGCAGCCAACATTATTGTCACAGGGGGAACCTTCTGGTTGCCAGTTACTCTGGTATTACTGGTTCTTATTACACGCCATGATCCCGGGTACAAAGGCAAAACACACAGGAGAACACTACATCACTCTCCACGTGGGTGCAATAATGTACAGTGCTGAGACAGGCTGTGAAGCCCCCCAAAATAATGAGGGGAACTACTGTACCTCCACACTTTCTCACAATAGTCCCCTTGTTTAATCAAAAGCAGTCTTTTCTTGACTGGAAACAAAAAGGGCATATATTTGCCAGTTTACTCTGACACAATGGAATATGAAGGAAAAAAATAATGAAGAATCAGTTTATGTGAACCAGTAAGTGAACTCCTGGCTTACTTAACAGGATTAAAAGGGTAATAAGAATCAGACGGTTACAAGTAAACAAGGACTGTGTTTGAGCGGCTCTGTCCTACTGTATATAAAGGTCGGAAAAGTTTGGTCTCTTTGGTCTTCACCATACTGACAGATTCTGTGATCAACGGGGATTTAAGAAAACCAGTCTGGAGAGGGTTACAAACCCATTTCATAACATCTGGGGCCCCATCCATCCAATGTCAGTCTACCCACAGAAAAAAACATTCAAGCTGACTCTACCAGGAACCCATTGAAAAGTTACAATAAGATCTGAAGTGAGCTTTTCATGCTAAAATGTCACTGCTTCGGCACAGTCCTTTAAGAAGAATGGGGCTAGATTTCTAAAAGCAAATGCAAGAAACTTATTACAGGAAACGTCCAACTTATGTCACTGCTGATCAAGGAGGTGCCACCAGTTGCTGAATCTCAGCGTTCACATACTTCTTCATACAAGCACATTAACTGGTGGATTATTCCGTTGATTAAGTAATACAAACATGTTTAATGTCTTTGTGTTATACATTTAATCTGGTTACCTTAATCTTTTATAAAGAGATTCACGAAGATCAAATTACGTTTTACTGGTAGGTCTAGAATATTCACAGCTTCTCGCCAGTGTGTTCTACAAATCGAAAGAGGTCATCTTGGCACAGCTTGGAAACACAATGAGTGAACACAGAAATGCAGGAATGAAGGGCATATTTAGGGCAAGGCTTCTTTTCTTTATATATTTCTCTTGGATGAACGCGTCCCCCCAAAAAAAAACGTTTTGACTCTCAGTGCAACTTGACAGATTGACTCTTTTTAAACAAGCAGCAGGTGACAAAGTATGGCTGGTTATGCAGTTTCGACACAGCTTGCCAAGAAACCACACCAAGGAGATAGCATCGGAACACACCATTACAATTGCGTGTATACAACACGCATGGCTTTATTTACCCTCTGAATGTTGAAAGAGTGCCCCTTCATTTCAATTAAACACAGATGACAGTGTGAGCAAAGCTGCTCCCTTCCCGCACTGCAATCGCTCACGGAGCCCGGTATTTGAGTGCTGGCAGAGCGCGGAGCTCTTTTGGCTCTGAAAAGCCTCGTTCGCAACGCAGATCTGCAGCCATTAATCCATCTTGTTATGACAGATTAAAGTCAGCGCTAGCCTCAGAGTCCTGGGGAGATCGGCGTGCCCATTTAAATTTAGGAAGCAAAACGCCCACGTCTCAGGATTTATTGGAAAAGCAGCCCTTTGAGGAAGAGAAAAACGGGCTGCCTCTCTCAAGCCTTCTTATTTTCTCTTTTGAAGAGATCGGGCTTTTGTATTCCTTCTACAGTTGCAAATTAACAACATGTTGGATAAACATTCTGAGGTTTGTCCTCAAGACCTGTTTATTTGAGATATTAAAATTCTCCTCTCACACAGGGATAAATGGTAGCTTTCTGCTTTCAAGGCCCAGAGATCTATCTCACATGTATGCATTGCATTACCGACTCAAAGGTTATCTCCATTCAGAGGTAACTTTCTATTAAATATTTGAACATAACGTAGAAGACTGAAGGGCAATTTATTAATGAAAGCAAGCATTTCTTTGCCTTCGAACGTATTTCAGTATTTATACACAATGGCTTTGATACTGAAGGTTTACTTAGATCTTACTTAGATCATTAAGAACATGGATGCTCAGACCAAAACAAAAATCAAAGGTCCTTTTTTATTGCTAACCGAGAGGCCGCAGTTGTATTAATGTTGACAAATTATTATGGGCTCGTCAGCCCGCAAGTCTGCAGCCAATTGAACTCTGGAATTGTCTTTCCTGGGGGCCTTGCTCACAGTTCTCTTCCTTTGCGGCCTGTCACTGCCTAGCAGACCTACAGACATCACTGGTCACTGAAGGCAGGGATCTGTGTGGTCTCCCTTCTTCAGCCTTATTCCCTTCAAGTTACTGGGGCTTAACTGACCCAATTACAGTACAATGTCCCCCACAGCAAAGTTAAATGAGCTCAGGGAGCTGTCATTAGGAGAGATTAAAATGTAATTCTTCCACGGACAGAGGAATTTAAAATAGAAGGCTACTTCAATGGCTTGGCATTTTCAAGACGTAAAAAGATACATTAGGCAATTTGTTTTGAATGTTACAAATTAGAGGATAGTCCAACTGGAAACAAATCTCTAAATTGTATTTCTGCACTGTAACCTAGCACCTTAACCCCATTCCTCTAGGAATAATGAAATGGAGAAAATCAGGCTTACAAATCACCAAAAGAGGCACAACTTGCAGTGTGGATAGCATATCACTCTTGGAGACCTGAAGACGTTTTATTTGAAAACCAAGCATCTCCAAGCCTTAAATCATAAATAGCATCTGGGGGATCCATGCTAGGTTTAATTTTTAGAAGGGACTATGGGCAGTGGTGCAGAATTGTCCAAATCTGAAAACAACAAACAGCAGACAGAACTGTGCGCATGTGCGCTCCAAGAACGCAAAGGATTGAGGAAGCAAGACAGCGAGCTGGCTTTCTGTGTGTTCTCAATTAGGTCAGTCCAGGTGCCCAAGGCAATCAGAAAACGCGCCGCATCCGAACAATAATCGCATTTCACTAAGACAGAGCGCTGCCGGGTCTGAGCGCCGCTTATCGTGTCTACCTCACAGGAACTCTCCTTTCAATGGCTGTGCCTGCTGCCCGCAGCCACCAAATCTCTCTCTCAGAGAAGGAGAACGAAGACACCATGTAAGTACTTTCATTACAAGCTTCTCGAGGGGCCCCTGACAGTGGTATTCTGTAGCCCTGTTCTCTTTTGGCGTTCGTGAATTTCTCTCTTCCATTTCTGGAAACAACCTGAAACTTAAATGCCTCCTGACTGACGTTTCGGATGTCACAAATGCAAACAGAGACCCCTCTTGTGCAAGAAAGCGTTGACCTCACCACACAGCAAGTACAGCAGTGTGAAAGAGGGGGGCATGTCTTGAGTAATTGTTTATTTTTGCATAATGTTTTGTTTTAACACAAAGGACCCAAAAGCACTTTGCATATAGCAGTTGACCCACCTGTGGACCTGGGAGACACACAGCAGCCATTCTGCACCAGCAGCCTGGACAGCACAGCAAATCACAGGGAGGAATGAGGAACTACCAAACAGTCTCAAAGGAGCCCCTTGGAGTGATGTTTCATCTGAAGGACAGAACAGTGTCCCCAGCAATTAAAAAAGGGGCATTGTACTGGAAATTTGGATCCAGAGGGAAAGGCGCCCCCTACTGGTCCACAAATACCTGGTTTCCCGTGAAGAAAAGACCAAGGTGAACATTCCGAAGTCTGAGAATTCTGATCTCCTGAAGTTTGGACATCTTTCGAGTAACCCTCAGCTAAACACACTGCATATTCTTCTGAAATATGGATACCCCCTGCTACTGGAAACATTACTGATTAAAGCAGGCTTCCATGGAGCTCAGAATGAGATGCAGTCTCTCTGTCAGGAGACAGACTGCTGAGCTGACCACTGATCACAGCTCAAGATTGTAGAAATGTCATCTCCCCCAGCAGCTGTGTTACAATTAAATCTGTCCTTTTCTGTGAAAAGAATCTAATGTCTAATGGTGTTTCACAACCTATTCCTATAAGGAAGTAGACAGCAGCACATTGTGTAATAAACTTAAAACATGTACTGTATTTTTTATTTTTGAAAGCATTTCCTAAAAATACATCCAACCATTTTCAAAAAACTCAGTTGCAGAGTCCCCCCCAAAATTCTCTCTTAAATGAGTGTTAAAATAAGTTTTAAAACATATTTTTAAAATGTACATACAATAACGAAAACATTAAACTCCCTGGCAGTCCCTGGCAGCTACTTCTGTCATACATTTGTAATTGTACAGTTTCCATACAGTTAATAACCTTTTATTTTAGATGCACACAGCTTTTCTGGTACTGTTTCTGAACAGAATGGGGATCCACTGCCCAGAGCCTGTTTCCTGGAATTTTATCCGTGCAAGGAAACCGGTCTGTATCAGATGTACTGACAGCAAAAGAAAACCACATTATACATTATATACAGTAAATTGGCATTTTCCCTTTGAGAGCTTCAGAAAACATTGTGGATTTTGAACACCAGTGCCCTCTCCAATTGCTTATTTTTTAACTTTTTGCAGTTCAGTTATTTTAATTGCCCGTACCGACAGAAGCATATATTGATACAAACATGGGCATCATTAGGGAAGAATTGCTATTACCACCTCCACCAAGCACGGGCCACACATCCTGGTGCTAATTACAGCCCATGTGCTCTTCTCTAAAGGGATTGATTCCTTGTTGCCATGTCAAGCAGTGAGAGATTTTAATCGGCAGCATGTTTTCTTCCCCTTCGGGGATCTTCAGAAGTATCGCTCAAGCTTTAAATGATTTACTCCGGCATAGCTTGAGGCCTGCAGCACAGAGACGGAGGAGCCATACAAACACTGCTGAGAAACGATGAGGAAACAACACAGCACAGGGGAGACAATCCCAACGATGTTCATGCTAAATTCCAAGAGCAGATAGAGCAGGCCTGACGAATTCAGAAAACACCGAACTACTAATTCACTTCTTGTGGCAAAAAAGCAAGGCTTCCGATTAAAACTACAAGAATTTAACATTAAGCCCAAAAGCTATTAACAAGCTCTTGTCCTAAACGACAGAAAAATAAGCCTCTTCCAGGTGTGGAGCGAGAGAAACTGTCATGGTGCTTTCAGCTGTGGTGGGGCCTTCAATCAGTCCGTCTTCACCACTAACCCCCCTGCAGTGTGAAGGACCTGCTGGAGCTGGCTGCCTCAGAGCACTTATCCCACGCTGCTCTGAACCTCCTGTGAATCCCTCTGCTTTCATATAACAGCGTCGCCGAACTTACTCATGGGGTAGAAGGATCTATTTTTTAAAGAAAAATACTGTATTAATTTGCAGACCTAAGCAAAAGTCCGTCCTGGGTATAACCAAACTTTTTGTCCTGTGTTCCGAAGCCCCTCTCTTCCCTAAATGAGAGTCAATGTCTCCCAGCAACTTTTTCTAGACCTCTGCATTCAGGCTAAACATTCAGTGAAAAACGTGTCAAAAAAGGAAAGTATCTGGATGACACAGATTGTGAAAACGTTCAGCTCTAAAGTTCTTTTTATTTCATTTTCGTCAAACTTCAGCCTGGATTATAAGTTAAGCGGACCAACAGATTCAAGTAGTCTGATTTTTCACAAGCCCTTTAGGCACAGATGCCCGTTTCAGAAGCCACAAAGTCTCCTGGGACTGTGGAACAGGGTAACAGAAAGAGGCCGGGAAACTTGTGAAAATAAATTTTTTTCGTGGGATTGCCTTGGAAATCCTTCAAGCACAGCTTGTGTTGTGCTTTTCACAACCATTAAAGTTCACTGTGCATGTGTACGCAGCATAGCCAGAGAGGGCTGTTGAGCTGAATCAGGTAAGAGATGTGAGGCAGATCAGGATAAAAGCCCCCACCCCAGATAAAATGCATGACCAGCATTTTCCAATGCTCTGTTACATTTTGTATTCTTGGCAAATGTCTGCTGCTTGTAGTCTTCATGTGCATGGATTCATCACACAGATTTACTATTATGCAATCTCACTTTTACCCTAAATGAATTTACCATGCAGACACACTGCCATTAAAATGATGGGAAGCCTTACTGTTTGGCTGAGTGCTGCAAATTCTGTGAAAAAATGAACATCTTACAGGATGAGGTGTAGCCCACCGCTACAGTGGAAATATTATTTGGAGAGACAGAATTAGTGAACAGGCAACTTGTGATTTAACTTGCGATGAAAACAACACACAGTAAGTTAGCTACAAACAACATTCCCATTATGAAAGTTTATTAATGCTGTGCTGCATTTACAGTAAAACTGATTGCACTATACAAGGAAGAAAAGCTATCTACCCTCTACACTGAGTGAAGCAAGTGCAGGGACAGCCTTTATCTAGTCCTTATGAAAAAGACCTGCATGCACAAGACAGCTGCCCATAGTCCAGAGTACAGCATAAGACACAGACCTAACACCTGCACTTCAGTCTTAGTTTTACTCACAACCTGAATCAGGTGTAAAATACCCGTTCTTTTTTCTTTATTAGAAGACAATTCCTGCTTTGTAAATCTGCTCTTTAAGGTTTTGTCATTTCTTTTTCCATCTCTTTTCAACCAAAAGAACACTCTAGTGGCTGGTGAGCAGTTGGAAAGCACTCGTGAACTACGTGGCCGTTCTCCGTACCAGGATATTTCATGTGCCGGGATTCGTGACAGCGGCCTGAAACAGCAGGCTGCCAGTCAGCAAAGTTATTCATTCATACTTTACTTCTGTTGCTGTTTTAAGGAGAGTTTCTTCTCTTGCATCCCTCCTGGTCTTTTCACATGTACAGTAAATGTGTTTCACATTTCAGGAAAGTTGTCTTGGCCAGTGCCCATTATTAGCACTTGTTTCGGAGGTTTAGGATTTTGACAGTATAATGGGATAATCAGTGACAATAAAGACTGTTGTTTCATTTTGCTTTTGGCCTCTTTAAAGTTTACTTTTAAATTTAACAGTGCATAACAAGACTAGCTTTTGGTGTGGGGCTGTCAGTTTTGTTTTTAAGTGTCTTTTGGAAAACAGCCTTAAATTACCCCCCTGGTGGATGAATAATGTATTTGAAATTGAACTGAATTCTCTTCCTATATTTTGCATACATTGCAAGAGCCTTGGCAGACTGGATGCTCACCTCATACCCTAGCATTTGAGAGTGGAGGCTTACTGGCATTTGAAAAAGCTGGACTGAATTTTGTCGTTCAGTGACAAACCACCTACAGCAAAAAGGAAATTGTAATAAGAACCAAGAGATTAGTAGCATGGCACTCTGGACTCATCCCCTTTGATTAATAATGTAAAGATCCTGATCATGCACACTTTTCACTGCCTGATATCTCCTGTTACTAATTCTGGATGGACTGATTCCCAAAGGAAACGTGCTGTGGTCACACAATGAGCATCGCCGTGAGAATACACTCAGCACATATCCACATACACTCATACACTCTGTATACACTCAGCGCATGTCCTGTGGTTTTGAGACAGTACGGCACGAAGTGTCATCCTATTCTTAAACAAATTGTATTTTGCATATGGAGAAAGCTGCACTTCATCACAGAACCAGGACACTTGAAGAATGTCAGGTGAGAAGTTGCGACAGAGATTGATCTGTATGACATCCTACCTGGCACCTACAGTACCAGCGAACAGGCACGCGCTTACAGCAGGTTGAGCTCTGGAGCCTTGAATGATGTGGCTGAGGCTGTGGCTGCGATGTTCCTCACATATACTCATCTGCTAAAAATAGGTGCATCTTCTGGCAATGTTGAAAGAAACCCACTGAGCATCACTATAAATACAAATCTGCTCCCTTCACTGGAAACGCTGGAGCACACTGCAGCTGGAGCAGTTCCAAACCCGCCTTGCTGCTCTTTCCCAAAACTTGCTGTTACACAAGTGTATCACTGTTAATACAGTACAAAATATTGCATTTTACCAGTCAATTATTCACTTTCACGGAACACCATGGTACCGTGGTACTTTTAGGTCAGAAAGTCTCCTGTCGAGCTGTGACTTTCTTACAGCACCACCCAGAAGTCTCCAGTCACAGTAATTTACTCTCCTAAAGCCTGCAATAAGGATAGGTGAGTGAAAATTACTTCAGTGGTTTTATATATCATCTTTCTTGATTGAGTCAAAATCAGTGTTTCATAAGGTTAGAAAACATGCCTCTCTCTACGAATGAATTCTGCACATGAGGTTTTGCTGCATACTGTGTCCTGCACTGGCTTGGAAACTTCTGAGTCTGGGACAATACAAAGGTTTGAAAGACTTTGTTTCTGCATTCTACCCAACCATGCAGGAATGGGACTGGGGTTGTGGGAGTCTGAACTGATCAGGCTGAAGCAACTGAACCTTTTCTAGGCTTGAACACAAAAGATCACGTGAGGACCTCATAGAAATATTCAAAATCCTCAAAGCCACTGACAACCAGCAGACTTCTTCACAATGAACACCATTCCTGGCCACCAACTTACAACATATCAATTAGCTACAACCTACTAAACAGGACCGACTGGCTCCACCAGTACAGGTGGTACCTTATCATCCAGGCTTGACCAGACTGAGCCATCAGCCATCAGATCCTGTGATCAGGATTGCACATGTTGGGCTGCACAGCCGGGCAAGCGACCCACAGCTGGATGGGCCAGCCTCACTGGGCAGGTTCACTGGGCAGCCTCATGCTTGCAGGGCCACCAGTGACAGTCCTCTCTCTGTGAACCCTGTGAGAGGTGCAGGGCAGGTTTCAGCCTGACCAAAGGCATATGGCACAGCAAGGGGAGCCAGCTTCCTTAATCCCTCCCACGGAGGTATGAGGGCGGTACAAGGTAGTCAGACTGATGGGCAATGAGCACTTTCAAAATGCAATTTTCTGAAAAGAAAAATAAATAGCCATTCACTGCTTTTTAAAAGGAGACAATCTAAGCAAAAATAAAATAATTAGGGCAAATGTGGCACAGATAACACCACTGCGAGTCTATGCACGAGACAGGATGAGAAAAGCAGCAGCCTGGAGTCAATCCGCTATTAAATCCATCTTCCATTCCGCTAATACCACCGCATCAAAAAGAATACATCTCAAGGCCATGACTCACGACATTCATCCTGACTCTTCGTCGTAGGTGGGCCACAAGCGCACAAGAGTGTAATAAAAAAAAAGATGTGCTGCAGATAATTCCTGCTCTACACACTTCACAGATTTCCACATCTCGCCCACCCTCTGAAACACCTCCAGCTCCCTTGCCATTCGCCAGCCTTCACAACCAGCCTGACTGTCACGGAACACATGGTGCAAGGAATTCATTTTCCTTCAGATGGCGGCTGACTGCAGCTCGTGTTGGACAGCGCCATTCACATTCACAAGGAGGCGCTGTGCAGTCTTGACATGATGTACAACAGATGTACATGCTCTCTGTTTCTGAAGCCGTGGGGATGAAATGTAACAACTAGTACAAAAGGGTAGATTGGGTTAAAAAAAGAAGTGAGAAATTGTCCACAGATCCTTGCTGTGCTGGAAGGATGGAGATTTATGGGCGAAAGCACACCAGGTGTAGGCAGATGTCCTGGAGGCACAAAAACAACTAGGAATAGGAGGCTCACTCCTGCATCCCGTACCTTCATATCTGCGTGTGTTTGTCAAAGCCCAGTAGGAGGTGGAGAATCGTCTAAAAATCTGAGCAAGGCACGAGCATTTAACAGCAAAGGCCAAGAACTTTGTCCAGCCGCTGAACGGGTGTCATTTTGTTAAACAGCTGAGCCCCAGAGAGACGGCAAGCCCAGGGTCTTACAAGCAGGTGCTCTTTGTGCAGCCAGCCCTTCGCCGCGACAGAGACGGGGAGCTCATGGGTCCCGCAGGTGGTGTTCGCTCAAAGGCGGCCTGTGAATAAGGGCTTCTCAGCTGCAGCTCGGTGACGCCGGACGCAGGGGTGGCAGATCGCCGTCTCGCCGCCCGCGGCGCGCTCTAATTAAACCGCTGCGAGAACAGCCCCGCCTCGCCTGGCGCCCGCGCGCCCATTACGCGCCCAGAGCCTGACATGTGCCAGAGACATGTGAGGAGCGGTGAGACTCGCCCCCCCGTCACAGACGCAGAACAGACTGCTGGGCCCCGGCGACGCGGAGAAGACGGCCATCTGTCTGGCGCACGATTCGGCTCGGGAGCTGCAGGAACGCGTCCTCGCAAAACCCGCCTAGTGCCCCCACCTGCCCGAAGGAAAGAAAAGCGGGGCGCTTGCAGCGATGCAGCTCCTGAAAATTTCCCCGGCTTGCTGGCGCAGTGCTCGTCTTGGCAAGGGGCAGCTCTGCAGCTCTGCAGCCTGGGGAGGGAGCAGTCTTCACAAGACAAGGCCTTCGCACCCCACGAGGACTCACAGATGCTCCTAATAATCCACCAGGTAGGGGACTTGTGACACACCGGTTTGACTCATACGACAGTTTTACTGGCCGTTTTATTGCGCAGAAAAAGCCAGGTGTAATCATGCGTCTTAAACACCACGATGTAGCCGGGTCGAGCCGCCCCACAAGGCAGGAAACACGTTCTGTCGCCCAGCTCTGCCGTAAAGAGGAAATGAGGCCAGACCGTGCGCAGATTTTGCTCCTGGATTTGAAAGTTTGCTCCCCAGTGAAACAGAAACGGCATTAATGATTCAAAATCAGAAATAAACAAGCCAGAAAGCAATTACGTGTGACCTAGCATAACGGAAGAACTGCAATTGCAGCCAAAGCTCACGGTTGGCAAGAAAGTCCATAAAATCTTACTTAGGATGGGAATAAAGCTGCTGGAAGAATCCGGCTTCTGCTAACAGGACAAGTGCATTTGAATCCACTGCAGCAAGCTAAACTCCAATCTGACACCTGGTTCCGCCAGACAAAAGGAAAGTCCCTTCACTCTGGAAGAGCAATAATGCAATGATTTGGCTGCTCTGGCATCATAAAAACAACCAAATACCTTCCCGGGCATAAAGAAATGTCCCGGACTGACGAGCTAAACAAATGAAAGCCTTTTAGTCTTGAACAGAGAGTGAGGGGACCTGTAATAGCACTGACAATCTGCAAAGGCCCTGACAAAGTCAACCCAGCGGACTTCTTCAGAACGAGCAGTCCGACAGCCACCGGGGCACAGAGCTGGAAACTCGATGACAGCAGGAGGCCCTTATTCGCCCACAGGGCTGTGGAACAAGCTGCAGCGTCCCGCCCGAACCCCTGGATTCTTCCAAGGAACAGCTGGATGAGACCCTTGAATCTACACAGGCTTGCTGTTCCCAGGGTCCCCCTTTCGTCCGTGCAGTAGCAGCTCTGGGCTGCCCCCTCGCCCCCCCTGTGTCGATCCCACTTACGTGGTAGAGCGAGGTGTCCGGGTTGAGGGTGGAGAGGGACTCCTGCCTCATCACCTCCATCTGCAGGGCGGGCAGCAGGGCGTAGTGGCTGGGGCTGCCCCCCTTGTCGCCCTTCTTCTTCGACCTCCTGCCCGTGTCCCGCTTGCTGCTGCGCTGGGTCATGTACTCCTCGGGCGGCGCCTTGTCCTCGCTCACGTATCGAAGCAGGGAGTTCTCTGTGCGGGGCAGGACACGCGCTTGTCAGGGCTTAGACACGCTAAACTCTCACGCGCTACTGTCACTGAGCCGGAGCTGGGCCCAGACACACACACACACACACACACACACACACACACACACACAAGGGGAAGGTCTCCGCAGATCTGCTCCGGGACAACACGTGATTGCAGTGCGATAATGATCGAAACTGCTCCAGGATAACATTTTTGTTTGGTAACAAAAAAAGGATTCATTTTTATTTTCCCATGTAAACAGATCTGGAAGTTGGAAGAATGACCCCCTCTGTTTGTAATAAGACTGGAAGGCAAAGGAACTACAGGGCGAAAAGGGAAGTCAGTGCCTTTCTGATTTGCATATTATTGACACTTGCTCTTATTTTATATGCAAACTGTACACAAGAAACTCGGTCTCCCACTGTCTGAAACTTGCCCGACTCTGCATTCATGTTGCAAGAGGTCTTTAGAAGGGACGCTGGCTTAGAAAGAAAATGCTATTTTTGTCACGGGTAAGATCGAAATACAGAATATTGCGGGCTGGACACATCATGCTCTTCCATCTTTCATGCCCTTCTGTTATTCGTTTGCAAAACGAAGAGCAATAAAATCTGAGTAAACAAACAAAACCCGATATCCAGGCAGCAGTTTAAGAATTATGCTGGCAAAGAACAGGAGACTCTGGAGTTCTAAATGTAAATAACCAGAATAAACACTGTGTCCCTCACAGGAATCATTTCTTACAGACGAAAGCCCTCCCCTGTAACCCTAAGTTTCTGTGCTCACTCTGTCGGCCCCCCTGCACGCAACAGCCCCACCCCCTGCCTCCTCCAGACTTCACAGCAGCCAATAGGATGCTGATCACCCACGGCCCCCTAGCATCTCTGCTGTTAATGTTACTATAGCAACAGAAAGGCTTCAGACCAGCTATCTTCTCTACCATTAAAATAATAAAATGATTATTGTTTCTTCTTCTTATACACGGAGAGGAGAGGGAGGGGAGACCAGGGGTGAAGCAGCAAACTGCAGTAACCAGGAATGACCTGTGGGCAGCATTGTGAAACCCAATTTATTAGAAGATAACAAGGTCAGACTGACTGCCCTGATGCACATTCTGAGCATTATTTAAATGCGCAAGACAGCGACCCTCTTCTCTCCCCAGTGGTTTTCGTTTTGGTTTTCAAATGTACAGACGTCAACCCTTCTCCTCTGCACGTATACTTTTTTCCCCCACAAACCTTCAGCTATTTTGGGATTGGGATACGTGTTTAAGACATGCAACGCGTACGACAGTTGGAATGCAATTAGGTGAAGAAGCAGGTCAAATTAAGAAGACGTTTCCACTTTTCAAAGCGTGCCTGTTATCTCATAACCATCAGAATCCTGCCCTGCCACCCCTGCCTCTTTCACTGCCTCGGTGACGACAGGGGTTTCCATCGGTTACCAGCCGATCTCACGCTGCTCTTGAAATTCAGATCACATTTTTTTTTATTAAGATTACTCATCGATCTGAATAGTAATGCCTCAGTGGCACCCAAGAGACAACGGAAGCTATATTGCTCCACTATTCATAACTTTCTGCCTGTGAGGGTGGTGAGTCAATTCAAAAGAATAATAATTATAAATAGGCTGCATCTGAAAAGAAATGATAAATGAATGCAATGGCCTAAGACTGAATTTATGCAGGTATGAATCACACCATGACTATATACCTGCTTCATCTTTCATGGAATATACTTCAATGTGACCCTAGCCCTGCCTGACTACAGCACAACCACACTGCTCACGGGGCTGTGCTCTCCTGTCAGGCTGCATCGAATCTTCACTGCAGAAAACAGCCAGATGCCAGGCCTGCAAGACCCTGCCGATCAGCCCCAGACCAAGCTGCTGTCGCCCAGTAAAGCCGTTAATCTGTGGTCACAGACCAGCACCTCTTCAAACAGGTGGCTAGAAGTGCCGAGTGGAAAACCCAGCTCTCTCCCACCCTCCCGGGCCAAGTTCCATCTAGCCAGGCCGTGCCACAGGTACATGAGACTGGTCTGGAGGGTGTGAGATAATGCCACATTTCTCTTTCAGCCCTCACTCCATTCCAAAGACAAATGACTCGCTGTGTGCCGAGAGGCCCTGAAATACCATCACACATCAGTTCTTTAATGTCACTCCTTCAGGGAATAAAAATAGAACATGTCAGAAAGCCTAATGCAGGAGAGAAGAAAAAAACAACTCCGATATTAAACAATACGCCTGGGAATGTCCGTCTTGCTCATTTCTTTTCAGGCCTGCTTTCTAATTGCTCTGTCATTTCAGAAAGAAAATCACCTCACATCTGTAACGTAGAATCAAGATTAATATGCTGTCAGGACACTTTGTGTTCTATTCAGTTTACTGGGGTTCAGCATCTCAAAAATCTGGAGTGTGATGCAAGGAGACAATGGAGTTTAGCAGATCTAAGGAAAAAAGTGAATGAATTCATAAAGGAATATGTGTGATCTAAGAAAATTTATTCTTGGTTCCCCCAAACAAGATGATATAAAAAAACACTTGTGTTCATGTACAGCGTAGTTGCCACTAACAATCTGCCAGTGATGGGGACATGCTGTCACAGAAAACCAGACACAGATTTCAAACAGGCAGCCGTATTTGAGTTACGTCAGAAAACAAAGGAGACACTCGGAATGATTTCTCCTTTGGAAAAAAAAATCACGCAGATCGAGGTTATACTCTCCAAAGAACGCGCTATAGCTGAGAAGTAATTATTTTATAAGCAGGTGCCTCTGAATGAAAGCTGGAGTTTCTCAGGCTGAAGGGCTGAAGGATGCCCAGTGGACTGAAGATGCCCTGTCCTTTGTAGCAGACTCTCCTTCCATGAGCACATCTGGACAGCTGTGCAGAGAGCCAGAGAGGGTGAAACCAGCCTGCTCCCTGGGCCAAGGCACTGAAATAAAAGGCCTCATCCCAACAACTGTGCGGAGCGAGAGACTGCCTGAGCAAGCCAGGCCGCAGAAGAAGGGACTGCGTGGATTAAAAAAAGAAAACGGTACGAGAAAATAATTCCTGGGTCTCACGCACATGACCAACGCAAAGGAATGGGCTGAGACTGTGGGATGCTTTCTGCCTCCACTGCTCATATTTCATAGCCAGCATTAGTAATGTAGTGCACGCGGGGGTATTTAGATTCTCCACTGGTATGACAGGTCGCCTTTAACCTTGCAACATGGAGTACAAGACCTACACACACCAACCCCCTGCTTTCACCTTTCATAAACCTACGAAGAGCCAAGAATCTTCTCCCTTTTAATCTTTGGGAATCTTTTCCCTGATCAACCCGAAACCTTAACCGGCCTACCTTTAAAGTGTAGCCGATCAGACTTTAAGACCTGTGTACTGAGCCTTTTAGCAGAGCGCAATGACTGAACACGGCCGCAGCCAGATTCCCTCTCTCCCCCTCGTGTGAACGCCTGTGCATCTTCTCTCTCTGACGGGTCTCCAAGCCGCGCGCCCCCAGATTCCATCATCCCAGGCAGATGAGACATACACCCACTCTGCTACAACTGGCTAAAGAGCTCTGACGCTGTTGGCGAGAGACCGTGACAAGGCTCTGAGCTCGGAGACTCAATCTCGGGAGCACCACAGCTGGGCCAACCTTCCTTTTAATCAGGCATATGCATTTGCTCAGACGCAGCGAAGTTGCTGTTGTTTTTTTGAAGGAGTAGAATATCTAGTGCTTCTATATCTGGTTTATGTGTTCCGGCCACTTGTCTGTTGAGCCCCTTTCTTCGGTAATCACCCTGTGACAGGACATGGGGAAGCTAATCATCCGAAAGCAAAATAAAACCTTGTACAAAAGTCATGTACAAAGTGAATAATCAAGAGTTTTTGACACCCTTCCATCTCTGAATAGAAACATCCATGATGAAAGATAGCGAGTGTGTTATTTTCATGATAGCATGTTTACTGCATGTTTCTTGCTTTGGTATGTTATTCTACAGTACTTTATTGATTGTGTGCACCTCTAAGTCACCCTGGTTAAGGGTGTCTAGGAGCTAATAATAATTATAAAAATCTTCCTGCATCACCTCCGCCTTATCACAGAACTGCATCTCAGCTCTCATTTCCTTCCGTACCTCGGGTCGGTGTTGCGTGGGGAAGCTTGAGCTTCTGCCACGCTGCGGAGGCTGCAGCCCTTCGTATGAGAAACGCCCCAGCTCAGACACTCACCTCGCCTTCCTTCCCTCTTCATCTTTGAGGGGTCTTCATAATCACCGACCCAGTTATACTCCACCGGCATAGAGATCGGCCTCAGCCGGCCTGAAAATGAGAAAACAGGCCTCAATACCACATCTCCCTGGTGCATCGGGGGATCTCTCGCTCTGCCCCATAACAGATAACACTGGAGCTGCCAAGATTCGTGCCCGCTTCAGAAGGATGCCAGTCTCGGAGAAACGTACATTGCTTTTCTTACTGCAGGACACAGTAGGAGACTGTCAGATAATGTATTCTTTATTGCACAACACGTACGTTTTTACACTTTTATATGACAACTATTAAGCTATTTTTGCTGCTATGGCAGCATTAGTTTTCATAAATACGTGCTGGGATTTTAACAATGAGGAAAACAATGTTGCCGTTTTGTGGAGCATTCCCGTTGCGAAAGCCCTGCAAGTGGTTTTCAGGAGCTGCAATTAGAATGTGAGCCCGCAGTGTTAAGCACTGATTAAGGGCTGTCCAAGTCTCAGGAACGCAAACACCCGGTGAGATCTGGTGCAAATAGGAACACTTTGTTCCCATACACAATGTGGACACCAGAGGGCGCTAACATTACTGGTGTCCACTAGACAAAGCCTTAATGGTTAACACATTGAGATGATATAGCGCCATCTGGTGTACACAGCCCCCCTTGGGGATGGGGGGGATGGATCCCATGTGGAAGTGCACCAAAATTCACTCTCAAGCAGTTGTTTGAAGAGGCTGCCTAACTTCATAAGCGCTCAGCAGTCGCCATTCACTTTAACTCTAAAGTCTTGCTGACACATAAAAACAAGCAGGGATGTATTTTTTTCCCAGACAACAGAGCACCTAACTCTAGTGCTGGAGCAGTCCTCCACTCAGCAAGCAACCCCCCTGGACAGGCAGGACAGAATCCCCCACTCCCAGTCTTCCCGCATCAGCAAGTGTTAAGGTTAGAAAAGCCTTAATGCTTTTCAGGTCAAACAGAACTGCAATTACTCTTAATTTTTAGGACTTATCAACCTGAGCAAGGTAATTAAGCAGACAAAAAAATCTAGAAACCTTATCAGCAGAATTGCTATGCATGATGGGAATTTGTGAGATCTGACTGCAGAATATTAAATGTATCTTGTAGTGAGGCAATTGAGTCACGGTTTTCTCCTACCCATCCTCAAATTCCCATTGCGTCCATTATCTTGGCCAGAAAAAGCCAGGTGTGAAAAATGTTCACAATCCCGATGCAGCACCTGGAGAGGTGTAAGGTGTTTGGAATCTCACCACTTAAATTGAAATAAATGTGAGGCCACAGATAACTGTGCGAACAGAAATACTGAGCAAATGTCAAGGACATTCATTAAAGAGCAACAGCCACTCCGAGATGGGATAAGAAAGACTCAACCCATGCTCAAGACTCCGAGCAAGGATTACAGAGCTAATGAATTACTGTACGGTGACGCTTACGCGGTGCGTGAATATCCGATCATCTCAAGGTGGTCAGAGGGGCAGTGTGAGACACACGGACCCAATGACCTAGGTGCTACACCCCTAAAGACGCCGAATCGGGGTGACAAAAGAAAATGTAACCATGCCGCCTTCTCCTCCTTACTGTATCACCTCTACCACTGACAACACAAACACTGCAGCTGCTGCTAAAGCAACGACACCGGGCCGATGAAGCAGAACCACGAAGGCATGCTTCACACAGAAACTCCGTAGGGCCACGACGCTCAGATACGCCATCCGCAGATATGTACAGTAGCAGGGTTGTGAAGAGTGCCATCAACTCTCCCTCCCCCACCACTGCCCACGACACTGCCCTCGGCCCATCTAATTTTACTCAGTGCTCAGAGCGGGGCTGCGGAGGCCGGGCTCCGTCTGCGGAGGAATTGGTTTTCAGCTCACATGGGAGAAAACCCAATCACAGCAGACTGTTACAGTAAGACGTCTGCTATTGTTTTACAGCTCTCTTCCCGGAAAAAAAAAAAACAGAACAAAACAAGCAGTCAGCACTATTCAGACCCGTGGAGGAGTACATAAAGGTTAATTCCACACTGCAGAGCAGAAAGAAGACACAGCTTAACAGAAGAACACAGCGTTTCATCTGTTAAGCCTTCAACGACAAAGATGGGTTACAAAAAAGAGGAGGCCACTGGTCTCATCGCACCCATTTAGTAGTATCTAATGGGCCTCAAGCAGCCATTTCCTGAAGGCAACCAAAGTTGAGGCTGCTCCACAACCCACAAACATGAGTGAGTTCCTCCTGTACTCTTCTTCCATGTACTCCTATTGGCTCTTCCGATGTGAGGTACCTGTATACTGTATTAACAGCTGGAATGCTGCGCTTCTTGTTGGTACGTTTCAGCGCGGATTCAGCCTTTACTTATGCAGTTCCCCTGGCTCACTATCTAGAACTGCGCGGAAGCCCTTCAAGCTTAATAAAGTCATTAACGTCATTCTTACATGCTGTACGCAGAAAGAGACATGATCTGAACTGCAGGCCTCGCAGGTCAATACCGAGTTCAAGCCTTAGCTACTGTACGCAGGGATCACTGCACAGGCGCCGCGTCCAGGTCTGTGCAGCACAGTATCAGCACAGAGGACAGCAAAGAGTGAGTAAACTGAGCCCTACTCTCAGAAAAAAAGCACAGATTAAAATCTGCATGTAATAACAATAAGAACACATTATATCTATATAGCCCTCTTCATCACAAAGCATCCTGAAGCACTTTCACAGACGGGGGGGGGGTGCTCCTATCCACTGCGGAAAGCAATTTGAAAGCAATTAAGATCGAATGAGACAGTTAATCTCAGAACCCAAATCTATTTTCAGACACGATGTGCTCATTCTCACACCCATTGCTGCGCACTTCATTTCCAGGCATTTCAACGCTGCTCCCTCACCGTCGGTCTGATATACGCGGGGGGTGGGGGGCTGATGATCTAACATTCCTCGGGGCTGGGGCAAGGGTGACCCCCCAGTATTAAGCCCTGGATTAAGAAAAACGCACACAAAATTCAACCGCCCACACGCTCGTTCTGGGTTCGGTCGCAGGCCCCGCTGCAGTAGTACCGTGATGGCGGTAGTCTTGCAACTCCGGCATTAGAATTTCAGACCACAGAGGCTCCGGTGAACCAGCCCTCCGGAGGCTGGAACTCCTCTGCTGGCCTCCTCCTGCCCGGCTTCTTCTCTGGGACACCCAGGTCCCCAGCACAGCCCTGTCTCCCACCCTGCACTCCTCACGCCAAAACCAGGCCTGAGGAGAACCTTCCTCACGCACTGATTATGTCGTATCTTAAAAAAAAGCGGGGCGCCTCTGGCTAGAAAGTTGCCGGTTCAAATTCCACGGCCGACAGAGGAATCCTCCTCTGGTGGGCCCCTGAGCAAGGCCCTTCACCCCCACTGCTCCAGGGGTGCCGTATAAATGGCTGACCCTGCGCTCTGACCCCCAGCTTCTCTCCCTGTCTGTGTGTCTCATGGAGAGCAAGCTGGGGTCTGCGAAAAGATGAAATCCTAATGCAAGAAATTGTATATGGCCAATAAGGTGATCTGATCTTATACTGTAGCTAGCCTTCTCATTTGCATTCGCACACGTGTTTCTCCCCTTCATCCTCTGTTCCCCTGGCGCCCATCAGCTCTGTCAGAAAAGGCCTTTGCCAGTGATCTTCGCTAAATGACTGAGGTCTGCTGGAGGGCACACAGCTGCTGCAGCAAAGCCCACAGAGGTGAAGGTGAGAAAACTAAGCTTCTGTTTTTCTCAGAGAAGGCCAGGCAAGAGACACCCAGACATCACGAAGCCCTTTTCAGGAAACCGGCCAGTAGGGACTGGTGTATCGAATGTTTAAAGTCTTTACTGGCACGTCAGCTTATAGCCCAGACCGGACATATATAAAGCTCGCTCAGCAGAAAAAGAAAAAGAAAACCCAGAACCCCAGAGAAATGCTTTTGTAGATTCAATTTCCTCAGTCCCCGGCAACGTTCCCTCGAAGCTGTGGGCGTGTAGCATAGGAAATTGAACCATGCACCAAAAAATTAAATACCAAAACAAAAATATGATAATAATAAAATAAACACGGTCGTCAATTGAAAAATGCTAAGTGGACCACATGAGACTGGCTGCGAGAGACCCAGCTGGGCTGTGTGCAATCTTATTGCCCCTCGATAATCGATATCTCTGCTCCATGACTGGGCTCTTTGAATCGCTGGCCCGGTCTTTTGGATCTCTTTGTTTCTATGAGAATGACTATATTCACAAAACTAATTGTAGGTGGGCAATTTTGCATACACTAAATTTAGTGCGCACAAGTTTGAGTCACTGGGGGGAAAAGTTTGCGCAACTTGAAATTTTTGCGCACACAGGCCATTAGAAATGAGAGGGAACACTGGTGCCCGGTGACCCGTTGAGCTGTGTTAGTATTCAGTTCCCTCAACAGGAACAGCAGACTCGCCGTGACAACTCTGAAGTACGGAGAGTCAGACATCCGCTACCCCGCTGCAGGCCTGAGTCCCGCACTCAAACGCTGGCTTTCCTGGTCTCCTCAAAGCGCTGCAGAAAACGAGGGATTGTACCATTGTCTCGTAAAGGCCACCTGTTTTCCTCCTTCACTGCGCCTCACAAGAGGAATACGAAAGGCTAGTACATACAGTAGTTACAAAGAAGCATGTGGAGAGTCTGAACAGAATTCAGATTAGAATTCCCATTTCCTCCTAATAAAGAGACCCTTTTCATCTGATTTATACAGCGGCGCTGCCACAGCCGTCTTCAGTTTTGTTTAGTCTTGTCCGGCTGTTGTCCAGATATTTGTTTCTTTTATCTCTTGGCTTGCGGTCTACAGCTCCCCGTCTGCTGGCTCCCCTGAATGGCTGGCAGGTTGTGCTTCCCTCAGATACCGATCTCCGCTCGTCAGGGACCTCAAGTCACACTATTACAATTGACAAAAATTCTGCTGTGGCTCTGATTAACGGACTTCAGAGGATGACAGATAAGGCTGCGATTCCGGAGCAGTTAAAGGCTTAATCATTGAAAATGCAGTTTAATTAGGTGTAGACTACCGGCCTCGGGCAGAGGGAAAGCTAATTATTCTCACTGTAAAGCCAGAAGAAGCTCCATTTGTTGAGCTTTTGTCAAGTCACCTGTTCACAATGATTTTGTGTTTGTTTTTATTACGTGAGGTATCTCCTCATCTTTAGTCTACCAGTATGCCCAGAACAGACAGACTGCACAGCTGTTTCTCCTCTTTCAAGGCAAAGTATCTGCAGGTTGGCCGCCCAACGGAACTGTAGCTCTGTGTTCCTGACAGATTTGAAAGAAAAAAAAACTTAGAGCATTATTAATTTATTCAGGAGGCTTTGGCCAGAAGCCAACTCCATCTCTACATTTTATGCAGCTGGATATTTAACTGAAGGTGCCTGAGTCAAGTACCTTGCTCAACGGTATAACAGCAGTACCCCACCTGGGACTCGAACCCACAACCTTCCAGTTACAAGCACAGAGCCCTGCCCACTCCTCCCCACCGCTGTCTATAACCCTGCATATAAACTTATGTCCACTGGACAAGAGACATGCTGAAACGTCTGTCTTCTTGTGCTCTTGTTACACATAAGAAGAGAAACGTCTATGCACTGAGCTTTCCTCTCTGCTCATGTGTGAGGGAGTCTTGGGACAGCTCGGATGATTGTCTTTCATTACCAGGTGGGCATCTAGCAGCTGCAAGCTGTTGACTTTATATGAGCCACTCAGCTCAATAAGTTGTGGTATCTCACGAGAAGGGCATCGAATTCTTCCTTCACTAGTGTTTTCATTAGTCTCCCAAATTCCTAATTCACTGCTGCTACTGGTGGGCAGCTGCGGCTCTAGTCAGCCTTCAGGTGGTCAGCTGGGCTGGAGATCGAAAACTGTGTTTCTCCGCCACGGGACCAGGCAAGTAAATGAATCTGAAGACCGCGGGGTCCATCATCGTGCCTCGCCATTTGCCGACATGAACGGAGCTGGGCGACAGAGAAGG
The DNA here is from genome assembly GCF_040954835.1 of Lepisosteus oculatus. NCBI lineage: Eukaryota > Metazoa > Chordata > Actinopteri > Semionotiformes > Lepisosteidae > Lepisosteus > Lepisosteus oculatus. The sequence continues at coordinate 4,759,785 of NC_090700.1, read as the reverse complement.
GAAACGTCAAGTCGTCTGTGCAGGAGGAGGAAGACGCGGCCAGGGCAGCCTTACCATACGTGGGCGTGGCGTCGCGGCGGCTGGGGCCCCTGCCCTTGTCGTACTCGTAGCAGTAGAGCACCGCGTCCTCCTCCAGCACGGTGAAGCGCTTCCTGTACTCCTGATCCAGGAAGGAGTTGGGCGACTCCGAGCCCTTGGCCACTGGGATCCCAGCGTGGTGCCGGGTGATGTCGTCGCTGGGCAGGTTTCCCTTGTCATCGCTGAAGCATCAAGCACAGCAACCAGACATTAGCCCCGCGAGCAGACCTGGGCAAGCCGTGCAGTGTAACCCGGCATGACTACAGAGTCATGAATGAGCTCTGAATGTACTGTGTGCAGTGTGAGCTCAGGAATGTACTGTATACAGTATGTACTGCACTGTCTGTGCCTTCTCTTCTAAAAGAGAGAGGCACAGACAGTATGGTACACACTGTACCCCATACAAAGACAGGCATGAGTGTCTAGACATTCCGGTTTCAGAGGCTCTGTACCGGGGTGTGTAGGGCTCAGAGGGTGGCGGAGGGATGAAGAGATCCTGGAGGGCGGAGCTGTCCCGCTTGGAGGGCGTGCTGATTGTGCTGGAGGGCGTGGCCACACTGCTGGTGGGACTCTTGGGGATGATGGGCTGGCAGGAGAGACAGAGACAGCGAGTGGGTGAGCGGCACGGTAATTAGTCATACACTAATGTTAGCTCATTCAGACGCCATCATCACGGCCATTAAGGCTCTTGCATCAGTGTAATGGCCTTCACAGGCAGCTGCCAGCTACCTGCTACAGAGAGGAGCTGCATGCTGAATGGAAGACATAAAGAGAGTTAATTTCCTCAGTGTCCTCAGTTCAGCATTCTGTAGTCAATGATCTTAATCAATCGCTTACACAGCAAACGACGCCGGCCTGCACTTTAATTACAATCGCGCTGATTTGTCTCGACTGGAGGTCGACTGGAGCCCCCTCAGCACACAGCCCCTTCAATAGCACTCCTTCCCCTTGCTTCCACTGCTGCTGCTGGTGTCACGGACGTCCAAAGGGGCTAACCATGGGGAGCAGGAGAGCGGAAAAAGACCCATATGCGTAGCGGCGAGACGGGAAAAAGGCCCGGGCTCATTAGTGCAAAGAGTTCAGGAATGCCGTATAGAAACCTAGGCCCTCAGGGAGCGGACGTGGGGCGCCCTGGTGCTAGGCGGGTCTCAGGACATCCGAACGTCAATGCTGAGCGAGGACAGAGTGCAAGACCCGGAAATATATAGCCCAAGGGAAAGAGAGGGACAGGAAGGACAGCAGACTGGAAACTAGGGACAGGACAGAGAAGGAGCGCCCTCTGGCTGCAGAGGGCGTGACAGCTGGTGAAAGTAACACCTCCTTCAGGTACTGCACGGCACTAAGCTGAAAAGGACCCGCAAAGGACTGCAACAGGCAAGGCAACGCTTTCACCAGTGTGAAATGTGTTAATCATCAGCAAACCTTTAACGAGATTAATATTTCCTATTCAAACCCACGACTTTGACGCGATCCCTCATATCTGACTCTGTTGACACTCAGAATTGATTCTTAGGACACGTCAATATAATGATCGCTTTGGATAAACTACCGGACAGATCAGTCACTCAACCGGCACTAATCACACACATCTTTGACATTTAATTAAACACTTTATTTGGATAATATTTCACTCTTCAGCATCAGAGCGGTGATTTGGGTTATGCCTGGCTTCACTGCACAGTACGCATTGCTGACCATCAGGATGAAGGATAATATTAGTTACAATCAGCATTTATTACGGCACCCTCGGGGCCTTCCAAATTCAATTTCTTTCCTTTCCTTGTGCTTTTACCACGTTACGTGATTTTGCAAACAAAACAGAATTAACAGCCAAATGCCCTGAGAACTTCCATGTCAACAGCAGTGTGCAAATTCAAACAAGAGAAACCTCCCAAAACGTAGCAAACAATAGAAACCTAACCGGACAGAGACATTCTATCAGCTGGGTGTTTAGGTTGTCTTCTTCCAAGCTTCTTTTTCCAAGAGTACCATTATGCTCCCTCTTGTTTTAATGAAGCTGTACCAATTTTAAAAGTGACAAATCTAGCAAGTGTGTGGATAAGAGGGGTTTCTTTTAATGTAACAAAACCCTGGATAATTAGTTGGATTTTAGGAGTTTAGCTATTACAAACTCTATTACAAATTGGAGCATGTTTTCAGCCTGTCTGACAGCTCAGTGTTCTACAATTTCAGCATTTATTTTTTTATTATGTGAGGTCCCTTTAAACTGGACTTTAGTTTAATAATGATAGAAAATGTTCTATATTTGGAGGGGCAATGAACATGTTTTGCTGCAATGTTGGGATCTATTCAAGACACAATGAGCGCTAATTGGATTTCAAAGGGAGGTGTGTGACTAAAATAAACAGCACGATCATTGAACAATATGCATACCGTACCACTGAGAAGAGCTACAGGAACTGTCTCCTACTGTACAGAGTGCATCCATTTCCAAAACTACAGCCTATGAATTAGAAGCCATAGGAGAGTCCTGGCCTAGCTGGTATTAACCTTATTGAAGCCTTCACACTGTGTCTCACAGCTGAAGTCCCTCACCAACAGAAAACTGTTATTAGCACAATTATTACATTTAACAAAAGAACTAAGAACCTTAGCTGACCAAGAAGACTAAGGACTCAAACTTGTCTGGAAGACCACAGCACTCTGTATTTCTACAGATGCCATTTACTGTCCACCAGTTATCCAAGCTGCAAAGACTCATCATCTAAATTGCTCTGCATACTGGAAAGCCAGGTTTACTGTTGAATTATGAGTTGGAGGGTCCTCCAGTCAGAAAACCTGGATCAGCATCACTCTACATCACTGGCCTAAGAACTGCTAATCAAATTGTTACAGTAAGTGCATAACAATATCCAGTCCTGAAATCTGGAATCCAGGTTTTCTTTGTCTCCTTTAATTATAAACAGCTGTTCACCTGGCAGAAGTGTTAAGCAGATCTAGTTTAGCTTTAATTGGACCAGCGGACCCCTTCTCTACAGCCATAAACTGTTGACAATTTAAAAACTCGCTAAGCTGAGAACCCCAGTCCTACATTGTACCTAAGTCACATCATAATACTGAACATATTTATCCTTGAACAGAGAAGACTGCAATGGGACCTGATCCAACTCTCCAAGACTCTGACAAAGTCAACCCTGAAGACCTCTCCAGAATAAACCGTGAAACACCAACTAGGACAGACCCATGCAAACTCCAAACAGGAGATAATTCTTTTTGTAAATGTTGTGGGAGCCTGGGACAAGCTACCCAGCCAGGTTGTTGAAGCTGATACCCTGGCTTCTTTCAAGAAATTGATGGATAAGATCAATTAACAAATAACTAGCAAATAGGCTACAGTACATGGGGCAATTGCTTGTACACATTCTTATGTTCTTTAGCCTGTGATGGAATGTTTCTGTGTTCTAGATTGTTTTAATAGGCAATAATAGGCAAAGAAATCTGAAGAAATACATAAGAAGGGGTTTACTGGGCAGACTTCTTTCTCTGCACAGTGCCCTGAAATCAGCTTTAAGAGGATGAGCGCAGTGTCTCCTGGGAAAGTCCATGTGCACACTGAACTGAGTGAGTGCATGTGTGAAGTGGGTGTCAGGAACAGCTCTTTCCGGGCCCTATCCGGACAACAGGATCCGGAAGGTGGAGAAACAATAGGGAAAAATATCATGCAGGAGTAGGGATGGAGACAGGGGGGCGTGTCCGAGAAGTGCAGGTGTCCAGGGGAAGCGAGTCCGGGGCGAACAATCCAAGCAAAAATCCAAAAGGGAAATCCAATACAGGAGTCCAAGACCAGGGGATCCATCCAAAGTCATTAAAAACCAGAACCGGACGGGACCGGCAGGGCAGGGAATCAGGAACAGGAAACTAAAATCATAACAGAGCCAGACGCGGCAGGACCCCCGGGGCTCTCTCGGGATTCAATGAGACGCCTGCGTCTGGCTTTTAAGGTGGGGCGAGAACTACAACAGGTGCAGGTAATGGGGCAGAACAAGGAAGGGCTGGAGCGCCCTTAAGAGACGGGAGTAGTGATCGTGACAACGGGTTCGACATCTACGATTTGAGATTGCCCACCACAATGAATTCTCTCTGCCAGGAGACACTGATTAGTGTGGGTGGGGGTTTAAAGGGGGGCAATAGAGGGGTCTTCGTCACTAGTGCATTAACAACCCCAGCTCTCTGCACCCCTGTCTCTGTTCCCTGTCTTTGAACCATGGCTGTAATTGAACAAGCAACGCAGGAGGGAATTTATTTACCCTTGAAAAAGGTTTCATTTAACGAAGGGATGAGGCCAAGGCAAGATCAGTGGTTAATTCAGTACACACTCACTTCTGACTGCCACCACAGATCAATTAGAGGAAGATGGTCCTTTTCTGGCAGATTAATTGCCTGGCTCCCCAGTCAAGTATGCCTTGATAAACTAATGTGTCAGTGTGCTGGAGACAGGCAAAAATCAACAGGATCGGTCTCCTTAGAGACATTTCCTGATTAATCTGACGTCTTCTCCTTCAATGATTTACTGTAAAGGGTATGAGGTCCACCTGAAAATTGATTTTTTGAAAATATGACTAGACTTGCACACTCTCCCTTCTTAGGCTGCTGTTATAATAATATCGGTATACAATAGCATTGTTTTCTAAAGATGGTCCTTCATTGACTACCTGAGCTTCCCAGCATAGTTCTGCTATAGTCCACCAAACAACCCGTTTCACACTCCAACTGAAGACAGTGCAGTGAAACTGGTCTCCTCGGTCGACTCTGGGCAAACCAAGACATTAGCTTGATCAACAGGTTGAAATCAGAACTTAAAATATTTAGAAGGGAAAGGGGGTAACACCGGACCTTACTTTGACTGCTGTATGTTTGGAAAACAAGACTACACGAATAATACCAACACATCACAAGGCACCAGACATAGTGGAGGGGAACCACTTCGTGCATCACGAAAGGAACGCTTCTGCACCAGCAGCCCCACCACACAGCTGATCAGGGGTGGAGTGGGTGAGTTTCACCAGTGGAATTAAGGAGCAATGTTACGAAAGTCAGACTGTACAAGTTCCAGTGTAGCAAGTCTGTGTAACAGGGCTCAGCACGCTGGAGGCCTGGAGTTATCCACTGTCCAGGGAGTGCTCAGAGCCCGCGAGTAACCAGGATCGCACCCCAGCAGGGGCAGGGAGAGCTGCACTTGTCACTTCTCACACTGTAAGTACTGTCCTCAATAGGAAAGAGCAAGAGAACACTTAATAACATCAAGAGGACTGCTGTCCAGACAGAACCCTGTTCTACCACCGATCTCAGGAGCCCGCACAAGCAGGAACGCATGGACCATAATTCATAAAGGTCATCACTTGGAAGTCTGATTAATATCCTGCCTTGCTACTCATTTTATCCTTGCAGAAATCAGACAGCATGCAGAGAGGGAACGACGCTTACAGTATCTTGTCATTATTGGATTTGCAGTAGACCTACATGAGAACCACATTTTCCATGCTCACACCTCAGCTAAACCTGTCCATCCCAAGAGCCATTCGCAAGGCCACACAAAAACAGTAACCGTTCGCGGAAGAGAAGGACTGGATGTTTTATAATGCTGAAAACAGCTGCCGCAGGCAGGCCTCTCTGAATGAGATAGGCCTGGGAAAATTAACAAACGAACGCTTTGAGCAGCCCAAACCACGTGACAGCCAGGCTTGATGACAGATGTGCAGGGACAGTATCAAAACGAGTCAGGCACCTCGGCGGGCAGCTGTACGGCCAGCCAGGGGTCCTCTAACATGTCTGCGGGAGTGTGGCTGGAGCGAGCCGAGCGGAGGAGGCACAGAAACGGGAGCCGACAGCTGGAGGCGGGCACGAGGGGAGCCGTGGGCCGCTTGGATCTGCAGCCGTCTACTAGCCTCGTCCTTGTGCACATTACACACGCTGCTTACTTCTGGTCCCGGGGAGGGAACGAGTGAATGAGGGGCTGGGTGCAATGGGAATGAGTGGCTAATTAGTCTGAGAAAAATACTTGATTTACAGGGGAATTTGGAATTTACAGCAAGCAAAAGTTCTGAGCTGGAACACAGGGGGCTTGATAAACAAAAACACCCAGGTAAGAGCAGCTGAGAACTGTCCTAGCCTGGCAGGCTGAAAACTGGGGGAAGTAAGGAGTCCTTTCACAAACAGCTCAGCTGGGGGAAGCTGGATTTAATTGGTTTAATTAGTCGCTGCGCGGAATTGAGATACTGTACATGCCAAGCTGCGACAATCCTGTGGTTAGGATGAGTGTGAATTGAGAGTGGGAGGTAAGAGTTGCACAGTTTATTTTTTGTTGTTGTTTCCATTGGGGATTCATTGTGCCACCTCCTTCTCTTTGTTCTGCAGCTGAAAGAAGGGCAGCTTCATCCCCGCCAGAGCAATGAAATCAACTCGGAGAAACAGGGACTTTTCCACAACTGCAGAGTAAACCCCAGATATTTTATCCTCCCTGCTCACCAACAATGTGAAGACAACCGACAATTGTTTAGTTAGTACCTTGTTGCACTTGGACACTACAGAGCACTCAGGCTTTCTGTATTCAGTGTTATCGCAGTTCACATTCACATCAACAAAGCAAAACATTTCATAGCTCAGAGAACTGAGAAAACACTCCAAACTTAGAATGATCTGACCAACCATATTCGCCCACCCCTATCAAAGCCCTGTCCTTAACGTGCTTACTCTGCTATTTGCTAGGATATGCAATCAATGAGGCTACACTGGAAGACTGAGGGATTTGTTATAATTTCTGTCTCAGAAAACATAAAAAATGACTCTCAGAAGAGATTCAGTGAATTGTTCGGTCCCTGAAAAAACCTGTACGTTGAAAAGAACCAGCATGTTACATCTCAAAGACACTCTTGGTGCTCCAAAAGTCCAATGACAGCAATTCTGTTTTTTAGCTCTTTGGCAGCAAACTGAACTTGAATTAATCCAGATGTCAGAGGTAAACTTTCCACAGTGCCATACTGCGCAAAGTTTAATCTGATGTCATTCTTGCATTTGATGGAAGACTTACAGGATTTTTACATGAACAGATTGAATCCTTCTATCGAGTGTTTATCCAAAAGAAGATTACATGAAATCTGTCATGCAGCAAGCAGTGCTGGGTGGTTTAAAAAACTGTTGCATTACGTTTCCTGCCTTAGAAAGGGAAAAAAAATGTTTTGTGAGGATTGTAGAATGTGGAATGAAGTTAAAATCTTGAAAGTGATGTAGAGGTGGCGTTGGTTGTTAGAGTAGAAGATTTAATTCATGTGTATACAGCACATTCTTCTAAAGCCATGAGGTGGTGGATTAAAACTTAATGGAGACAAATAATATAGCCTGATTAATAATGCTACATTTTTATTTCAGGAGAAATAATGTGCATGTGAAAATAAGCAGGGCACTGTAATGTCAAGTCCATCATGGTTGAATCAATCAATTCAATCATTTGTGTCGAATCATACTTAAAAGGAAACAGATAAACAGCTGCACCAGCAGATCATTCAGTTACAGAAATACAGTCCCTATGACTTGCTATAAGAACAGCTAAACTTCCTCACCTGCAATGCAAGAGGCTTCCATCGCATGTTCTTTAGTAAAGCCGGGGCAGATGTTAGCATGCTTTGAGGTCGCTTTTTCAATGTCAAGATCACACCACTGGGATCTTCACGCAGCGCGTTTACCAAGTTTTTCAACTGCCACCCCACCTAGTGACCAACAAATACATAAATCAAACAAACACAGTGAACGGCACGCATCAGACAGTGTCCCGCCCGCCCCCACTGGGCCATACCGGACCCGCTGGCCGCCCACACAGCTGGCTGCTCCTGCCCCCCCACCCCGTGGAACCCGGAGCCGGTCCTGAGCCAGCGTTGGAGCCCAAAAGAGACAGGCTTGTGATCGAGCGGCCCTGCTCCTTTCTCACTGCTTTGTGCATTTGCAATTGATTACATAGAACATCCAGTACATTTCTATTTCTATGAGGAGGGAGCAATTTATTGATTTTCCATTTTTTTTTAGCCTGTAGTGTTCAAAACACAAACTGTCGCATCTTTATTCTGCTCATGCAATTGCCAGGCAATTGTATTTATAGCGTGCACTGAAGTGGGAAACAATTTAAAATGGTTTACAAACAGCACACATACAGTAGCTACTTCATACAAGTACACCTGCTGAGCACATGCAGAGGGGCTTTAAAAACATAACAAATGCTATTGGCTCCGACAATCATTTGGTGCATTTTTAAAACCCCTCAATACAGCTCTTTGTGCATTTACATCTTCCACAACCTGAAACTGTGCATCAGGATATGCAGTGTACAGCAAAGCAGTATTAAGTAAAGAACGTATAACCCCAAAACTCTTTGTGCTCAGTTTATTCTGCTGCCAGCAACTTAAAATGTTTATTTGGATAATTTTCCCCTCATATACAACAAATGAGTGAACATACCTGGACCTTTGCACTGATAGTTTCATTATAAGCTGTTTAACTGCAATTATTATCCATGCTGCTATTAATCACTCAGGGAATTTTAGCAAAGAAGGATATAAGCATTATTGTGCTGACTTAACGGGTATTCTTTTGAAGATTAGAGAGTAAGCAAGAAAGATACTGAAACAGAACACTTCTGCGCTCGGATGAAATGGATCAAACAAAGGATACTCTAAATGTCACAAGACGACAGCAGTTCATTAACATCACGGCAATATTCTTTGAGGACTTCAATTTTAAATTAATTATCTTGGAAATAAATATTAGTGGTTAGTGCTCAAATTCGAAAGTATGAACCTTTTTATCTGTATTTGTTCAGTACATGGAGCCCAGACACAAAGCAATTGCATTGTCACAGTTTGTTTTAAATAAAGACTCTATCTATTATGCTGTCTGTAGTACTACCTCTACTACTACTAATAATAATATTTTTTTGCATTTACATCATGTAGCGCTTTATATTCAAAAGCCATACTGTTCAAGCCCACAGTGGAATCTGGGATTTTGGTTAACACCTATCTTTTATTGACAACACTATACATTAATCCTTTCATCTGAAGGGCAGGACCTTCTACAGCACAGTGACCCCAGGCAACATATTGAGGCCTGGAAATGGTAGTTCAGAAAGAAAAGCGCCACTATGGTCCTTACTGCAGTAACCTGGAGCTCTCCCGTGCCAGTACTAACCAGGACCAGCCTTGCTTAGTGTCTGAGATCTGATGGGATCAGGCAGCAATTCATAATGTGCAGAGGTCTTCAAAAAGGCTTCTCAAACACAGGGATTGTCTCCAAGACAATTGGGGACAAACATATTGTGAAAAACATATCTGCTGTTAGTTAGGTACTCTTATCTGACTGCTTATTGAAGTCTTTCACTTATGCAAAAAGCCATCTATTTCAGAAAATAGTCCTATTACATAAACATTCATCTACTGTACCAAACACAGTAGATACAAATACACGATTTACTCCCTGGAGCATCTACTGTACGTCATATCAAAAGCAAACAGAAAATGGCCACTGAACAATAGCTGTAGCCACTGTGGTTTGCCTGGGCCTGTGCAGCTCTCTGCCTTGGCGGCAACTGCGTCTCCTTCTCCTGCTCTCCCTCAACTCCGGCTCCAGCACATCGATCCTGCTCGGCTGCTGCACAGTCATTCCGTACGCTTGACGGAGCAACAGGGTCATCGGCAGCCTGAGCAAAGATTCAGTCTGTGGTGCTGCGCTCTTGAACAGGAAGGCAGGGCAGTTTTTTGTACAGTACTTCTCCTATACTTGTAATCGTTCTCGTTTGACCCCATTTTAGCTCTTTCGTGTCTTGTTTTTGAAACATCTTTCTGTGATGGTTTCATCAGATCCTAATAGCCATCGTGGGTCTCACATCCACACAGAGGCTGTCTGATCCAGTGCACCTACAGTACAACAGAGCATGCACAGAAAACCACCTTCCTCTGGCACAAGCCGTCTTCTTCGACACAGAGCCTAAAATTGTTTGCAGGGCATTAGGGTGGTATTTTCTTAATCGGTGGTTAATTTGTTCACTGTGAGTGAGTTCTGTTTGCTCCTCAAAGCCATTTCAGACAGCAAGGGGAGCTACAGAATATTGCACAGGCAATGCACTGACAAGCCCTTTAGCACCCTTCCTCTTTTTGCTTAATTACGGTAACGAAGAAAGAAATAATCTGTCCACATCTGCAATTAATCTCTCCTACTCTCTTCAGAAGTACCAGAAAGCCACCACCAACAATTAGACCTGATTAGAGGTTTAGAGTGAACACACAAACAAACAGAACACTCCTTCAATACTTATTGCCTGTTTAATGCGAACCCTTAACCTCAAGTAATAAGACTCACACATCTACTGTGGATACAACAAGTGACTCCACAGGGGAAGCATCCCATGTCTGGGCACATGTTTTGTAACCATTGCATATCTCTTGATCTTTTTCCGCGTGGTTGAAAACAGGAAACGGGAGTCTGAAACAAGTCACCTGACAATGCTGTCCGAGCCAGAAATCTGACTTCTTTCAGGACACGGATGGAGATCCTTAAATAATGTGCTCTTGTCTGTCAGCATTCTAATGCTCTAGGACATCTTTCTCCTAGTCTTTGTGAGGAAATAATTCAGGCAGCAAAGGTTTGAAAAGGTGCAAACATCTACAAAATCAAAAAGAAGATGGATTTTAGACTAAGCTGAGACATGCAATAATATTTGGCCAAAGCTCCAATGGGCAGATGCCAGACATCCTTTGTGGATTTCACTACTTTGGAAAGGTTTCCATTTTGAATGGAGCATTCATCCCTTACAGCTCAAGCATTAAAATTTCAAAAGGGATTCAGGCAGAAGATAAAAATTAACTTTAAAAGGTTTAGATGTTCAACATTTGCCCTCTAGAAATAAGCGGTGCACGCCAGTTACATTCAATACACATGACTTTTCCTTATCTTACGACACATCTTATGGCATGCGCATGAATCAAAGGACAAGGCATTTAATAAGAAGAGCCCTTCCTCCTGGCCTCACTCTCATCCTTAAATGTCAGAGTACACATTCTGCTCTTTTCAGAGTTGCATATTGCATTATGTCACCTTCTCTTAACTAAAACTTCATATTCCACTTGCTACGCTGACATTGTGACATACCCGAGTACAGTACAGTATAAATACATTTACTGTATATTGCATCTTATTCAAGCCCACCATTAATTAGCACCATGCTAGATTTTATGCTTCACTATATGAAGAAACACAGTGAATGTAAGATTCACTGGTGGGAGAATTCTCACTGGCTGTCTTTCAAGCAGGCTTGTCCAACGCTCTCTTATAGAACACTTAGGAATTCTGAAACATCCATGGATGTTACCATTCAAACAAACACTGCATTCACAGACCCACACTGGACTCTTCTTGTGCAAACCTAAGACCATGCTTACCCTAGGACAGGAAAGGCTCAACTTAGGCATGTCTGCTGAACGAATATCATTTGCATATGGAGCACCAGACCTGGTGACCTTCACAGCACTCCTGCCTATTCGTAAACTTGTGCTTGTGTCTTTTACCACAAACTGGAAGGTTGCACTAAGATGCCGTCTCTCCCGTTTAAAAGTTACATGTAACTCTAGTGTAAGGAGAAAACTTTCCAATGGAGTACAGGAACAGCTCCAGATCCCAGAGATGAAAGTCACCCTTGTGGAAGTGTACCATGGTTGATGCCCATGTAAAAAATACTCAGCTTTTTCCTTGAGTTTCCCATTCTGCTCTCATGCATTGATTTTGTTCTGCCCACAGTATACCTTGGCTTGCATCACACATTAACAGAACCTCTTCATGTTTTCCATGGTCCTGCTGTAATTTCCCTGTACTGTACTACACTGGTCTCTGCTTTAACCACAATCGGCATCTCTATACTGTATGCAACTACACAAGATCACTGGACAGCTCTGAGAGAGGTTTGCAGGGAGAGGCAAAGCACAGTCTTCATTTCCACACAGTAATTTCTCTTACCTAAATAGCAGCTTGCTATATTAAAGTGCCTTTCATATAGAAGAGCTTTCATCTCAGTCACAGCTTTAATTCATCAATTTCTAAATCTGTGAAGCTCAAACCGCTGATGCAAATGAAACCAATTAGGTTCCAATTCTTCTGTTTTTCTTTTCAGAAATGTTTAGGTGCCTCAGGCTCGGCCATATGTGTAACCCTTGAAACATCATGACATGCAGTGTACAGGAATGGCTAAGTATGCATATTTATGCAGTAGGCATGTTATGAAAACAACTGTGTCATGTCATTGTGTCATGAGAGCAATATGACACATGGGAGCTGAAACTGGTAACAAGAAAAAAGTCGGAGATACACACCACAGTCTGATGGTTGACTTGGATGACTTCATCCCCAGCGTGGATCTTCTTGCATCGATCAGCTGGAGACTGAAAAGAGCGAGAAGGAGCTCGAGTTAGAAAGATCCCCAGAGAAAATTTAAGTCACTTCCAATTTTCACCTGCCCTGCTTGCTGCTGCACTGTCTACAGCCTCAAGGGCCAACACGTAGCTCTCCCTGGCAGCCTTTCACACTGCCCTAGTGATGGGCGTACAGTGTAGGTCTGCTCTGCTCCTGCTGGGATTCGATCATGGTCACACAGCCCCACTCTAGTCTGCCCCTGCTGGGAGTCAGTCACGGTCACACAGCCCCACTCTAGTCTGCTCCTGCTGGGAGTCAGTCATGGTCACACACAGCCCCACTCTAGTCTGCTCCTGCTGGGAGTCAGTCATGGTCACACACAGCCCCACTCTAGTCTGCTCCTGCTGGGAGTCAGTCACAGCCACACAGCCCCACTCCAGTCTGCTCCTGCTGGGAGTCAGTCACAGCCACACAGCCCCACTCTAGTCTGCTCCTGCTGGGATTCGATCATGGTCACACAGCCCCACTCTAGTCTGCTCCTGCTGGGAGTCAGTCACGGCCACACAGCCCCACTCTAGTCTGCTCCTGCTTGGAGTCAGTCACAGCCACACAGGAGCTGCTGGAACTCTTCCATGCTCATGTGCAGGCTCAGAGCCACCACATGCTACAGCGAAAGACAGAGGCCTCTGCTGTACTGCCTTGTTGTCAAGCTGGGCCACGTCACGCCTGCACTCATGTTTAGTGTCACTGAGACCCGTTACGGTCCATTCAGGAGTACAGCAGTCGCAGTGTTAATTCTCCTCAAGGATGATGTGAGAATACAACTGCACACCCTCTCACTGTTTTAATTCTTGATTTTAAAAATAAGGGATTTGATTTACTGCCTAGCGGGGTTTTTTTCTTAACTGTAAGAGAGAGGAAACATAAATAAGATGTTTCCAACAGACTATGCAAAACATTAGGATAAAAATTAAGTTCAAGAGCAAACAACACGAGTCTGGATCTGTTCCAGCGTCAGCTCCAAACATCCTACTCAATGGGGTGCAGAGGTCTTCTAGACTGGAAACTGTTTAAAAGAAATGTGCCTGTCCATTGTCTTATACAGTATGCTGTTCTGTGTGGGCTTCTTCCCACTGATGTCGTGTGCTAGAATCTGCCTGCTGGATGAGATCCTCATCTGATTGAGCTACTAACTAACAAACGAGCTGCACCGAACTAAATGGACTCTTCTCGTTTGCAGCCCTTCTAATATGTAGTGAGACCTCGTGCCTTTGTGTAACTGGGCCTGGTGTCGCCCCAGTGATGGAGTGAACACCTCACTTCCCAGTAAAGGCTCCACTAATGTGTGACCGTCGCGGTTCCGCGCAGGTCGTGCCCCCCCACTGCCCGTTCCGTCCCCCACACCTGGGGCGCGAACCCCGGTCTCCGGCGTAACGCCACAGGGCACCAACCGCGTGAGCTAAAGGAGACCTCCCCCAGCACAGGCAGCTGAGGACCCTGCTACGCGCAGGGAGGGCGCTGACGTCACCCCACTATTTCCACTACAAATACACGGTTGGATTTGTGATTCAAGGTCTTCAGGCAGTGTTAGAGCAAGATTCCCTGAGGCCCTGGTGCAAAATTCAAGCTGCATATGAGCCCCTTTCATATTTCTCACTCTCCCCAGGGTCGGAAATCTGCTTTCTAAGGTGAACCTCTCATGTATTTTCTGCCTTGCAGAGTGGGGTGTCCTACTGTAAATGCTGGATATTATATCACCCGCTCCCAAATCTCACAGCGCTTTAGATGACATGGTCAGAACGAACAGTGAAACAAGAAGCTGAGGACACACTGTACGTGGGAACTACATGGCAGTGCGCTTACAACTGAGAACAGGAGGCGGTCCTTTACAAGAAGGGTGGTGGGAGTCTGGAACAAGCCACCCAGTCATGCGTTTGAAGCCCATATCCTGGCTTTTTCCTGGATATTGCCAGAGTGTGTATGAGTATTATTTAGTACACAGGAAGTTGTGGTGGAAGTTTATCATCAGGCTATACTGTAGGTGGTTGTGCAGTGGCTTGTGATTAAATAAAAAACATTATTCTATGTAGGAACAAGTAATAGGTTTATTCCATGCTGAAAAGGAAAGAGAGAAAACACAACGTTTTGACTGTGGAGCCTTCTTTGGGTGTAGAATGATATGTGTTATTCTATATACATATGAATAACCACTGTTCTCCTCTCTGTACTGCATTACATACAGTAATTTGCAGGCTTGTATTATTTATTAGACTTGAAATGGATGCTTACGCCTTCAGTTGTTCCGGTAATTACATGCAGTCCATCATAAGTTGATTTGATATACATCCCCTGCAGAAAACAAAAAAAAACTTTAACAGGAGTCTGAAAAAAACAGGTTAAAAACAGAAATAGAACACAGGCATTTACTATTCAATCTGGAAGAAAGCAGGGCAGGAGAGACATGATGATAGGTTGGAATGAGATTATAATTCACTTAATTCTGATGTTTATTTACATTTGCCTACATTGACACAGTACTCGGTGCCTTGCTGAAAGCACCAACAGCTGTGCCCCACTTGGGAATTTGAACCGGCAACCTCCTTTGTTACAAGCACAGAGTCCTGACTAATTCTCTGTACTGCTGCTGCCTGTAACAGCTGCTTGACACACTCGCCAAAGACATCTTAGAAAAGACAGAAAACACTGAAGTTAAATAAGTTATGATATTACAGCATCAATTGTTTACAAGTTGATTGTCTGCAATGAAGGTGTGGGTGTAATTGTGGTTAGAACTCTGAACCCATTACCCATAGCATGATAGTCCACTCCATGCAAACACTGCTCCTTGCAAGAGGGACTTTATCTCTTAGAGATAGGCTCTAGCACTGCTGGGGATTAACCTGCAATGAGCTAGAATCCTGCTTGAAGGTATCTAATACACTTAGTCCTCCTAACTCTACAGGAGCTGGGTTCAGGCTCGACACACTCCAGCCCTGTGCCTCACTTCTGGTTGTGAAGCAGTGGCACTTCAATCTGCATGCAACACGGGCAGCAGGTCAGTGAAACGTATCCTGCAGATGAACTGTAATACCGATACTGTGGAGAGCGTTAGGGATACTCTTTGTAACAATGTACTACTCTCACTAGAAATTTCAACATGGTGAAACGTGCTTTAAAAACGAAGTGGCAGGCACTGAGCAATGCTCTCGGCTTCAATCTGTATCTGCAGCTAGGGATTAATTCTGCATCTTCTCGTCAGGAGCAATCCCTGTAAAACAAATTATTGTTTAACTGCAGTTTAAGCCGCTTTTTTCTTTTTTTAATTCGGCAGAACGCTGCACTCAATAGCTAAAGAGGAGCCCCCATAGAGATGCTTATTCGTCAGAGGAGTCCTGAAAATATAATCATAGCCCATGATCATTGTCCACAAAATCTACAGTGCATGCAATGCACACTGGAGCCCTTTGCCTTCTTGTGGTGCAGCACTGTGCTATATTATTCAGTGCAAACTCTTTCCCATCTTCTCTAGATGTTAAAATATATATAACTGTTCCTGCCTACCATTTCTATAAGTCTACAGATTTCAAATCTCTAATCATTTATATAAACCTTATTATTGTTTGCTTTTTCAAAGTGACTTAAAAACACCAGTCAAGCACTGTTCTCCTACCAAGGATGTGTTTTACTGTATCTTCACTTGGGGAAATCCTGCAAAACATAGTCAGGACAGATTCCGTGTGAAAATTCACTCAACTTTGCTAAGATCTGCTCTGCAGTTAAAAAGATCATCAGCATAAATGAGCTTCTTTCTCACATCTTTATTTCCAACACATTTCTGCATAACTTAAATCAAGAGCAGCTCAATTCTACTGCAAATGCTTCTGTTCACATTCATATACCGCTGAAATAAACTCAATTTTCCTCCTCTGCCAGACTGACATTTCAAATTACTGAGCTGATTAATCTTTCTTCAGAAGAACAGCGTCTCTCCCAGGATTGATTACATCTTCTCTGGAGCAATTTCTTATTCTCTGTTAAATGAGCTACTGCGAGACGCCAGCAAAACTTTTGGAAACAGAGCAACTCAGACTCCAGTTGGCTATTTTTATTGGGCCTACAGTTTTACAGAAGAGATAAATGTTCTTTGAAATCCTAAAAAGAGGTTTTGAGTGAATTACATTTTCAAATAAAATTATCATAAATCTTTATCTTTTAATATTTGTTGTTTCAGCGCCAAAAACCTTGTAAAATATCCGCTAAGCTGTTTTTCGCCGAGTTTGCATAGGCGATTTAAAAATGGCTGACCCCTTTCATTTCCGCCCGACTTTTACGGCACTTTTTGAAAAAAATCTACCCTCGCTTTGGTCAGGAGCACTCAATCCCAGAAGTCAGACCCCTGCGCCTTTTTTAAGATGTATGTGACACCGAGCCCAAGCCGAGCCCGCATGAGAAGGAGCAATGAAGTTAAGAGAAACGGCCCAGTTAAAGCTTGATGGGAGAAGCAGGGGAAGTGAATGGGAACAGCATAAGACAGGGGACGTCCGCTCCAGGGGTGGGCGCAACCGGCAGGCGCCCCATGCCAGCTCCTACCAGGCCTTCGCTGGGCTTGATGTTGGTCAGCTGCACCACCTCGAGGTGCGCGGACTGGGAGACGAGGGGGTCAGACGACAGGGAGATGATGTGGTCGCACACTCCGGAGAGAGTCTTGCACTGTGGGGAAAACCCAAGGGCAAACTAGTCACAGGGAACAAAGCACCGGCCACTCAGTACATCACCCGTGTACATAGAAACAGCCCTTCTGCGCCCATAACGCTCACCAGGCTGCAGAAACATGACAGCACTTAAACTCCAGTCTTTCTGCGAGCACCGTTGGGTTCACAGGGACGGCCATGAGCAGTCTCACTCTCGCCAGGGAATAGGCAAAACATCGCATTTCCAATGCTTTTACTTTCATTCTGATTCACGAAATGCATGTTTTTAGCACACACCAGCTCCGCCCCGTCTTTCTCTTTCTCTTTTAAGGGGGGTTTGCTTCTAGTAGGCCAGTTAATCTTCCAGCCCACCTGGAGGAAACGACACGGACGAAGACGCATTTTACACGACAGCGTGAGCCGTCGTCAAGCCAGTCTGAAAAAGACGATTTAAAGGTCTCGACTGCCAACTGCATTTCTTTTGAAATAAGGTTGCAGTGTTGAGCAGTGTTGGATAGAAGCGCGTTTTCCTTTAAATATCGCTCCACTTGCAGATACACATTGAACAAAACATCAGTCTGGGTGGAAGAATCATGGCTGTAACAGTATAAGTGTCTTTTTACTTGATATAATATAGAATATAGAATATAAAATTGGATAGCCAGTGTGCTGAAAAACACATTTCGTTAACAGACACTACTAATGAATTGCTGATGCATAAGAAAAGGATCAGACAACAGAACTCTGCATCAAGGCTAAAGAGCAGTTAGAACAGAGGAAACACACCAGAAAAAAAAAAACGAGCTCAAGAATACATGTCAGTTTGAAGTAAATATCTTTGTATGTTCTACAATTTAAACTACAGCAGGATTTTTGTATTGAAAGGCCTGTCGCATGGTTGTGCATCAGCTCCCAGTTCACAGCAGGCTGACAGCAGGGGAAGGACTCTAATGGCGCACTCAGCCCCGAGCAAAGAGGCTTTGACCACACTACGGGGAGCACAGACTGGTTATTGCTTTTGCTTTTATTCCAAACGTGCGGATCCAAAAATAGCCTGGTCTCTCGTTCACTTGAGTTTTTCCTGTCACCACGCTGCTGGCTGAGGTCCTGCTCCTCCAGCTCCAGATCTGTGGAGCTGCTGGGTGCCTTCACAGTGGTGACTGATTCCCAAAGATTACGGGAAGAGCTGGGGGAAACAGTGCTGACCAGTAGTGCTACTGTATATACAGCCGGCCAACAGGCATTTGAGCTCTGCTGACGACTTACATCTTTAAGATACAATGCAAACAAAAAGAGCTATTGGGGAAACGCTGCTCTGCACTGAGGCTCCTACTCTGTCACAGACATTTATACATTTAAAAACGAGTAGCATGTGTAGCACGGTGTATCGGAAAACAAGCTTGAGAAGCAACGTAAGCAATTCAGGCTGTCATTCGGACACTAGTTTCCGACCAAACTGAATTATTTGCCAAACAAACTTTCATTTGTAAAGAGGAACTGTTTGTCTGCTGTAGTTAAAATACAGTCCTGACTGTCAGCCGTGCACTGTACAAAAGGCTCAAATCTATTCAGGTTTATGCGATGCTTTTGCCAAGCTCTGTATGGCCTATACATTATGATTAACACCATGCTATAAAAATTGCTCTTTTATGGATTATAACGAAAGACCATCCCAATAGAAATACAGCTCCTGTTGATTAAGACGGTTCGCTAAGACCTTCCCTGCACATGAGCCCCAGTCTCGTCAATAATAAAATCAGCACGTGAAGCCAGTCGGTTCCGGAGCCCTTTTTCCCCCTGCTCACGACCAGAAACGTCCCGACCCGCACCGCTCTCAGAGAGAGTCCTCTCTCTCTGACTAACTGGGGCTCAAGCCTGCAAGCCACAACACTCACACTGCGGGAGGAGAACTTACCACATGAAGAATCTTATTCTCCGTTTCATAAACGGTACAATCCTGCAAGACAAAAACATTCCAATTTAGTTCACATTTCCAGTTAAATGCAATTGAATTCTGTATTCCCATGCTCCCATATGGCATCCTCTGTGTGCAACAAGGATGTGATGACTTACAGAGAGGTTTAAAAAAAGCCTAGCATTCACCCATCTCTAGACTCACATTTCCTCAGGGTTCAACAGATCTTATTTTTAGGCCTGTGAAGTTATGGATCATTTCTTTGATCAGAGGTTCGTTCGAAAACATCTGATTTGCTCACTACCTGTAAAAGAAAGTCATACAATCTCGATTGTACAGTACATCTGAAATGAGTGTGTTGATCTTGAGAGGATCAAGGTGCTTTTAAAGCCAGGTCTTGGATCAAGAAAGCGATGACCTTAAGAATGCCTAAAACATGAAGACCGTTCATGCTCATTCTAACTGCGTTTGGCAACTCAGCTGGTTAATCTCTGTACAGTCAGAGGATTAACGCTAATCACTGCTTTCTACTGGTGTGACTAACTGTGCAAACAAAGGAGCCGATTCGTGATTTCTGCAGCCGGAGATGAGTCAGGAGTGACCTGAGCCTGCAGTATAACAGGGCCCGCAGAGCCCCACTCAAACAGAACAGCCTGGAGAGATTGTTCATAATGCCATCTCTCACCTCTCTCCCACACTCCACAGGGAGTGCATTCTGTCTTTTTATTCTCTCAATGTCACAGATTGTTATCTGTCCATCAACCAAGCAAAATGGGCTGAACAGCTATGTCTCATTTTCACTGTTCCCTTTATGTTCCTTAAATGCTCGTAGAATGAAGTATCACTACGGTTTCAATATTAATGTTGCCATCTGATGAACACCTACTTAAAACAAAGAGCAGTTTGAGACAACGGAGATGTGGCTAATGCAGTTATAACATAAAATTACTCGAAAGCTACAATGAACCTCTGACCGCTGGATGGTCATCTTTGTGTTGAGTTTAAGTGATTTGCCAATGTCCTGGCAAAAATCAGACTGTCCAAGATCCTGATAGCACTCATTTTGCTGTGCAGCTGATTAAGAGCAGGAATAACCTACTGGAGAAATGGGCAACACTACTAGAACTGAGCTTCATTCTCCACATTAAAGAAAAGATACTGTTGCTCAGGAATCAGTCCAGAGAAGCGCAACCAGGTACATCCCAGGGCTTAAGGGAGTGTCCTACACTGACAGGCAGAAGGCTTTTCAGTCTTGAACAGAGAAGACTAGAAGGAGATCTGATACAAGTATTCAAAACCTTCAGAGGCACTGACAAAGTCAAACCAGTGGACTTTTTCACTAGGAGCAGGGAAACACAAATCAGGGGGCCCAAGTGGAAACTATATGAAAGTGCATTTAAAACAAGGGCAACTTCTTTACACAAAGGGTGGTGGGAGCATGGAACGCAGCATCCAGCCATGTGTTGACTTACTTCAGAACACAGCTGGACAAACCATTGCATGAATTACTTACTGCCTAACAGGCTAGACGGGGCAAATGACCTGCTTTCATTTGTAAATCTTTGAATGTTCAAAAAACATAAAGTACTGTATTTATACCATATATACAGTATATGTGTGTGTGTAGGATTCTGCATAGAGCTGATATTGTGTTAGGATGTGATTCCTACTATCAGCTGCGCTCTGTTTTATAACCACGGCGAGATACCTAAATATAGAAAAAAATTAAATCATTAATGAAACACTCGGATCTAAAATGACCAAGCAGTACCATACTGATTATAGCACCTGTCTCAGGAGTTCTAAGTTTGCTAAAAAAAGATAAAGCATGCTTCAGCATCCTTCCTTCTGCCAGTGTGCACATTCTCATGCAGCACTAAAGTGACTTCTCAGATAAAAATCTGAAAAGGGGACAAGTACTCTAGCTTACTAAAATAGAACTTAACAAAACTGAAAAGCACACACACACACATCCATGTCAGATTCAGAAAACAGACATGAAGACCAAGCCTGCTCTTGGGATCAATATAATGCAAACAGACTAGCTCATACAATAGACTCCACAGCAAAATCTGAGGATAAGGATTTTTTCTTCTCCTAAAGGGAAAACAATCTAAATTACTTTACGATTCAGGTTCATGTGTTGTATGTTAGGCTTTGGCATGCTTCTTCTGACTTGCTTTACATCTTGAACAGAAGAGGGTTCACCACCCTAATGGTACATCTCTCTAGATTATATGCAAATTCAAGACTCTTTTTTGGAAATCCAAGTTCATCCTTATTATATTCTCTCCCTGCAACTGAGCCTTCAGTGAGAGGGACAGGGCAGCCTCACACACACACACAGCCAGTAAACACAGGGACGAGTCTCAGTGAAAAGGAGACATTGGCAATTTGGGCTCTGGCAGAACAATACTCACTTCAAGAAGGGCTTACACTTACTGTAGTGAGCTTCACTTGATTCAGAGAAAACTGGTGCTAGGCTGGAGCACTGAGGAAGGCGCTCCTGATTTAAACAAGGGAAAATAACTATCCTTTCAAATGTATATGTCTTTACAATACCTCAAGGGCTAGCACTCAAGGGAGTCTCATCAGGCTTACTCTCTGAAGACTATGCCATTTAAGTCCCTCCCATTCCGAGAATTTTTTGTCTTCTGTCTCAGGTCTTACAGAAGAACCTGTCAGCTTTCTCAGAAATGAGAAGACACCTCTTTCTGCATGTATTTACTTTGCCTCTACCAGCACAAAAAGAAATTTAAATAATCTTTTTTGTTACATGCGGAGGAAATATTCCCTAAGCTTCCGAGCTCTGACAATTCCTCCCACACCTACTGTAACGCAGGAACACATCGATGCCGAAGGTCTAGCTGGGGATTCTATTTATAGGGGCTCAAATCCACATGCTTTTCAGAAAAGGCGTCTTATCAAATGAGACTGGTTCTCTTCTCAGCTAGCAGCACAAGTTTCTATTCTCTGGGCCTCAACGCACTTCAGTAAAACACAGTTGAGCTAAGTCTCTGAGTGCACAACACAGGCAAGCATGGCAGATTCAAACCAGACCTCATGCCCTAAGATGGGGAAGACTAAGCTTTGCCCACTACTTTGCGAAATTATTTAAAGCCGAGGTACACTCTAAGATATATATATACAGTTGTCCAGAGAGTTTAGACGCTATAAGGCTTTTTTCTTGAAATGTTGTTTCTCTGCATATCCCTCCCTGGGTTGCTGAGGTGACAAATTGAAGCAGTGTGATAATAAATGGACCCCTGTGCAGGTATTGATCCGTGACAGCTACAGCTAATGGTCAAGTCTCAACACCCCCAGCTTTCTTCAGCACCAATTCTCTGGGCTGGGGAGCTGTTAACATTGATTGAAAGGATGTTTTTTGAGCTAGTTAGGCGACTGCACAATCGGCGTGCCTTGTCCTCGGCTGAGACTTTTCTTTCAACTTTCTTTCGTCTGGAACATTTGGGACCAGCTAAATCAAACAGCCTGAAATGAATCTGAATTAAAATCCATCTTAAAGTCCTCAGTCAACATCCATTCTTCTCAGTGATCCGTACAACAATCCAACACAAGAGTTTCTGGCCACGCAGTGTCTAATCTGCAGATTTGCAGACAACTGCAGACTCCACTGCTACTGTACTTGGCCATTCATAGGAAACATTTTTTTTTTTCACAAAAAGACCAAAGCATAATAGGCCTCTGGTCATTTATCAATTCTTTGCACAGCCTTGAGTTTAATAAAACAATCCATCAACTTCTAATTATGTAGCCTTGCACGATATGGGGATGTTGTGTTGGAATATCCAAAGCCGTGGTGAGATCTTGTGAGGAATAAATCTAAACTTGTCTAATCTGTCAGCAAAAGGATGTCAGACTGTTTTGTTTAACAGCTCCCTGTTGGATTTGTGAAGGATTTTGTTTCCCAGTCCAAGAAGTTGTTCATCTGCATTCTGGTTGTTTATCCTCTCCCACTGAGAATCGAGTTAGCATCCCACCAGAGCTGTCCTTGTGCTGAGGAGGGAACTCCACCATTGGCAGGCCTGTTAGTGTCTGTTCCATTGTTGGCCACCAGGGGTCACAATTTCAAACTTCAACGTTTCTACACCAGTGGCTGCAACCAGCTGCCTAAGCAATCTGCAGCCCACATCTTGCCCTAGAAAGTTGTAAAAATATAGGAAAAGCTCAGGTGTTGCCCAATGTACATGACAATTACCTGTTGTACAATGGTGGTCAGCTCCAGGCACAGCTGAATGACGTTATTCCTTGTGACAGAGTAATCTGTCACTGCAGCAAAGGGAGACCTGAAAAAATAATAGCATCTGGAATTAAACCATTAGAAAATTCTTTTTCAGGCATCCAATACTTGACAAAATTCCCTTGTGTCATTGAATCATTATGGCGACTCTATGTATGTGCACGTGTTTGCACAGTAATGATTCCAAGGGCCAAAGGCACGTTCGTAGTGTCCGCAAAACACCAGAATGGACCCAGCCCGGAAACGTCTGTGAGCTGTCACAGCCCCACCCCACCCTGCCACTGGAAATCTTTCGCCTTTCCTTCTCTGGAAAACGGCTCCTCTGTCACCTTCCTACAGGAACTCTTGATACAGTCAGCACCCAATCGGGCCTGTCACTCTCCCCTGCTGTACACCATGTGGAAAGCTGACATTTATTTTAAAACGGCTTTGATGCAAGTTGCATCACTGAAAATAGCCTTGGGCAGTCTAAGATTAGAGCAGTTCTCCAAAATATTTGGATCTTTTTTCAGTCTGGTGTAATTTTTTGTGTCATTACAAGAAACACAACAGAAAACACAAGGCTCACTAGACTAGATTATATAGTAAACTAAAGTCTATATTGCCAAACGTTATTATTATATTTGTGTGTACTAAATTATACATCACTAGCCTGAAAATGTACTTTCCTTTTCAGAAATGTTTTCTAGCGTTTGGCTTATTTTCTGTGTCTTCCTTGTTCTCCTGGCTTTGGAATTCTCTCTGGCTTTTTTCCATGTAATTTTATTCTTTATCATAAAGCGCTTTGGGATGATTGCTGTTAATGGTTTCTATCTGAAGTAGCTTATAGTCATTATTATTACATCAGCATCTGAAAATGTGGCAACCAGTATCTGATAAGCACCTACTCACACAAACAGGCATTTAGTGAGAACATGAATTCTGTTTAAACGAGCACAGCTGTCTCTTTTACTCCAGGATTCAGCGAGCTTAAGGGAAGAAAAAAATACTAAAAATACTTGAAATATTACGCACACACTCGCTCCCCAAAGA
The DNA here is from genome assembly GCF_040954835.1 of Lepisosteus oculatus. Lineage (NCBI taxonomy): Eukaryota > Metazoa > Chordata > Actinopteri > Semionotiformes > Lepisosteidae > Lepisosteus > Lepisosteus oculatus. The sequence continues at coordinate 4,735,403 of NC_090700.1, read as the reverse complement.
CCAGATTGAGCATCTTGCAGGCCAGGAGGGGATGTGCGTTTTTACAGCAGAACTTCAATTTATCTCATCGGAGCTTTTCACACTTTTTATAAACCTCTGAGCTAATTTAGAAAATATAGGCCATTTGCATCGAGGTTAGGAACAAGCTCGAGGAACACATTGACTTTTTTATTTTTAAACAGTTCACCGGTTTTACTTTCCAAGACAATAGTACAGTACAACAGATGAAAGCAGTTGTTTTCATTCTCTGACGGTTTCACCTGACCCATTTCGCTGCTCTCTAGTGAAGCCGCCACTGTTTTCTAAGAAACGCCACTCACCCTCCTATGCAGTTTGGCAGCTTCAGGATATTCTTGGAATTGTTTTTTTAATGGAAAACTAATTTGACTGGCCTTTACAGCTGTCAAAGCATCAGCTCTCTTAAGAGATAGAAAGTTGAAAGTTAGTGCTGCGATGAGGAGCGGTGGTAAATTAAGAAGAATGGGCTGCTTTTGTCTTTGCACAGAAAAACTGAATTAGTTTCACCGAGAGTGACTTGAAATGGAACATGCATTTCTGTGATGCCTGCAGGACATTTCACAAATTTGCCGGACTAAGCTACCGTATGTGATATAACATTGGAGCATGATGCATAATAACCCCAATGCCCCACCCATACTCCACCCACACCACCATATTAATACTCAAAGCCCTTCCCTCAGGAACAAGATACAACACAAAGTCTCTGATGGCTTCCTCCTGTACACTTCTCCATGGCTAGTCATATTTTTGGAATTTATACAGTTACACACTACTCTTTGGTTACTACTACTCATATTAGAATGTATACAGTTACACACTGTCTACTCTTTGGCAGACAGAACGCATGACTATTCGCACTTCGTTCAAAATGAATTCTATACATTTTTTAAATTGTTTTACAACAGCCGAGTCCTTTAAGGGCTGATCTCTCCTGCATTTTTCACATGTGTTATTGTGTAATATGAAATTAGGTTGATTGTCTCCTATTTGCAAAAGAAATATTAGCTCGGGTACAGCAGCTTTGTCCATATCCTGTGGGCACCACAGGAGTGCCTTATTTTGGATTCTGGATGACCTGTACAGGAATATGCAATGTGTTAATGCTGAGCTGGATTAAGCTTTAAGACCACCAAAAGCTTTCTGCTTGCTCCGTAGCAGATACAAAAGGAAGTAGTATTTCCGATTTTTGCTTGGATTTTGAACACACTTAATCTTTGCCCCAAAACTCCAAAATCAGTAACAGCTGATCCCTAAACTCACATTCTAGGACAGAGTGTTAGCACTGATTAGGCCGGTGTAAATTGTTCTAGCACAGGCTGGAAAGAGAGCAGTGGGAGCACATTAACAAAGCTTTTTCCACAAGATTGTCAGCTTGTCTTTAATGCTTCACTGTGGAGTCTGAAGCTCCTAATCCTGTCCCACATTGGCCACAGCTTTTAGGATTCGTGTCCATCCACATCCTCTTCGAGAATGAAATGGAACTCCGCCAGGCAGGGCTGAGATCACAGTGCCACTCAAAAGTTGTTGAGACATCAGAAATGATAGAGGCTCGGTTGAGTGAGTGAGAATCAGTTTGCTCCCAGTCATGGAGGTATACTTCAGCCAGAACAGCAGCAGTTGGGAAAAGTGGTCAGGGCTCTGGACCTCTAACTAGGGGGTTGCGGGTTCAAATTTCAGATAGGCCCAGCTGTTTGCTCAGACTGTTTGGATGAACAGCCCAGCTGCATCCCTGGGTACAAATGTGAGATGCTTTGGACAAAGGTAGCAGCCAAACAAAATACCAGCAAATATTGGCAGAGGGACAGATAAAGATGGGTTATTAAAATTCTTGCAGTGCAGATTTACGCACCTTGGCTGCCGTGAAGACTGAAGTTAAAATTCAGTTTCACAAATAATGGCCGTTTCTATTTTTGAGCAACCCTTTCTGTTGAATGCTGCATAATCATCATCATCTATCTTCGTGTTACTTTCTTCAACGGTGACACTCAGACACTCCCAGAGGGAGCACACTGGGACACAATGGGACTTCGTTCAGCAGCTGATGACTTTTACAAAAAAAACGTCCTTCCAAAAATGACCTTTGAGCGTCGCCCACTTAATTCCCCTGCACGCAGACGGACGTGGCTTTCAGCGAGCTAAAATAAAGTTCATTCCAATGCCAAACAATAACCGCCGTCAACCAAAGAGAGGATCCAGCCCTATTGAAATTTCCAGAGCAGCTGCAGGTCAGCGAGGTCATGTCATGATCGCTAACCCCTCCTCTTAAGGGAGCTCCAGCCCTTCCTCGTTCCTTCCCATTCTCTGCACCTGTTCCCTATTCCCGTTCCCCCTTTAAAAGCCAGACGCTGACCTCACTCCTGGCTTCTCATTGATTTCCGTGTCGTGAGAGCCCGGGGTCCTGCTGCGTCTGGCTCCGTTATGGTTTTAGTTTCAAGTTCCTGATTCCTTGTCCCGCCGGTCCCGACCCGGTTCTGGTTTTTAACTACGGATGGATCCCCTGGTCTTGGACTAAACCTCTCGTCTTGGATTCCTCCTCTGGATTTACCCTTGGATTGTTCGCCCTGGATTCACTCCCCCCGGACACTAGCACTGCATGGACACGTTCCCCTGTCTCCTGACCGATTCCTGCATGATATTTTTCCCCTTGTGTCTTCACTATTCTGGATTGCGTCGTCCGCATAGGGCCCGGAAAGAACTGTTCGTGACAGGTCAGAGGATTCCTGGGAAACAAGCAGTTGGGATCACAGCTGTCAGCGGGCTGCCCATCCTAATGAGATTAAAAGGCTAAAAGCACCTTGACTTGCATTAAAACTCACACGTCTCAGCAGCCGTTTGGTTACATTTCTGCCTCCTTGAAGAGAAAGGCTGTGTGTGTGTGTGTGTGTGTGTGTGTGTGAAACGGCAACGTTACAAAATTGAAGCCGAAAAGCTTATCTTCTGAATCTGAAGAAGGTAACATAAACAAGACTGACAGTAACGCAATTACCCTATTGATTGGGTACACCCAGAGTGTAAACTCTTCGGAAACAGATCATTTCCTGCATTGCTTTTAATGACATAACTAGTCTTTTCATTTCAGAAAAGCTATCTGAGCTTGTTTTGTGTTTTTCTGGCCTTTCCTGCGCTTTAGAACATAAGTGCAGACACTCATGAAAGGAGGCCACCAGGCCCAGTTCAGCCCTTCCTTGAGAGCGTATCCCTTTCATCAACAGGGCAGGGCAGCTTGTTCCAGACTCCCACAACCCTACACGGTGCCTCCTGTTCTCAGCTTTAAATGTGCTTCTAAGTGTGATGCCACAGGGGGCGTTTCTGTTACACCAGCTGGGCTGAAGTCTTAACATCCAGTCCGTTTTACTTCCCTCTTCCACCGTAAACCTGCATGGTACTTCCGCAGTCTTCTCACTCTAAGACAAAAACACGGACAGACTGTCACAGCAACACGTAGGCAAAGCAGGAATGTGAGCTCCAATTAATCACAAGCCATGAGAGCAAGCTTCCAGCGCTAAAAAAGTGACATAACACTTTAGTCATCTTTTGTTTGTTGTACTCTGCCACACAGAGAGTTACATAAGGAAATAAACAAGGTTTTTACTTTTCAGATTCATACTTCAATACTTCCACACATTAATAATAATAACTGCTTACGCTTATAAAGTTCTTTTCTGGACACTTCACTCAAAGCGCTTTACAGGTAATGGGGATCCCCTCCACCACCACCAGTGGGCAGCCCCACCTGGATGATGCGACGGCAGCCATAGTGCGCCAGAACGCTCACCACACATCAGCTATCAGTGGGGAGGAGAGCAGAGTAATGTAGCCAATTCATAGAGGGGGATTATTAGGAGGCCATGATTGGTGAAGGCCAAAGGGGAATTTGGCCAGGATGCCGGGGTAACACCCTTACATTTTTCAAGAATCACACTGGGATTTTTGAGAGTCAGGACCTCGGTTTTACATCTCATCCGAAGGACGGCGCTATTTAACAGTATAGTGTCCCCATCACTGTACTGGGGGATAAGGACCCACACTGACCTCAGGGTGAGAGCCCCTACTGGCCCCACTAACATCTCTTCCAGCAGCAACCTTAGTTTTTCCCAGGAGGTCTCCCATCCAGGTACTGACCAGGCTCACACCAGCTGAGCTGCAGTGGGCTGCCAGCTCTGAGTGGCAGGTGATATAGCTGCTGGCATTGCAACATTAACCAAAGTCTTGCCGTACAGACTAATGTGGATCATACTTATGGGTCTTTAACAAGGTACAAAGGAAATATCCTGTGCCACTTTAAACCCTTAGAAGCAGACAGACAAATTATTTTGCACCAGGGCATCAAATATCTCATTTGTGCTTGTCCATGCAGCATCTGACAGAAGCAAACTTGAAACCTCAATTAGCTATGTTGTTGTCATGGCTTTGATAAATGTACCATGATCCTGGCAGAGCAAAGCTTTTGCAATGCTGAAGGTGCTGGACATGCATATTAAAACCAGCGAGACACCAAAAACCAGACTATGAAAACACCGAGAACAGTGTCCAAACATGAAAACACTATGTACTTGAACAAAGCGTACTTGGAAAACATAGTCCTTGGGATAAGGAGATTAACCGATTAGTTCCAACCTAATCTGCACTCCAGACATGAAAGTGAATTTAAAACCCAGAACAGAACTTCTTTACGTGAAAGGTTGTGGGGGAATGGAACAAGCTTGCTAGTCATGTTGTTGAATGCAACGCCCTGGTTTCTTTCAAGAAACAGCCAGGTGAGCTCCTTGAATTCATAAAGCCCTAGCTGGCAAATGGGTCAAGAGGGGCAGAATCGGTCTCCTCTCACTTGTGTCAGATCTAGTGGGATAGTTTTTGGCAGTGGAGACCAGGGATGACACAACAGCGAGTCTTTCCTTCTCAGAGCTAAAACAGAAACACTAAAAAAAAAAAACCTAAATGAAATAAGTTTAAAATAAAGGGAACCTGGCAGAAGACACTTTTGATATAAGAGCGAGACGGAGAATTTTAATTAGAAGACGTCTCAGATTACACAAGATTATTCAAGGCAGTCAAACTGATTACGTTTATCTGGCAATGAAAAGGGCCTTTATCTCAGTGCAGCAGGCAGCCACTCCCTCTCTGTCCTATTATGGTATTCTAAAGCCGATATTGAGTGAAGGGACCAGGGCTTCGGGGAGAAACATGAATTAAAACCATGCGTTTGAGTAACTGATGAGCACGGAGCTGACTGCAACACGGTCGCTCATCACAGCACTGCATCACTCTCCCTAGCAACCGAGCGGAATTCCTCTCCACGCTGCAGCCAGAGAAACTGGGATTTCGTCTCATAGATGAATAAATACAGGAACACAATGAAACCGGTGGAAACTCAGGTGGAACGACTGATACTGGCTGGGAGGACACTAGAAGGGGGCATTTTGCAAGACTTACCTATCCAGCCAAGCTAGCAGGCTCTTGGCTGCCCCTATCAGGTCGACCACTGACGTCAGGAAGTCGTTCGGCAGCTTTCTGGTGGTTCTGCCATCGTAGTGTCCGCTCCTCCTCCGGCCGGTGATGAAGTTCTGCAGGTTTTTGGCTGAAGCATTGAGCTTGTGAGACAGCGTTTTAAGGTTTTCGGTTTCCAGACCATAGTTCTACAAACAGAAAAGGACAGGGTGGCCTCTTAGGTATTGCTGTTACAGGCCCTTTGCTCATCTTCTCTGACTAAGCCAGCTCGCTGATCCAAACTGCTGTCCCTGATAAGGAGATGCGTGTCTTTTGTTCTGGGATCATCGTCCTGTACAACCTAACCTCAATCTATAAAAACTGCTAAAAAAAAAGTTCCTGCTCTGGTTTTTTTTTTTTCTGCACAGTACAGTCTGTGCTGTAAGGATCCTTCTGGCAGGCAGTACATATTTAAAATAAGCAAGAACCTCAGAGTGACTCGACTGGCTCACCTGTGATGTAATCGAGAACGCCTTGGCACATTTAAAGCTCCCAGAGAACTCAATGGGTCCAGGGAGGATAAACTGACCCAGTACTGTTCCTTCTTCTTGGTGGTCTGATGGTCCAGCCTGCGACTGCTCACATTAATGGACCATGTTGTTAATTTAAGATATACTCTCTCCGAGTAGCAAACGGTATCTGAAAACAGTCTATTTACTTGAAGCGCTCCCGAGCATGCAGCCTTCAGCTGCTGAAAGGAAAGCACGCACCGTAAAGGGCTGATGCACTAAGACAGCTGGCTTTGCTCCTGTCAGGTGTAAAAATTTAGGTCACTGTGTTTGAAATGCGCAGGCAGTACAGTGGAATATTCAGGTTCCCTTTCAGCAATACAGGGAAACCACAGTGAGCCATGGGCTCCAGGTTCCTGTAGCAACATCATCTCAATCTCAGCCTTTGTTAGCAAAGGCATTCTAATGAAATTCATAAGCTTCTACCGCAGAGAGCATTGCCCGTGTGCAGCACTGACTTTGCCAAACAGTAAACCCAACTTGAGAACAAATTTCTACGACTCTGGTTGACTTAAAATATGATTTTCTTAAGAAAAGAATGAAACGTTGAGATTAATATAAATTTCTCTTTGTCACTCGATCAGATTCATAATATCAGACATCCCAAGATTCAGATTTAGACCAATACCATAAATACACACGCAGGGCATACAATTCAAGTTGATTTATTTTTGGTAACCAAATGCTTCACTAAAAATGAATAAAAACACAGCACTGCCTGTAGCAGCTATGTCCTTTGCTATAGTTCTTCCCTTTTAACAGTTTGGCAAACACTACAGAATATAACAGTACATTGTTCATTTTTATCTCATCAAAAGGGTTCCAACTTTTCTCTCTGCTTGTCTGAGCACTGAGATGATAAACCAGGCAAAACTACAGGCAGCAAAGTCACACATGTCAGCACACAGAGCCTGTAACTGCCAATCACTTGTAAAATACTCCATGACCTCCATAAATAAATTAAATAAACTCTAGAAGACTGCAATCTTCAGTCCTGCCAGTGAGCTGATAGTGGAAGATGGGGAAAAATTGTTCTCCATAGACAAAGCAAAAAATAAACAAAGAAAGAACAATTCTGTATGAAAGACCAAGCATATGAAGGAAAAGCATAGACAATTCTGCATCACCCTTATCCCAAATTCAAAAGTTGTTTACTCTCTTTTTGCACTAATTTAGTACATGTGCTTTCAGCATCTTCCAGAGCCTGGCCTGGCCCTGTACAAGTGTTTTCCCCCAGCCCATGGTCTCAGTTCTGCAATGGGAGCATGGAACAAGCTACCCAGCCATGTGAGCCAACACACTGGCTTTTTTCAAGACATTTCTTAATGAGACCCTCAGACACAGTATATCAATGGGCTACAATGGCTTATAAGGGATTGTACAGTAACTATTCTTGTGCCATTAAGCCCACCCCTTAGCTTCCAAGAGAGAAAGAAACCTTAATTTTCTTTCATTAATTTCATTAAGGGCTTACCATCACGGTAGCACTTCCTTCCAGGTGTATCATACTACACATGGAATGGAACACACATTACAACTCAAAGTACTGTACATGCATAACACTGAAGCAATTTTCCCCTGGGCATGAGTGTCCAGCTTAGCTTTGCTTCGATATTTTGCTTCAACATAATCCTTTCAGGGGTCTTGCAAGGTCGGTATCACATGGAGTTTGTGCACTTTTAGAGCACCGTTGCTGTTCTCCTAAGGATCCAACGCCATTCATCTCCCTCTCTGCATGAGGCAATGACGGCCCAGAATTCCAGCACTCTGCTGAGGAGAGTAGCCCTGCTGTGCACCTCCCTCGTGTGAGGATTCAGAAATAATCCAACTGTAACTGAGAAACTGTGACACAGCTTGGTCCTGCAATTCATTACAATTCTATTTCAAACCCAGTTTTAATTAGTATCAGTCATATTATTGCTTAATGTTGTCTGCCGGTAGCCAGTGTCAATTAAAAAAATCTTTCTGTTTATTCCTTGTTCAGACTAGGGGACAGATAAGGGGAAATAGATACTGGACACTAGACATCTGCAGTATCCTAGTATTTTTCCTAAAGGTGTTGGGAGAGGCTCGGGAAAAGCGCACACTAGATTATGAGGACGCACTCCCTGCCCAGAGGCTCTCATTTAGGTCACAGTACAGGTGCAGGACCAGACAAGTATCAGAGAATCCTTGTACTGTGCAAACGTGAATGCAGGGTTCTATAAGCTGCATGTGAAGGAGAAAATAAAAATGCAGACAGGTTTCGATGTTTCTCTCCTTTGGATCACGCCAGTGTGGCTGCTGGGGCCTGCTTTCGGTTTCCATGGAGATGGGTCTCTGCGGCTCGACGGGGCCTGAACGGCAGGTGTTCCCATTTCCTGGGACACAACTCGAGAGCCCCCCGAGTCTCCTCGGAGCGGACAAAGCCTCGCTGAGCAGCAAGCTGGCCCGCCTTTAAAGGCAGAAACGTTAACAAAACAGAAATGCCGCTCAGCGTGTTGCGGAGCTCGGGTGTGGGGGGGGGTGGGGGGGGTGGGAGGGAGAGACGTTTCTACGCATTTGTTCTAAAGGAGAAGGATGAACTGTCACGGGAACGCTAAATAAACACCTGTGGTCTGAAAACGAAAAAGTCTACTTGCCAGATGCTATTATCCAAAGCACCATACAGACACTAGGGAGCAATCCGTGGTATCCACAAGCACCACTGTGGATTCACTGCAGAAGTTCTTATCTCAACACGAGGATGTTTGATACCTTTCTAAGGATAATGCACATCGAGTCACAACAGGGGTGAGAGCTTGTTGCCAGGGACCTCCTAGTAACTTGCGTGTTAGCCTGTTACCTGTTACCACGTGTTAGCGTGTTAGCTTAATGCTGGTCTGTTTTAACACTCGCGGTCTTCCGAGGACACTCCCAGGCCGCACCAGAGCCAGGATGCTGCTCTGGCGCTGGGAAGGGGCTCACACCTGTCGCTGGACTGCCAATCCAAGCCAGGCCCCAGCCTCCCGGGTGCCCCGGGCCAGGCCGTTCTCCCCAACATCCCCCCCTTCCCGTGAATCCCTGCTCACCTGACGCGGGAACGGATCAGCCCAGCCAGGAAGTGGGTGACAAACTCGGATTGTTCCCGGGGTACAGGGGGAGGGTGGAGCCACGGTCAGAAACAGATTCAGGAAATGACGTGGACACCACAACATAGCAACGGCAGAGAAGGGGAGTCCCTGAATTTCCTGTTCGTTCGATTTAGCCGCGGCAACGCGTTCTACTCCACGTGAATGAAAACACACAGAGTAGCAAGCAAGCCTGGGACTGCGCCCGGCGTGGAGCCTGCTGCTCACACCATCTTCATCACAAGCCTTCACGGCTGTGCGAGGCACTGGAGGCCTGGGAGGCCAAGGCTGGGGCACCCTCCTGCCCCGGGGTCAAACGCCCTGCTCTGCGGCGCACGCAGGCTGCCGGCTCGCTGATTTAAAGGGCACCAGCAGGTGAGCAATCATTTTTCATATCAGCTGATTAAAAAAATATGCAGCCTCCAATGACGTAAGGGCTTCGAGAATGAAGCGTTTCTCCGTGCCTGAGGTGGGTGGGGGGGGGGACAGAGTGCCTGTTAGATGAGATCCTCCTCAGTTGCACGCTGACTCACATGCTTCTCGGGATCCTCCTGCGTTAACCCCTGGCCTGCTGCGTGTTCAGCTCATTGTGCAGGCGTGTGTGCTTCACTTCCTGTTCAATGGGGTTTTTTTTTTCCCCAACAGCCTCTGAGGATTCCAGCAGCTTAAGCCTCCCGAGACAAGGGGAACCCTAAGCCATTAATACACAAAAAAAGCTCCCAACGGCGCTAGAGTATAAATAAACAAGCTGACCGCAGCGAGGGGGCAGAGCTGAGGAGGGCTGGTAATAAAAGTGACAGGATGATGAAGCACAACCTCACATCTGCTCCCAGCTTCCTAGCCCAGCGTCTTAACGCTCAGTGGCGTGTCTATCACAGCTGGGAGGCTGAGGGAGCGAGAGCTGAGCTCAGCTACAGCGTGCGGTGTAAAATGAGAATCCCAGCTAAAACCGTCACTGCTACTGCTGTATTATTAACACTTGGCGCCCCTTCTCTCACCAGAAGAAATCCGCCGCCCATCCAAAACTGCCGACGAACGAAACCACTTGCACAAGGCAGAAGGAAACACACTCAGGCTGGAACAGGACATCAGTTCCTCTCCCCCAGAAAACCTGCCTGCTGCAAAACTCAACGACCTTGAACACCACAGGCAAACATTCATCAAAAACACGTTTTTAGGGGGAATATTTGCAAACGTCTTGAATAAAAGAGGTTCTACCTTTCCTTACATGAGAGTAATAAAACAGGGCCCCTGGATCTGAAATAATAAAGGTCTTTTACGTTGTCTATCAGGTAATTGCCAAAGTGCCTGGATGGGATGGCTCAGTATAGAGATCTATCCTCCACTCTTTAATTTCATATGATTAAAGTATAAAACAAAAGAATAAGAACAACGTTACTGGAAATGTCAGGACTTTGAATAAGATGCATCAATTGAGAGAGGTAGGGGGGAAATCTTTTCCCCAGCTGCCACCTCTACTCCCCAACCCTTCAGTGGGACAGGCTAGGTGATTTGCAAGCTTCCAATCAGTCGAACATTTAGCCCACTGCTTCTCCGTTCTGCCACCAAAGCGCATGTGCCATGCTGTCCAGCAATAGTGCACTGCCAACAGGGCTGTCAGGGGCTGCTCTATCAATTAAGAGCGTGCTACCAGCACAAGGGTAGTGGAGGAGTTGTTGCCCTGAGAAAGTATTTGGTTATATGGTGAGGGAAGCTCAAACACTAGCAGATCAACATGTTAGACGCCCCCAGTACAAAATAATAGATTGTGCCAGTAGCAAGAAATGGGTGATTAGCCTGAAGGTCATGAAAGAGAACTAAGTACTTAGATAAAGATACTTAGATACTGGTATCTCTTTGCCCAGGCAGAATAATCAATCCTATTGCAACCTGGTGAGACCGGAGGAACATGCAGTTCTTTCACTTCGCTAGGAGAAACAGGAGGACACCACGCTGCAAGTACTCCAAGATCTCTTGGACCACACGCCCAAAACCTCCTCGCAGAGGACCAACACGTTAAGCATGAGGGGTTCTAATAGTGTGGCCAGTCAGTGCAGTGGAAGGTTTGTGGCGAGAGAGACAGGCTCAGCTCAGTGCACTTTGTGGGACGCCTGCTACAGAGGTGTGACAGGGTTGCAGCGTGTTCTCCGGTCCCGGCGCAGGTAAAACGTACCAGAGCACAGAGCAGGTCCACAGCCTCCAGGATGAGCTCCTGGTGGCCGATTCGTGACACCCCCAAGTCCTCCAGCTCCTGGTGCGTGATGCGGAGGAGCTGGTCGCCACTGATCTTCTCCCTCTCGAAGTTCTTGATGTACTGCTGTAGGCAGTCATCCAGGCCTGCAGGAAAAATCAGATCAACATGAACCGTCACTCCCCTGTGAAAGCACAACTTCCGCTCACCTCTCGGCCAGAAGATGCAGCGGTCTCCTGAGTTTTCAGAGTGAAAGGGAAACTGGAGTCCCAGTTTCTCAGACCAGTTATTAAATCCCGGCAACAAAATTAATTCCTTGACGCGATAGAAAAAAACTGACAAATTTCGAATAAAGCACAAAATCGTGAACTTTGTGAAGGTGCTGTAAGCCGCCTTGTTGTTGCCAACTCACATTCGAGTTCCCACGAATTGTGACATGAGTCGGCCCTTCCTGCTCACTAGTCTCCCGAATGACAAATCTACTTTGATGGACAGTACGAGCGTATAAATACGGGCTGTGCAGTAGACATTTCACTGCAGAAATGTTGCAACGTGATCTCCACGAGTTAACAAGTAAGTAGCATTTGTCAGCAAAACCATCTTAAAATCAAGAGCAATATTTGTATGGTATTGTTTACAGTGTTATAGAGCTGCACACATCAACGGAAGTTCTGTTGCCTCTTTCTGAATCACAGCATATGGCCCTGCTCATACCTGGGAATTTCCTCTATTATGGGGTGTAAACTGGAGGACTGACGTGCTACTGTGTCCATTTTGCTATCATTGTGGTTCGAAATGACATTTATCGATGCAGATTCTTTTAAACCCCGAAATATAAAGATAACGTTGCAGTTCCCTTTTCAATATTGAGTTATTAATACCTTTGTGCCCATTTCCCCTGGAGGTATCTGAATGAGATTCATCCGAAGAGTCTAAATAGCCAGCACCAAGGACAGTTCCCAAGTCTCCCTGAGCCACAGTGCTGCTCTGATGCTGCTCTGTTACTGTACAGTATATTTAGAACCGGGTGCTAGACAAATAAATATAGGGGAATCAAGGTCTTTTTTATGAAGACACCAGATGGCCACATTATTTCAACTCTTTCCAGTGACCCTGGAAAAGACAATATCAAAGCTATCTATTAATTATAATTACTCATTTAATTGCATAATTTCATGCATTCTCTATAATCACCACTGGCAGTATCAAGGACAAAGGGTATGGAAAGTATGCAAAAATATTTTCCATTTTTCACATCAATACGCCCACATCGAGGTGCTATTCATTCCTGTTTCTCTTCGGCATGTGGAATGGAGTTCCCTCCGTCAAAGTTTTGGTTATGAACTGGTCCTTGCAAGGTTTGATTCCTGAACAGGTGATTTGTTTTTTATTTTGCACTTTTCCAAAGCAAACGTCCTAATTTATTTCACCCTTATTTCAAGGTAACACACAGAGAAAATAGAGCAGGTGAGGGTTGAGTGTTCTCATGGGAGGGACAAATGTACAGCTGTTGGAGAACCTCACGGATCTGCAGCTGGGCCACTGCAATGAGCTGCAAAGGCTATTCAAAGAGAACATTCAGGCCTGGGCAAACACCTGTCAGACAATGTTTAATGTAAATATCAGCAGAGTTTTACATGAAGGTAGCAGAAACATCCTCCAACCAGTCAGATACTAGTAACCAAATGAGCCAGCCTGGCCAATAGCTTCCTCTGGCTTGCCTCCTTGGTGCTCTCCATCCATCCATTTTCCTAGCGCTTTGTCCAGCACAGGGTCGCAGGGGAGACAGAGCCTATCAAGCTGCTTAAATGATGAGTGTATCTCGAACACACCTCCTGTTCGTGTTGACAAAGTTAATCCTCGCTTCAGCGGGACTAAAGGGCAAGTGTGCTGAGAGATCAGCGAAGTGTCGTTACTCTGCACAGCTCTCGCTCTCCAAACAAAGGGGCAGAGTGCCGGAGGACTCATCAGAGACGCGCTAGCACGAAGGAAAACCGCAGCAAATTCTTCCTGTTTCTCCAGCTCCGATGGGGAGATAATTTCACAGCCTGTGTTTATTCAGTTTTGACAATTTACTTTCATTCAGGAACATTTGTACTGTTTCCATCCCCTGTTGTACAGGAATAAAACCCTTGTTTTATGCTGATGGAAAGAACGAGGTGGATTTATATCTAGGGCAACCAGGTTTAAGCTGGAGAATGAATGAGCAAGGCAGTAGTCCGGGGGACTCAACCCAGGCTCACATGCCATACAGCAGTACTGTCAAGTCACCGAGAAGAGCTCCTTGACTCCAGCAGGGCAAACATCTGGTTCGCCAGTGTTGAGGAGGGAGACTGCACATCAAACAGAACTCTACAGAGAACTAACTGTCCATTCAGAGTGCAGCCATCTCCAACACTCCTTTTGTTCATGCGGGGGAAAAGCTACAAGGGTTTTTGGAGGAGGGCAGAACGAGCGAGGAAGCAGAGACTCTGCAACACAGTGGAAGGGAGAACGGTGCTGGTTCCCTGGACAGACATCCCAGTACAGGTGGATAAGAGGGACTGGCGGAGGCAGGGGGCTCCAGAGGGGTCAGATTCCTACAGTGGGCCTCGGTGAGCCTCGGCAGCACAGATCAGGATGCCACGCACAGTCTGGCAGGTAGCAACGGATATACAGTATCAACATTAAATGAAATTTTCTGCGGGCCAGATTGCAGCTGCTTTTAGGGAAGAGGATGTTGCAGACACAGTGTCCTGACGTGACCATCGTCTGGAGAATAATTCGAAGCACCAGGGCGAGCCGATAAATTGCTATCTCCAATACTGCAAACCCTATCTCTCTTTCCATCTGTGATTTCTGGCATCTCAGCGAGGGCAGAAGAGCTGTAGGGTTAATCACACATGTGCACTGGTCCTGTATGATTATAGTGTGTGTCCTCTCTTAGGGTGTCTCCTATAAACTGTTTTCAGAGTGTTGCATCATTTGCAGCATAAAAGCACCAGGTATAAAACAGACTCCTTCAGAGGCAGTAAATCGGTAGGGCACATGTTGCTGAAGTGTGTCTTTTACTACTCCAAAATGACAGTTGTTTTGTATTATTATAAGCAGGGCTTTTTTGATATGGCAAAATACTTAACGGTCTATCACTTCCAATGCCCCCATTTCTGTTTCTTTTCTTAACGATACGTTGAATAAAATAGATTTAACCTTTTTCGCAGAAGACAAATGTGATCCATGCTCTATAGCTGGCAGTGCAGAGGATGCAAAAACAGCATGAGATGAAAATGAATCACTTTGGTGGCATGTTACATACTGCACAATCTGTATTGAAATACAAGTCTTGTAAAAATAGACCAAAAGCTGATACCTTACAGCACTCTGCCTGTGCTATTTACAAACACCTCTAGATTCATCTGGTTCCCAAACACCAGATATACAGTATCACCATCAAGAAGCCCTCCAGTGTGGACAACCGGCAGCAAAATCTGTCGCTCTGCCGGCTGCATTATAATGCGAGCAAATGTCCACATTAGCACCCAAAAGAGATGAGCACCACGAGCACCACGCCCACACAGGGCCACGCCCCCTGCTGTGAGCTGCTGTCTCCTCTGCTTTACTGCACAGCCAGGTCAGGGCCAGCCCATGCCCCCACTCAGACAGAGAGAGTGGACAGCAGGCCGAGGGGAAAGCTTCCACTCCCCCTGTCGGACAACATGAGAGAACATTTAAAACCAAGGATGGGAGGCACATCTTTACACAAAGAGATGTAGGAGACTGGAAGAAGCTACCCAGACAAGTTGCTGAAGCTGTTCACCTGGATTCTTTCAAAAACCAGCTCGGTGTACCTACTAACTACCAAATGGGCTTGGTGGACTGAAAGACCTCCTTTCATTTGGAACCCCACTTAAGATATTATATCTAACTCTCTGGATTTATCCCTAGACTGGCTGTCATTATTTTGCTATACCTTTGACTTTTGACAAAAAATACAGTTGCAGGAGTAAAGGCCTGGACATCTTCCAGGCAGTTAAAAACTACAGAGCCCCACCCCACCGCTGCCAAGATCAATCCCTAGATGAGGGAGGCATCTGTCTGCCAGCAGGTCAGTTCTCAGCTGCAGCCCTGCCTCCAGGGGTCCTGTTCTGGAACTAGCGACATCAGACCACCTTCCCAGTAAGAATGGAGACTGGGGACTTGCACAACCCACTCTGAGTGGGTGTATGGAGAAGAAATCGATGGTTACGTCTCTGACAGTCACAACGATTCGCACTGAGCCTCAATCAACGCCATTTGAACAGAGTATCAAGGAGGGCTGCAGTGCAAAGCAGGAAGACGAGTGGAGACTGAGATGGAAATGAGAGAAAACGGCAGCATGCAAGGCCTAGGACTGAGAGAGGAGCTTGAAGAAATTCCATAACTCCGGCACTTGAACCTCAGGCAGACAGCTCTTCTCTGCACTTTCATCGCTGTCTCTCTAACGGCCCAGAGACAGAGTTTACTTCAGCAAAAACTCAATAACCTTTGTGCACAGATGCAGTTCCTGGTCATAGGCTCAAAGCCAGAGACCTGCAAAACTCCAGACTGCAAACTACACCAGAGGAAAAAACCTGGATCTCCCGTACTTCATGATCACAAAGTTGAACACACAAAAAGACTGAAATAACCTCAACAAATCTTTTTTTAAATATTTTCACCACTCGCCCTGGATTTTAAATATAGCTGCAGTCAAGGTCACCGATTCAGTGTTATGATCATGGTGTTCACACTGACATCCTGTCTCGGATTGCAAAGTTAAAACTTCTAGTGCAGCTCTTAAGTGATTGGCATTAAAAAGCAGATATTCTCAGGAGCACTGCCCTCTGTTCACTATATTAAAGGGCCTGTTTCATGGCTTTGATTAAGATTAGGGCTTCTAATCTCACATACAGAGAATGTGAATTTCATCATAAATATTTAATTTGTGGTGAATATGAATCATCCATTTTTTATGTGACATTGCCTCATCCAAAACGGCTGACAGACGCTATCCATTATGCCACTGGTATCGGAGTTCATGTTATTCCTGAGATAAGAACGAACCTATGGAAACAGGCAACAATAACTGGCAACCTCTAGTGC
Source organism: Lepisosteus oculatus (assembly GCF_040954835.1). Classification (NCBI taxonomy): domain Eukaryota; kingdom Metazoa; phylum Chordata; class Actinopteri; order Semionotiformes; family Lepisosteidae; genus Lepisosteus; species Lepisosteus oculatus. The sequence goes on along the minus strand of NC_090700.1, from coordinate 4,719,006 downwards.
AGGACAAATCCCTGTGTCTCTGCGGTACATTGACTCATAAAGATGCACAGACACATTTGTCCAGATTGTGAAGAAAGCAGATCATTCATTTAAACGTGAGAGGTGTCTGTGATACAGAACCTGGGTTTTAATAATAATAATAATAGTGTGCCTGTCTTGGCTTCACTGTCTCCACTCAGTCTAAGATCGATTACAGCTTTCAGCCACACGTTCTCCATGTTGAAGGCCTAACCCAGAGCTCCTGGATAGAACTGATTCCACGGTTCCAGAACTCACTTCTCGGGCTCCCTTCCCGATTCAGATTCTCTCACCCCTGCTCCCTCTTGTTTCAGCCCCTTTCAAGAGCTCAGGGCACCTGGAACGTGGACTGAAAACACACAAGGGGCGAGTGTGAGACATCGCCTAGAGCTGCAGCTTGACTCCAGAGCCTGACGCTCCCCGCCCGGGCCGCCAGAGCGTGCCAGGCTGCCATCGCTGTGCCCAGCAGGCTGCTGGAGGTGTGGCGGCGAGTATCTCGGTGCAGCTTTGCAAATAGCAGCAGTCAACATCTGGCCAGCCACAACACGGATCCAACCCGCGGGCTGAGGCTGGCTCTGTCACACACGCTGGGTCCCAAGCTTCACGGCACAAGGAAACAGAAGGCAGAAATGAAGGCGAAAAAAAGGGAGGTGGAGCTCATTTTGTTGCAGCAGAGCTTAAAATAGTAGAAGACCTGGAGAACTGTAACAGAACAGGAGTGTGTGCACCATACTGTGTATGTTATCATTCCCATGAACAGCTGTGGCTGTAGGGTATCTGCACCTCTGAAGTCCTTTCACTTTGCACTTACCGTAATGGCATGGCAAAGGGTTAAGACTCTTTATTCATTGTCACTGCTGATCACCGGCCTGATCATAACGCTTCATTCTCTGGCGATGTTGGCCAGCTCAGTTTTAATCTGGGAAAACAATGCAGGCCTCTCAGGAGCGGACACAGGGTTTCTCCAAGCCAGACAAATGAGGCCACGTCCGTTAAATACTGAATGCCGGGCTAAGCTTGCGCCTTTTGTCTTAGAAGTTAAATAGCACAATGCAACATCAATGTGCCACTTGTGTCTTTCAGCGGGTTTTTTCCAAGAGCTAACGAAGGTGGATTAAATGTTTCTTTTTTGGTTTTCCAAGATGGTGCTTTGTTAAAAAAAATAGTTAAATCTAGCGTGATGAAAAGAGCTGTGTGAAAATGATCCTGGGATTCTAAACAGGAGTCTGTATTATTCCCGAAAGCGCTGACTGACTGTTCCAGCTTCGCAGCTCCATCATTAGCGCAGGTCCATCCGGGACAGTTTAAACAATTAAATTTAGGGCTTAGTTACAGTTAGAATGCGATTAGAAAGCAGCCATTCAGAGAGGCATTAATTGCGCCTTACTGGTAACGAGGAAAAGCGGCGATGGGGAAGTGGGAGCGGCTCGCGGGACAGAGAGGCTGGCAGGAGAGATCGGAGCCGTGCCTGTGCCGCGCTGCCCACTGTCACGCACACCGCTCCCAGGCTTCACACCCACGGCGTCTCGCCCACGAGAGCCTGCACAGCACCCGCCCCACACAGCAGAGCCGTACCGCCATCGGCAACAGCCGATGTCAAAGAGGGAAGATCGACTCGGACAAGTTACACATATTGTACATCTGCAAAAGACACTTACTCGCCCTTGACGCAGTTCTCCTCTGTCTACAGCTCAAATAAGCCTAGCGCTCTGCGCAAGCAAAAATTGTAGCGCGGCCTTTGCTGTCCCAGTTCTCCTCGAGGGCACTGCGTGCCTTTGAAGGGGACTAAACGAAGAACAGATTTAAATAAAGATAATAAATAACTCTGACTAAACCGAAGTCAGGCTGATGAAAAGGAGGCGTGAAAGGTTTATGTCAGGGGAGAAGTTAAAGCCCTGGCTGACTCTTTCGACTGTGGGACACCGCTCTTCGGGAGAGTGCTGCCTCTCACACAGGCGTCTGAGTAAATGAGTCAGCCCAAGCACGTTCGCCCGGCGGTCACGGCCGGACAGGTGGGAGGGAGGGAGCTCCAGGCGATCGTGTGCCGCATGCTCCAACTCCGCCAGCCCCGTAGAAGGGCAGCAGCACTGGCTGGTGACTCAGAACCACAGCGCTTGTCACCATAGAAACCGTGAGCCGGCTGCAGCGTAGTGACACCTCATCAGCAGAAGAAAAGCTGTGTCTTTACCTTGGCAGGATCACAGGTCAGACGCCCACACTCTCCACTCCAGCAGCCAGAACAGTGTGTGTACCGCAGATACCGCAGTGCAATGCACAACTACACGCCAACCTAATGTGTACGATGACAGGGAGACTGGATTACTCTACAGCAATTTAAAAATTATTTATAAAAAAATCTCTGTAAGAATATAACGCAGTTATACTAATGTAGCCAGCCCTGAGAATTCCTCACGATTCCCTGTGGACATCAGGGATTCCCCAACGGGCAGGATGAGAGCTCTTCTCAGCCCATAAAGGGCCAAGACAGGACTCCAGATGTTCAGTGCACACAAGCCTGCCGGTCCAGCTGTGGTCAGTGTGGACCCAGCAGCCCCCTTCCCAGAGCTACGGCCCAGAACTACAGCCCGTGCTAAGAGTAAGTGAGACACTTAATCGTTTACTGTAACACGTTCGAGTGCCTCTCGTTACCTCACACAGGGCTGGGCTGACCTCAGAACTCCATCAGGACTGAAGTGTGCTGTGGGACGTCTGTCTGCAGAAATGACTGCTGGGATCAGCCAACCTGTAGGGCACCAAGCACTGGCGACGCAGCTACAGCAACAAGCCTGCAAACTCCTGCACATCTGCAAGCTCCTCCTCTACCTCCCCTCACGCCCTCTCAGTGCCTCCTGGACAGACCCCGTCCTCCGTCCCTGCGCTGGGCGTCTTCATCTTTCTGTGCGCGTTCCCATTCCCCTGGCAAGTTAATGAATTCCATCGGGCGGCCTTAATGAGAGAGTCCGACTGCTTGTGCAAAGCCCAGAAAAACAAAATCATTTGTCACCAAGCTCTTTCCAGACAGGGGGGTTGCCGTCGCACATCTATAAAAGGCCTGCGCAGCACAATGAGCTTCACAGCACTAGGACTTCATTCAGAAATACAGGGACCCCCATCGCAAAAACAATACAAGCTCGAGCAACAGATCTGTTTTCTGAACACACGGTCCTCTAATTATCAAGAGTTCTTCTGAAGAGGGATGTGAAGGGACACTGCTTGCTTTTATTATGCAAAGGTCAGGCTGGACACTCTGCCCAGGAGCCACTGAAGACTGGGCTCTGTCTGCTGGCCAGGCTCCGGGTCATCAAGCCCCAGCACAGAAATGCCAGGACGTAAGAGCTTGATGGACTGAGCTGCCTCCTCTCATTTAACAATTTCTAAGAGAAATTAAACAAACGTATAGCTAAATAATATCAGTGATAATTGCCTATAAATGACAACAGATGCCGACGTATTTGCTGAAGTAAATTATACAATTTTAAGTTGCTCCCTAAGGGAACTGAAGCTGTACTCCATTCAGAATGGTGGAGTGTGTTAATCTACACCATTTATCACTGTCGAAGCCTGAAAGCCTGCCTCCCGGGCCTCAGGAGTTCTGATGTAAAGAGCCAGTTTAGTGTTGCCATTGTCTCACACAGCTGTCCCACCGACGACCCCACCTCCTGCCTGTCCTGCATCGTCCTCCCCTAGCAACCCAGACAACACCCCCACCGCCAGCGTCTGAGAAAACGCACGCTCTCACGCCGCCTGACGGCTGACAGGTTTGCACAGCATCAATCACGACGCGTTCTGTGAAGGGAGCCCCGGAGAACGGGGTTCAGGGCTGAGTGGGAGGGTGGCACAGACTCGACACCTCTTCTGCCTGATGCTCTGTGACATCGACCGCAAAGCTACTGCCTTGCATAAGGAGGTGTGCAGGCTCCCTTCACCTGCTTTCACCATGCAAAGGTCAGGCTGGCTGCGCTAGAGAAGACTCCATTGCCCGTTGTGTGGAGCCAGGGCCTCAACACAAAAAGCACTCAAATGTAGATCTCTTACATGAGTGACATACTAAACTTTTAATGACTCCTCGCTCGCTCGTGGTTATTCCCTGTCATCTAAAGGGATATGAGTGCTGCTTACCTGTGTCTTGGATGGGGTAAGCATTGCAATTCGGGCAAACACACAGGGGCGATTATGTCTCTCAATGCCTTTGACCACCAGGAAATAGAGGTCAACAGATACTGAAGCCCTTCCCTGCTGGACAAGCACGGAGGTAATGCAGTTCTCTCACTCATGAATTCGGCAATTAAAACTTAAGAGCTCCAGAGGAGCTAGGCATTCAGTTCAGGCGGCCGCCCGCGATACATATATTGTACAAGCAAAAAAAAAAAAGCAAATTAATTAACCGCTTCACTTAGGAAATAGCTTGAGGACATTCTGCAGGCTAACTTGAAATAACATAAGAAAAAATGAAATAAGAACAAATGAGGCGACTTCTTCCTTAACTAAGAGTGTCTGGATGAGAGAGGATTCCAGGGAATACCCCTCCACCCCCACGGGGATTTGGGAGCGCAGAGCAGCGCCGACACCACTTGAACTGCCCGTGACCTTAAGGGGCGGCCAACGGCGGAAGGGACCCAAGCGGACGGACTGGGAAAGTTAGGGAGAAAGGAAAGGAAACTCCCGCCAGCGGTTTTCCACACGGGGCGCAATCCGGTCACTGGGGCAGGACCCTCTCCGGCCGCAGCCTGCAGGGTGAATGGACACAGTGTGCAGCCCGACCCCGGAGCCGCCCTGCTTCCCGGAACAGAGGTCCGCACAAAGCGGCGTTTGTGTGCGCGGTTCAGTCGGAGCACAGCCGACAACAGAGAGGTCTTATCGGGGCCCGTTCCACTTCTACACTCAGCCCTTCGCTCCTGTTCGCCCCGTCACTCACAGATCTCGTAATCCTCCTAAATCACTCCACGCATCTACTGTACGCCGATTCTGCCAAATACCCACGATAACAAATACGAACGCAAATACCCTGCTGGCAGAGTCTGGCTCCGGGTCTGGAGAGGAAAAACTTCCACATCCTAAGAACCCGCGATAAGTGCATCGCCTTCCCCGCACACTGAATACAGAACAGACCGCTTTCTTTCCACGACCCTTTCAAAGCTTGTATTAGCGGCTCTGATCAATACTCGGTTTTGAACCCCTGTATTATTTCAGCTCAAAGGAAGAGCAGTCTTTGATGAGCTACTGTATGAGAACGACTCGCAATTCTTAAGCTGAATTACACAACCACAAAAGGATTCAAATATTGGAGAAAGAAAGGACTGCTGGGGAAGAGCAATATTTTCCTTTGCTGCTTTGCAAGCAAAGAGTACATTAGATTAATACCAAAAATTTATTATTAATGCCTGCTTGTAATTATTTATAGCTTGTTAAGCCTCAAGTGAATGTGAATTAAGGGATTGAAGGGAATGATGAAATTTGAAAGGCATATTATTTTGTTAGATTCAATAATTTATTATAAACCAGTTGAAATTAATGTAAATGGTTTGGTATTATGCGCTGTTACAAACAGTCAGAATCACAGCCGGCAATTCTGAATCAGAGATCTGCCATTGGCCCATTTCTGATCGCCAGCCCCTGCGTTTCTGAAAGGGCTCGGAAAGGAAAGGGTCAGCATGAGGTCAAGACTCCACGAGCACACCTGGCCTCTTGATGTGCAATGAGTTGTCCACAGAGATACTCAGCTTCGCTTGTGTTAATCAGGTATAAAAGCATGCCTACGTTACTGCAGAGAGCATTGCTGAGAGAGTCTGGGCTCTGGAGTCATTGACAGAGGATTCTGACGAAACACAATTCGGGGGACACTGGAGTGGAAACTAAGTGGAAGTGTATTCAACCCCCGAGAACAGGAGGCACTTCTTTTAAGGGCTATGAGAGTAAAGAAGCCCCTACCCAGTTGTGATTGTGAAACAGCCGGCCGAGGTCCTGGGATCCATTAGCTACCAGCTACCAAGCCCACTAGATGGGCCAGAGAGCCTCCTCTTGTTTGTAATGGTCCTTAGGATTCGGGGTTCAAGCCGAATGCAGACACTGCAGCTGCAGACCCAAGTGAGGCACCCGAGCTAAACGTTGGCGTCCCAGCCCGAGGGGAGACTCCCTGACGCTGCAGTAACCCGCACCAGCTCCTGCCAAGCTGAGCCACTGACTGGGAATCGTTCTCATTCACCAGGAGAAATCGACAGGAGGAGGAGCATGTCATTAGCAAAGGGGTGCCAGGTAAGAAAATAACACAAATGCTATAGATCCGTCAAAGCAACACTAGTTTTAAGAACAGTTCTGTCCTGCAGCAATACAGACTATCAAGCAAGAGCTTCTGCATTTCAGTCTCATGTTTGCAATTTTAGTTTATACTTTATACCAGTTTATACAGTATGTACAGCAGTGCAACCCCCGTGCATGAATGTATTACACAAAGAAATGGGGAAAACGGATGTCCGCATGTAGAATGTAATTCAGTCCATGTCCCAGCTGCACTGTTGAAACTTTTCTAGACAGCACGAAAGCGAGTCAGGTTTTCCCCACGAAACTCATGGGGAAGGCTTTCGTGAAGCTTCGGAGACTTGGAATGGTCTTCTGGTGCTTCTTGCAGAGATCTGTGAAGGAACCTCTGTCCAAATCAGAAGCTCCCACAGGTTTCTCACAGCTCTCTGCCCCAGTGACTCCTACTCGAAGACACACAGGGAGAGAGTCCTTCCCAGATGTGCAGCCCAGGTACTCCGTCCTCTAAGACTCACCCCCAAGTTTTCCACTCGAATGGACACTCTCTCTCACTCTGTCCACTCTTCTCCTGAGTGTCACATCCCTGCTACCTTCCTCTCTCTCCCTCAGCCCTGAACAAACGCTGAGCACGTTTCTTCTTCTTCTCAGCACAGAATTAGCCTTTCCTTGTCCCTCTGCAGACAAACACTGACGCGGCTCCCTGCTCCAGCTTCAGGAATCCCACACAGCACACCCAAGCATCACAGCCACCCATCCCAGGTCTCTCCTGTCTCTGTGAGCATCAGAACCAGTCTTCCGCAGGGAGAAGCCTCCGAGAACAACTGCATACCTGTGTATGCACTGTGCATTCTCTACAGAGTCTAATCCCCCTGCCTCCTTTCTCTGCTCCACACCCCGGCCTTTTGTGTCCTGGGACCTCCCAGAGAACCACACAATAGTGGGATTACATGTACTGCCCAGAGAAGCTAAGAGCTGAATGGAGCCTTTTCTTTTATCACGTAGAGATTCTTTCTGATCTTTGTCACTTCCTGCCTCTCTGAATAGTTATTAAAGTGATGGGGAGAGTTTTGCATTTGATTTGCTCTGTGGAAGATCACAGCTTCTGGTACCACATTCGTTTAGTCTGCATCAATGTTAATGATCCAAGACTTTTCCTGGCTTTATTTACAGGATCAAAACTAGACAGTAGAAAACATTCTAGTTTCAGTTCACTCAGAGTAGCTACAAAGTCTACATACAGTACCAGGTCTACTGCACAGGCTCCCACTACAGCTACAATGAGACAACTTTATATGCAGACAGAACACAAGTGAAAATTGTGAAAATTCCCAAAATCCAGACAATCACACTTATAGTGGTGGGATCTAGTGGCCATTCCATTGTCATACAACCCTGCCCCAAGTAATATGTCACAGCTAAAGAAAGATTTATATATATGTAAAGAAAGGTTTATACTGTAGGTAAAAAGTTACATTTTTTAATTTTTCAATAGTCTAGTCTTGTTTCATGGTTTTTTACTGAGGTCTAGACATCCTCAAATGGAATGACTGATTAACCTTCTTTGAAATGCTCATTCTCCTCTGCCCCTGGTCAAGTCGGGCCGGGCCGTCAGAGAGCAACAGCCTCAGCCCCTGAGGAAGCCAGCTCCTCACTGCATCTTAAATCTGTGAGGAGAGGAAACAAGGAGAAACGCCCACAGGAGCTGTGTGCGATCCGGCCTGGGACTCCTCATACAGTAGCTCAGAAATATACTGGTAATTTAATGACTCGAGTTGGAAACTTCAAACCATTTCTCTCCATGATTTTAATCCTCATGAAAAGGATTGAAAACCTGTTTTATCAGACAGGAAGAGGAATGGAGAAGACCATCATCTTGTTCTATCATCGCATCCCTCCAGCTTCAATGACTTGTCCTTACACGGTCCTGCTTGCTCAATGCGAGCTCTTTTAAACTCTGGGTGCCGAAAAGGTTGCGTCTCATTTGCAAGTGAGCACGCTGCGAGCACAATCACTTTCTCTTCGCATCCGCTCATAGGACATTTTGAGGGCACAGAAATTAAAAGCTAAAAGTTAATTCAAATATTAATCACCTTTTGGGATTTATTTAAAGATGGAAAGGGTTTCGCCATAAAAAAAAGAGTCTGCAGGAGACTCCGGTGCTTCATTGCTCATCTTAGGCGTGACTCACATACAGTAGGCAGTGCAGCGGCTTACCCATAGGCTGGCCCAGCAATCCATCCTAATAAACCACGATCGTGCTCATCAAAAGGCCATTTGGATCACATTACATGCAGCACTTCTGTACCTGGCAAGCAGATGAAAGATAGAGGCCAGCAAGGAGCCTGCAGAGCTCTTCTCCTGCAGAGCGAGCGGGGGAGTGGAGAGGGACACCGCCGGGCCCTCTGAGAGCAGCCCCTCATCCCCGCGGCCCCGGGCATTAACAACGCCGTCACCAGACGCGCCGGGGTTCAGTACCTCCCAATCAGCTGAGGGGGTAAAGCACCGATTCGCCGACAAAAAGAGAGGATGCATGACACTGTACATCCAAGCAGCAGGCTGCCCTCCTGCAGTGAGGATTGTGCTGCAGGTGAAAACAGGCTTGCAAAGGATCGGCTAAACGCCCGCCAGGCCAATGGAGAAGGCTTGTGCAGCTCAACGCGGGTCATATGTTTAAAAACCTGTTTGACTTTGAACTACAAGGTCGTCTTCTGCATTTGTGAACTGGGGGCGAGCCCTACGACACGGGACCGGTGTCTGTGCATTATAAGATCCCATTACTGCCGCGTCCATGAAATCAGCTCGCAGGAGAGCAGGGGATCTGATTTCATTGTAGATCATTCACGTTAATACTGTCTAAGGCACTTTGTGTACAAAGCACAAAGTGAAGTGAAAGCACTTCTAGTCCAGGAATTTGACATTGAAGAGCAGTTTGGTAGGTTTTCATTCCCTATACTGCGTACAATGGTGATTGATAATAACGAAAACGTCACCTGTAAGTGCTTTTTAAAAAATGCCATTTTGTACAACAGCACTCGCAGAACACACATAAGAAGAAAGAGAGAGGAAACCAAGAGCAAAACTAAATCCCACATTAACAGCTTTAGAAGAAAGACAGGCCTTTTCACTAGGTTTTCGAAAATGTCCACAGAGTCTCTGAATAATTGGGTTGTTCAGACATGGAGCTTCTTGGGGAAAGACTCCATTGCCCGTTGTGTGGAGCCAGGGCCTCAACACAAAAAGCACTCAAATGTAGATCTCTTACAAGAGTGACATACTAAACTTTTAATTACTCCTCGCTCGCTCGTGGTTATTCCCTGTCATCTTAAGGGATATGAGTGCTGCTTACAGTACCTGTGAATTAAAGCATGCTTTTTCCAGCTCTGCAGTCAGACATACATCTGGCACTTCAGTGTAATGGAGAAATGAAAAAAGCAATCAAGGGATCTGTAGAAAGGAAGCTCTTTGGCGCTGAATATATCCAATAGTGTGTCCATGAAGCTAACTGGAGGCATCCCTAGTAAGAAGATTTACAGTCGGCACAAATGTGCCCCTTGATACAATGTAACTGAAATATTGCGGACTAAATGGGTCTCCTACCAGTCCTGGTCTGGCGGATTTTTAGGTCTCTTTAAAGCAGTATTACCTGAAGATCTGGGAGAAGCCGTTCAATTGGTCCAGATAAGACAGTTACTAGCCCGTTTACCTCCTGCCTGCAGGTCCAGGACATCATCCCCACCTGAATTACAGCAACACCACTACACAGCAGAGCACGGAGAATTTCTCCAGGACGCCAGGGTTCACCTCCCAGCTGTTACAAAAGCTGCCACAGGACTGTTAATGACTAAGTACTCAGGACTCAGTCTAAAGCACCCCCCTGTGAAACCTCCTACAGCACTTTGCCCCAGTCACCCTACAGGGGTCTGAACCTGGAAAATCATGTCAGCCACCTGTTTGCCGACACCGCAGTGCCTCCCATTCCTGGACTGACCAGGCCCAGCCTTCTTTCAGCTTCTGAGACCTGAGGGGACCAGGCCACAAGGCTGAAATGCTACTGCCAGAATTATACTAATAACAGTTATAAAAAACTCCAAAACAAACCCGGCATTCAGCTTTCACAGGAGAGAGGGAATTCAGAATCTGTTACATAAAGACGATTTTATCTTCTGATGGTTTTCTTAAGTCTGAAATTCTTATGCCCACTCAGAGCCATGCCCTTGAAGCACCGTATTTGTCTTATTAATCCTCCTTTATTAGAAGCTCCTATTATACCGGTACATCTGTTTCTGTTCAGAGGAGTCAATTGGAAACACAAAAATGCGTATTCTTCCCTGACAGCCAAAACACGAATTTGCCACTGAGATTTCAAACGCATCCAAACCACGCTGAAGCCCAGATGTACTACGGCCTGTCACAGCACAAACATACCCCAATTTGTAACTGGGTTGCAAAAATTTGCAAAATAAACAGTGTCCTACGTACTAAGAAAATATGCTAATGATGCAAGCTGTAACATACTAATGTAAAAATCTGTTGTGGCCTCTATAAGCATTATAATATTTTTCCCAATAAACAGCAGCTGGTGACTTGAGGGTAGCCTGGCATGTACAGCCTGTGACGAGCTCCAGCCTGCGTGCTGTCGGCCAGAAACCAGAGTGTCCCAGTCTGAGGTCCGTCTCCCGGACCAGAGTCTGGCACCAGCAGCTTTTCTGATAAGGAGGCGGACCTTCCAGATACCCCTCAACATACAGCTGTTTGTGAGACTTAAAGAGTTGCATACTAAGATGTAAGACTTGACTACAGCGCTTGACATGATTCAGTTTGGATCCCCCAACACGTGCATGTTCAAATGCCTACACCATGTTTCCGAAAGTCTATACACATGCACAGACAGGGCCAGAGGAGGTTTCAATGGTGTGTGTGCCGTCTACTGTTACCAATATATGAGGAAAATGAGAAACTCCAACTAAATGTCTTCCCACTGCTGGTGAATCACATCTGCCGTCAAGGGCTGACAGGAGGTTCTTTCATTGAAGCCATGAGCACAACTGGAAAGGAGCAAACACAGGCTGAGATGCCAGCAGCCGCTGCATCAGCCACCCTGACACAGAGGTGGAGGCAAGAACAGGCAGGACAGGTGAGGAGTCAGCTTCACCAGGCGAGAGGCTCCTGGTCAGTGCTCAAATCACCTGATTCCTGTTCGCAGTTTGGGCTTCACAAAACTGGCCCCCCGGCAACTTCAGAACGTCCCATCACGCTGTCTGAGCAACCTCATGGGCACAAACACAAAAAGACAAATTGCTCCTGCAAGGCAAATCATACATGTCATTGCACTTATTCAGGCCCCCAGTTCCTAAAACATTCGCAATCCTGCAGTGCATCTGGTCCTGTTCTGTCCAGCACAGAGCAAGAAATAACACATACTGTACACCGTCAGTAAGGCAAGCCCACAGCACAAACTAATCCTGCATCAAGGACTTTGCAAAAAGGAAAAGAATCAGCTACAGGCAGCGCTTGAATTTTCAAATTAACATTTTGAGAGGTGAATTGACTCTCGGGTTTCAGATCTATGACTCAGCCGTGACTCACGGCGTACACTCCTACTTGCAACAGAATACAAATCGTAGAAAGCCAGCCAGACGCCCACGCCGGCCAGCAGCGGCCTTGCGTCTGATCAGCTGCTGGTCAGGGAGCTGGCTGTCCGAGAGAGCAGTGGACACACGGACAAACAGGGTGCGCAGGGGGGTCGGGGCGCTGAGCAGAGAGGGGCAAGACGTGCCCCCGCTGTTGTCACGGAGCAGCCCCCCTGCCAACCCCTTTCAATTGAGGACATACAGCACAGCACCACACAGATGTGCAGCCCGGTCTCCTGGAGCTGAGCTCTTCTGTGTTTTCAGCTTGTGTAGACATCTCCTGTACAAGGCAAGGTCTGAAAAAGCAATGCAGTGGCTTGACTCAACTCAAACACTCAAGCAACCTGACCTATTCGAAACCCTTACAGATACAGTATGAACAAAGTCCTCTGAATGAGTGGGGAAAGTGGAAATGGGAGGGGCTTGCCATGATGGGAAGGACGGGACACGTCTGAGGATTCAAGGCTGGAAGTTACGACGGGGAGTTTCTACCTGTCACAACCGGCAGCCTGCCCAGACCAGCCCCCCAAGAGGGCTTGTCGGCGCCAGCAGCGGGGTGATGATTACAAGCGCCGCCGCACGTGTGAACTCGGCACCAGACGCCCTACCATGCGGCAGGCTGCAGTGTTTAAGCCATTCGAACCCGCTTCGTGCTGCTCGTGGAGAGCTCTACCTGGCGAATTACTGTACCTCGTATTACTCTGGATTTTGGACTTCCCTTTTGCCTTTCGACTTCAGACCTCGCCTCTCGTCTCAGATTGTTTGCAGTGTACTCCCGGATTTCGACCAATTTTCCTCCTTTCGACCACGACCTCGCCTCTTGTTTAGGATTGTTTGTTTCAATTGTACTTCCTGGATTCTGAATCGCCTTTCTCCTTTGGACCATGAACTCGCCTTACGTACCGGATTGTTCGCCTGCCTTGTCATCCACCTGCTCCTGCGTCTGCACAGGATCCACATATCTCTTCATTAGGGATTCCTTACACTATCTTTTCAGCTACATCGTCATGATCCTTTAGTATTGTAAGAGAGGAGCTGCAGCTGTATCATGAAATATCTCTCTCTCCCCTGAGGGGTGTGGGCCTGTGGACCTGCTATACAGAAAACCAAGAGACCTACACAGGAAATGCGCAACACCAAGGTCTCTGGTTAAGTGCAGACCACTCTGAATTCCATTTGCTTATATAACGGGGACATCTGCAATTATTGACACTGATTACAGTGTAACGGAGACACAGATGTAGTGCATTAAAAGTTCTAACCAAGGGGCAATTTTTTCATGACATTCCCCAGACAAATAGTGCTTGTTGAAGAACATTTAGAATTTAAATGAATCCATCATTTTATTTAAATATTAAAATGATTTCATTTGACATATTATTGCATTTTGGATTTCGTTTTAGCCAATCCCTTCCTTCGTTAGGAAAATCAAATCACTGTATTGTGATTGAAGTAAATCAGCACAAAAAAAGGACATTGAATTCAAATGCTAGTGCTCCAAAAATATTTTGCATCTTTTGGCATGACAAATGCCACCAAAGAGACCCACAGATATTTCCACTGCCTTCAACTGAAACTGTGTGGCAGATAATGTTGGAATACTCAAGCCTGCCCATGGTTGAATTTGAGGTCAAGCTCTATTGTTATATAAAAAACAGCCCCTTTAACTGAGTCATTTCAGACAGGCACAAACACAACAAAAGCAGAACATGTTGTTTCAGCCCTGCAACAGGCTGAAGAACGTGTTCCTCGTCCTTGGTGATTATGATGGGGGGAGCACAGAGAAGACTATAAAAACTCCTGGCAGGCTGGGGCCAGGAGAGATAACGGTTAACAGATCTCCTGTGCATTTCCTGAAGAGTGTAAGAGCACTACTGGCTGAAAAAAAATGGCTCTGAATGCACCGTTAGTACCTTAATACGTGGTAATTTATGGACAGCAGGAGAAAAGTTTATCTGAACAGGACCAGTGCCCTAATCCCCAGCACATGGAGATTCATGACTGGAATACTTGAAGTCGTCACATTTTCCCCACCCTGACAAATGTCATATAAACCCTACCATTAACTACTCAGAAGTAAGATATGTACACAGACACTTTGTGGAATGCCCCGAAGACAAGTATGAAATACTTGAAATACAAAGAGAAAAACCACTTTGTGTTTTGGCCTCAGCAGATACCATATGACATCCAACCCAGGCGTGGGACCAACCTCTGAGAGGAGCCTCGACTGAGCCAGCATCGAATTTAATGGCTGAAGCTAATACCAGCTTCCAATAAAGGCTGTCTTGTTTAGAACGTTAAATCACTGAAACAAACACTCCCATGGCATGTTTGTCTGACTCTAATGTAAAACAGAGCTACCATGGCATAAACATAAAGAAATAATTAGAGCGATTATTAGGTCTGTCAATATCGCTGCAAAGCACTTTAAATCTTTCCTGTACGGATGCCAAAAAGCAAGAAGAAAGAGAAACACAGGGTGGTTCAACAATCCATTCAGCCAAGTAAAATGTTGTATTTCACCACCCTTGCCCCTGCATCCCATTCCTTCTCCTCTCTTGCTCAAGGGTAAGAGCTCTGCTCAGGGTTCGAGAGTTCGGGATCAGCTGAATCTCAGGACAGAAGGATGACCCAAACCAATCGCCTCTACCACCTGTTGCTGAAGCTCTGGAATATTTCCCTGGAATATGAGGCCTTCCTGTTCCCTATTCCAGCATCACCAACTGTTTCCTCTCCGGCTGCCTGTCCTTATGACACTCGGGAACAGCTACAATATGCACACTGCTCAGCGTTCTGTGCAACAGGCTGACCACCACATTGAACTAAGGATGAAAGGGTAGAAGACATCGTTTTATCCCACAATTCATGATAACCAGGGGGGATAGGCAGGCCAGATTAAATTAGCCGGCCCCGAGTCTGGTCAGGAGGGAGGAGAACTCATCTCTGCGATTACAGGAGTAGCACTCACGCCCCAGGCTGGCAAGACTGAAACCGGAAGCTGCCCGCCACTGCCCGCCTCTTCTGCAAACAAGCCCACTCCGGCAGGACCATCGCACTTCTCCAGGCACAGCTCCAACAACTCCCAGGACCAGTCACGCACATATCTGTGCATCCGTCATTCCTGTGCAAAGGTAGGTAGATACTGTACCAGGGTCTCAGAAATACAGGGCACAAATCAGGACCATTACCCTGAATGGGAGTCAGGTTCACTGTGGTGTCAGGATGCCTTAATAACCACAGTTATTATTCACATGTAAGATGAGGAACTTGCTTAACTGGAAAAGAATCACAAAAATAACCTAATGTATTGTGGAAGCAATACCAACCCTCCCGATTTAACATACTGTGTCAAACAGTAGCTGTCATGTTTGGTAGATTTTCTCGAGTTTCTGAAATCCTCAGTGAAGCAGCTGACTATTCATTTATAGTAATATACAGTAAGTATTTACAGTATAAGTGTATGACATGTACTATATATACATGGAGTTTAACAATGATTCTTATGTGACAACTCCACAAATCATAAGCCTCCTTATTACAGAGCAGGCACATTCTGCTGGCAGCCTTCACTTGACTGGATAAATCTCGACATTGCAAGCATTCCCACATGTGAGCAGAATAACTGAGCAGGCACGGGCAATTTTAAATGACAGCTGCACGTGTCCAATGCATTTCTGGGGCACATTTTTTAAGACCATATTCCAGTAATGGAAAGGTTGGAAATTGTGATTCACATAAAAAAAATAAAGGCTACATGAGACCTGTGTCAGATTTCAAAATGAACACGCCCAAACCCCACGGCCCCGAAGAAGGAAAGTCAACAGGGAATACTGTTTTTTGTGTGTCGCTGTTGGATTATTTTCTACCCCTGGCAGCCTCTCAGGGAATAATTTCCACTCGGAGGTGTAACCTTTAACAGCTGGAGGACTGGGGCTCTGGGTGGCTGAAAAGTGCACTTCCACAGTTCTGTCAGGGCTGGTATTCTCCTGGACGTGTGCTGTGCGGTCAAGCATGCTTGGCCAGTGTCGTGGAGACAGATCCCGCTGACTCCACACTCCTGTATCCTCGTCTGCATGAGGGTTCACCTGTCCTGCAGGAGTGCGCACCCCAGGAACAGAGACGCCCCTCTCCCCCGTGACCTGCAGGGAGGGGTCAGGGGCGAGAGCACAGAGCAGCTACAAAAGCCCCTTGACCAGGACACACAGACAAAACCCACTCCCTGCGCTGGGAGACAACCGTCTGCAGAGGAAAGAAAGTCACAAAACAACCCAGGTTCGTGCATCGTGAGCTGAAAAAGAAAACTTCAGTGTTTTGCATCCTGATCCTCAAGTCGTCATAGAGATAACAGAGGTCCACACAACAAGCTGTTTCTCTTCGCAACAGAAAAAAGGCCCAGAAGAACACAGGAATGAGTACAAGCAAGAGGATGCCATCTGGCCCATCTGCAGTAGCTCATTTGGTAGTCAGCAGGTCACTGACGTGAGGATCTCACCCATTAGGACGTGCGGATCTTGCATGAAGCCAGAGTTTGGGCTTCAAAGACATCGCTGAATCGCATGACACTCAGCTACAAACTGCATTAAAAGCAATGCTCTCAAAGTCCAAACAAGCTTTTCCTGTAGATTAAATCAATTTTACATTTTTCTCTCACTAAATAAAAAAACAATCTAAAGAAATGTGTGAGATGAGGAGAATTATGATATTCTGTTCTACAGAAGAGACAATCAGATCTCTTTCTGAAGACATGTGCTGGACATCTGAACTCTGGGCTCAGTCTGGGGAGGAATATTTTCCTTCCACATAAGATCCAACAGGATGCATTGTGAAAAAGGAAGTTACAGGACCACTGTCTCCAACAGGCAATAGGACCTATATTTCCATGGGACCTGGACACAGAGCAGCATTGAATATACAGTATGTGTAACTGAGGGCTGGGCTGACTAACTTTCACAAAACATTCAAGCTCGGGATCGCTGCATGTTATGTGAAGGTTTTTTTCCCCAGCGTGTGTACTCTTTCACAAGGGTCCCTGGGAGTCAGAGACAGCTGCATTTCTGGAAAGGGGTGCCCCACGCCCTGCACCCCGCCCTCTCTGTGGTCACCACATCTTTCCAGCTACCCTCAGCTTCCTGATCAGGGGGCGTGAGCCGCAGAAGAGACCGCACACCACTCTGCGAGGCGAGGTTTAAAACAAGCTGTTTATTCCCAGCATCAGCTGCTGGCAGAAACATGTTTTCTATTTCCAGTTTGAGAAGGGAAATCTGAATGTGTGGCACGCAGGTTTTTATATCCAATTTAAAAAAGGCATACATGAGGGGGAGACAGCTAACTATGTAAAATACCTACAATGACAATTCTTTGGTCATTGTTTCTATTCTGATAGATTATGACTATCTAAGTTTTCTATATGAATATATAATATCTTGCTGTTATGGATAGGAATAGTAGTTACTTCTTGCTGTATCGCTGCATGTTGGAACATTTCCTGACTTCCTCAGCCTCTATAGTCAAGGTTAGCAGCCACTGACAGCTTCTTGCTCTTACAGTGTGGCACAGCTAACCAGTGCCATGGACATGTACACATATCTCACAAGGGGCAGCCTGTGAGGTTTTGGCGACATTCAAAGAGCGTGCAATCACAAAGTGCACTGTTATATTGTTATGTACGGTATTCAACATTAATTGTATACATCTGTAGAGTCTACTGGATGTTTTACAGTATATACTCTGTGTTTTATACACGCTGTGTATACACTGGTTTTATTGTTGTTGTTAAGTGGACAATAAAGTGGATTCTGATTCTGAAGTCAAGGGGGGTTAACTACTAATTAATTTGCAAGCTACTTGTCTGTGATATTGAATTTCTATTTTGTGATACTGCATTACTATTTTCTCCTGCTTTTTTCCTCTATTCCTCTGGGGTCCAAGGAAAGGCTGGTACTCTACAGCACTTTGCACCACCACTTGCCAAAGCCTCCCTTTCCTCCCACAGAAGCCCAGAGCTGGGAACAGCCCCCACACCTCATGAGTTGCCCCCTAGGATCCTTGCTCAGCTCTAGAGCTTTCACAAACGGAGACAGCACACCTCCCACAATGAGCACGAACAAACCCCCGAGTCAGTGCAGTAATGAAGACCAGGGGACATTCAGACAGACACCTACAGTAGCTGTGTTCGTCTGGAACCCCTGTCAGAATCCCCAGAGCCTGGCAGCTTTTGATTAAATGTGAAGAAACCGGAGACTGAGCATTACAAAGCCAGGGATGCCAGCGCTGCAAGCTGTGCAGGAAAGGAAACTCAGCACTGCAAGAGAAGTGGAGTAAAGCAAGGTCACCTCATTAGACTAGAAACCCTATCTTGAAATGCGCTGCTGAGCTATAAGCTGATAGATGAGATAATAATGGAGCTTCTGAGTGATTATGAAAATTTATCAGGGAACGATAAACACTTTTAACAAGATGTATGCAATCAGCGGTAAACCTCCCTGGCTCTGCTTTACATGTTATTAACCAGAACAACTACAACTTTTTGTATGAAGGGATTCTTAAGGTACATATTTTTTTTTCCCCCAACACGCTTATTTTCAATTTCAACACAAAAACTCTTGGAGCTATGCCAATGGCTGCTGAATCTGATTATCCAGAATTGAGAATCCTAAACTGAAGCTCTGCATATTTGCAGCTCTGCAAGTTTGTCAAATGAACAGTTGTGCTGCACTGGGGTGCAGGGGTGCGGGTGAGGGGTAAGACCCGTAATGCAGATGATGATAAACAACAGCACCTTGCTGAAAATCCTCAAGCTGAAGTCTCAGCTGAGGGCATCTCCTTTTCAGAAAATGGAGGAGGCTCGTTATTTTAAAAGATGCATAAAGGTGATCTCTCTAAAGGTGACAGACCGGTGGCACAAACACTTCAGCCCTTCATCACAGCCTTCTCATGCTGTCTCTGCCACCTGTCCTCCAGAGATGCGGTTTAATGGCCTGTTGAGGCAAGACGCTCATCAATATTCCCCTAACTGCTGCTGACAAGCCGGGCTAAACGGCCAGATAATGTGCTCATCTCTCACCTGTGCGAGAGGAGGAGGAGAAGGGGAGAAGAAACAAGAAGGGGAAAATAAGGACCAGGAAAATGAGAAAACAAGACCAGTCAGAAATCCGACCAATAGGACTAGATAGCAGACAGGCCATTAAGGTTCCAGACTACCCAGTTATGACTAACACCTACAGGATTTTAGCATTTATGGGCAGTAAGTTATCAGGAAA
This sequence comes from Lepisosteus oculatus, assembly GCF_040954835.1. Lineage (NCBI taxonomy): Eukaryota > Metazoa > Chordata > Actinopteri > Semionotiformes > Lepisosteidae > Lepisosteus > Lepisosteus oculatus. The sequence continues at coordinate 4,699,841 of NC_090700.1, read as the reverse complement.
GACTGCTTGGAAGCAATGTCTTCAAAAATGGGTTTTAAGAAGAATCCCATTACTGTGAGACACTACTGCATGCCTCAATCCATCCATCTTGAATACATACAGTACCATACAGCGCAGCAGTGAGCCAGAGTCTAACACAGCAGGCAACAGGCGTGGGTGGAACATTAGGCCATTCTTAGGTGCACACACACGGTGAACAGTTCAGAGATGCCAATTCACCTAGACATGCTTGTGCTGGGACCGTGTGAGGAAACTGGGGTCCCCAATAAACACCCACGCGGGCAGGGGGGAACACACAAACCTCACACAGAATGCTCCCCAGAAGGGAATCAGGCCTAGGACCCAAGCTTCCATGCCAACCTGTAACTATAAATTACAATTTGGAAAAACACTTAAAAGGCTTAATAGAAGGACCTTCCCTTGCCTCTCTTCAAAATACGACTGAGTTGCGCAGAGTAATCACAATATAAAGCAACAGGTCTTCCACCCACATACTGAGAAACCTTGGCATGGTCACATACCAGCCCGGTCTGAATGCACTCCTAGGCACTGTACAGGAAACACTCCCCAGCTTCTCCTGAGCTGCTCCTTGTATCAGTGACAGCTGTGATGTTCATTAATAGTTCTATGCATTTAGAGCTTCACAAACAGCCGTTTCTGTAAAATTCCCATGAATTTTAATCAATGTTCTAAATGAGCAAGATTTCAGCAAGTCAGGACGGTACAGAGAATAAATTTCCAGTTCCATTAACACTCAGCTCTTGGGCAAAGACGTGTTTTTAACAACCTGCTAAATTCAAGGCCATGGTGAGCCAGCAGGCAAGGAAAAGCTGTGCTGTCTCGAAGGTAAATTCATTTTCCATGCACTTCACAGGCGGCAATCAGGTGCCCAGCCCTTTTTCCCACACACCAGATCCTAAAAGGAGGAGTCCCGCCGCTCTTGGTAGGGAGGAAAGCACGAGTCAGAAACAAATCTCATTATACAAACAGACGACAGAACAACTATATCACATCTGCTGCATTATCTTAATAAACCTGCCTGAAAGATTTTATTGGCTTTTAGATTTTAGACTGGCTCGTTCTTTCTGAGCTTAGTTCCCGGATAGCCAGTCTTTTCCAATGGAAACCCCAGGCTCTCTGGGTTGGCTGATCACCTGCAGCAAGGATTTCAACAACCAGACCAAGGGCCAACACACAGTCCTCCCAGACAAGCAGCAGAAGAGTTCGGAGAATGGACACAGTCTTACTCCAAAAACACGGCTTCTTCATGCAGTCTCATTGGGGAATTCTCTTGGACATTTTTCCAGCGCATGAAGTTGGTCACGATACAATGCTGCATTAAACCAGTTCCATTAAACCACAGAGACAAAGTCATGGAATACCGCCCTACACAGACCGCTGGCAGATTTATTTTTTCTGGAACGGAAAACGTTTCGCGAGACGAGCGGAGTAATTAGGACCAATAGGCTCAGCCGCTCATAAACCAAATGATCTGAAAATCAGAGGTGGAGTAAAATCTATTGACTTTGGCCTTATTAACAGATGAAATTTCCAGTTCAACAAGTACACAGAAATTCAGAATGGCTGAGCTCATGGAGAATCGAAACGCGGAGCCAGCAGGAAGATTTACGGCCGTCTTTAAACAAGACTGTAAACAAGACTGATGGGCTTCCAGTCAAGAGCCTCAAAAACAAACGGCAACAGAGCGACAGAGAGGAGATGTTAAACAAGGCATCATTAATAACAGCGAGAAATAAATTGCACTATAATTAAGGCCAAAGAAGAAGAGGAGGGAGAAAAGCAGAAGGAAGGTACAGTATAGATGGAAATAGGGGAGGATTCACAAGACTTTGATTTCACTGCCAATTGGCCGAAGATAAGAATGGTCACAGGTGAGAGGAGCTATTTGGCCCATCTAGCCTGCATGGTACTGTAGTTACTGGATAGGTGAGGCCAGGACCTCATCCAGCTGTTTCTTGCAAGAAGCCGGGGTATCGGCTTCAGCAACGTGGCTGGATGTTCCACAGCCCCACAGCCCAGAGCCCCGAGACTGTGATTTCATTTAGCATGAATTGGCTTAATGTTCAATTGTAAATCATGCTGAAATAATAATAATAATAATAATAATAATAATAATAGTGTGCCTGTCTTGGCTTCACTGTCTCCACTCAGTCTAAGATCGATTACAGCATCAGCCACACGTTCTCCATGTTGAAGGCCTAACCCAGAGCTCCTGGATAGAACTGATTCCACGGTTCCAGAACTCGGGCTTCCTTCCCGATTCGGATCCTCTCTGCGCAGTGCTGTGCCATAATCACCTGGACCTCCAAACATACTGGAACTGCCCAGTCTTCCCACAACCCCCACGTGCCTTGTTGTACTGTAAATACCAGCCTTTTATTCAGGTAAGCGTCTGCCTCAGGCACTGCGGACGTGGAAAACCAAGGTACCAAACACCGCTGGATTTTTCTGGGGGGGTCCATTCCGTGCTCTGGGCCGTATTGCACACATTCTGTCCTGCTTATTTTTACTGCTGGCCAAGCAGAGGGGCAGTAAGGAGTCTCAGGGCGCCCGCAGAAAATGCATCTCCGAAGAGCTTCTCTAAAAGCATGTGGGATCCACTGCCCCCTGCTCTTCTGCAATTCCTCTCCACAACCAATTTCCTGGTGAAGTGCTCGAGACCTCATGAGGGCACAGGATAATAATAATGATAATCAAGCTGTCCGTTTCCACTGGCTGTGTTCATTACAGAAGCAAAGCTTTGGGATTTCATTAGACTTAGGAACAATTAGACTTTGCACATCTGCTTTTACAAAAAAATGTAATATTCTTCTCTCGTAAATTGACATGAATTCTCATTACATAGCAGGTTTGACCCATTTCAAGTTTTAAAAGGTAAAGGAGCTTGGGGAAGCCAGCCCCACGTTTTGGATATTTCATACTTACTGCCTTATTGTGGGTTAATTTTTATAAACAGCTAGGGAAAAACAATTTTTAGTGTATCTGATTTACTCTTCCACCAGATCAAATTGTACAAGAACGTGCACTACAACCTGAAACGTATCAAAATACCCTGGAGCAAGAAGCTAGATGCTAAATTCCCACATACACGGACATCAATAACACTGCCAATAACGATAAAAACTGACAGCAAAACATGAAAGTTGATCTGTGGGCAGGACTGTTATTGCCTCCCACTGCCTCCTCTTCAGCACCGAGCAGCTGCGCAGACAGACTCAGAAAAGAGTTTGCAGTTACACAAGTCTCAGAGACTGTGCACAGAGACTCATTAGACATGCAGGCCTCAGACAGCTCTCCCCAGATCTCACAGCCTGAACAAGGTGGATGCTTTTGTAAGGCTCTTAAATGTAAGATATTGACCTTTGCCATTACTTAACAGTCTGTCTGCTCGGTTTGCAAACTTCTTAAGGCCACGAAAAAGTTTCCTCAAATCTCACGGCACCCTGCGTGGGCAGGGCAACTAATCTAGAAACATCATTTTCCATCTGCCACTGGGATAGCTTTGAAAACTCCACTGCAGTGTTTCTGCTGATCCTACCATCGCTGTCATTCACAGTTTGGACATCCTCCTGAAACTCCAGATTTGTGTCTAAACTATCGCAGGGGCCGGAGAGGGGCTCTTCTCCTGCGTGTCATGCTGACATTTTTAACCACAATTACCCAAGCCCCCATTGGCTAGAATTAAACATACAGAACATCACGTTGAAAAAAAAGTCATGGAAAAAAAGCAGCACGGATCCTGAACAATTTCGCCTCTGCGTCACTCTCTTTTAAATCACTCCTCCCTCCTCCAAAGCAACTGGACTGTGGAGCATTCTCTCAGCAGGGAACTCAGACCCATCTGAACACTCAGCGTACCACCGTCACTGCCAGCTCACGGATGCAAATATCGGGTTTCAGATCCCTGACAGCAGCAGATGGGAGAAAGCAACAAGAACACTTAAAAAAAAGCATCAGTAAAGCAAAAAAAATCAGCAAGAACATCAAGCAATCAGTTATTAACAAAGCACTTTAAATGAATTGCATCTCCTACCAGCCCCTTCCCACAGGATAACAAAGGGCGCAGAGCTAATGTTTCCAGGGAACCCTTTGTGTCCGTGCTCTTCCGATCGCCAGACTCGTCAAACCGGTGGGTCGGGCAGGGCCTGTTGTTCCCCTCGGGGAACACGGAAGCCCAGCTGCACATGACAAGGGGCACAAGGGTCATGCTGAGGTTCTGTCAACACCCGGGATAAGCCGACACCAGCGTCTAGACTCTATCCGCGGCCTTCGGGCTGGGTTAAAACACCCTCGATTGCAGGGGCGGGCACGCAGCTGAGAACCGCTGTACAGAAGGTCACTTGCATCGCCAGTCACATGCCTGTCCAGCAGGGAAGTGGCGATGCATTAGGGACCCCCTTCTTCTCCCACACTGAAGCCCATCACCCCAGAGACAGGCCACGACTCCCACCCTGCCTGCATCCAGAGACATCAACACAAAGCCTCGGGCTTCCCTCCCTGAGGACTGGGAACCTCCCTGCACCGTGGCAGATGTCCAGAACAGGGTGCAGCTGGGGCAACCCGAGACACAGCCAGAGCCTCCTGAGGCCGCTCATGTGCTAATTGAAAGTCTATGCCAACTGGGCATTCCTGTGGCGGTCCTGGGCCTGTGCTCCAGCGCAGCAACACACGGGTCCTGCTTTTAGCTGAAGACACAGAGCACCAGCCGCCCCCTTGGCCTGCATATCAGACTTGACTGGTGTCAGGAAATATTAGAGATAAGAGATAAGATCACCTTATTGGCCATATACAATTTCTTGTATTAGGAATTCATCTTGTCACAAACTCCTGCTTGCTCCCCATGAGATACACAGACAGGGAGAGAAGCTGGGGGTCAGAGCGCAGGGTCAGCCATTTATACGGCGCCCCTGGAGCAGTGGGGGTTCAGGACCTTGCTCAGGGGCCCAGCAGAGTAGGAGTCCTCTGCCGACCGCGGGATTCGAACCGGCAACCTTCCGCCTTCCGGCCGCAGTGCCACCGCTCCACCCATACAGGCCGAGACGGACAGCAACTGAAACGGCACTTAAAAAGAAAATCCGCCCCGCCCGTTTTGTTTCCGGAAACCGACGCGAACTACCCCCGCTGCACTTTTTGGGAGACCTGACTTCAATTTCCCGCCAGCAGGGGTCCAACCACAGTCTTCCAGGACTCCAGTCCCGTCCAGCCGGTTTTATGAATCTCTGGGAATCGGCAGCTTCGTGAGAACAGGGAGAGGCTTGAAAGTGTCCAATTAAGCAAACCATTCGTTCAATCAGCCGATTAAGGGCTCAGGTGCAAGGCAGAGTTCTCAGTCCTTGTCCTGGGTACCTTCACAGCTGCTGGCTTGTGTTCCACCTGAGCTCTCAATTAAGCGATTGAACCCTTATCAGACCCAATCCCCGGGTTTAATTTGCCCTGTCGTTTTCAGTTCCCAAACCTGTGGGAGCCATAACTAACCTTCAACCAGAAAAAAAAAAGAACTTGCAAACATCCTAACCAGGCCACCTGTTGAATCAGTCGGGGACGTGTTTTAATGAAGTGCTTTAGTGCAGTGAAGCCAACAGGAACTGGGGACCTCCGGACTAAATCAAGTCGGAATAACCTGGAAGTACGCGTGAGAAACACAGGTGGGCAGAAAGCAATCCTGACTGTACAGCAGGGGTAACCTGCCCTGGTCCCGGAGAGCTCCACTCCAGCAGGTGTTAAACCACCAGCTTTCAAAGGGCCCAAACACCTGAACTCTGGAAACTCAAACTGGCCATGTGTTCAATTAGGTCATTTGGGTTTTTTTTTTCTTACAGATCAAAACTAAGAATATCCTCCGGCCCTCAAGGACCGGTGAAACACTACTTGCATGATTGATCAATGAGTTTAATCTTTAAATAACAGGGGGGGCTTGGAGTGCCCAGTGAGAGTTACTGGCTTGGGGCTCTCTGGGGCCAGGCTAGAGACCAGTCCACTCACCAGCTGGGCCACGGGCGCGAGCCAATAAGCATTAATTACTAAAAGCGGTCAGGCTGTCATTTTTGTTGAAAACGCTCGACAAGTCAGCCATCTTAGTGCAAATAAAAACTAAACAACATTAAAACGTTATCGTTTTTTTTATTGATTTTGATAACGGCGTGTAAGCACCCCCTCCTCCACACACACCCACACCACACCACACACACAAAAGGTGATATGTGATAGTTTCTCCTACACTGCAACAAGGGAGCGTGATGTGACTTACAAGCCTGCTAATGGTCTAGCTCAATAATAACGATTAGTGGCCGTATGCCGCGACAGTAGCACGACCGATTCCGACAGACGCGCGAGTTAAACAGGAGGTGGCCTGTGGCCCAATCCGCTGCAAACCCGCCGCTCGCCCAGCTCTCCGCAGCCTGCTGGACAGGAGACCAGCGGGCACTGCGCTCGGGCTCGGGGTCCGGGGCAGCCCGTCCGACCTCGGCGCGCGGCAGTTCGGGGGTTGGGGGGTGTGTGGTGTGTGTGGGGGGGGCGGGGGGACTCGGCGTCTCGCCCCAGGAGCCAGCGGGCCGGACCGCTCGCGCACTGCGCTCTCCGCGTTGTGACCGGCGGATAATACCGCATCCCCAGCCCCTGCTCGGCTGCCGGTACCGGACCGGTACCGGACACCACCAACAGATGTGTCTCTGTATACAGTGCACCGTGTCGCCATGTAGTTCTTCACCCACCGAACTTTGTACTCTTCGTTTCAACTCAAAGAAACCGACGAAATGATTTTTTGAACAGCTGCCTCCCACCTGCTAAACCCCCCCACAGAGGCTCACAGCGAATCCTATCCCACGTCCTCTCGAGAGAATGACGAAGGATTCAGAGTGTTTTATAACCCATTTGTCACCCTGACTATATCGCCCGCGTCTCCCAGCGCTTCACGGAAGCCGATACCCCCCGAACACCCTTTCTTAACCGTGTTTTAACCTGAAATTTCCAGCACGCTTTGCCGTACAGTACCTGCACATGCTGCTAGGAGACATGTTGAACAGACGTAATGTAGTGACACATTTCTATTAATTAATAAAAGGTATCAAAACACTGGCAGTATGTCGTAAGCTTTGAGTATCGATACCATTTTTAGCTAGACAACCGGCTAGTTTGCCTGCGTGGGATAGATAATTACAGAACGATAGTTAAAAGCGTACGTTTATTTCTCATTTCAGATGTGTTTTACAAACACCCAACTGTTATAATATCCCATCTGCTGGAATCATTTCAGATCACCTGTTACTTGATTAAGCGGGTGAAATACAGCCCAGCAGTAAAATAAAACGCAGAAACCTGCCCCCATCTACTCTATAGGCTTATACAGATGAGTAATATGAACCCTATCGCAAATTTAAATTAAAAAAATGTGAGCGCCGATAATTCAGTCTATAATTGCGTTTCCCCCGCTAGTACACGGTGACGTTACTTCCATAATCCAGCTTGTGTTGTATAGCAATAAAAAAAGACACAATTTCTCAGGCTCATTTCTCACCAAATCAATACTCAGCCTTTTTAGATTTTGCAGAACAAAACGAACCACGTTACCTTTCATCCAGTCCACGACTTGACTCGGCGTCCACTTGCTAACAGGTTCCATGATCAGAGCCATTGATAAAGTTTGTGCGGTTGTGACCAGGCAGAAGGAGCAGGACAGACGTTTAAACCCCCCCAGCCCCCAGCCCCGCTGTGCCGATTCAGAACTTCAGGTCGACCCCCTCCTTGTTTCCGTTTCTGTCTCTGAATCTCCGCTGGACTTTTTTTTCTGCGCTAGAATCCGCGTTACAGCGGCAGCCCGTGAGCTGCGGTCTCTTGGCTGGCCGGATCCGTCTCCGCTGGAATTCTGCGCATTCTTGAGCAGCAGTCTGTGTGGATGCGCCTGGTTAGTTCTTTTATTTACTCTCTCTCTCTTTCTTCCTCTCCCTCCTGCCTTTTCTATTTCTCTATCGGCAATCTTCCCCCCCCCACCCACCCACCCCTACGGTGTCTTAGCGGCCAAAGTGAATGAAAGGCACGCGTTGAGATCTGTTACGCGTCTGTCATCGCGTCCCGTTCAGTCGAAATTCACAGCGCTTTTTCCTCGCACTGACGTTGACACGATCTCCACTCTCGGCTCTCTAACTGCTCGCTCTCATGCCTGCTACAGTAGTTCTCTCTCCTCCTCTCTCCTCTCTCCTCTCTCTCGCTGCCGACTGCTACCCACTCATCGGCAGAACGCACCCTGGCGGTCAGTTACTGTAAGTGCATAAGCCTTGCAGCAGAAAAATAAAGAACTTGGAAAGTCCATTGAACATCCGTCTCCCCTGGGAGGGAAACACGAACAGAACAATCACAAAAATCACCGAGCGCAAATGTAGAGAGAATTCGAATTTAATTGATCTGTTGTTCCCATTGAATCTATATAGACAATACGATAATTCTGCATCCATTCATTAACTCTTGATTCATGTTTTGGCAGTTCTTAAAATATGCTGGACTCATAAAGTATTTTCTACACAGCATTGGTATTTATAGTCTGAAATGATACAATTGACAAACTACCGTATATTTCTTTAAGACTTCAAGATAACTTGCCTTAGGCCAGATAGATGTTTAGTGTCTGCAATAAACAGCGATTTGAGCTGTCATTACGAAGTTCTCATTACGGAGGCTTTGGAATGGTGCGGTTTTGGGGGTAAAGAAACGGCCGCTTCAGAGCCCTCGACTCAACGCAGCCCAGAAGTTCGTGGGCGGCTCTGCACACTCACAGCCTTGGCAAAGATGAATCACGGCCTCGGACTCTGGCGTGAGTGGCAGCTCATGACAGACAGAGCCCGCCCGGAGCCTTAGAGACGGGATGCGTCTTTGTGAGGGTTAAGTGCTCGACTGGGTCTGTCTGGCGGCGGCAAGAGGGTGTCTTATTAGGAGCGAAGCAAGCAGGCGAGCAACTGGCGTGTCCCGGCAAATGCGGTCTCAGTTGCGCTGGTGCTCTGCGCTTCAGACATCACTGCTGCGCGCCGCCGCCGGGTCCGGGCGCTGGGACATCTGCTCGCACGCAGCTGTCCAGCTGGAGAACAGGACGGACGAATCCCGAGAGACCCCCGCCTTTGCGATTCGGTGCTTGAAGCCCACGGGCCCCGCGCTTCGCGCTGTACAACGCTCAAGCAGTTAAACCGGGGTATCATTTTTGCACAATACAACACGAATTGAACGCGTACAGTCGGTGGAAGACCGCGGGTGTGGCTGTACAGATCCTGGCACCGGTTTATATAGAATTTACGAAGATGGGCTTCCTTCATTTACAAGTGTGGTACAGTATGTGATGCAACTGTCCAGATGCAATGTCCAAGTGGTTTAGGAGGGAGATTGAAGTTATTTAATTGTTTTCGTCAGGACAGAAAACCCTTTCATTCTGCTTATAATTCTCCTGCGCAGTGTCCCTTAAAACAGCAAAAGCATTGTACACGACTTTCATATGGAAAGAAGGTTTCCGCTGTACTCAAGATTCTCCGGCCCCCAGAGCAAGGGGTCGATCAGCTATTATTATTATTATTATTATTATTATTATTATTAATAATAATAATATTTCCCCACACTCGTGTAGAGCTCTTTCACTACAATGCAGGGGTGTGTCCTGCCTTCTATCTGGGCATGAGACCAGGACACAAAGCACAGGAGCCACATGCTGGACACCTTTCAGAGGCCAGTCCGCAGCTGACCACAGGGTACTGTACCTTTGCAAGCGGCCTGAGATACAGTAGTGCCTCGGTGTGGATGGGGCTTCGCAGACACATGTTCTCTGTACCATTCAAATCTCCCATCATTCTTTTTTGCCTGTTCCAACATTCATCACATTTTAAAAACATATCTTCCTTTATGTTTCCAATGTTGTTTGCCACCTTAAACTTTTCCGATGATTTTAAGCAAACGATCAGCAAAAGCATTTGATATTCAGCTCACTTAACTGCTGCTCAAGCTCTGTGAGGAAGTAAATGTTGCTCCTTAAATAAAGGAGACTGTAGGGATTCAGGTGTCACTGAGAAGTAAATATTTCAGTCATTTAGCCTCTATAAACAGGCATCTGTGAATATGCGGGTTTGTGAGTGGTTTATTGACTAAGTGGAGTCTGCAAATGTGGTGTGTGTATTAAGAATTTTGGTTTGACATATTTAACTGTTTTATTATGTATTAAAATGGTATTTGCATTAGTTGATGGCAAACGTGAGAAAGTCATATTTGAGTGCCAGTTTTTTTTACTTTTCTGCAAATAGCTTTGCGTTTGTCATTTTTACCACTACGATCCTTTCATAAAATTCTTGATATATCAGCCACAGACACCTCAGTATCTTTTGAGTCTCTACCCAAATCAAAGATCAGTTTCTCCCCCCTCAATGCAAGAGCTTCTCTTGCTGCTGTAATTAAAATGAAGAGCCAGCAGCAAACACACTGCAGATAACAGGAAACTGAATAACCCAGGCCCTGGCAACTGGTGCACTAACGCAGAATAAATGTAAAGACCATCACAAATGTGTTCCTCCTCTTCTTTGCTCATAAGAATAAATGTGGACCTTTCTTTTAGACTGCACAGACTGAAAACAATGCACCCCAGCAGTTCAATGAGAGCTGAAAATGCAAATACTTTTTGATATGCCATTAGAAGCAGCTGCAAACAACAGGTGTGAACTTGAACAACTTCCACTAAGATCTTTGGATACATCCCCCTCCGACTCCAAAGCTCTGCTCCTGCTTCTTGTGGTTGAACATAGACAGCTGATTTCTAGAAATTCCAGTGTTTACTAATGATGATATACTGCCCCAACTAAAAATGACAATGATAAATGTAAGGTAAACAGCAAAGAAAACAATTCAGCTCTGGGTCTGTTTGCTAAAATGTACACCTGACTCACTAGAATAAACAACGCATTTTTTGCAGTGACAGTGTGCTGGTCTAATAACACAATACAAAGCTTCGAAGACAGCATCACTAATGCAAGGAGACTTGAAGAATCTGATGTAGATATATTTTGCAAAGCTGCAGTACTTACTATCCTGAGAGCTACAGCGTTTTAATCAGTGACTCATGTGTGGTAGAGCATTAAATAACGCTGCACTCCGCCACATTGGCAAGGAGCCCCTCCAGTAGTGCACGTGTGTTATTTTTACACTGTCAGATTGGGGCTGGTGTGAACACTGGCTGCTTGGCGTGTATTTTTGGATCTCCATCCCACGAAAGACCGGCCCTCAATATTGTGTTAACGTTTCCATGCCAACAGGCACAGGAATCCAAGCTGTGAGAGTGGGCTGGTCCTGATGAAGCGGGATTGTAAATATTCGCCAGCGCAGCATCCAGAGCTCTGCACTGTCGCTGGCAGGCGAACTTGTCTTTGGATTTGGACAGCCCCACAGAGCCGTGCTTATCAGCTGGGTGGGTCCCAATCACACCTTCTAACCAGAAATCATACTGCCCTGTCAGAACCAGGACCAAACCTTACAGTGGACTGTAAATGATGCAGAATATTTTCTGAAATAGTTCAATTCTCTACAGTCGGGTCATTTATTGTCTATACTGTATATTCGCCATAATAATCCCCGTTGCTAGGATCAGTGTGCCTCACCTTATAGGAATGATCAGAGCCAGACTTGACAATGTGCTCCTGTACAGTTGCATCATTGTACAGCTAAACACAAGACGTAGCACATGTGTGCAGGATTGAAGTCACGCAGTGTATATATTCGTTCATTTGAGCGGATTAAATACGCTTCAGGCCTATGGACCTGGATATCTATATATCATGCCTTTTAGAAATTGCGAGAGCTAATTCATATTCATAAGCCCATAATGCATAACGGCTTATTGCGCTTAAAAGACAAGAACCCTGTTCTGCCTCTAAAATAGATACATCAATATTGTACATTATGTACAACTTAATTTTATATAATATATAGTTTCATACTGTATGTATCGACATATGTATTAGTAACTGTATTCTTGAACTTACAATTATCCATCTACACACAAAGTTCAGTTTAGACGACACCAAAGCATGTTCCATACAGCTGTCTTAAATGGGACGGGTGAGCAGCGGTAGTTGTTAGGAAGGGGTCTGTGTGCTGTACTACGTGGACACGGACCGTTCATCTGATACTACCTCTCTGCCGGACGCGGGAGAGTTTCGCACGGCTTGTTCATCAGAGGTCGTAGAAAAAACCCACAAGGCAACTAAGCGGTTGGGAAAAACCGAAGAGTCAAGCATCGCTGTCTTTTCGAGTAAAGAAATCGTATTAAAACCTGTATTCAAAAGATTTAGATACAAATTCCTGATAACACATTTCACGAGTGCCTACTATATAAGTCGTATTTATTTATTTTTTAAGTATCAGCTCAATACAGCCATTATCATCATCCAGGTGGATGCTGCACATTGGTGGTGGTGGAGGGGAGTCCCCATTACCTGTAAAGCGCTTTGAGTGGAGTGTCCAGAAAAGCGCTATATAAGTGTAAGCAATTATTATTATTATTATTATTCGTCGTCGCAGGTGTGCGCGACGGGGCCAGCTCCCCTACACTTCCCTCTGCCTTACTCCGCGTGGTGCCCCACGATGGGTGTCGCTCGGACGGTGTCCCCCAAGGTACCCAGGACCCTGGCATCAGTTTCGCTCGCAGCTCCTGCCTACAGCATGGGCTCACTACAGAGTTTGCTTTCTCTTTTTTTTTTTCAGTTTACCTGAAGCGCGTTGTGAAAAAAAAAACACGCATGTGATTCCATTACGCCGTTTTGGAATAGGCGGTGATTTTCTGCACGAAGGGCTCGCTGCGTGTTGTGTTTGGTGTGAAATACATCCACAGCTCGATCCGGAGAACTGATGCGCCCGGTGTCCGTCTACGGTCCACTCGCCGCTGCGCGGGTTTGGATTGTAATCGGAAACGGGCGCGTCAATAAACTCATAATGACAAAAAGAGTGATAACAACACATCTTATGTTAAAGGCATAACTTCACATTATTTTTTTATTTTATTTCCAGAAACTAGCTAGTTTGGGAATTTCGTTACAGCGGGTATAGGAAATAATTGGTTCAGCAGGTGTTACGATACAGGCAGTTTACTGTTATGAAGAAAATGCGATTCTTAACATTTTTATGATCGTAATGATTAGCCTAAACATTTCATGGGTATATGTGTGGTAGTTAATAGTTTATATATATAATGTAGGTCTTCTAATTTTAATCGGCAGTTTATTTTATGAACAAATTGTTATTCGTTTTAATTTAAAAAAAACGATTCGAATGAGCAAATTACAATATTCCTCCACTCTTCAAAAACCGAACCTCTATTTTAATCTATTTTTTTTAATGACCAAAATGTTTCTGAGATGAATTTATTATCCTTTTATTTTAGACATTCGTTAAGGACTGGCACACTTTGATAATAACTGAGCCGTGTTGCACCATTAAAAAATAAACGAGTTGCCTCGAGCATCTGACAAAACAAGCTACTAACCCGGCGGCCTATGAAAAATCAGTGTTGACGTGTTTAACTGAACACAGTCGTCCAAGCTGGTTTCGCTTTGAAACAGCTATTTAATTCTGAGTCGTCAAGGATGAATTAAAGTCGTTCTTCGTGTGAGCGGGCTGTAACAACAGCTGAAAATTCAGAATGGTGAACTGTGGTTGAGCAAGCCAAGTTGGACAAAAAAAATGTTTCACTTCTCTGACAAACAAAAACCCAACATTTTTCTATTAAGCTATTTGCTTGTGATATAAACACAGTTTCACGATAGACTAAAATTTCTGATACAGCAGATCTCTAAAAGTGTTGGGCAGACTTTTGCCTTACAGGTCATAGGGTGCAGAATTCAATCAGGAAATCGCATTGTATGGGCTTCAATACCAGCAGCTCCTGACACACCTGAGACGGAACCGGCTCTGGGGTGACGTCAGAGCCTCCGCGCCGGGCCGGATTCCTGGTGCGCTCGCGGCCCGCTTGGGATCTCTGGGAATCCTCCGCTGCTCGGCTGATTGACAGCCGGGGGCCCCGGAGACCCGTTAATTGTTTTCGTGTCGGATTACAAAATGTTAACGAGTTTGACTAATTGCATGATTTCTCGCTTTCACAAAAAAAAAAACAACCACCCCCCAAAACAAATAAGGCGTGCGATATCAAACACGCACGACAGCCGGAGGACTCGACTTGTCCCCCCCCTGAGGCCGAGCTGGAGATGATGAGTGTTAATGAGGAATTAAACAGGTCAGCCTGTGCTGCAAGAGGAACTCTCTCATCCTCAAGTTCTTGCAAAGGGAGGACGTGGAGGCTGGCTTCTGTCCGCTGGATTGGAAGTGGCACCCGGATATTTTGTACTCGCAGAGAAGAGAAAAAACCCCAGAATGTACAGTGTGTTGAAGAATACAGCGATCATGTGTACAGTATATCAGAAAGAGAGACAATAGTCTTTAATCTGAGTGTCCGCTCGCTCTCTTCAGCCCGGCAGTCATGCCGCAGAGGGGAAGACCCTCAGGGGTGTTTTTTTTTTTGTGGGGGGGAGCAGGAGGAACGGCGAAGCGACAGATTTCAGTCGCTTGGTCTCCCTGCCCCGAGTGCCCCCGGAGTCACCGTGGACTCTGCCCTCCACGCGTTTTGGTCCCCGGACTTCAAAACTTCACTTTCCCCAGCACGGTGTATTTCACGCACCTGTTTGAAAAAGAAGGAGAGAGAAAAAACAGCCCACCCCCATTACGGAGTAGAGCAGGAGTATTGTAACAGCGATCTCTCTGAAAGAGTGATGGCTCTGTTGGCAACTTCACTGCACCGTCTTGCTTTTAGCGAAAATGGCCCCAGTCCTTCCTGAACAGAAAGGTTTTTAAAAAGCGACTAATAACGTGCCGTCTCCCAGTGTGCTTCTCTTTTTAGTTTTTCATCTGCATCCCTAAGACAAACAAACAATGAGAACAGCCGAGGCCCAGGCAGGGTACACTGCGTTTCACTAAGCAGTGTCTTATTCCTTTGTTTTATTGGATTCATTTTCGTCCACGTCACAGTCATGAAGATTCCCCCTTTGGTCTACAGAGACAGTGCCCGTGATTAACAATTGACAGGCAAAGTCTGCCTAACCATAAACACCCAGCGTGTAAGGCATAGAACGCAATATTGAATTTTTATTAAGGGCCGGACACGTTGAACGAATACTTATTTTCTAAAAAGAACACGTCTAACATGCCGCCCCCTAGCGCCAGCGAGAGGGAGCAATTCCGGAGATTTAAAATGTCGGTGACGGTGGTCATTTCCGCAAGTCGGATATTTTGATGTGTTATCACTCACACCAAGATGACATCGGACACCGGCGCTTATGTTGGCATTGTCTCCCCCGCGTGTTGTCATGTTATGCACGTTTCTCCCGGGGTCGTCCTGTTGCACCATCACATGTCCTGTTTTCAGTTCGCGATTTAAGTCATCTTTCACCCCAGTATCTCCAAAGGGTGACGCGAGCTGTGTAAGTAAATCATTTCAAATCCAGAATAAAACTCTTAACTTTTCTGAGAGCCGTGGAGTTCTCTGCTGCGTAGGAACACTGCACGAGGGTCAGCCTGATTGTCCATAAGGAGCACAAATAATATCGCATTCATTTCCCAGCCTCTATGTCCCGAAGGGTTGAGAACAGGCTTGTGTCCAGTTAGCACGGACTGTTCGCTCACATCCACACGGGAACAGCCTGCCACCAGCTTTCCTAAAATACATAACTAACAACTGCTTTGTCAAGATTCAGCCCGGTTCTAGTCTAGAGACAGGGAGAAGGATTAGAAACGGAGGAGACCACATAATATTGTAACGCATACGGCCGACAGGCACCGTGTAAGAGCCGGCTTACCAGAGCAGTGACGTCGCCGCCCTTCCCTGTGATAGCAGGACTACAGCTAGTGGGCTGTAGAGAGATCTCTCTTTGGCTCACCGGGCTGGGTCCCTGTTGAGAGACGCGGGAGTCCCGGGTTCGAGCCCCCGACGGTGGGGGGCCGACCTAATGCGGCAAGGGCGCCCACCTGAACCCCCGTTGCATTACAATATATACTGTATATAACCAAGGACGGAACACCACTCTCTCAGGCCCTGTGACATTCAGAGCCATCAGCATGCACACAAAAAAAAAACACTACCAGTACCCAGAAACACTGGGACACAAACCTGCAGAACCCTGCCTGTCCCCTCATTGTGTCTCTAGCCAGCTCTACAAATTCAGACTGCAATGAATTTTTCCTAGGACGTGCTGTAGCTGCCGACGCTGTAATGCATTCTGAAATATAAACAGTACTCGAGATTTGCACTTTACAAAGACAACAAACGAATAGATGGATAAAAAAAGGTGGACAGCGTGTGTGTTGGGAATAATTGTTGCAGTTGTGGGTGATTAAGCTGGGAAATAAAGGCTTTTATGTAATCAGACCCGAAATAGAAACTGCGCACTGCCGGAGCGGACACAGGGAGAGGAGGGAAAATCAATTTCTCACTGATTCTCTCTTTTCCTTTCCTCATCTCTGGCTCTCAGCAGGTAGAGGGACGTTCGGGGGCGCCAGTCCTTGTCTGGGGGGAGCAAGCGCAGGGGTGTCACAGTGTCGGTCAGCTCCACGGTCTCTTACAGCACATGCTGCCGCATTTCATCGCACGTGTGGAAGCCATCCTGAAATTCAATCTGATGCCCCTTTCACCCACGCCCAGGCCTTCTCCCTGCTCTAGCTGTTGAATAATAGTGCACTAGGTGCCATTTGGGCTCTGATGACCATGGTTTTAATTAAGTGCCACAAGAAAGTACTGCATGCATCACTGCACACTGCAGAGTTACATGGCCTTGGACACACTCAGATTGTCTGCCATTATCACATACTGTACTTAAAGTGTAACTACACGCTAAACACACAATGAATCCGTTCAATAACACCTTATTGCAGTTATTACATCAAGGGTTTGTTCTTCATCCATGGTGTTCATTTTGGGAACAGGCTGTGGTTGGTACAGAGCGGTAAACTGTATTATCTGCATATGCCAAATCGTTTAATCGGCACGTTCTGTATCAGGTGATTTCAGTCCACTACATTTCATGGGCAGATCTTGCAAGATTTGGAAAACCTAAACCAGGAAATAACAACGTTCACTCACAATGTTATCTGAAACTATTTTTAATGAGACATTTGAAAGCCCGGTAATCCCATTGAATTAATTGAATTTAAGCACCTGTTTTTGTTGGACAGCTCCTGGAGATGAGTAATACAGAAAAGCAGTGCTCCCTGCCAGCTGACTGGGAAGAGTACCACACACGAAGCTGTGAGCAGAGAAAATCAGGTTTGTAGGTCGCTTGTAAAAGCCTTTTTCTTCCTCAAGAGATTATTGTATGAAATATGAATTTACAGAAACAGAAAAACCAAATGCTTTAGGTAATACAGCAAAAATCCCTGTTGGACTATTATGTGCATTAGAAGGCAGCAGAACGAAACTCACTGAGACGGAGGGAGGGACTCTATGGGCAAAACAACATTGTAGCCGACTGGGAAAGTGAGGGAGAGACAAAAGCCGTACAGTCTCAGTAATGAACCTGACAAGGCGCTTTTAGTGTCAAAAGAATTATACGATGTTCAACAAACAGGGAGAGGGAAATGCTTTTTCCATTGCTCCACACCTGAAAGCCCTCAGCTCACAGGGGGGAAGCGAAGGAAAATCTCTTTCTTTGGTGCTGTTTTACAAAGTCACTTCCACAGAAAAACTTTTCCCGGATCTGGTTTTAGGATTCTTCCTAATATAAGCAGTTATGATTTTCTAACATCTTCTGTATCTTCCTCAAAAGTTCGATCTATTTGATACCCAGGCAGTGTGAGGTTTTAGCTGAGAGTAATGGTGGGGAGATAGATCTTCCTTTCAGACAGTCCTAATTAACTTATTTCTGAGAGATGTTTTCCCTTGTGAAGGTTACCGCCTGGTTATGATCACACCTACTGATATCGAGTGAAAAGGACTACCTTCCCTTTCATGTAAGAATTTCTCTCTCTCTGGGCCCTGCCAGCTTCTGACTACTGTACTGTACCTGATCCAGCGGTCAGAGCTCTCCTGCAGAACACGTCCGTTGGCAGATCAAAGAGAGATTCGTGCCGGTGCTAGGTCGGGGGACATTTCAGAGAAGGAGCGAAAAAGAAACTTGAAGGAAAAACAGGCAACTGCTTCAAAGGCCCCCAAAGAGTATTTTGTTCAAGGAAATAGTCTCAGTCCGTTTTAGAAATTAATTTCCTGCCTCTCGCATATTTAATTCAAAGTGTTCCTCGCAGATTCATTCTGGGAAATCGCTGAGCAAAAACAAATCAGAGTTTTAATTCCTGGGCTGCTGATTTTAATAAAGCACAGCGTCCCCTGAGTCTCACCTGCTGCAGCAGCTAACAGCGCCCCGTCTTCGCTCTGCGATGCCAGAGGGCAGGGGCGGACAGCGCTGGCCCTTCCCAGGCCCTTCTTTAACAGGACGCGGCCAACCACAGCTTAACTTCCCTAATCGACACCTAATTACCTACAGTAAATGATCCTGCTGCAGCAGATGATGAAGGATTATGCGGAACGAGACCACGCCGTGTCTGCCTCCTGTGCGGAGTGTCTGATCTTGGCTGGGGACGCTGGCACAGTGCCTCCGGGCTTTCTCCAGAGGCTGGCCGGGGGGATCCTGACCAGCACAGAACCGCCTCGAGCTTCTACACCACGCCACCGGAGATCAGCTTGAGTTTGAGTTTATTGCCTCATGCACGAGTGCAATGAAATGCTTATTTGCCTGTGTGCTCCTAGGACATTCAGGAAACACCCAACACAAAAACACAGAACAAGCGGCAACAGCAGCAACAAGTTAAATAAAATACATCTTAAAAGGGGAAAAAAAACCCATCAGTGGGAGCCAGTGGTGGGGGTAGAGTTCAGTCATCTGACAGTTTGAGGGAAGAAGTGATACAGGAGGGTACACAGGTCTGGCTGCAGGACGAACGCAACTCCCTGTGCAGCTCTCCCTGCGCCAGTTAGAAAGGTGACGGAGATCAGTGGGGATGATGCGTTCAAAGTGTGATTAAAAGTGAAAGACTGTCATTCTGCCGCCGAGTAAGAGATTACTTTAAAAACAAAACAAAGGCTAAACTAAGAAGGATGCTTCAGCCAGAGTGGAATTTTTATTTTCTGTGTATGCGTCTTGTTTGTAATCGGGAAGCGTCTGTAAATGAAGCATACAGTAACTCCATTATTTACCTCACGGTTTGGTTGTTCTTGAAGGTTTTCTCATTTCTCTTCTTCACAGTTTAATGGCCAAGGTTAGAACGGAGTAACGACTGCTTTCGAGGTGTTCTGACAGCAATTAATCTTCGAATGACAGATTAGTCTTAAATAACATTACCGGGTTAACCACCATCCATACAAAGGTCTAATTTTAACATTGACCGTAAAACACAAAGCCCTCCGGAGGTTTTGAAACAAATAGCCGGCGTGGGTGTTTGAAGGAGCCGGTGGTGTCTGAAGTAGCTCGTTTGTTTCCCTGAAAGAGAGCGAAGAGGGTGAGAAATCGCAGCCAAAGTCGTGAAGTCGTCGGGTAATTCGACAAGTGAGCGACCACCCCCGTCTTTCTCTCCCACCCGGCCGAACGCGATCTGTAAAAAGCCATTAAAGAAATTCACAACGAATGACAGCACAGTCGCTTATTGTATGTGCTGAAAACGTAGGCTTAACCCGCTTGGCTGAAGGCCAACCTCCCGGCAATGGGGCAGTGAGGTTCGGAGAGCCGTGCCTGGTGAAAAGACGGGAATGCGAGGGAGGAGGAGGAGAGGGTGGCCTGCGGTGTGTATGGGGACCGAGGCGATTACACCGGGATCAGGCGCCAGTTGTGCCAGGTGAGCTTCATTAGTTCGGCTGCCTTCATCCCTCCCAAACCTTACGCTAAAACTCCAGAAAAATTAGGTTTTGAGGTTTTGTACAGTAATTCAATAAAAATGAGATTGCGAGCTCGGCAACACTGCTACAGGGGGAATATTCCAGAGCTTCCAGGGTCTCCTTGTCGGCCCTGTTCATTTATTTTCTGAGATCTTGTATTGATCCTCTTCTATTAACAGCATCGCCCCCTGGGGCTGGCGTATGAGAATCAGAGTGGTATGTCCACTCAGGTGACGCACCCCTACCACCCTCCCCACACACACACACACACACACCCTCTCCCTCGGGTCCGTATTCTCTCTCGGCCACAACACCGCTGCTGAGCTCGCGGCCTTGACTTCAGCTGGGCCTCACGTTCTTTCGGCCGGGTCAACCCGGAAAATGAGACCCGGGCCTTTCGGCACTGCCCTGAAGGTGTTCCCTGGAGAGAGCAGTCGAAGGCAGCTCCACCGGCAAAGGGGATGCCATCGTTTCTACAGAAGAACATGCCTCTCGAAGTCAACATTAACTGCTTAAAAAAAACAGCTTGAACAACAAAGGGGCAGCGGGCTGGTGCAGGGGTTAGCACTGCTTACCGCGTCGCCTTGGGGATCTGGGTTCAATTCCTGAAGGTGCTGTGTGTGGGGAGCTTGTATGTTCTCCCTCTGGGTTGCTCCAGTTTCCTCCCACAGTCCAAAGACGTGCTAGTAAAAGGGTGACAGTTAAAGGGCTTCTGGGAAAACTGGCCCCGGTGTGAGTGTGTGTGCCCTGCAATGGACTGGTGTCCCTTCCAGGGTGTCACCTAGCTTGCGTCCATTGCTTGCTGGGATAGGCTATAGCTCCCCCACAACCCTGAATTGGAAGAAGCGGTTAGAATAAGGGTTGCGGGTTTGAATCCCAGGTAGGGAGCTGCTGTTGTTCTCTTGAACAAAGGGCTTCACTCAGACGACTGCACTGAAACCCCTTGCTATGTGAATGGATCTCCAGCTGGTCGAATTACCTGGTTTAATATATTTATCAACTAATCATAGGTATCTCATGGTTAACTGAAGTTTATTCACAAAAAAACCACCGTGCTACATCAAAACGCATGATGACGCTCCATAATGACGCAAAACGCTGGAGGTTGTTGTTTCAGCTTTTTTAGAGAACTACGATTTCCAATGGACAAGGTTACGTAGAGTACAAACTCTGAAGCACTCTCGGTCATTAGTATACCTCCTAAACAACCTTGCTCCTTGTCATCGTACAGGCAGAGCAGAGAAAAATGGTGTCCTATATAGCAATATATCTTTGCAGGCAATTCAGATCACTGATGGTGCTGTCAGAGCACCTGTCATTTCGCCATTAAACTCGTCTCTTCAAGGCAAGAGAGTGAGCCTGTCTGGCTCCAGCCCGCCTGCTCGCTCCTCGCCTGGCGATGTCTCCCGTGCTGTAACACTGTGCTCTGCTCCCTCACCTGTTCATTCATTCCGCCTTGTGGACTGCTGCAATAATGAGCTGCATGGATCCTCGCTTAAAATGTGCTCGCTTAGGCTTTAAACAGGGATGAAAAGGCTTTTCCTTTCTGGGTGAGGATGCTCCCTGTGCTGGGCGTGCTTGTGATGGGTTAAGTTGAAAGGCTTCGGTGCTCATGTTGCAATTGTACCTGGAAAGGCGCTCGTCATTAGCCATTCAGCCTTAGCCCTGAATCCCAAGTGAATTATAGTTTAGCCAGGCGAAGAATATTGACAGATAGTCAGAGTTCGAACTGCAGTAAAGGCAGGTTATGTGAACGACCAAAGCCAGTTTCAATTCATCTCAGGCCAGGCATCCTGCAGTCATATGTTTAAGAAAATAATAGTCAAAAAGTCTTTTGCAGCATGGAAAGAATTTGTTTTTTTCTGTATTTCAGGTTTTGTTTTTTAATTAGGTCCTCATCTGCTAATTGCTTGGGTACTGATGGAAAGGTGCTTGTTAACGTCATCCTCACTGCAAAAACAAATTAACTTTATTAGTGCGGTTCAGGTTCTCTACGGTCTGTGTTATGTGGCATGAGGACTAGATAAAAACATATTTAAGTCGAATTGTGCAGTACCTGTACGCTGGGGTCACTCTGGAGCACAGCTAAAGAGACAGAGGGATAAATATGAGTATGAGTAAAGTGATTACTCATAGCCCACTGTGACAGAGACATTCTAAGGGGTGGAAAAATATATCTTTATTATTCCAAAACCAGAAGAAGAGTTTTTAAGTCATGCTCAAAGAGTTGTTGTTTTTTTTCCACGCCTTAGCATAATGTGTTGCAAAAACACTTTAAGTGAAAGTGCTTTTCACATGAGCATCTTTAAATTTGGAGTGTACTTTGAAGAGGAGCCATTAGTCATTGATGTGATCAGACTCACACTGATTCTTATAATGTGCATCTCCGTTGCCTTTGAGCTACAAGGTTTTTATTGATCGTCTTCATCAACATCAGATAAAGCCAGCAGTGTCTGGTGGTCAGCTCAGGTCAGATATGGATTGCCTTTCACTAAGTGGTTTTGTATTGGCTCAAACCTTTTTAAACAGATGATTGTGTTATTTAACCAAAAAAAGAGGATTTAATTTTAATAACCAGGCATAATTATGACACATTTAAAGAGTAAAGAACAAGATAACATATTCTGAGGTTGTATTATTTTACTGGTGCCTGTCTGATGTGTACAGTAGAAAATAGATGCAATATAATAACATCTTTAAAATAACATTGCGCAGTTAAGACCCTAGCTGCGCTTATCAGGATGCTGAAATATTGATTCATGCCTTTTTTAATCAAGCCAAGACATCTGCAATGTCTTACTTATCGGGTATGTGCTACAGTACTAAATAGGCTTCAAGATTTCTGTGGCTTGCATGCTAACAAAACTAATCAACATCAGCACATATCTCCCATCCTCTGCTACTTTACGGGCCCCCTTGGAAATAAACGTTATGGTTATCCTGCTTATATTTGAGGCCCTGAATTGTCTAGTTCCCAGCTGCAGTACCTGAAGCACATCGTGCATGAGCTTAGTGTGAGTCAGTCTGACATCTGCAGACTCAGGCCTTCCTACTCCTTGCAATGGGAGATCGAATCTCTGGAGTCCAGCACCCTGTCTGTGGAGTATTCAGCCCAAATCCGGTCCAGAGCCCATTAAGGTTTCATTTAGTTTTACTCTTGGTGTTTAAGTTCATTTGCTGGGCTTTTATTCTGCTGTTTTGTGTATTACATGTATGCTATTGTGCAGAGCTTTGGGATTTCTGAAAAGTGCTAAATAAATACAGTGGTATAACTATTCTTCTTCTTATTATTAGTTATAATAATTAAGAATATATATATTCCATTACATAATACATTATATCATTAGAATATTATATATGCATTATATTAATATTTGTCATTCATTATTAATAATAATTTCATTATTCATTCGTTTTCTTGGTTAAAAATAGCCACACATTTAGTTAGTAATATTTTGCATTTGTTAACATCAAATGCATTGACCTTGGTTTGGATGATCTCCAAATGAGATGGAATGGGCGCGACAGAGAGAGGAAGAGATGCTCAAAGTGGTTTATTAGACTCTATGAGACCCCACCAAGGCCAGGATGATGCGCTGTTTGTCCGAGAGCAGCCTGGGGTGCTGACCGGCCTGGAGGGGTCAGCACAGGCCTTGCAGCTGTTAGCCCAACTGGTCCGGTCTTCAAAGGCCCGGTCCGGCTCCAGCCCGTGCTGCTCCTCCTCCTCTGGGATGGGCACGCCCGCTTGTTCCTTTACATACAAATCAGGCTTCTGTTCAGATCAACTAAACTGTATGGCAGGAAAGTTGCCTTTCATTTGATATTTTGATATTTATTGTTAACTTTGACTTGTACGACTTCTACTGTGTGTCATATCACAGCGCAGTACTGAAAGTTTATTCGGATGTTTTAACAAGGCTATTCAAAATGAAAAAAAGGCCTGTCACTGTTTAATTCATTAACCCACTGGATTTAGATAGATTTCCTGTTTTAGCCAGCACACAGATGCGTGGCGTACTGCAACACACAGCTTAAAGTCCTGAGAAAGGGAGCCGTGTCTCTGAAGATGAGCGCTAGCTGTGCTCAGAACAAACTCCCTGGTGTGCAACAGGCCAGCACTTAACGTAGCAGCGAGCTCAGGGCGTAACTCCCATCAGGACCCCAGAAACCAGGATAACATCACCAAATGGATTCACTCTGTGCTTTTGCAGTGCGTTGAAGAAGATAAAATGCAACATCTCTTTCCACAGCACAGCAGCGAACTTTTCTGTGATGATCTAAAAGTTTCATAGCAGCAGCTTTTTTTTTTTTTAACAAAGTGTCATTGAATGTTTTCTTGCTTAGTTTCCATTGTCATGGCCCGTCGTCGATAAAATCTGGGCAGGACACACTCGCTCAGACTCGGTACATGCTGCAAAAGAGCCAATTAAACCAGCGAAAGAAGGAATGGCTGAGCTTGGGATTCACAATGCCTACATCAATATAGTTCCAGCAAGACTTAACACATAAATGGAATTCACACCCTGCGTTATAAATCAGGCACTCACAAGATCAATTTGGAATCAATGGGTTCTTGACATGTTATTTTTCTCCAGACTTGTGTTGCAAATGCTTCTAATTGTTAAAAGAGAAAGCATGGTAGCACTGGTCTCTTAATAGGAAATCCTTGTGCCAAGCCACATTATCCTTAAAGAGAGAACATCCCTTAACCAGCCCAGATATGCGGGGAAATGACTGCAGGGCAAAGGAAAATGTGCTTTCCAAATGAGTCAATTTCTGCGCTAATTGCAGTCAAGGGAGTGAAGCGTCTCATTAGATTCAATGGAATTTCCCGTGAACTGATGTCGCTTAATATGCAGTTTCAAGCATCTGTTATTCCGAGCTTCAGATTTGTTTCCAGTTGTGAAGTTGTGACTGAGCTGTTCTGCCAGACTCGGGGAGACTGTGGGACACAGCAGTCCAGAGGACGACACAGCCCCATTACCAGCACAGCACAGGGGATGAGGACCAGCAGGAGAATCAGAGCACTGAGCTGCAGCACAAGTCTCATTCCTGGATCCAGGGCGCAGTCCAAAACCAGGGGATCCAACCAAGATTAAGCAAACAAAGTTAAAATCCGGAACGGGATCCTGAACAGGGACAGGGACAGGGAACCAGGAAGATAGAAACGGGATAACGAGGCAAACTAGGGCCCAAACAGCCCTGTCAGATGTACTAATTGTTATTTTATATTTTCTAATAAAATATAATTCCCCTTTTGATCTAAAAAAGTCTTATTTAATGGGTTTCCATTTTATCAGAACAATTCAATCATTTATTTACACAACCACACATCTTTACCTTCTGATGGTAAAGCATGCCAAGATGTTTGCACAAGATCTGGTTCTTGCTGCTAGCTATAAAGAAAGACTCAAAGTGAAAGTAAGCAAATTCGCTAAATAATGGCGGTAAGTAATGTCTCTTCCGGAAGCAGGAAAGTACAAAGACTCTATTCTACACCGTTGCCTGAGCGCTGGTCTGACCTTATTTTAACTAGGAGTGTGAAAGGAGATGAAAGACTGAAGTGCCAGGTTGCTTTTCCATCAGCAGCATACAATAATGTAAAACTGAGAATTCAGCATTTTCAAATGTGTCGTGATTAGCTATACTGCTGCTCACACGTTTGTGGGGTGTGGGGTTTGAAAAGGCTTATTACGTTGTTGTCAATGACCTGTTACCCAGCCCTGTCCTTAGCCACACTGCTGCGTATGGGATTCGATGATGTCTGCTCGCTCCTGCACACTTGACTGCTGTCCAGGACGAAGCCAGAGACCGTGAGAGCAACGGACAGAGCCCGGCTGCCTATTCTACTTCCTGCATGCAGTCGCTCTGCTGGGAAGATTCCCAAGCAGGGACCAGGAAGAATGGATTCCAGGGGCAGTCAGGCCAGAGCCTGCGGGCTGGTACGACAGCTCAGTATGAACCTGGAGATGCTTAATATCCGCAGAGCAGATGGCTAACACCGGACCTAACAGCATGCTGGCCTGGTGCTGCATGGAGTCCATCTACGAGCCCTCCAGGCTGCAGCAAAGCCTGTCTGATTCGACCCTGAAGAGGAGTGTGTACCAGCCATTCCCTCTCCTTGTGAAGCCCACAGTAACTGTTAACTGCAAAATGAGCTCAAAATGTTTAAATGTCTTTTCCCTGCAGATACATGCTTTAGTATTGCTGTACATTGCAGTATCTCTTAGAATAAGTTGGGGAAATCCAGCATTTCCTTTTGAATGCTAAAGTTTTGTTTTCCCCTTTTCAGGATATCAGTAAAGAGGTCATACAGTACATCTGAAAAGTCATCCTTTTCATTTAATACCGTTGAATAAGTTCTCAAAATGTTCAGTTGTGAACACTAGCATATTGACTAAGCTGTAGTTACTGGAACAGCTGTGTAGTTGGAATACTCTGATGTATGAAATCTTTTAATTCTGGTGAGGACCTACACCAGACCTGTGCTGTACATGTTAACAATTGGGTCTTTATTACTCATTTGAGGCAAATGGAGAAAACAACCTCAGAGTGGTTTACAGTTCAACAGGCACCTCCCAAATGTGTGGGTAAATGCAGCATCTCAGTTCTCGAATGTCTAGGGCGCGGTGCTCCTCTCCACAGTGACGAAGAATTCGGGAAGTGCTGTCTTTGACAAGCCGCTAAGAGCGACTGAAAGCAACAGCTGGAGGTAAATTACAGCATCCTCCTCACCCACTCAGGCAAGCTGCTCTGAGAGAGCTCGGGCGCGCTCCGGGAAACAGAGGAGCCTCAGACACTGCCCCTGTGCTCCAGGAAGCGTAACTGGAAAAGCTCCATCTCTGCACACACATATTCATGTACCAGCCCCTACTGTAAGAGTAGCTCTCCTACCTGACTAAAAAAAGCATCATCTGATGATGAATGTATGAATCCTTATCTCTGAAGTATCCATCAGAATTCTCGTTCAGTAATATGATTCTGCAGTATCTTTAGATAATATGTGACCCATTCATTTCAGCAGAAGGACCATAAAGACAATATTTTTGTTTTAGGCATAGCAAGCAAATTGGCTTTAAATGTCTTGAACAATAGTTGATGCAAGAGTTTATTTGTAATTATTTATTTTCTTGAGATAACACTGGGAAGCTGTGGGGTTCAGGGTCCGGTGTAATCAGGAATCGGATTAGACCCATACATCTCCCCCCCCACTCACTCTGCGTCTTCTTATATGACATTCAGCGGTGTGATTGATCTAGGACACAATCTCGGAAAATCAGCCTCTCGCTGACAGCCAAGCTAGAGTAATACAGAGCCAGCAGAGGGAATTATCCGCTTCCTGGTCCAAGTACATATCTGCAAGCTGTCACTGATGTCACAGGCTTAGTCTTTGGATCACTCGGCAGTGACAGCTCCTGGAGAGGCAGAAGACCTAACAGAAAAAGAAACGTGCATTTCCTGGAGCACGTGTCTTCGCTGACACCATCCAAATGTCCTGTCTGAAGCAAAGTGGCACACTGTACTCCATGGTGTGATCGCCAGCAAGTCCCTGGGGTAGCTCATGGGCCTACCTCATCACGTCTCATTGAGTCTAATGATGTCCCTCTGGTGCCATGTTTCCAATGAACGGTGTCAGGGGGGGTGCCCCTTTTGGCATAGGGGGTTCAATGATTGTTACACAGTGCTACATAGTAACAGCTTTGACTCTGTGATTGGTGCCGTTTGTCTGCCTTGGAGTGGACTGCATCAGCGTGTCATTTACCTGCCATATCTGTGGATGATGTGATGGTAATGGGACAGGAGATGCTGCCTAAAGCATCGAGAGAAGATGTCGAGTGGGAGAAGGAGAATATGCAGTAGAATGTATAGGAGGATAGGGGCAGAGTATGTGTGCACGGTGCCTTAATCTTTTGTGATGAATTAATCGAAATTAACATTATGTTTGAGAACATTTCAAAATGATAAAATTGTCTCAATTTTCTGTAATCCCCGGGGCACATGCAGTTGTTACTTCACAGTGCGATATACTGTTAAAACAAAACGCCCTTTTGTTATTGTAAATGTGTTCACACTGGCTGTCATTGTTCAACGAGAGGCATCAGAGAAGCTCAGAATTCTATTTCCAGCTCCTCCAGAAATAGGTCATTGGCCTTCTCTCTTGCAAATTATGGAAATTGCTCTCGCAGCTCTTGACTGACAAGATCTTAAAATGAAAACTATTGATTTTCCCTTCAAAGATTTCAGATGGAATTTAAAAAAAAAATAAGAGTAAATCCCCTTCCTGCCAGGCAGGAACAGCTTTGGTGTGGATAGTGTGATCAATGGCATGGAGAGGGCATGAATCATTACCTGCTCGTTCCCAGTTCCTGAAGTGGCACTGTAGTTCCCTCTCCATCAAACATGAGTTGGGAAAAGCTTCAGGACCTCCAGGACTGCCTCGGGGAAACACCTGCTCCAATTCTTGTAGCTACATACACATTTGATACGCATTGCAATTAGCAACCAAGAAAACTTAATGGACAGAAAGGCTTTGCCCCATCTTGTAACCTTTCTTGTGTTCTTACAGTAGCACCGTGATATCACAGAAATGAATACTGTACAGTATATTTATCAATAAAGAGTTCAACATTAACAAAATGCACACGCACGTATAAAGAATCTCTTAGATGCCATTTATCTGTTGAACATGCTCTATCATTAGGAATGCCCTGAAATGTTTACCGTATGCTTTAGAAACGGCCACATCCATACTGCTGTTGTTTGAACGCTTGGGAGCAGAAGCATGTCTGTGGAGCAGGGGGAAGATGGGACCGGGGAAAGCGCTTGTTGCTACGGAGACTAGAACAGAGGACAGAGGGAGGGAAACAGCATCCCACCCTGCTAACCACAGACCGAGCCGCCTGAGAGCAGACTACAAACTGCCTGGTGGGATTGGGAGGGTTCTTTTTCCCGGGATGAGCCAGAAACCCTGCCGGGAATATCAGCCAGGCTCTGCCTCCTGCCCGCCCTCAAGGATCCTCTGACCTATTTATCTTTCATCCTCAATTATCAGGCTTTTTTTTTCTTTTAACATTGCGATCTCTTTGGAACAGTTCGCCAGGTGCCGATTTCCGCCGTCGGCCGCTCGGCTTTGGGGTCCTGTGACCTGTAAGACCGACAGACTGAAGACGGCACCGCGTGGCTTCGACGGCGCCCCGTTCGTTAGCGGTGCCGAGCGCTTCTGCGGTCAGGGAAGCAAACTGGGCGAGCGAGCATCCTGGGCAGCCCCGCAGGCGCGCTTCAGGCTCGGGGCTGGAAGTGACCGCCCCGCCTTCGGATCCCCGCGGGCTCCGTTCCCGTCCACCCCAAGGTCCTTCTGCCTCCCTGTCGCCGCTGTTGCGCCCCGCCATCACTAAGGTGTCACTGAGCAATCCCGCCCCCCACATTCACCACAATGCATTTAAAGGTCAAGCACGTCACGCAGGCTGTTGCCGGCGAATGCACTCGGAGCCCCTGCGCCCTGCTCGCCGTCGTGGGCCCACACGCTGAGCAGCTGCCGTTCTGTAGACTGAAGGGGTGACGTGATGGCTCCCGTATCAGAGAGCCCACAAGTGGAGGGGGTCTGCGGGGTATTGCACTGCCAGCAGTTCTAGTGAGCAGAACACAAAAAACCACGGAGACTGTCTTTTAAAAAGACGGGCAGCGGAAGAGCACTCATTGGTTCTCTCTGTTTCCACAGCTGTGTTTAAAAGATCCCGACGGGGGCTTTCCCTCTGCGTGGAGAGCTCCACTCTGTCTGGGGCTGTGGGCGAGGAGGCGGTCAAGCTCTGCTTATTTGTGAAATCTGACAGGGGTGATAAATCACCTTCTGTAGCCTTTGCCTGCGGTTCCTCTCGGTTATTGTATTAGATTCGCACAGCTCTTTATTTCCCTGCTTCTGCGGAGAGTGTTTCATCCCATTCCTAGGGCTTTGTTTGTTTGCTGATGGTTCTGTTAGACTCTACAGAAAGAAAGTGACACATTAATTCCCATTGTCAGAGGCCCTCTATTGAATTGTTTTTCAACATTTTTTTTTCTTTTTTTTCGTATTCAGCTGTTGGCTCTCTGAGCATATGGCTGTATAGTGAAACCCAGAAGTTACATGACATCATTACAGCCCTTCAAACTAAAAAAGAAACGCCAATGACGTGCACTGCAACAGTCTCTTGGGTTCGGGCATCAATCCGCTCTCTCGAGGCAGAAACCAGAAACCCCTTCCATTCCTACTGCAACATCCATCATACTGATGAGAACACACTATTAAAACAAAGGTCCAGCTTCGTACATTGCACTTACAGGTGTGTAGATTTCTGCTTCATTGCAGTGCTCTCTGCAGAACACATGAAAGAACAGACACACGTAACAGGAGGCATCTGTAGGTACAAACTCTTCCACTGAAGAATCTGCAGGGTTTGGCTTCAGGCCCATTCAGAATACCTGGGATCCGTGCAGAGCCTGTCCGTGCAGCTCAGCTCGAAGCCTTCCCAGCACCCACTTCTTCACAACTAACCAGGCGGGATCTGCTCGGCCTCTGCAGACCTCTCACATGGCTGGCATGCAA
Source organism: Lepisosteus oculatus (assembly GCF_040954835.1). NCBI lineage: Eukaryota > Metazoa > Chordata > Actinopteri > Semionotiformes > Lepisosteidae > Lepisosteus > Lepisosteus oculatus. Next base: position 4,669,323 of record NC_090700.1, on the reverse strand, counting down.
GCCTGCCGTAGGGTGGATTGAAAGCAGAAATAAAGTAGCAATGTGTCTTCTTGATAAGATCTTTTGCCTTAGCTGGGGTAGCACAAGTTGGGCAGCGTTTCTCCGGGATGCAGCAGAGAAAATGGGTAACCAGTCCCGTAGAGTAGAAGTGTAATGAGTCTCTCCGCCAGTACATGTGTCTTTCATGGGCTCTGTTGTGGCTGCCAGGGCCTGGTCAGCCCCCAGACGGGGGCACACCGCTGGGCTGGGCTGGAGGCTGTGCGCTCCTACACAAAATCCCAACGAGAAAATATGAACCCGGGCACAGATGCTGCAACCCTGATTACAAAGCTGTTTTCTCAACATCCCTGACAGCAGTTCTTCCTGCTTTACTAGCTGTTAGAGTAACTTAATCAGTGAAACCCAGTCCGATGATAAAGAACAACAGTTTTGGACTCCAGATATCGTCACATATTTGTGAATAACACATTTTGGCAAATGTATGATGTGGGATATGTGCGTGAAATGATTTTTTAAAGCATTTATCCTCTCTGCGCCCGTTGTTCCTTTTTGACGTAGGGTCCTGTAGGCTAGGAGCTTACCTGACAGACAGGGGTCAGTGTTGAAAGAGCTGTAAGGTGGAGGAAGCACGAGGAGTGGGCGGGAGAGCTGTCAGCTGTCTGTCTGAGCGGTCTCTAATCCACACAGCTGGTGTGAGCTGCCAGTCTCAATTTAGATTCCCAGAGCCTGACTGATCTGCCTGAGGACTGAGGGATTGTGACACTTTATTGGTAGATCAGTCAACCAATTAGACAGCCCGAGACCGGCAGCACATTACAAAAAGATACAACAAGGATAACCACTCAGTTCAGCCTGAAAGCATGATATGACTGTGAGCGTCAGCTGACTGCATGACTCAGACGAAGCAGATCTTCAAAACTGTAGGAATCCAGGGAACACAGTGTGAATGCCGGGTGAACAAAAATATGGTTTGGATTTCAGAGATCGAAAATGTTTTGTTAAACGCTTTGACTGATAGGAGCTGCTCTGTTGTGTGAAAGCTAAAGTCACACAGTTGCCAAGTCCCAAACATGAGGGTGCATGCAGTTACCCTTTACTTACCCCTCAAACCTGGGGCTCACAGGATTCCGAGAGCCGTTTAAACTGGACGAGTCTCCCGCGAAATATCTGGGCTCAGCAAAGTAATTGTTCTGTTCAGAGGACACATGCCTTTTAATTGCATTTATTATCCTGAACGTGAGTTTTAATTCGGAAAAAAAAACTGCAACATTAGAGATATTTTGAGCCAGAGATACTCCATGGGCCATGGAACAGATTCTCACTCAAGATGATGAGCTGAGAGTCTCAGGCCATTGCTGCGCAGAAGACAACGCGATGAAGGAAAGACAACAGCGATCGACAGAAAGAAAACCAGGTAACAGGCTATAACCGAACAGTGTTAACAAGGGCAAGTGTCAGGCAGGAGAGTTTCAATCACACAAAGCTGGACAGCCTCAGCTCTCTCTCTGCACGCTGGTCCAGACACCGCCACCGTCACAAGAATGACTCGCCCCCAAAGCAGGTAGTTGCTCACGGGAGGTACAGTCTGATAAAAAGTACTACATCTTAAACTGTATGCTGGTATGATGAAGATAAGGTATCTTCTCCATTAAAGGTCTGTAAATGAATTTAAACCAGTGGACCATTCTGTATGCGCTAGTGTGCAGAGGGGGCCAATCTTGGAATACAAATCACTATGATGAGAGATGGGGGACATCAGTGATCAACCTTATGACAAAACATCAGAACCTAGAATTCTGGTTTTAGAATACACATTGAGTGCATCAAAAGATTGACAAGCAGAAGGACAGTGGAGGCAGGGAGGTGGGTAGCTGGTGTCTCCTGGGATTCAAGAGAGATCCCCTCTATTATGGTTGATGATTTATAACTACAGACCAAAATGCTTGCCTCAAATGTAAAAGTCTTACCATCATTTATTTAATGGTAGAAGTAGTGGAACATTCCTGAAAGCCTGAAATAAAGATATTTTGATAACCAGAAAAAATAAGTTATTTTTAAGTCTGTAGGTGGTGGGTTTTCTTTCTGTTAAATTAAATTTGAATAAAAGTTTTGAAGAACGAATACATTGATCGTATACACTAATCCAAGCCATGAGGCAATGTTCTTTTTGTTTTAAATTTGATTAAAACTCTACAAAAGGTTCTTATAATTTTAACTGATGTTTTATATAACCAGCTTCTCTGTCTTTCTTTTCATCTCTCATAGCTATGTTTTGAGATAAATATGCAAACAGACATTTGAACAGGGTGTGGTGTCTTAGCAAGACAAAGATCTGTAGACAAACTAAGGCAGCTTTAAAGACCCCAGCTGTCTCTGGGATCACAGCATCTCAGAACTAAGGTTCACAAGAGCCATGTCAAATGTGCACTTAGCTGCACCAAATGTTTTCCTAAAATACAGAACAGTAAAACACTCGAGGGCATAAAGAAATGCTCTATACTGACAGGCAGAAAGAACTGAACCTTTTTAGCCTTGAACAGAGACGACTACACTGGGAGCACATACAAGTATATTCTTCAAAGGCATTAGAAAATTCAACCCTGAGGAGTTCAGAATCAACAGTGGAACATGAAACAGAGGACACAAGTTGAAACTACCTGCAGATACATTTAAAAAAGATCAGGAGACACTTATTTCCAAAAATGGTGGTGGGAGTATGAAACAAACAACCTAGCAACGCTATTAAAGCTGATACCCTGGATTCTCCTAAGACACAGCAGGATGTGATCCTCACAGCAATTTACTATTACCACCCAAATGGGGTAAATGGGTCAAACGTCATCTGTTTCCTTCCTTAAGTTCTGAAACACTCAGAAGAAGAGTGTGAGAGTGTGAGTAGCACAGCGCAAGAGAAATGGTGATCGAGTACAGACTAGAAGCAGACATTGTCTTTCTGTCCCGCCAATCTGATGAAATGCCCTTTACATTTGGAACATTTCTAATTGTACTCAACAGTGATTAGCTAATTCATTAACATTATAAAATATATATGGATCTGTTAATTACTGTGATAAATTAGAACAAATCTTTGTGTTTAACGTTAATTAGAACAGGTGCACCTTTTGCATGGCTCCACAGTACCCTCTTGTGTATTGAACGTATTACAGCACATCATGGAGGGAAGCCATTAGGAAGAGCTGTGAAATAGCCCATGTATGCAAGTCTGTAGCACACATTTATCAGTACGATTTAAAGGAGGGAAGTGGGGTGTAAGCTGATAGAGACATTCCATCCAATGGAATAATATTGAATCCACAAATCAGTATCACATTTTTAAAAAAAATGTTCAACAAAAATCAACAGCACATCGATGAACAATTTTCACAGAAGCAATGCCAGTGTGGAGCTAGCTCTGGAAGCAATCAGCCCCTCGCCCGTCTCCGCAGAGCCCTGCAGCTTTCCTGCAGGTTGCTTTTCGTTATTTACAATTAAGTCACACGAATGAAGAAGTTCAATTACTTCTGTGATTTAGGGCTTGGCAGGAAACAAAATGCATTTACTTATTATCTTTCCTAATATATTTGCAGTTCATGAAACCCCCGTCACAACTCCAGTTATTCTGGAGTGTACAAGGATGACTACTGGCTCCACCAGTGAAGGCGCTCACTCAGAGTCTGGGGTGGGTGTTGTGACCCTGGTGCTGGCAGTAGAGTCGGTCCCATGTCGCTGGTTGGCCATGACTGTGCAGCACAATCGGGACAGCGTTGTCGAGGCAGGATAGCTAGCACCTGGTCACAGCCCTGTTGGCGAATTACCAAGTGTTTGCAAGGTTGCAGTGCCATTAGTGAGACATTCTGCTCCTCCGGGTGGTTCCAACTATCCCATAAGGCCCTGCAAAGCTTGTGGACAGTCAAGTAAGATGAAGGACTTTGTTGTCTGAGAATGTTTCTAGGTCCTCTTTCAGTGCAGGCTTTTAGAATCGATGCCAGATCTTTAAACAGTAGTGGTGCCATATTGGGTGGGTGTAGAAAAAAGATCTACTCGCAGTTTTGAGCTGTTTAGCAGTGTTAAACTAACAAGACTGCCTGCAAAATAAACTTAAATATGCATTCTGCACACGGGTCATGCGCGTAACAAACTGAAGGGCAGGGAGGCTTGAAATTTACAGACCGCATACCCCTAACAGCTTTTCCTCTGCGAAGACCAACTAGAGGTGAAGAAGTGAGTCCCAGAATCTGCTGTTATCAAGGTTGTCACTCAATCAAACCTTTCTAATGTTTTACTGCTCCCCAAGTCCCAATCCAGTACTGTTTGTATCGTGAGCTGCTTAAGGGCTGCCTGAAATGAAATGTCGTCTCACTAAAAGAAATACTTATGCAAAATAAGCTTCACTGGAATTTAAGGTTTGAACCTCTGGATGTATTTCTCAGACACGGCCCTTTAGAAATGTTCTACTTCTTTGGTTGTGTTCCGTCTTGGACTTTAATCATACAGCTGGTTCCTTAAGCGTTTCAGAACTGCTGTCGCTATTTCCCAAGGAGTGCCTGTTTGGAATCGGATTTGGCATTCAAACTGAAGTGAGCTCGGCTGTCCAGCATGCCTGTGGGCTGCCCTTCTGTGTGTTGTGAAAACTGTCATATCCAGTTTCCCTGAAGCATGGGACTGTGCTGAATGGCTCCAAAACTGCCACCCAAATGTGCTAAACTCAGACCAGTCAAGATGTGAGGCTACTTTGCAAACAGTCTCACACCTTGCAGAGCCTGTGAATTTGTGGATTTCAATTCCTTTAGAAATACCTCTGATATGGTTCAGCGGTGTTCTGGGTTAAAAATAGCTGCACATCTGTTATCAAATAGTTTGCATTTGTTAGCATCAAATGCATTGACCTTGGTTTGGATGATCTCCAAATGGGCGCGACAGAGAGAGGAAGAGATGCTCAGAGTGGTTTATTAGACTCTATGAGACCCCACCAAGGCCAGGATGATGCGCTGTTTGTCCGAGAGCAGCCTGGGGTGCTGACCGGCCTGGAGGGGTCAGCACAGGCCTTGCAGCTGTTAGCCCAACTGGTCCGGTCTTAGATGGGATAGGGGGCAATACAGAGGATAGCCCAGGCTCAGGGGGTCGGACGATGTTGGTATAGAAACCTATGCCCTCAGGCCACGGATGTGGGGCGACCTGGTATTATTAGGCGGGTCTCAAGACATCCGTACCCTCAATGCTGAGCCAGGAGCAGAGCAGACACAGGAAGTAAATAGGCTACACAACAAGACACACCGGAAAGACATGAATAATCACAGAGAACTAGGAACAGGACAGAAGTAGAGCGCCCTCAAGTGTACTGGGCGTGACAATTACAGCAACACATTCTATAATTTTGGGAAGAAAAGATGGCCGGATATAGGACAAAAAATGTTTGGGTTGTCCAACATCATGTTTGGGGTTTTTTTTGCAGCAGGGTAACTGCAGCCATTTTAAAGGCCATCGGTACCACTCCAGTGAGCCAGGGGTTTCAGTGAAGAGGTGAGTGGGTTCCAGCTGTGGAAGGGAGCACAGATTGTTCAGGATATTCTAGCTGCAGCACTTTAACACCGCCGAGAGGTGGTTGGCAGAAACTCTTTACTTATTGATTACGTTCCATCTTAGACCTCATCCATACACCTAGTTCCTTAAGTGTTTCACAGAGCTGCTGCAGCTATTCTCAAGAAGTGCCGTGTGGAATTCCACTCAAAGTGAGCCCGGCTGTTCTCCATACCTGTGGGACACCCTTCTGTGCTGTGTAAACTGCCATGCTCAGTTTCCCTGAAGCAGGAGACTGTACGGAATGGCTGCGTGCTGCGTGTTCACAGATTCTGAAGATTCTGACCTTGGTTGAGTTCATCCTAGATGAGATGAAGTGCTGTGCAGCTCATTTGTTTTTTGAGCATCAGGAGCCACCTGTGAGGGGAGGGGGGGGGGTACTGTCACGCCCTTTACAGCTAGAGAGTGCTCCTACTCTGTCCTGTTCCTAGTTTCCCCGTGCTTTGTTTGTCCTTCCGGTGTGTCTTTGTGTGGGTCTATATATTTCTGGGTCACCCTTTCCTCCTCGCTCAGCTTTGAGGGTTCGGATGTCTGGAGACCCGCCTGGCACCATGTCGTCTCCTCCGCAGCCTGAGGGCATAGGTTTCTACCCGACATCGTCTGACCTCCTGAGCCCGGGCTAACCCCTGTTTTGCCACTACGCATATTGTCTTTTTTGCACTCCTGGCCATTCCATGGCATGCCCTTTCCGACATCCGTGACAGGAATATAGGAGCTTCACAGCTGGAGGGAATTACAGAGCCCAATTACAGCACTTACATTGACAAGCTCTGATTTGATCAGAAATGGATCTTAATCTCCTTCTGGGGGAGATCAAGACTGGTATTGTAACACGAATTATCCTCCACCATTGAACTTGCACTGTAGGCCGATGCCAAACGGAGACAGTTTTTGGATTCAGAGTAACAGAGCCGAACCTTCGCGGTCTCAGGCCTCTTCTTGGGGCTCTGTGTCGACCCAGGGGCCCCTGAGAGTCAGCAGCTGTGAGGGTGTGGACTGGCAGCTCCCTGGCGTGCCCGTCCCAGAGGAGGAGGAGCAGCACGGGCTGGAGCCGGACCGGGCCTTTGAAGACCGGACCAGTTGGGCTAACAGCTGCAAGGCCTGTGCTGACCCCTCCAGGCCGGTCAGCACCCCAGGCTGCTCTCGGACAAACAGCGCATCATCCTGGCCTTGGCCTCTTCCTCTCTCTGTCGCGCCCATTCCATTAAACAAGGCTAAGATAAACCAGACCTATGCATTTAATGTTAGCAGATGCCAAAACGCTTCTATCGATTTTTGAGATTTTTTTCTAGCGATTTTGTTAACCAAGAAATCCAGTGAACCGTATCAGAGGTATTTCTAAAGGAATCGAAATCCACAAATTCACAGCCTCTGCAAGGCGTGAGACTGGTTTCACTGTAGCCTCACATCCTGACCGGTCTGAGTTTAGCACATTTGGGAGGTGTGAGTACTGTCAGCCTGGTACAGATGCAGGATTTTGGAAGTGCAGTAACATGTTGTCAGTACTGAAATTGCCTTATATTGCCACTAGGTGGAGCACATTCCTAAAACATTGTGGAAAGTACTGTACTGCGGTTGCACTTTAATGCTTTTTACCTGCAGCACAGAAATTCTTTTTTTTTTTTTGCACTCTGCTCTGCTATCAGGACGCCAGTCTGTCACAGGGCACACACAGACACAACACACACACAACTCACACGCCACTTTTCCCAGAAGCCCTTTCTCCTACCAGAATGTCTTTGGACTGTGGGAGGAAACACACGCAAACACAGAGGGAACATACAAACTCCACACAGAAGAGCACCCCAGGAACTGAACCCAGGGCCCCAACACTGCGAGGCAGCAATGCCAACCACTGTGCCAACGTCCCGCCCACAAAATGTTTAATATTAATATTAATTAGTTAATTAGTAAGTAAATTAAATAAATTAATCATAAGATGTAATTAACAAGATATGACAAATGACCAAAACAATAGGTTTTGATGCCAAATTGAGGGCTAATCTGTATTCTGCTCTGCAGTATCACAGCCAGGAAGGGCAGAAAGGAAGCAAGCATTTTCAGGACTACCCACTGACAGGCCCTTCGCAAGCTGGCCTTGATCTTTCTCAGTAGTACAAGCCTTGGTGCAGATACATCTCTATGAAGAGAACACTTCGCTGCACCACTGCTCTGCTGGAAAAAACAGATATTCTGAAGGCTTAAATGGAGGGACAGACAAATACAGCTCTGGACTGGAAGCTGAATGTCTTGAAGTGGTAGTAACCATCAATGCCCAACACGTTTTCATGCATTTCACGGATTCACAGGTGCGCATCCTCAGGGAAAAATCTCCCGGATTTACAGGAACGCTGACTGCGCGGGGCAAAACACAGCGCTCAGAAGAAGAGGATGCCGACTTCGGAAGAGTTAACAAAGACCTGTGAGCAGCTCTCTGGAAATGAAATGAAAAAAGTAAACACAAACCCACAGCGTTCTCATGACTCAGCTACAATTATCAGACTTTCTTTTTTGGCTTTGAAAAAAAACAGCCTGTTGTTGCTAGGCTGCTCGAAGAGCGCTGTTTGACACGCGGCCTGTGAATCAGCTGGTAATTACTGATGACTGCACTCGGGACAGCTCAGATGGTGACGGAGGAAAACGGGCTTGGACAGGCGGGGCTTCAGCAGTGTCCCGTGGAGGGGAGGGGGCCCGGCTGGGGTCCGGATCCTAAGACAGGTGCAGTCAAAAATCCTGAAAGCAAAAAGAGGACAAGAAGCGCAGAACCAGATGGCTGAGATGCCTGGTGGTATATATTCAAGGACATGGAAATGAATGAATTTTTGTGGCTCATTTTGTCATCAGTTCTCTCCCAGGAGTTCCAATTGTTTATCTTTAATTAGTCCATTAAAGAAGAAAAAAACATCTTGACAGCCCTGTGGTAAGACAAAGGAGTGCTAATAATATCCAGCGAGGTGTCACTGATAAATTAGTACTGTATATTAAATTCACGTGATAAATCAGTGAAAAACCGTGCCGCATGTACTGTATCTTCCTGGGAGGTGAGAAACAGTGATCAACGGCCAAGCTGGCTCATGGATATGCAGGAGAATTTGCAATCTTCTGGAAGAAGCCTAAAGGTTAATCGATTCCCATTACAGGGCACAACGCATAAGAAATGATTTTGAAACAGGGTCATGTGAAAGTCACGGCTTTGCAGAAAACTCTCTGGCTGCAATTCCCAGGTGAAGAGAGAAGACAGAGCAGCGCACTGCTTCTGTAAAGCCCCGGCAATAAATTAGGTAACACATTAAACTAAAGGCAGAATTAACTGTGCCTTGCAATCTGATTTGGACTCACTCTGGAGAGCAAGAGTTCTGTGAATTTTTACGAAACACCAGAGTGTTGTATTTCCCTCGCTTTAAAATAGATGATTTTACACGTGTTTATTTCCTTCTTTTAAAGCGCAGGACTGCTGTATTTGCTCCATGAAAAAAAGCTAGGGCAATATGAGAGAAAGATGTTTCCAAGATGCTGTTATACTTATATACAGTACATATATGTGGAGTGTGTTTTGAAAAACACAGTTTGTAATGATTTATGGAGAACTGCTCTGATCTAACTATTCAACAACCTTAAAATGAATAACTGTTCCTTTCCCTTTGATTCACTGAGTGGTGAAGGATATGACATTCCTTCTGTGAAAGACAGGCGTTTGAAGACAAAAACAATCCTCCCAACTAGGAAGTATTATTAACGTCCATAAAAAAAAACATTATCGATTTGTTTTTCTTCGTTCTTTAACTTTCTTTCCACGGTTTTGGGAGTGCAGGTTTCACAATAACACCCACTGACTCCAGCGCACAGAGAGGGATGACTCAGAGCTACATGACACGCAGGGCTCAGGGTGCTTGTGGAAATTGCCATTCATGTGTTTCAGAGCAGGCCTGGGCTTTTAAAGAGACACGAAGGTGGACTGTGAGGCACAGTGATCGCTTCTGACAACAGTCACACTTCATATACTCCGAGACACCCATCTCACAGATACCTTTCCCATCTCCTGTTTTATTTCTGGGTCACTGCCCAGCCATTTTACCTGTCTCTCCACAGAACACTGTAAGACCCTGCCATGCTGCAAAATAAACCCAGAGTTCTGTAACTAAAAAGCTTCTTTATTCCATTTTAACAGATGCTGGCCAATCTTCATGTATGCTGTACCAGGATGCATTTCAAATTTTATTTTTTATTATGCCCTTGAGATATGTTTGTCTTTCTTATAAATACACAAAAGAAAAACGAATGGAAACCATGAGTACTGTCTATATGTACTGTACTACACGGCCATTTACTATTACTGTCAAAGCAGAAATGATCAAACAAGGCTCTGGGAATTGCAAGATACTGTATAAATGAAAGTGGCACAGGGGAAAACATTTTTTTAAATGTTGCCCAGCACCTGCAGGGTTAACGCCAGTGCGACTTGCTATCTCCTGAGATATCATAGCAATGCCTCAGCCCACAGTATTTGATGAAGGACAAAAGGAACAGAGCCCTTATGAGACATACTGCCAGTCTTTGTCCACGAGCTGTGTAGCCGGACACAGGTCAGGCCAGGAGCACAGCACGATCAATTCTGCATTGTGTAAAAAAGCATGGAATTTGAGAAGCAGTCAAAAGAGTGTATTAATCTGTAACAGTGTGTAATGCAGGAAGTAAATCATATTGTACAGAACAATTTGAAGTGGAAAAGTTTTTTTCCTATATATACATGTATTCCTATAGTAGGAAAAGTGACCAGTGACAGCTACTGTATGTGTGGACTTGGTTAAGATTTTCATCACGCTGAAAGGCATTGACTTAATCCTCCGAGACCGGCAGTGACACACGAATCCGGGACAATGAGGTTTCGGAAGGTTGTGATGTCTGGGATCCGCTGCCCCGCCATGAGATGACATCATGAGGTCATTCCCATGACCACTTCCTTTGTTCGGTGTCCTTTAAGGATCCCTCTGAAATCCGCAGCCTCCAACACGCCTGGTCTGGGACTCCAGGGCACTTTGGATCACATGAAGGTTTTCTAAGCAGGTCTTCTGTCTCTGTCTTGTTTTCTCTCTTTTAACCGCAGTGAAGTACTGTGTTTTGGAGAGGACACTGATCATTACGCCATGGCCCAGTCATCGGTTTTCTCTTTCCGGTGACGCTCTTTTTCTTCCCCGGCTAAAGGTTTTTCTTGACTAAAGAATGGATTCATTAGATTTCTTTTTCGGGATATGAAATCCAACCCCAGGGTCTTACGGTAACATTCTGTTTCAAACGATTCCCAGCGTTTCTCGGTCTCGGGCTCGAAGGTCCGAGTTCGACAGCAACACAGGAGTAGGAGCTGTGGCCGATCCGGTTTCCGTGGCAAAGCTATTTTGATGCACACGAAGAAAAACACAAAGACGCACGCTATATACTTCTATGACAAACAGCGAAGGTGTAGTAGTGGTGTTTCCTGTGTCTTCATTTATCTCCCATTACATGAGCCTCCTCCTGAGACTTGTAGCACTAATCTCCTTGCGTTTCCGGACTGTTCTCAGTTCGGTCATGGGCCATGACGATAGTTCCCGTTGCTCTCCACCTGTGGTACAGGTGTGCCTGAAAAACATTATGAGAAAGATAAGTCTAGAAGGAGCAGTGTTGCGTCCAGGATGTACCCTCCCTTGGTTTTTTTTCTTTTTGTTTTTTTCCTCTTTTTTGTTTTTTATTTTTTTTTGTTTTTTATACCCTACCTTGTACCCATTGCTTGCCAGGATAGGCTCCGACTCTCCCGCGATCCTGTACAGGATAAAGCAGTCAGAAAATGTGTGGATGGTTTATTCAGAGTTACAGTTACAGTATCTAAACGGCACCCTGCCCTCCCAAAAAATCAAAGTAGCAAGATAAATTGTCACATGTATGAGTGAATATATTGCCCAATCTATACTAGACTATCAGAGACAAAATAACATGAAACAGAAATAAAGTTTCTTTAGATGTTCTCCTAAAGTTGAAATGGGTCACGGCAATGTACTTTGCGTATATCCCATCATGCATATGGGTTACAACAGTCTCATTTACATATAGCCCATAATTCATATGGGTCACTGTAATGTAATTTGCATGCATCCCATCACTCATATAGCTCGCTAAATAAAGGCCAGGAGAAAGAAAGTGACTTGAATCTGTTGAGAATGAAGAGCATGAGAAAATCTTGACAGGAGTTGTGAGGGTTGAGCTGTTGGTGGTGGGAGTATCTGTGATGGGCCTCCCCATCACTCCAGCCTCACGCAGAGAGGACACAGCGATACTGCCAGTTTGTGTAATCCCAAATGTCAAGATCGCCTTATCCAGTTATCCCAGGATCTATATGAATCCAGCCAGCGTAAGCGCCTAAGATGAAAAATAATTATTAAGTGATGAAAGAGAAAATTACATACTCCCCCTATCTGTAATTACCTGTTATGTTTCACTGTTATTAACAGGAAAAGTGTTACTGGAGCTCATTTCATTTTTTATTTTTTTTGGCTGTGTTGCATTTTTGATGAGGGTAGGACTCAGTCTTCCATCCACATTTAATAATTCAAAAAGTCTCAACCCACATACAAAACATTAGCAAATACAATGAGGTTGATTCACGTTCCAGATCTCTGAGGATAATTATTTTTGCTGTGACCAGGAATTATAAATAAATGTGCTGTATAGATGCTTTGATATCCAACAGCTATGGGGTATCAATTTTCTTGACTTTGAGATAAGGGCCAAAAGACTCTGATCAAGTGAATTATTTACTGCAGTGTTTGCAGACCTGAATATTACATAGGCTGTCTCTCGAAAAAGGCAAAACCTGATTCAGCCAAGTGCGGTGCAAACATGAAAAGCCAGCTGATTCCAAATCACATCCTCTCATGCAGATGGTGATGTAATGACCTGTTAATAATTAATTGCTTTTATGAGGGGGTCACGTGACTTGTTTCATTTCCTTGCAAACCGAGAGAAAAATGTATATATCAAAAAATGAAAAACGAGCTGGCGTGAATCACAGGGACCCTGTTCACAGCAGCCCTGCCTTGCTCCATCCTCAGCTGGGAGACTGGGACACGCCACCCCTGAATGCTGGTGTGAAAAGCCCAGCTTTCACACTAGGGCAAACCCGAGACATCTTGTCGAACAGAGCACTTCCATCAGCTGAAACAAGGATCAAAACACAAGTGCTGAGTGTGTTCAGGCAGATCCTTCATGCATATTCAATGACCTGGTAAGAGGCCGGGTTTCAGTTAGTGCGGGAGAGCAGTTTATTAACGATCTCATCACAATTCCCCCTTCAAGCAGGAAGCACTTAAACCAGCGCAGCACAGAACAGATAAAGCCAAAATTTCCATTACCGAGAACCACCAGCTCTGTTTTTTTCTTCCACTGCTAGACAAATCCCTTAAAAAAAACAAGGATACTAAAATTCCCCTCTAGACCTTCCTCATGAGAACCTGGTGTACAGTATATCTGGATAGTGTCATTCCAGGGAGAGAAGGTTCATGTTGTACCTGCAGCCTGATCTGTCTCAGATTTTACAAGTGGTTGGCTATAGCACAAACTGTCCTGACAAGCCAAGAAAAGTAATCTAGTTCTGTAATTGTCTGTGTCTGGCCTTGGCAGTTTACTCAAAACAGGTTAGCCTGCAAGAAATGAACTGTAGATGTACTGTATTTATTTCACTCACAATCTCTCCCACATCTCTAAACCCTCCCCCCACGTGATTGGAAATATAACAAGAGTAGATGCAGAGTAGATTCTTAGACAAAAGAAACTTTACTGTATTTGTCTTCTTTTTAATTTGTGTTGTGTTTTTTTTTTCCCGGGTTTCAGGGCATTTTGTCAAGAAACAGAGCTAAGCTCAGAGAAAGGTTATTCTATCAGTGGGAATATTTTTTCTTTCTAATGACTGTGCTACAGCGAGACACAAAGTTTAAGACACTTTAGGTACGTAAACGTGATAATCAAGGCCTTCATTTTAATCCATGTGACACGTCTACAACAATTAATTGGGTTAATTTTGGTTTTCCATTTTGAACCTCTGAATGTACTCAAACGGCACTGAAAAAAAAAAGACAGAATCAGTCTCAGACAATATGAAGTAACTCTCTAATCTCCTGTAACTCTACTGTACTGCCTTCTCTGCCGGTGATGTTTGTCTGTCCTTGTTGTGCTGTTGCATTGGACAATAATGCTGGAATTGAATTAAAACATGGTGTTTCTTACGTCACGGCAGAAACCACGGATGTCAGTGTAACTACAGTTCTTTGTTTGATTAAAGCTCCATGACGTAGGATGTGTCAGGAGCTCCCCGATTGCCTAACATCTTCAAACCTTTCTTACACAATAGTTTAATTATAACTATTATAACGCCGTGTTAAAACTGTCAACACGTTTAGTCTTGTACATAGAACATGCAGTTCTCCTTTCACTCCATAGATGGCACAATCGTCGTGTCCCATGTTACCTCCTGTAGACTCTCCTGGACAGTGCACAGACTGTGGAAGGGAGCCGAGCTAGCCTTGAACACTGTAAATGTCCAGGACTGCCCTTGGGCTCCAGGAATCTCGCGTTCCGTTTTTAAGTGGGCAAATGTAGGCCTTGATTTCAAGACAAGCCACATTCTCAGGTTTAATTCTGAAAATATTTGGGAGAAGTAGGACTAGCTGCTGTATGTGTTTAGAATGGGAGGTGTGAGATTTAATCGAATTCACGCATTTGTGCAGGTAATTGGAGGTGATCGGTTTCGGTTCTCTGCAATTATCGCAAGAAGAAATAAAAAAGAAACATGTCAGTCGCGTGTGGATGTACTATCTTGCTTCGACATGAATACAAATGTATTCATTCGGCGTCGACAGATAACACACGGGTTTTGGACAGTTACAATGAAGCGTTTAAGAAAAAGATCAGAGCCGTGCACAGCGCAGAAACACGTCACCCGTCTCAGCGTCGTGTTTTGACTCTCCGCTTTCCACGTCGTTTGTAACGTTATGTCCAGTTCTCCTTTTTTAAAAAACAAACACTTTGCGATCTGAATGCCAGGAACAAGCTGTCATTGACACTAACTTTTTTTTTTAAACAAAAAAAAAAAGAAAATGATATTTTCTTAACCCCAGACGAGCTCATCATACAGGGAGCCCTGCTTTTACATACAGTACCTGTCCGATGTCATGAGGTGCACTTCCTACTGCACTGACAGACACTCTGGGATTAGAGAAACATTCTTCCCTAAATTCAGAAATCTAGTCCCGGAGTTCCCACACCTGCCAGAATCACAACGGGTCCCAGTCCTACCGGGAGAGGGAGGAGGGAACTCAGTTGAACTGGCAGCCCAGTTTGTGATCTCCTGTCCCAGCCTGAGGAGCAGTAGACCTGTCTCCCAACAATGCTCCGTCTGCCTACAGTATATGTCAATATTTTATGTCTTTCTTGTAAACGTCCGTAATATGTAGATTTTATTTTACTTTTATTTTATGTTTTTTTTCCATGTTAATTTTATGATTTTTATTTGCTTTGGCAATACTGATTGTACCCATCGGTCTTGCTGATAAAGCACCTTGAATTGAACTGAATGCAACTGTCTAACTATTCACGAAGTACGGATTCCGTATATCTGGGCTAGCCGGCCGGGCCAGCCGTGTGGTAGTACCGCCGGGGGGGAGGAGGAGGAGGAGGGCAGGTTCAGAGAGTTTGCGGCTCGATGACTCAGGTTCCGCCCTCGGTCTAGTCGCCTTCTTCTCTCACCTGGACACGCTGTCCGGGGGCCCGAGAGGAGGGGAGGGGAGGGCAGGGCTCCTCCCCCGCGGCGCAGCCGTGACGCCGCCGCCGTGACTCGGCAACCAGCCTCGCTGTGACGGACAGGTAAGCCGAGGGAGCCGCGGCGCCATATTGAGAAAAGCGGAAGTGAGCGAGTCCGCGAGCGCGCGCGCGAGAGAGAGAGAGAGCGCGAGCGAGAAGGAGGGGGGGGAGCTGAGAGACAGACTAAACACAAGAACTCGAATCACCGGATTGGACTATATCAGGGCTCCCCCCCCTCCGCCTTTTTTTTTTCTTCGTTTTCCGCTCAGGGGCTGCTCGTCCCTGTCAAGAGTTTAGGCTTGTTTTCTTTTTTTTTTTTCCCTCTCTCCTGTTTTCTGACTCCCCCCTCCTCCCCCTTGTTCCAGCGTCGTAAGCTTTTATTTTCCTTCCCCCCCCCCGGTGTGTGTGTGTGTTGTGCCGGTCCGGTCAACTGTCAGCGCGCCGCTCTCTCGGGCTCAGTCCGCCTGACTCCGGCCGGAGATGCCGCTGGCACAGCTGGGAGACCCTTGGCAGAAGATGGCTCTGGGGGACGTGGAGAGCGAGGTGAGTCTGCCGGACGGGACCGTGTGTGTGTGTGGAGGACGGGCGGGCGGACCGGACCGACCGACCGGGGCGAGTTGTCAGCTGGGACGCGGTTGTCAGGAGGCGGGGGGTCTGGACCGGACCGGACCTCTCCCGGAGATCCGAGCTTGTCCTGGGACGGGACAAGCCGACTTTTAACTTTGCGACATATATCTCAACTTGGAATGAGAGGAGAGAGAGAGAGGGGCGGTATAGGGGCAGCAGCGACTGCGACTTGCAGGCATTTTTTTTTTTAAATCAGTTTTCCAAGTTAGTTCTGTTGTCGGCACCGACCCGGACGGACGGACGGGGACGACGTACAACATCGCCGCCTCCCGCCCGTGACGTGTTTATTCACCTGCACGTATATCTATACGGTTTTAGCAGCTGCCGGCGTGTACGTGTGTGTGTGTGGCCGTTTTGAAGTGTCGTGCCGCGGGGTGTCAAAGCCGAGAGAGAGAGAGGAAGGAAGGAAGGTCGATCGCGGAGCCCTGTCTTACACTTCGCGACCCGTTTTTGAAAACCAGAAAGAAAGAGAAAGAAACACCCGTACACGAAGCCGGGTGGGTGGCTGGGGGGACGCACTGGTCTAGGTCAAATGAAAGCCGAAAACGCACACGCAGGGTCCTGGCCGCCGCTCAGACACGTGTGCGGACGGGACGGGTCGCTCCGCGATTTCCGACGCCCTCGTCGTCGTCTTAAGGAGCCGGGTGTGGTGGCTCAAAACGGGCGCAGGTCGTTTTTTTGTTTTTGTTTTAGACGGTTTTGTTTGTTTTGTTGTTGTTGTTGTTACAAAAAAAAAGCGCACGGGGAGGTTAGGTGAGGGGAGGCGAGGCAGGTTTTGCGGTGTCCGGCAACAACAACAACAACAACAACACGGGCGAGGCGGAGACCAGTACGCCTGACTCCTTCTCCCCTTGCTGAACTTTTACACCCATTCCGCGGTGTTGCAATCCCGGTTTTTTTTTTGTTGGCTGGAAATGCAGGTGAGACGCTGAGTGGCTGTAAGGAGTAACCCTGCGGCCCACGATCCACAGTGACACCCGGAAGCTCTCTCTCCGGGGAGTGTCCGGACCTGCCACTGGCCGCCCTGTCATGTCAGCTGAGCGGGGCACCGAGAGGTGTCACAGGTGGTTTTCGTCCACCTGCCTGCTTTTCTGTTCCCCAGTAGCGCCCCGGTCGGGGGGACACGGGGATGAGCGGTGTGTGTGTGAGGGACACTCGACTACACTAGCTGTAGTTATTTCGTGGGAACCCGTGATCCTGTCGTGCAGACGAGAAACTCGACGAGCTCTGTGCTGTAGAATCGGCTGCCCAGGTCACCGGCCCAGATGCCTCATCTGGAGTCACGTTGTTTTTATGGGGGCAGCGTGACCAGCTGCCAAACTCAGGTGGTCATATCCGAAGTGTTACAGGCCGCTGAAAAAGATGCAGCTTCTTGGAATCCTGGCTGCTTTGTTTTTACTGAATTGCTTTAGTTAAAACTAGTTTTTTTTGTTTTACGTTCCTGACCTCAGGTTTGAAAAAAACAAAAAGCAAAAAAAAATGAAACGGCTTCGCACAGCAGTGGGGGTTCTGCTGGGACCGTTTCGGTTCTGTGTCCGGCCTCCCTTGAACCTTGTCGAGGTCCGAGGCCCGTGACGGAGCCACAGGCCCGGCACGCCTGTCACAGCTGTCTGGTCCTCACGGTCGCTTTGTTGCTTGCTTCTGCAGAATGGGCATCAGGTGGCAGAGGACTCGATGGGCGAGGACGAGCCTTCGATGTGCAGCGTAAGTCCAAGTTCCGTTCTGTTGTGGCGGTGGTCCTCTTTGAGGCTGCCGAACCCGTCATCGGTGTCCCCGCTCTGTGTCCTCCTGCTCGGCGACGACACCTCCCTCCCCCGTCGCCGAAGACGTTGGGGGGACTGTGTGCCCAACTCAGTTCTGTGTCTCCTCTCGCAGAGGACACCCGGCTCCCCCCAGTTCATCCTGCCTGAAGTCCCCACCCGTGTTTTTAAAAAAAGAAAAACAATGGAGCTGTCATCATTGAATTGCTGGCATCCTGCAGGTTAAAAGTGGGTTTGTCAGCACCCTGTCAGCGTGACCCCGGTTATTAGATTAAAATGACCTGGAAATGGAGTGCATTGATTACTTAATCCCTGTTTTAATGGTTCAGTGGCCGTATTGAATTTATTTCAAGCGGCAGTCTCTACCTCCTCTCTCTGGAACTCTAATGGTCCTAAATGCATCTGTGTTGTAAGCAGCTTGTGGGAGTGATATCCTCAGCTTCCTGACATCTTACTGTAGGTTGTGCAGAAGCGAAGAGTCAGGGTATACGAGATGTCTCTAGATGGTAAAATGAAATTCAGAGAGCCGAATGTGATTGGACACACTTTGCTGAACGTTCCCGAATGTGCGAGTCTTTTATAAATTGCCTCAAAACAAAGCGGGGACATCTGACCTTGACATTTCGTAAGCCAAGCCAGGAATTTTTAGAGGATCACTGTCTGGTCTTTGCGTCCATGAATTATGGATTTGGGGAAAAAGTTTATCTGGCTTTATTATACCCAAGCCGAGATTGCCTGGTCCTTGTGCTGTTTATAGAGGTTCCATGCTAGAGAAGGGTCATAAATAACATTAATGGAAGACATCAGGATGACTTCAGCGCAGCAGATAAGACTTGCATTGATAAAGAGATTTAAAATAAAATCTGTTTCTGGCTTTCTGCACTGCCACTGGTGTCACACTGCCAAGTGCTGAGTGTTTTGTGAGAAGGTTTAAATAAAAAAAAAACTGCTTTATTCAATACAAGATAAAGCAAATCCTACAGCATTGTACAACTTGAAAAAACCCAGACCCACTATGTACCAGTTGCTCAGTTTTCAACCTTTTTTCTGCATTCATTCTTGATTTCAGAAATCTCCGTTTATGCATACAAATGACAAACGGATCTGTGTTTCAGCTTGAAATTGCCACAGCCTTAGAATATTTCAAAGGTCACAAATGAGAGGAGGCCATTTGACCCCTCCAGCTGATTTGCTAGTTAGTAGCTAATTAATCTACGGATCTCGTCCAGCCATTTCTTGAAAGAAGCCAAGGTATCGGCTTCAACCACATGGCCGGGCAGTTGGTTCCAGACACCCACGTCCCTTTGGTCAGGGAAGTGCCTCCTGTTCCTGTTTTTAAATGCCCTTTTATGCCGTTTCCACTTCTGCTCTCTGGGTTGCCTTTCAAGCAGACGAGCAGTAAGGACCCGCTGGAAGGTGGGGTTCAGAGACTCGACACCTGCTCCTGCCTAAGCAGCTATGCTGAGCACACTGCTTTTGACTGCTGTGCTTTCATTTAGCTTTTTAAAATAATTTTCAGGTTGTATTTTTCTACACAGCTCCACAGAGCTGAAAGTCTTTAAAAATCAGTTTAAGTAAAGGGATGATAAGACGGCATGAAATCCAGGTGTCGCAGGGCTACTTCCGGACCCCCGATGGGAGTCTTTGGTCAAGCGGGCATGTTTTAAAGAGAGGTGGTCACTGTACCCATGAGCTCCACTGCCACACTGCTCCGCCTGCCCCCTCTTGTGTGTCTGTTGGTGGTGAACCGTAGTAAAGCCCTTGTTGCTTCTGAGAATAAACCCACAAAGGTAAATAGAGGCGCCCACTGTATCTCTATCTCTCTGCACTCTTATCGCTTGGAAATAAAACACAAACTGTATCCCACAATGAGTTTACAAAATATTCCGTTTGTCTTGAAGTGTTCTGCCTTCCTGTTCCGCCCCCACTCTCTGTGGATTGCTTCAGACCCCTGGGTTGTGATCCTGTTGGCCAGTGCTATTGAAAGCCCTTGACTTTAAGTGTGCTCCTTGGCCAGGGGTCCTCAGCACAGTACCTGGAGTGCCGGTGTTCCCCTTTGGGTCCAGCTGGGTTTTGATCTACCTAAATCTGCTCATGATCAGTTTATTTTAAGATCTCTTTGGGTGCGGATGTCTTAAAGAGACCTAGAAAATCTGCAGACACACCTGCCCTCCAAGATCAGGGTTCGAGGCCCCTGGCCTGTGATGTCATAAATGCATAACTGGTGAACTTCAGGTTTTTCCTCCTGATGAGGATGTTTAAATAAATGGCACACAAATGACCTGTAAAGTTCTCACACCATTCTGATTAGGAACCCGTTGCTTTTTCTTCTGTGGAGTTGGAAACAAAAAATCTAGTCGAGGAACGAAAGCAACAAACATCACTTATTTGTGCTGTCTGTCTACGTTCTTGGTTTTGCACGAGAACTGGCGTGGCAGCCTTCTGGTCTGGAGTACAGAAAGATTCTGCAGTTCAGTTTTTTAGAAGACAGGGTTTAATTAATTCATTGCGGTCTTTATAACACTCATCCTAGTGTGTTAATTGCAGTTACAGGCACGGGACTGTGCATTGTGATATAGAGAGGCATTGCCAAAAATAAATCCAGTTTCAGTCAGTCTCGCGTAACGTGTTGATGAGGCTCTTCATTCAGAGTGACCTCACTCACTGCTGGGAAGGTCCTGAATACCGAGGCGAGGAGGCGGGCTGGGTTCCTTCGGTCGCTGTCCGATCTTCTGGTCAGCCTCTCTGGGCACATGAGTGAAAACACCTGGTCTGAAGCTCAGTATGGAATTAAGGGGCTCTTCAAATTCATGGGACTGCATGTATTCTGAGTAATTTCACGGTTTTGGTCGGAAACCTGTGCATGCCGTTTGCCATTGTGCACGTTAGACGTGGTGCTGGGAGAGAAAGCACTGTTTTGGAAGGGAAGAAAGGAGGTTGATGGTGCGAAGAAGAGGAGGGTGAGGGAGGGGCTTCTGCAGGGTCAGACGTTCTTTTTCTGTCTCTTCTGACAGGGCGTTTGTACCACTGGTGCTAAATCTTGGCAAGTACTCAACATTTTAATCCATATTCATTTTATGTAATAGTGACATCAAGAGGAGTAAACTCTGTAAAGAACGTGATGATAGTGTGTGCAACGTGCAAGAACTTCATAATTACTGGGGGAGTGAGTCACTGAGTTTAGAGATGAAGTTTTGCGGTCACAGAAGAGCTGTAGGATGAATCTGCATAGCTGAAATTTTAAAGCAAAAGCCTCTTTTAATCGCGAGCACCGAATACTCCTCAAGATTAGCTGCCGCTGAGGTTGGCAGATTTGTTCGGTGCGTTCTCTACTCTTTTGGGCTTATGATAAGGATCAGTTGCATCATAGAATGATCTGTATGAACTTGTCTAGAGATATTTCAGCAGGAGAACTCCTGACAGATAATTATAGACGTGAATGCCAGAGTTATTGATCTGGCATTGGAGAGGCCTATTAGATCTCCGTGTGCTTCTGGGGAAACTGGGATTCTGTCCCATCCCTCTCCTGGAAGCTGCACAAGCATGCGTCTGTTCGGTGGATCCCAGCTCCAGGTGTCACATGAGGAGCCCAGCTCATCTTGCGGATTTTCATGGGGGCTCAAGTCTGGCGTGCAGGGCAGATGAGACGCAGGGCTCACATTCTCATCCCGCAAGAAAGCTGGTTACTCATCTGAGACGAGGCTGTACGCTGTCCTGGCGGGGCTGTCGTGTCGGGATGAGTCCTCGTGGTGTGCGGCAGGCGAGATATCCCGGGGATTGACCGGCGTAGCACTTCGGGGTGCCATTGGCCCCTGTGAGGGCTGTTCGCACTCAGACCAGCCGGCCTGCCGCGCTCAACAGAGTGATAGCGCATCATTATGTGCTAGTGCCTCCATGCTTACTCGTGGCCATCCGAGTGGTCTGCACAAACCATCGTGGGACAGGACTCGTCTCCACTGCTGGAGAGTCCAGCTGAGGTGCCGTGGTCCAGCCTCTGAGATGCTGCCGGCGCGAAGGCGTTGAAGGACTTTACGAAGGATACAGACTTGGAGGTGTTCAGACGTGGTCCCGCAGGTGGTACCTTTGCACCATTGGCTCCTCAGCCAAGCACAGACTCCCAGGTGTCTGAACCTGCAGCTCCTCTCATACAGAGCAGGAATGCTACTGTAACCACTCGGGTAAAACTAACCCGTCTCAAGGCGGCTCTCTTGATAAAGAAACCAAGACGACTCGCTTCTGTTCCAGTTCCTTGATTTTTGCCAGGTTGGACAATGAACAGGTTGAATTGCCTCACGACCTGTGCCCAGTCACATATAGGTAAGCAATGAGTTGATTTTGTGGTGGTGTACCAGTCTGAGTCTCTTAAACGTATCGTGTTCATTCATAATCAGTCAAAAACATGTGATCAATATGCAAAATCTGCATGTTTTATTTTTCTATGAACATGCACAAATAGTGGCGCGTTTCTTTTATAGCTCAGTGTATATCGTATAGGCCTGGCCCTGTTGAGCACCACTGCAGAGAGCTGCAGCTCTGCCGTGTTTTTCCATTAAAGTGCCCTGTGACTCCCGCAGCTTGTTCCCCACTCTAAATGACCCAGGTGAAGCCGAGCGATAACCAGCCTGTGCAGCTTTCAATCCCCGACTGGAGAGCTCACACTGTCTTAATTCATTTTATCTTCCTGTTCACATGAGTACGGGGACTGGTAATCCCACAGGTCATTTACCCTTACGAGAAAAAAAAAAGCTTGCGGTTTTTTCAGTTCTCGTGAGTTTTGCTGGGCCTGTTTCTGAGCTGGGGTCGGAGTGTGTGTATGTGTGGTAGGGCTGAAGTGGCCGTCCCTGTGCTGTGACTGCTTCACAAAGACCCAGACATGTTGGTGATGGTAGCAGTTTTGTGGGAGTAGTAGGGATGAGAGCACAGATCCCTGAGAAAATATGCCTGCTCTCATCATTGAGCTCCTCACCTCTCCAGCCTCTTCCTGGAGGTGGGACCCCGAGTTGTGAAAACTATCAGCCAATATCGAATCAGATGTAATTTTACAGAGCGGGGCGTCCTGTCATAGAGGTTAATGCCCCTTTTTTTATCTTTTTAAGGGCTTTACAATAGGGACCTTACAAAAGGGCTGTAGTAAAAGACAAATCATCTGAGAAGTAAATGTTATGGGGCTCAGCTCCCAAAATCTATGGAATTTCGAGCATTGATTCAGTACAAAAAAAAATGTTGGCCACAGCTCTTCTCGGCTATTAGGAGCTTGAAAAAAGGGGTTCCTGAATAGATCGGGTGAGAGATGGCCGAGTCTTGTAGTCATGAAGTCACTGGTTCGTGTCTGAGCTGTGTCCTTCGTGTGGTTTCTGTGGCTGGGGTTTCCGAATGGGGACCGAGGTCACGGGGGTGTCACGAGTTGCGATCAGGCAGGGTGCCCTCTTGCCAAGTGGGTGTGAGCGTTGTTGGTGACCAACACCCCTGCTTATCCGCTCAGGTGCGGCAGTGCACAGTTTGGCAATCGAGCACTGCCTTTTGCCTTAAAACACTGGGGTCACGTTGTCTAGTAAGTTCTCTGTGAAACTGCTGGTGCCGAAAGGGATCACTTGAGCCTGAAGCAGTCTGTTGAGATGTGTAAGCTGCAATGCAAGATAAGGTGCAATCAAGTGCTGCTCATTCGATTAGTTTCGATGTGCTTTTCTCGATGAGAAGGAAAAAGTTCTGACAGTCTGAATACGTCACTGCACACTGCCAGGTGTGATGTAGAAAGTGGTCATGTTCGATTGTGTGCAGCAGGTGCTACACTCTGTTGAACTTAATCGGCACTTGTGTGGATTTATAAAGTTTATAACTATGAACTCTCGCACAATTAGGTGTCACATCTGGCTGCTAATGTCGCTCGTCACACCATTATTCAAACATCCAGTCAATCACAGTTACACGGAGGAAATGAGTGATGGACAGAGATGCGATTTAATTCCATTCCTTATCTCGCTGGTTGTTGGTTCTGCAATGAGGATTTATTCTCCCATTGACTCACCTGGTTAAACAAGCGTTTAAACGGAAAATAATACATCCGCTGTGGACTTGGCGGGGGGGGCCTGCTATGTATAAAAGCCAACAGATTTTTAATAGGCTTGTGTGAAAGTGACCGGCTTCCAGGTGTTAGTAGGAGGATCCGATCTGGAAGCCTTGCGCAGGACTGTGGGTTAAATTGTTCAAGTCATTTGGAGAAAAGCTCTGTGACGCACGCTGACACGCGCTTACGGCCTTGTAAGATCGTGAGCGCCGGTCACGTGAGCACAGCGAGCACGCCCAGTCCTCGCCAGCGACGGCTTGGCGTGCTGATCCCCCCCCCCCGAGTCACGCCGAGGAGGCCCGAGTCCGCGACACAGCTGCCTCTTCCTGCTCTCGCTCTCTTCCTCTTGCCTCTCATTGACGTGCCTGCGCAGGCAGCGCCTCGCCTGCCCTGTTGCCACGAGGCACAGCTGCAGTATAGGAAACTGCCAGACGGTATCGATTTAGAAGCGTGAGTGAGTACGTATGGGCATCGAGACGTTTGTTGCCACACGCGTTCATGGTATCGTGATAAAACCACCGGCGGTGCTGGAGCACACGCGCTTGAAAATCCCCCCGAGTCCCTGGCGTCCCTGCAAGTGTGAAGGAACGTGAACCTGTTTTCCTGTGCATAGACGCACATCACTTGGCAGTGTTTATTCCTGTCTCTCCCACTCCCTCCCTCTCGTGTTTCCTGTGCTGCTTGACCTTGATGAGTGTTGGCGTGTTGAGCATCGTTTCCCCAAGCAAAAAAAAAAGCAAAAAAGTCCCTTTTGCTAATTAATCTCACCACGGTCACACTCTAATCCTCCAAGTTGTGGAGCTTCGATATTGATCTTTCTCTCCCCTTGATTAATAAGCAGTTGAAAACCAGTGAAGTAAAAAAGAAAAGGTTTGTCCTTGGGGATTTTGCTCTGAACAGCACCTCGGGAGGCAGGTGTGCTTCCTGGCCCTTGTTCAGGTGCTGTGCTGTGCTGTGCCATGAGCCCTGACCTCAGTCCTGTTCCGGGCTGTGACTGGGCTTGGAAGGACCAGCTCAGTTGGCCTAGCCCCTGGGACTGAGAGGGGCTGTCGAGTTTTGGTTCGGGGAATGCGACCAACAAGTAAGATTTAGTGAATGTCATCCACTCAATTTTTGGCACAATCCATAGTGACTTGTCAGCAGTGTGGGAGGAGTGGTTAAGGCTCTGGACCACTAACTGGAAGGTTGCGGGTTCAAATCCCAGCTGTGTTAATGGGTACAAACATAAGTTCTCTTGGATGAAATCTTCGGGTGAGTAATAATGGACGCAGGAGGTTTGTTCCAGACACAAGAATAGTTTTACGAAGTGTGATAGTTTGGGATTACTTAAGTGTGGCAATGTGACTTCTGAGAATGAATGAAAATGTTTTTTCTCAGGGAAACTCAGATCTTGCAGTGTTGATTGTTAAACGGTGTAGTTCTCAGTCTGGGCATTTCCCCCCGCCTGAACTGTGGTAGGAGTGACGCTGCCGTGCTTCTTTTAGAGCTGGGGGATTTTTAGAGCTTTCTCTTCCACAGCCGGAGTGTGTTTCCCATTTTCTGAAAGAAGTTGGGAAACCTTCAAGGCGCTAATTGAGCAAGAAACTGCTGGCCCCTGAGGGGTGGGGTGAAAGGAGAGCAAAATCAATTTTGCTGTCTCTGAAACATAGCTGTGGAAAACGAGGTGGTGTTTATTAGGAAATTAGCAGTCAAAAGCCTTGAAATTCGTCTTGTTACACTCAGCTAAGAAACTTGTTTACTGTGAAAATAACCTCTGGCATTTTTCCTAGGCTGTGTCCATTGTGGGAGGTTGCGATAGCCTGCTTTCTTTATTTTTCTTTTCCAGGCATGGAAATGCTGTGATTAATAAACTGGAACCTTATTACATGCCATCCAATTAGCTGCAGTTTTTTTGGTAATCAAATTGGGTTGTCGGCCTCATTAAGGGAAAGCCTCTTAATGTGATTCGAAGATGCCAGACCTGACTCGGATGTGTCACTCGACAAATTAAAATTTCCTCCTTTTTAGAGGTGATTTGTCAGCTGTTTAGCCGCAGATGTGCTGCAAAGCTTTGATGTGAATGCAGATTTGCCCTTGGATTTGCTGCACAGACTTGCGATCGCATGACGAGAAACTATAATCAGGGCTCGAATTTATCTTTCTGACTTCAGGCATTGGTTGGCATTGGCAGATATTTTTGGGAGCTGTCAGAACTTTGTTTCTTTGCTGCGGTACATTGGCATAAGACATGGTGGTGAGCAAAGACGCGATAGCAACGGGTGAAGTGGTATGTTTCCGAGAGTCCCAGTCCAACCAGCCTCGTGCTAATGAAGCCAAGCCTGGCGTTCAGTCATCATTACGAAAAAATAGAACAGTTCGGCAGTCACTTTGTATACGTTCGGCAATTAAAAAGAGAATTTTCATAAAAGGCAGTTAGGTAACTTCATATGACATCGTGCAGTTGCTTTTTTATGGTGAGTGCTAGTCAAATAAGAAATAATGGTGCAACCATTCGTGCAATACGAACGGCTTCGCTGGATTGTTTCCCCATGTGTTGCAAATTCACCTTCTTTCTCTTTTTTTGCCGTGATTCATATGCACTGTTGTAGCAAAAGTGATGTAATGCCTGACAATCCGAATAAGAAAAGTGGAAGTGGTGTAATTTCACTGTGTGAACCTTTTATGTGGCCTGAAGTTACCAACACAAAAGAGATCACGAAGGAGAGGAGGCCGTTCGGCCCAACTTGTAGTTAGTAGCTCACTGAGCTCATTCATCTGTTTCGTGAAAGGTGCCGGGTTATTGGGTTTAACAGCATGACCCAGCAAAAACTCCCACAGCCTTTTGTGTAAAAAAAAATGGGGCCTCCTGTTTTCATGTTAAATAATGTTTGATCTGTAAAATCAAGAATCGGATTCTGTCGTCCGGCTGTACAATCCAGGGAGAGGCTGAAAGAATTGAGCCAGCTGTTAATCTTCCTCTGAGGCCTGTACTTCCAGCAGGACAGTTCCTGGAAACCGCACACTGAAACCTGGAAGGGCAGTCTAGTGAGTAAACATAGCAGCCTTGTTCCTACCCCTGTGTCCGTTTCCCACTCCCAGCTCTGTCCTGGCCTGGCGGATTATAGAAATGACCTATCACATCCTCCATCCACATCTCCCTGACTTAAAGCACATGGCGCACATGGAAAAAGTCCTCTCATACAGGATGGAAATCGGGGTCCCTGCGTCCTGTATATCCTTCACGTGTCCCCTTAATGCAGCAGTCATTGATTATTCCTATTGCCAACACAGCAATGTGCATGAGTATGTGCAAATAAATGAGTGCTGTTTTACTGGCTGACAAGTTAGAACTTGAGACCAGATGGACTTTCCCTGGAAAAGCCTCAGTTGAACTCATGAAAATCTGGCACAGTGATCCCGGTGAGGTGAGGCAGGGATGGATGTGACCGTCACCAGGGTTTTTAATGAGGGCACTTCGAAATCCGGATTTGTCTCCCGACTGAGGCTCTGAACTGATGCGTTGTGGAAACGCGGCACCGGCCCTGCTCACAGACAAAACCGTGCTTTTTCAGAATTGCTTTGAGCCCTGTCACCAGCAAAGCTCTTGGCAGATGGATATTTAATCTGCTTCATGCCATCTGGACTTACTTTTTTGCGTCTTTAATGAGTGCAGATTTAACAGACCAGGTTTCATCTCTCATCGTCTAAACACGGTGCTTGTGAAAAGCCGTTCGCCGGGCATTTTCCTGTTTTGCCCTGTTTGTTGCAGAGCTCCCAAACACCAGCAAGAGCTCTTACCTCACACAACCTCTGATCTTCGCTCAAAGAAGCTGTAGGTAGAAGCTTTGTTTCACCACTGGAAATGACTGGATCTTGGTCTTTACTCATCCTGCACACATGCACTCCATGAGCCATTGACAAGGCTCCTTTCCTTTTCCTCTGAACTGTTTTTTAATTGTCCAATTACATGCCCACGGAGTACAACGGGCACATCTAAACGGTAATACATCAAGCGGGAAAACCCGCAGTCCCATTCCCCATCCCTCCTGCCCTGCACTCGAAGGGCACGTCATCACAAGTCAGCTGGCGTTAAAGAGAGAGCGTCCGAGAGAGCAGGAATCGCCGAAGAGCTCGAGAGAGAAAGGAGGTTTCTCTCGGATGGTTGTTTTGCTGTTGGTGGACGGTCTGGTGACGGTGTGTGGCACCTGTTCCGTGCCTTACCTGAATATAGGGCGAGGGGAGGAAGCCGATGGGAAATGGAATATGAATCCTGCGCCATATTTCCGCGCCCCTCCTCCAGTGCATCAGCCTGGGCTGTCCCAGGAGAACCGTCCCCGTGGTTGGCCTTTCAGCGCCGCCGTGACTTCGCCGCCCGCATTTCCAGTGCTGTGTGGAGGAGGGAGGGGAGGGGGAGAGCCATTACAAATTTGCAGCTAAATGGAAGAATGAAAAAATGGCTTAATGGACAGAAGGTGGGGAGAGGATCCCTCATTATCCTCAGGGGGCTGAAATGAAGTTAAAATCGGTAAACCCCCCGCGGCACGTGGTCGCGGCACTCTGTGGCCTCGCCTGCGGAAGGGGAGGTGGGCAGAACGCGTATGAGGCGGGAACGCCGTACCTGTCGCTCCACACTGTGGAGACCAGGCTGTGCGTCGGGGCAGCTGTGACCTGGCGCGGGGCTACATGCCACAGGGCTCAGGGGGCGACGGAGTGGCTGCTGCGCGCAAATCAGGATGCTAATCGGTCCGAAAAGCTGGGTGAGGGTTTAGGAGGGAGGATAGAGGCCCTTTATCTGGTCACAAATGAAGGGTTTCAGATGATTGAACCCCTTGTCAGTAGCAGGCTCCCCGAGGTCCTGCCGACCGGGTGAGATGACAGACCTCGCGGCCTTTGTGTGCACAGAGACGTGGGGCTTGAGACAGTACGGTTAAATATCAGGCACTCCCAGTGTCGACTAGAAGAGCTGTTGTGTTCCTGTAAGAGGCGGACGGACGCAGGACTCCATGTGAAGCCACATGGTTTGCTGTCAGACACCCGGGCAGGAAGCGCCAGTTCGGTTTACTCCTGTCGCAAGCTGTCGACTCCAGTCGCGCGTCTTCAAAGAGCCGCGCGTCTGTCCGGCAGACGCTCCTCCTGCCTTCCCCCACTGCGGCTCCTCCAAGGAAGAGCCGGATCGCCTTCAGGACAATGCCCGCTGTTGTTCGGGCGGTTGGAGTCGCGTTTCAGTTTTGGTGGAGAGCCACAGAGGCTGCGTTTCAACCGGTTCGTCCGGAGTGTGACTTCTTCTACAGAAATGAGAAACTTTCGTTTGATCGGGCGCCAGAAAACGCGGGCACTGGGTTGAGAGGCTGAAGAGACGTGCAGAGCCGGTGCCCATCGGTGTTGTCGGGGAGCTTGCAGTGTTGTGGAGAGTGGTAAAGTAGTTCTTCACAGACTGACTGAAGAGAATAGCAGACTGAGATCGGGGGGGCGTGATGGCAGGCCTGACGGGCCGCGGCGTGTGAGCGCCGTGCCTGGAGAGGGAGTCTGAACCCGTGCCGGCTGACCGGGGCTCTTCCAGACTCGCCCCTTAATATCTCGACATCGCATCACGCGGTCGCCGTCAAAACGAGTTCTGTGTTTTTTTTTTTCTCTTTTTAATCTTCTGGTACTTTTAACAGATGTGGCTTTAAAAAAAAAACTGCCTGAGAGCGGAACGCCTGACTCGAAGTAGAAATTATCCGGCATTTGGGAGAGAAGCGCACGTCGTAATCCGCAGAGCAGCGCTGTCTTGTCTCAACAGGCCCGCATTGCAGGGCCGGAATCCGAGCGGTCGCCGCAGTAGTGATCGGAGGCAAAAATGTCTGTGAAAGCACATGAAATGTAGTGTTTATTTTTGCAGCTCAAAGACGATTTACATATTTCAGTTCAGAGTAATGGGAGAGGCCGGTTTAAGCTTGAGCACCACTTTTCTAAAGTCCCACAGTATGATTTTGACCTGTCAGTCAAAATGCATTTTGTTAATTGAGAACAATAACAAATGGAGAATGCCTGAGGACTTCTGGTGCCCTGAATATTTTTTTTTTTCTTTCTGAATCCTTTTCTAATTTTCGGCAGACACTAATGACTCGCTTTCATAATGCGTTTTTTTGCAGAAGAATCAGAGTGCTCCGTGTTGGACACTGTCAATAAATCATCTTGAAAGCTTAGGAAGTAAGACCAGCATCGTTCGCAGAGTCAGAGAAAGATGTCAACTGCGCTGAAAGAGAATTTGCTTTTTAAATGCGGTGTCCTTGAATTATAGAAGCATCCCTATTGAAACAGCACAATGTCTTTTCATCAGGGAGCCTGCTTCCTCAGAGCACTGCTTTAAGGCCTTTGTTCAGAATGTGCATTTAACGTCTAACTATATGGAGTGAACATATCTCTCCCTTCCTTCATCTTTCAGCGTGGTAATGATTCACTATCGATTTATTATCTCCGGCAAAGTATGAAGCAAGGTCAGAGCTGCTTCATTGGAGAAGTGATGAATATCTGCCAATGTCAAATCCTGGTTACAAATTCATGAATTATGTCCTCAAATTAAAACATTATTGGAGACTTGTGTAGTTTTCTGATTTTTTTTTTGTTTTTGTTTTTTGCATGATTATGGTTTTGCTTTTTTTTCCTCTCAGGAAAACTGATTTGGTTGGGGGGGAAAAAAATCACTCTCTGTGGGAGCCTATGAGCAGAAACATCTGATGTGAACCAGTCTGTACCAAACAGACCTAAACTGTAGGAAGTTTAAAAACCCGTACTGTGGGAAGCCAAATCACCTGTCTCACAGTATAAATGAGTGCTCCCTTCATCAGTCTTCTTCTTTTAGTGGTCATTAACTGCACCAAGCCGTAGAATATTGGATTTTTATATCTTTTCTGTCAAGTTGGCAGAGTGTAGACTCACAGGAAGTACTATTTTTTTCTCGTTTTTTTTTTTTCGAGCCTCCTCCTCTCTGATCTTCAGGAAACCAAACACCATCTCTCTCTCATGAGAAGATAGCCGGGGTTCACACTGCACTGATATTTACATAGACTCTTTAATTATTCATCTGTGAACTGTGAAGTGTCTCTTTTCTTAATTCAGAAGGAATGACAGATTTTTAAATACGAGCTCAGAATGCTTCCGTCACTGTCAGGTTGTTGAAATCGAACCCTAGGAAGTTCTGTAATTGTTTATCAGAGAGGTTGCCAAGTTTTTTTAATTAAAGGTGCTTTAATTAAATGAACTCGTGTGCTAAAAAGTGCACTTGATGAGTAATACGACTTATTAGTGACTACTGACTTACTTTAAGTAGGATTCATTCTCGTAATTTATGTCTGCTTGCTCTTATAAAGACAACGTATACCTTAAAGGTATTCCTTGATCCATGCACTTGTGTTTCACTAGTTATCAGTGCCTTGCTGATGAGCCTTTATAAGGGTAAAGCAGCTGCTCACGGATGCTGATTTTGGCTTTTTACACGCAAGACTGGAATTAGAAGGTTTAGACAGTGTTGTTTCCTGTTGTCATGAAATGGGGAGGGCTCATTAATATTTTTTCTCTTAATACATAGTGATCTTCCTATCAGTTCCATTGCAATATGTTTGGCGCACAAGCTCTTCAATTATATACTATGCATTAGTATAATGATATAATTAAGCATTCTACTGGTTGTACTGGTGTTTTTAGGGAGCTGTATTCAGTGGTAAATGACAGCCCTATTGCTTGCTGTCTGGGTAGTGTATAGGAGTTCATCTGAGACGATTGGGGAATTGTTATTGGAGCAAGACTGTGAGTAAAATCTCGTGTTTCTTGATTTTGGCACGGTTTATTTTAAGGGACTGCCGTAGTCGAGAGAGAAATAACAAATCTCTGTGATTTTTCTCATTTGAAAGCCAGGGCACGTATCACTTTCAACCTCACTGCTTTGCCAGCTCTGTCTGAATCAAGCAGAAGTTGGGTGATGTCTACTGCTTAAGCGAAAGCAGCTCATGTGACCATATTACACAATTCACCCAAAATTCCCTCCAGGAAAAGGAAGCGATTCTCGCATTTTATGAATTGTGGCATTTGGAAAGTACACAGGGCAATTGACAGTTGCCAAATTGCCCATCCAGTTGCCTCCAAAGATGAACCCTGGTCTTTGTGGGGGAAGAGAAAGCCTTCTTATTAGCCGGTCACAGGGTGGCTACTAGATGGTGGGCAACCTGCGGGCTGCTTCCTGAAAGATATCGCTCAGCCTCTCTGTATTCAGTGAAACCAGTCTAGATACGTTCCAGGGCTTAAAGAAATGCCAAAGAAACAGATCCTTTTCAGTCGCGAACAGGGAAGACTACGAGGGCACCTGCCCCAGGTGTTTCAAATCAAAGGCATCCCAAGACAGTCGGACCCACCGGGCTCCAGAACCAACATTGAAACTCTAACCAACAGGCTCAAGTAGAAACTAAGGAAAGTGCGTTTCAAGAGAGAGCAGGCGGTACTTCTTTCCGCAGGAGGTTTGTGGGCCGTGGGAGGACGGTTCTGCCGGAGCTGTGCAGCACTGATAGAGAGAGGCCCAGGTCGGCCAGCGGCGCTGCCTCGAGGCTCGAGGCCCGAGGCTCAAGGCAGGGCCGTGCGTGACGTAGCGCGGGGGTGTCCATCACTCCAGCACGCATCTGTCACGCCACCGGGCTGGCTGAGGCGCGTTCCTTGCGGGATTCTCGGGAGATCGCGGACGTATCGAACCCGGACCCTCTTGCTGGCCGTGCTGCACCTTGTCTCCGGCGAGCCTTCGGTCCCCAGGGCGCCCGGGCCCCGCGGGGCTCTTGAGCGGTGCAGCCATGATGGCAAGAACTTCCTGTCCCCGGGGGGCAGCCCCGTGTTCGGCACAGCCGGAGCTCTGCAAAACGTTTTAGCAAACAGAAGGGGAAGATGGTCAGTACAATAATGGTGATTAATTACACAAAGTGCACATCTGCCGTACTGTATGTGAGTAACTCGGAAGATCCCCTGCTGGTGTAAGGGAAATCCTTCTGCAGTGGTAGACGAAGCGTGGCTCTGCTGTCAAAGAAGGCGATTTGCAGCGTCTCCCTCCCTCCCGCCCCCCCTTTGTCAGAACTGCAGAACAGGCACAGCTGGGCCGAACGGAGTCCGAGTCGGGTTGTGCAAGTCGATTGAATGAATGGAGTGTTATGTTCCTGGTCACCGAGAGCTTGAATGAGCAAAGCGAAAGAGAGGCATGATTCAGACCCGAGAGGTCGCCGCGCTGATTCATAAGGGTGGAGACTGAAAAGCTTTGCTCACTTAAGCCCGGATGATCCTCCGATTTAGGAAAACATCTGAAGTTATAACTGTCAGTACCGCCGCACTGGTCGGTAGAGACAGGGAGGTTGAGCTCGGGCTGGCTGTTTCCCTTTCTGTGAGCTCCGTGGTTTCCTGTGCAAATTCGGCCCGTCCTATCAGCTGGAGCTGCAGCCCAGTGCGTCCTGCTTCCCTCGGTTGTTTCCACGGGAACAGGGGGAGAGGACAGCCCCTGCACAGGACATGCTGTAATCGCCGTGGTTACCAGCAGCTGCAGGACCTTTCCTGGGCTAGTCCTTCCTTTAGGCGTCTGCCCCGTGCCTGTGGTTTGGCAGCTGTCTCGCCGTCTCCGGCCATGGTGCGCGAGCCATGCTGAAGCTCCTGCTGCCCCGAATCCGGCATGGCAATCCCCGGGTACAGTTTGGGCTTTTTTTTTATTGATTTTGCGCATGTAGTTATTTCTTGATGAGGCTGGAGCGGAGAGCGTCCGGGCCTCCGAGGGAACACGCAGAAGTTAATTCCACAAACCTTGACGAATGTCAGTGTCTTTGCTTTTTCAGCGTGGAAGTGACCGACTTATTGTTTCGTTTTTCTACGTTAAGTGTTTAATTCAGTTTTTTATTTTTATTTTCGTGAGCTATTAACGGAGCTGTGGGGGTCTTAGTGTCATCTTAGTATGAGAATGGATTAATATTGGTGTTTGTTTCTGTTGTCCTACATCACTTTGCAGATATTTGAACATGCGTGCTTCAGTATTTGGGGCTTTTTGTAAACAAATGCTGAGGGGTTTTCCATTGTCCAGTAGGAGACTTTGTAATATAGTTTGCTTTAAAATGCAACATTTTGAAATTAAGCACTTTATTATGAATGTAGATCACTGAAAAGTAAAAGCCCAGTCTGCTGTTGTGTGTGGCCTCCTATATTTTGCTCAAACTGTTGTTTCGTGTTTGACAGTGTACCGTGTCTGCTGCCCCTCTTACACTCTGGCATCTGTAATATGTGGACAGAGAACGTGAAACAACGGCTCCTGTTTGTTGAGGGTGGATCTCGTGCTTGAGGGCGATAGCCAGGAGCTGTCGCGTCTTGCCCTTTAGAAAGGCCAGGACGTGTTTGATGCCGGGATACTGGGCTCCTTCCTTGTCCCGTCCTGGTAGAAATAAGCTCCGAAATCCCTCTCCCGACAGTACAGGTTAGTGTCCAGTCAGCAGCAGAAGTGGCACAGTACCGAGCTGGGGCTGTAGGGTCTCTTCTCGTATAGCACCTTTGGTTCGACCTGGCCAGCCCTTCGGATCGAAGGCTGGGATTCTCAAGTGTTTGTCACCGTGGTGGAAACCAGGCAGAAAAAAAAAAAGTCGTTCAGTTTTTCTTTTAAAAGTTCTGAAGAAGCAGGCGTCGATTCCTATCAGGACAAGTCTGGACATGTCCCTGCGGGGTCTGGGGTTTTGCTTCTTTCCTGTAGTGAAATAGTAATAAGCCCTCAACTTCATGGCACTCTCCCGAATCTGTGCTCGAGGGTTGGAGGAGATATTTTTATGTGGTTCAGCGATTATCGGAATGCAGTCCAAGATGTACAGGTGACTGTGGACCATGGAGAACAGCTCTCCCCCTGAACTCTCCCAGTCTGCTCTTTAACTCCCTTTAGCCTCTGTGGTTTGCTTGTTTTTTTTTTACTTTTAAATTCATTTAAGTTCACTCTCGCCACCAAGACAGATAAATTCATTTAGGAATGGTACATTAATGTTTGCATTTCAGGGTAAGCTGACATTTAAATGTTTTTTATCCTGCTTTTACAGATATCCTGCTTTTTTCTCTGCTGTGGCCTGTCATACTGTTTTATGGTCATTACAGTGAATTTGTTTAAAAGTCATGAAATTTCCATTTGATTATTACTGTTGGCATAAGACTTATCTCTATGCCATTCTCAAATCTGTATTGCCATAAACCTTTAGGACGTGAACGTCTGACCTTTTAAATCTGATTTTCCTGGGTGATGATTGAATCAGTCCCTGATTTACTTACCTGGCACAGCAGACGTTCTTTAAATACCAATGAGCCCACGGCTGTTGTGAAACATATGCTGCATGCTGCTGACAGTACTAGCTGTGATTGTCTAGCCTGCTTTAAAGCGAAGACCCTGTGTCGGACTGGGCAGTGCGCTCAACCCCATGGAGCATGGGGCCCCCATGGACCCCATGCTATCAGCCAAGATAGCCACCACCTGACGCTCCGCAGATGCCACCCAGACCCAGGGCCCCGGTGTGGACTGGAGCACAACAGCTGACAGACCGGGTCCCTGCCACCGCTGTGCCAGCACTGTCCCCCCCGCTGTGCCTCGAACAGGCGCATCTGCTGGAGTGCACGAGCGCTTGGTAAACGTAGAAGCAGCGCCATTGACAGACCAGACTCCCAACCATGCTTTTGTGCGCGAATGAACTGACGCTTGTCCCCATGCTTGACGAGCAGTTCTCCGTCGGGCGGTCCTCTGAAACCAGGAGAAGCCTGTCTCCGCGCTGATGGGGACGGAGTATTCTGTGGCTTATGGTCACGTCGGTCGTCCTCGATTTCTGCCTTGTTGAGCTGGCGGATGTGGGGATACTGCCGAGAGCCCCGTCCTGAGAGAGGAGTACCTCCGGCCTGTTGTGTGGCACCGTGACCTAAGGGTCGTGGGGTTCAGAGGTGCATGAGCTCATTTCCAGGAGCTGCCTATTTCGGGAGAAGGCCGAAGGAAGCGTGTAAGCTCTGGAAAAAGGCAACAGCATTCAGTTAACAGGAAATGGCTTGCAAAAATAAAGCCATGTACACTGTATTCAGATTGCAGTGTCTTGTGGGAAAGGGTAGGCTTTGTATATATTTTTAGTTTTTTTTTTATTGTTGGGGATGACGTGTTCTTATGTAAGTTAAACAGGAAACTTTTCTAGCAGTGTTTAGGGCAGCGTCCAGTGTTGTCGAAGCCCACGCTGTGGTAAAGTGAACGATTGCCAGACGATTGCTCCTGGCCTGAGTGGAAGGACCTCGGTTTGTACTGATGTGGCAGGGCCTTCTGCCACCACAAAAAATAATCTGCTGAAATTGCCTCCCCTCTTGAAATGCACCTTCCTGAGTGTTGCTTTTCAAAAACAACAAATCGGTTTGTTTTTTCCGCAAATTTAAAGAGTCATTGTGGATGTTTATTGATGCAGAGCAATTGGATGATGGCTCTTTTCACATATTCAAAGTAAAAGAGGCAAAGCTTTTGCACCACAAAAGAACAGGCAGATGGCATTAAGGGGAAGAAAGTTTATTACTACGGTTGGATTATTCTTGGGTATAGTGATAACCTAAGGTTCTGTCCTGTCTGCTGCAGGGGAAAGCCTGAATGACAATGTAGGTACTGTAGCTCTCTTATGTAGCAGCATGAAAAGCAAGAAAGCATCCCAGTTGTTCCTCGTGCCTCACTTGGGCTGTCCGCAAGGGGAACATCTCTGCTGACTAGCTATGTCGCGTTCTGAGTGGTGACACTCTCCTCCTGTGCCCTGGCATCCTTCCCCTTGATGGACGAGTTTCCTGGCAGGAAAATCTGCGTCCCTGCCTCCTCCTCCTCCTCCATGGAGTTAATTGAAATGGTCTGGGAGATGTGCTCCCGGCTTGTCTTCACGGAACAGAAGGGTAATTTTATCACCCTCAGCCGTGATGAGTCTGGGCTTCATCTTGGACACGGCGAGGCGAAGTTCTTCGTCCGTTTCGGAGGCAGGAAAGTTGGCCGTGGTGCTGATTTATTGCACGGCTCTGCGTGGTGGTGCGGGCCACTGGTCACTGCCCTCCTCGGTTCTTCAAGGCTGTCTGGGGGTTCTGCAGTTATCTTGTCATGCCTAAGTTACAGTAACCCTTGTTACCGCTCAGTGGGTTCACGCGGCAACTTGTGTTCCACTTGTTGGTGACCAAAGGTTCAAAGGTTTGACCTCGGAAGCTCTTCAGCCTGGCGCGGTTCAGTGCCGGCCCGCTGTGCCTCCTGTGGCACTCTGAACCCTGCCAGGCACCGAACGCCCACAGCCCATGTGTACAGCAGCTGATTCATAGGTGGGATCAGGCCGTTATGAGTCAAGCTCCCTGTTTAAAGAAGCTGACGAGGAAAGCTGTGAGCTCGTACAGTTTTTCTCGGCGCTGCTGTCTCGGCGTGGGCTGCGCTGCGACGAGCCCTGCGCTGTGCCCACTCTGACCACAGCAGGATTTCCTGCAGGAGGAGACGTTCGCCGCGAGGTAATGTGAGCCCCCCCACGGCTCTCGGTGTTTGAGCTCCTAGGAATCCACCTGAGTTTATCACTCTGCTGCACTGAGGCTTTGTAGGAAATGGAGGCTTTCCGCATAGTTGACTGATGGTTCCTACTTAAAACATGCTATTTTTAATGTTTCTACAGTACCTAAATGAGATGCGTGTCCTTTGAATAGCTGTCTCGGGCAGCTCCGTAGTGGTTTTTCTGCAACGGATGCACTCCTAGTTCCTGTTGCAGACTAATGGATCATGTCCATTAATTTCACTTTCCTAATCCAGGTAATGTGCTCTCTGTCTGTTTAATGTAATCAGCTTTCAGCAAACAGGCGGTTAATCACTGACAAAGCAAGAGGAATTCCAGCAATGCAGCAGGGTGTCGGATAACACAAGGCACTTTGCTCACACAGGAAACACAGGAACCTCACCCCCCTGACCTTGCAGAGACCACCAGGAGTTATTGAAAACGAGCAGAATCTAATCTGCCCAGCAGCACCTAATTGGTACAGTAGTCACCCTTTCTACTGCGGTAAAACGTAAATACTTTTCGAAGAAACAATTGACAAGAAGCCATTGTCCCTCCCCCTACCTGCTGTTTACCTTTGGCTTCTTTGTTGTGCAAGTTCCGTTTTGGAACAAGCATTAGCAGCTGTTTACGTTGTCGGAGTGAGGTTACAGCTGCTGCTCTGTGCAGCAGTAAAATACTTCTCTAATGCCAGGTTAATAAAAGAATGAGATGAGCCTGCATCACTCCAGCCCATTAATAATGACAATTCCTTACGCTTCAATAGAGCTTTTCTGGACACTCCACTCAAAGCACTTTACGGGTAATGGGGACGCCCACCAGTGTGCAGCCCCACCTGGATGATGTGGCGGCAGTACTCTCCCCACACACCAGCTCTCAGTGGGGAGGAGAGCAGAGTTCGTAGATGGGGATTATTGTTAGCAGTGAGGCGGCTAAGACATGGGAGGCTCAGAGGAAGCAGTGTGTGTGATGCCTTATGTTTTGGTGAAATGTGCAGGCGTGCTGGGCGAGGTACACATGATGATACCAGCCATTGCAGGAACTGCACTTACGCAGCCCTGAGTTTTTTTGTTTGTTCAGGATATTCGAGTTACGGTCATGCACTGACTCTCTGCTGCCCATGTGGTTGATAATTGTTTGGTCCTTTGCTCCTGAGCTGCTGTTTCTCAGTCAGTGCATTATTGGAGTCCTGATGCTGGAAAGGAGCTCTGTAATTTAACCCAGATTGATTGATGGGATGTATAATATTGTATGCAATTGTGTTCACTTTCCGAAACATATTTCTCCTCTGAAATCTTTCCAGAAACGTACGCTGCATACACTCCCAGTCTTAACGGAATGCCCTTCTCTAACAGGCTAAAAGAAACAAATCTTTGAGTCTTAAAGAAGACTACTGAGGGACTTAATTTATCTGTTTAAAATCCTAAAAGGCATGAACAAAATCAGTCCTGCTGACTTCTCCAGAATCAACATTGTAACATGAGCCAGAGAACATGCGTGAAAGCTACCTGGAAGTTCATTTTAAAGTGAGAACTGGAGGCTCTGTTACTGCTTGTTACTTTTTTTGTAAAGAATTTTTTGCATCTTCGCATTTTTTGTGAAGCTGAAGCCTTTCGCCATTACTTAGCTGGTGTGTAGTTTCCTTGGTTGTTTTTGCTTAGTATTGAAATTAAGCAAAGCCACGTTGCTTTTAGGTAAATGGTGCGTTGGGCTGCGTTTGACTTCTCCCTTTGTACGGGATGCCAGAATACCATACTGAAAGAGCGTCGTATCGGGACTGCTGAGGTCTGGGCTTCCTGCTTGTACAGTATGTGGTCGTGATTCTCAGGAAGTGAGACTGTCTCGCATGGCCTTACTCCTACCAGCTGGCCTGGATCCAGGCTGTTCCTACGGGTCAGCCAGCCGGGGTTTGCATTGCTCCCTGGGGGACCCCATTGTCCAACATTTCTTTCAACAAGTGCCCCACGGATTAGAGGCGAAAACGAGTCAGAATGTTTGTTAATTATACAAGCAGTTCCCAACACAGACGGGCGCTTAGGAGAGGGGACTGTGGTGATGCTACATCTAAAGACAGTTTGGGGAAAAAATGAATGGTGCCCCCTCCTCTGAGGGGTGTTTTTAATAAAATAAGGGTATTGGTAAGAGGCACCCCTTCTCTCTCTCTCTCTCTACTCCTCTTCTCTCCCTCTCCCCGTCCTCCGCGCTCTCCGTTTAATTCAAACAGCCGCGGTGCCCTGGTTATTGCCCTCTCAGGATCGCTGCGTGATGTCAGGTTCGGACCGCATGCCCTCCCTTACAGAAAGGACAGTTCAGACGGCTTACCAGTAAACCCCGGGGAGGAGTGGGGGGAGGGCGTGTGCCGGCGGAGAGGGCACGGTACAGACGGCACTGTAACTTCAGCAGCTGGTCGGCTGGGAGAATCTTTTAATCTCTTCCCGACATGGCGGGGGTCGGCGGATTAAGTCGAAACACCCGCCCGAGTGCCTTCCCCTTGTGGGGCTCAGTTACAGGGCGGGCAGGCGAGCGCGCTCTGGGGGCCCCGGTGCTGCGGATTTTCTTTGTCATTTTGCAAACGGCGAATCCGAGTCGCCGGTGGAATTCAGCCAGCCCACAAGGATCGCCTGCGGCCGGGCGATGTCCGTCTGTCTGCGGCAGAAGTTCGAGAGCGGCGGCGGGGTTTTCCGCGGGGAGCATGTGAGTGAGATTATGGGCGTCGGCGGAGGGAAGGGTGCTGTGATGGATCGGGTCATGTGAATTTCTGTGGGTTTTGACACACTTTTCAGGAAGGCTCAGACAGGGTTGAGCCACTCGCAGTGCTGCTGTAGTTCAGCATCCGGGATTGGTTGCTCACAAGTCTTGCACTGAATTCCCAGGCGATCTCTCTTTTGCTGGTTTCATTTGATCTTTTTACAGTCCGCCCTAAACCCTTGTTTCTCTCTAGAAACGGAAGTCTTCCTGTCGCTTTGTTTACACCGTGGACTTTCATTTTCTCCTCGTGGAGAACTCGGTTGGCAGGGGAGGTGGATTGATGCTGCAGAGGTGACAGCCGGCGCCGGTTGAGTCCAGCGCCTGAGCAGACGCACCGGATGGTTAGGGCTCAGCATGGAGGAATAGGAAAGTGGGTTGGGCGCCCCCTTTTGTGGCACGCACGGTCCAGCTGTTTCTGGTGCAGCTGGGTTGACTTGGGTCAGTGATTTGTGAGTGTTTGAGTTGGGTCCCCGTCGTAGTCATCTCTGTCCAAGACTAAACTCCTTCGGCCTGTCAGAGGCGAACGCTCTCTGTGGGGCCACGGGTGTATCTGGTTGCTCTTCCCTGGTCTGGTTCCAGAGCAACACTATCTCCCATGCCCGGGTTGTGTTTCAGTGCCTCTGGGCAGACGTTTCAGAGTTGTGATGTTAAGGTTTCCTCCGGGAACTCGGGCTAGAGACCCGCGGCTCGCCTGGGGGCTGGTGGAACCATCTGGTTCAGCACTCCCGCGGGGCACGGCTGCAGCCATTTCAGTGGGCATAAAAGAACTGCTCACATGGGCTCACCGTTCTGCTTAGCAGCGTTTTTATTCTGTCGGGGCTTTCTCGCGTGTCCTGAAAATGTCGGAAGTCAGCTGAGGTCAGCGTGTCGGTAGTCCGCTCCCTCTGACTGCAGCAGCTCTTTTCAACAGTCGTTTTCTGTCACACCTTTTGGCTTTTCCAGTAGTCTCAATTTGCATTTGGCAGGTTTTTACAGGAGCCCTTTAAAACATCAGTTTCTAAAGGCGTGGAACAACTTGATCAAATAAACAGGTGGTTCATTCAGTTCAGTCATTCAGAGATCATTGGGAGAAAACATCAGCTCTCAAGGATCAGTGTTCCCTTCGTTGATACTTCACTTGCTTGACTGATCAACTGCCTAAATAAGTGTCCCTAATCCTTATCAGGTCATTTAAACTGACCTGCAGGAATAATGGAATTGGGACCAGGGTTGGGGACTCCTCGTCTGTACAGAATATGCAAATTCTTCAATCCTCCCCTGAAGCTGTTGATTGTGGAAGATGTACTACTGTAGCTTCCTGCATGCCTGCCTGTGCAGAGAGGCACGTCTGTACGAGTTCTGAGCCCAGCCTGTCATCACTTCAAGAGAACAGAGCTCATGCGGGGGGCCTCAGGGTGGGCTTTCCTGTGTGGCTCCTTTTTACCAGGTGATTGCTGGTCCCTCGTTTTCCTGAGCCGAAGGATGTCTGCATCGCACATCTCTACTTCCTCTTGGAAGGGCAGTCACAGCAGAGTTCAAAATGCAGCTGCTTTTTGGCCATATTCTTTCTTCTTTGGTTGTATTGCCCAGATATTCTTTGTCCTGTGCTGGGTCACTTTTTTTTTTAATTGAAAAAAGCAATTGTAGTCTCATGTTCTACCCTGCGTATCGGGCATCGCAGGCCATGGTACAGAATTTTGAAACAGCATGAGATAGGTCACGACCCGGATGTTATTGACGTATGCTGTATTGGAAAGATGCCGTTTTAAAGAACATTTTCAGCTTTACCGGTTTGAGCTGCAATTCGTTTTAAAATTCCATAAACAGGAAGCAGAACAGCTGGTCCTGGCAGAGATGAGGTCTGTCTGTTACATATTCTGTGATCTGTGAGTCTCGATGCCTAACGAGGTAGAGAGAGACAGGTAAACGATCCTGCTTCTGTCTTTCTGCAGGACCATCTGCCGACAGAAGAAACTATTTTTTTAAACAACAAAACAAGATTTGGAAGCACGTTTTAGTGTATTGTTTTTGCAAGCATGTCAGTTTAGGTGCGTTATTCTGTGTGAATCCCAGTCCCTATCAGGGTAACTTGGTGAATAATTTCATGAACCGACCATGCGATAAAGTTTTGAATTGAACCTTTCTTGTGCACTTGACTAACAACATGCAATGCCCTCTGTCAGCTCCCAGAATAAATGTTTCTTCTTAAAACAGAAAACACACTCTGGCATGACGTTTTATTGTGCAGAGGGTGGTCCATTCCTGCCTGTTGCTCGAATGGGTTCTGACATGTCTTTAGCGGAGTAAGAGAACTAATCTTCCCAGTCTGACACTTGCTCTGAAAATGATTAGCCCAAGGTCACTTCTCGTCAGTAGCTTGGCTGCACTTCAATAAACGCCTCAGGGCTGCCAGCCTGCCTCTGTTAAGGCTGTAGTCCAGTCTCCTGAGTCTTTCTGGGCCTGTCACCGGTTCCATCAGCAACTGCTCTTGGGGTGACAGGAGACTGTAGCAGGATCTCCTCTGAATCCGCTGTGCCTCATGGTTGAGACTTTGATCCAATCAGCATCGTTGACATTGTTGAGTGCTCCAGAAAGGTCAGAGGTCAGACACATTTGTTCTTACTGGACTTTTTCTGGAGGAGGAGAGTTGCAACTGCTAGCAATTTTCCCTTTTGCGTCATTTCCTAGGGATGATTGTTAGTGATCAAGAAGTATCAGAAGAGCAGTCAGGGTTGTTGTGGAGATGCATCTAGTTTTTATTGGCAGCTGAGTTT
The DNA here is from genome assembly GCF_040954835.1 of Lepisosteus oculatus. Classification (NCBI taxonomy): domain Eukaryota; kingdom Metazoa; phylum Chordata; class Actinopteri; order Semionotiformes; family Lepisosteidae; genus Lepisosteus; species Lepisosteus oculatus. The sequence continues at coordinate 4,626,443 of NC_090700.1, read as the reverse complement.
TTGGAGGAAAGGTTTCATTTGAACTGGTTTCCCCCCACAGGCCAAAAACATATTGGTAGCTTAACTGGCTTCTAGAAGAATTTGCTCTGGTCCGAGTGCGTATGTGTCTCTGTTCATGTTTGCGTGTGCCCTAGAATAGACTGGCATCACATCCTGAACCTTGAGCCCATTGCTTGTGGAGTTAGGCTTCATCGACCCTGAATTGGATGAAACGGGATGGGTGGATGGTCTCATTAGAAAATAAGCTACATAAGGGATTCAGGAGACAAACCAACTGTCCTGGCAGTTCTCTGGCATGGAGCAGTGTCGATGGGTCAGGGCTGGAGTCTGAGCTGCTGAATTTCCAAAGTACTTGCATTTTGCCTGGTCTACAGGAAGGATCCTGCAAATTCTGTTCCGACTTCTAGACAGGGTGACGTCTAGTGAAAGTGAAACCTCCTGAGGCCAAAGGCCAGCTCTCCTCACTGCGTCACAGGTTTCCCTTACTGACCACATGCAGGCTGAGACCTGCCGAGACGAGCACCTCCCCCCCCCCCCCCCCACTGCCTGAAGCAGAGTCTCTTTTTAACACTCCAGATTTATTTTGTGTGTCTGATCGCACCAGCGCCAAGAGCCGACGCGACTGCGTGACACACGCTGACATTTCGCTTAGACGTTCACATGCTGCATTCGAGCCTTGTCTCCGAGACCAGACGTGTGATCCCAGGAAAGATCGGAGGCATCTGTTGTGTTACTGTTGTGTTTCGCAGCAGCGGCCCTTCGGAGATGTCGTTGTTTTGCGGGTGGGTTTGTTTATCCGTCGCCTCTCCGGCTTTTGTGCAAGGCTTGAACGTTCCTCGGAGAGCAGCCTTTTTAATTGAATTAGCACTTAGCCGCTCTGTCGCGGAGAGGGATCGGTGAGCGCCGCGTGTGCGTGGCGGAGCGGGTCCGCGCCTCTCACTTCTCCTCTCCGCTTCCCGGCCAGGCCACACATCCTGGTGCGTCTGCTGCGCTCTGCCCTGGCAACTTCCCCTCCTCGCGCGGGAGACGGGCTCCTGCCTCTCTGATGGCAGCATGCTTGCGCTGCTGACAGAATGCAAACCGTATAGGCTGTCTCTGGGACTGCAGAGGATGGACAGGAGTGTTGTCGTCGCCTCTCTGTGCTCCTCGTGTGAATATCAGGTACTGTGCTTCTGCCAGAGGTCTTCTCTGCTCGGCGTCGTAGATGAGTTTCCGTGCGTGTCCAGGTTTTTTTTCTTTCCGTAGAGCCAATTACTGTAAGGTGCGGTATCTGAAGTAAGGGTCAGTGTTTTTTTTTAGATTAATATTTAGCTCCCACGAGGAGCAGCCTGTGTTCGCTGAGCGATTTCCCACATAAGATACTCGTTTGTGATTAACCCTTCACCGGTTCTGTGCTGTTACCCTGTGCGTGGCTCTTTTATCATGAGCGCTGTACAGTGGGTTGAGTCTAACAGACTTCTCATTTTTATGATTGAAATGTGGCCTGCTCTCCCGGGGATTAGTTTCACATTTACAATATGCATCTGTCCTAAATTGACTTCTTCCACATTCTCAAGGTTCAGCTTGACAAAGATGAGCTTTGCCTATTGTAAGGCTCCCTTCTGGAGTCAGATATCCATTTCCATTTATTGGGGAAAAATCTCATCGCTGAGGATGAACCTCTGAGAGCCTAGTTTAACGAGTGTAGTTCCTGGTTGTTTCTCGTAAGAGTCATTCATGCGCAGCGCACTGATCTGCAAACTCTTTCTGACGCGAGAAATGTCTCCTGCTCGTGCTGAGCATCTACAGATCACACCTTTTGAGAGAGAGACAAGTGTTTTGAGATTCTGTGCTTTTGTCAGTGTTCTGCTCACACAAGTCTCTTATCTCAGTACCACTAAGAGCCCTATAGTATCGGCTTCCTGATTCCGAAGGCATGCAGATGCCGAGATCTCCAGGTTTTTAGCCTTTTCCTCGGGGTTAGTATCTTTGTAGTTATTTGTCAAGGCTGCGTCGTACCTTTTGAAGTCGAAGCGTGTATAAAAAAAAGTTCCGGTGGCAGTGGGGGGGGGGCATTGTGTGTCTGATGAGGAAAGTGTGCAGCGTGACTCAGTGCTGTAGCTGTACGAGTGCAGTTTCGGACTTGGAGGTTTTCCCAGCGCAGGCGGGTGGCAGAAGGGAGACAGGAAGAGGAGGGGAAGCAGGAGAAGGCACAGCGAAGAGTTAACGAGAGAGAGAGAGAAGCGAAGGGCCCTCTTCCTTAGTCACCTCCTCCACTCCCACCTGCTGATGCCTGCGAGAGGGGTAGCATGGCAACAGTGTGGGAGCTGTCAAACGCGATCCTCCCCTGCCTGCAGGACTGCACACATCGCCGCCACAGCTCGCTGCCTCCATTACAGGCAATGGAGGATTCGGCCGCGCCGCCGGGCCCGCGCCGCCCGGGCTGTCCCGCTTCCTAGCCCCGCTCTCCTGCTGCCCCCCGGGGGCTGGGTGCTGATGGGCATGGGTGATGCTGTGGCACAGAGCAGCTCGCGGGGCAAGACAAAGCCGTGGGACGGCGGGACGGCCTATCACGTATGTGGGGGCGTGTGGGAGCGCCCGTGGTTGTTGGGGCGGGGTTCCTGGAGGGGGGGAGAGGGGAGAGGGGAGAGGAGGTAGGGCAGCACGTGCGAGGCTCGTCAGGCCTTCCTATTCCTGCTTTCCTCCCACCTGCTTTTAACACCGAAACGCGCTGGGCTGCCTTGAGCCGGGAGCTCACCCTGCCTTCTCTTCCCTGACTGTCGTCCAGGACGAGGGGCACGTCAAGGAGATTGCCATCACCCACCACGTCAAGGAGGGCCACGAGAAGGCCGACCCGCGGCAGTTTGAGCTGAGGAAGGTGCTGGGCCAAGGCTCTTTCGGGAAGGTGAGTGTGTGGGGGGGCGGCGGGGAGTGGGCTGGATGTGGTTTTAGAGAGAAACGCTTTGAGGACCGAATGCGTGTCTTGCAAGTGCACGCAGTACACCCTTTTATTTTTACTGCCTTTTTCAGGGACAGATAGGTTTCAGTTGAGGGATCTAGTCATGCACAGACCTGGTAATGGCGGGTACTCGATGGCCCTCAGAGACCACCCTGTGAGCAATCAGAAATAGATTAAGTGTGAGCATTGTTTACAAATCATTTCAACCATTGGACATGTGCAAGGGAATTGAGTAGGATTTTCAAAAATGTTCTTGTCAATTGCTTTGTTTGGATATGTGTTACAGCCTTTAAGGCTGGATGGGTGGCATGCATGTGACCCTTGACTGATTTTAGCTGTGCCCTCCACTGCTGTAGTGTGAGCTGTGTGATGAGCATGGAGATGAGCATTCTCAGCTAGTGGGGGCATATGGTAGTTAATATGACTAGGAACAAGTAAAGGTTTATTCCATGCTGAAAAGAGAAGAAACAAAACGCAAAGTTTCAGCTGTGGAGCCTTCTTCGGGTGTCAGTATTATTAGTCTTTCTTGGCTGGTGATAGCCATGCATGCCTCGTGTACGTTTTTCAGGCAGTGTGAGGTTTTTGCAATTGGACCTCTTCTTGTTTGTGCCGAGCTGAGTCCTGGGGCATCTGTTTACTTGCGTCTGGTGTCCTGAGCCCAGATCAGGGATCAGAACATCCTATTTGCACTGTTGCAGCTAACTCTGCGGATTTGCCTTTTAAAGCGTGCGTGCTTCGGCAGGAATTCGGCAAGCATGCAGCGCTAATGGCTGGCCCACAGTGGCGTCTCTGTCTCTGCTCTCTGGAGCTGAAAGGGCCCTTTATTCCAGGAGCATCACCCCGTGTCCTGCCTGCCTTGTCAGGGGGCCTGTGCTCGGATGAGAACTCATTAGCTGATGCACCAGTGGAGCGCGGATATGCAAGGTGAAGGGCATTGTCTCGGGGTGCTCCTCTGTGCCGTGTGGGTTCCCACCAAGTTCTCATGGGCCCTCCGGCGGTGACCTTAGTGCTGGTAATGACCTCTGAGCTCCACTGCCCCTCAAAGCCCTTCTCCTCTGCCGCCCAGCCTGGAGAACCCATCTAGGCCAATTTGTCTGACTCTCCGAACGATATTATTAATCAGCTGATAGCATCCAGTGCTCCTGTACACTGGTCTACTGGGGCTGCTGTGTGAGAGAACCTAGTCCAGCCTCGAGGACGTCAAGTGCTGAAAGAAGGACTCCCCACCCCACTTAGGCCATCTCTGCTGTGTCTTGTAACTTCTGGACTTGTCCACCACAGGTATTCCTTGTGAAGAAGATCACGGGCCCTGATGCTGGACAGCTTTATGCTATGAAGGTGCTTAAGAAGGCAACACTTAAAGGTAAATGTTTTCTTACTGTCAGAAATCCACTCATCTTGTCTGAGACACAGTCATGTCATGGTATAAGCAAGCAATGCTCTAAACTTATATTAATTGATGAAGTTACAATTCAGTGTCCTGAATTGTGTCCTCAGTGTTTTTGAATCCAGAGTTTTAAAGCAAGGCCAGACTGTTCAGGCCTTTAGTGCTGATGTATGCAATTTACGTGATCCAATATATCTTACCCTGTTGAGGCTGATGTGTTTTTCTTCAGAATAATGAGCATTTAATTTGTTTGTTTCTGAGGTTTTTAATCGGCATTTCAAACTTTTAAATATTGTTGTGGCAGCCTTTATAAGTATGGTATGGTAAGTCATTCACATAGAAAAAGGGTACAGAATTGTACACCTCAATTGTGGCAGCTTTCAACAAAAAAGCTGCAATGCCTCTACATTTATAATTTGATCTTTGTTCTGGATGTTATACCTCCTGTTAGCAATATTAAGCCTCTCAGTGCCCAAGGAACTGTTTCGGGTGTTTACTTTTTGACTACAGACTGATGTCAGCCCGATCCTCACAGCGTGACGGTGTATTTGTAGGACTCACTGCACATCTCCAGGCCAGTGCACACACATGCCTACAGTGCTGTCTTTGTGCACAGCTCTTTGTTTCTGGTCATTATTAACATCATTTCTCAGGGCAACACCCCCTCTGTTTATACATTGTGTGTCTGAAATAAAGCCTTGTCCCATATGTGGCCTCCTTTTCCCAGGCCTTTAATGTTTGAAATGACAGGAAGCTGCTTGAACTAGAACCTCTCAGACAGATTAATTATAGACTCCTGTAAGACAGAATGTTACTTCCTGTCTTGGTATTTGCCACAGTGTTGCCACAAGTCTTAATAGATATTGTGCTTGTGTCTGTGACTCTTCTTAATGCCTGATTGCATCCATAATTGCCTGATCACAACTCCAGATGGAAAGAGCCTTTCTTCTCCCAGTCTCTCCTTAGTGTTGCTAAGTACTCTTTGGAATCGAGCACAGCTTCCACTGTGGAGCGGTTTGGTCCTTTTTTGTGTTTAAGAACCGAAATCTCGTGCTAATTACACTAGCAAAGCAGAAATGCAGTGTGTTGGAAGTCAGCTGAATGTCGATCATTAATGTCATGTTCAAAGGAACAAAGAAAGTGTTTTTTTTTGGCTTCTGCAAGAGTTTGCAGTTGCTGTGTCCCCCGAAATGAATTATATCTCTGTTACTCCATTCACTACTAAGTTGTTCTGCTGATGTTTTTATCCAAACCTGCTTAAATTATACCCGTAAATACAGCTGGGCATTTTACTGGAGCGGTCTGATGGAAAGACCCTGGCCAAACATAAAACACTTGGGATCTGCCCCTCCAAGCTGCTGCCATCTTGGCACAGTTTAGAAAAGCTGTGGAGAGTTTCCTGCTTCGGGGCTGGATAGCCTCCACATGCTTTTTCTTTGTCCCCTGGTTTCTGGATGTCTCTTCTGGCCATGCCGAAGGAAAGTGCTGATGCAGACAGCAGTGAGCTCTGCTTCAGAATCTTTGACACAGCGGAGTCTGGGAATCGCTCTGAATCGGAACAGCTCGTAAACAGCCGGAGCCACAGCAGTCTGCGTCTGGCCTTAAATTGCTCTCTGTACTCATTTATTGTCAGATCATTAAGGTTAATCAACATCGGTGAATGCAGTGTCACTAGCAATGCAGCATGGTGTTTATTCCTTTCGCAGTACAGCGCTGCCCTTTAGAGGGGTCAAGACAGAGATGGAAGGAATTCCCTTCCGGCTTCATAAAGCACGTAAAAGCACTTAATATAAGAGTCTGTTTTCAGCAGCTCTGGGTTTGAGAGTGGCGTATTCTGCTCTTCTGCTGTGTGCTAGGTTTAGCAGTGAAACAATAGGCTTCAGCAGAGATTTGGCGTCTTTTATACCATAGAGTGACACAAAACACAGAGGCATCCCGATCGTCCCTAGGTACCAAAGAGACCAAAGACGGAGGGCAAGAGGGGAGGGTTGTCTTTTCTTACAGTCATTGAGTTGATGTTTTCAAACAGGCTGTTTCATAGTGAGCACCCCCAGAGAAGGTGACATAATCCAATAGGTTCCATCTTTTGTGAAAATAACAGCCGTTGAAGGGCAGTCTGGACCGGGCCCTAATGTGACACTGCCGTGCTAGTATCCCCTACCTGGTTTTAAGTCTCAAGCCTGTTTCGCTTTAAAAACCTGTTCAGCATCCTGTCCTCATAAAGCCATGTAAGCCATGACTGGCCATAGATTCTGTGAATGCTGCCACTTTGAATGGCACTGTGAGGACTGACAGCAATTTGGACACATTGAACAGATGCCTGTGCCAGTATTCTACCCAATTTATAAATAATTTGACTGGTTCTCAAGCTGCATCATCCGTGCCATCACAAAATCTTTTTTATAAAATAAACCAAGTGGTCTAAATATGTGTGTTGAATACTAATGAAACTGGCATATTTGAGGAAAAAACCTGCTAATAATTTGCTTGAATATGGAATGCCGTTCTCTTTACATCAGAAAATTGCCTCATGATCAGTGGCTGGATATCCAAAATAGTCTTTTAAAAAATAAAGTTCTGCAGCTTTTAATTCAAGATTTTTTGTCAGGTTTAGACACCACGCAGTGGTCATAAAAGAAATGCCACAATACAGGTAAATGCGCTTCAGAAAGGCCTGAGCTTTTACCAATTGGAATGTTGTTCAGTTAGATTTACGGAGAAGGGTAGATTTTCATACTGTATATTTCTGGCATTCTTCCTTTGCATGCCTGAATGAAACAGGAAGTGAACAGGTTTCTCCATAACGCTTGAGAGGGCTTTAGAAACTACTTTTCTGAATCTTCTACCACCAAAAATAGATCAACATGACATTGAGTGTTAATAACGTGGTGAGAATCAACCTCTAGTAATTAATGTAATGAATGTATTACATGGATATTAACTAAAATGAGATTGCTCATTGATTAAAAAAATGCTTTCTTAATGGGTAGGTCAGGGTTAATAACCATCTTGCAGTGCAATTTATGAAGGTTAATTTGCCATTAAAGTGTAATTAGTTTTTACTTCCATCACTGGCCCTGAATATAGAGAGGTCCGTGAGAGCTGATGAAGAGGAATTCGGAATGCAGCGAAGGGTCTGACTAATGAATGCGTTCAGAAAAACGACAGACGTCTCTCTTAGCACTTTGATCAAGTCCCCCTGGCGCCGTCCATGAGTCAGTGTGATAGCAGGCTCCAGCAGGAGGCTGCGTTTATCTCTGCCTGAGTCCTTTTGTCTCGTCCTTTCAGTCAGAGATCGCGTTCGAACAAAAATGGAACGCGACATCCTGGTGGAGGTGAATCACCCCTTCATCGTGAAGCTGCATTATGGTAAGAGCCGATTCGGGAGCCATATGTTGCCATGCTTGGTTTGCCAGCAGCTCCTAATGTTCTAAAACCAAGGAGATTAAATTATTGTTCCTATTAAAAGTCACTAACTTTTTTTTTTAAATAGCATTTACTATAGCATATAGTATCCCAGCCCTGAACCATGGGCCTGTTGGTCTTTTTATTTAAATATCGCAAATATAGAGAACTCTAATCTAAACTGCTTGGAGTATGGAAGCATTTTCCCAGACAGTAGTGTATCTGTTTAATGATGCCCCGTAAGGGCTGTGTTAGAAGTGCACAGTTCTGTACTGCTGGATTTCTGTCAAGAACGTATAGTTGCCCATTGCCATGCCTTACCATCATTCAGCCCTCTTGGCCCTCGCCTGGAGGTAGTCCTGAGGTATGCTGTGCGGTGCTGACTCCTGCCTGGTCACTTTGTTTCAGCGTTCCAGACAGAAGGGAAGCTCTATCTCATTCTGGACTTTCTCAGGGGAGGAGATCTGTTCACCCGCCTGTCTAAAGAGGTACGGATCAAGCAGAAGCGCAGTGTGCAGGTGTGAGGGGTTGCCGCCGCGGCCAGCTGCTTTCTGTCCTGGAACGATCCCTGGTGTAGATGTTATGAGTATTATGCCTGTGCCCTAATGCAATCGAGGGAGCAGCCCGGGAATCCATCGTTGTCTCCCGGCGTCCGCGACAGGCGGTGGAAGTGATTAGTTATGACAGATTGTTATTCAAAAAGAAGTTTAATCATCCTATACTTCAAATCGTTGTTCCCAGTCCTGGTCTTTAAAGGCCACAATCCAGAGAGTTTTCTTTAAAATATCTGTGGAGAACAATCGGTCCAGTTAAGTGTTATTGCACCAGTCAGTTCTCAGTATGACACAGGAAACCTAGCAAACCTGCTGTCGTCTGGTTGGGGCTTCTGCTTTAAGTGATGCTATAAGAGGCCTGTCCCACAGCTAGAGGAGAGCATGCTGTGCTTACTGGTGTTTAAGAAGCGGCTTATCTGGAAGGTACGGCAAATTGTTTCTGCAACCGAAGTCTCAGCAAGTCAGAGGCAGATTCAGGAGCCATAGCTACAGAAAACCAGTGAGCAGCCTTCCAGCCTCCAGTCCCTCTGCAAAGGTGCACATGACAGTAATTACTGTACCACACTGGCTGAGGCAGGGGAAACTGAGCAGTCACCGTTTCCTGTCTTCGTTCCCTCAAGATAGGGCAGCCGGATTAGTCACCCGAGGTGTTGTTCCTGAGTGGTTTTAACAAGGAACTCTGTTGTTTCCTTTCTAAACAAAGTGCCACTGGATAGTCTTTGTTCTTCTTTGGTAGCTTGGGGAGGAAAATAAGTAACACCAGGGCAGGAAAAGAAGAATAGTTCTCTGCGTGTCTCATTTGCGTTCTTCTCATCTCCTCCCTGGTGTGTTTTCCTCCTTCTCTGTCCCCTCTTCCTCTTCCTTCTCTGTCCCCTCTGCAATGGCAGGTGATGTTCACGGAAGAGGATGTCAAGTTCTATCTGGCAGAGCTGGCCCTCGCCCTGGACCACTTACACAGCCTGGGCATCATCTACAGAGACCTCAAGCCAGAGAAGTACGAGCAAAAGGGCAGGGGGTACACAACGGGGTGATGTGGCGGTCGGTGGGATAGCCACATGTTTCCTCTCCGATTCTTAAGAACCATTGCAAAGAGCGGATTGGGCCCATCTAGCTCATACGGTAGTTAGCTAACTGGTTGTTTTACACAGGGGCTGGATGTCTGTGGTACAGGACACCCCCCGATAGTCAGACATTTATGAAAACCTGTCATCACACACTCTGCATGCAGTAGTTCGCTGGCCTTCTTAGGGGGGCTGTAAGAACACGAAGGCTCCAAAGGAGAGGAAGTAATTCGGCACATCCGGCACGTTGGTGGTAGTTTGACTACCCCCTCTGTTTCTTGAAAGGAACCATATTATCCGCTTCAGCAAAAAAAAACTGTTTAGTTTGTTCATGACTCCCGCTGAAAGAAGCGCCTAAGGTTATCAGTTATAAATGAATTTCCCTGTGAACACTGGAACTGTATTGGCTGGGAACCGAAACTGGGTCAAGTGCTTAGATGGGAGTGCTTTTCTAACCACTATGGCACCAGTGTGCATTTTATCACTATTTCACGCTCACAAAACTTTCTCGCTTCGCTCAGCCTTACCCTGCCAACTTGACTTACTCATAGGACAAATGATGTCACAGGATGGTCTTGCAAAGTTAAATAGCTATACCTGTAGATGGTCCGCAGTTTGAGCTACGGTTGGTCATTTTTTTTTTAAATGCTACAAACCAAATCTTTGTAGGTTGTAATACTGTGTGGCTATTTGACTTTTCACTTCTTTTACATTCATTTTTGCATCCAGTCCTTGATTCTGTCCTTGCCCCGTTTCAGTTTTCAAAGCTAATCAGTTTGGCCTCTAGGGTCCTCAGTTTGTCCTTTTGTTTTGTTCCCAGTTAAGGTTCAGGGTAACGTTCATGATCTCCGTTTGTATTAATCGAAGGACTGTGTCTCTTTACAGCATTTTGCTCGATGAAGAAGGGCATATAAAATTAACAGGTATGTAACAGCAGGTTGTGTATAAAAAGAGTTCTGCACCTCGATAGCAATAAACATAGATTCAGATATACATGAAACAACTTCCTAGGAAGGAATAATATTTTCTTTGACATATTTATCGCTGCATGTATAATAAACTCTAGGTATGTGGCCATGTCTGTGAGAGTATAAAAAGAAGCATGTATGTGGTTTCACATGGAAATGCTTTATAAGCCACACACTATCACAAGAGCTCTTGCAGTTTCAGATTTGCCATCTTCCCTATTGTATGGTATTAGACTCCCATAAGAGGGAGGAGGCAATGCAGTAAGCTGGGACAAGTTTGTAGTGTGAAGAAACCTCCCATCCAGATCCTGCTAATGAGGGTGTTTGTAATGATTGAATGCAATAAACAATTTTTAAAAATATTGTCGATGTGTGTTAACTGCAGCAGCAGGTGACTGGAAAGCTTGTGATTTTATAGAACTTTACGCCTGTAGGGTCTTTACACAGTGAATACCCCCCACAGCAGAGGAAGTGGAATAGTCGTTTTTGTCTTTAAAAACCTCTGCCATTGCGTCTCTCAAAGTCTCTTGTGTGTGTGCGCGCCTTTCCAGATTTTGGCCTGAGCAAGGAGTCGATTGATCACGAGAACAAGGCCTACTCGTTCTGTGGCACGGTGGAGTACATGGCCCCCGAGGTGGTGAACCGGCGGGGGCACACCCACAGCGCGGACTGGTGGTCGTTCGGCGTGCTCATGGTGAGGGCGGCGAGGAGCCGGGCGTTTCCAGTGCAGCTCGGTGCCGCGCAGAAACTTGGAAAATACACTGCAAATCCTTATATCAGCAGGGAAGACAGCTAGAAACAAGAAAGTGGCTTCTCCCGGATTTACAAACAATGAATGATTGGATTGAATTAATAAAGGAAATCTATATAATAGAAACTAAAATTACAAATGAAAAAATTAGTCGAATATTGGTTCAGTACATTAAACCTTTAAGGTCGGAATTTGTTGAGATACAAAATAACTGAAACTTAATAAGGTACATTTTTATAGTTTCCTCCCTTTTCATATTCACAAGTGTATACATCTTCCTCATTTTGAATGTATATAGTTTTGTTTAAAAGATATATGATTGTAATATACTAGGGGAACAAACAGGAATAGACCATTTCTGCTTGTGATGTGTAGTCAAAAGTGTATTGTAAAAGTAAGGCTGAATAATGGTGGTTAATATGTAAAATGGTTTTGTTTTGTTCTCTAAACTAACATTTAAAATAAAATACACTACAGTCTCGATCGGCACAGGACCCCTACCAAAATTACCAGCAAGTTGTCGGCAAGACTCTTGCTTCTTACAAATTCAGGATTTTGGATGGGAGAGGGTAGGTTCCCTTCCTAAGAAGTCGTGCCACTGCCCTGTCAGATGTCTCTTTGATAGGCTCAAGAAAGAGGAGTCAAATGACTGTTTGTGGAGGTGTGCAAATCGTGTGCTGCCTAGAAGTTGGATTCCGCTAATTCCACTGTGAAAGGAGATGTAATGGCTTTCTTTCTATGTACGGCACTGCCTGTGGAACCAGCTGAGGCCTGAACAATCTGATATTAGAGTACCAAGATGAAATTGGGTGATTAAAAAAATGATGAGTCTGATAGACTCATCATGGTATACCACAAAATTGCATTCCTCGCCAAATAGGACATTCTGGCAGCACCTAATGCCTGAATCACCTCGGCTGCAGAATTGTACTTGGATGATTGCTCAGGTACGTTCTCTTTGTCTGCGAACGGCTGGGTCATTACTTGCAAAATGGCCTCCGAGACTAATTCAGTGCAATTCTGCCGTTATTGAGATGAGACATTTTCCGGTGGAGCTCTGCCCTCTTGCACTCCGATGGATTTTCCAGCAAAGTACTGTTTTTTTCAGGCAGTAGTTCTGCGTTTAACTTTGTTTTACGTGCTCCCCACCTCGGCCTGTCGGATGAGCTCGAGCTGGGAATGATCTGAGCGTTTCAGCACAGTGCCCGTCTTCATAAAGGACTGTGTCTTGATAAATCATCGTGGATAAAGGTATTGGCCTTGTACACGGTATTTATCATTGTCCCACTAAGACGTCCTGTCTTCCCTGCAGTTCGAGATGCTGACTGGGACCTTGCCCTTCCAAGGAAAGGACCGGAAGGAGACGATGACCATGATTTTAAAGTAAGTGCACCGCATCGCTGCAGCAGGCTTGCCCTCTAGCTTACTGCTGACATCGCAAACCTTTCCTGCCTTTTTTTTTACCTGAGCTTCAGCTGCAGTATTTTCACCATCGGGTGCTACACAGAGATTGCACACGGGGGCTTCCGCAGCACGATCACCAATGTCAGCCTGACTCTGTGGAGATCGCGTGTTTCTGTTGCAGACTTAAAAAAAGCTTCTCCAGTCTTCTTTTTCCTCTGGAGCTGGCGTCCCCTGTGTTGCAGTGTCTGACGCGCACTCCCTCCTGTTTTCCCAGAGCCAAGCTGGGAATGCCACAGTTCCTGAGCTCCGAAGCTCAGAGCCTCCTCCGGATGCTGTTCAAGCGGAACCCAGGGAACAGGCTAGGTAAGGCGCCTCGGTCCCTCTGCGTCACCTGTGGGCAACCTCCTCCGCATCCGACACACAGTCCCACACCCGCACCAGCACCAGTAGCAGCTGAAAGAAAAGTGTGTTCAGAGCTTTTCAAAACCGTTCCTTCAGGCAGCACAGTTATTGTAGTGTATGACCACAATGCTGTCACCTTCTGAAAGACTGACAGATGATTTGATGATCCTGGGTACTGACCTCGTTTGTGTCAGGGGGGGGGGGGGCTTTGATGACATGAAATATAGCTGAAGTGACCCATAGTGAGTCGTCGTGCCCATGTCTCCAGCTTTTCCCCCGCATTCTTTTGGAAGGGATGCAGCCGTTCTCCCAGAAATAGGTCGGTACAGCAGAGTTTCATGTACCCCTTACTCTCCTGGTGCATTTAGAAAAAAAATGCATAAGCGAACTTTTAAGATAATGAGTTCAAATCCTCTATGAAAAACATCCTTGTTCTCCAGTGCAGAAGTGGAGTACAGACTATGATATCTTAAGAATCTTCTAAACTAAACCAGGAATTTAGATCAGTGAGCAGCTTCAAAAGATGCAAAGATATGTACTTTTATCCCCTAGGTGCTGGGCCAGATGGCGTGGAAGAAATAAAGAGGCATGCGTTTTTCTCCACGATCGATTGGAACGTAAGTACTTTGTTTCTTCTGCTACCATCCCCTTTCTGAAACAAAGATGACGATTCGCTCTTCAGGACAAAAAAAAGAAAGCAACAGAAAAAAACATCTAAATTAGTCAAGAGGGGAGGAGAGGATAAACCTGTAAGGTGTGTTTTAATAAGAAGTCAAAAGCTAAAAATGGTAGTTTGTGGCCGTTATGTTTGTACTGTTCCCATAACAAAAGAGCTTAAGAAGGCCGCTGAACTCCTGCATGCAGAGTGCTTGGTGTTTGGACATGTCTGACTAATAGAGGGTTGTTCTGTATTATAGAAGCTCTTCAGAAGAGAAATCCATCCTCCCTTTAAACCAGCCTCTGGTCGGCCAGATGACACCTTCTACTTTGATCCCGAGTTCACAGCCAAAACACCTAAAGGTATGACCATAGCAGAGAGAGGCACTGTTAACACGTTTAATTCAGACGCAGGCAGTTTGCGTAGTTGTTAAAAAGGAAAAACTCCACTTGATGTTGGTGTGGCATGAATTCTATTTCAGTTGAGAAACACTTGTATGAATTGGCATTTTTTTTTCTCTTCTGTTTCTTCTCGTCATACTCAAAACATTTATCCTGAATAATACACTTCAGTACTTCTTTTTTCAGCATTGATGTGTAAACATCCTGAGGATGTGTCTTTTGCAAGTGTTTTTACATGGGGTCGCCGTAATGACAGCTGAGGAAAAGGCGTCACTTTTCCACAAGTGATTTCGTTTCATGCTTCTTTCCTGATCCTTGTTTTGCCTGCCTCTGGACAGACTCCCCCGGCGTGCCCCCCAGCGCCAACGCCCACCAGCTCTTCAGGGGCTTCAGTTTTGTTGCCATCACCGCTGAGGAGGAGAGCCAGCCTCTGCCCACCGCCGGCGTGAACTCCATTGTCCAGGTGAGCCACAGCCGCACCCCTCGGGCACCGCCTCGTGTCCTCGAGAGGGCAGCTGGAGCCAGAGGACACAGAGCAGGGAAACAGGAGAGAAATGTGAGGCAGTTATTTACACAGAGGCTTGTCGGAGTCTGGAACAAGCTTGCCTCTGTGTAAGTCGATACCGTTGCTTGTTTTCACGATATGACAGGTTGCCTACTTGAACTGATAGGGTACACCGGCGCCCTCCTGTCACTTTGCACTCTCAGGGACACATATAAACAGCGCTAAATACCTCCTATCTTTGTGTTACATTCATACAATCTGTAACTGTATTGTAAATAGCAGTTGTATAATTTATTGTATCGTAATCCTTACCTAATCCCTAAAAGCTGTCCTTCTACTCTTCTGTGCCTCTTAACAAGCTCGAGGATAAAGCATTTCATTGCCGACAACACCGTTGAACGCTGTACTGTTCGTGCATTGATAAACCTTGATTGATTGACATACTGGGATCAATTGACATTTAAAACCCAGCAGGCTTGACCAGCCAGATGGCAGCCTCTCATCTGTAGATGCCATGTCCTAACCAAACTAGTGGTCCCCGCTACGTTTCCCCACACTGTCCACAAACCTCTCCTGGATTTCAGTGATGTTTCGGCTCCAAGTCTTGTTCCTAAAAACAAAACAAAAGCTGAAGACCCCCACGCAGCAAATAGGAAAGTAAAGAGAATCGAGGTGAAAGTGAAGGCCTGTGTTTTAACAAGATGACTGAAGCTCTGGAAGTGTAAAAATGGAAGTAAGCTCATGTACTGCGGCTCAGTAAGTGTGAAACTGTGTGCATGCTGAGTTCACTAAAACTTCTGCTTTTGTTTTGAGGAAAGTCATGGTATAGGAAGACTGCATGAATGTTCTCTTAATACTTACTGTTGGTTTTGTTTCCCTGTGTTGAATGATTTGGGGAAGTTTAACAAAAGAGCCTGACCTTTACCTCCTCTGTTACACAGCGTATTTTGCCACTTTCTTAATTATTAAGGGATGCAAAAACAGTGTTCAGATAACACTGAGGACGGCGTCACCCAGAAGTTTCTTTTAATAAAAAGAAAAGAATTGCAGGACGTCTGATTCTAGTGAGAAATTCTGTTCTGAGTTGAAATATCTAAATTTGTGATTTTATTGCAGTAAATATCACAGTTGTGTTTAAGTCGATATTTCTGTTTTAATATTGAGTATCGCAGCTTGTAAGTATGGTCTTGGATGGCATTTTTTTTTTGGGATGGCCTTTGTGCAGTAGTGTGGAAGATGCTGTGGTGTAACTATTACTAACCTGGGCTTTGTGTCCTCCTCAGCAGCTGCACAGAAACAGCATACAGTTCACGGACAACTACGAGGTGAAAGAGGACATCGGGGTGGGCTCGTACTCCATCTGCAAGCGCTGCATTCAGAAGTCCACCAACATGGAATACGCAGTCAAGGCGAGTTCTGGCTTGAGCCCATTTGTTGTCATTCCTGATAATTGCGCAGCAGGCATCAGAAAAGGCTTGAGGGACCTCTGTATCTGCTGGTTCCTGATCGCCAGCGCTCATCGATGCCTTCAGTTGATCTGCTTGCTCGTTTGGACTTTTGCTTTACACCATTGTAAGCTCCTGAGATTCAGAGATACTCTCATGCAGCGAGACCTTATGCAGTCTCTCTTCACCTTAGCTAATCCTTCTTTCTGATGAGACAGCATTAACAGCTGAGGGGTCTGATGAGCAGAGACAGATGGGAATGTCTGTGCGTCAGTCACTCCCACTGGGCTTTTTTTTTTCCCTTTTGAGGAGGACCGCCGGTTACACACTAAGGCTGCTCACCTGAAAGAAGGCAGTTCTGATTCTGTGACACATCCCACTGAATGTTTCTCAGGTGAAATTAAACATGGGGCCCCTAAATCTGAAATTAAAATCCATTAGCCCATTAGCCCAATCCATTAGCCCAGGGATCAGGGAGGGAAACTTCTTTAATTAAATTTCCAATATTTTAATATGGCAATTCTATTTTCTAATGCTTTTCCCTTGTAGTTTTCTCAGAATGTACTGGTGTTCAGACTTGTATTCCCCCTCATCTGCAGGCTAATGTCCGTGTAATTCTCATTATTCTTAACTAACAAGGCTTTGTGCATGTGCTGTTTTTCCACTGGGATCTCGTCACTCGTTCTGGGAAGCAAAGGCAGCATGTGGGAGGACAGGTGGCGTTTTGGGAGATTTCACTTATCTGGCCTCTTGCAGATCATCAGCAAGGCCAAGAGGGACCCGACAGAGGAGGTGGAGATCCTGCTGCGGTACGGACAGCACCCCAATATCATCACTCTGAAGGATGTAAGTACGTATTTCATCACCAGCGTTTTGGTGGCATTTAGCTGTCGGTGCTGATGAGCTGTCGCAATGCAGTTCTAGCGCCCCCTGGCAGGTGAGTATGAGATCTGCAGTGCTGGTTTGCAAGCAAGGGGAGATCCTGGGAGGCTTATCCAAGCACAGAAAATGTGGAAAATGGCCATTAAAACCTATGCTCAATGCAGTAGAGTACAAGTATGCAACTTTAGCTTTAGAAACCATTCTACCTCCTAACTCGCACTTGTAAGTCTTTATTCCACTTGATCTCAGATTATTTACGAGATCATCAGCTGCAGGATCCATAAGGTAATTTAAGTTCCAGGCACGACCGGCATAGAGCAGTGGAATGGGAAGAGCACAGAAGTGCCAAGGTTCTTCGCTCTGCTGAGGAAAGAGTGTACTAATAGAAACCAAGTCAGAGCTAAGCCATGGCGAGCAGTGCCCTTACATGGCTTGGATTTGCCTGAAGTTAATGAGCCCTGGATCCGCAGCACTGTGTGACTCAAATTGATGTGGAGCCTCGCAGTGCTGAGTGCTGGCACAGCGTGACCGGAGGGACCTGGCCAGACTATTACAAAGCTTGACTGGCTTATATAATAGCAATACAGCCTGACCCTCACAGCGCAACCAGGGAAAAGAGCCGTGACTCTGGCTGTGCAGCGGGCAGTGCCTTAAATACTGATTTGAACAAGAGCCACTGGGATTGCATTACTGTGCAAGAAACAGCTGAACAGTGCTTAATTAATCCCTTGATGCAAGACTCCTGTGTTGGCCTGGCCAGGAAAATAAATCCTTGACATTTGGGTTAATTAAAAGCCCTTCGGACTCCGATATAGAAGGCAGCGGTAGTCGGCACATTTGTCATCAGCAGGCCTCCTCTCCAGATAGCCAGACCTTTGTTAGTGTCGGCTGGAGCCCATTTATCTGGAAATGGATCGCATACGCACACAGCTGGCAGGTTTGTCTGAAACAAGTGGAGCTTTCAAAGGAAGGTGAATGTTTTTTTTTACAGCTGTTTAGAGGTGTGCATCATTCTATTAATAAATTCTATAATGTACGTATATATTGCAGTGTTAACAGACTTTGGATATCTAAAACTGTCCAAAGTTATGTTAAGAAAAGGAACTTGTTCAATTTCTTTTAAATAGTAGTAGTAATCATAATACGCTTTTGTGTAGGACTTACTTCAAGGGGCTTCGCAGTATTCGGAGGGAACACCCTTCACCCATCACTGTAGTACAGCCCCACCTGGGAGACATGTGGGAGCTGTTCTGTACCAGCAGCCCCACTGCACAGCCGATCAGGGGGAGAGACGTCAGAAATGTCTTTTGCAGTTGAGTAAAGGGCAGCGTTAGAGAGGCCAGATTGTGCAGACTGGAAGTGGGATTTAAACTCGGACTCCAGGGTTAACACCACGACTCTTAAGAGTGCCTGAGGTTTCTTAATGACTGTGTAGTCAGGTCTTAGACCGCCATCTCCTTCAGAAATGGGCGAGCAATCCTCTCTTCTCTCTCCCCCGCCCGTGTGTGCAGGTGTATGACGACGGCCGCTCTGTGTATCTGGTGACTGAGCTGATGAAAGGAGGGGAGCTCCTGGACAAGATCCTGAGGCAGAAGTTCTTCTCGGAAAGAGAGGCCAGCGCTGTTCTCTACACCATCACCAGAACGGTGGAATACCTTCATGTTCAAGGGGTACGTACACCTCTTCTTCTTTTTCTTCTTCTTCCTGTCATGAAGACATGAGTAATGGTGCTTAGGTGAAATCACGGAAAAGCCAAATACTGGAGGTAAAAAAAATGTGGAAATGCTGCTCTTCCAGAAGCCAGAATCTTGTAACTTAAGAACTTTCGAGCGGTCAAGTTGGCATCTTGTTGCGGCTTTCAAAGTCTTCAAGTTGATTAAATATTTAACTTGAAACACCTGTATTTAAATAGTCTGTAATGATGACCAATAATTGTGGAATATGTGGGAATTGTTCGGAATATTTTGCCATGTGGAGATTATTAAACAGTGTGTTAGTTGAAACACGGTTGTCAGATTTGCAGTCTTACATTCCCTCCATTCAGTGTCCTGGCCTTATTTCTCTCAGTCCTGGACTGTTCAGGAAGCGTCAGACTTCCAAACTGCGCTGACAAACAGCAGATTTCTTATTCCTTATTATTCTCATAAAGGAAGAGAGTTAGGTTGAAGAATTGAACCTCCTTTCTGATCTAAAATATTGTTAATATCTTACCAATCACTAATTAGATTTACTAATCTGACCATCCCCGCTCATTATCAGTTTTGGAAATGCACTGCTGTTAAAGAAAGGAACAGGCGCACTTCACAGCACAGAACTGGGCTAGCCAGGTCCAGAGGGGCAGTGATTTGTTAGACCGACATGGTCAGTATTGGTTCTTCCATCTGTATTAATTAAAACATAAACTTAAAAAAAAATCTGTAAAACTAGTCAATCGAATGATGGCTTTGACACGAAGCAGGTGTGCACTTCCTGTTGGATTAGCTCTGTGGAGGAAAGAGAGACAGCAAATGGCAGCAGGCTGAGGCGAGGGCGTACTTGAGATGTTACTGCAGGGCAGTGTTGGCACCCGTGACGTCCCCTCTGCTTCCTGTCCCGCCAGGTGGTGCACAGGGACCTGAAGCCCAGCAACATCCTGTACGTGGACGAGTCTGGGAACCCCGAGTCCATCCGCATCTGCGACTTCGGGTTCGCCAAGCAGCTCAGGGCGGAGAACGGGCTGCTCATGACGCCCTGCTACACCGCCAACTTCGTGGCTCCCGAGGTAGAGCCCCTCCCGTCGAGCTCACTGCCCGCCCCTCCAGGGATTAGTTAGCGGTTGTTTTCCGCCGAGCTGCGTCTTTAATGTTTCACAGCGTGGGGCGGGTCAAGTTTACGGCTTTTTTGGGTTAACCTCTGTCGGTTGATTAGAAAACGTTGAGGGGAATCCATAGTACTGTGCAAATAAATGTAGTGACCCGCTCAGCTGCTCAAGCTGAGCGTGAGATAAGACTGGTCAGCACTGGACCTGTGTGCTTTATTGATAGTGGTGTTATCAGGAGGCAGAAGCATCTCTTTCTTTTCCTGGCCTGTTTCTAAACAAGCTCGTATGTCCCTGCAGGTTTTAAAGAAACAAGGCTATGATGCAGCGTGTGACATCTGGAGTCTAGGAGTGCTGCTATACACTATGCTTACAGGGTAAGGCACACGAGAACCTGTGTATTCTGAAATCTGCAACTCTCTAGTGCCATCTGGGGGCAGTGATAAAGGTTTGCACTACAGTAACTTTGGAAATTAATGGTGAAGCACGTTTATCCCCAGGCTGTGTTGTGGTGGTTGAGAAGTGTTTCTGCTGAATGTGGTTAAATAACATATGCATTTAATGTAATTGGGATATAATTTCCAGCAAGCATAGGTTTAATCTTCAACATTTTACATCTAGAAGGATTAGTGTGTGACTTGGCCAGGTCTGACATGTCTGTATGAGAGAGAGATGTGTATGTGCCTAAGAGAGAGTCTTAGGTCTGTCATACTGTAAACTTAAAACACTTAACCCACAACTGTATTAATTCTCCAGTGTTAACCAGCACAACACAGACGATTTACTTCTGTGGGTTTCTGTTTCATCCAGGTTCACTCCGTTTGCAAACGGGCCTGACGACACTCCAGAGGAGATCCTGGCTCGAATCGGCAGTGGGAAGTTCTCTCTTTCCGGGGGATATTGGAATTCTGTCTCCACAGAGGCAAAGGTATGCATGTGACTGACTGGTGTGCTATCTTGAAAATGCAAACTGCAACGTGCACACACCACGCCGATCTCCACTTTGATGCAGCAGGACAGTACCATACTTACGAAACATTAACAGCTATGCTAGGTCGACACCTGACAGCTCAGTGAAACTGTAAGGCATCCCAGGTTAGTTTGAGAGCAGTTCTTGTGCTGTTCAGTGCTTGATTTTTTTCCTTTGAAAATGGCGTGCATTGCTTGCTTAACAAGTCCCGTCCAGTTAGATGAGCTGGAGTTTCACAGTGAGGCCCACACACCTCCAGATTCAACTGTGCATCCAGTCTGCGTTCAGCAGGGGCCCTGTTCCTTTCTGATTGACTTGGGTGTGAGCTGTGCAGATCAGCAGGCCGATCTGTTCACATCCGGGATCCAGGCGCGCACACGCACACACGCACAGCACAAAGCAGGGGGGAGGTTCTGTGAATGTGGTGGACGTGAACAAACCGTGGAAGTCTCACGCGAGACAAACGCATGAGGAAGGCCCCGAGGGCGGTGCGGCGGAGTGGGCTGGCAGAAGCCATGCCGGTGACCTACCGCTGCTGTCTCGCCACAGGACCTGGTGTCCAAGATGCTCCATGTGGATCCACACCAGCGCCTGACCGCTGCCCAGGTGCTGCGGCACCCCTGGATCATCCACAGAGACCAGCTGCCCCAGTACCAGCTCAACCGGCAGGACGCGCCTCACCTGGTGAAGGTAACATCCCCGATCACCCCTGCAGGCCAGCCTTCTGGGAAGGCACAGGCTTTTTTTCTTTTTTTTTTTAATCCCGAGTTGTTGTTGTTTTTTTGTTTTTTTTAATGGAAAAGCAGTCCCACAAAAGTGGTTGTCCACAAATTCAGAGCCACGCTTTGGAAACTTGGGAGTTTTCTTTTCCCACCAAACGTTTGTTGCCTTACTGTGCAGTCTGTAGAGGGACCGAGGGAAAACATCTTGTGTGCACATTTCATCGTACTCCTGGCAGCCCTGAAGGCAGGAAGTCATGCTTATATGTACAAAGACGAGCCTACAGATGAGATTTCGTCATAGCATTACGCCAGCACTAGAGCTACAGACTTCTTATTCCAAGGTCTCTTAGGAGGGAAGTTTATTCTATTGGTTTAACGGCATCGACTCAGATTAGTCTTTTTTTTTCCCCCATAGGGAGCAATGGCGGCAACATACTCCGCTCTGAACCGGAACCCCCTGTCTCCAGTGCTGGAGCCAGTGGGCTGCTCTACCCTAGCCCAGAGGAGGGGCATCAAGAAGCTGACCTCAACAGCCCTGTGACCTCACCAAGTCCCCCAGACAACCTTTGACCCCGAGCCAGCTGGGGCACCCTGCTCCCACAGCCGACCTCTAGGCCCCCACCGGACCCCTGCTACATAACGAGCTCCGTGGCCCTGCCACGATCTCCTCAACGCCAAATACGAGCGTGGAATCGGAAGCTGAGTCTTTCCCCACGAACAAAGATATTAACTGTACATCCGCTCAATGGGATATCAAATATTTAGCTTGTACAATCATTGCTGCCTCTAAACTGAAAACTGTTGCGCACCCATTTAAAGTTTTCTTTTATATGGGGAGTAAATGTACTGTATAGTAAACTTCTTGATTTTTTTTGAGCAATTAGAAATATTTACATGCAAAAATCTGAATATATATATACTCTACGAGATTTATAAGTATGTATTAGATTCAAGATTTATAGCTTTTGTCTTACTGAGCTACAGTTGATTCACTGTATTATGAGTAAGGACTTTGCTGCAGTAGGACAGCAGTCTAATGTAGTGATCTGCTCAGCTGTGACATGTCAAGTGGTCACCTTGCTAAAGCTGAAGACGCCCCTGCAGGAGCTGGTCTGCTCACCTTAATCGGAATCCTGCAGGACGCTGGAGAATGAACTGGGATAAAACAGCGTTCAATGAGGAAACGTTCTGAGAATATTACACTAACAGCCACAGCCAACAGTTCTGCATTTTTGCAAAGGGACAAACGTTTGCTCACCCAGTCTTCTGCCCGGACCCTGGCCGCAGGGTGTCTGTCACAGCGCAGACGAAGCAGAGATTGGTGTTGGGTCTCGGCTCATCCTACACGCTGTCATTTTTCCCCGCTTCTTTATTTTTCACATTGCTCATTTGAACAACAGAGAGGGTGGTGTCCTCGACGGGGCGGGATGCTGGTTAACATTACAGATAATCTCAGGAAGAACTTCTTCTGTTCGGTCTTCGTTCCCCCCCCTCTGACCCAGTGTACGCACGAGGGCAGGGCGCGTCTCGAGACGGGAGGCGCCCCTTCGTGTGTGCTGGTCTGATCCCCTGCCGCTCTCCTTACCTTCTCTCTTGACAAGGCTTTCAGGCAGAGCACCAGCGATCCGAGTGCCTGGAATTGTCCGTACAACTGTCCCCGCCTTCGCTCTGCTTCTCTGAGGTTGCGTAGGGATTTTCTGCTGGTAAAGACGGCTGCGCGGTTCCAGTAGATCTTCTGCAACGAGAGACGAAGGGTCTTTAAACGTTAACTTAGTAGACTGAATCGAGTGATTGCTCTAAAGCCGAAACCCGCAAGACCCTGCTGCCGATGAGGATCACGGTTGTGCACTTACTGTAACTCTTCAGCTGATGCTATTGACTGTCAACCCTGAATCACAGGGTTGATGCAGTAAATGCATTGTGTGACCTGAACCCAGCTTTGCAAGTCCATCTACGTTTATGGAAAGAACAAACTTTCTCACGTGAGATGAGGTGACGGATGGACAAAATGCTGTATTTGGGGGAAAAAATACAAATGCACAGATTTCTTAGGATGACCACTTAAACCTACTTGATTGCATTGAATAGCATGGAACTGCTGTATGTAGAAAAGGAGACAAAGGAGAAAATGTGATCATATT
This sequence comes from Lepisosteus oculatus, assembly GCF_040954835.1. Classification (NCBI taxonomy): domain Eukaryota; kingdom Metazoa; phylum Chordata; class Actinopteri; order Semionotiformes; family Lepisosteidae; genus Lepisosteus; species Lepisosteus oculatus. Next base: position 4,603,052 of record NC_090700.1, on the reverse strand, counting down.
AGCACCGTCCAGTGTGAGAGAGACCAGTAAAAGAAAAATTTCAGGTGTTTTCTTTTTTTTTTATTTGTTTTGCAAAATTTAAGTGGGAAATGCAAAAATTGGTGTGCTTAGAGTTACTGATGTGTGGGCGTGCACACTGTTCTGAGCTGGGCTGAGAGTACGAGAATCCATTACCAATATCTGGAACACAATAACAACTAAAACCACTATAGCTGGAAGGCTTTCATTTGGGTAAAAAATCAATACCAAATCTCTTCCTGAAGTCCTTGCAGTATTAAAGTACTGCACAAAATGTATCTGTCAAATGGGACAAATGGTCAAAAACCTGAAATCCTTGATTAGTGGTTCACCTACAAAATCAGCAGTGTACCAAATAAAATGTACAGACTGATTAATAGCCATTTCTTTTCTTGGAAATTCATTCTTCACTGTACCTGTCGAAATTACTTTGAATCTGTGTCTTTCCAAGAAATCAATGGAGAGGCTGTTGATACAAGCATTGGTTGTTTTATGATGATCAAGAAAAACGATCGGTGGATTCACATGATCTTGCTTGCAGAGAATGGTTTCGGTGCAGGCTCATGGTGATGAATGAGAGGTTGTTCTACGTGTGTAACCGTCAACACAGCACTTACTTGATCTTCTCAGCCATTGACTGCCAGTGCAGAAGTGTCGTAGGGAGAGCATGCTGGGTAAAGCGCGTGTCAGACAGTTTTCCTCCTGTCTTGCTGTTGTCAGTCGTCTTAATCTGCCTGTTCGGTCTCTGCTGGCGAGAGGAAACCCGCGTCTAAGCTCTTACTGTACTGGTGTGAGAAGAAGGGCAAGACTCCAGCAGATAAAGATCCTGTTAATCTGTATTTTAGCTTTATCTTGTTAGCACAATTTAAAAGGGACATGTAAAGATGAGGGATGTAATTATTTAAAAAATACTTTGAATCAAATTTTTAAAGGAAAACAAAAAAAAAGGAATCAGATGTATTATTTTTATATACTTGTATGAAATCACACTTTCTACTAGTTTTCTTGTGCATGGCTTGTGAGGTCAGTGTGTATATGACTTGGGTATTCACCCTACATCAAGGTGTTTATTATTTTTGATTTCTGGGGTGGGAGCTTGTGCAGCACACTCTGCGTTTGTCACAGTTTCTTTAGGAAACAAGCTGATTTTTTGGGAAATGCCATCTTGCTTTACATGAGAGCTGACTGCTGGGTTGCTTCAAGTCTTAAAGTGTCAGATGTTAAATTTCTGTCCTCAGTTTATGAAAAGCACTGGAAACCTTTATCTGCTTGTATATCTCAAACAGCGAGGCGGGCTTTTTTTTGTAATCTTTGAAAAAGAAATAAATTTCTATGAAAAATAAACAATTCCCATATATAAGGCGTGTTTGTTCTCTGTTGTAAAGATTTTTTTTAATGGATTTCCCTATCTGTATCCGCAAACAGAAGCCAGCAGGTGTGCACGTTGGAATACAGTTCAGGCTGAGAGGAGAACAAAACCACTCATGTCACGACAAAGTCCATTCTCTCCGTGTTTTGTTCATCTTTCCACAATTTATTTTTGAGATGTTGAGTTTGAAGGAGCCCGTAGCCAAAGGTTTTATTTTCATTTTGACAGATTTGGCCTTTACATCGGGTTATTTCTGAGAACAGCTCGCGCAGCAGCGTGAAATCCACAGCCTTGGCATTAACCCTCGGGTAGCCTGGCTCTGGCACTGTTGGTGCGAAAATGAAAGATCCGTTTTCTGGAGGCCTAGGACAAGTAAAACCTTGACGGACATCCATTTGAACCGATTGGAGGAGAGTTTCGTTGGGACTGGGTTCCAGGCCCACAACAGGGACTGTGCAGGGGCCAGCATTACCACCCTGTGGCCCTAATCAAGTCAGATCTCGGACACCCAGCCAGTCTGGACCCGCTCGGTATCGGAACGGGAGACCTTTACAGGAAACCAGTTTCATGCTGTAAGTGGAATTGCTGGACCAGTAGGTGGTAGTTTTCTTCCTGGAGCAGGATCTTTGAACCAATGCTCCAGTATGGTGTAGGTGAAGGAGGTTTAAGTCCTTCTGTTGAGCTGTTAAGGCCAGGTCCTCACTGCTTAAGTCATTAAAGCTGTCAAAGGCTCTAGGCACTGCTGATAGGAGTTACAAGTCTTAACGCCAGAGTCATGTGTAAATTCATAATCCGGCCTCCATATGACTTTCCCACCTTCAAATGCAACTGATAAAGCAAATTCTCACTGCTCCACCTGGTCGGCTTGAGAGAGGAGTGCGCCTGCTGTGTGGCACTCCGGTAGGAGTAAAGATCTTGACACGTGCATACAGGTAGATTGGGAAATGAGTAAATCTGGCATCCCTGTAGTGATCTGTTTTTATGAAGGAACATTATTAAGGCAGCTGTTCCTCGTCGCCGCTCTTGACCAGGTCTGTACGGCAAACCGAAATACAGACGGTTGTCTTTTTTTTTCCCCTCCCTCTGAGAGGAAGTATAAATAAAGCTTTTTTTGAAGCGCCGCTTTCGCGCATGTGCAGTGTGTCCGGCGAGGAGGAGCGACTTCCTGCGGCGTTGTTGAGGAAGGAGCGAGTCAGCGAGAACGAGTGTGTCGCTGTCGTTGACATTTGGCTTAACAACACGGAGAGGGTTCAGTCCGCTTGCTAGCGAATATGCCGAAGAATAAAGGTAAGGTTCTGGGGAATGTAAGGATCCTTTCCGTCGGGACTTGAGTCTGACGCGGCCGTATTTTAGCGTGAAGCAGAGACGTGCACTGTGAAAACGTGATCCATCTTTTTTTTTTCCACGGGTCCCGGGATTCGGTGATTTCACGACGCATGTTTCCTGTAGGATTATGGTATCGGCACCTGTAGAGCCTTAATTCTCAAATTCTGGTTTTATTTATCTGTAATGTTCATTTTCGGTCTTCATGCGTTCTTGGCCCCTTTGTATTCCGAGTACTTAAGGGGGAAAGTTGAGAGCGAATGTTGTTCTCGATTTCACTCCTCGTCTCGATGAACCCCGCCAGTATTTAGCCTGCGCAGCGACTTTCCGATGCCGGGGAGTAGAAATGACGACTCGCCATATCTTTGGGCTCGTAGACGTGCCGTGTCAGTGCTGGTGTGCGACTAGGCCCTGCTTCCTTTACGATTTCCTACACGTCGTTATCGTGGGGCCACATTGTAACCCACCGCTAACCAGAAAGCGAGCGCGATTCATGGCCACCGTTGAGGATATCAGTAATCCCGGGGGCAGGCGAGGGAGTGCAGGAGCAGAGCTGAACTGGCTGTTTTCTGCGGCCTTGTCCAGCCCGTTTATTTTTTAGGTTCTGATGATCCCACATTGAGGTGGCTGACGCTTTCAAACTATTCACGCTCCCACTGCACAGCAGTCTGATCCACTCCAGGATTTACGGAGTTTTTTTTTTTTTTTTGAGGACAGTCCAGTCCCGGTCCAGGAGGGCTGGTGTGTTTGTTTTCCCAGCCATTGTAAAGCAGCAGTATATGAAGGGCTGTTAAATTTGTCCAGTTAATCCAGTAACCCGCTAGCTTCTCCCGTTAAGAGCCGAGTTGCAGTAAAAAAAACCGCGCACACACACCGCTCCCAAAGGGACCAGGATCAGACAGTGCTAGGTGTTGTCTCTTTCAGAAATGTTTTACAACAAAAAGAATAGAGTCCAAGGTCCTGTTTGTTTAGAACAACTTCTTATAGCAGCATTGGTTGTTCACAGTGGGCAACATATATTGTTAAAAATACGTAACTAGCCTGTGATCTATCCTGGAAAAACATGTTTGCACATTTTTAGGAAAGTTTCAGTGGAATCCCGACCCCCCTTATGTAACAGGTCTCATAGTTTATAATAAAGGTCGTCTTTGGAATATTGTCATAATAATTCAGGACAAGATACAGTTTGGGCTGTGGCTTTTTAAACAGCAGTAGTCCTGAGCATGCATTTTTGTTTTGTGTTCTGTCGTAGCAGAAGTTTAAACTTAGACCTAGGAAACTAAAGGCTTGACCTTTTTCTTCCTTAGGTAAGGGAGGTAAAAACAGGCGACGTGGTAAGAACGAGAATGAGTCTGAGAAGAGAGAGCTGGTGTTCAAAGAAGACGGCCAGGGTGAGTGCCGGACAGTGTCGGAGGGGGAGCACCGCTGCTCTTCCAGTCAAATAACTGCTTTTTTCCCCTTAATTCTGTTATTTTGTGCGTGTGAATTTCTGTTCTTGTTCGGAGCGATTTTGTTTCCATCTTGACATGTGCCGACCGCTGCTGTTCCTCTCACAGCGGTCGGTGCAAGTAGCTGTGGCTGTTTCGGCGGTGTGCATCATATTTGTCAGCACCTTTATTGGGGTAGCAGGGTACCCCTACTCAACAAGCAATAACGTGCCAGAAATACACGAGTTAAAACTTTTTAACTTTATGAATAAATATTTGCTAGCACGTGGTCCGTCCTGAAAAAGGTCTTTAAACCCTTCTATAATTTGCTCTTGTCGAGGCAGCAGTGTGAAGCAGCGCTCAGGCCTTCAGACATGTAATTGGAAGGTCGCGTTCAGTTTCGTCAGGTAAAAGGTCTGCACCCTGAAGCTGACGGCCGTGCTCAGGGTGTCCTCTTGTTCCTCTGCTCTTCTAGAGTACGCCCAGGTAATTAAGATGCTGGGGAACGGGAGGTTGGAAGCCATGTGTTTCGACGGCATCAAGAGGCTCTGCCACATCAGGGGGAAGCTAAGAAAAAAGGTATGGTGCGCTGTCTGAAGCCGATTCAAGGGGACTGAACGTCTGACCAGAACCACGAGTGACGGGCCTTTGACGAAAGTAAAATCAGGGTGTTGGGGTGACGGGATTGGGTCGTGTGTACAAATTCCACTGAGAGTCGGCCACAGAGAGGGGAGGTTGTTGGCGGTGGGGGGAAGTATCTGCCTATATCTCAGCAGCCGGCCGTCCAGAACATATCTGGGCCGAGCGGCATTGTACAGAGTGGTTTGACGTGCCGCCCTTGCCACTGGGAACTACATTCAGTCCTTGGAGGAATGGACTAGTTCAGGTGGAGGTTAATCCAGTTATTGGTTTTGTTGCAGCTCAGCTTGAAAGGCCTAAAGTCACATGCTTAAATAACATTGTCTTTAAGAGCTAAATGAGCTTGTATGCATGTCAAGACTGTGGCTTTTTGTTTTTGTCCCCCACTAGGTTTGGATAAACACATCTGACATCATATTGGTGGGCCTGAGGGACTATCAGGTTAGTCAGTGATTGCATGCACCCAGACCAACGCCTCTGTCTGTTCCTTTTTCGCAGTCTTGCATTTGCTGGGTTTAAACCGCTTCCTGCTTCACTCTGGCTGATGGACACTGAAGCCTGAGGCCAGGGGTTCCCAGTCCTCGATCTGGAAGCCCCCACACGTTGCTGGTTTTTCTTCCAGCTGAGTTCAGAGTTACACAGTCAGACCCTTCGGGCTGAACTCCAGCATTAACTTGACGCTGTTTTCTGCTCTTAAACATGTCCGAGGTCGCCTTTTAACTATTGCGACTCGCAAGTAACATCAAATTCAACACATTTCTAAGGCGGAAAAAATCTAGCTCATTCTCTTACTGTACTCCCTGCCCTGCTGTCGCTTTTGCCTTTGTAAGCAGTTCTGTTTCTAAGTTTTCTTTTTGTTTTGACTCTTGTGTGTTCCAGCTGGAATTCTTTGCAAATGTGTTGGTGGGCTTGAGGACACTAATGAATTTATTGCAGTTAGCTGTGATATTCACAGGTGTTAGGAAACAGAATTTGTTGTTGTATTGTCCTGAGATGTAAACCCCCCCTCATGAGCTGTGTCTCTGATCGCCCCTTCCTCCCAGGATAACAAGGCAGATGTCATTCTGAAGTACAACGCAGATGAAGCCAGGAGTTTGAAAGCGTATGGTGAACTTCCAGAACACGGTGAGTTTTTCTTTCTGAACGATCAGTGCTTTTGCCTGTTCGGTTATGAAGTAAGTGCTTCCAGCACACACTGTTTCCGGCTTCTGGGCTGTGACAGAGCGGGCTTGTTTGAGATGCAGGTTTGTAGGGAAAAGGCTATTTCAGACAGCACCTTTGAAATATTTGAACATCTGTTGACTGTAAGCGCGACTGGTTTACACTGTCAGTTTCAGAGGGAGACGTGTTCATATCTTATTAATCATTCTCTAACCTGCATTTGAGATTCCCTATAATCTTTTTCTTTTCCTTTTCCTTCCTTAGCTAAAATCAATGAAACAGACACGTTTGGTCCTGGAGATGACGACGAAATTCAGTTTGATGACATCGGAGATGACGATGAAGACATTGACGATGTGAGTACTGCACACTTGGCTGATCTGTGGCTGCAGAAGCACCTGGGCTCCAGAGTCGCCGAGTGGTTTGCGTTTGTGTTCAGGCTCGCGACTTCAGTACTCTCTTAAAACGGAGGCAATACATGTGTGCTTGTAGGCTCCCAGCTCCAGCTAGCTCAGCCAGGAGCTCTGCTTGAGCCCAACAGGAATGACTATCTCGGCTGGGCGGTGCTGAGCTTGGGCGGGTCTGAATTGGCCCAATCGCCACACCTCAGCAACCCCTGCTGCTAGCTGGGGGCAGCTGTGAGTTGGCTCTGCTCTTCCTGATAGCCGGGCCTCTCCTGCAGTCAACGTCCACTGCAGTGGCTCACAGGACAGCTGGATGATAGAATCGGTGGTGGCATCAGCAGCACACGTTTTGCAAGAGACCTATGTTGTCTTCATGCCGACGTGGCGCATTCAGCTCTTTCCTAAATCAAACACGTTTTACTCAAACTGTCAGGTCTGCAAGACCGTCTTCTCTAGAGTCTGTTTGATCTGGGGCTGTGTTTCTGTTCTTCTGTCTGGCCTGCCCCAGTAGGGACATGAAGCTGGGGGTAAGCAGGCCACATCCTATTCATGGTCATGCACACACAGGTCAGGTCTTCAGTATTTGGCATCTTTCAGAAACGTACTTGCTTTGCTGCCCTTTGTGGGCATTGATCTATTTCTGTCCCGAAGCCATTATTGCATGATGTACAGTGCTGTAGATTTTAGCACACGTTGCTTGAACATGGTTCAGTTGCAGACCTGTACTGTTTGTGCACGCTCTGGACAGGAGCAGGGAATCACTGGGCCCACAATGCCAATTCATAACCTGTTTAATGAATCAAATGCAGGTGTATGATGAATATCTTCATGTCTACAGAATTTAGGAGTTGTAAGCAATTTGCATCACAGACTTTTACCTGTTCATATGAATAATTTCCCCCCTTCTTTCCTCTTTTTTTCAGATCTAATTTTGGACTTTAAGTTGTCTTCCTAAGCAGCACTGACTCCTCTGCTATGGAAGACAAACGAAGACTCTGGTCAACCCTAAAACAAACAGGAGTCCATTTTCTGTCCCTAAGTCCAACAGTTCCAAATCCCATCGGTGGTAACAAATATCAGATTTCTCAGTTTTGTTTTAACATATTTATATTTTATTTCAGTAGAGGTGGAGTTTATGGTCAAATACAGAATAAATTTACAATAAAAAGTTAAATCATTTTATGCTTTGTCTGAATTTTTTATAGTCTTGGTAACAGCGTATGGTCAGTTAAGTTTATGTATAAAGCGATGGATGGTTGCAGTCTTGTCTGCTGCTGCTGGTCCTTTTTATATAGTTTTCCTCTTAGTTTCAAAGGCCCATTTGTGTCAATGAAAGTTAGCTAGGTTGTTTCTACTGATTTGAAAATTGACTTCTTGATTATTATTTTTTTTCCCATCCACGAGGTGTTTTCTGTGGGTTATTAACTGTTCACTGCTTTCTCTGTCCCGTTTTGTGGTGGGGGAGTTTTCTGAAACAGGACACGGAGGGTAGTGACCGACCTTCGGTGACCCAGGAATTTCAAACTTGTCCATGTCACGGTGTGTTATTACACAGTGTGGGGGGGGGAAATGTGAATTGATTACATTTTGTTAAGTAGAATAATCTTTTCATTGTGAGAAGTTATTTTGTATATGGCAATGTTTTTACAGTGTTACAATACTTCTGTAATTAGAGAGAGAGAGAACTAAAGATGCATCATCCTGTGAAATGTTCCCTACTGCCCAGACCTGGTATATTAATCTACATCCCTATGCCTGCCTGGAGTGAAAGGCCAGTAGATGGAGCTGTTGCAGAACACTAGATAATCTTACCACATGGTAGTTCTTATTAATGCGCTCACAGAGGTATTTTAAAACGTTTACAAAGGGGAATTCAAATCATTCTCTCTATTTTTGTAATCATCATTTATAGGACTAACATTCTTTCTGAAATGAGGGATGCCTTCTACCTGAAACGGATAAGATAACATTAAGAATTGCTTGTAATGAAAGGAGTACCAGATCTTTAAGAGCGGAGTAGGTTTCTGTTGTCTGCAGAAGGCCTGTCATGAGCACTCCTGCAGTCTTACACTGATGTAGCTGGTTTTCAGGAATAGCTTGTTTTTTTTTATTATTTGAAAATTAATTTCAGACTACCCCGTGTTAGTTTTATGGTTGTTTGTTCAATAGACTGAAGCACATTGTGCTGTTTTGTCCATTCCTATTAACATGGGTGGAAGTAATGCTTTTTGGGGGGTTTTGAGGCACTGTCCTGTTGCACATGGCAGTGAAGTGCTATGAGGGACAATAGTAGGTCATTCATGCTGATGATGTCGCAGGTGATGTCACTCAATCTTGCTCTAGACCTGACAGTAGTAAGCTTCAGCAATTTCTGTAAGCATTTTTTTATTTCAGCTGATCTTAAAGATTTGGACTCCTTACCAGAGCAGCTGTTCATTGTGACAGGTTAGCCTGTGAAGTCCACAATTTTCTTTTGCTCAGCCTTTATCTGAATGCCACTAACCAGTTACAAAGTCCTGAAACATTTGAAAGATCTGTCCCAGGTTTCAAAGACCTAAGGTTCTGTTGGATGTCTGTCACTGAAATGTGTTGTCCCTTGTCTGTATTGTACAAATAGGCTGTTGACTACCATGCTGTATAAATATATACTGCTTAACAGCCAGCTTGCTCATACTAAAATTGTAGACTGCATTGTCATGTTCAAAATACTTGTACTTAAGTAGATGCATATGTTAAACATTAAATTTCTAAACAGTATTTTTTTTTCTCAAGTCATGATTGCAGAATAAAGCATCATTAAAGGAGTTTATAATAAAATACCAACTGGAGTGATCATATTGTGTTCACTTGTATTTTCAGCTGTACACATGTGACTGAGTAAGCTAAGTATCCGCATTAGGGATGTCCCTTTCTTATCCTGGAGGACTGGTGTCTCAAGGGGTTTTCCTTACAAAATAACACAAAATGTGTCTCTTACTGAGCTTAACCGGCTGGTTGCTTGACTGCAGCAGATGTTTTAAGGAACAGTTTAAATTTTCTGAGCTTTTAAGGTGATGGGTTACCAGTCTTGTCCTGGGGACCCACATGACTGCTGGTTTTTGTTCAATTGGAGCACTCAAAGAATCGAACCCTTGATAGGCCTTATAAATAAGTGTGATTTGAACTCTGTCATTTATTTCCATTCCTAAACACGTAGGAGATGGACTTTTAACCATGGTGTTTCTTAAGTAACTTAAAATCGTTCGAGTAGGAAATCTTTAAGAAGATTCCAACCTAAGAATTTTCTGGTTCAGTTGAGGAATCATTGAAGTTAAGAGCTCGGCAGGAATAAAAATCAATGTGCTTTAAAGAGATGTAGATAACCTACAGACACACTGGACACCCCTGGTCTACATTACAGATAACGTAAATCTTAAGATAAATTAAGAAGGCTTTTTTCACTCTTAGTTTTGTCATGAAAAACTACAAAACAAGGAGGAAATATGCTTTGGCTAGCAAAGAACTCTAGTTTCTTGGTAGGTTCTGTACAGAGCTTCTCTGTGCCAATGACCATAGTGCAGTATTTGTTTTCCTATGCTCTCGCAAGATACACAAGGCAGCCTCATTCCTCAGCCAAGAATCAGCCCAACAGCTTTTTCTGTTGAATCACTTTAAACTGGGGTGATTGAATTAGGTGCAAGTCATTGATTCTATCAAGCAGTCAGCTGGTTGGATCCATGAGCCTTGCTGTCGATATTTTAGTCCCATGGGTTTCTGGATACCTCTGTGCCCATGTGCCTTGCTACAGTGCTTGAATACGGAAGGAACCAATCTTTTTATCGGTCGGTGAAGGCATGTGCCCAATAGACGTCAATGCCTGGGAGTCTGTTCAATGGTAAAGCACTTTGAGCTGTGTACTGAAATTACAAGTATGCCATTCTGAGCTGATATTAGGATTGTTGAATTATATTCAGTGTATTGTACTTACGAGTATGTTTCAGTTCTTTCTCAGATGTATAGTATGGGAGAAGTTTTCATTTCATTCGTTAATGTGTGCTTTCCTTTGACCTCAAGGTTAACCAATAGAGCAAAGCAATTCACAAAGACCTAAACATTTTAAAAATTGTCCTTAGTAAAGGTTTTTTCATTGGCTCAAAATTTTACAATGCCCCCAACTGTACTCATAACACACCCTCAATAGCTGGATCTCAGGCCTTGTTTTTAACTTGGATGATAACAACCAGCAGTGACCCAGTTTAAATTTCCTTTTGTTAACACAATGACTGCGTCTTCCATATAAAAGACAGCAGCTGTGCACTTGCTGTACCTGCAAAAGTTTTACGGTCGTAAGGAGGCCCCTTTCTAGACCAGCTTTGTTGTTAATCCTGTGTGATGTGCGCTGTGCCTTTTCCTGGAATCCGTTCAGGAGATCGCAGGTACGTCATTTCGTTACTTCTGGCTTGATGCTCAGGGACATGATGTGGAGCGACAGCTCGGGAAGACTCGTGTGTTCCTGCAGGCCTGTGTGGCTTTGTGTCTGGGTTGCTTTCCCATGAGTTCACTGACACGCTTCCCCGTGTCACATGGGCTCACCCTGGACTCCCGAGAGCACAGCTTGGAAGGGCTTTCTCCTTGTTCTTCCTCATTTCACACCGGCATCAGTGCCCCCAGGACGTTAGAGGATCGCTCTGATCTTTGGAAGGCAGCGCTTGTCCCCTTTGACTACAAAGACATCCAGGACTGAAAAGCCGGAGTGCCTGTGTGGGAGACGAGAGGAGCGTTACAGGCGCGCGTTCCTCGTCTTCACATCGATACCCCTCGAGTAAACGTGCTGGCACCACGCCAGGAGTCGTCGCGGGAACTCGGAGCTCAACCCTGAAACCAGTGTCCGTTTTTCCCCTCTGCTCTTGCAGACGAGGCCTAAGGGTGACGTGCTGCACTTGTTTTTTCAGGCTTGTGAGCAAAGATGGGCGAAGTCGTCACAATGAGACAACCCCTTTCTCTGCCATGCCAGAAAAGATTTAAAGACGTCCTAGCTTGATAAGCCGCCTTAAAAGGTGCTATATTAAAATACATGTATTATTATTGTTAATAATAATAATCATTTAAGATCCAGGAGCCAGTACACACAGTATTTCCTCATTCTAATTGATGTTGCTTGCTATGATTGTAAACAAAAGTCTTCTCAAAAGAAGGCTTCATATCATGCAAGTGTATTGCATTTGGAAATCAATTGAATGGAGTCATGAAGTCATGGAAATATGTAAACTACTGGGATGCCTAGCCAATGTCATATTTCCAGACTGGGAGAAGGACTCCCCAGTTTACCTTGCAGGCAGAGGCTGTGAGTGTGAGGTTGCCTGGGTTGTGCACACTGGAACGGGGACTCACCAGCCTCTACAGACCTGCAGCTGAACAGCGTGGACCAACCTTATCTCCCCCATCCATACGACTGCGAGAGCCTTCACAGTCTGAAAGCACCGTTTTCTCCACTTCTCTTCCAAGCCTTCACGTCTCGTGTGAAGTGCCGAGTTAAACACAAGTTAACTGTACTTGATTTTATTTTTCTATTACTTAAGGAATGATCGGTCTCACGTGAACGCTCTTTCAGATCTGTTTTTAATCAGGAAGGAAGGGCGGGACACCTTCTTCTTTTGCCTTTCCCAGTACAGAACAAAGGCAAGGCCAGAACAAGAAGACACCGGTACACCAGTCTCGATAACTGGGCGTCAGATTTAATGCCTTTGTTTCTGAAGTGCTCTTGTGTGAACTCAGACAGGCGAGAGGAGAGGAACTCTGTGCAGTGTGTGTTTGAACTTGAGTTTTCAGGTTTATCTTGGCTGCTGTCGCTTCTCCAGAACTGGCGATCACACACAGGTGTGATTCAGGTGCGAGAGATGTCATGTTGCCCAGTGGGGACTGGGCTGAGACATGCTGGGAATAAGACTCTGCTCAGCTCACCCAGCAGAAGATAAGCACCACGCCAGGGGGTCAGAGATGGGCAGACAGGCTCCATTCATTCAGCTTGTAGTGTTTAAGTAGTCAGTAGTGGCCCCAGCTGTCACAAGAGACACATCTGAGCTGGAGGGAAAGAACAGGAGACTGGGGGACAAATGATGAGATAAACCACAGTGTGGGAGATCAGCACCAGAGTCCTGGGACAGCTGCTCAGACACTAGTCTCTCCTCTGAGTGCGTCTGCAAGAATTCCTGCATGGAGAAAAATGATTTTCTTTCTCCAGGGCTTCAACACAGAGAAAATGCCCTGCTCCTGTACATGTAGTTCAATCAGAGGACAGATTCAGCAGATTTTTGAAAGTCTTGGGTTTCCTGCTTCGCAAAGCCTCTTCGGTTTCAATGGCATTTTTTAAAAGGGTTTTGTACCGTATGCAAAATTCTACATCGGAGCTCAGGAGTACAACTACGCCTGAAAACATGGAGAGACCAAGACTTTAATAATCCCCATTTCAAAAGAAAATATTTTTTCATCAGTCCTTAGAATAAAAAAAAAACTCCCCAGAGGTGAAAAGGAAAATATTTAAAGACGTCACAAATCATTTAAGATCCACGAGTCAGTGAGCACAGTATTTCCTCAGTCTTATTGATGCTGCTCGCCATTATGGTAAACAAACTGTTTTGTCAAAAGAACACCTTATATCACTGTTTTTTACACGAAGAGATAACTGCATCCTGTAACGTTCACTTTTTGAAAGCCAGTCCCCCGGCCCTGTGAGAAAACCGTCAGACGACGTTGGCTAAATGCAATTGTCAGAGAAGGCTCAGCTTCAGACCGTCGTGATGTAACGTTTCGCCCGTGGCTACATGGACGTGCAGTCGCACACACAGACACTGATAAAACAGCCAGGTCCCGCAGAGTCCAGCTCCAGTTCCCCACAGGGAAATCAGCGCTGCCGTTATCAATGCGAGCTGTACTGTGATCTCTGAATATATATATACAGTATATGCAAGTATCACAAGCTGCTCCGCAAGATTCAGCGCTGCGTTAGCGCTCTGCGGTGCCCATTTGTGCTGATGAGGTGGAAAGAGATATTTCCCCCCCCAGCGCACTGCTTGTCCTTCTCAGGGTGCCGAGGGAGAGGCAGGTGATGCGTGCGACCGAAGCCTAAATTTGGGGAGGTTTTGTGCCGCGGCTGGAGGTGACATTGCGCCTGTGCATCCGCGGGGGTTACAGCCGAGCTGAAAGATGGCGGACTGCGCGGTCCAGCCGGCCGCGAAGATACGGCCAGGTAAGAGCACGAACGGCCGGATGAACACGGCGGGGATGCCGGGTATGCCGGGTGAAGTGTCGGCCCGATGCCTCTTGCGGTGAGGTAATGCCGGGCCAGAGCTCCGGCCGCCCAGCAGCGAGGGATTTCTGTGTCCATCCCTCCTCGTAGCACAGCGGAGGGCGGCAGTGCAGGAATGCAGGCATTTGTCTTCACAGGTGCGGTGGGGCTTTAAATGCAAAATTAGGATCGCCCCCCCCCCCTCCCCCTTTTTTTTTTCGTTTTGAAGTGCTTTGTTAGAATAAAAGATGATAGCGAATGTAGCCGCAAATAACAGATCAACCAAAGCGCACCAAACACGTTTCACCGTTCTCCACCACAGCGGCGGCTGGGTACCGCTGGAATCACAGGCAAAAATCGATTAAAACTTCTGTTTCAAACAGTGTTTGACTGTGATATTGAACATAGAAGTTCAGTTTTTAATATCTAATGGCTGACGTTAATACAAGACCAACGGTGAATGGTGTTCACATAAACTGTATATAAAACCTAGATATATTGTATATCATATTCAGAAAACAACACCCTGTAACACCTTATAACACCCGACACCTTTTTAATCTTTCTGATAACCATTGAAGAGCTTTCATCATTAATGGAGTTTGAAAAAATCACCGAACGAGAAATTGCCGTTTATTGATTTAAAGGTGAGTAGCAGCCTAGAGAGTATTAGCAAGGATAGAAAGGAATTCTAGCAGGAGCAGGACTGTATTGCATCGTGTTTCCGAAGACAAATGTATTTGCTGTACCAACGACAGGTGAACAGGAGCGTGGGGGTGTGTGCTGCTGAGGGGAACAAACAGTAAAATCGCGTCGCACAGTAGGATGGAACAGTTGTTTTTTTTTTGTACGACGGTGGTATAACCAAAGTAATTTTGATTTCTGTTTTATTTACCAATGTTGTCCGAGTGTCAGACTGGATGAGTCCCAGTCTGGGGAGCTGCGCTTCAGTCTACAGTGAGTTAGAAGGGTTTAACTCACTTTGACCTTAAGGGGGATTCAGCCTCCCTGTGGGTCTGGCCTGGTCTAGATGAAGGGCGGTGGTCAATTTGACGTGACCAGCCTGCGAAAGACCCCGCTCATCCAAGTCACGCTGACAGAGGTGCTACAAACAGGGGGAACTGGTGACAGGCTGAGACAGGGGTTTGCAGTCCCGGTCCTGGAGGAGAATTTCCAGTGTGGTTAATGGGATCTAAACGACGGTGGCTCAGATCTGTATTTGCGCAGAACTATGTTCTTTTCTCAAACGGCTTGTTATGGTAGTGGCCCTACAGCTGCCCTGACAATATCCAGTGACCATTCCACAGGGCCTCCACTCTGAGCTACAGTCTGCTACCCACTCTCACTCAGGCTGAGCCCCGCTGTAGCCACACAGAGTCACAGGCCAGGCCAGCTCTCATCCTTCCTGTGGGCCTCCTGAGCTGCCCTGGTCACACAGGTGAACACTGGCGGTCCTGGCTTCTCCACCTCAACTCTCAGTCACAGGCGGATCGGATCCCATTAGGGTGTCTTTCCCCCGAGCTGGAAACATGACATTGACTAGGCACCCCGATAGTTTCCCTGTTTCCATGACTTCAGTTGATTTCCACAGATGTGACACACTTGCCTGATAAAAAGTGTTCTTTCGACAAGATGTTTGTTTACAATAATAGCGAGCAACGTCGGTTCGAATGAGGAAGTACTGTGCTCACTGACTCGTGGATCTAGAATGATTTATGACTTTTTAAAACACTTTCTGGCATGGCGGAGAAAGGGGTTGTCTCGTTGTGATGACTTTGCCCATCTTTGCTTCACTCAGGGACCAGCCTGAAAATAAAATGGAGCTCATCCGCCTTATGCATCATCTGCAGTAGCAAAGGGGGAAAGAGACACTGGTTTAATATAGTTCACATATTCCCATGACTTTATTCAGTTAATGTCCACAGATGGGATGTAGTTTGCAATGCGATTTCCACAGATTGAGTCCTGTTTTCTGTCGGAAGGCCTATTTTTAAATTCGCTTTCAGCTCTTGAAACATGGAATGGGATGTGCGATCCATCCGGCTGTTTTCCAACAGCTTTATCCGATTCAGGGTCGCAGGGAAGCCGGCCCCTATCCCGACAAGCAACAGGCGCAAGGCAGGGCGCGAGCCCATCACAGGGCACACATAGACACACACTCACCGCAGGGCCAGTTTTCCTTACTGTGCCAGAACACATGGAGAACATACTAACTCCACACAGACAGTCCCCCAGGTCCGGAACTGAACCCAGGCCCTCAGCTCTGAGAGGCATCAATGCTGAACACTAGGCAGCTGTGCAAGATTTGTAGCCAGTACCAGAGCTGCCCGTAACCAGAAGAGGTTCATCGGAAAGAAACAAAAAAAAGATTGTGAGCGCGTCTGCTACATTGTCATTCCCAGCTGCGGCTGCTCATCAGCGATGGATCTCGTGTTTATAGCTGTGCTATCAGAAAGAAGAAGGGTGATAATAAGGGTAAGCATTTTTCCCCATTGTACATCCAAAATCCCTTCGCCTTCTGATCGAAAATTTGCTGATGATCCCCAGCACAGCTCACGTTAAATATGCTCTCTAAATGATGCAACAAAAAAAATAAGTTGTAAAAATCTAGACGTATGATCAGTTTAAATGCTGACAATGTCTCTCGCGGTCTTCAGATGAGAATTATAGAGCAGTTTTTTTTAGTAAAGTGGGCAAACCAGTATATTCTTGGTTCTTGTCTTTCAATTTTGATCTTAATAGGGTCTGAGTGCCTTCCCTGCAGTGATGTTCATCTAATGTCTGAGCTCGTAGCTGCACTAAGGGACTGCTCTCCGCTTTATTGCGTTCTGGGCACCGCGGACCCGGCCTGGAAATCGATTATACGTCCTGTAATGACAAGCAGGAAATGCGCTCTCGGACTCATTTGGCTCTATCGGAAATGCACTGTACAGTACTTTGAAGGCGTTTGAGCCAGGTGCTTCCTTGTGTGGAAATGTGTTTTTAGGCTTGTCCCGGCAAGGGTACATGTGCTTTCTGCCCGCGTGTTGACTGTGATTGTTCTCGAGAAGAGGTTTTCCGCTCCTCCGAGCTCGCAGTCTGTCCAAGAGGAGAGAGAGAGAGAGGGAGAGAGCGGGCGCGTCGGTTTTTATGCGGGGAACCTGTGCGTTCAGCTGGCTGAATCATATCAGCTTGCAAATAGTTCGTCTCAGAGCCGCCGTCAATTCTGTATCTGTCTTTCCTGCTGTTTTTCAAAATAACACGTAGTTCCCATAAACCACAGATTTTCCTTGGCATTGACACTTTCCAAAAATACGTTGGGGTTAAGCCTTTAAGTGATTTGCAAAAAATGCCTACTGCATGGACTTGCAGCCCTGAGGTAAATTTATTGCATTCCTCCTTCCTCCTCTTTTAAAGCAATCAATACTAGTGTTTCCTGCTTGACCAGGAGGGCATTCTGTTCTACTTCTTCTGAGCTCCAGTGCAAGCACAGCTGAGGCAGAAGGAAATCGTTTCTTCATTTCTGAGGTAGGTGGCTGCAGTTCAGTGAAATTGTTTTTCTTTATCAAGGGGGGAAATCAACTGCTGAGGTCTTCTTGGCCTTCCTCACACCCCACGACACGTGGATACCCGTCAGCTAGTCTTTCCACCTGGGGGCGTGTTTGAGGAGTAAATCAGAGCTTGCTTTATTCCTCTCTTGAACCCGCGGGGCTGGTGTTTGTGTGACGTCGCGTGCGTGTAGGGATAGTTTTCACTTCCAGGGCGTCTGTGGAATGTGGAGGGGACGAGCCTGACCAGACTGTGCTCAGCACCTCGGGAGCCCACGGCCGGGGGTCCCCTTGCGTGGCTGGCCGCCTGGTGACGCTGGGCTCGGAGTCACGGGGTGCCAGCTCTGGGGAAGGCGCTTGCGGGGCGGGTCACTGGTCAGGAAGGCAGACCTTCTGGTTTGTCATGTGAGTCATGTGCGAGGGAAACAAGCTAGGCTGGTCTCTGCCTGTCTCACGCCTGCAGCAGTTAGAATACCCACTTTGCCAGCGAGTCCCATGGATTGGATTTATTCAACAATGTCTGGGTTGCAGCACAAAGTCCGTGGTGCACTTCAAGCAAGACGACTTTTTATCACACAGCGACACTTGAACCCACATCGCACTGGTCACGGGCCCAGGGACTCACCCACTAGGGCACTGCTAGCCCCTGTTAATTTGTAGTAGGCAGTAATAATTCATTTTAGATTTATCAGCCACTTGTGAATGTATAATACAAAGAAATCAGCAGTGCTGGCTACAGAAGATATGCTTTGAGATATGCAAGAGCACCGTTATGAATATTATTGCAGCTCCGGCTTTGAGTCTAGCTTGTGTTTACAGTAGAACAGAGTCAGAGTGCCCTGTCATGACTGGCTTTTCAGTTAGCGTTCATCCTCGGCAGCAGGAGTGATTTGCTTCAGGCGCGGAGTGCGTGAGTTATGAGGCAGCGTTTCGGAGGCTCTCTCCTCTCGCAAAAGTGATGACCTTGATCGGCAGGAGGGGTGATGGGAGCTCGAAGACTCTTCCTCCTGATGGCTCTGAGGTGCCAGCTGCTCTGCAGCGTGTACCCTTTGTGGGACGCTCCCTTCTCGGGATGTCGTAAAGTGCTCCCTGGTCTGAGAATTCACTTTCTCTTTGGGAAGGGCTGGCAGCAGCCCCCAGACCAGTGTTGCTCCAGCAGTGACAGACAGGATGACTGTCCTGCTGATTGGTTGATGCACTGCTTGTACTGTATGTTCACTCCACTGAAAGCTAATTCTGATAAGTGTCGCATACTTACTCAACCCTCATTGCAAAGTAACATTTAAAATCAAAGTACTGAAACGTGTACAGTTGTTCTGATTGTTGAACAAGTGAAATCTCGTAACCTTGTTTTCGGTCGTTCAGCTGTCTGGAGAGCAGGATTTCTGTGTTTAAAATATTAATGTTTTTTATCACAATTAAATATAGTTGTAAGTTCTTCTACCTTAATGCTCTTCACTGACATTTACCTGGCTGTATGGATTTACTGATGCAGATAAATTAGAACCGTTGCTGATGTTTTTGGGGTTTGATCATATTAAATCATTAATACTCTTGTGGCAATTTCTTACAGATATCTCAGGCAACTTATTGCAAATATTTCTTACAATCAATTATTAAAATAGAAACCAATGATTGTGCACTCTATTTTAAATTTCAAAGATTGTCTGTGTACAGTATTTATCCCACAATGATCACCAGTAACAACCAGTATGAGTTTCATTGCCTTTCTCGTATCACAGTTGTCCCCTGTTTTGTACTGTTGAATTCCATACTGTAGTTTGACAGATATTCTGTCAAATGTGAGCAGGTGGGTCTACTGATACACTTTGCCAAAACTGTGAATTATTTACAAGTTCATCACACGCAGAGAAAGAAAAAATCATTCACAGGCCATGTGACTGCTGTGTTGCTGTTGGTGACAAGGGCGGGTCTAATGAGGAGTCTGTCACCCCAAATTCCTGACAGTGGCACTGATTCCTCCACCATGGCAATGAGAAGGGATGAGCCACACAGGGACCACACAGGGATGAGAAGTGAAAGTGAAAGAGCTTGTCTGTTGGATCAGCTCCTGGCAGACAGGCTGGGTTGGAGCTGTGATTCACACGCAACCAAACCCAGCTCTGGAAACCTTAAAATGTGTGTGGTTTAGGTATTCTTCCGCTGCATGAGGGAGCAAGAAAGATTGTAGTGGTCCTATGACCAAGACAACAGGCCTTGTAACAGGAAGGTTGTGGGTTCGAATCCCAGGTGAGACAAGTCATTGGTGTTGTAGCCTTGAGAAAAGCACAGTACATCACCCAGATTGCTCCAGGAAAAGAAATGGATGCACATAGGTTGTTTTTGGATGAAAGAAGAAGAAGATCACTTTATTGGCCATATACAATTTCTTGCATTAGGGATTTGTCTTTTCACAGACCCCAGCTTGCTCTCCATGAGACACACAGACAGGGAGAGAAGCATGGGGTCAGAGCACAGGGTCAGCCATTGTACAGCACCCCTGGAGCAGTTGGGGTTAAGGGCCTTGCTCAGGGGCCCAACGGAGTAGGATTCCTCTGCCGGCCGCGGGATACGAACCAGCAATCTTCCAGCCACAGGCGCAGATCCTCAGCCACAGAGCCACCGGAAAGGGTCGGCTGAATGAGCTAGTAATAGTATAAATATAATCTTCCTGGTGTTGATCCTCACTCCAGACCAACCACTGAAGACATGGACGTTTTCGCCAATGAAGAAGGAGTTGCAACCAAACTCTTTGCTTGTTACCTGCAATAGCAATGGGATGCTGAAATGCTGCAGAAACGAGGGGATTGCATTAGTCACTTGTTGCCCCTCCTCTGATGCCACAATAAATATTTTAGTGGGAGTTATTTTGTACAGTGCTTTGAGATTATACCGACCATAAAAAGCTGTACAATAAAAAATGTATTGATCCCAGAAATACAGTAATTATCCCTTTGAGGGAAACTCAATTTCCTTTTATTGTTTTTCCTTTTTTTTCTGCAAATACATCCTTCGGTTTTCTTTTTTCTGTTGGCCTTTTTAGGCCAATAAATATGTCATTTTCTTCAAATAGTTGTGTTACTGTATTCCCGGTCACCGGCTCTTTGCGCAGTTTCTTTCCATCAGCCGATGAGGTCATCCTCATGAGCTGAGGTCATCAGATGGGCTAGCTGGCCCTTCTTAAAAGCCTGTTCCCGAAATACTGTGTCATCAGTGGTTGGCTACATCATATCCAGGCGAGTTGATTTGGTCCATCAAATGTATCAGTGTTCAAGTGGGGCATGCAGTTGGTCTTTAAATTTGCCGGACATGTGATTCATGACAAAATAAATCACTTCTTTCAAACAATAAGCTACAAATAAACCAGAATGATGTCCAGGTTGAATTTTCCTCATTGCCACCCTGGCGCAGTCCTAACCATGTGACCACGGGGACCGTTAACTTCCTCGAAGTCTCTCTCGTTCACCAGCCTTGTACTTCATGCTCAGGGCCCCAGAGCAGTCCTGCACAGGGCAGGATTCTCCTAGGCAAGCTCATGCTGTTCACACAATGAAAGTGTCCAGTGTTCCAGCTGGAGCACAAACTGGTGTCTCTCCCAGCAGAGGCGGTGTTTAGCGCTGCGCCAGAAATGATTTGGAGATCCGAGATGAAGTGTGATCCACCAAAAGGCCCAATCAGGGCTGGGAGAGGAGATTGTGGGAAGTGCCGTGTTTCCAAGGGCGTGGGAGACGTGAGTCCTGTTGGTAACCCCAGCACCACCTCTGTCTGCGTAAGACAAACACTGGCTCCTGTTTTCCAGCTCTAATTGCACCTCTTCTCAACTCCCATTGGCCTCTGGGGGCTGGATTACAGCTGTCAGGTTCCCTTGCCCGTCCCCCATGAGGCCTTGCCAGTGACACGGGGCTGTGGATTCTGAAATCCCGCTTCATCCTGCAGGGCGCGTTCTTGCCTTTGCGGAACTGCACAGTCGAGATGCACCGGGAGACATGAACACCAATCCAGGCCTTCATCTGCTTTAGCTCGTAATCTTCGATAATCTCCTGCCACTCGGGGTGGTTTAGATCATCCCAGCCCTTAAATACTTTCCAATTTACGCTCCTCTCACCCCTAGGGCCCACATCCAGAGGGTGATAATTGAAGGGCTCAGAAGGAGCTCTGTCTAGCAAAATAATGGAAGAAAGCTGACTTCCTATTCTAACATGGGATGGAGCTCATCTGGCTTGTCTAAATGCAAGCCACTTCATGCTGGAAGAATTCTGTCTTTGGCTTCTGTGAGGGATCCTACACTGTCAGGTTCAAGCACACGGTTCTGCATTCCAGGCCCTCTGTGAGAAGACACATATAGCCCCTAGCTTACCTTCTGCTTGCTTTCCTGGGTCTTCGTGTTTCTGCTGATTTGGAGGCTGTTCCAAAAGAGTCCGCCCTGTGCACTGATAACTAGTCTTCCCGAGCGTGATGCGTTGTGAATGTAAGCTAGATCTGTGTTCCCGTCACTCTGTTTATATTGAAGTGCAGATGATAAAATGATAAATGAGAAAAAGCGGTGCACACACTCAGCCTCCCATCTAAAACCTATGTAAAAAAAACCCTTCCAGCTCTTAACATATCTAATCCTAGAATTCCCACACCTGCCAGAATCAGAACATCTTCCGGCCCTGTTGGCAGAGTGAGGACGAAACTGGACAGAGCTGGCTCCCCATTATGTGATCTCAAATCACAGCCTGGGGAACAGACAGTCCCACAATCGTGTTTTATGTGATGTTGGTAAACGTTTTTACTGTAAATTGTGTGTAGTAGTTCCTGCTTTGGCATCAGTTTCCCTTCGGGATCAATAAAGTCTTATCTGTCTATCTACACTGTATTGTGTCGGTCGTGCCAGTGAAGCTCTTTGAGTCTGAATCTTCTCTTGGAGCAGCTGTTCCCATGGCCCCGCCCCACGGAGAGGAGAGGAGGGCCCAGACCAATGGCCACGCCTCCCCAGTCCGCCTGGCAGCCAATCCCAGCAGCCCTGCAGGTAAACAAAGTAAGTCCAGCACCTCTCTTCAGCACAGACAGGGGGCGCTGCTGTGGGAGACTTTGAACCCCAGTGTACTAGGCAGTGAGCTCCCTTGCATAATGATATCAATCCCTCCTGATGTTTCGTAGGAGTTGAATTACAGTTGAATACGTGATTATAACAGAGGATTTCAGTGCTCTCCAAGTCACTATTTACAGATGTTCTGCCTTGCGTTGTGCACAGTAATGGATGTTTTGGATGGGGATCCACAAATCTACACAGGGCTCGGATTCACACCAATGACATGGCAGTGACGGCGAAATATAGTGTTCAAATTAATTTGATCGTTTATTAATAATGCCATTTATTAAAAGCAGTTCATCTGTGGGAGCGTTTTCCTTGCAGACCTGGAGGGCTGTTTAAAGACCGATGACAGGATGCGGTTGGCCAAGGAGAGGAGGGAGGAGCGGGAGAAGAGCCTGGGTGAGTTTGAACCTCCGTTTTTATCCATTTATTCTTCCGCCAGATCTGAAGGCGTTTTTTTTTGCTAGAACCCGTGTCGTTTTCAGCCCTTCACCGCGGTCACCCCAGTCACCCGCCTTCCACGACAGCATTGAAACCCCCACAGTTTGCTCTCTCTCGTGTAAAGCCATGTCGTCGGTGAGGTGCAGCTTCGTGTGAAGCCAGGCCTGGCCGGAGAGCAGATGGGATAAGTGGAGGCTTTGCAGCTCTTTGGTTTTGCCGCAGTCCTCTGGGAGATGCGCTGTAGGTTATTCCACCCCCCAGTATGATAGCTGCGCCCCCGGAGGACTGTTGTAGATCGTATAGAAAACGCGCTGGTCAGCTGTTCCATTCTGACAGCCTCTCTCTCTGAACTCTTACCCCACCGTCCTGGTGGAAATAACCCTGGGAGTCATCCACAGAAGGGAGATAACTTGCCACCAGGGTACAACCTATTCTAACTTCTCAGCTCTGTCGTTCCCGGCTGGCGGGACCCTCCCCTGTGCGACCCGAGAGACCCGTTTGGGCCTCTACCCCTGGGGTTGTGCGTTTTTTGTCCCGGCTCGTTTGTGTCTGAATGCAGCGGAAGAAGCGCGGACGATTCAAGTGGCGTGGGTGTGTTTGGCGAGGAGGGTCTGCACTCGCCCCCGGGGGGCTGGGCAGGGGCAGGAGTTGCCGTGGGTGCCGTACGGCAGTAGCCGGCGCTCCTTCCCTCCTCCCTGCGTCTGCCGCCGGCGCTCCCGATTGCGGCGGCGCCGTGAAACCCGCTGTGGCGGTGAGAGAAGGGCCTGACCCGCGCCCCCTGCCTGTCCGCAGCGGCCCGGGAGCAGGCCATGCTGGAGCGGGAGCGGAGGGCGCAGCTGCAGTACGCCCGGCAGGTGGAGGAGCGCTGGCGCCGGCTGGAGGAGCAGCGGCAGCGAGAGGAGCTGCGCCGCGCCGCCGTGGAGGAGAAGCGCCGGCAGAGGATGGAGGAGGAGAAGGTCAGGGGCCAGGGGTCAGGGGTCAGGGGTCAGGGGTCAGGGGGGTGATGGTCCGGGGTTGGCTGGGTGATGTTCCGGGTTTTTTTTTTTTTCATAATATTTCTTTATTAGCCCTATACAATTTCTTGCATTAGGAATTCATCTTTTCGCATACCCCAGCTTTTCTCCATGGAGACACAGACAGGGAGAGAAGCTTGAGGTCAGAGCGCAGGGTCTGGGTGACGTTCGGGGTCCTGTTGCCGGGGTTGCCCCTGACACCTGCTTCCGGGCTGACTTGTCCTCCCCGATCTCCCTGGGAGTGTGAGAGGAGGTTCAGGCTCGCACTCCCTCCCGGGGAAGGGTCTCCACTTGGCGGCACACCTCCGGACCAGCCCGGGGGAGGTCCCTTCCTCTCCCGCCTCCTCTCGGACGTCCGCCGCCCTCCGCGTGGGGGGCCTGGGGCCGCAGGTCACCCGGCAATTCCAGTGCACGTGCTGGGTTTTTTTCAACGAATGACCAGAAACCAGACTGAAAAGGCGAGTCTTGGTTTAATTGTAGCCAATCCCTGCTTCCCTGGTGGCCTGAGGGGGTGGAGATCCATAAGGATGCTGAGTAAAGGCCCCCTCAAAGCAGTAAAGGCACAGGCTCCAGGTGGAAGGCAGCTGGTCTTAAGGTGCAGTAAGATGAGCTGCCTCCTAATGCATCAACTGGAACATGGGGGAGTGGGCGGCACACAAAGTAAAGAAGGGTCTTTGCCAAGCAGAGCTTAAAACAGGTGATGCGGGGGGTCCTGAGGAGCTCAACTGGTAAATATGCCTGGTTGAGTTCGGTGATCGTGGGTTCGAGCCTGGGTCATGTCACAGTGGATCCCAGAAGCTGAGGTGCCGAGGCGGGAAAGGAGAGCTCTCGCTGCTCTCAGCGACCCCTGTGGCTTGGTGGGAGACACGCCTCTCCTCCGATCAGCACCGATGCCCCCTTGGGGTGGGGTGGTGGGGGCAGCCCTGCACTGTTACTTGTCCAAACACGAGCGGCTCGTCCGGAGGTGGGCGGGGCAGAGGAGTCTCTCCTCTTTCTCCCCCGTGTGCGGCGGCAGGGTTTTGCAGCTGTGAGCAGAGGCGTGAAGACAGAAACAGCTGGTGATTCCGAGGGGCTGGGATTTCCACAACAAAAAAAGTGGCGATGAGAAATTTAAAAAAAAACAAGGTCTTCACATCTTTGGAAATCTGGCAGCCAGTGCAAACACCCCAGCCTAGGAGTTATGTAAAAGTCAGATTACTAATGATGAAAAAGACCTTCCTGCATTATTCTGAGAAAGCTGAACAGTACCGCTCAACACCCAATGGTGAGGTTTGCTCCAGTTGTTAATGACCAAATCTGAACACATGCTTCCTCACTCTCTCTAGAGCTCTCAGTGTCTTGTTCAGGAACACAGCTGGAAATACTCGTGGGGTCATTCCCCCTCCGCTTCAAAAACTTGATCAGTGCTTATTGCAATTCATACCCACAATCTGATTTTTTTGTTAAATAAAATGTGAGCATCCACCTTTTATTACATACCTGTTTCTTTGCACACCCTCTGAAAGCACAGCTCAGCTGCAGGGAGAATGTTGCTATGAAGGAGCATGTAGATCTTCTCTTAATGCCATGACTCGGGTATCAGTGTGTGCTCATCCTCTTAAAATTAGTGCTTTACGACTGGTCTCACTTTCTGTTGAAAAGCACGAATGCTCCTCCACTTTTCTGTGCACTGCTTCTTGTGGCTTTTGTCATTTGAAGTCCTGAATTCAGCTGGGGACTAGTGCAGCTGCTTATTGTGCTGCAAGATCACAGACTCCCCCCCGCCGCCCTCTGTCTAGTGTTTTAATGAACAGTGACTCCCTGCCCTCCAGCTGCTTATCTCCAGGGGCTTCATGCTTTGTTAAGACCCTGTGAGGGCTGCTGGGTGCAAATCTCTGCATGCTTAATGAGGAGGCGGGGCTGACCTTCCGACGGAGAGAAGATGTGACCTGTTGTAGCAGTGAAATGTCAACCCCACACCCGCCCCCCTCTGCCTGCACCCCTTACAAGCCTAGTTGGAATCATCCTGAAGTGGTGCTGGTGGACTATGACATCACAGGGGGATGCTCTTTAACTCTTTCCTGCCCTGCTGTCACAGACCGCAGGCATTCCTTTTGTGTTTCATTTGTCCCTTGTAATAAGCCCGTACTTAGACCAGAGCTGTAGACTTTGATGAAACGCTAGAAGCGACAGCTCTGCCATATTTAGAAAAGCTCTGGGAGGGTGAAATGAAATTAATGAGCGGCAAGTGTTTTTCCCGAAACACTGCGATTTGTGCTCTTGCTACTGTACATACAGTGTGAGCAGGATCGAACTTGGCTTTAAAACGATAAGATACCAACAGTACAGCATTTTAGTTTGCATTGTCTTTTACAAGCAATTTGGCTTACACGTTTTTTTATTTCTAATGAAAAGAATAGATTTTAAATATGGGCATAATACATATTTTTAGTTCAAATCATATATGCCAACAGTGTCTACCTGTAAAGAAACCGAGCTTTACAGGTTTTCTGCAGAATGCCTCAAGTTTCTGCAGAATGTCTTAAGATTTCTGAATTCTTTATCCCACATTCTAGCAATTGGTTTTTTAACCAATGAGATGGGTGCCCCATTTCACAGCCACATTGCTATGGCAATTCTTAATTGCAGAAACGACTCGTGGATCTGGAGCTGCGAGCAGTGCTAAATAGGCAGGTTGTATCTGCGAGCCTGGGTTCAGCGAAGGGGAGATGCGTGTCCCCCTCTCGGCTTCCGAAGGGCGGCTCAGCGGTATGAAGGCCCCCTGGGCCCCCTTTGTCACCCAGGGCGCTGGCCGTCAACGCGGCTGCGTTCTCAATCCCAGGATGTGTTCGAGACTGGAATGCGAGTCCGGGTCTGCCCTCCCAGGGGGGGAGTGGCGAGGCTGGCCCCTCCCGGGGTGCAGTGGGGAGTGTGCGTGCTCCTTCCCAGGGTGCCTCAGCCGGCGGTGTCTGACGCAGTCCCTGGCAGCCAGGCCCTGCACTACAGCAGGATCCTCACTTAGGAGGGTGTCTCTGCTCCCTGCTTCTCTGCAGGGGAACTGGAAGAATCCTGAACGGTATAGAAAAGAGAAGCTAAGCTATTTTTTTTTTCTTGGAGGGGGTTAAAGTGAATTTAGGGAGTTTGCACTGAAAAAGCTCTGAAGGTCCGGTTTACCATCGCAGCCTGGAAAGATGCTGTGCTCTGGCAGCCAGCCCTTGACTTGTCGCCATGGTGATTCCTATCGACAGTGAGAGCTAGTGTAGTACTGTGCTGGTGGCAGGGTGGCTATGCAGGGATTGTCCGTTTCTGGGGGGATGTGGTTGCTTCATCATCTCTAGTTTTGGGTTTGAATACTGCTGCAGACTGTCAGTGAGACTGCTGTGAGCTCTGCAGTGCCCAGAACCCCCACACTGATAGGGTTATATATACCATGACAGGAGCCCCATTTTAACCAGCTCTTAGAAGCAGACAGAGAGGTATTAAAAACACAACAAATACACATTGGAACCAGCTTTTATTCTGTTTTTAATGCCTCTTGGTATATATTGTAAACTTACGTTTCTCTCCTTAAAAAGAGGACATGTGAAGTGAGTTATCCGATTAAAAACTTTCGCTAGAATTTCCTCCTAACCCGGCATAGTCTTGGTAACTTATAGTGGTATATATGAAACCCGGGGTAGTGGTAACGAATATTTCTGCCCATTAAAACGCGACGTTCAATATCTTTTGGAGAAAAATATTCGTAATGTTTGTTTTCCATTAACCAGTTGGAGAATAAAATAAGTGCAGGGAACATGTCAGATCCGTTGCTCCTGCCTCGGTGGTTTGGAGAGCTTATTTTCCCGTGACGCACACGATTCCCTCTGATCTAAACACAGCCCTCCTCCTCCTCCTCCTCCTCCCTTGTCTGGGCAGCAAGGGGTTAATGCTTGCTGAGCAGTATTCTCAGCCAAATGAAGCCGGAGCCACAGGGACAGGCGCGCGGGTGGAAACAGATGCTGGCCAGCCCAGTGATGCAACCTGTGTCATTAACATAGCCTTCCTCCTGCCGGGCTGCCTGTCAGTGTGAGGCAGCGCTGTCTGCAGAGAGGAGGGGGGCTGTGCTGTGTGCCAGGGCAGACGGTACGTGCTGCTGCGCTCTGCCTTCCTGCCAGCGCCGCTGGGCAGGGTATCTGGATTCAGAAGCAGAGCGAGAGAGCGAGAGAGAGAGAGAGAGAGAGAGGGGAAGAGAGCACAAGCTGTCGCCCGCTCACCTGCTCGCTCCTGTTTTACCGCCTGGTCTCGGGGAAGGAAGGAGCTCCCCTAAATGCAGCAGCCCGCTCCCCCGCCGAAGGCCCGCAGCGATGGCTCAGTCAGAGAGTGTCTTTTCTTCCCCGTGTTCGAACGCAACGAGCAGGAGCGCCTGGAGGCCCTGATGCGCCGCTCGCTGGAGCGCAGCCTGCAGCTGGAGCACAGACCCAAGCGCTGGACCTGGGGCGGGGCCACCGGCGGCCGAGAGGGTGAGCGGGGAGCGGGGGAGGGCGGGGGAGGAGAGGGGCTCGCCGGCCGCAGTGCAGACCTGCCGAGGGGAGGCGGTTGACCACCCCCTGCACCGGCAGGCCGGCGCTGCGTGCCGAGCTGGGCACTGGGCATGTCTGGGAAAGCAGCAGCAGCAGCAGTAGCTTTTGGGTTGCTTTAGGAATCAGCATGAAGCTCCTCTCCAGGTGCCGAATCATGCAGGGCTGGAGACAGGAGGAGTGCTCATCAAGGTTATAGCTGACTTCTGCGAATAAAGCACAGGCACAGCTCTCCGTTTATAGCACAAGTGAGCTCAACTAGATTTGATTCATTCATCGGAATTAATGTAGCTGTGATTTACATAAAAAAATTTAAGGTATTAATCAAAAATTATATTTTATTTCATGCGTTGATCTGCACGAATAAGACCTGGAGCATCTGTCTTTATTTGGCATCAGGCTCCCAGAGCACCACCCAGACTCATGGTGCATTCATGAGCAAATCAATTATTTAAAGTCCTGATTGCGCAGCTAAAATCCCTGTTTGCTTGTGGCGCGGTAATCAGGTTATTGTTTCCAAAGCCTTGGTGAGCTCCTTACTGTATATGCAGTGGGGCTGTTGAAGTGCTGTGGGAGGCCTGGCATGCCCTCCTACGCTCTCCGAAAAGATGGCAAGTACAAATGCTAGGTTTTGCTTTTGGTTGCTAATCATTATTTTGCTTCTGCAGTTGATGATTTTGATACGCTGCTTAGCCGAACCCTGTTTTAATTTCACCATTCAATATGGTGTTGTAGCACTTTCTATATATGTTAAATCCACACTTTTTCTTTTGGTTTCCAAGATAGATAACGGTTATATACGTAGCTTTGCTGCTGTACTGAGGGTCTTCTAAATGTTGTTGAGCTGGAGGGAGGAAACAAAGACGCAGGGCAGGCGTGCTGGCTGTGGTGTGTGCTATCGGGAGATCAACAAATGAACTGGGCTGTTTGCAGGATATACAGCTATCAAGTAATGGATAATATGCGTGTTGTGCCTCCCGAGCAGCATGTGCTCCTTTGCGGCACAGCACACGCGCCTGTGTTTGTGGCGCAGTTTAGCGTTGTCTTTGTTTTCTGTGCATGTGGTACAGCAGCCGTGGGGTTGGCGGCGGACTAGAAGAATCTCTGACTCTCCCCGCCCTGCCGCCCGTCGGCGCTGCCCAGTGTGTGTTGTAACGTTGTGCTTTCTCTGCTCTGGTTCCCGGTGTGCAGGTGACTGTGAATATGCCCCGCCCCTTCCTGTAGGTTTACCTGCTGCCTTAGCCCCTCCTCCTGACCTCGGTGCCCCTCCTCCTGACCTCGGTGCCCCTCCTCCTCCAGGCGCCTCCGAGCCCAGCAATGGTACTTGGAACCCCATGTGACACTGTTGTGTGTGTGTGTGCATCACCCACATCTCACACCACCTCTCTCTGGGACAGCCTTTCCCCGTCTCCTTCAGCACACCTGCTGCGCTCAGACCCCACCCCCTCTCTCTGTCTCTGTGCTGTGTCATCGTGCCCTCATGCTGCTGTGAAACTCTCTGTGCTCTTCGTGTGACAGCACCCTCACCTCTCCACCACCCGCCCACTGAAAAGAGTCTTTCGAAGGACGAAAGAAATAGCGCAGATTTCTGTTTCTCCTTCGTCGTTTGTCATCTCCATCACCTTCATGCACGTCCAGACAAAATTAATGGTTGTCTGTCTTATGTGTACATGCATATGTTTAATTGTTTTTCACAAATGGGCACATTCCAGGTCAGATGCAAATTGGATAGGAAAACTGAGGACTAGGAACGTTCCCAGTGTGAATTTTGAAGAATGCAAACGTTAATGAACCCAATTGTGAGAGCTTATTGTGCATTTAAAACTGAACTGTCATCACTTTAGAAATGTCTCCTGCAGAGATTAGGTCCTTTATCTGTAGAGCAGGCAGATTTTCTACAACAGATGGGAGATCCATCTCAGTACTGCAGCCATGGTGACAACGTTCACTCTGAAAAGATGGCAGAAGTGCAGTGGTGTCCTTCTGGACAAAGGAGCTGGGCTGTGTCTGTGTCCGGAGCGCAGACCCCCCCTCCTCCTCCTCCTCTGGAGGGAACTCAGACAGACACAGAGGAGCGCTAAAAGGCAGCAGGGGTCTGTCTCCACCCTGAGCCTGCTCTCTGCCCAGGCTGGGGGCTCCAGAGCTAGCTGCCTGGGCTGAGCCCTCAGGCAACAAAAGGAATCACTGTTCTGGGGACATGATGGACACCGACTGAGGCCCTCTGGTCAAGCTGGAGGCCTCTGGTGGTCTGTGCTTCCTGGTGGCTCACCTTCCTAGTGGAGACGACAAAAGCCTCATTTGCCTGTTAGAGCTTCCTGCTAATGGAGGTCAGGGATTCTGGAACGCTGATCCAGAGACCATACGGTCCTTCCCATCTTGTGTCACCAGCCCCGGGCACCGACAGAGGCTCTCACCGCACAGAAGAACACCCTTGTGTGTCTCAAGTTCAAGATCAATTCTGAGACAGAAGTCAGCCCCCGGAGAATTCACTTTAATCTCCAAGCTCATTCCCCCGCGGAGAAGGTCTTCCAGCCTTCAAATTAAACTCCCCCCTGCTCAAATGTCCTGTGAATTTTGTATTCCGGGATGTTGAAAGGAGGCAGGTGCCGAGCAAAGCCCCCGATGGCTTATTCCCTCTTGTGTTGAGCAGGAAAGGGAGGTGCTGCAGGCCAGGTTGTAGCTCTGCCGGTTAATTTTGTCTGGCTGCACCCCTTCCCTTCCCTGGATGTAAACTCTGCTTCATGCATCTCTCTGCAGCGACTGACAGTCTGTCAGCCTCCACCATGAACCTGCCAAAGCATTCGGAGCCGCCCATCAGTAAGCGCCTGTCATCCTCCTCCGCGACTATCACTCATTCTGCAGAGCGAGGCAAGTGAGCGAACTCCTGCGTGTCTGTCCGTCTGTCCCTGTGTCTGTCCCGTCTGTCTGCGCGCCCCTCGATGCTCCTGTGCCTCGGCGTGTTTGTTTGGCGTGTTCTTGCAGAAATGGGGGTTCGTGTTGTTCAGCCCCCAGAGTGCCTGGGATATTGAGATGCCGTGACGGGGCTGCTCTTGCCAGCTCCAGAAGGTGCCTGACCGAACTCACAACGTATCTGTTTCAGCGCCATCTGTGCCAGGCTGTGCCCCCGCCTGAAACTGGGGGAGGGGGGGACTGATATAGGTTCAGTTTAGGAGGTATCTGAAACTATGGCAGCCATTATGCACTATTTAGCCTTTGGCACCAGCTTCTCTCCACAAGCAGCGCATGTCCTGGAGGCAATCGAGTCGCATGTTAATGTGGATGTGATTTATTTTTGAACAGCGGCTGGAAGCATCTTTTTGGGGGAATAATAACTGCATGGTGAAGTAAAACAACGACTTATTTTTCCCCCAAAATTTGGGGGTAAATATTAGATTTAAAGGGGAGCTGTAAGTCCCAGTATCTCAGACTGCTTATTAAATCTCAGTAACAGTATAAATTCATTGAATTTGACAAATTTCATATGAAGCACAAAATTGTGAATTTGGTGGAAGTACCGTAAGCCGAGAGCTCCCACAAATTGTGGCGTGAAGCAGCCCTTCCTGCTCACTAGTCACTGTAATGACTAATGTAATGTGATGCACCAGCAAATAAATACAGGTTGTGCTGCAGGCATTTCACTGCAGAACTGTTCCAACGTGGAGAGGATCTGGAGAGCGATATTTCTATTGGATTGAGAGGCGTATTCACAAGCCAGCTTTTTGACAGTGTCACAGGGCCGCTTAACATCAACGGATGCCTCGCTCTGAATCGCACAACATGGCGCCGCGCAGACCTGCAGATTTCCTCTCTTTTGTGATGTAAGGTGCAGGTTTAACAAGTTACGTGTGGGCATTTTAGTTCTGTTGTGGTCTGAAGTGCGCTCAGCGATGCCGATTCGTTCTCAGCCCCGACATGTACAAATGGCGTCGCAGTCCCCCCCCTTTAAAATCTCTCGGCTTCTTCCCACTGAAGCCGTGGATGCCTGCTCGATATGACAAGGCTGTTGCAAGTGTATTTCTGCTCCAGCGGCAGCCCCGCGTCTGCTTTCTCAAGCCAGTCCGGCCTGGGGGAGTTCGCGGTGGAGGGGCGGACGGGTTGGGGCGATCCGCGGGACAGCGGGGGCCGGGGGCCGGGGCAGGTTTGTCACAGCTCAATGCAGCAGGAGCTCTGTGGGACGGGTTGTCACTGGGATGTGGGCAGAGGGAAGTGAGTTTAAGAGCCTGTTAACCCGTGACGATAGTCCTTTAATGTCCTGTTGTCACCGATACCCCGGCGTGGATGAGGCGGCCGCGGAAGGTGCGGGCCTGCAACTCTCACGTTGATTTGAGTTTCGTGCAAGGACTGTCGACGAGGGGGGTGACACCAGGACACCTCCCGTGGCAGTTGCAGTGCTCTGTGGCTGCTTTTACATTTTGTGAGCGTCTCTCTCTCTCTCTTTCTCTTTCTCTCGGTGCGCTGCGGAGATGCGTTGCCATGGCAATGCGGGGTTGCGAGCGAGCGGACACACAGCACGTCACGCTGTCACGTGTCGACGCTTTAAAAAAAACGCGGGGGGGATGGGGTTCTGCCCGTGTGTGTCCGTCCGAACCGAGAGCCGGTGCGGGGTTGAAGCAGAAAACCATCGGACACGACAGGGCCCGTGTGGAAGATATCCCCCCCTCCCCTCCGTCTTGTGTTCTCCGTCACATCGTTTCCCGTTTAAGTCCCGTCATCCAAGTTCATTTCCGCCGGCCTGCTGGCTGGGGAGAAAGGGCAGTCCTGTGCTCAGTGTTCCCTCTTTCGGTTCCTGTTCTTTCCGCCACCCTCCTTCATGCTGCATGTGTTCACGTGTTGTTGTTGTTGTTGTTTTGTTTTGTTTTCTGGCGGTTTGTCCTCTTGCTGTCCTCATCCATGCCCACCTCCGCGCCCTGGAGAACCCGCGGGTCAGCCCCTCGTCCCTCGCCGGGCCGAGCTCCGCCGCGAGCTCCCGGGTCACGGCTGTGCCTCGCGGGACAGGGGCCGGGCCGGGCCGGGCCGGCGCGTGACGACACGGCTCCAGCACACGCTTGCCGGCGTTCCTGTAAAACTCTCGGCGCGCGGACGCCCAGCTCTCCCGGCGGCACTGGCCCGGGTATTGGTCAGGTTGGCTGAGCGATTCTGCGGCAGAACCTTTCATCTCCGGCCTCTTTCCCCCCGCGGAGAAGGCCTTCCAGCCTTCAGACTGACCCCCCCGGTCAAATACCCTGTGAATTTTGTATTCTGGGATGTTGAAAGGCGGCAGGTACCGAGCGAGGCTCCAGGAACAGGGGGCGCATCAGAGGTCTGCGGCCCTGTGTTCTCCATAGTCCTTGAGCAGAGCCGTGGTCAGATCGCTCCTCCACAGCCAGGCGGAGAAGACCCTGCTCTGCTCCCGGGAGTAAGGCTGTCCAGTGGGGTGGTGTCCAGCCTGTTGTTCCTGCAAGTGGCCCCACTTCAGGACTGAGAAAGCAGTCTGTAGGGCTGGGAAAACGACAGAGGAATCGGTTGGCACCCAGCATGACAACAGCAGACAAGCTGCGTTGACGTAACCGAGACCGATTTGAGCGTTTAACCCTGCAGGAGACCGCGTGACTGTAAAATGTTTGCTGACGATGGAAAGGTTCAAATAATTAAATCATGTTTCCCCCTCCCCCTTGTTTTTTTTTTTTACTGCTTCTGCTTCCCTGTGTGAACCTCTCTGCCCCCGGCACTGCTGTGCTCTCCGTCCTGACTGCGCAGTGTCTCATGTCTGTTCCCGTGTAGCTGCCCCCAGCCCCCACAGGTCGCCGTACCGCGGGTCCCCGGGCCGGGCCGAGCGCAGGAAGACCTCCGCAGGGTCCCCGGAATCCTCCGAAGAGTCGGCCAAGGTCACCCTGTCCCCCGATACCCCAAAGGTCAGTGCTCCATGCGCGCTGTAGCTGCAAGTCTAGGGACCGTTCTGGTTTCAGGTTTAAATAGCATTTTAAGCGAAACCATAATTGGCAGGATTTGAACATGTGGGAGGAGCTTTGTGTACATGTGTGCTGTGATTGGCAGGACTTGAACATGTGGGAGGAGCTTTGTGTGCATGTGTGCTGTGATTGGCAGGACTTGAACATGTGGGAGGAGCTTTGTGTACACGTGTGCTGTAATTGGCAGGACTTGAACATGTGGGAGGAGCTTTGTGTACATGTGTGCTGTGATTGGCAGGACTTGAACATGTGGGAGGAGCTTTGTGTGGATGTGTGCTGTGATTGGCAGGACTTGAACATGTGGGAGGAGCTTTGTGTGGATGTGTGCTGTGATTGGCAGGACTTGAACATGTGGAAGGAGCTTTGTGTGCATGTGTGCTGTGATTGGCAGGACTTGAACATGTGGGAGGAGCTTTGTGTGCATGTGTGCTGTGATTGGCAGGACTTGAACATGTGGGAGGAGCTTTGTGTTTAAATGTGCATCTGTATTCTGTGTTAATTGCTTGGTGAACAATTCCATGCACCAATTTCTTAAGACACTGTAGAGTGACAAACTGCGTATAATTTACTTTATGGAAACCAGGTGTGCTCTAGTCATGCCTCCATTCATTTTTCTGTGCAGACTTGTCTTCTGGATTTCATGTTGATTTTTCAAGTATCTGTAATTACCACAAAATAAGCAACATCTGTGTTCTAATTTGGAAAAACATACGCAACACTGTTGTGAAAAGCTGTAGTTTTGTGTTTAAAATAGCAGAAGCATACATGGGTATTTAATGTCCATTAAAATATTTGTCAGCAGACCTCTTGTAGAACATGAGATAACTGGAAGAGGGAAAAATGAGACAAACAGGTTCGGTAGCAAGCGATCAGTGTCACCTGTCAGCTGCATGCCCATTACAGATCAGGAAAGGCAGCCAACCTTAGAACAAACCAACCTTCTTTCATAATAAACGGAGCTTTGTGTTTTTAATAACCAAACTGAATCGTCCCACAGTGATGTTGAAGGGCTCATCACATGATTAGAATTAAGCCCTGAATACAGGGCTTACTGTATGCCCTGTAGATGCCCTGCTTATGTATTACTGCCCTGACGGAAGGGGTCGGTTCGCTGTCCAGATCACTGACGTCCTGTTGCTTCGGAATTTGCCCTCCGTTATCACAGCTCCCCAATTAACAAGCACGGATGTCATCGGAGCCAGGGGAAGGACTGCTGTCGGAGGTGTTGGCGATACTCGTCTTTAAGATTAAGCCCAAGTAAAACGGGGCTTCAGCTCCCAGGCTGA
Source organism: Lepisosteus oculatus (assembly GCF_040954835.1). NCBI lineage: Eukaryota > Metazoa > Chordata > Actinopteri > Semionotiformes > Lepisosteidae > Lepisosteus > Lepisosteus oculatus. The sequence continues at coordinate 4,567,617 of NC_090700.1, read as the reverse complement.
GCTGCAGCAGGAAGAAAGGGGTGATTGCTAGGCAACGGAATGGAGCTGGACAGAAAAGGGGCTGCAGTTCCTGAATCACTCTGCACTGTTACAAAAGCAATTTCCTTTATCAGTGCTGCTGCAGGAACGTGCGCCTGGTCCCTAAGCTGTTTCCTTTCCCAGTGCCAGCTTCCATTTGACTAAATGCACAGATGCACTGAAGAGGTGAAAGCTCCACAGCTGAAATGCGCTCCCTGTAGGCTGGACAGCAGGGCCTGTGTGGAGGCCCCACACTTCTGCTCTCACGTGCTGTCTGTGGTTTCAGCTGGAGAAGGCGCGTAAAGAGAAGCGGATGTCCTCGCCGCTGCCGGGCTCCCCTCTGCGGCGAGCGGAGTCTCCCGCTGTCCCCGCCAAGCGCCCTTCCTCCCCCGCCACGCCCAAGTAAGTGCGCCGCCCTGCTGCCCTGGTCGAGCACGTGCAGCCCCTCGGCACACGCACACACTGACTAGACAGTCTCCAGCCCCCATTACCCCCATCTCCCTGTGAGGCTGCCGTCTCGTTCCCCTTGCAGAGAACTGCTCCGCTAGCAATGCGTGACTTATCCGGTCCTCCGTACAGGCTGTGTGTTAAAACGAAAGGTCTTTTTTCCCTGGACGTTGCTCCACATTCTGCCGCCGAGCGCCGAGGTCGGTTGGCGTGTGTCTCCAGCGGGCGAGCAGAGGGGCCCCACCTCGCAGGCGAGCTCTTGACGGGGCTGTTCCTCGCACCTTTTTGTTTTATCTCCTGCGCCAGGCTGCCGCAGAAGACCCGGGCCCAGTCTCCGTCCACCGCCCGGCCGTACCCCCCCTCCCCGATGAAGCCCCGGGCGCCGGGCGGCGGCCCCGACATCGCCAGGAAGAGGGGAGACCCCGAGAGGGGGCAGCCGGAGCCGCTGCGTGCCGAGGCTCAGGAGAAGAAGCTGCCGAAGTCCGCCAGCAGCGAGCTGAGCAACAGGGAGGGAGGAGAGAGGAGCGCAGGTGTGGAGGGGTTTTCATTTAGAGCCTCCCCCCCCATACATCTGACCCCAGCCATGCCCTGTCCCCTGTGCCCTGACCCCAGCCGTGCCCTGACCCCAGCTGTGCCCTCTCACAGAGCCGTCCCCCGTGACCCCTGACCCCAGCTGTGCCCTGACCCCAGCTGTGCCCTCTCACAGAGCCGTCCCCCGTGACCCCTGACCCCAGCTGTGCCCTGACCCCAGCCGTGCCCTGACCCCAGCTGTGCCCTCTCACAGAGCCGTCCCCCGTGACCCCTTACCCCAGCCGTGACCCCTGACCCCAGTCGTGACCCCTGACCCCAGCTGTGCCCTCTCACAGAGCCGTCCCCCGTGACCCCTGACCCCAGCCGTGCCCTGACCCCAGCCGTGCCCTCTCACAGAGCCGTCCCCCGTGACCCCTGACCCCAGCCGTGCCCTCTCACAGAGCCGTCCCCCGTGACCCCTGACCCCAGCCGTGCCCTGACCCCAGCTGTGCCCTCTCACAGAGCCGTCCCCCGTGACGCCCACGGGCAAGCCCATCGCCGGCACCACGGACGCAGAGGAGGCGTCGCGGCTGCTGGCGGAGAGGAGGCGCCAGGCCCGGCTGCAGCGCGAGCTGGAGGAGCGGCAGCAGCGGGAGCAGGAGGAGGCCGAGAGGTGCGTCTCTACGCGGGGGCGGGGGGGGGGGGGGGGGCGAGGGGTGAACAGCGGCTTGCCTGGCCGTTCTCCCTGCCTCCGTGGCGGTAAAGCCCCGACTCCGTGTCCGCAGGGTGAGGGCGGAGGAGGAGCGCAGGAAGGTGGCGGAGGAGCGGGCGCGGCAGGAAGAGGAGGCCCGCCGGGCCGAGGAGGAGAGGCTGAGGGAGGAAGAGGAGCAGAGGCTGAGGGAGGAGGCCGAGAGGCAGCAGAGAGAGAGGCAGGCCAGGGAGCTGCAGGCCCGGCTGGACAGAGAGGTCAGTGCGCCGGGCTGGGGCTCCTCCACACAGACCCGCGTGCCACTCCGCTAGGGCGTGTCGGTGCAGTCTGGGAAAAAAAGAAAGTCCTTCCGTCCTGCTCTGCCTTCCCTCCTTCTTCTTTTGATTTTGTGCCTTTTCGTTCCTGCATCAATCAAATAACTATATCTCTGTCGTGACCAGAAACAAGCATGTTTCTGTGTCACCTGTTAAACTAGACTACATCTGCAGGCTTTTTGATTCTGGGAAAATTGTGATTGTTAATATCCTGACTTGACAAGCAAAATTCTTGGATAAAAATGTTGGATCATTTAGAGCACTGTTTTCAAGCTTGTTGTTAAGAATGACATATCACTGAGAATGAAAAAAACAGGATTTGGGAGAAGTGGACTCCTGTTATTACTCTTAAATGTGTGTGCTTGTCCTGGGGCAGTCTGTCTGCAGGGAAGTGTATATCTGCATGTCCTGCTGTGGTCTATGTGCAGCGCAGTGTGTCTGTGCATGTCCTGCGGTGGTCTGTGTGCAGCGCAGTGTGTCTGTGCATGTCCTGCGGTGGTCTGTGTGCAGCGCAGTGTGTCTGTGCATGTCCTGGGGCAGTGTGTGTGCAGCGCAGTGTGTCTGTGCATGTCCTGCGGTGGTCTGTGTGCAGCGCAGTGTGTCTGTGCATGTCCTGCGGCAGTGTGTGTGCAGCGCAGTGTGTCTGTGCATGTCCTGCGGTGGTCTGTGTGCAGTGCAGTGTGTCTGTGCATGTCCTGGGGCAGTGTGTGTGCAGCGCAGTGTGTCTGTGCATGTCCTGCGGTGGTCTGTGTGCAGCGCAGTGTGTCTGTGCATGTCCTGCGGCATGTCCTGTTTCTAGGCATAGTGCTTATCACGCCGGTGTGTCCCATACAGAGAGAGGAGGCGGAGGCCAGGGCCCAGCAGGAAGCAGAGAGGCTGCGCCAGGAGAGAGAGCTGCAGCAGCTGCAGATGGAACAGGAGCGACTGCAGAGGAAGAAGGTACAGAGCTGGTCCCTGTGCCCAGACCAGTATTGCATGTTTCCTGCCCAGAGCTCTGGGCTCTGGACTGAGGGTCATGAGTTAAAGCTGGTGGCAGGATACTGCTCTTGCACCCTTGAGCAAGGCGCTTTGCTCAGACTGCTCCAGCCCAGGGTCCTAGGTGAGAACTTGCCACACCAGGGACTAAAGGAAAACCAGCATCCCCAGACACACCCTCGGGCGCTTTCAGAAGCAGGGGTGTTAGTATCATTAGAAAATAAAAAGTACTGCTGTGTGACTACTGAAGGGCAGTACTTTTGAATTTGATATAATGCAAAAAATACACACTTTGCAGAGCCCTCGGTCACAGTTGGATAGTGACGTGACCCCGGGCTCGAACCCGCGGCCCTAGAGCTCAGCTTTCGCCGGTTGAGCCTCTCGGGAGGCAGGTGCAGCAGGTGGATTCTAATGCCTCTCTCTGATTGCAGAGGATTGAAGAGATCATGAAGAGGACAAGGAAGAGCGACACTTTTGAGTCAAAGGTAAGTGGCCTGAAGAGAATCTTTGTTCACTCCAGGGCTTTTTGACATCGTTGGTCCCGGCACCACTCGGCATCTTTCTGCTGCCCAGAGCAGTCGGGTGAAATCAGGTGTGCTGGCTGTAATGTGCCGGGGCCACAGGGCTGTCTGTGCAAATCTGCTGCTGGTCGCCCCCAGCTCTCCTTTTCTGCTGGGGCAGCGAGGAGGAAGGAGAGGGGAGAGGCAGAGCTGACTCCACTGCCTGTCTCGTCCCGCAGAAAGAAGAGGTGAAGCTGGAGACTCGGACAGCTGTGAGCTTCCTCAGGCCTGTCCAGTCCGCTCTGCTGGAGTCGAGAGGTATGGAGCCGGAGAGGCTGCGCTGAGGAGTGAGGATCAGCGGCTCTGTCTTCTGCACGAGCCGCGGGCTCTCTCGCCCAGCCCGGACAGGTCCTTCCAGCTCCTGAGGAGTCTGAGCAGGAAGACACCCGTGTGGCAATAACAGAGGCTAGAGACTGTAGTCGGGGACGAGCCCCTCCCTGCTCTCTCCCCGTCTGCTGGGCCCTCATGCTGCACCTGCAGCAGCAGGCGTTCGGATGAGCTCCACCTGCTGGTGAAAACCAGCACGAGCAGATTCCAGAAGTGTCTGTTTATTCATCCACATAATCCCAGACATAGTTGCATTTAGATCAAATCAGTGTTGTAAATATCAGATTAACTATGAAAAGGATTCTGTAGTTCTCCCCGATAGAACATAGAGATAGTTTTACAATGGGCAAGGCTCAGAATTGTTTGGTGCCCTTAAACCGTGGGTATTAAAATGCCCAAGGCAGAGGAGTTCGGCCTGTTCCCTTAACGTTCTGGACTCACTGCAGACTTGATCAGCAGTACATGTCCGTACTGAGATGCCCAGCGCAGGTCTCCTGTCGAACCGCATGCACTGCGTGTCTCTGATGGCGCCGTGTGTGTGTGTGTGTGTCCTGCAGTGATTGGACGTGGCATAGCCCCCCCTCCCCCCGCTGCCTCCGAGGTGCCGGGAGCCCCCCTCATCAGCCTGGAGCCCCTAGAGGTGAAGAGCGGGAGTGCAGACGAGTCTGCGGACGAGGTGCAGCCCATGGACGTCAGGTGGGGTGCCCCTGCGGTCAGGGCGTCGTCAGCACAGGGGTTCGAACGTCTACGCTGGAAGGGGGGGGGGATGTTTAGCGGTGGCACAAGCCGACATCGACAGCACACCTCCTCTGAGAGACGGCATCTCCTTAAAAAATAGTCATATTGCAGAAAACAACACAGGAAAAAAACCCCAGTCTCTGCACTGAACCTTATTCTGTAGATATTTACACTAGAAATATGATTAGCGAGGATCTGGAAGTGTAGCTGTGGTGGGAACCCTGTGACTGCACTCTTTACAGATGGCGGTATCTCTGTTGCTGCTGTGGTTCGGGTGCTCTGACCGCGCTCGACAAGGGTGAGAATTTAACCCTGGTCTCCTTCATCACCTCTAGCCCTGTTTCCAAAGAGGAGCTCATCTCCATCCCCGAGTTCTCTCCCCTTAATGAGAGGCATCCCAACGAGATGAGCAACGCCAAGGCTCTGGAGGACCTGCTGGACCTGACCGGCCACGTGGCTTACCCTCCGCTGACCAGCCCCTCTGCCGCCCTGGGCGACTGCAACAAGAACCTGATCGAGGGCTTCTGCAGCTCCAGCCCCGACACACAGCTGATCGAGTCCTTAGCACAGGCCGTAGACAAAGCCAATATCCAGTAGCCAGGTACCTCACACTGTCCATACATGCGTCTTCCCTGATCCTCCGGATAGACACTGCACAGGAATGTCTAAATGTACACCAGGAGGGGCAGATCTTGAGATTAATCCTTATTAAAGTGTGGTAATTGTATTCTTGCATAAACTTCAGCTACAAATGAGGACGACAGGTTGTGCGCAGCTTCCCTTATCCTGTCATCAAGATGAGTGGGCTCCGCAGCGAAAGGGTGCCTCTAAAGGCCTGACTCAGAGAAACACCTGTCAAGTCTTGGGAATTTCCTGTGTGATGCTTTTTCACACCTGCGCTTAACCCCATGAGATAGAAACCTTGCTGGTTAAGGCAGTAGCTTTGATCTCAGGAGGGAAGGCTGTGTGACCTTGCACACTGAGGTCCCTTAAAGGTGTTACATTGATTGAGACACAAGTTTCCCAGGTGGCCTTTAAAACCGGCAGACTGATAGCATATCCGCAGCGCGGTTTTAGTCAGACATGCTATCGTTTTTTCTGCCACAATCTGTAGGGCGCTACAACATTGCTTAAAGATAACGGTAAAGGCGTTTCAATAAGAAATTCTCTGTATACAGAAAAAATAGTGTAGCGTAGTGGTTCCCAATCCTGGTCCTGGAAGCCCACACACCTGCTGGGCTATTTTCCAGCTGAGCTTCATTATCTAAGTGAAGCCTTAATTGAACTGACGAGTTGCTTGATTGGGTCACTTGCAAGAAAAGTCCCTCCGGTTGTTGACAGTTGTTAGTAACTTCAGCAATGCAATAGATAAAAAGCAGTCTCTGACATATTGGTGTATATGTCTCACTCAACAATCAAGTGACTTCTTATTAATCCCACTCTGATGCGAATGGAGGGTTGAGTTTTGTGGCTGGGAGCCGAACCGGAACGGACGCCGGCAGGTGTGCGCGTCTCCAGGTTGAGGACGGGGAACCCCATGGATTAGTGGGGTGCGATGTGGTTGCGCGACCCGGGTGCACCGTGAGAGGTGCATTGCTCCTTTTCGCAGTGTTGTCGTTGGGGCCGGGTCCTCGGCCTGTCCACTGCACTGTCTCTCTTCTCCCTCTCAGCGCTCCGCTGACGGCGCTGTGAGCCCACCTGCTGCGCCGCTGTGCTGTCTTCTCCCAGGAGAGCCCCGCCTGCCGGAGGCAGGAACGTCCTTTTCCGTTTTCCTCCAAAACCCTCCCTCGTCAAAAGAGAGCACTGGAACAGACACCCTCAATCCGCTTCTTCACAGCTGAAGACAGGGATGACGGGACTCAGAAATGAAGACCTTTTTTATTTTTGTATTCTGATTTATTTATTTCAGGGAACATCAAGAAATCCCCCTGCTGTGACTGGCAGATGTCCTGTATTGAAAACTGCCTGGATTCTTGTGTTTTTTTATGATTGTTTTAGCATCCCTTGAGGAATTTATAAGACAGGAAACAAGTCTCCCCAAAGTAACTGGTAGTGAGTTGTATAACTGTGTGTTATTCTGGACATCTGTTCTAGAGAAACTGTGCAGTGTGTGTAGACTTAACTGTGAGCGTGCAAAGCTGAGTTGTTTTAATGTAGAGTGACTATGATCCAGATATCTAAAATGATACTAATGATTCAGCAGTCCCATGAAAGCTAGTCTGATCACCCGTGGGAGAGGAACAGTAATTCCTGCATATTAACATGAGACAATCGATGACCTTTACTGTCTGTGCATGGGCTTGAAGCACCTGCCCAGAGCCATCTCTGTACGAATTCACCACGCCTGTCACGATGCCCAGTTTTAAAAACAAAACTATCATAAAACCGATTGAAAGAGCCCCAAAAAAAGCAAACACTGTTCCGTTAATTCCTCCTTTTTTTCCCCACTCTGTATTAAAAAAGAAAAGGCACTGAATGAGTCGAGGGGCCTTTTTGCTGCCCTGCTCTTCGATTCAGTTCTGCACATCGCCCCCTACCTTCACTGCAAGCGCAGCGGCGGAGTCGGGGCTGACTGAAGCTGGGGGGCAGCAGGCGGACGCTGAAGGAGAAAGTGCTCCGTTGCTACAAAACGCTTTGCCCGTAGTGGTATCTGGAGAGAGACGCTGCTTCCTAGGAAGATGGTGGAGCTCACTGTGTGCAGCAGTTATGCCATCCTTAGACATCCAGCCCTGCATTCTACCTGTTGCTTTGCTTTGATCAGTCCAGACGTGCAGCATGTGTGCCATATACTGTATTTCCATTCAAATGAATCTACTATTTTTCTAAGGTATTTAACTCTTACGTTCAGCACCTCTGTGTGGCAGCAGGGGATTCTCAGTGTTGGCTGTTCAGTGTACAATGCTTTCTCCCTCTGCGATTTTCACAGGTAGCGCAAAAAACAAAATCCACAAGGCCCATATGAAGGCAGACGAGTGTTACCTTAGCTTCTGAAACTAACGAGTAGGTACTGTAGATCCCTTGTATAGTATGAACCCTTGGTGTGTGTGTGTGACCATCTGCACATGTTTTTTTTTTCCATAATATGTTTTGACAAAAATGTCTTTGTAGAAAAATATTTACTTGAAGAGCGACAAGCCATTGGGGGTCTTCCGAACCTGGCCTCATCCACAGGAGAAGGTCTAGTGAAAGAGCTGATTTCTGAATATTATCCTGTATGCCGTCCTGTATCTGAAAAACGCGCCGCGCCGCGATTATTTTGTTAAGACTGTATTTACTGTAGACCTGGTGCATGAAAACCATCGGCATGTGCAGAAAATAAACTATCCTCATTCCGAGTCTGACTCTTGTCTTTTTTGTTCCTCGTTTATTTTCCTGGATTCATGCACTGCCCTACACCAGCACACAACACGTCAGGATGTTAATGAATTCAGTCTGCAGTTTTATTTTTAGAAAGCTGGAGCAATACAAATGTCTGGAAATCCAGCAGGGAGGTTGCAGTTTGTAGAGTGCATTAATCTAGGAAGCCTGTCACACCTTGGTCAGCAAGGAGTGGTGCCCAGTGTGGGTCAAAGTGAAGTACAGTAGCAGCCTGATTTTCAAAAGGGTGCTGAAATAAAAGACATCTAGAAGTGATTGTTAAAACCTGGTTTAGTTATAAACTGTATAAAATGCAGCATGCATTCATTTGTTATACCCTTCAACATATTGAAAAAAAGCATTTTCATTCATCATTATTCATCACATCATCAATCATTTAATCATCATTCTGAATAACAGGCTATAGGTGTTGGACTTGATAACCCAAAGGGTTCTGACCCACTCTGGTTCTTCACAGGGAATGTGTCAGGGCTAACAGATTCATTGTGGTTTTGTTGCTGGAACTGGATGTTTTGAAATCTGAAATGCTGGTACCCTTCTCCTTGCCTAATTTATCAGCTTCTCCCTATCCAGAACATCGAAACGTTCACAGAAGATGCGTGGACAGAAAAAATCTTCACTGAAAGAAACCATAGGGAGGATTGCAGAGAGATGCTGTTCATGGACACCATTCTTTTATCCAGCAGCTCTGCAGCTCCTTTATTTGTTTTGAAGCCCTCCCAGGAATTTTAATGAAGTTCTATCCTAAATGAAGTTCTAGTCCTAAAATCAAGGAAGTCTTATCTCTAACCTTAATCCTAGCCTTACCACTAACCTGTAACTTCAGCCTCAACCTTTACCATGTCTGTAATTTTAGCTTTAGCCTTTAGTTCCAACCCCAAAGAAGACCATAGTGATCAAGCCATACTGCAGTCCTAAGTTTCCTGCAAGCCTAACTGTTATAACTACAAACTCCTAGTCTAACCTTAACCCTTAATGTAACCCCGAAACAACACCCTAAAGTCTACTCCCTAAAATTCTGAATCTGAAATTATACATGGCCTCATTCCACCTCAAGGCTGTCCAGTCCTGGTTCTGGAGAGTAGGTGTGTCTGGAAGTTTGTGTTCCAGATCAGCTCTTGACAAGCTAAATGAGATGGTCACTGTCCTTAATGCATGAATTGAACTGCTTCTCTCAGATCGTGTTGTGTTGCTGCTTTGAAGAGAACTGAAACCCTCCAGGACCAGGATTGAGACGATTTGCTTTAGCCAAAAGGAATCATCCTAAATTCAATCCTGATCCTTCAGTTAAAAACTGAAACTTTAAAATTACAACCTCACACAAACCATATACTGAACTTTGAAGTAATTATGTTAAAACCTGTACCTTACTGTTCATCCTAAACATAGCCCTAACTGTCTTGCAAACCCTGATAAGTTCTAACGCAACAGTCATAATGTAAAATTCAGCATTAAAAAAAAAGTCTCAGGGTCTGAATTACAGATACTGAATAGATTGTAAGAAAAAAAAACCAATGGCTTTATATAAGCCGGTGTGCTGGTTTTTATCCACAACTCAATACAGCATTATTACACACGTGAGTGCGCTAGAGGGCGCTGTTTTCCCTTCACAAATACTTCCGGGTTATTAATCCACCGAGGGGGTTTTACTTCCGGTCTAGAGAGTAACAACATTTACAGACAGAGCAGTGAAGGCTTTCCCCTACCTGGAGAGTGTCTGTGTTTTTACCGTTTTGGTCGGAACATTATGTGAGTGTTCACATTGGCGGTACCGACCGGTTCTACCAGTTGGAGGATTTTAATAAAAGCTCCGCGACGTGTTCAGCCTCGTTGGTGGAGAAGAGACGCCGGCGCTCTTGAAGGACGCGGTTCAGGTGAGACATGTGGTTCGTCTCAGGCTGGCGAAGGCGAGTAACCGAGCACCTGGGAAAAGCAGGGATGGGGTTTGAGAACTAGCTGGGTTCGGTTTGGTTCTCGCTTGTGTGTTTTCTCGACTTTACGTCGCGGGATTTAATCAGAGTTAAAACGTACAAAGGCGACATGTTTTAGCGCGTTGCGGTTTGCTGAGGTCCGTTGGAATCTTTTTTTCCACCGATTGTGAAGTCTCTTCTTCTTTACTCTTCTAATCAATGTTTTTGCGAAAAACAAGACGAGAATGTAGTGGTACCTGCCAAGTTCATGGCACCGTGTTCAGCTGCTCTCTACGCGTATTTAAGACGTGTGGGAGGGTTATGTCAAGACTGTCACCTACACAAGGCGAGTTCTGGGTTCAGGCTTGGGTGTTTGGCGTTTGTTATGGTGAAACGTAAAAATCATTGCGTTTTACTGATTACGTATTTTTTTCTTCTTTTTTTGCTTCCCAAGGTAAACCTAATTATGTCTAGGCCACACTCCAGATCACCTGGTTATCCACGCAGGTTAGTGGGAAAGTTTGTAGTTTTAAAATTGTTCTCCTGTTGTAATTGAACTAGTGATATTTTTTAAATATAAAACATTGGGAAATAACCATGATGGGAATGCACAATGCTGATGCAGTGTTTAATATGCTAGTTCATACATAGATGTATAAAAATAGATTTAGCCTTTACCGAAGGTGATGTATAAAGTACCACAGTTTCATAAGTAGCAAGTGCCAATGAGTAATGGCGCTACTATTGTGTGACGGCAATTAAAATGCAAAAGAGGGAAGAGAAGGCTAAATTTATTTATATACGTTTGTGTATGAACTAGTACACTATCTGAATTGAAAAGAGAGATTGAACAAAACGAGAGTTGCTTGAGGGGTGATGAACCACAAATAATGATAAAGACTCAAGAATTCACAGCAAACATGAAGTTATATGCCGGCAGCTGGACTTGTGGGTTTGCAGTATATATGTAGACATTTGTATATATGTTTCTCTGTATATATGTAACATACAGAGAAGTACCGACTACAGAAGGATAACAGAATGCAATTCCTGTCTGTTCACACAGGCCCTCGTCCCTGTACAGGAGAAGCCCGGGTCGTGGTGAGGGGAGGGGTGACCTGAGTGAGTACCCGAAAGATGGGTTTGCAGAGTTTAAGCAGCACCAAGGGAGGAGGGATCAGTGGGCGAACCCGAGAGGCCGAGGATTTGGGCAGATGGGCGCTGGAGCGTCTTACAGGGGGCACAGGAGGCAGTACGGAGACGGCCCCCCCGTGATGGGCATCAGACAAGCAGAGCCGGATGCTGGTGGACGACCTGTGGCCCTGAAAAGATCACGCTCCCCTCGACCGCAGCGGGGATCCCCTGCTTGTCAATGGCGCTCTCCTCTCCGGGAATACCCTGACCACCGGGGGCGCTCTCCTCTCCGGCAGTTCCCCGACCAGCGGCATCATTCTCCTCTCCGGCAGTACCCCGACCACCGGCATCATTCTCCTCTCCGGCAGTACCCCGACCACCGGGGGCGCTCTCCTCTCCGGCAGTACCCAAACCACCGGGGACACTCGCAATTTCATGCCCCTAACATTAACAAAAGACCGGGACCTCAGAATGAATATCGGCGATTCGCGGGGGAAAGAAGAGTTCCGTCTCCAAGGCGCTTCCATGGGCATTCCGATGGAAGAAGATCTCCTCCTCTGGAAGCTGTCTCCAGATCTGGACCTAGTGGACCCGCGTGGGATGTGGACCCGTGCCAACCAATACCGCCCGCAGTGCACAGGAGGTGGCACTACCAGGACAGTGCCCCAGGAGTGGTCGGGAGCCACAGCCCCAGACATGACCGCAAGAGGCCCAGAGTGAGATCCTCTGATCGCTCTCCACAGGCGGACAAGTGGACGGAAAGGATGCATCCTGGTCATTTTGGATCACCAGATAGGAAGCTCTCGGTTTCTCCGCAGAGAGATCCGCAGGAATTTCACGGAAGGAGCTCTTATGCCGAGAGGTACAGGAGCAGAGCTGTTCAGCAGGGGTAAAGAGGGGGTAAAAGTCTTAAGGCCGCAACCAGTAAAAAAAAATTAAACTATCATGGGCTCGTTACTGCTTTATAATCCTTTTCTTTCCTTAATTGGAAGAGGTTTTCAATTAGGGTCTCTCCTTCATATCCCTAAGCATTGTCTCGAATGGGAGTTTGTCCATCACCCAACTCTTCAAGTAACCCTGAGCTCTCTGCAGTGCCTGACCCCAGTGCTGCAGCGCAGGAGCCCAGCGCGTTGTAGTCCAGCTCTCTGTTGTCTGTGTGTTGAAAGTGTTAACTGCTTTATGTCGACACAGGTGTCGCGAGGAGCCGAGGTACAAGGAGCGCGGGCTCTCGGCAGACATAGAGGCGCGGAGGTCTGAAAAACGGGAGCGTCGCAGGAGCCTCGACCGGCCGCCTTTTGCAGCAGAGGCTTCTGGAGGCCAAGCGCGTGGCGGAAGAGGTGGGAGTGACGGCAGCAGACGGAGCCGGCAAGAGCCCTGCGAGGCGGAAGATGACATGCGGCGTAAAAAGGAGTACGGTCACCAGTATCCCCAAGACGTGCCAGGAGAAAGACGCCACAAGCCCAGGAATTACGAGAACAGAGACAAGGGCATTTTTGGGGCTCCCCCGAATAGACAGAGCCCCCTTGTCAGGGGGAGGATGCAGCAGGATGGAGCAACGCCCCATTTAAAGCCCAGCAGACCAGCACGCCCTGTCCATGGCACCAACGGTGACGTGGACCTCAGGCTTCCTGTGGCTGATCACCCGAGAGGAAAACTGCCTCCTGGGGAGCACTCCGCAGCACGGGGGGAAGTGCCAGAAGATAGAGGCCGCAGACAAGGAGAAGGTGAATTTTCGAGGTCTCCGCCAGGCAATCTCAGGAACCGGCCCAATGAGACCCTTACCATCAAAGTGGACATGTCGCACTCAATGGCCCAATCCAGGTACAGTATCTGGTGTTGCTTCTTTGAAAGGCTAGCTCAAAAGTTGGTTCTCCTTTTCAGCATGTTCTGCCTTGAGCCGTGAAAAGTCGTGAAATCCATCGTTATATTTGGAATGCTGGCCGCTCTGGGAGATTGGTTAGTGGCAGATCCATCAAGGTTTCATCAATGAAGGTCACTGCTTCCAGATGATTCGTTTAATAAGAATGAATACCAGGTGTAACAGCAATGAGATAAAAGGAGCACCACAGAGCTTGATGTGAAGACGGCTGTGTGGAGGCGTTAAAATGTTGGAACCTGTCTAAACCAGTGCAAGAAGAGTGCAGTAGGTCAAGGAAGGGAGACATTTTGTTTTTCAGCACAGAGTTGTCCGTTTCCTTCAGCGTAATCTGTTTCATCCAGGGACCGCAATCCCAATGGACGCATACAGGATTGTCATCACCATGCCTGGCTTTCCTTGTTTTAAGAGTGGGGATTATGAAGGAAGAGGCGCTACAGTGGTGATGCAGATCATGGGTCCTTGGTTAGATTCCAGACTGGGGTGCCACAGAGCTGGGCGTATTTGCGGGTACCCCAGTTTCCTCTCCATTGTCCCAAAGACATGTTGATTACAAGAATAGGTGCCTCTACCTTCTACCTGTGTGTGCGTCCTACGATCCTCAGGTGTCCTGACCATGGTGGCACTGGATTGCAGCCACGATCTGATGATGGGTGGCCTTTGAAAAAGACCTTCCTGGCAGTTTCAGAGTTGCCTTTTGAAAGGAGCAGCTTGGTTGAAAAGAATAGTGGAGAACATGAATCTCCAATAATGTTTTTATGCCTCTGTGCGTCATCGTATCTGATGATGCAGAAATGTTTACTGTTTTTTTTCTTTAATGGAGGCAGCAGTGCAGAAATTGTCCCGGAACCGATTAAAAGCAGAAAGCCTCACGTTTCCAGTCCGAGTCAAAACAAAGTGGACTTCATCTGCTGTGGCCCTTTAAAAATCCAATAGGAGCTTCTCCATCTGAAGGCTACATCTGGACACACACTGGCTGTAGACGGCCGTCTTCCCATCTGGTTCCCTGTCTTGTTTCCAGAGTCGGGTTGGCAAAAGTGGAGGGGTCGGAGGAAATTTTCAAAGCTGTGTTCCAACAGGATGATTAAGGAAAGGTGGAGGATCCTAAGATTTCACCCTCTGAGAATAACTAGAGCTTCGAATTGTGTTCATGATGATCCGGTGGACAGCAGTAAAACCACAGGTCTTTGTAGTCTTTCGTCTTCCACGCCACTTGTCTTCAATGATTTTTAAGTTCATTGTCAATGTTTAACTTTTTAGAAGTTGGAGCAGGTAGGTAAAAATGATTAGTTCTGTGCCATATTCTTTTGGTCAGTTTTGCTTTGGGGTTCTCAGTGGAATTTCAATTTTTCATTGCTTTAAGGTGAGTCAATACAAAAATATTTTGGGACATTATTGATTGAAATGTGATTGCCAAAGACAGCTGGATTAAGAAGACTTCCCAACATGCCCAGGCATGCCCCAATGCCTCAGATAAAGACCCCAGCCACTCTTACACAGCACTAGTGGGTCACCTGTGTGTTTCTGTAGTTATTGCACACATGGAGGGGCACATCTGTGGTACTATGGCAACAGCACTTTGCCATGAATCTGCTTTGATGAGGGTCTCTGAGAGCTTTGTTTTAGCCTTGATGCACAATGGATTCCCTTTCAAAAAGGAAAGAGTTGTAGCAAAGCGACCACTTTAAGTGCTCTGAAAAAGCAGTGTAGTTCCATGATGTTTTATTCCACAACACAACTTCCAGCAGCCACAGGATCTCCTCTGTGTTCAATCTTCCTGTAGGAGGAGGCTTAGCTTCCAACCCCCGACAAGTCTGGGCAGCCAGTGGGTCCTGCTCGGAGCACTGGAACACTCTTGTTTTGCTTGATGTGGGGGTAATTGGACCATTCAGCTGCCTAAAGGGTACAAGAACTTAAGGATCGCCACAGCTACATACATAGAATTGGGATTGTGAACTGGATCTGTGACTCTGGGGAGAGCCTTCTTTTAGTGCAGCTGGATACATCCAATTGTTCTACAACTTCAGCTAGTGGGTTGCACCCTTTGCAATCGGAGATTTCCCTCTTCCTTGCTTCCCCGGAGTTTGGCATTAGAAGATTAAACATGTGCAACGTTGTAGTCCTTGCTCTTCCTTTCCAGAATTCAGGAATTGACAGGTGGCCCATTCTGGAAACATCAGTGGCCAGAGAGAGAAATGGCTTTAAATTAGGTACATCTATATACCAGGTCATGAAGGTCAACCTTTAAGTCATTAGCCATTGCAGTACACATGGGAAAGACCAGACAGCTTCCAGCCACTTGCACTTCCAAATCTCAAACGCCCATTTGGGCAAGAAGACAAAGGATTGGGAGAGAGTAGTCCTGGGAGAAGAAGGGTAATCCATTATTGCTGAAGCTGTAGTAACGTGAAACATGTGGCCATTCTAACTGGAAAGGACTGTCTTGCAAAGAAGCAATTCCACTGAAAATAGGAAACTTGTTGTACAGTTGGCAAGTGGCTGTTTCACAAAACCTAGGTTTCTTTTTCAACAACTGTGTTTTTCGTGACTGGAAAGATTTCAATGCACTGATGTACAATCCCATTTCCCAAGGATAAGGACATTTTCAGATTCTGATGAAGTCATCCGCACGATGGAGCCAGTAGCTTTGAAGAAGAGAGAGGAGGAGCTTGGTGGTTGGGGGAGTGTCTGGCGGAAGAGGAGTCTTTTTGTCTGAGAGTTGAGAGTATAACCAGTTTGTGATCCATGAACCTGTTGGAGCCACTTACTCACCAAAATTAATGAGAAGAACAATGACCGCTAAGTCCCGGCTTTGCTGCAAAATTACTTCTCCTTTCCGGATTCTCTTCTTCTTGGCAGATCTTGAAGAACTGTGTTGGACCTGGAGGTGCCTGATGACAGGAAACCAACACACAGGTGTTTTTTGCAGCTCTGAAAAAACTTTGCTGCTTAAATGAAAACGAGAGGTTACAGCAGACAGGACGCTTGGACTGTTTCCAGTCTGGTGTTGCCATGATCTGTGGGACTAATGCACACCTTCAGACTTTGAGAGTACTGTATGGCAACCGTATTGAGCAATCTAAAGCTAACCTTGTGCTTGTTTAAACAGGATTACTGCAGCTTTGCTGGAACAGCCCCAACAGAGCGTACATAATTTCTTCCATTTATACGGTGCTTTACAGGTAATGGGGACTCCTCTCCACCACCAATGTGTACTACCTGTCTGGATGTTACAACAGCAACCAGTACACTCGCCACACATCAGCTATCAGTGAAGCGGAGAACAGAGTTATAAAGCCAGTTCAGAGATGGGGATTTTTTTCTTACCTAGCCATGACTGGTAAAGGCCAGTGGAAAATTTGGCCAGGATACCAGATTTAAAACCCCTACTCTTTTCAAGAAACGCCCTGGGATTTTTAATGACCACAGAGAGTCAGGACCTCGGTTTTACGCCTCTCCCGAAAGACTGTGCCTTTTTTGCAGTATAGCATCCCCATCACTATACGGCATTAGGGCCCACACAGACTACAGGGTGAGCGCCCCCTGCTGTCCGCATTAGCACCTCTTCCAGGTGCAACCTTACTTTTCCCAGGAGGTTGCCCATCCAGGTACTGGCCAGACTCAAACCTGCTTTGCATGGGCTGCCGGCTGTGAGTTGCAGGATGATATAGCTGCTTGGCAATGTAGGGTGTCACAAGTTGTTGGATTCCACATTACATTCTAAAATGTTGTAATACAGGATGTCACCCTTTCGGTGTAAATCCTCCAGAAAGCTACCACAAGGTCTTCTTAGGAAGGTAAGGAAAGCTTTCCTATTCCAAAAGTTTGACTTTTTTTTTTTTGTGTGAAACATATTTTTGCTGGCGGGGGGGAACAGGCTTCTCCTGATAATCCAGGCTGTAGCTGATGGTGTTCCTTTCCCTTGTGTAATGCTGTTGGCAGGCTGTCTTCCTACTCATCTGACAGACAGCTGTCCCTGGATTTGGTGCACGTGAGGCGGCCGTACCCTGACCTGCCTGTGAAGAGTAACGGGGGCTCCCCTGGACAGCGGCCTGTGGGTTCTGGGGACTTCGCCCAGGAAATTATCACTCTGGTGCACCAAGTCAAAGGTTGGCTCTTCACACATGAACACTTGCATGAGCAATCACCAGTATTCTATTACTATCCGAAATTAAGGGAGATTAACCCTTCACACCTTAGCGTGCCACCTTCAGGTTACAGGTGTGATGCACGTGTTCTCTGGAAACAGGGTTCGGTGCTTCTGAAACCTGCAGTGACGTCTCGTTTTTTTCCTTGCTCTCTTACAGAGAGTTACTGCAAGGATAAAGGAATCACCCTAAACGACCGCTTTTCCAGTATTCTGGGCTCTGGATCGCAAGACGAGGAATGGCCAAACGAGAGTCTGAGGATTGACCGGTATCCCTCTCATCAACAGTTTCATAGAGAAAAAGACTTGGAATTTTGCAATGTTCTGTTATTGTTATCTCGACAGCTTTTCGTAGTTATCGTTTTTAAAAATGGCTTTTTTTTTATTCCTATGAACTTTTAAATTGGCTAGTTTCATGCCACCATTATACAATGTGGTTAGTTAATGACAGCTCGTGCTGACCATACCTGGACTATAAGAACCCACATACAGTGTGAGCAGACCCTGAATTCATGGAGGGGATTAGCCACTGGGCAGCCCTGATTGTCTGTCATACTTAACCTTACCTTCAGTTTTCCTGGGCTTTATTGATTAAGCCTGTTTGGTGAGTTAAGAATGCGAATCTGTGGTATCAGCCTGTTGATGTCTGAACTTTGTGAAGGTACTGTAAGTTTAACCATGTTGTCGCAAACACACATTTGTATATATTGTGATGTAAAACAAAGTTTTACAAGGCACTATGTGCATTGTGGTTTGAATCCACTCATCGATGGTGATTTTTTTCTAACCCCGACATATAAAAATAGCGTTGCAGTTCCCTTTTAAAATAATGACTTTTTTCTGTTTTCTTTAATGCAGACGGATCGATTTATCTCTATCGGAACTGAAGGTGCAGAAAATCAACAGGGACATAAGAAACTTGAAGGTATGATGATTCTGTTTGCTTATTGTTTTTCGGTTTCAGGATAGTTTTTTTCAATAAGAGGAAAAATTGAGGAAGGAAGGATTCCCGATGGAATTCTTGAAGGTAACTAAAAAAAAAACTCAACATAGTCGTCCCGTTTGGAGATGCACAGCTGAGCACCTTACACTGGTGCACAGTACCTGGTTAGAGTGAGTGGCAGACAAGACTGAGAGCCGGGGTATTTTAATGTGCTCATGTGCTCGTCTGCTTCTCCTGGTGCCAGACCACCTCGCGACAGATCATCGACCCCAACGATCTCCGACATGACCTGGAACGGCGCAGGCAGGAGAGGCGGCTGGGTTCGGACGAGAGAAGGTTCCCAGCAGGCAGTTTTCCAGAGCACCAGATGTTCCCTGCCAGGTGAATGCCTTCGCAGTCCTGAAGGGTGGCACAGTTACAGCTTTTGGCAAGATGTCTGGCCGTTTTGCAACATAAAAGCTTCATGGTTCTCGGTGCATGTATGTTTATGTACATGTATTTCTGAATATGTTTCCACATCTTCATTTCCAACAGGAGGGATTCTGATTTCCGAAGGGAAAATGCAGAAGAGAGACATTTTCCCCGGTCAGATCTGGCTGGTAATTCTATGCATGGGCAGACTGGTCCAGCTATGGTAAGTTGAATTCTTGAGATTCCCTCACGCAGTCGGATTATCTTCTGATCATTACGCATGTGTTCCAAAATTAAGGATCTAGCAATAAAAGCTTCTGGTCGTAACCATACTTTGATAAATGTTAACGCATTTGAAACGGCTGAAGAAGCTTTCGAAAAAGCTGAAGAAGTTGTGTTTTTTTTCTTTATATTTAAGTAGTTAGAAAACGGATGAATGGATGTTTCACTAGCCAAAAAAAAAGTATTTTCTCCTCAGAAATGCGGAAGCTCAGTCTGCATGGGCCTCTTGAGCAAACACTTGCGTGTTTGAAGTGCTGGGATTGTTTCTTGCCATCTGCTTTATGTTGTGTCTTTTTTTGGTTTTCTGAAGAACATCAGGTGGAAGAAGCCTGGATTTGTCCGAGTGGGCCTGAGCATCCAGAACAAATACAGACGTCTTCAAGCTGTACGGCAGAGAAGGGCCAATCTGTAGAAGCCACAAAGCATGCTGGGAGCTAAAACAAATGGTCAGTCTGTTGTCCAACAGTGAGGTGCTTAAGTCATGAGCACTAGTCAGTCTGATTTCAGTCATTTTTCATTGCTGCTATAGTTAACTTCCAAATCGGGAAAACGTAGCTTTTTAAACATCGTAAAGTGCTGTCAGCTTGCCTTGTTGTTATCATTTCCTTTTAAAAAAAATAAGTTATGTCTTACAAAAAATGTGTTGTCCGCTATACTTATCTGTCCTGAGAGCCAGGATTTTACAGTGTTACAATAAACCCTTTTTCACCGTTCCGACATTGGATGCTTCTTGGAATTGATGCTCGTCTGTTCTGACAGCATCGCCCCCGCCAGGCAGTTGCT
Source organism: Lepisosteus oculatus (assembly GCF_040954835.1). Classification (NCBI taxonomy): domain Eukaryota; kingdom Metazoa; phylum Chordata; class Actinopteri; order Semionotiformes; family Lepisosteidae; genus Lepisosteus; species Lepisosteus oculatus. Next base: position 4,548,155 of record NC_090700.1, on the reverse strand, counting down.
TTGCCAGTAGTTTGCTAAGGGTGGTACATGGGGTAAATTATCATCGCAAGGGATTAAAGGAGTCCCGGATTACCTTTTGTAGCCTTAGAATGATAATGTATGATTTATGTTTTAAGGAGGGTTACTTAATGCATCATGTATCTAAGTTTTAATACCAAGTTGTCCCTTGACGTATTTTCTGTTATGACACTATTCCGTAAATGAAACAGATTGGCTTGGTGGGTACTTAGTGTGCTTGATGTAGCAGTGATTTTGGCTTTGCTCTTTCAGGGAGGGGAGCTGGGAAGAGAGGAAGAAATGTTTGGAACCTTCCAGGATTGAGGAGCATCTCTAATGAGTGGCAAAACCCTCTTATCAGAAATCTTCACAAACATTTAATTTCCTGTCCAAGGAACGGGCAGGAACATCCGGAGTCATTCTCCTGGGAGATTGTTTTTAAGAGACTGAGATTGAATGTTGTGTAATGTGGAGAGAGATGAAATGGTGAAACAGAATGAACGTTTCTTCGTTGTCCTCTTCCATGCCTTTCACGATGGCTGCTTTGAGTTCACTGAATCGTTTGGTTGACCCATCTTCCTCATTGGCACGTTTGTGGCAGTGGGGAACCATGTCAGTACACAGGTTTGATGAAACAGCCGTGTTACTGAAGCTGAGTCCCCCTGGAGTTGGTTAAGAAAGGGCTGGATGAGATTCTCATATCTAAAACTATTAAACTACTAACAAATGAGTGAAAGAGTTGCTGAAGGGCACCTTCTCATTTGCTGCCTGTTGTGTTTCTTATGTGCTGCTCAGTTCACTGGTTAGTTGTCACTTCTAGGCCTGTAGGGTAAATGAGAAGTAGACGCAGCTGTCTGTTCCTGACCCAGCAAGAGGAGCTGTCTTTCACCACGCTTCAGGACTCTGGATATCAGCGCTTTCAGAACGCAGACACGTACCATTGTGACTTCTAACAAACCCCTTATGTTTAGAATTGTTTCCAATGCAAAAATATTTTTTTTCCTTCTTGTAACATTTTAATTAAACGGACGTTAGTGGAAATTTGAATTGCTTTGTTGAGTTGAATGCAGTTTCCCCACTCATTTTGTTTTTGTACAGGCAGTTTATAGAACGAGAAGTGGTTTCTCCTGGTTCGCCTGGTCTTCTCAGAGCTTGCTTGCCGTTTGAATGTCGGACGTTTTGATCTTGAATTAGGTTGGGTCATAAAAACGTTCCCCTGTCCAGTTCTGCCTGTTTCTTTGCGCCGCACAACCAGCTGACAGAAAATAGGATTGCTATTGGATTAATTAGAAAAAATAATCGGCAACAGTACACGTTTTTTTTACCGTGACTTAAATTAAATCTACCACTGATTGCAGCTGATTATGCGGTGCTTGCATGAAGTCACAGAAAATCCGAGTGTTTAATGTTTTTAGGTATTTTTTAGGAAAGCAAAATACATCTGCTTGTTAACCAAATGTACCGGTCATGGGTTTAGACTTCCATGTCGTGAAGAAATGTGTCACGGCAGGTGTAGTATAATATGAGAAATTATCAGTATCATCCATCAAGTCTGATCTGTATGTGGATAAGTATTTTTAGTGACGTTTTGCTTTATTTATCGGTGCTTGTGGAGGTTGACTACCAGGTGTGACAGCCCCAGATCTGCTCTGGGGAAGATACAACAGCTGCAGCCCACAAGAAATGCTATTCTTCCCAGAGAGCCCAGCTACCACTATGCAGCATTTAACGACTCTGACCTCAGCACGATGTGTGTGTTGGAGACAACTGTTCTGCCCTTGAGTCCGGAGAATAAGGACAGTCAATCACTGAGGACAGTTCAGTGACAGTGCTGTGATATGCAGTGCCACAAACACTTTAGTGAGATTTGCCCCCAGAATGCTTCAGAGGTATTAATTTCAGTCTCATGTGCATTGGTTCAGAAGTTAAGAAAAAATACTGAACAAGTGGCCAATCAATTATTTAAACCTCCACAGCTGTTTGTATTATTACGGGTGGTAAGTTGTGAATGTTCAGAAAGGAAAAGTGATGACATGAAGAGTGTAAGTAGTTATGAATCAGTATGAAATGATCCTATATAAATTTACTTTGGAATATGAAGTATTACACCATAACATTTTGGGTGCGGTTAACGAATTTGTTTAAAAAATACTCCAGAAACGCAGTAACCAGCAGGCGGTCGCTGTGGCTGACAACACATCCGGGTTACCAGTACGGAACTTCCTGTGCGGCGCAAGAGCTGGTTTGGGCTTCAAATCACTGTAGGCTGATAAGACACGGCTTTGCTCTAACAGGTTTAATAAAGCCGAAAAGCAACCGTTTTATAGTGGGGGGTACAAATCTTAAGCAGTTGTTGTCTAACAGCGGGAGAGTCGGTCGAGTTTTAATGTTTATATGCCGAGATCTCCGGTAGCCCCCCGACCTGTGTCGTTTCGCTAGCGAGAGGACATCTTGTGGTGACCGTTTCGCTACGCTTATCCCTAAAATAGCCGCAATACCGGTTCATCCCGGGTAAGTGAGATTTTACTTCTTTCTGTTTATCTAGTTTGGGGGTGGTTTGGGGCCGCTCTTGTCAGAAACTTTAAGCAGAAGCGGTAGGAAGAGTCTCGCCGGGTTTTCACACTTTGGCTTTGCGCCCGGTGCGGCCAGGCCTGTCTGAGATGGTGGGGGCTGGCAGGTCAGCTCTCCTCTCTCCGGCTGAAATGTTAAAAAGGAGAGGTCTAGCGTGATCCAAGATCAGCTGTGGGGTGGGGGTTATTGTAAGGTCGCATTTTCGTTTTGTGTTTGTAGTTGTGCGATGCGTGTACTTCTGAAAACAAGAACTGCGTTAAGACTGCACCCCCTTGTAAACCCTTTAAAGTTTTCAGTCCGGGCCAGCCGTGGGATATGTACAGTACAGATTGCTACTGTACAGTAAATGTCACTTGCGTGTCTGTTTTCTCTCGTCGTGAGTAGGTCTGAACCCCATAATGGCTTAATTATCAGGTAAGGAATCGGTGTGAAGCTTAGGAAAATCCAAAGACAGACGGCCGTCGTTAAATACGTGATGCTAGTTTCTAAACCCGTAACATTTCAGGATGTTTTGCGCTCAGGTGCCGTCGAAAATGTGGCCGGCGCCCCTCCCCCCCCCACCAAGGCGAGCTTGAAAATAAGATCGAAAGTTTGAGCTGTTTAAGGTTGTAAATGCTACCGGCTTCTTTTACTTTAAAAAGCGTGCTGGTGGATCACAGCTGAAAACAGCCTCGACTTTAGCTCAAAGACAGGCTGCCTACGCCAAATAGTGTCTCCAAACTGTCCCCCTGTGTGTGTCCCAAGACGGACTAGTGTCCCACCCAGAGTGCAGCCTCACCTTGTGCTTCGGGAATATGTGTTGCTGGGCTGCATCCGCTATTATCAGGATCCTGATGAATGGAAAGCTGTGCTCCAAACGCGGACACACTGTTAGGCTAATTTAACATCAAATGACCCGTTTTAAAACGGGTGTTGCTGTCCTGGATATTGTTTTGACTTTGAGTCAGGTTTTCAGTTTTTTTTTTGTTGTTGTTCTCTTGAAACACTAGATGGCAGACTTGGCTGCAATTCCCAAAATCCTCCTTCAGGCTAATGCAAAGTTTTCGTTTTTATGTCGTGACAGTGCTTGAAGTTGTTTTACGTCCGCTTGCCCGGTTTGTATGTTATGCTTTTGTTATAAAAGTTATAGTCTTGTAACTTTTCAGAATAATTCAGACCCCGATTTGTGTTCCGATGAGAAGAAAGCCCTCTATGGCTCTCCTTGAGCAGCAGATGTTTTAAAATCACCATTAACCTTTGATTCTTTGGTTTCCATGCAGTGATATTGTTCCCCACAGAAAGACTGGAGAAATGCCAATACAGCAGGGAGATGTGTCTCTGGACAGTAATATGCAATGGTTATTTTTCATTCTTTTTTTTTCATTTTTTGCAGTGCTGAAATCAGGAGGCTGCATATGATCAGTTGGTGAACTCTGTCACACTTTCTCCCCTAGGTAATTCTTTTTCATTTAAATTTAGTTATGAATTTAAACCCTCAGCCTCAAGTTAATTTTTTTTTTAAGTTTGAAATATGTCCTGCTTAACGATCGATTGGTAGAGGCAATAGAGTTAATGAAGAAAAGTCAATTACAGATGCACAGAGCTATTCTTCTGCCTCCCCTCTGTGAGTGGTTCAGAAGTGAGGAGACTACAAAAGATGGCCAGACTTCACTCACTCAAGACATCTGGAATTCCTTGATTTAGAATTTTTCCTTTCAAAGTTGCCAACATTAGGTTCCTTAATTACCTGTTTATAAATTTAACAAGACAAAGGCATGTGTAGGTGGAAACACAATAAACACCGTTATCTGTTATTTATAAGTGCCGTGATTTGCGTTGTGGTGTTTCGTCGAACAGGTCTTACTCCGACACCTCTGGAAGCGGCCTGCAGAGCCACTGAGGAATGCCATTGATGGATCACTGTGGGCCGGACACGAGGGACTACAGGGCCCGCCCAGGAAAGTTTTCGCACTGGAGAGAGGCCAAGGGCAATGGCCTGGCTCACAGCAGCCGATCCTTCCACTCTGACAGGGGCAGACTTGCGCTGATGAATCATCGGAGTGCTCCTCCAGGCCCTTACCACAGGTCTGCTGCCCAGTGGAGACCTCCACAGCTGGGGTCGTTTCATGGGCATCTGCCCCAGCCGCGACACCATTCCCCAGAGCCCTACCAAGGCCCCAGGAGGGACTTTTCCCCAAGGCCGGCGCATGCACACCCCGCCCCACGCAGGCTGTCCCCTTCCGGGGCAGCGCATGGAGCCCCAGCCCTCAGGAGACCTTCCCCCAGAGCAGCCTTCCAAGGATCTCAAGGCAGCCGGAGACCTGCTTCTCCAAGGCACTTCCACGGACACCCCTACGAAAGAAGACCCGGGTTGCCCCCTGTTCCCCGTGGGAGGGCTCTCTCCCGTGAGCAAGATGGCGACGGGTGGCCCCGAGGAGTGGAGCACCACAGGGGCCGCTACCAGGGTGTAGCCCCTGGAGCAGGCAGGAGTCCCAGCCCCAGGGCTGGCCGGGAGGGGCCTAGAGCAAGATCTTTCGATCGCTACGCACAGGGAGAGGGATGGAGCGGGGAGGAAGACTTCCCCTACAATCACTCCGGAGGACGGAGGTATTCTCTCTCCCCTCCACGAGTTTCGGAAGAATTTCACAGAAGGGGCTCTCATCCAGAGAAGCATACGAGCCGACCCATTCAGCCCGGGTAAAGTGGGGTTAAAAAGGCTGAGCCAAGCACAGCAGAATAACCAAAACAAAATAGCCATTCCTCCTTTGTATCTGAAAATGTAAAGTATGCAGAGCTGTTAACTAATGTATTGTATGCCTTAGCCATCTTTCATTCTTGGGAGGTTTTAATGATTAAGTCAGCCGATAAATCCTTACTGGCCTGCCTGTGTAAGCCAAACAGATTCTGGCATGAGGGGAAGGTGCATTCTTGCAGCCTTGCTGAAATACAGTCCCGGCAAAAGCTTGCAGTGCTGCGGTGTAATGAAATCTTTGTGTTCTCTGTGGTGGATACACAGGTATTCTGCAGATTTCAGAAAGCACGGCGAGGTAATGGAAGGCAGAAACGTGGAGTGGGATGACGGAGCACGCCCGTACAGGTCCCCAAAATGGAAAGCGGGCCACTCTCCGCCTAGGTGCCACACGGCGAGGGCCGCAGACCCAAGAAGGGACGGACATCGACCGCTCAAAAGGCGGCATCACGAAAGATCTTCCTCCTCTTCAGCAGCAGCAAGCGAGCACAGTCCCCAGCGCCAGAGAAGGGAGACGCCAGAGCCCTGTAAGAAGTCCAGGAGCTGTGGAAGTAGGGAGGAAGAAAGCAGGTCGGTCCCCTCGCAGAATAAAGAGAAGATCCAGCTCAAGGGGAGGAAGAGCAGCAGGCTGGCAGATGCCAGTCAGAAGGCTTCACCAGAGGAGCCCGTGGCTGGAGAGAAGGTGTTCAAGAAGCTTGACAAGGCTCTCGGGAAAGATGCCACCTCCAGGCTTTCCGTCGCCAAGCGGAAGACGGCAAGCGAGCTGGGAAGCGATGCCGATTCCTTGAAAATGCAGCGCAGGAAGACCCTCAAAGTGAATAGTCAGAATAAACAGCCTTACAAGCATCCCGAAAATTCTACATCGGATGAAGACTTAATGGGAACGGAGACTCTAACAATCAAGGTGGACACAAGACATTCGTTGACCAAAAGCAGGTATGGTATGCGAGTTTAGGTCCTTTCGATTTAATGAGGCTGGTTTTAGAAGTTCAAGCTTTTGTTTTCTTTGCCGTCTCCAAATGGATGACCTCATCTTAGCTCCGCGATAAGCTCTGCGTGAGCTGGAAGAAAAAGGAGCGATTTCTCTGTTTTACACTCATCGCCTAATGAGTTTAAACCCTTGAGCTCTTTCCCCATTGAAGGTGGAACAAGCCTGTAAAAACATAATGCATCGTTTTTTATTCTCTTCTTGCATGGCTCTGAAACCTTGCCGCGCGACAGACTCCGTAGTGTTATAATTGTCTGGAACCCCTTTTGAGCATGCGATACACTGGAATGCTGCGGCACAATTTGGACATTTCTCTTACTGAAAGGGATTTTTTCAGTAAATAAGCCTTTTTATGATGCCAATGGAGTGGGATGCTGCATCTTTGTCAAGGCTTGCCTCCTTGAAGAGGAGAACATATTCCAGCCCCTCCTAAGGGTGGGGGTTGTTCCAGAATCCAATGGAGCACTCCGACACATTCCAGTGGATCCATGGAAAATCTCAGGGAGCAAAGCCCAAACTGGATGCCAGTCTCCAAATCTGGACATACGAGGGGACGTGAGGATGAGAGCTGATTGAACTTCCACCCTGTCCTTCCTGGAGGAGCATGCAAATCTCCAGCACCCGTCGACTGATGTCTGGAATCTTCCAGTATTTGTGTGCAACGTGATACTAAAATTCCTCATTGAATTAAGGAATCAGTCTTTTGGAAAGACGTACATCTTTCACCTTCTTTAGTCACTGAAGCATCAGCATGTAAAATGCAACGTTCCCACTGTCTTTGCGGAAAGCCTGGCTTGAAGTCTGCTTTTGTAAGAGCACGGCTGCAGAAGATCTGGATGTCTGAGGAGTGGGGCTGACCAGGTGCCCCCAGTGGGCACCGCTGCTTTGTTTGAGATGTCCCCTCAGCAGGAACATGCCTGTATGAGCCAGGGCCGTGGGCGCTTTGAACCAAATGGATATCTCGTTCCTGACGAAAAGCACACACATTGCCTATCGTGTGTATCTGTGAGCAGTTATGACGAAAGCAGAGAGCATCTGTCCTTTGGGAAAGGTCGTCCACCACATGCATCCTTTACTGAAATTTTGCGTTCATCTAGGCTTGTGTATTATACTGGCATTCATTCAACACACGAATCCTTCAGGATAATTTGATTTCGCAGCACTGGGACTGCAGAGGCTGTATTGCTGAACTGAGGGGAACTGGTCTAGTTTGCATGTGTTCATGTCCGTTCCCAAAGAGGCTGAAGTTGCACAGCTGTGCTGTCCTTGAGAGTGGAGGTTGTTCTGATTTTATATGTTGATTTATTCCTGGACACATAAGCACTGTTTTTCTAAGGCGTGTAGTTTAATACACTGCATTTCCATTTTTTTTACCTCGCAAGCAAAAGCAAAGCGTCTGCTAGCTGCTCACTGGATACAACTCGTAACGGACTCTTGTAAAATGAGAGAAAGACGTTCCCATCGTTCCCCCACCTGCCAGAAAATAATTCACCCAGTTATGTTTAAATCCCGTTTCTGTTGGGGGGACTTATTCCCACTGTTCTGAAGCATGGCCCTTTTTGGAGTGTAAAATCTGCGAGAGGAAAAAGGAAATGGCTCTTAAACTAACCCCCTAAACATCTCGCATAGAATTGGAAAACCGAGATTGGATTCAGCTTTCCACATTTGGAAACATTAAGCAGCTTGCCCTCTGAAGGAAGATGATTCCCATGTAAATTGACTCTCCCCTCGCTGCTGACTATGCACTGTATATTAAGAAAGGGATGAACTAACAGTGCTTTGCACAGGAGGGCTTTGGGATATAAAAGCTCATTTAAAAGGAAAGAAGGAAAACGGATCTCATTGTCCCAAAGGCTTAATTCAGCTCTCTAGAGCAGGGAAGGCGACACTGGAAAGGTCTTCTGCAGAAGCTCTGGAGTCATACCCTCGGAATGGTAATTACTGGAAGCCTGTGTTGTGTAGTGGAGGAGCAGCTTGATCTTTTTATAACCAGCCTCATCATTTATTCATTTTACATTTGTTTTGTATGCACTAGCAGAACTAGAGAGAAAGGGACCTATGAAAAACCATTTTAGCAGAAAACTTATTAAGTTGCTTGGAACACAGTAGTGTGGTGTGCTCTGCGTATGCCACATGTTTCTTGGTCATCGATGCCTGCCATATTGAGTTCTGCAGTCTAGATGCGTGGACGCCTTGTCTAGTTTTGCCATTGTGTTTACTGTGTTCTTTTCAAGTAAACACTCATATCGTCAGGCATGGTTTTAGTTCTGTGCAATCAACTCATTAATGTGTTCAATGAAGAATGTGCCTTATTAGATAATGTAACTTGTCAATTATAAGTTTAAAACAGGTATTCAAGAGCTGTTGAGTTGCAAATTGTGTAGTGATTTGGCCAGTGTCTTTGGAGTGGAGTGTCTCTCTTTGGGTGCTGTTTATCTGCCTTGTTATGCTGTATGCTGCTCTCTTTGTAGCTCCTCTTCCCACTCAGACAGACAGCTCTCCCGGGATTTGGTTGCTGTCTCCAGTGGAGGCTTGGAGTCCCCCGCTGGGGTAAAGTCTGGGTCCTGGGGAAGAAACGCCTCTAAGAATCAAACAGGTGACTTTGCCCAGTACCTCACCATTTAAGTCCACCAAGTAACAGGTTGGTCACAGCCCTGCGTACAAGGGAAAGCACTTGAGTTAGGGTGAATTGATGTGCATTTTATTAGCTGTAGTTTGTAAGCCATCAATGGATATGACATTATCCTCTCTGCTTGGCAGACGGAGACGAATCGTAACCTGCAAAGTCGTAAACTGATGTCGAAGACTGCTTTGGGACATGCTGTTGCCCTGCTTGTCTTGCAGACAGAGCCCAGTGACTGGAAGTGCATGGCATGTGTGCAAGGAGGGGCTTGTGAGGGTGGTGAGAGGGTTGGTGGGCGCGTGCAGGAGGTTGTGCCGTTGGGTCTCACTCTGTTGCAGTGCTGTTGAGGAAGTTGGGCCTGTGCAAGTTCTGCAAGGAATCTTTCTGACCAGATTAAGTGACTTTCCCGGGACTGTGAGATTTCTTCCAAAGTGCTTCTCCTTTAACAATAGATTTTAACTGCAGGTGTTAGGTATGGGTGTCTTCAGTTAAACACTGAAAATAAAAAAAGCGTCAGGTTTACCACATGGAGAGGCATTAAACCTGCAGCATGGTGTCAGTTTCCATACCTATTCATTGCATTTTAATGTCTTTTTGTTTGGTGTAAAACCGTGGGCACTATAGAGTAAATGTGAGCAGCTGCTTTTTAATTTTCCCCACTTTTACCCCCTTTTAATATAGATTGTGAAGGATAGTTTCAGGTTTCTCAGTTTTGTTGTTAGGAAGATGCGCAAGAGGCTGTGTGGAATTAGGGGGCTGTGTGCTGCTGTCCCTCTGGAGTGGGGATAGGCAGCTCTCACGGGCACCCCCCCTCCTATCTCTGATCCCTGATCCCTGAGGGCCATCAGTTTGGATACTGAGGGCTTTGTGCCAGGAGTTGGAGTGCTGCTGCTTGCTTACACAGGACATGTGGCCATGCTGGGTTTCTCATTTGATGTCTTACAGAGAGCTATATCAGGCATGAGAATATAACTTTAAACGAGCGGTTCACCAAGCTTCAGGACGCAAAGGCAACAGGTCAGGGTGAAAGGAGACATTATACTGGACTGAAGATTCAAAGGTAAGTTTTCTGTTGGCTCTGGACTGCTCTCTGTGCTCTTCTTCGGTGAGATTTCTCTCCTGAAAGTTTCATGCATACAGTACATGTGCATTGGGTTTGTATAGAAGCTGTTTAAACTTCATTGAACTTCTGGACAGAAACATTGCGACATCCAGTGACTTAGCAATGAATTACTTAATTGTATTGAGAGGGGATTTAAGAATGAATTATTACAAGGCACAGACGGTCAGTTCTAATTATGAAATTAAAAACATTCAAACACCTGGGACACACACTGATGTGCATTTATACATGCTGAAGAACTGAGAGCTTTCTTTGGCTTTTTTTTCCAGGCAAATTGAGCTCCTGCCGGAGATTCATAAAAAGCTGAGACTGGTGAAAACCATTGGATCAACTCAGGTACTGGGCATCATGGGGCTTAGCTATCGAATGCGCTTGGCCAGATGTGTGTAGCACAGAATCGTGTAGTGACGTTGCACAGAGGGTGAATGAGGATGAGCTGTCTTTCTGCAGTGGAAAGTGATAACGTGCTTCTCTGGGAGTAGCTGTGCCAGTGACTGGCAAGCATTTTCTGTTGCAGCAGAGCACTTTCAGCTCGGATGACTACAATCAGAAGCCCTCTCCCTTCGTGAAGAAACCTCTTGTGGACAACCCTGGACATGTGCGACACCTGATGGTACTGTATCTGACCCTCTGTCACCCCCCAACCTCTCTCTCCGTCTGAGCAGCGAAGAAATGCTTTCCTTCTCAATGTGCATGTTTTACATTTGCATAGACGAGTATTTGAAATTGGCCACTTTTTTGTTGTTAAGTAGCCCCTTTACTCATGCATGTAGCCTTCTTGGCCCAAGTCTTTTGAAGTTACGTCTTGGCTTTGTTCTCCAAGTGAGATTAATAGTGCCCATGTTGGTGCTGTGCTGTCGTTTGATTCCCGAAGAGTCTTGTGAAAAGTTCAGATGAAATAGTGCAGATGGGTATCTGTGATAGGGAATACCATTCAAAATCTCATCGCCACCCAGCTCTGCTTATCGGGTTCGGCCTGGCTGTCAGAGTCGCTGGAATATCTTTTAAGCGGAGCCCGACTGTTGTCAGATGTTTATGGCACGCTGGGTGCTGATGAGTCTGCTTGAATTTACAGCCTAAACTGCCGTTGCGCCCATCTGTGCAGCAGAATCCTGTGTTCAAGAAGAGCCTTGGCATCCAGTCCAAGTACAGGAACCTGCAGAGTTTGCGCCAGCAGGGAGCCCACATCCGAAGCTCAGGATACCGCAGGTGGTGAGGGCTCTTTGGGCTATCCAGGTATCTAATCATTTAAAGCTGACGCCGTGTGTATATAATATGTTCAGTTCATTGGGACCAAGGAAGGTTGTATGGGGTCTTGTATCTTTTTGCTATCCCAGTGGGGTAGGCGCTACAGATTCACATTTTTTTTTGCCAGCGAGCAAATCGCTAGTTTCAATGTGTGTAGCCAGACATCCATCAGCAGGCTGTGCCTTCACAGTCAGCCTCAGAGATTTGATAGCTGGGCACAGGATTCCATCAGTATCAGCATTTCAGTGCCATCCTCTAAACCAATTGCATAATGCCACAGCCCTCCTCCCTCGTATGTTTTGCTGTTCCTAGCAAATTCTCTCCACATTTTCCAGGGCCAGGAAAAAAAAACAACTTGGCTTTGTGCTGTTTGATTTGACTGTTAAGCTCTGCCTGCACTGTTTTTCTCTCTTTTGCTGGTAAGGGTTTTCTTTCTGTGTGCTTGGTTAATCTCCCAAACAACACGACAGATCATTTGAATTCCTTAGGGGGGGAATTCATTTTCTTCACCTCCTATGAAGGTTATCAACAACAGCGTTGTGTCCAGCTGTCCGTGTGTATGCGCTTTTTTTTGTGTGTGATGTCCCGTCCCAAATGCAAGATGTCTTTTTAAATTAAGAACAAATTTCATTTCTGGCTTCACAAGTGATTCCATATTTTTCGTGGCATTCTTAAAACTACCCTAAATCTAATTTAATGTTTTTTTTTCTTCGTTTTTGCTAGAAAGAAGCCTGCACATCAGCATGAGGGAACATCTCTGTCATGCATCTAGGAGTTCATTGCGCTGGGTAACATTAATAAAGAGACACTGCATTGTCCTGGTGCCCTAGAGATGTCAGAAAGTGCCATATGCAGAAGAATGGTGAGAAATGGAGGCACAGACGGTGTTCTTAATGGAGTACCTTTCACTGTGCACTACTGCTCTTCCGTTTAACTGCAGGATTTCCCTACATCATAAACTGGTGGAGCCTCTGATCCTATCGGGATTTCCTGTTTGTTAAGTTGTTTAAAAAGTGAGAGTTGCGTGCATATTATCTTAATCATGTTGGCCTTTTATCATCCTGTCTTTTTTTGTATTCATTTTATGTTATTAAAAATGAATGACTGTTCATCTCAGAGTGGCTCTCTTCCTGAAGGTGGTGGTGTCTTGATCTGAGGTGGCTGTTTCTCAACAGTGTTGCGGTTTTGTGTGAATTCGGTCCTCTGCAAGTAACAAAAACAGAGTCAAATCATCCAAAGAGTTGCCTAAAGTGAATTCTGAAATGCCAGCCGGTAACTGGTGTGGTAAACGTTATCATTAAAATATGCTGAGGGTTACGGTACAGTCATTGTAACCCCAGACTGACAAGAACATAAAGATTTGCCGATTAAGATGCTTGCTTGTTCAGCTAACTTATTTCACAAGCTGCATGTGAACTCGGATCAAGGATCTTTCCAATGCTTATTTTATCGGTGTCTAGTACAAAATGAGCACTTAGGACTCCCGGGTCATTCTCTCCACCCTGTCTGTAATATGCATCTCCGATTGCATAGTCCAGTCTCACTGTCCTTAATTAAGCTGCATCAGTGTGTGCTGGCAGGAAAGGAACAACTCAAGGTTAATTCCATGGTGGAGAGAAGAAGAAATGCAATGTTTTGGCTGCTGTGCTCTCTTTAGGGGACTCCTTTCTTCCTTTCAGCGTGGAATTAACCTTGATTTGTTCCTATCCTCACTTAGTACTGCACCCACAATACTATAAGCCTCTTGAGTGGAAAAAATGCGTACCAATAAGACATAACTTCAGTGAAATGTATAGCTGCTGGCACAGCAAAAAAGGGACTTAAGAGTTAATGATCCTTGTAGACTACATGTTCGTACATATTCTTTGGCTTCAATAACAAAAGTACAATGGCTGAGGTCTTTATTATAGTTGGCAGCCACCGTCTGAGAGTTCAAGAATTACTACGGACGGACAATAAAACCAGCTGATCAATATATTCCAGAGTTGGAAAGGGGGCAATGAGTTTTAGAGATTAGTACAAGACAGGAAATTCTTAAGTTAATGTTCTATTAAAACCTTGGTGGCAGGAAATGGCTCCCTTCAATATAACCATTAGTAACCCATTTTCAAGACTTGATAGATTTTAACTGTCAGAATGATAAGGGTCGCCACCCAGACGAAACTGTTAGCTTCAGGCTATGTAGCTTTCCAGAGTGGATGTTTCAGCACAGCTATAGACCTGGAGTTCTGCCCCAGTTGAAAAAGTCAGTCCAAAGCCAGTGGAAAATATAAGTCTCTTGTTACGTGTAAGTGAAGTTGGAATTGCGCTAAGCCACAGACAAGCAGAACCAGATGTGTGCATTACATCTTGAACAAGACCGTGCTGCTGTAAGGCTGTTCCCAGACTGTAATTTGTCTTTTCTTCATCATGACTTTAATAATGACGAATTGTGCAGGATTGAACTTGGAATATTCTCTGTAATTCTATGACTTGGTATATTCATTTGATAGCTCTTGGATTTTTAAAGCGCTCCTTCTCGTTCTCATAAGAGGGTTTCCCAATTCTGGGTTTGGGGACGCGCTCACATGCTAGTTTTCATTGCTGCTGAACTTTTTTTTTTACTTCTTCTCGGAGTTTGAAGGTTGCTACCTAAGAAACAAAATGGTTAAAAGGAATTTTCCTAGATGTATGGGAATCGAAAATAGTAGTTCAATTCGGTCTGTGTTTATTGGGTCCTCTGAGGGTCCAGTTATTGAACTGAGTGCTCAGGTGGAGCGAGCAAGCTGAGTAAGCTAGTTTGTGAGGCCCCAGAACCAGAGTTGGGACCCCTGGCATCAGAGATGCCCTTGAGACCATGCTTGCAGTGAGTATTGCTCTGCTTTGTGCAGGGTTATTGTCCTGCTGTTGTTAGCCTTGAATTGCTCGTTATAATATGACAACTCTCCGTCAAACCTCGTTCCCATGTATTGGTCCATAAGGCCAGCAAGGTAAGATCTGCTGCAATACAGGAATTGAACACTGTCCTGTGGGGGTGAAGTCTCACTTGATTCTAATGGCCAGATTCTCATTTTTGTGAACGTCCACTCGAGCATGGGCAGAAACAAAGATTAAAGCACAGTGCTCATACAGTGGGAGTACTTACATAACTAGAAAACAAACCAGATTTTGAAAGGGAGGCATTGGCACACAAGGCTGGTATCTCACAGACTGCAGGGGTTGTTTTCTCTTTTTGCCTGAAAGGGCTACGAAGGTGGTTGTTTCTTTATAACGTGGCAGCATCTTTCGAGATGAAAAGACAGCAGATATGTGCTTTTGGTGAACGGATCCGTTTTAAAACTCGCAACATGACGTAAGAATCACTGCCCGGTAAAACAAATTGTTAAAATAAGGTTGTGCGTCAGTGTGCTGCCAGTATGGATAGGAATTAACTGCTTATGCCGTATGTGTAGGCAGAGAAGACCCGCCCACAGAAGAGAGGTAAATGCACAGTAGGGAAGAGCAATGACTCTCTCCCCCAGTTCTGACAGGGAAAGTAGAAAACCCACTGTTTCTCAACAGTCAGTGAACAGGCGCCTGAAGATTAAATTAAGGCACCCCTGTCTGAGTTGTGTTGTGTTTGGGGAGCACAGTTATTTTAAAGATCATTTGCACAAAACATGAAGTTAGTTTTCTCCTGACCTTGCAGGTTGCTTCGGTTTATAGGTGCAGTCCAAAGGATAATAACACTCGGAAGTCAGTAGGACCGTGTTTAACTGTGAAGGCACCCTTGTTGTATTAGTTACTGAAGGTAGTTAATACTTCGTGGTGTTTTATGCAGCCAGTGCCAGCTGACATATTTACTCCTGCCGTGACTTTAGTACAGAGCCGAATCACTGAACTACACACTAGTAAGGCCGGCACATTGCTGAGCAGTCGCGTCTTCCACATCCAGGCTGTAACAGCCTGAGGAATCATTGAATGTCACCTGGCCAGGAGAGGGCGGCACTGAGCAGGAGACGAGCAGGAGAAGGCTGTGGAGACGGGCTGTATCCTGATCGCCTTGAAACTGCGGATCTGGATGTTTTTGGGGGCTTGTTTTTGTAGAGGCGTCCTCGGAAAGGGGCGATCCGACGCGTGGCTTTGGTTTTATCCGATTGTGTTCAGAGAGGAGATGAACGGGAGCGATGGTGGAATCGCTGTTTTGGACGATTTTGTTTTTCCCGGTAGGAGCCCTTCCCGCAGGCTGGGACGCCAGTGACATTTCCAAAACGTTCACTGAAAACACAGCACAAATGAATGCATATAAATGTATATTAAAATCTACCAGGGTCGTCTTCAAAGCACCGCTAACCCTGGAAGGATTACTCCGTTTGACTTCTATATTGTATATATATATAATGATAACACTATAGTTGTTAATTCTATTGACCAATTCTAGCTGATTGTTGGTTGTTGTGCGTCTGTCAGATTGGAATAGTCTGGTCGCACAAGTGAAGCCCTTTGAATTGAATTGAATTGAATTGAAACTGTGGACCTCAGCCTGACAACCTCCACCTGTATCGCTGCTAAAACCTGTCCGCCTCCGCCCTGGGAGCTGGGCCGAGAGACAGGGCTGCGGCCTGTGCCCCAGTCTTCACCGCTGGTGAAACCCCCCCCCCCCGTCCCTCTCCGCGCTACACGGACGTCGATCGCCTCTTAGGGGCTTCTCAGTCCTGGAGCTGGGCGCCCCACACGCCTGCTTGGTTTCATTCCATCCATCCATGGTCTACCCAGGCCTGCAGGAGAGCCCGAGCCCCCTGCCAGTCAACGGCCACAGGGCAGGGTGCATCCTGGGCAGCGTGAGGATATTGGCAGGGTGTGATCCTCACAGGCTGCCGTACTGCACGGACGACGCAGTTCATGAATATGTAATTAGTATAGAAATGTATGTATGTAGCACAGTAGGTTGTGTGTGTGGTTAATGACCGGCAATAGAGAATATAACAGACAGGACGCCAGTCCATCGCAGGGCACACACACACACACCAGGGACAATTTTCCCAGTTCACCTCCCAGCACGTTTTTGGACTGTGGGAGGAAACCAGAGCGCTCAAAGGAAACCCAGATGAACATGGGGGGGGACGTGCAAACTCCACACAGACAGCACCCTAGGTACTGAACCCAGGCCCCAGCACTGTGAGACAGTGGCGTTAACCCCTGCACCACCACGCCCGCCCTTTGGGACTGATTTTGTAGGAGAGTTTAGAGCTGTCCTACAGCATACAGTATTAAGATATTTATATGTAAAGCATGTCATTGCCCTTGTGCCCATGACAAATCAACTGAACTGGACCTCTCTGAGAGCTCCTGTGGCGAAGTCAGGTTCAGGGGTCAGGGGTCAGGAGTGCAACGGAGCTCGGCAGGAGGCTGCAGCCCAGTCTGGGCCCTCTTCAAAATAGGCCAGATACCAAGAAATCAGGGAATATTTTGCACTGGTAAATACCACCAGGGAGACCAGCACCAGCTGCAACAGTCTGGACTGGACCAATTCAACAAAACATATCCTGGCAGACAGGAATTCCTCAAAACTTCTCAAGTAATTCTATGTAAAACTTTCTTTTTAAAAAAAAAATTGCAGCTCCCACATTTTCATACAGCAACAGGCGTTACCAGTAACCAGCAGCTGAATCTTTCGACCTTACTGCGATGATCAAACCCATCAGCACGCTCAAGAGCCTTCAAGGGTGAGTTGAACTAAGGCAGTCTGAGGAGAGCGGGGCTTAGCTGCTTGCACAGCAGACCCGGCCTCATGCATTTCTTAATGAAAGTCTCGGCTCCGCTGTAGTGTATCCCGATGACGCCGTCCCGGGGGCACCTGCAGGTGACGGGCGCGTCTGGCGTCACAGCCAGGGCCCGCGCCGCTGTTGTAGTCCATGTGTGTTCTCGCGAGGCTTGCGTCCGCTCCGGCTCCCGGCTGCAGGGAGAGAGAGAGAATTGAATTGAGAGAGAGAGAGAAGGAGGCTGTTACAGTAACGCACATAGCGGGGATACTAAGTCGCGCACAGCCGCTGGTATCACGATTTATCGCCCCCCTCCCTCTGTGCCGAAATCACAGACCGCCGCAGGAATATGGTGCGTGTTCTCCAGCCCCTGCTCCGCAATTAGGCACCACCACCCAAACGCGCATTTCCCTTCTCAAAAGCGGGGGCTGGGGCTCAGGGCTCAGGCGCTGGACATCGGAAAGTACTGCCCCTTTACCCTCCTTTTTTTTTTTAAATTTGCATTGATATATTTTGTCTTTTGGCATCGGAACAAAAAAGAAAAAAAAAGTCCATCGGTTCCACATTTCAACAGCCCCAAGCGAACATAAATGGGTGAGTAGAACTTTAATTGAGTGTTATTGGAAATGCACGCTGTTGAGTTCTAATCGAGCCGTGTCGTTGTTTCGAGAAATGAGAATAATGCAAACGATGAAAACTGCCTAGATAATCAATGTTATAAGACGCGTACAGCAGTCCGTTGTAGTACGTCCAACACTTCAGGCTTACAAAGTGGGGGGGGGAACTTTTTCTTTAATTTTGTTAGGGGAAGTACGAGTTAATGGTGAGCTGTCATTTGTCCTGTAGCTATCAAAAGTTTGACTCGTAATGCACTGTAAAGTCGGGGGTTCTAGGTTAGTGTTGGGGCTTTGATTAATTCAAGATGTGGACACGTTTGCAGTTTCCTTTTGCTACTAGTCCGGTTTAAACAGCAGAGAGAACCCGTTTTGATTTCTCCTCGACTAGGGCTTAGCCGAAAACCCGTTATGTCTCTCGCTCTTTGATTAGAGCACCAGCGGTACTGCTGTTAGTGCCTTTTTCTTAGAAAAATGAAAGAAAGGAAAAAACACACACACACTCTGGGCGCTGGGTCGCATCCGAGCTGTAAAAGTGGGTAACGATGTTCTTCAGCTTTGCAGCGAGGGCTTCGGTGGATGTAACTGTTGTTGCTGTATCATCAGCGCACAGGAAGCCAGAAGGGGCCCGGCTGTGGTTCACCGTGTAGGCAGACAGGCGCTGTCCGGGCAGCGAGCTCGTTTTCACCCTCTTTTGGATGCAGTTGAGCTGTAATGTCTAGCAGCGCCTGGAGGTTGCAGGGTCCCGGTCTGTGTCTGACAGATCCGCGAACTCCCTGACTCACTCGTACCAGGGTCGCCTCAGAAAGTCTCAGAAAGGGCTCCCTCTTTCCCCACCCCTGCTGAATTCCTATTAAATATTATTCAACAGTTACCCCTGCTCATCCGGGGTCGATCGGTTAGCTTTTGGCCTTGTTTGGGGGCATCGTTTGGTAACTTGACTACCCAAATTACTCGAGCTCGGTACCTCCACCCCCGCAACCTGTGACCTGCTGTGGTGGGTAGGCGATACCTCGCTAAACCCTTCTCTGCCTGTTCTTCTTACTGCTATTAGAGATGTAGATGTTTCGCCCCCGGCTCTCCTTAATTTTTCAAAGAGGTTTACGTTACGGGGCGCAAGCAAAGGGTTAAGTAATTTCTCGTTTCCTTAGCTACAGAATTGAAGTGTTGGTTCATTAAAGCATATGGAAAGCCACTAGTGCATTTCCCCCAACACAATTTTCTTAAATACCTTTTTTTTTTAATTGCAATGTTGCTTAATAATGTTTTGCTGAACCTGACCTAGTGTTCAGTAGTGTTCTCGACATTCACGTATGTACAGTAAATTAAGTTTAATTTATGTGAGCTTTGGAACCAACGCATTTGTTGCGTGTTAAATATCTCTGTTTATGAAATTGGGGAAGTTCGTCAGATGCTTAGACAGGCGATCAGCACAGACCCAGGCTAATCACAGCCCGCGGGTCCCGGTTCCTGATGGCGTTGTAGAAGTGGCTGTTATCAAGCGGAAAAAATGTTTTTTTTTAACGATTTATTTTAAGGATAGCTCCCTCTGTTTCTCGGCTGTGTAGTTCACCGAGCTGTGGAAATGCGAATCAAGTGCTTTCTCCTTTCTGCGTTGCGTCAGCTGTCAGTGTCGACCGAGTCTCTGGGCTCTTCATCTGCGTTCGGTGATTTTTATCAGCAGGAAATAAATAATCACACTTTCGCCGCTTCTGTCTGCGTCATGGCCCCTTTCTTGAAATAAAATGGCAAGTTTAAGTCCTTTACCCCTGCAGTACACTGCCCTCCGAGTAAAAACTCGTCTGAACCGTCATGCTTTTTCATGAGACGATGTGGAGTCAGCTTCAGGATTACAGTAAATGTCACCACTGTCAGCAGAGAACTTTTTGACTTGCTTTGGTCTTTGTACAGGTGTGTAGAGGTATTCCTAAATAAACCACTTCATGTGTGTATTTCTGACAGCCTTAGCGCAGAGAAACACAGCCCGTCAGCGCGGTGCTGCTATATAAAACTCGTGTTTTCACGCAGTCCAGTGGTGATTAATTCATGCTTAGCAGCTGGTGGAACTCCCAGTCCATCGCATTCACTCTGCTTCTGCACTGCATGATTAAACATCTCCCTCTGGATTCCCAGGCCTTTCTGGATTTTGACAGTTCAGGAGTTGGCGGGGGTGTGGTCGCTTTGAAGTGTCCGCGGGAGGAAGGCAGCTCTCCCTGCCCCTGCTGGGACTCGAACCCGTGACGTCACGTGTGCGACAGCGCGCCGAGCCCCGGTCCACCTGCTCGTGTCCCTTGGTCCGCCCCTGTGTGCGGGACACGCCTGGGTTTGTACTGGGTCTGTCCCAGGAACGGCCTGACGGTTTGCCTCGGTGTCTTTGTCCTCCAGGATGAGTGTGGTCCATTCGTGTACAGCGTGCACTTTGTTTTTTTTGGTCGTTTGTAAGAAACCAAGGTGTTAACATTTTTATAACAGACATGGGCAGTACAGGGTTGAAAAGCACAGGAGGACTTTCAGCCTGGTGCTTTTCTTCGCAGCTCTGCCCGAGCAGGCCCTTCAGCTGCCACGCGTGTGGGCGCTCATCGCAGGGCGAGCTCTGGCCTGCTGTTCCACGCGCGTGCGACGTCTGGTGTGCTCTGCAGCCTTTGGCCCCTTTCACTCACTGCGCCTCCTGCCCCTTCGACCTCCTTGCTTCGGATGAGACTTAAAACCGAGGTGCTGACTCACTGTAGTCATTACAAATCCCACAGTGTTTCTCAGAAAGAGTAGGGGTGTTACCCCGGTGTCCTGGCCAAATTTCCCCCTGGTCTTTACCAGTCATGGCCTCCTCATAATCCCCCTCTCTGAACTGGCTTCATCACTCTGTTCTCCTCCCCACTGAGAGCTGGTGTGTGGGGAGTGGACTGTGTGCAATACTGTGTGAATGGCTGCCTCGCATCATCAAGGTGGATGCTGCACACTGGTGGGGGTGGAGGGGCGTCCCCATTACCTGTACACTGCTTTGAATGGAGTGTCCAGAAAAGTGATGGATAAACGTAAGGAATTATTTTTATGACCCTCTGCCAGTGCTGGCTGGTCTGCTGCACTGGTTTCCCGTAGGTCGATGCTGTGGTAATATCCGTGCCACGCTGTGTTAAACAGAGTGCCTCACAGCCAGGGTTGGCCTCCTCAGGGATGGTACTCTTGTCAAACACCAGCGCGCTTTGCTTATGGATGGAAAACACTTAGGCTTGCACGGGGAGCTTTCTTTCTCTCCTCTGCTGCTGCTCAGAGAAATTATTGTCAGTGAGAAAAAGCCGCTTGAGTTTGGACACCCACATTTTTCATTACCATGTCTCTCTCTCTCTCTCGCTGTCGGAATGCAAAAGTGGTTTGGAGGGTTTTTAGTGTGGAAAGCTGACATTTGCAGCGTTTATGTTGTTTTTTTTTCTTTCTGGGAAACTACTGTACTGTGCTGCCTTTGTGCTGTACTGAGCTGTGGAGCTGCTCTTTATCTGAGAAAACAAACCCAGCCCCCCCGGCTGATAAACTCCTCAAAGACCTTACTGAACCTGAAAGATGGAGGAAAAAAAACACTGGGTGAATTTCCTCGGTGGCTCTCCGTGTTGCACAACAACATCGTTTGCTGTGTGCCTCTTTTGCATATTTCCCAACCACAAAATCTCAGTCCTTTGCCGTGAATCCGGGGGTGAACGGTTTCTCCACACCAGGAAGGGGAGCGTGAGCGAGTTGTGAAAGCACGGCTTCGTCTTGTGACAGCGTCTTGTCCTTGGCCATGGGCAGGACCTGCTGGTGGGTGTGCATGGAGTGGCCTCCAGAGGGCGCTGCTGAGAGCCCAGGCTGGGGGGTGCTGGTCCCATGTGCTCCGCTGCCCAGTTTCCTGCAGGTTCATAATGGCAGGTCATGACGTCCATCGGTCTCCAGGAGGTTGCTCTGTGGGCTTTTTATTTGCCTGATGTCTGTGCCGAGAGCGATGTATTGGGGAAACTCGGGGGGTGTGTGGGGAAAGAGTCGGGGTGATGGTGCAGGACGGTCTGCTGCTGTACCATGTTGAACCAGCTCGTAGAGCTGAGCTGTCGTTCTCCAAAGTGCTCTGTGACAAACCTGCGAAGGGCACGATAGCAATGATGGGCTGACTGAATCCCAGTGGCTCGGCGGGCTTTCTGATGCAGGGTGGGGGGGGTGTTCGAGTGCCTGTCATCACTTTGGGGGAGGGTCACCGCTGTTTGGGGTTCGCACCCCTTACTGCCCGTGCTGGACTGCACCTCGGGGTGGCATGGCTGAGCGCCGGTGCGTTTGGCTGACAACCAACTCTGTTTTTGCCATCGTTCTCCCGAGGCGATGGGGGTCCTCCAGTAGCCAGGCACTCCTGTGGGGCGAAGGGTTTGATTCTGGAAAATCCGAATGGGTTTTTTTTGTTTTGCTGAAGAGCTACAGTGTGTTCGTGCTGACATGACTGCAGCCCTTGTCAAAGCAGAGCTGCAGGGGGAAGAAGACACAGAGCCTTGTCTTACCTGCCAGCCAGTTGCCTGCAGCTCTGATCAGGACACTTGTTAAGACTGACCGCTAAGCAGAGGATTTACTGTACTACTGTGGCAGCGCTTGGCTGTATGACCATGATCTCTCAGCTTATTACCCTCAGTGTTGGTTTGTACTTTGGCTTTTTTGTTCAGCAAGTAATACGGCCATGAAGGCCCTTTTTAAATTATTTTTTTCTTTTTTTGTGGTTATCGTCGGTGTTTTTAAAATATCCAGATCGCTTCAGATAACCTGTACCATTGACTGAGCATGTTGTGAAATGTATCTTAACAAATATATAAGCCACATCCAAAGAGAGGAAGAGGTTCTGTGATTCAGCAAGAGGACTTTTTCAGTCCTTCCAGAACTATAGAATTGAAGTCTGGAACAGGTTATCCGGGGGCCCTCTGGGATCCTTCAGGAAATGGCTTTCTGGAATTAATTGGCTCCTGGCAGCCAGATGATTGAGGTGTCTGGATTGCCTTCTGCAAGTTAGTCGCCTTTTTGTCCTCGTTTTCAGACTCTTGCAGATCCACGTCCTTCGTACCTCCTTAGTGAGGCAACGCTTATAACGTCTTTATCTGCACCACACCGCATGATGCAGGAACGTGCATAAAAAAACATGCAACAAAACACAGTTTCACAGAAAACTACCAGGCCTACTGTGTGCATGTGCAGAAAGTCCCTGTCAGATCTAATTTCCTTAATGGAGTCTTCCATCATTTCCACCTGACTCCTGTCTACCTGGTAAGTTCTGCTCTTAGCTTTTAACAGGAACTGTGTCCTTTTGAGCCATTACGAATAATTGCAGACCTGCAATGACATTTGCACAAGTACTTGCATTGTGCTTGTTTTACTGTGTTGTGTAGAGACGACGAATTCCGGTGGTGTTTTTTTTTATCCTCATTCAAGTAAAGCGTTACTGTAGAAGGCAGATAATTCTTGATCGTGTGGGTTTTGTGCTTGTACATACAGTATCTCTGCATACAGAATCGCATGTATTTTAATAGACCTGGTTGTCTAGAGCCTGTGTGATACAGCAAACAGGCTTGTAGCGGATCTGTAGGTTATTCTCTGTTCCAGCAGGCAGGAGGTATGAGTGGGAGTTTGTGATTTCGGTCTGATTGTTGCCATGCCTGTCCCCTACGCAGGTCGCCTTCCTTATTGCCCATTAGAATGTGTAATCATGGCCCACCTGGAATTTAAACAGAAACGCCTTGGTGCAATCGGACTTTATCGCAGCTCTCTCCTGCCCTGCGAGTTCCACTCAACCAGCACAAACAGTTCAACCAGCACAAACATCGCTCAGAAACTAGGCTGCCTGCTTCGGCGCTGTACCTGAGAGCTCCAGGTTCCTTGAGTAGTATGTGGGCCTGTTGACCAAAGTCTGCAGTGTTAGTGTAGTTTTTTCTACACTTTTGTTGTATTGCAGTTTATTGCGTTTATTGCATTTTTAAAATCCACCTCTGGATTTGTTGGGGGAAGAAGAGCCTTGAGTAAAACTTACATTTGAGGGGAGGCAGAATCATTCCAGAAAATTAAGTCCTCCACCCCCCCAGTGTTAAGTATGCAGTGCTGTGTCATTTGCCCTTAGTTCTGGTTGGTGATTGGCCGGCCCTATGTGCTGCTCCGAGTTCTGGTTGGTGATTGGCCGGCCCTATGTGCTGCTCCGAGTTCTGGTTGGTGATTGGCCGGCCCTGTGTGCTGCTCCGAGTTCTGGTTGGTGATTGGCCGGCCCTGTGTGTTGCCCCGAGTTCTGGTTGGTGATTGGCCAGCCCTGTCTGCTGCCCTGAGTTCTCGTCGGTGATTGGCTGACCCTAGCACTAGGTGTCTGCTGTCTGGCTGGCATCACGCTCAGCAGTCGGTGAGACTCGAGCATCTCTGCTGTAACCCCAGGAAGGCATTGTGAACAGCAGAAAAATGAGTCATGAGTTGACTCATTTCTGAACAGGTGGAAACTGTTTCTTCAGCATTAGCTGTGCAGCCTTTTGCACCGTTCGCTGCATCGGTTAAGCGAATTGGAAAATCAATGAGGCTGTGCAGAGCCGCCTGCCTGGCCTCTGTCCGGCCCCCTGTGGCCTGACGCGTGAGCCCACCTTACCAGTTTCACCAGTCCTGACGAGGAGGATTTTGACACACCAGTATTTGAATACCTTGTCCCTTTGCTGTAACCTTGATGCACGTCTGTTATGAAAAGCTCAGAAGGTCCTAGAAGCTTTAGTTGTGTGAAAGATGGTCATTTGAAAGGTTTAAATATATTAGTTGAAGCTGTTAAAGATGTTTTGCAGTTTACATGCTTCAGAAAACATGTTGAATGTGTATTTCTGTGATGGTTCCTCTCTCTCCGTGAACATGACTTTTTCGTGTCATCAGAGCGCCGCTGGCCTCACAGCTCCGCCTGGGTGCTGGTGGAGGGCGTGGCTGGATAGCGCTGGAGTGGCATGTGGACATCTGCACGCACACACACACACTCACACACACACGTGAGGCTGCAGGCCGGGGGGGTGCCCTCGCAAGCCTTCCAGCCTGAAAGAAGAGGCACTCTTTGTGCTGGGATGCCAGTACCGAACTGGACCGATCCGGCCCGAACCCCTCCAGGCTTAACACTCCAGCCCCAGGGCCAAATGAGCAGTGCGCTCACGGTTCTGACAATTCTGCTAAAACAAATCTCCGGAGCCTCTCCCTCTTCTGCCGTTGATCGAATAAGAAATGTTCTGCTGGTAATTAACAGGCGCGTCCCAAGGCTCTCCGTCATTAAATATCACCTAACGAAGGATCCCCGTGTGCTGATGGATGGCTCTTTCTGAGGAGGTGACGCCTGCTGTTGTGGAGTTTCTTTATCAAGTGTGTTTAAAACCTGCCTGTTGCTGTGCCCAGCAGGATTTCGGCATCTGCTGTTGTAAAGCCCATCTCATTGTGCCGTTTTCCGGTGTCCCGTTTTCGTTTTCTCCTGTTCGTTCTGTTTTTGCTGGTCAGAGCCGGAGTCTCCCCCTTACTCAAGCCACTCTTCCAGTTGTCTCCCTCTTGCATACCTTCACTTCCAAAGCCCCACCAGCGGTTCCCTTTTTTTTTGGCTTGCTTGTGCATCTCAGGCGTCTTTCCCCTGGCAGACGGAAGAATTCGGATGCCAGAAGAGTCCTGGGCTCACAAGGAGAGCTCTCAGCCCAAGCGGAGGTCACGTAGCGAGCTGCGTCCTGAAACAAGGACTGGATTTAAAGTCAGAACAGCGTGCTCAGTGTTGCCCAGTGACGGTCTGTACTGATGTGTGAAGTGATGTCTGTGGGAGAGTGTTGTTAGGGTACTGCAGCCCCAGAGCTGCGACAGCGAGGGTCCGGGGCAGGACTGCGTCTTCCCGAACGCAGGGGGCTGTGTTTTCACTAAGTGAAGGTGTTCCTGCATTATTTCCCAATGTGTTAGGGATGTGTTTGCACAGCTGTATAATAAATGTCAACGTTTTTCCTCGTTTGTCCTCACCACCATCCTGGTCGATTTCTTTTTTTAAATGGTGAAACGAAGACCGAGCTGTCTCTGGACTGTGCAGACTAGACTCTCTTTGCTCCCCGCCGCCACACACGCAGTACTGCTCCCTCATTCACTTTGCTGTAATCTTGCTTCACCGAACCCACAGCTAGTGCAGATATTCGCTGTGCACGCAGGCGTTTAGCCTCAAGGGTAGAGCCGGAGACGCTCAGGAGACCTCACCCTGGCTCCCCTGCGCCAGTACAGGCTGATCTGCGTGACCTTCACTCTCACCACGAAGGGAGGAGAGAGACGCCCTTTTGATCGCGGAAAGCACCGAAACTACGCTGCCCAAGCTGTAAATGTCCGAGAGTACATCGGTGGCGTTCGGTAATGCTTTGGTACCTGTGAAATAAAAAAGAACCTCCGGTACGTCTCTGCTGCCTCGGGGAGGTGTTTGTGAAGCTGCGAAGGGCTTTGGTGGTGCAGGCGGGCTGAGAAAAGTCACACCGTCGCACACAGCTCCTCGACTGACAGCTCCAGCTCAGCTGCCAGCTTCTCCGCCATTACTTCTTTTTTTACATTGCCTTGTTTCTCGGTTCTGTGCCTGTCCCCGAGGTGAGAGAAGCACAGTATTGAAGCTCCACCCCCCGAGTCTGTGCTATTCCTGGTTCAGAAGTATTGGAGCTGCAGGCCCTTCTCCCGGCTCCTCGGAGGGGGTGTTGGGGCGGCCATTCCGGCTGCGGTCTGTTTCTGTCAGCGAGGTCAGACCTGCTGCAGCTTCACATCTTTCTGCGGCTTCCTTCCCCCCTCTCGTGTCGGTGTTTCTGTGAAGTTGAGAGGTGGTGGCATCGCGACTGTGAGGACTCAGAACGCCCTTGCTGTGGGCTTCGGGCACCCGCCTCGACCCCGTGTTGTGTGGCGGGAGACTGCTCCTCGAGCAGCAGGCGTTTATGCATCGGCGTCATTCAGATGCTGAACTCGTTACAGAGGCTTAGAAATCCTGGTTACAGTGGCTCAATTACAACACAACCCCCCTCCTGCCTTCAAACTGTAAATATAAATATGATACATGTAATGTTATATATTCAATATTTGTATGGAATTTGCTGTGATGTATTGATGGTTTGTCCAGGATCCATTTCAAATCAGTACTGACTAAGACACAAGTCTCCTCAGCTTAGCAGTGTTCACGGTGTGAAGAGATTTGATAGAAAATCTGTCTGGAACTAATAAATAGCAGGAATTTAAAAAAGGGTATATGATGGAGATTTTTATTTTTTAATATCCAGTTCTGCCCAGGAGTTACTTTTTGAGTGAAGATACTGTTACTGTTTGAAATAATTAAACTCCCCTCACAAGCTTCCCGGAGTTTCTTGTAAACCAATATATACTGTACACTATAGCAGGAACTACGTACTCTGTAGAAGAATCTACATCGTGCTGCAAGACGAGGAAGTGATTTACTGGTATTTCAGCTTACATTGCCCCTTCAATATTGAACTGTACCTTCCAGCAGCTCTGCAGTGGAAGTAGACATACAGTACAGTAAACCTCATTGTGCTGCAGCCTAATTCTGCCTCATGACATTGCTAAGGAGAGATCCATGTGCCTAAAACCTTCAGACACAAAAGCAATATGATGACTGATCAACAGCAATTAACATCATTTCATCAATGTGTCAATAAATAACACTTAAGATGGGCTTTTCTCATGAGGCAGGAATAAATGAGCATGATGCATTTTAGCTGGCACAGACAGTACAGACAGCATCCCATGAAGACCCAGGTCCTGTTGTGGAGTTTCCCCAGTAGGCATGATCTGTTCGTTCTGTGCAGAGCAGTTTTTTTTTGTTGTCTGAAAGAGTTTGAAATCCTGCTAGGAAAAAAAAACAAAACAATGAGAAACTCAAGAGGTGACCCCGTGACTGTGTCTTAATTGGTTTTTTTAATTGTTTTTCATTTCCCCATTATTTTCTCTGCTTCTGCTCCATTACCAAAGCTGGCGGTGGGGGTGCTTGCCCTGTGGCCTGCTGCACTGGGCTGCAGGGAGTCTGCTCGGCGGCGGTAATTGATACTGAAACGGGAGCCTAGTCCTCGTTCATGAACGTTTGCTGCCGGCCAGTTCAGGCCCGAGTTTTTCAGGACGTCTCATTACCACTGAGCTTCCGCGAGATGACTTAATTATGAGAGAACGAGCCCAACACGGCTCATTTTTTGTTTAATGTCAGCTGCTGAGTGGCTGAGCCGGATTTACCGCGGGGCAGCAGAGCTGCCGAATTTGGGAGCGAGGAGATCTCACCCTGCCTTTGGAGCCCCGTCGGTACTGGCTAGTCCAGAGTCTGCGACGCGAGGCCGGGGTTAGGGCATGTTCAGCTGATGTGTATAATAAAGAGCCGATCTCCTAGGCTTGCCCAGACTGAGCCAGCGGTGCTGTCAGAGGGTCATAATTACTCTTAATTATCCCCTGGGAAGCCGCTCAGCTCAGCACTGTAAGTGCACTCGCAGCATTTCTGTTCTCAGAAGTGATGATGCTGCAGAGAGACCTCATCGGATCTGCCTGCCCCAGGGCGAGGTGAGGGTTTTTATTAGGACCCCCCGGAGGACGCCAGACCCCCGTTAGGTTTGGAGGGGTCGCACGTGTGACCCCAGCGCGGCTCATGGTTTAACCCTTTCCCTTCAGCGGAAACCAGTCGACCAGACGGCCGCAGCTGGTCCAGCGCCGGGCTGGCATTCCTTCTCCGGGAGGGTGCCGTAGCGGCCACCCACGGAGCGAGAGTCCCCCCACACCCCACACCCCACACCCCACACCCCACACCCCACACGGGCCCAGCCGCTGTTCTCGCGTAAATCTACACCCAGCCGCGTCTGCATTGTACCGGGGGAAATTAAAAAAAAAACACAGCTGAAGCTTCTCTTCCGTTTTTCTTCGCCTCGGTTTCCCTGATTTGCCGGCGAACTGCTTAATTTAATCATCCTGCGTGGGATGTGCGGGTACATGTATTTTTTTTTATGATTCAGAAATCGCGCTGCTGTGTTAAATGGCAGCGGCGAGCCGTCGGGGAGAGAGAGAGAGATTCCTCATGGGGGCAGTTACAGACGATCACCCCGGTTCCCTCGTTAATGTCTTCCTGAAAGCAAGATCAAAGCGCTAGGGAGGGCCTGTGATGATGCCGGAGCCCCAGTCAGTCAGTCAGGGCTGATTCTCCGGGTCCCTCAAGCACACGGGGGGCCACACCGGCCATTCCTGGAGAGGGATTCGGATGGACGCGTGTCGGACTCCCGATGCACTGCAGTTTGAGCCATTTCACGTTTTACCAGCCTCGCTGTACTTGTTCTCTTTTTTTTCCCCCAACCTTATTATGAATATGTTTTCACACATTTACGACCAGAACTATTTATATAGTTTTCGGATGAGCTTGGAGGTTCTCATATCCTTATAATGCTCTTATCAGTGTCACACACTGACGAAAATGAGATTACAAAACACCTTCTGGTTACACAAACTTTCTTTTGGTGTTTCATTCTGTCCCTGTGGTTTTAGGATTTGCATCTAAAGTTTATTTAGAGGTGCTGGTGTCTAGCTATTAGTACAGCAGGCGTGATTCTGGACTGGTGTGATGTCCTCATTCCCGTACATCTTTGCTTCTGCTTCGGGGACGATGATCTGTTTTTTGGGTTCTCGGCCTGAATGATTGTACTGTTTCTGCTTTTTGTGATGATGGGTAGAGATAATAATGAATAATGGTCCGTGAGGCTTCTGAAATTAAATTCGTGGTTAGCATTAAATTAATGTAGGGCTTATAACTGACGAGTCGACTGACAAATAAGCAGTGTGGGTTCATTTTAGAGAAATTAATTTCACTTCTCTGAAATGGAGCGGTTCCGGTTTCGGTGCGCTCGCTGGTTTGAAGCAGGTAGTTTTCGGTCCTTTGAGCTCGATGCCGCAGAGAGGTGAACTCTCGAGCTTCCCCTTTTGTATTTCACCTGCGCGACGCCGAGGGAAATCTCGGCTCTCTTTCCCTTCCTCTACGCCCGTGCCCTGCGGCCGCAGCCTCGTTAGCGCCTTCTGGTTTGGGTTTTGGGCTGCTGCCAGTTGCGAGGTTGTCGGCAGTCCTGGGTCGGGGAGGAGACGGGAGATCTCTGGGAGGCAGTCGGGTGTTTTTTCCGCTCCACAGGCGCCTCTGGAAACAGATCTTCCCTGAGGTTCCTGCTAAGGCGTTTGTGACTGGTGCGCAGTCCATCGTGGCAAACGGTTAGTTAGTCTCACACAACTTCAGCTGCCTATATCTAGCCTGGAAACTTGCTTTTTTTAAGCCCCGTTCTTCTTCTCCGCGAAATGCGGCCAGATGGAAGCTGAAATTGGTTTCCTTTGGTCTGGTGTGGGCCTGTGGGTGTTAAAGGCCCCGGCTGGGTAACTTTCTGGCCCTGTGCACCCCTCCAGGAGGCGCGTGGAGGTCCCACTGCACGGTCCTCACCTCTCTCTCGCCGCTTCACGCACCCCCCCCAGTTTCTTCCTCCGCAACAGAGCCCCCCTTGCCTGCCGGGGGAGTCGGCCTTCGGGAAACCTGGTAGGGACGTCGCCCCCCAAGTAACAAAGCCGATGTGTGAGTGAAGAAGCTTTTTTTTTTTTAAAGACACGCGGGGCTTGGACGTCTAGTTTTGTGTTCAGCTGCATTTCTAGATGTTTTCTGATCCCCTATAAAGAACTTGGCTTTTCTCACGGTTTAAAAACAGTTTTTTTTTATTTCTTGAATCATTTGTTTCGCAGGATGTTCTGCTTCTCGGTTCGGACCTATATGAACCCTCCGTCTTCCCGACAGCTGTACCAGCAGGGCTGAACTCTGAGCGATTCCTGGCACTTTTGCTACAATCCAGACTTGGGTTTTGACTCCCTCTTCTTAAAGAGGTTGTCAGAGAGCTGTGCACTACAGGCGCTGGGGAGAATTCCTGTAAAATGCTCAGATGCAGCAGAAATGAAGTGTGCTCGCGTGGCCCTGAGCCAGAGGCGTCCACAGAGCAAGGCCTTCTTCTGCTCCGTCCTGTTCCAGGGCCCAGTTTGTCATAGTTTTTCTTTAAACCGAATAACTGTGATGTCAAAGCAGCGGAGCCAGAAGGCTCTGTGCGCTGCAGAAGCAGAACCGAGCCCCCCGGTCCTGCCTGCATTCATCCCACCACTCTGCCTATCAGTCTGGGTATTGATTAGTCTGTGTCAGTCTCCCTCTCTCATCCGTCTGCGCCTGTCAGCTGGCTGAGTTATGTATGCCCTTAACTGAGGTTTCAGAGCACGGCGGAGCTGGAGCTCGATCTGTGCAGCTGTGGAAAGGTTAAGAGGAAGATGTAGAAAAATTGACCTGAAATATTGAAGTAGTTTGACACTGCTCTTCCTTTTACTTCTTTTCATTTTTTAGTTTGAAAGGGCAGGGTTCTCTTCCACTTGGTGTTTGTCTCCTACTTATTATTGTTTGCAATACAATACGCATTTCTGGTTTCTCCTTTTGTTTTTTTTTAACACGTTTTGTGTGCTTTTTTAGCTGTGTACCCAGCGCCCTTTATAGGAAAACCGAGTCCTTTCTTTCCTTGTGGTGTTAAAGTATGGGTTTATTATCCACACCTGTGGAACTAATCATCAGCTCTTTCGTGCTGGACAAAGCCCTAGCAGCAAAACCCAAGAATGGCTGGAGAAGGCCATTCCATGTTTGGTGGTTAATCGGCTCATTGAACTTGTGGTCTCATCCAGCTTTTTCTTGAAAAAGGTCTGTCCTACCCGTGCAGTGTAGCTGGACAGACACTGGCGATGGCTGGCTCCACACTCCCACAACTCTTTGAGTAAAAAGTGCACTTTCGTGTCGTTTCCTCGTGTGCTTTCCAGTTCGTGTTTCACTGTGGGTTCCGAAGTCCGCGAAGTTTCTGAAAAATCAAAAAAAAAAAAAAAAGGCAGTTTACAAATAGACCTGTGTGTTTGTTGACACATCATTTTTGTAGTCTGTACAATGTGGGGACGTTGGGACACTCACCCTGTGTTGCTGGTTACGTTAAAACAAACACATCCGTACAAACACAACAAGAAAACATCCTCCTACATGTAGCATAAAAATGCATTTCACAAGGTTTAAAAAAGAAAAAGGTCAGGTGTCCAGTGGATAATACGTGTTAAAATTGTTTCTTTAATATTAACAGAATAAGATGTTAAAATTGTACAACGCGCTAGTATGAGCTTGTAACTTATTTACAATATTAAGGACAATTTTGGTCACAATGTCACAAAAAATCTTGCTGCTTTCTAATGATCCAGAGAAGAGTAGCCAGTAGCATTCTGGGACTTTTAAGAGAATGGCCTGCACTGACAGGCAGAAGGAACTGAATCTCTTTAGTCTTGGACAACGACTACAAGGGGGCCAGGCTGGTTGCCCTAGCGATTCTCGCTGACTTCTCCCTCTCCCTCTCTCTCTCTGCCTCTCTTTTCAGTGGAAGCTATAGTGGAGTTTGACTACAAAGCTCAGCACGATGACGAGCTGACCATCGCTGTGGGCGACATCATCTCCAACATCAGGAAGGATGACGGAGGTTGGTGGGAAGGCGAGATCAGTGGCAGGAGGGGGCTCTTTCCGGACAACTTCGTCAGGGTGAGTGCGAGGCTTTCAGAGAAACCGTCTGCCACTCCGGTTCTGTGCCTCCATCCCAGGTTTTTTTTTCTGCTGTAGGTCCTGTGCCTCTGAAAACTTCAGGCGTTGGCGATTTCAGGCCTTGATTTGCTTTCTAGAACATTTCTACCCTATTAGCTTCAGTTCTTCCAAGTGATATATCCCGAATATATCCAGCTACAGCTGTGGCATTCTTCTCCCGAGATCAGAGGAGGAAGGGGTGTCGTTTTCTTCCATCAGGCCGGTCTGACTTCCAGAAGAGTAATCTGTGGAGTCTGGAGGATCATGGATGCAGGCTGTGACGCGGCGATCGTCTTCGTGGGCCAGCAAGTGGGGCCTGGCTTTGCGAAATGTCATGTAAAACTCATTCCAGTACGTGATCGCGGCTGTCTGTGTGTTTCTACAATCGAGTGGAGGCCAAGTGGGCCCATCGTGCACGTTCTGTCGCTCATGGGCCAGCTGGGCCAGGATCTCATCCGGCTCCGTCTTTCAGATCCCCGAGAACTGACTTCAGCAGCAAGCCTGGAGACTCCCAGTTCACTGCGTCTCTTGCCAGTCCTGTCACGTTGTATGGAGAAAAAGATCCTTTTACAGCGGTGCTTAAATATAGCCTTTTTGTCGTGGTCTTTGCGTTCTCTGCCCTGTCGCTGTTAAATGCATTTGCAGACTGAGGTTGTAGGGGGAAGTGTGGGGTTTAGTTCACAGCAAGCCTACTGTGCTCCCTAGAGCCGATCGTTGATACAAATTTGGCAGGTTTGCAGACAGTGCTGCCCGAAGTCTGGAGGTAATTAGAATTGCAGTTAAATACAGCGCTGTCACTAGGACTCTACAGATGGCGATGGCAGAGAAGGCCTCTCTTCAGTGTGTGCAGATGTGTTTTGCTGAACTGAAGTTGCAGATCTCAGGAAGCTGTGGTGAACAAGGCTGTTTTTTTGCTCAGCAGCCTTAGTGGTATTAAGTAAACAAAGCCCTAGAAGGGCAGGACCAATGTTTTTGAACTCCCAGCACAGCAAAACAGACCCCATCTATGTGGTGGGGGGTGGGGGGTGTAACTTCGGTTTCAATACAGTTTGGGGGTGTCAGCGCCCCCGAAAAGCCGCAAAACAAGAGAAGGATGTCGGCCGGAACTCACGTCAAGCACAAAAATGAAGAGTTTTGTTGTCAAAGCCATCCTTGCTGTTTATTTTCTGGGTTGAAAAAGTGTAGGAACTTTTCCGGTTACTGGTGCTCTGTCCTCACGAGCAGCGCCTGCAGCCTGCAGACCTGAAATCACGCTGCACGATTTCATCCGAGCCCACACAGTTCCTGCCGAAATAACCCAAGGCCCCAGATTTACCAGCTGGATCTGTGACGAGTTTGTCACCCCCACCACTGTGGTTTGTGAGCACTGTACCCGCTGCTTGTGTCACTAAGCGCAGATGTGCAGTAGAGGTGGTGGGTACGTGTGGCGTTTTCGGGGCGATTTGAATGTTTTTGGGGAGATGAGTCTGCGCCTGAGCAAAGAACCGGCCCACGGCTTTGCTAAGCCACTGGGGGGTCCCTGTTCGTCTCCCCGGCCGGCGCCTGGGCTGTCCTTGCCTGAATGTGAATCAGCCCTGCAGTAGGTGAGCGGATCTGAGGGGAGAGCAGAAAGCAAGTGCGCTGCTCTCTCTGTGTGAAACTGAGGACTCTTCTGACTCGTTGTGTTTGTGTCTGATCTCTTGGTTCGCCGGAAAATCGTTGCTGGAGGGGCTCGGGGTTCTCTATGGGGGGTGCTGTCCAACTGAGTGTCTGAGATTTCCGTGGAATGGGCAGCCAGCGATTGGTCTTGCAGTTTCGCAGTCACAAACCCAATCCCAGGTTTTTAGATTTTGCCAAAAATGTCAAAGGAAGGGTCTAAATTTACTGCAGTAAAG
Source organism: Lepisosteus oculatus (assembly GCF_040954835.1). Taxonomy (NCBI): domain Eukaryota; kingdom Metazoa; phylum Chordata; class Actinopteri; order Semionotiformes; family Lepisosteidae; genus Lepisosteus; species Lepisosteus oculatus. The sequence continues at coordinate 4,514,031 of NC_090700.1, read as the reverse complement.
ATCACATATCAGAACTTCTCTTTCCACTACACTGTTTTGCTTATAGTGGTTCTGTAGTTTTTTTTTACTTGCAAGGCTGGTGGCATACGACCAAATGTTTCATTATCTCTTGAACCCACTTCTCAGCCTGTGAGCTGTAGTGTCTGGGGTTTATTTTAAATGTAGGCAAACTGTACTGTGTACAGAGCAAGGAAGCAGTGTTTCTTGCTGTGGAGCATAAAAGGATTTGGCTCCGTTAAACTGGCTTTCTTGTGGGAGTTGTTCACTCAAACTTGTTGCTAAATCGCTGCAGTTTCTCTTTAAATTAATGCCTGTTTACTGCGTCTTCTAAGACGTGATTAGAGTTTACTGCCACCGGTCTGAAAGCACCTCTTTCTACTCTGCCCTGCTTCTGCAGCGCTGCCGTGGAAAATAATCATTTCATTTTTAAATGACATAAGGGCTGTCTTCCAGGAATAGCTGAAGCAGCTGTCTTTCCAGAGATAGGGCAGATTTAACAGGCTTTTGCAGGAAACTTGCTACTAAATCTTCTGGCTACTGCAGCCTGTTTAGTTACTCAGTGTTCCCGGATTACTGCAGATAAAGAGATTTGGAATATCTTTAGTTATAAAGGGCAGGTTCGCAGCATCGCTGTTGTGTTAGCAGCGTGTTGGGTGACTGATGAAACAGGAAGTGTGAGGTCTCGTTGCGTTCATTATCTTTATTGCCATAAACTACGGTCTCTGACCGAAATGGGGTTATTCTTGATTTTTTAAAATCTGAGCTATGCTATTAAACATCCCTCTTTCGTCTCTGTCACTTTGCATATACTGTAGTGCCCAATCCGAATTCTCCCCTCACTGCCTGAGATTACAACGGCAAGCAGGACGAAACCTGGGGGGCGCCCCACCTCCCCCCCAAACATCTCTCCGTTAGCAGGGCTCGGCTTGGACGGCCTCCCCCTTGGTGATCCTGCGTCATCAGCCGGAATCACGGGTTTGAAAAGGCTTTCTTGGAGCCTAGCAATTACTCCTTAACTACAACGTCTGGCAGCAGGATGGTAATTGGAAGGGATGACTGTGTTCATGCAGCGGGGGAAAGACCCGTGCTGGAGAGCAGTGGCCTGCCCAGGGCCTGTCCTGCCTGAAGACCGATGCGCTCAGCCGCCGAGGTGCAGTCTGGGAGCTAGAGACCTGAGCGCTGGTTGGGCGATTTCGCCGCCGATCTCCCCGACTGCACGTACGGATGACTCTCGCAGCCTCTGGCACTCGGGGCCAGGACAGATGGGTCTTGAAGGACTTGTACAAAGGCCTGACTTGTACAAAATCGGATGTCTATCACTTAGGGAGAGGGGGGAGAAACTAGACTTGCCGGACACGAGCTAAAAGAGCAACTGTAAAATAACCTAAAAAAAACCCCAGCAAAGTGAAAAAACGTCCCAGACGCATGACCAGACAGGAGCAGCTGGATTGTCCAGGAACTGAGGAGTTGCACAGTACAGCAAGGAGGGGAACAACAACAACAACAGAGAAATGAGCGAGACAGGTCATCCTGCTGTGGCCATGAACACCAGCTCTCTTTTGACAGCTGCCTGCCACTCAGACTCTATTATTCCTGCTTGACAAAGCGTCTGGAATCAGCAGTGTCTGAGGCCACCGTGCTGCAGCGTTTCTCCACCTCCAGTAGCCGAGACCTGGAATAAAGGGTAAATAAGTTCAATCACGCATAGAAGTGCTTCGTTTTTTTTTGTAATTAAGCACACGCCGACCCCCTGAGCTTTGTAGTGCTTTTTTTCTTCTCCGGCTCTAAGGGGAGAGTGAAATGAGCTGCGGTTTGAACTCTCCGGGGCCCGTTTCAGATCTGAGCTTCCCTCTCGCTGCTCGCTGCCAAGTACTGCTCAGTTTGGGCCGCGGACCAACTGAACGTCTGCCAGCACTGTTAGTTACCAGTAGCCCTGCTCTTAAGAACGTCAGAAATGTTACAAGCATGAAGAGGCCCAGTCTCGTTTTTTTTTTGGGGTAGAACGGCCAACTGCATTTTTTTTAAATGATTGACTTACCTGCTTTGCAATTGCCAGCGGTTTTTCATTCTAAGAGACCTGGCTCATCCGTAGGACTGTCTTTAATGTTTATGCCCTTCCAAGCCGGGGTCTGGAAACATTAGTTTAGGAACTGTTTTTAATTTACTTTGGCTTGACCTTAAAAAAAAAAAAAAAAAAAACAACAAACCTTTTTGTGACCCAGCTACTCCAGGAACTGGAAACGTTTTGAGAATAAAAGTCGGGAGTTCTGTTCTCCCCCTCGGAACGTGGATGTGCAGGGTGCCGGTGTACTGATTTCTCCTTGGGAATCCTGCGGAGACTCTGTTAATGATCTTTCTGTGTTGTGATGGCTTCACCCGCTTGGGTACTGATTGTATTTCCAGACGCTCGGAGGCTCAGGGCCCGCAGGCCTCAGGCTGCACAGAAACCGCGCCACTGCAGGCTGGTATCTGTGACTGCAGGCGTGGCTGTCCCCCACCGCAGATCCACGCCGGAGCTCCAGAGGACAGACTGAAACACAAACCGCCCTGGGGTTTTGCTCCATTGCCAGCTCCACTCCTTCTCTGCAGTAGTGTCAGTTCCTTAATCTCAAGAAGAGACTTTGAAACAAAAAACAAAACAAGAAGAAGCTTTAGTGCTTCATATGGAGGAGGGAGCCTATTTCATCCACCACTGAACTGCAGCAGCTCCTGGGTGACGCGTGGCAGCCGGTCTGTGCGCAGCAGGTCAGGGGGGAAGTGAGAAATTCACCAGCTGAATTGAGGGCGAAATTGACTCAGGCCCGACTGTAGGAACCCAGAGAGAGATTGAGCCAGCACGTCGGGTTTAACACTCCTCTATTTGTGAACTGTGCCAGGAGTCCTTGGATCAATTTGCTGTGAACTACTATCAACCGGCCGAAATGCCCTCCTTCGGTTTGTAACAGATTGTTTAGAAGATCTAAATAACCCCGGCAGTCAGACTCTTAAGACTCATCCTGCGGACGGCACCTGCTACAACCCCATACTGGTGCACTGGTTCGGACATTGTGGCCCAGATGGGTAGAGCACCCCCTGCTGGTCCGCCAACATCCTTTGAAGCAGCAGCCTGGTCTTCCTTTCCCGAGCAGGACAGCTACGGGTGGGAACACCACGTTTGAGAAAAGACTGAGAGGGGATAACCTCTGATGTACCCTGTGCAATGGCAAGGAGTGCTCCTCGACTCCTAACAGTCTTATAGGTAATAAAACAATCCCATGCCTTTAAATAATTTCACGGATATACTGTGTCCATCTTCAGTACATAACGTATAGGCTGTATATTCATTTTCCACTCCAGCGTCAGCTCTTGCTAGATTTATGCCTAGTTAGAGATTAAAAGATGCTTTCAGAAAACTAAGATCTGAAAAGCACTTTGGACGTGTTTTGTCATCCTTTCAGTTTCCTTACTTGCATTCTCAGTCTCCTCACACAGCTGGGTAACCTGGTTCGAACGAGTATTGGATGTGTTTGCAGGGAAAAGCAGAGCCTAAGGTGAATCTCAATTAAAAAAAAAAAAAGACATCTGGCCACCAAGATAAAAGAGGATGGTCGGATGAGCACCCTGGCCTTGGGCGTCACGTAGGGCCTGATGCAGATGATCATGCTGCAGGCTGATATTTATTTTGCAGACTCGGCAGCACTGGGCAGTTCCTCAATACTCCACATGCTGCTTTCATTGAATCTCCGGACAGGGCACTTGAAGCATGCTTTGAAGAGAGAACCGAGGGCTTCACAGATGACTGATGAGGCTGCATTATTGGGACACTCAGTTCTGGGTTCTGAGCGAAAGACCACAAAACGACAGCCAGAAGCCTGAGTAATGTCCTGTGTGAAAATACAGTTCTATGTTTAAATATGACAAAAGTGACAAAAAGGAGGAAAGAAAAGTACAAAATGGCATTGGAGGAAGCTACCCTTGCAGTGTCTTGGCATGCCGGAGGTTGCACAGTGCCTGTCACTGGTGTGGGTGGACTTCATTAAGCAGAACCGTGCAGTGCGTTGCTGGCCGAGGTGGGCTCGGCCCTTCAGCAGAGACCAGGGTCTTTTCCCTCCTGGTTCTTCAGACAGGGCTGTCGATTCGCACTCATCTTCGTTTTCGTTTCTTTTCAGCTCAAAGCTGTGATACAGTGTTCAAAACCCACCGAGGAGGAAGAAAAATTGACTTTCGGATCATTGCGAAAAAGTCAGCTGCCTCGGCAGGCTGAGCATTCTTCCCAGCCTCTGGTGGCTGGGTTCTTCTGAGTGCAGAGTCGGACGAGGGGGTGAGAAGAGATGAGAGGCCTGAATTTTTTTTTCTTTCATCATCCAGTGAAGGATTGACTCCCTCCGGCACGGTGTTTGGGCATGGGTCTCGTTAAATGAGTTGGCTCCATTTCAAGAGCGAGGGTCTATTATTGTAAGAGTGGCACTTATCTCCACTCTGCTGTCTCCGATGTCTGGTTTCATCAGCAGGCTGGCCTTCCTTCCCCGTTGTAATTTATGAACTGACACTTGGGCTTTCAGCTGAGCGTAGGTTTGTGCTTTCTTGGCCCTTCTTATTTTGTTTCTCTGCAGCCCAGCAGTCGTACTCTTGTCTGGCTGGAAGATGTGCTCAGGCTCTGGCCTGACAGCTCCCACTGCCGCCGCCAGCTGGCCGGCCTCTTGCGAGACAGACCGGGAGCTCCAGGCAGATCCGGGGCGGCTCCTGCACGCTCTTGGAGAGGAAGGATACTGCTCTGTACTGGAGCCCACTGGGCGCTGGGCTGTTAAAACCAGGAGCCCCTGGCCGGCTCCCAGTTTGCAGAAGTGCTGTTCCTGGCGCCTTGCAGAAACGCAGCCACAGGCTGGGTCTGTGCCAGCAAAGCCCCCACACCCACTCAGCAACATTGGACTGCGACGGCAGTGTTGCAACTCAGCCCGCAGCCTGTCCAGCGACGTCCGTTTGCAAGCATCTGCACGAGGCTCGCTCTAGCTGGTGCATGCTACTCGGTAAGCAGCAGATTCACAGTTCTGATGTACAGAACAGTACGTGTTATGTTGTGAACCTTTCAATGCTGAAAACCGGTTCCAGTGAAGTGCTGAGGTCTACCCCGAAATGGTGATGTTTTTGCAATGAGAAGCAGAAAGAGGAAATGGACCAGCTATGTGATATGGACCTCCTGCAGAGTGCCAGGAGGGCAGTAGTGTCTCACCCTTCTGTGTTCCTTATTCCTGTACCTGCTGAAGCTAATGGTGGTTATTACAAACCTTGAATTCAGGCCAGTCTGAGTGGGGTCAGTCCGGTGTGGTGCCGGAAGCAGAGAGAGTCCTTGGCTCTTTCAGACAAGCAGGGCAGGAATGTGATTCATTTGGGACATTTAGAGTGCTGTTTGGCGTCGCTCAGTTCCAGGCTTGAGCACCACTAAAATATAAATAAGCTTTTCAAGGTGCTGTGGACTTATTGCGAACACCACGCCAGGCTTAGGCGCTGAGACGGGCTGTCAGCCTGCCGAGTCCTCTCCGGTGATCCGGGGATGTCTGCCCTGAGCCTGGAGTCAGACCCGCCAGCCTCCAGCCTTTCAGCTGCTCTCCTGCCAGCTGGCGAGGCCGAGCTGCGAGCGCCACCCAGGAACAGCTGGTCCGTGAGCATTCCGGCGATGCCAGGCGTGTGATCCGGGGCGATGAGCCCTTCGAGGCCGCAGGGGTGTGAGGGATTTCGCCTGGTCTCCGCGCTGGGCTGCAGTATCCCATGTGAGGCAGGCTGTGTTTAAGGGAGTCGAGCCCTCAGCAAACGCGGGGAGATGATGGGGGAAAACGGGAACCTCCAGCATGTCCGGGATTTCCCCCCGCCTATGACCTTCAAGACTAACAGGATCGGTTAGCGTCGGACAAACCAGACACAAAGAGTTCTTCTGATGGCAGCTGTCAGAAGCTCGGGTAATACAGAGAATATTGGCATAGACCAGCGGTTCTCAACCTTTGCTGCGGCCTGTACCCCCTTGGTTCTCCAAACAGGTTCTCGCACCTCTAATTAAAAATCGTTTGCGTCATTTGTTTTGGATGATTTCCCCATCTAAGAAAAATCTGGCCTCCAGAAAGGGCATCTCGCAGCCAGGTTAACAACCAGTGGCACAGGTGAACCAGTGTAATGTTTTTCTATCCATCCTATTTTCCCCCAAACCGTCTCTCTGCAGTGTTAAGAATTGCTTCTTTTCTGCCATGAACTCTTTCTGTCGTCTCGCAGTATTATCTGTTCAGATTCCTCAGTGTCGTGTTGGTAATGCCAGGAATCCCTAGCTTATGTCTTAAACAATGGCTGGCTCAGGTTTCCTGCAGGCTGTGTGGGTTTGCAGGTGCTCTCTCACCAGGGCAGGACCTTGTCAGTGCAGGCCAGACGGGTTACACAGATGCAAGAGGCTGTTCTAGACTGAAGCAACAGTTGAGACAGGACATAGAAGAAGCCCTGTGGTATATGGTGTAGGCAGGGGGTCCAGACTTTGAAGATGTGATGTTTCAGCTTTTCAACAGGATTTCAATTTTATGCAGTTTGTAATAACCAGTTCACTGGTGTGAGCTTCCCAGAGGCAAAACTGAAACACAAATGCATTTAGAATTAAGTATTGAAGTAACAAGAATGCCACAAGAATAAAAATAATAATGCACAGATGGGACATTATGAGATCCCTACATGCATTATGTATAAGATTTAAGCTTCAGACAAGTTTGGTGAACTTTCCTCCTGGGGACCTGAAAGTATTTAAAGAGATGGTGGCTGTGCTCTTCTATCCAGGGAAGGGCAGCTCTCCATGCATTACAGAGCTCCATTTTGGTTGCACAGCTTTCCAGGAAAGCTCCAGTAAGGATGCAAGGATGGAGGAAGATGGAAGACATCAGGCTGCAGGGCAGTTTGAGCCATTGTCGGATCTTGCGGCCTGCTGTAGTGTTGGTATTGGCTGTGCCCGTGGCCTTGCCTTGCACACGGGTCTGCACAGACAGATGTTAATGTGGGTACCGTCACTGGCTTTTCAGCTTCAAATTTGCCGGCTGCCAGCATCTGGTGCTTCTATTGCCCGACCTCACACAGCCTTGTCACGGGCGTCTTCATTCCAGCCCTGGCTGTCTTGGCCTGGATGTTTTGCTTTCTATATGCAGCAGCTTCAGTGTGCCCCCAGAGGCCTGGGCTCCTGAACCTTGGGTTATCCTCTGTCGAGCATGCCTGTGTGTTTTTTTCCCCCTCTTTCCTTCACCCCTGCACTTCCCAGCGAGAGAGCGTGTCTGCTTGACAGAGAGCCCGCGGTCCCGGGACTGTGTTCTTGTCCAGCGGTCAATCGGGCTGCGGGGGGTCACTGCCCTCCCTGCTGGGGCTCCTGGCCGAATCCAGCAGCGGCGCAGCCACAGCACAGCCCTCAGCAGAGCCCCTGGGTCTTGGTAATCGGCACGCAGGGCTGTGTTGGCAGTGTTCTTCATGCTGTAAAACCTCTGTTAGCCGTCTTCTTTCACCACACAGATAAGGAAACGGAGCTCTGCTGCCACGGAGGCTCTTTAAATACTCGAACAGTGCTGGTGAACCACTCCTTGTGCTGGCTGTGGTGCCACTTTCATCCCTGCGCCCCTTCATCAGCTGAAATGACATTTCAGGGGGCGGCGTGCGAGAGCTGGTGAAGTGCACGATCATCGTGCCTCTGCAACGCCGCTTCCTCCAGCGGAAAATCCTGGAAGCGGACACCAGATTTGCAAGTGTCTTCTGAGAAATTGATCAGACTGCTTTATTTTAAGCTTTTGACGTAGGTGGAGTGCTAAACTTTTTTTTTTTTTTTAAAGCGTGCTCCTGCTTTGACAGTGAACTTCCTCTCTCCACTGGCTTCTGCGTGTAAAATTAGACTGCGGTCTCCACTGTCATGCTGGAGAGACAGGCCAGTGCCATCTGTTCCCCAGAACCCTTCGGTCATCGCTCTGCGTTCCCATCTTACTGTCACTCTGTTTCCCTGGAAACCACAGTTCCTGGAGTCACCTGGATTAGTATTCTCTCAGTATGATAATTGTCCTGAGAATTCTCAAGTATCGTTGTTCTGCATCCTGCTTTGAACACGGAGGCATTTTGTGAATTGTCCTATTTAATGTGCTGTTGGCATCAACAGCCATTTATTCAGTACTGCTGTAACTGTTGCAGTGGCCAGATCAATACAGTGTTGCTACTTAATATGGATTTCTTAAGAGATCCTGTGCTTCATAATTGTGTCAGTACTTGTGGATAAAATGCATTGAAGAGGGTGAGACATTTTAATTGTGATTCCCCCCCCCCCATTCTCGTTGCTCTGTCAGATCGCAAGATGTGTATCTCCTGGTATGCTCTAAAGAGAAAGATACTTCAGTGGAACTTGTCATTTTTTGAAGGACAATCATTGTTAATTCTTTTCTTCCACAGTCACAGGATGCTGTTGCAAGACTTTTGGAAATACAGTAAAGCCAGTGGCCTAAATGCAGCCCGGTACAGCCTTACTTGTCTCAGACTGCATTCCTGCAGTGGCTTGCCGATAGCAACAGACTGGCCTTTCCCCTTTTGTAAACAAAGCAATGCACACTTTCACACGCAGAGATCTCCTTATTCTGCTTTTAAACAGATCTCCGTGCTTTAAATGGGTTAATGAAGGAGTATTATAGACACGAATCGGGCTGGAATGAAAAGGAAATGAAAGCGGAGTAATGCAGAGTGAGAAAGCTTTCATGTCTGTGCAGAAACCGAATCTGCTTTGCACTTCACAGGTGCCTGATGACTGGGGGCTGAAACCCGCTCCTCTCTGATGGCAGGCAGGAGGATGGCTCGTTCTCTGATCGAAAGCGACGCTCGTCTGTCGTCTCTGGACGAGAGTCAGATTACATCTCGGGGATTATACAGGCTCTGCCCTGGCCTGATCCAAGACAAACGTGGTGCCTGGAAACAAGGAGCAGATCACTCACTATGGAGATGAGTGCCTTAGGACTGAGCCCCTTCCACCCACAGTCTCCAGAGTACCCATAATTCTTTCAGCACAGCTCAGAGCAAGAGCCCTCTCCCATCTGTGGACTTGCCTACTTTACTAATTCATCTAAAGAGTTGAGCGAACACACAGTAAATACGTGGTCTGAAGGGCATCTCAAAGTCCGTAGACAGCTGATCCTTTCCTAGCTGCAAGGTTTTGCAGTGCAGGTCGGGAGTGAAATGCTGTACGCGTGACAGATTCCCAGAGAGTACGTGGAGCAGGTCGGGATGCGAATGTGCCGCGCATAGAGAGAGAGAAAGGAGAGAGTCGTGGGAAGCGGGAATCAGCCGTGCTGTTGAAGCAGATCCACTGGGATCCTTCAAGACACGACTGGGTTAGATTCTCGGATCAGTGAGCTTCTCGCCACCTTACAAGTGAAATGGGCAGAACCGTCCATAACCTTTCATACGGATTTTCCTTTTCTTTGTGAGAAGGCGCGGCCGCAGGTCTGATTGGTGTGGGCTGCAGTCTCTTGCGAATCCTTTTTCTTCACTGTTAGCAGGCAACGGTGAATTTCAGCTTGGAGCAGACGGTTTGGAGTCCAGGCTGCTGCCACACACACCAGTGTCAGTGGTTCTGTTTCGCCTCGCTGTGCATTGGCAATCGCTCATCTGCCTTTAACAAGATTTTAATCAGCTCTGCCTTTGCATTGCAACTTCTCTCTTTCTCCTTCCTGGAGGAGGGTAGCACACTCTGCTTAGCGTTCTGTATCAGGAGGCGATGATGGACCTGCGTTGCCATGACAAACTGACAACCCCCCCCCCCCACACACACACACGTTTATTTTCCTGTCCTTGTGGGGTTCCTATGTCACTTTCCATTGATTCCTCATCAGTTTTCCTTTGGTATATTCAATACAGCACTGAAATGATAATCAGTCCTGTTTCATTTAGGTGGAATTAGTAGGCCCAAGCTAATAGTTTAAGTGCTATCAGATTTGAAAGAAGATGCCGTTTGGTTTATTTTAAAAGGGTAATTTACACTGTGAAACGTACCCATGCCATCAGCCTGGCTGGAGCCCCTGTGTTCGTGGGGATGTTGCATTTCTGCACTGGCCTGAGACGCCCTGCCAAGCAGGAGGCCGCTCTCACAGAGCACCGCCGCTGCCTGATGAAGTCTCTGGCTTCTTCATCTGGTTTAGACGTGGATTATAATACCCTACTAGCTGGATCTTCCCTAATCTGCATGGTGCACATGGCGTGATAAGCTGTTGTTGTCTACCCCCGGCACTATCCTGTGCGCTGATAATGTTCCGAGATGTGTCAGATCTTTTAAAATAGCAAATCTGCTTACGGTCGAAACAGACGTCTGTTCTCTGCGCATTTTGTGCTTCCAGCGCCAGATTACCTCTTGCATCCTGCAGACTCGCGTCCCTGAGTCTAATGCTGCTGTGGTATCGGAGGGCACCGCTGGGTGCCTGCCTTTCCAGGCCTGTGGGCAGGCTTGCCAAGTTACAGGGGTGGGCAGGAGGGTTTCATAGCCAGGGGACGGTGGGGTGACTGTAGTTACTCTCTTCAGTAAGGCGCTGCCAGGGGGTGCTGTAAAGTGTAAAGGTCACAGCTGTGGTGGAGAGGGAGGTGGGTAAGAATAAGGTGTTCTCCCAGATGTGCGACAGCCGTGTGAGTAGAAGGGCAAAGAACGTCCAGTGGAGCAGAAAGATCTGAGCTGGGCGCCACGCCAGTTTCTCGTGCCTGCTGGGCCCACGTGTGGCGGTACGGACAGCGGGGACGCGGGCCGCCGGGGGAGGCAGAGAGGAGCAGAACTGCAACGCGCAGGACTGCCAGCTGATGGCGCTCCGAGGGCTTGGTGGTACCCGGCGGAGGAGAGCAGAGTTCGCCCACCCTAGGGAGAGAGAGAGGGGGGGTGGGGGGAGACCAGTCTGGGGAACAGCTGCGCAGTCGGCCTTCACGAACGCCCTCGCCGGCCCCTTGCTTTCGTTTTTCCACTCCTCTCCTGCCCCCTGCTGGCAGAAACACGGAATGTGCCCGCTGAGCGCGCCCCGTGATTTTGTGGGGCAATTTCGGGGGGGCTTCTGTGCCAAAACCCCTGCTACTGCCTGGGCGGGGTCCCTGCACAACCACTCGGCACGAAATTGTTTGAGTTAAGAAAAAAACATCAAAGACCCGGCGTCTGCAGGGTGCCGTTCGTCCCTCTGTTCCGGGTTTCCCCCGCGCTCCAGGGGCCTGCTTGGAGAGAGCCGTTGCGTGATTCGTCCTCGTTCCGCAGGCTGCTCTCTGGGGGGTGGTCATGTCCCCCGGGGGTCAGGCCTAGGTGCGCGCGTGGCTTGCATTTAACACCTCTCAAGGAGCCGAGCGCTAACTGGGCTCGAGAGGAGCAGAGCAGTCCGGGCGTGTCCGGTGTGACCAACCAGCCCTTGTGTGTCCTGACGGGCGGCGGTGGGGGGGTTGTTGGCCTCCCGAGACCACCTCCACGCAGGCGGATCAGGCACAGCCCACGAGCTTCCCCCCGAGAGACAGCAGGCCCTGGGGGCCCCTCTCTTTCTCCCTTTCTCAGTGCGCTTGTCTCTACAGGTGCTTCCTGAGGAAGGCCTCCTGATTTTAATCTCTGGGTTGCTCTTTCTGTAGACCCAGGGCTTGTGGTGTTCTGAAACGGAGCACGCCTCGCGCCTGCCGTCTTCTTTCTTTAACCCAAAAGCATGCTTTTTGTTTTTGCAGGCGCCAGCACCCTGGGTTTCTAGCCTGACTTATTTTTTTTAAACTTCTAAATGCAAGTCTAACTCCCCTCTGGGTTGCTTAGAAAGAAAATGATAACCCAACCTCAGTGGCATTGTAGGTCACTACTTCCACATGGGCCCAGCTCTGAGAGGGTTATGGCTGCGGCTAACAGCTCTTCGGCAATAACCGCACCGAGGGACCTTGGTGACTGCGAGCAAAGGCAGGACGATACAGTGGCGGAGACAGGGCCCTGTGCATTCAGGCTGCTGTAACACTGTGCAGCCAGCGCAGCTCCTGCCACCGGTAGCTTGTGACTAATTCATCCTGCAGTGTGATGCAACACAATGTGATATGTCACAGAGAGACCACAGCACAGCAACTAGGATAAAATTAAATATTGGTCAAAATAATTACACAACACAGCACTTTCTCAACACTGGAGCGGGCACAACACATTCCTGGATTGCGACGAGGGGGCATGCTGGTGTTTGTTTGGTCAGGATTGGTCAGCCAGTCCAGGTTTTTGCTGCAGGAAGCTCCTGTTTGGCCAGGTCGCCCTTCGGTTTCCGTCAGCTGTTGGTGGCTGTAGAAGGAACTATATATATATATTGTATAGGGGGAGCAAAGGGGTGGTTTTGATCATTATGGCAGCACCCTTTGCCTGCTTGATCCTTATTTCAGGAATGCCCTGGTAAATCATCCCAAAGGGCCACCACCCTTTGAATTTGTTCTCCCTCTGCTTGGTCCTGTGGCCCTCTGCTTTTGAGTCTCTGTTTCTGCAGCTTCCAAGACGCCTGTAGCGAGGAAGAGCAGCAACCCTGAGGTCTCGGGGCCCTGCGGGCAGTGTGGTCATTGCGGACAGTCTGCAGCCTGCCTCTGGCACAGTCCTGTCCTGCAGGGACGGGCTGACCGTGCTCTTGGCAGAGGTGGAGAGCTGGGCCCCCATCGCGGGCTCAGAATGGCTTATTTTTTTAGGTTGTCGGGTTTTCCTTCACGCTGATGTCTCGCACTTATCCTACAAGCCTGGCGGCTCCCCGTGTGGTACAGGGCAGCTCTTCGCCTGGCAGCTCCCAGAAACTGCACCACAGAAGGTCCTGGGAGGAGACTCCACTGTTATGGCCCCTGTGGCCTTTGGGTCACAAACCACAGCTGGGGTCGTGCTCCTCGAGCTCTTCATTGTCGAAACATCTGGACTCGGTCCAGGCAGTGGTTACCCTCCTTACAGAGAGCAGAAACCCTGAAGATAACAGCTCATTGTATGATGGCTTCCAAAGAGAGTGCCCCCCTGCAGTTTGGGCTTGGATTAATCGGGTGTTTTGTTTGAAACAAAAACAAAAAGAGTCAGTGATATTTTGTCCTGCATAGATGCCTGTTGGTTTATTGGCTTTGCTTTTACACGTTTTACTGCATGCAGTTGCTCTCTACGGCACCTGCAGGATTATCTTCACAATACAGAATGATCTGCACTGTATAAATAGATCTCCTGTTTAAATTCTCTTTTTTTTTTTTTAAATGCATCGCAATATCGTAGCTTGTCAGGGACTGTTCAGCTTACAGACCTATAAAAAGGTTCAGGAATATACAGCAGACGTGAAGAGTGGCCACAGAGCAGTGTTTTCCTGCTGCTTTTTGCAGGACTCTCATTTCCTTTCTGGTCGTGAAGCGGTGAAAAAAGCTCATTCTTTTGCAGGCTGTTCATTTATTTCCTGCTGGTGTTTTTTTTTTTTAAATAATCGACCCCTCTTGCTTTCTTTAACGAATCAAATCCTTGCAGGCGGTGCAGTGGGGTGCTCCCTCCAGCTCGGGGCTGCAGTAATTCTCCAGTCGCCCCAGGCAGGCAGTTGCTTGCTGCCTCGCTCATGTGGCGCTGGTGCACGTCTCCCATTCAGGATCTTTCTGCGCCAACTGCAGTCATGAGGGCTCGCTTGTGCGTGCCCCTGTGTGGGCTAGAGCCTGGTAGATGTTAAGGGGAAGTGAGGGCCTTCAGCATTTCTGTGCACAAAGAGTCGCAGGGGCGTGGAACAGCCTGCCCATCTGACACCTGGATGAAGAGCAGTTCTCTGGCAGCGCCTGAAAGAGATTCTCTTGGCCAGTGACCTGGACGCCCCCAGTCGAGCATTGCTCTGTCTGCAGTGTGGGTCTCTGCTATGTGTAGGACGGTGGTGCCGTGGGTGTACTGCTGATGAGACTGATAAAGTGCAGAAAAGAACGACGACTGATAATTACATACAGTACGTTGCTGCGTCTTTATTTATATGTACAGTATCTTGATGTTGATAACCCGAGAGCGGTGTTTAACCCATGGGTTTCAATTGCAGTTGTGAAAGCTGGTGGTTGCCTGTGAACAGTTTGATAACCAGTTCTGGGTCAGCTGCTGGCGTCAAAGCAATTGAGGTCCTTTCTTTAGACGGCGTGTCTGAAAAAACAAGAGCGCACGGGGCTAATTCTGCGCTGTTGCAGTATGATAATGAAGTGAGCCGCCTGCTTAGAACTGACTAACCAGGCTTTGGAAATCGTTCTGCAGAATCGCTGTCCTGTTCAGGGCTCTGGCCCCCTCGCACAGCTGTGGATAGCCCTCGTTATTCACAGAGGGTGACTGAGCACGGTGGAAGAGCTCTGGGTTGTTTTGGCGTTTTGCTGTCTTTTGTACTGGGTGTACTGGGAAAGAGTCACTGAAAACTGGGTCCGGTCCACAGTGGGGGCTCTGCTGAGCCTCGGTGTCGGAGGTGAGCCACAGGGGGCCGCTGTAGTGCACCAGTGAATCGATGGGTTTGCAGGGGACCCTCCCACAAACCTTTATTTGCATCGGCAGGCCCCGTGCACAAGGTTTTTGGTGTAGGTGCTGATTTTGGTGACGTTACCCCTCGAGATCACTTCTCAAGCTGGGGTGGGTGCCCCTTCGTACCCAGCAGGGCGTCTCCCGAACCGGGTTTCCAGCCCGGTGTATAAGGGGCGTCTCCTCTCGGCTTCTTCCTCCGGCGAAGTGGCTTCTGCGAGGGCAGCCGAGGTGGACCCTGTGGACCACACCTCCGATGGAGACGCGCTCTGTCGGGTGACTGCACTCACGGCAGCTGGGAGTTTCTGTGCCGCTCTGCTCCGGCGCTCTGCATGCCCCCCCCCCGGCAGGAAAACCAGCTGGTTCTGCCCTCTTCCATTTTCGGCAGCTGTGTAGAAGGTATGAAATATTCATCCAGGGGAGTGTTTCGCGTGCCGAAGCCTTAATGGGCTGGCGTGTGGTCCGCTCTGGGCTGATCCGTCTGCTGCTTGTCTGCCCGAGTCGTGGCTCTTCCCCAGCACTCCCGGCTCACTGCCGAGGCCAGACTCTGTCCTTTTCCTCAACGTCCCTTTTCCGTCTCTCCGCTGGTGTACTCTGGTGCTGCAGCGCTGGGGTGAGGGGGGGCACCTCATTTCATGTACATGCACGAACGCAGCGCGAGTCGGGGCTCTGCGGGGGGCGCGGGCTGCGGCGCTCAGATTTTCCATGCTCAAGGCGTCCCTCTGTTCTCCCGGTGAACAAGCTGGCGTTGAGGACCAAGCTGGGGTCTTGTCAGCGTAGTGGGTGGCTAGAAAAGTCTGTGCATTTGCCTGTCAAATCAGGCTTCATTAAGGGTTACAGCACGTTAATGAGTGTGTGCAGAGCATGGGGGCAGCCTGTATTCTTCCTTTAATATAATTTCTCGGCATTTTGAATGTCGTTCCGTGAGCGAGGGCTTTAAGTGATGCAGAGCGCATTGACTTCCTCTGCTGCTAATATTCCTGAACCCAGGAGGCCACTCCTTGCTTGTGCAGCAATTAAGCTCAATTCCCGCTCATCCTGATGTGCCTCTCCCCTCTCCCCTCTCCCTCGGTGCACGCAGGCCTGCCAGTCATGTGGAAAGAGACAGCTAGTTCAGTCCGGAGAGACCCAGGCTGTTGACGCCTGTTAATAGCTCCGATTAGCCTCTGCGGGACTGAGCTCCCTGGGTGTGCGACAGCCCCTGCAGTCAGTGTCTTCAGTCCGCGTCTCTCCGATGTTTCGCGCCAGCGTCCTCTTTCTTTTGGTCAAATCCTAGTCCAGGGTGCGTTGGCTGTCCTTCAGGGGCACCACAAGGAGCGGAGCCCCTCAGGATTCAGAGTTTCACAGGCTGGCCAGCTGTTGGAGGGCTGGGAGCAGCTGGAGGGTGTGATGTGGCTGTGGCCCCTCGATCGCTGAAGGCTCACCACAGGTGGACTGTGTGGATTTCTCGGGGGTGGAATGCACCTTTAGACTCTGCGATGCCGTTGCCATGGGAACTGTGTTCCATGTCACCCACCGGGGTTGGCTTGGCAACTAGCCCTGGAACGCTTATTCTGCGGAGACGGGGCGCAGGCTGGGTTAGGGCAAGCTCTGCCGTTCCTGTTCTGATGGGAGGACTGTGTTGCAAGCTCTACCTGCGTTTGTGTATAAAAGAAAAAAAAAACACACTTTTTTTGTTCGGCTGAAGTGTATTGTCTTTCATGCGTTACATTTGATCTCAGCTGGTGACGTTCGCAGTTCTACATGCAACTGCCTGTTTTTTGTTTTCGTGGTTTCTTCAGAGGAAATGTTTACTGATCCTTCCACCCCCCTGGGTACCGTGGACTTATTTTTCTGCACGTTTTTAATTGGACCTGCTTCACCAAGCCTGTCCAGACCACCAGAACTGAGTCTCAGTGACTGGCCTTCTTGTCAGGCAGGACCTCATTATACTGTGTCGACAGTGAGTGGAAAGAAAGATGCTGTCACTGCGCATTGTGGTGTTTTTTTGTGACGTTTTCTGTGGGGTTTTTTTAAAGTGGTTGGTAGCTTTTCCTTTGCAGTGAGTGAGTCAGCATAGCTTATTGTAAGTAGCCCTTCATTTATGGACAAGCTATTCATTTATTTCTTATGCCTGTGAAAGTCTTCGTCTCTGATGCAAAGCTCTTTTCAGGAGCAGGCAAGCTGCCCATCAGGCTGGTGTTATCTGGGCCTGGGGAGAGTGTTTTAAGGCTAGAGTGAGCCCCTGTTTAGCTGGACGTACCCCTGTCCTGCATGCGTGTGCACCCATCGGCCTGGTGCAGACGAGGGCCCTGGTGCTCCTGTGAAGCCGCTGAAGTGGTCTCATTCTGAACTGTACGTGTTCACAGAAAGTTCATTAGACCTTGATTCCCACCTCACACACCTCAACCTCCTTACAAGCCCTCAGCAGTTAAGCAGAGGCCCATATGTACAGTATATACTGTCCCTCGTGGTAAATGCATAAAGCACTGAGGTACATAAAAACTGGGCATCAGAACAGTTTTAGAGAAATTACATGAAAGATTTTGCACAGAAAAGGAAAGCGCTCGTTTCAAGCCATCTCGTGTTCACAGTCCTGGAAACAATTATTCACCTGCCCTCCATACATTCCAGTACTCCGATTTTATATACAATATATATTATCAACAGGGTTTATATATCGGGAACATCTGTGAAACGCTGAGGGTTTGATAGACTATTATCATTCTTGCGTGTCGAGGGTCCGCGATTCTTCAGATAATGAATCAGGTGAAATCCAATCCAACGCTGTACTTGAAACCAGTTGGAAGAACTATCCTGTTTATTATCCTGTCACGCTGTCTGATTTGGCAGAACTAAATCATGGCACCCCGGAGCTACCATTTTGCTGGGGGCATTTCTGTGTCCTATATCGCTGTTCGGCTTGTAATGATGGAAAGGAGTCCTGGTGTGTGCAGACACAGTCATTCACCTGCAGTGTGGAAAGGTTTAAAGATGGAATCTCTAAGTTTAAATGAGACTGAAAATCTGTATCAATGCACATGTTGCCACTTTAAACCTCTCAATAGTGAGAGCATGAAACGATGGACCAATTTTTCAATGACGAATCTTTCTTTTCCAGTAATGGCTAATCTGCTGTAAACCCATGCCTGAGGGAGCAATTTCATATCTACTGTAGCAGATGCTACAGTGGAATAGCATAGATTTAAGGCACCACAGTAATTGGACTGAAGGAGAAGTACATAACATGCCAATTTATTTTTCTGTTTTTCCCTGTTCAATTTGTGTGTCTTTCTCCCAGTTGCAGTCTAAGTCACTCGTTCCTTGCAGTGCAACCACTGGAGGTAATCGCAGTCTTTTGTAAGTCACGGATTTCCTTTGTCGTAGTGTTCTCAAACATTGAGAGTAGTCTAGCATGTTATCTCGGTGCTCATGGGTAGCATTCCACTTGTGATGTCAGTCCGATTGTCCTGTCGCAGATTTGATTTGGGTCGTGACATGACCCTCAGAAACCCTCTGTCGGAGCAGGGCAAGGACCAGTTGGGTCTGATTTCGCCTCATTTCCTAATGCAGTAACCAAAAGCACCGACTACCAGGCCGGTATTTGTACTTTCTGTGCCTGGGGAACGATCAGACACATGAGGAGAGGCCGGTGTAGACGTGCTTCCTGCCGAAGTGCCCTGCTTGGCGCGGCCCTGTGTGTGTCGGCTTGGCACAGCATGCCTTTACTGGAGGGCCACGATGGCGGTCACTGACGGAGGGAGTTCACCTCAAATTGGAAGAGTGCTGCCAGGTTTGGAAAGGCTTAATCAGTGCTGGAGAGCAAAGTGCTTTCGCCAGGCGGGAGATGGGATGGCCATTCACGTTTGTTTTCAGGTCTTGTTTGCGAGTCCTGACCGGAACTCCTTTTTTAAAATCCATATATCGGTTTGCACTGGAATGTGTGGTACAGTGGCGTGGTGGTTGTCATTCCTGCCTTGCGGCACTGGGGCCCAGGGTCCACCCCAGAGCTCCTGGGGCGGGCGGTCGGTCTGTCTGTGTGGAGTTTGCATGTTCTCACCATGTTCACGTGGGTTTCCTCCCGCAGTCCAAAAACGAATTAGGGTTTTTGGGGAAAAAAAACTGGCCCTGGTGTGAGTGTGTGCGTGTTGGTGTCTTTGTGTGAGCTCGGAGATGGACTGGCGTCCCATCCAGGGTGTGTCCTTGTACTGACCGCCCCCACAACCCTGTACTGGGTAAAGCAGTCTGAAAATGGATGGGTGGACTTGTGTGTCTATTTGGGATAATCCGGGATTCACACATTTGGCAGGGGGATCTGGGAAATCCCTGCTCTGGGAAACGCCTCCTACTGAACTCGGCTGAATTAACAGAATTGTTTCACTCAGCCAAGTGCCATGCGTCTGTGCAGCAGACATCATGTCTCAGGTAGTGGTGAAAGTCTCGGAAGGCAGGACTGGGCTCTGTTCCAATTTCTTCTCTAGTAAAATTCCCAATTCTGGGTCCTTCTTTTTTGGTTGGAAAAAGGGAACTGACCTCCTACCCCCAACGCCTTTAGTTCTTTTGCTCCGTTTCGTGCCCAGTCTCCCCCGGCAAAGCTGTGTTTGTGTCAATCCACATGCCGTAGCTTGTAACTGTGAGCTAGAGGGCAGGAGTAGCACTGTCCACTGAAACCAGACCTGACCTGACCTGACCTGACCTCACCCGACTGGAAAAACACCCTGCTAATAAGAACTGGGCCCGTGGTCACAGCCGAGCTCCCGACTCGGCTGTGCTGCTCTGAAGCAACAGGGAGCTGACAGGATGTTTGCCAGAAATCTTGTATGAAGTCGCGTCAGAAGCCTGCGCTCTGTACAGACTGGAGTCCTGCAGCCCCGGGAGGTGGTGATGGGGAGTGGGGGAGGTCTTGCAATTGGGCTGAAGTAGGAGACCGTTTTCCACAGAACTGCGCGAGGAGTGCAGGTTGGTTGGAGTTCACTGAAGGCTGCAGATGAGATGAAGAGCGGACCAGACAGCCACGCGGATCTCCCGCCACACGATGTGAGGAGCAAGCACTGGAAGTTTAATGACTTCAGATTTGCTGACAAGATGTAGCTATTCAGAGACAGTGCCCGTGCATAATAGGTTCAATCAAGTGAGTCTTTTCAAGGCCGTTCGCTCTGCCCTTTTCTTTTCAACAAAATCCTTGACTGACATTTCATTGTCGAAACACTTCTTCATCTAGGTGAAGGGGTTCAACTGCATTATTTTTTTCTTTCTTCAGTTGAATTTTCCCATTGTCCTTGGGGAAGTGGACTTATCTGGGTGTCCTCCTGTCTGGAGGCTCTGGGCTGAGTAGATCTGTGGACCATACAGACTGTCCATACAGAGGTGGCTGTCTAAAAGTGGAGAGAGACCACACAGGCACAGGAGTGAAGCTGGGGGTCTAGGCCATGTTTGTGTCTTTGTTTGTCTTTAAATTGCCTTGCCTGTGTGGCGGTGTTGGACCCGTGTGCAGTACACCGCTGTACCGGCAGCGACTGGCTTCTTGCGCTTTGTGTTTTTCCGAGTGGCTGAGCCCGTTCGGGTGGGAGCCCGCGTCTCTTCTCGTTGTGCCCTGCAGGAGGAGCCCCACGGCCCCCTGGGCCTGAAGCCACGCGTGTGCTTCGTTGAGGTGGCCGGCCTGCGAGGGCAAACAGCCTGTCTTTACAGGCCTGTCTCTCATTTGAAACTCCGGAAGAAAGCACAGCCCCTGGGCAAATTAAATTATTGCCAGGTATTGTCAAATCCTGCACTGCAATTGCTGTACATAAAGCATGTATACTAGGGCTGTAGTATCTGGTTGCCTGACTGAGGGAGCGAATGGGACCAGAAAGAAGTTTCTGATCTGCACAGTCCCTGTCCCCAGTAATCAGCTGTTCCCCAGATCAGAGGACAGTTTGCTATGTTCGTTGTGACTATACTGTGTATTATTATATGAGACAACTAGGGTACTGGACTTTTTAAAAATGCATTCTTGCTGCTGAGTTTATTTTTCACTTTTCAGAAAAGACCCCCTTGCATCCTAAATTTCACGGATGAACGATAGTCTGCGGTACTTGTACATTCATCTGTGAGCCCAGTGCGTTCCTCTGTTCCCCTCGTCTCACCCCACCAGCTATTCATTTCACAAATAACAGACTTGCCGCTGGATTTCTGCGTCTTTTCTAACGCCAGGAAAATGACTTCTTCATCTTCATCTTCGTCTTCTTCCCTTCCGCAGCCTGTTTTCAGCTTTGCTCGTTTCAGACAGGGAGGAGACGGCTCCTCTCGCGCGATGGGGAGACCGCCGCCCAGAGAGGACCGTGGGCTCTTCCGCAGAAAGGCGACGCGGTCCAAAAAAACAAACAAACCGTCACAGAGTCTTAAGGGTTTTTTTTTTTTTTTTTTACCGTGGGGACCTGAAACCACGGGGATAGGCGGTTTTCCTTGTCCTTGATACAAACCCCGCTTTCGGAGGACGCAGGGGTTAGAAAATAACGAGGTCACACACTTTGGGAACGCCAGAATAGAAAACGACGCTCAACACCCCCCCTTCTCCAGCTTCTGTGGACGCTCCTTGGTTTTCGAAAGTCCGTGCCGTGGGCGTTTTCACACGCTGCTGCTCGGCATTGCTAAGTGAATAACGACGTGTAATGTTCAGTATTATTTCCTGGCCCATCATTCTCCAGAACAGCTGCCCACCCACAGAATGTCAGCCTCCACGCTCCTGGACTGCGATGATGGCCTCTGGTGACGCATTGAGACCTGCCGTTGTGCTGAAAGAGGTTTGGGCGGCTGGAGGACAGCTTCAGAAGCCTTTTTTTCCCACCTGAGAGAATTTATGCAGAGAGAGGGATGGAATCTTAAAGTGGGCAAATAGCTAGAATTGGAATTTTGATATCTTTTAATTCTGTGAATAAATGAATCCCGGTATTAAACAGGTTTTTTTTCCGGGGCGGTCTTCTTGCATTTGTTGTGCAGAACACCGATCAGTCCCGAGGCAGAAGTCAGGATGTGAATGTGGATATATTTATGAATGGCCGATTTTAGATCTTGAGTCATTGTCAAGGCGGTTCTTGTGTGGGAAATAAGTACAGTATGTTCAACAGGCAGCATGTGTCTTTGTACATACAGAGGCACTTGGTGGGCAGGGTGAGCAATGAGTATGTAGCGTTTTCAGAAATGGGGCTAAATTTTTCTTTAGGCTGATGGGGAGTCCTGCCTAATATCAGAGTTCTGTTGTGTACAGGATAGCTTGTCCTGTCAGAGCTGCCCTGTTTTCCGCTACACTTATACTGACACAACAGCTGGAACCTGCCTCATATTCAGCTTTGCCAATCTTTGCGTTGCTTATTTTAATCTGAATGAAGCGCTCTGTAGCTGGGTTAAGCCTCAGCTGGCAGCCAGATCAGCGACGCAGTCTGGGCTGTGTGTCTGAAGACCCGGGCTTCTTCCCGAGTCTCGTGAAAAGTCCGTCCCGATACGCCTGTGGTTTTACTGCGCTCTGGTCCTCGGGTCTTTTATGTTACCCCCACATCCACATTGGTTTTTCTCCGGGTTGTGGAGTCAGCCACAAGGGAATGACGAATCATGTTGAAATTTAATGTTGCTTCGCAGGGAAACTTAGAGGCAAGTCCTGAGTTCTGGTTAGGCCTAAGTTAAAAGAGCGTCGATCTCGGAAACTCCGGGACTCCTCTAGAAAAATCCACGTGACGTCCCACATTTTGACTGTGGTGTTCATCCAGAAGTCCAAGACTGGAGGGATGGTTTGCCAGCCCATCAGGAGGAGGGCTTTAGAGAGTTGCACCCCGATGTGTGGTCCAAGGGCAGCACTCAGGGATCTTCATCATCTTCATCTTCTTGGAGACTAAGGTCAGCAGCTGTCCTCATGAGGACATCAGTTTGCAACAGCAAATTAAAGATATTGGTTTTCTGAACAGGAACTAAATGACTTCCAAGGCCACTGATGTGGCCGGGTGCAGCACAGAGATTAATCGACACTCTTGCCGGTGGTTATCATCCACCCAGGAAGGTCACCCCCAGATCTGCTCTGGTCTTCACGTTATGAGCTGTGCGACAGATTGGCTCCCCAGTTTGCCAGGATCTTTTTACCAAAAACTGGCGCCCGCTCTTCAGAAACTCAAGCATCATTGGAAAAAGGCCTTTGCAGTAGCACCAAGTGCAATTGAAAGCTTTTAAAAAATCACTATGTATTAGAAAACATCTACCATATTTGGAGATAAAGCTTATTGGGAACATTTAAAACTTTTTTTGTTGTTGAAAACCAACCAGTCCATGCGTTTAGACTGCCTGCTGTCTCAACAACGCTAACTATTGTGCGGAGGGAGCAGTACCAACTGCAAGTCAGCCAGAACTACTCGTCCGTGGTTTGAATGTGTGCGTGGGTGCGGGTATGGTGCAGTTTGACCAAACTAATTTCAAAACTGATCCCAAAAGTCTCGTGACTCCCCCTGCCCTGCCGGAGAGGCCTTGAAGAGCCAGGGTGGCGACAACGCTAGAGACCATGAACTCGGACGGGCAGGGCAGGGCAGGGAAGTCATGACTCAGCACGCACAGCCCAGGCTGACTCACCCTGCATGCCGCTGGCCTGAAACCCACTGAATCACAGCTCCGAGCACAAGCGTTCGGAGTGCGTTTGTTAACTTGAGCGGATCCCACTGCCCATGGGGCTGACAGAGATTAAGGCCGTGCGCACCGGTTAGCGGGCGGGATGCCGTGCCTCTCTGGTCGAGGCGAGTGTGAAACGCCTCGCTGGGGGGGAGGGGGGAGCCCGCGAGTCTCGCGCGCTCGGTGATTGAGACATCGCCGCGGTCCCACCCAGGAAGATGAATGGCCGATCGCTGGAGGCGCGGGAAGCAAGCTCGCCGCTCTGCAGGATGATGGATTTCCCTGCCCTGAGAGATAGACCCAGGGGAATGACGAAGGCTCGGTGCCTTCTGGTAATGTTTTGTTTGATGCACTAAGTACGGTGTGTGCCTATTTCTAACGGGCCATAACGTAGAGCCGTGTTTAGCACTGTAGAGCGGAGGGCGGTGGGTTCGACCCTGGCCCAGCTGTTTGAAAGGGCCTGCAGGTCATGACTGCGAAGGAGAGCGTGGTCTGAATCGACTTTGTGAGCTGCAGGCCATGAACGTTAGGACTTTCTTGAGCCCATCCAGCCTTAAAGTCCCCTTGGCGAACGGAACGATTGACAATGGACAGTCACCCTTTTAAAGTTCTTTTATAATGTGGTCTTAAGTGTTTAATTTGAGTGTTCGTGTTTGAGTGGCAGATTCTTTGTAAGAATCGTTTTCATTGTGGAAATAAAGTTTATTGATGGAAACAATTCCATGAATGTTATACTCCAGAGTGCAGTGGAGTCACCACCCTGGCCGTTGGGAACAGGAAACTGGAACCATTCTCTTCCTGGGGGTTTTCCTGTGATGCAGCAGCTAACTCTTACCCCACTGGGAGAGAGCGGAGCATCTTTCAACGTCCAACATTCATTTAAACCACTGAGCATCAAGAATCTGTGTTGGGCCTCCTGTAATGCACTCAATTGACTGAAACATCAAGGCAGTACGTGTTTATTAGTATTCCCACATACATATTGCCAACATAATTGGCGTGTGCATACGTTTGAACATTGTGCGTTTTGCAACGTCTCGTTCTGCATGCAGTTATTCATGTTCAGTCATGGTACTGATTGATGTGGGTTGTATTAACTCATGAATGGTCGATTTGTGTTTACACCGAGAGGCATTACGCGCTCCACAAATACTGTCAGTTCCGCTCCTCGTCTGCTGTGTTGTGAGGGTGCAGCATTAATCCTCACAGCTGCGCCAGGTGCCAGGCTGCGACAAGGAAGGCTTTCAGGAAGACAGTGGCGGTACAGCCAGGAAGAGAGCTGGAGACGGATTATGAGTATTTGTGCGACCCCGGCGCTCGGATTAGGAGAGTCCAGCAGGTTGAATTAAAGGGATCGGGATGCAGGAGGGGCAGGGCTGTGTCCAGGAACACCGAGCTTGTTGTGAAGCTCGGTGAGGGACGGGCATGTGAGCCGGCGTGTCCCCCTCCTCAGCCTGGCTATCTGGGAAGGGGCTGGCAGAGAAGAGGGCAGGATCTGGGGGCCATGCTGGCTTGCCTTCGCCGTGTTTGTCCTTAAACATGCTTTGCATGGAAAAAAAAAAAGTTCCATTGCTTTGAAACCTCCCTTCCGCTCAGGGTTCCGCCTTCCTTCGGGACCGTGAACACATTGACGTCGCCTGAGCGCAGCGCCCCCTGGAGTTGTGCTGCCCTGCTGCCCCGGGGTCTCTGCAGGTCTGCTCGGGGGAGCTAGCACTGGGGCAAAAAAGGGTGGCACGGCCCGCCGTCCCCCCTCGTTCATGCTAGGTGTGGAACCTCGAAACGGAAGTGAGACGGATGGGAGTTAAAAATCGAAGAATGTGAGATGCTACAGATGGGAGCGGGCCGTGCCGTTCATCCTGGAAGCTGTTGCTCAGTGGTTTCTCCGAGGGTCCCACATAAAGCTAAAACAGTGCAATCCTCTTAGGTCTGTACATGTCGCCGTGAAATGGGGTGCTCAGTCGCTGACCGCTGAATCCTTCCCCCTCTGTGCGCGCTTCATAGTTCCCTTTGCGTGTCTCTGTGTGGCCCCCCCAGCTCGACTAACTGCAGCACTCGGGGATGTCAGAAATGCCCTTAAGAGCGAAAACCTAAAGGATGTGACAGGCAGAGCCGAGAGCACGTTTACTGTTGGGTTGAAATCCAATTACGTAGTGGCTCGGGGCCTCTCTTGGCAGTCGTGGAGCGAGCAGTGGCCGTGTGACTGCCTGGCAGCCGTTGCAAGCAGTTAACAGAAAGGTCATCTGGTGTAACATGGTGAGCAAGACTGCTTGCAGTCCTGAGGGATGCTCGTACTTAAATACTGCTAGCCATTATCCAGAGCCATCCTCTTTGTTTTGCTGATGCATCGCTTAAAGCCAGATTGAAAAATTTGCAAAGCTAGTTACAGTATTTTCCTAGTCAATCAATCTTCATTTGCCATGGAGTCTGACAAACAATGGTTAGAAAACATGCTGGCAGTTAATTGCAAGAAATTACTTTTGACTGGTTTTTCCAGCTGTCATCACCTAAAGTAAGACCAGACCAAAGCTAACCTCCAGCGCAGCATGCTTTTGGAGAACAGTTTTGCGTCTTTGCACAGATCCAGGCTGGCCTGATCTGGGCACTGATGATCGGCTATCCTGCAACGCAGAAACACTTGTGCAAATACATACGTTTCCTTGGTCTTTGCAGAGATATGTATCCCATGGGCCTTTTTTGGAACCATGCACAATGCAGAATTCATGCAGAAGAAGCATACTGACTTCATGCAAAGCTTTTGTGTAAATCGTTTTTTCTCCTTGAGCTGTTTTTGGTTTTAGGAGCTTGTGTAAGAGCTTGGGATCAGTCTTCTGCTCTCTTCTAACATGTTGCCAACAATTGGTACCAAGTGCAAAAAATATTGCACTTATATCCCCCAAATTCTTCCCTTTTTTCACAAGACTTTGGAAGTTCAAAGGAAGATAAACCCTTTGCAGGTCTTTTTTTTTTCAAATAAATGCCCAATAAAGCATGATTTTGTGAGTGTTCAGCGGTCACTACCGTTCTTTAGCTGTAGAAAATGCAGAAGTCTGTGTGATCGTGGACGTTCGGTGCAAACTCGGATTAATCTCAGTTAGAGAAACCACGTGCTTGAAGACCTGTTGACTGCCCTACAGAAAAATGAGAGAGCTCGATGAAGCGCAGAGAGCTGATCAGAAGGATGCAGCCCTTCTCCTTCATGATGCTCACTCTGTCCAGCTGCTCACAGGGCACCCAGCCTACTAATTCCAGCGCTGGTTCTCCTCCCAGCCAGGACAGTACTTGAGCTGCGGGGGGCAGGTTTTTCTCCGAACATCTCTTGATCGCCGTGACGATCTCGCGATTCTCCAGGGTCTCTTGGCTGATTTGCATGCCTGTTTGTTTGCGTGACAGGAAATCAAGAAGGATGTGAAGAAGGAGGCTCAGGCACAGAAGCAGAAGGGCGAGCTCTCCAACGGCAGCCCCTCTCCGGCCTCGGAGCCCAGTCTGCGCCCGGCCAAGAAAGGTAGGCCCTGCGGGCGTGGGGGACTCGCGGTGGGAGAGGGAAACGGGGACATCGTGGCACGTCGTCCACACCAGAGCTCGCAGACATGGCTTCTCGATCACAAGACTGTCTTACTGGTCCACGTGGAGTGACTCAGCAGGGTCTCTTCTCGTCTTGTCCTGTCTCTCGATACTTTCCGATGTTAACCGCCTCTCAGGGTAAAACAATCAGTGTGAGGGGGGAAAAAAAGTGTCCGTGGCTATTTTGCTAAAGGGTTTCACAGTTCCTCCAGGCGGAAGTGTGGTTCTGTGTAGCGTAGGGCAAGTTTTTTTATCCCCTCCCATCTGGAGCAAAAGTGTTTTCAGACTTGTGAAAGTGACGCCGATCATTGCTCTGTGGCTATTTTGGGAAGATTACATCTGTCAGACTCATGTGCTAGCTTTTCTTTCGCAGTGCGATGTAATACGGTACGTGACAAACCTGGAGGCAAAAAAAGTGCTTGATAAATTTCACAGAGGGGGAAAAAAAACAACAATACTACACTTCAGATTCTAATTGTTGCCGTTTCATACACAAACAAAAATAAAGAGTGCAGTATGAAACTATCTGTATGGAGTGGATCGCCTAAGGGGCAGATTGGCCTGCAGAGGGCACTGTGGGCTGTTGGAGTAGCCCAGTGGGTGCTCTCCTTGTGGGTAAACAAGCCCCACTCCTCACCCACTGTGGATGGGTGACCAGTGCGCTCGGCTCGGCTCTCCTGGGGGGTTAGCGCTGGCTGTAGCGCCCTTCGGGGGTTGCTGTCGTGGCTTCGCTGGCCTCGTTTGCCGGGCTCTTCCCCACTCCCCCACGGCGTGGGTATGGGAGACGAGCGCTGCCCGGCTCCGTCGGGCCGCCCCCCAGCTGGGCGTTGTGGGCAAGACCGGCGCTGAAGAGGCCAACACAATTGTCACCATCCGCCCCCCCGTGCTGGGCACCGCCGGCCCTGCAGCGAAGCGCGCCCCCACCCGCTTCCGACACCTCGCACCTCAACCCGACCCGGCAGGTACGGCCCCGCCGGACGCCACGGACCGAGGAGAAGTTTTCTCGCAGGACGGGAAGAGAATCATTAGCGTGGCTCACCAACGGAACAAAATGGCGCGGCGGCGTCAGCGGAGCTCCTGGGCAGAGACCGCTTCACCGGAGACATGCGGACATGTGAGGCGGAGACCAGACTGACGATAGAGGTGCAAAGGAACAAGTAAAGAGGTCTATTCCCTGCTGAAGAGAGAAGAAAGAAAACGCGACGTTTTTGGCCGTGGAGCCCGCTTCGGCCAAAACGTTGTGTTTTCTTTCTTCTCTCTTCAGCAGGGAATAGTCCTCTTACCTGGTCCTTTGCAGCCTGCGCCTGGTGACGCAGCTGCCCACCTGTACTAACGACAGAGGTGAGCAGGGGTCGGCTGTGGCGGTCGTGGAGGAGTGACGGGGGAGGAGCCGATGTCCGGCTCCTTGGGGAAAGAGGGGGGCCGCTGTGAGCAGTGACTGGGGGGGGGGGGGGTTGTACTGCACCTCTCTCCGTATCCGGAAAGAGAGCGAGAAGGGATCTTGCCGTTTGGGCTGTCTTCGGTTTCCGCTGTTTTCCCCCCAAGCCAGCCGGGTGTTTGCTTGAGATTGAGGCCAGGCTGCAGCAGGGTGAAATGTAACCCCCCTGTCACCGCTGTGAGCCAGGGACGGCTGAGATCCCGTCGTTGGTTGTTAACGTCTCTTTATGACGCCGAATCCAGTCACGCCGAGCACTGATATCATTCCAGTGAAGGTGTTGATTGAGGGAGCGAGGAGTGGGATTGTAGTGTGGGGAAGAGATTAGCGATGTGGGCAAAACACGGAATAGGAGAGACCTCTAGTGGTCGAAACTGGGAGGGAAAAAGACTTCAGTCAGACTGAATCTACTGTATATGTAAATATTGTAACGCAACGGGGGCTCAGGCGGGCGCCCTTGCCGCATCTGGTCGGCCCCATCCCGACTGGAGGCTCGAACCCGGGACTTCCGCGTCTCTCTGCAGCGACCCAGCCCCATGAGCTAAAGAGAGATCTCTCTTTAGCTCACGGGGCTAGGTCGCTGCAGAGAGACGCGGAAGTCCCGGGTTCGAGCCCCGGACGGTGCAGGGGCCGACCAGATACGGCAAGGGCGCCCGCCTGAGCCCCCGTTGCGTTACAATATTTTATGATATGTCTTTGTTGTGAATGTCTGTAATATGTCTGTCGATTTTATTTTACTTTTATCTTTTGTTTTGTTTCATGTGAAACCATTTCATTGTTTTTATTTGCTTTGGCAGCACTGGTTGTACCCATCGGTCATGCTAATAAAGCACCTTGAATGGAATGGGATTGAATTGAGTCATGTAGGCGAGGAGAAACCAGAATCCGCGGTGCTTACAGTGCTCTGTCTTCAACGGCGTGGACAAGTCTGTTTCGATGGCTTTTTTTAAGGGTTGTGTATAGAAACCAGGAGGCTGGTTTTATGGGTCACCCTCATATTGTTCACTTCTACACGCTTGAGACAATTTTATGTCGCCCCCCTTGCGGGCGATCGGTTCAAAGGAGGAGTTTCGCAGCCCGTATCTCCCTGAGACCGCTGCGGGTGTGTCGTGTTTCAGGACTTGACAGATTGGGGATCTGAGGGGAACCCGTGAACTCTGCTGGAGCAGGGGGTGGTCACCGTTTAACTCGCAGGATCTCGCAGTGCATGTGACACTCATCTGAAGGGGGTTAAACCTGCTGGTTTCTGTTCCAGCCGAGCTCCGGCACACAGCTGGACCCTTGACTGACTGATTTAACCACAGGGCTGTGTGACTCTTGCCGGGTCGCCTTTTAGATACTGCATCTCCAGAGCAAAACACAAGCTCAGACGTTTGAGTTGGGGGGAAAAAAAGCCAGGGAACCTCTGGCTTAATTAGCAAGAAAACGAACCCCGGTAATGGGCGGACCGATGATTTATTGGTGATAGCAGTCCGTCAGTGCTTAGCCCTGATGAGGGCCTCGTTTAGTAACAAGCCCACAGAATTATTTGCCGGCCATTCCCCCCCTTCGACGTCACTGCGTGACTGGGCGGTCCTGCCAACTGCCCCGCCCCCACCGCCGCGGCGTCAGGGGATAGGGGGCGGGGCTATGGCTAGGGCGGTCCCGGGGGGCGGGGTTTCGCCACGCAGAGCCTTGCGGATGTTGCGGCTCCGCCAGAGCCCCGCGCCTGCGACATCTGGAGTCGATCGGGAACCCCACCAGGCGCGGCATCACGAGACCGGAACGAGCGCTTCCAGTGAGCACGCTGGGGGGCTGGGGAGGGCGTGCTCGGATATCCAAAACCTTCCTGGAGCTTAAAGCACAAACACACGAGGTGCAGCAGCAAGGCGGGCTGGAAAGGATTATGAATGCATTGATTAAACTGCAACTAGGCTTTGTTACTGTTGTTCAACAAGGGAGCAAAAGACAATAAACTTATCTAAGGGTGGATCACTGTTTGTGCCTGTACTGTACATAGACATGAACAGGTCTCGCAGTGCACAGCGGTGTGATGGTTAAACAGCTGTTGAGTCCCGGTCCCACACTTGAATGGAGCACACTCAGTGTGGAGTTTGCGTGTTCTTCTCTTCTCTGTTCACAGGCGGTTCTTCTCCGTTTTCTCTGGCTGGTTCAGTTGACTCCCGCCTTTCCAAAGATGTGCCTGCATGGCGAATTCGTGTCTCTAAATCCTACCTGTGGGCTTGTAGGTGCATGTGTGCCCTGCACTGGACAGGCATTCTGCTCAGGGGCTGGCTCAGTCTTGTGCCCTGTGCTTCTGGAATGGGACCCGGGTAACTGTGGCTCTTAATGTGAATAAACAGCTCTCTGGTGGTGGGTGGGTGGGTGTACAACATGATCTTATATTTTCGGAATTAAACCAAACCAGTGTCAGCATAAGCATGCCCGTGTAGTGAAAAATACTTAACTTCAAAAATCGTTTTTACCTTTCCCCCTCCTTGCATCCCTTTCGTTCACATCTGGCCTGTGTGAATGCTGCAGACCTGTCCCAGGACAGCTTCTCCTCTGTTGCTGGATGGGGTTTCAGCACAAATCTGGGCCAGCTGCAGGACTTGATTAAGCGCAGATGGATCCTACAAACTCCTGAGACGCCTCGGCTCCTGCTCTTTGGTCCTTCCCTGGGTGTTTTTTTTAACTCTGGAGAGTCTCCAGTGAGCGCTCCTGAGCTGTGTTTGTAGCAGTGGCCCCTGACAAACAGCATGGAAAATACATGAACAAACGTGCAGTTTAAAAACACAGTGGTGGTGCTGGCGGGGGGGAGAACAGACTCAGTGTTTAAAAAGCTCTTACTTCTTGTGCTCCCAGTGAACCCATTCCCTCCTGGAGCACCTGGTCTCAGGGCTGCAGGGGCTCGGCTGCCTTCGCTGCTACACCTCCTCAGAGGTTCAAAAGCCTGAGTTCCCCCACACCCACCTGCACACCCACACACCCACCAAGCGGGGCCCTGAGCCGCCCCGAACCGCCCGAAGGTGAAGGCCCGGTGCTGGCTCCCTGGCCGAGGTGCTTTGCATTGGGCCCGAGACGGGCAGCTTATTTCTTTATGGCCTCTCCCCGCAGGCGAAGCCATTAGGAAAAGGAGATGCAAAGCGGCCTTCAGCTACGTCCCCCAGAACGAGGACGAGCTGGAGCTGAAGATTGGAGACATCATCGAGGTCCTGGCAGAAGTGAGTGCACTGCTGTGCTTCTGTTTTTCCCCTGCCGTTCGGTGAAAAAGGAGCTGACGGGAGCGTTGACCTCAAGTTTGCTCTCGCTCTCTGCAGCACCGTTTTTAAATAGGAAACCGGGAATGTGGGAGGCGGCCCATAGGCCGATTTTTTCCTGCAGGAATATTTTTTAGGAGTGGGCACCTGGCCTCCGAGCAGGCACAGCCGGGCGGCTATCAGCCTTGTTTTTCACCCCTTTGGCTGTGGGCTGCTGCCCGTGGTGTTTTCTCAGTGCAACACGTGCCCTGTGTGTTCTCGTGAGAGCCCCTGGCCCGTGTGCAGCTGACGCAGCAGCACGTATGAGGTGGGACACATCCCTCCACAAGAAGTCCTGGACCCCCCTGGGCCAGCAGAGCCCCAGTCCACTTATTCCGCACTCTCCCATCACACCTTATTTTTAGCACACTTGTACTGTACATTTCCGATCGATTAAACAAATGAGCTTAATTGAGGGCACTCTGGCTGGAGAATGTGGTCTGATTTTAAGCAGCTTATTTTACAGAATAATGAGTATAACAGAGCACAGTCCGATTGCTCCTGGTCTTCGGAACTGGATGATTTTAATGACTATGAGACTGCATGAAGGCACTCCAGGAGCAGGAGACCCCTGTCATGCACAGGTCCTCTGGGTGCCTCTGTCAGTGACGTCTTTGCTCCTTCTGGGGATTCAGGGCTGCATGTTGACAGCAGGTCAATGGTCTTTCCCCTGTGTGTGTCTGTGTGTCTGTTGCTGCACTGACGTGTGTTCATCCTTGGTCACAGGTGGAGGAAGGCTGGTGGGAGGGCACTCTCAACGGGAGAACGGGGATGTTCCCTTCCAACTTCATCAGGGAACTGCCCCTGGAGTCTGACGACCTCACCCCTCAGGAGGAGGCCAGGAGCACCAGAACAAGTAGGTTCCTGCAGCCTCCAGCCCCTCGGCGCTCCTCCAGGGCTCAGCCACACAGACGCCCACAGAAACACTGCTGCTCACATTCGGGGGAAGTCCTCACTGAGTCTCTGTCTGGCTCCGGTCCCCCTGCAGGCACACTGCCAGTCCTTTTCATGTCGTAAAAAGCGTGGGCACTGTCTGCAGTTGACCAGCCTCAGAAAACTCAGGCCCCCTGAGCGCTGGGTGCCTGAATAAGTCATTCACTCCAATTACGCACGTATGTCTGTACTGTTGGGGCAAGATTTCACAGCTATAGGAGCAACTGCGTCAGCCCTTGAAGGCTATATGAAGAAAATAAACTTTAAGGAGCACCAACTGGTCAGTCTTGGATGTGTCATAGGATAGCTTAAGCAATATCAAAAAGCCAGTTACTAAACTGCACTGCATACTGCATTAGCAGCTGTGGCTTATTTCTTTAACCTCATCTCTGTGGAAAAGTGGAAACAGCTGCAAACAACTGCTCTGTGTTTGAAGCTTCTCTGGGCTGATGAGCTACGCTGTCAGCTGACTGTTCTCGCGTCTTCAGAGACACGTAGTGGAGTTGCTCAAGCTCAGTGCTGACAGACCACGTGCGTGCAGGCCTTGCTATGGAGTACAGAAGAGCACAAGAAAGAAAAGTCACTGAAATCCCTTTTCAGCAGCTGCATGATGTGTTGGTACAGACTATATTGTAGTCATCTGAGGACTGGTGGTGCTTCCACGACAGGAGTTAATTAATAATAATAATTTCTTACACTTATGTAGCACTGTTCTGGACCCTCCACTCAAAGCGCTTTACAGGTCATGGAGTCACAGTGAAGCTCAGTATTTGACAGTATTAAATGAAGATTGCTTTTCTTTGGCATCTTTGAATTGTCTTACGAGTTGAGGAGAAAGTGAGGAAGAGCTAGGCAGCTCTAATTCTGGGTGGTGTGTGTGTGTGGCGGTGCTGAGCTCTGTGCGCTGCGTGCTGACCTTGTGCTCTGTGCTGTGTGCTGTGTGCTGTGTGGCGGTGCTGAGCTCTGTGCGCTGCGTGCTGACCTTGTGCTGTGTGCTGTGTGCTGTGTGGCGGTGCTGAGCTCTGTGCGCTGCGTGCTGACCTTGTGCTGTGTGCTGTGTGGCGGTGCTGAGCTCTGTGCGCTGCGTGCTGACCTTGTGCTGTGTGCTGTGTGCTGTGTGCTGTGTGCTGTGTGGCGGTGCTGAGCTCTGTGCGCTGCGTGCTGACCTTGTGCTCTGTGCTGTGTGCTGTGTGGCGGTGCTGAGCTCTGTGCGCTGCGTGCTGACCTTGTGCTGTGTGCTGTGTGCTGTGTGCTGTGTGCTGTGTGGCGGTGCTGAGCTCTGTGCGCTGCGTGCTGACCTTGTGCTCTGTGCTGTGTGCTGTGTGCTGTGTGGCGGTGCTGAGCTCTGTGCGCTGCGTGCTGACCTTGTGCTGTGTGCTGTGTGCTGTGTGCTGTGTGCTGTGTGCTGTGTGCTGTGTGCTGTGTGCTGTGTGCTGTGTGCTGTGTGCTGTGTGCTGTGTGCTGTGTGGCGGTGCTGAGCTCTGTGCGCTGCGTGCTGACCTTGTGCTCTGTGCTGTGTGCTGTGTGCTGTGTGGCGGTGCTGAGCTCTGTGCGCTGCGTGCTGACCTTGTGCTCTGTGCTGTGTGCTCGTGCTCTGCAGGCGTGAAGGACAGCACGGGCTCAGAAAGCGACGGCGGCGACTCCAGCAGCACCAAGTCAGATGGCGGCAGCGGCTCCCTCTACACCAGGATCCAGCCCAAGAAGGTGAAGGGCTTCGGGTTCGGGGATATCTTCAAGGATCAGCCCATCAAGCTGCGCCCCCGCTCCATGGACATCGACAGCGAGCTCGGCCTCCAGGAGAAAGTGAGTGGCCCGCGTCGCCCGGGAAACGTCCTCGCCCGTCGGCCGCGTCGCGCCGCGCCTTCTGGATCCGCGGCTTCCGCCAGCTGAGGGGGCCGGCTGTCGGCTGGTCGGGAGACCACCCTAACGCGCGTCCCGGCCACATGCTCTCGGAGCTGTCTGCCTGCGGTTCCTTGCGGCTCGGTCTCGGTTTTGCTGGTTCACACCGAAACGGTGGCGGCGCCTGGAAGAACAAGCCCCGTGCCCTTCGAGTGCCGGAGGCCTGCCTGAAGCCCCAGAGTGCAGCCCGTGGTGTGGAGCCGGGTTGTGTGTGAGTCTCGGGCGCGTGTGTGCGTGCGTGCGTGAAGCTGCGCCTCCAGGGCGTGCAGTGACATCACGGCGATGCTGGCTGCACAAGCTGCGGAGCTCGGCAGGCTCACAGCTCCCCGGGGCGCCAGCGCAGGAGGCTGCGCGTCTCACACACCGGGCTCCCTTCCCCCCCAGGCGGCGCCGATGTGCGCGGAACAGGAATGAAGAAGTGGTGGAAGGTAGGCGGACTGCAGGTGCAGGGGTTTCTGAGCTGCGGCGGAGGGAGAACCTGCACTGACGTTAATAATAACTGCTCCTGTCATTGCTGGGTTGACCCTTTTATCCAAAGCAACTTGGGCTCGGTCCATTTATACACCTGGAGGTGTTCTGGCGCAAAAATGCCACAGCAGGGATTTGAGCCAGCGACCTCTCTGTTTAGAAGTGTCTAAACGCTATAGAATAAAGAATAAGAATAATAAAGAATATGTTCTTTAGAATATAGAATACAGAATAAGAGTCCTTTAAAAACTTTAAAAAACGGAGCCGTGTATTTAAGGACTGTTTTTTCATATATAGATACACACGCTAGGGTTAGTTTGTTAATGCCGGTGTAGATATAATATAATACATTAGTTTTCCGAGAAGCACTCTGCCAGATTTCAGTGGAAGATTGTGTCACAGCACTGCTGAAGTCATTTACATGCAGGTAATGGGATCTTGGCAGAGCAGCAGCATTGTTGACACAGGGGAGTCATCGAAGCCTGTTCTTCTCTCAGTCCAAACAATCAGTGCACCCTGGGAGCACCTGTCCCTCCCCGAGCCTGGGCTCCACACTGTGTGAAACCCAAACCTCGGTCTATGCGTTGTTTTAAACTGCAAACTAAAAGAAAGATCACTGCAGAAATGAACAAATCGCCCATCTAGCAGGCTGGTTTTTGTAGGTCAAGCCGTGAACCTTTCTTGTTCAAGCGTGCCAGTTTTGCAGTTGGTGCCGAGGTGTGGTGATGTAAGAGGTGGGACCCCACGGCTCGGAGTTATTAAGTGGAGAGCACAGCTGGCCAGTAGCTAACCCTCACGCTGTTTTAACAGGGGTACTGGATCGTGTGGGATCGCCCAGAGCCTCCTGTCCCTCTGAGGCTTCTAAGCTGTAGAACTGGGGAAGCCGCTTCTTCAAAATCTGCACAGTGTTGTTTTGGTTTTCCATTGCATTTAATCTTGCCAGGCTCAGGTTGCTGATGGGGTGTCTGAGGGGATCGAGAAGACTCAGAGTTTCTCAAAGGCAGTGACGAAATCAACCCTTAAAAAAACACCTTCAGAATTAGAAACCTTAAAACACAAACCGCCAGAGCCAAACGGGAGCAGTACGTGGAGATACAGCACATATAATTGTGGACGGGACGCACTTGTCTGCACAGAGGGTTGTGGGAGCGTGGAACAAGCCATGCTCACGGGGCTTGATTACCCTGCCGTCTTTCAAGACACTGTGCTGGATGGGATCCATGGATCGATTAGATCCCACGTGATTTAGATGGGCCTCGCTGGGTTTGTAACGCTTTGATGTTCTTTTGTAAAAAAATGTGTGCGCTGTGAGACACCAGAGCCAAGAAGAGATCTTTGCACTTGTTTGGGATGAGCTTTAAATCCCTTCTGGCTATTGCCATGTGCTGCTTCCAGTTCTTAAGTAGGATTCCTGCAGTAGGACTCTGACAGTATTGCCATGGGTTTGAATGATTCTCTGGGCTTTTTTCAGCACTGAAAAGTGCATAGATCCTGCAGTCCAAGATCAGCCTAGGATCTCCGTGCAGTTGGATTTTCCCGATTTGTTAAAAGAGGAACTGGCAGCTCTTGAGCAAGGCACGGGGTCCAGTCTTTTCTTGTCGTACGGAAGAGGTTTCGCCATTTATGTAAACACCAAGCTAGGAAATCACTTCCTCACTTCCTCATTTTTTTTTTAAATCGTCTCTCGTTTTTGTCTACTGCAGCCAGTTGACAGCTCATTCTGTGCAGAATGTTACTGTTGAATACTAATGGCTAGGAAATATTTAAAGCATATTGGGCTGTAAATGTCGAGATGGAACAGTTTTAATAAAAAAAAAAACATTTTGTGGCAACAGTTTTGAAATGCAAAGAAAAGCACTTTAATGTGGTGACTTATTTTTTCTGCTGTTAGAATAAAATGGTTGTGTTAAGGGGAGTCTGCATGGTAACTAACATAGGAGAGCCCTATCTCTGTGACTGAGACTCTCACAGAAGCTCTGAATCATGTGTAATTCGGCAATCAAGGAATTCGACTTTTAAGTTTGTGTATTTCCCCATGAGGGAGAAAAGACCAATTGAAAACAGCCCAGACTGCAGGAACAGGAAGGGGACGCCCCTGCTGTCCTGTGCATGTGCATGTTGTCCTTCTGCCAGCTCTCCCTTTAAACGGGTGGAAGTTCTGTGCATGCAGCAGGACAGTCATCACTCGGACAGTCTTGTCCAGGTGGGACAGACTCCACATGACACATGAGGGCTGCTCGTTCCTTCCAGCTGACATGAAACACGTGGAGCAGTGGGCCAGCCTGCAGGGGACCAGAGGAGGACCGTGCAGGACTGTGGCTGCACTCTCTGCGGGAGATCTTCCTCACTGCCTTTATACTCATACCCCCCTCTCCTCCTCCCCCTCTCTAACAGGAAGTGAACTGTGCTTCAGGGGTGTCGGTATCCGACTGCACAAACTCCACTCTGTCGAGCAGTCGTCTGCCCTGCCCCTCAGCCCCCGCGTCTCTCTCTCTCACACACACACACTCAACAGTTCAAAAGCACACATGCAGAAAACTTTTCCCACTCTTTGCTCCTTCCATCCTGTCAGTTTTCACGAGGACTGTCTCGTGGAAGTCAGGAGTCTTGAGTTGTAGGAGGAACTTGGTTGTTGCGATTTCCCTGTTTTTTTTTTCCAAAATTAACTTGATTCTACAGCTCGCCTTTCTAAGGATTAAGCACGCCAGCTTTGTTTTATGTCTGACTCCTTTAACTTGAAGTGTGACTCAGAGCTAGGCTTGGCTTTTCTTCTGACTGGTTGAAGGGGAAGTGGGGAAGCTGCCCTTCCATGCAGTCGCTGGGTGCCGTTTAAGACGTAGGACAAGTGAAACTGATGGAACTGGAGGTAATTCGCACTGTTTCTCTTAAAAAAAAAACGGGGCTTTCTCTGGGCTGGGAAAGGTGCAGGGAAGAGGGGTGAAGGGTCTGAGGAGGGGGTGACTAGGTTCGAGATGAGAGAGAGCTCCCCTTCAGCCCCGATTGAGGGCAGGCAGAATCCACGCTCCGGGGTGGATGTGCCTGTGACGTGCAGTTTTCTCCTTGTGCAGCTCTAACCACATGGTTTTCATTTGGCTTCGGCGTGTGTTCGCTAAAACGCACCCATTTTTTGTCATAAACAAATGGCTATTTTTTTTTTCTGTGGAGGGAGAGAGAGAGTTGGATAGAGACGTTATTGCACAAGTGCTGGAAACTGTACATCTCCGCCGAAAGAAAGAACTGAAAGGACCTTTAGTGTTGCCTGTTTTTTTTAACTTCGTTTTGGAAAGGGTTGCTGGCCTGTTTTTTGACAAGCTGCCCCTCCAGGCTTATTAAAGGCCGTGCTGTCTGAGAGACCGGCCTCTCCGCCTGTCAGCTAGCTGGCTCTCGCCGCTCGGCCCGGTCTGTGGAGGGAGTGCGGCTCCGGGCGGAGGAAGCGCTGCAGACGCTCGTTTCCTGCGCAGTGACCCGTTTCCAGCCCGCGCCCGAGCGGCGATCCTGCGAGCTGGCGCGGACTTGCTCGGTCGAGGGCAGGTCGGCTGCGATTGAAAGATGAAATGCAGCAGGTAGATTTCGTTTCGCGCGATTCCGTTTGCGCCGTGCAGATCTTGGGCTGTTCATGCGTTTCTGGAAGACGCCCCTTTATCCTAGGGAGCTGGAGCGTTCCGCTTGTGTATGAGTGCGGAGTCTGAGTTTTGATGAAGGTGCGCTGTAACAGATTGGCTACGGTAACTGAAAGAGTATTTCCTGTGGTAAAATCATTGTCTTTGATTGTGTTTTAAATCCATTACCATGTGTTTCCCGGGGGGGGCGTATGGGGTAGTGGTTAGGGCTGTGGACCCCGGACAGCCAGCAGTTCGAACGCCAGCTGGGGACACAGCCAGAAACCTCACCCACGTGGCTCCAGGAGCCCCAGCTGGAGAAACCAGGCCATTGTAATTCCTGCAAGTGACTTAGGTAGTAGTGTGAGACACACGAACAACCGCATGATGAGAAGGACAGCAGCAAGGCGTGTGTTGATGTTTCTGCTGTGGGAGCAGGTGTCCCGGGAGCTCATCGCTGGTGCTCTGCCCCTGGGGCCGGGGTCTGTTGCACAGTGGGCTGCGAAATGGCTGAGCCAGCTCAGGAGTAGCATGTCCCTCCATCGTCCCATTCCTGGAATATTAAAGCAAAGGCGGGACGTTGCCCTGGACACCCGTCCATCATGGGAAGTGCATGCGCACGCCCATCCGGAGAGTCCCGGATACATGTCTTCGGATGTTGGGAGGGAAGGCTCGACGCCGAGAGGGAGGGGGAACATGCGAACTCCACACAGAACGTTCCCTATTCCCGAGTGAAAACCCCGGATCCGGCGCTAGCCTCCGGGCCACCGCAGCGTGTCCGTCTCCCGTCAGGCTCACTTCCCGGTTCTGCTCTTTGTCCTGGCAGCAGCAAGTGGCCAAGAAGGTGCCCTCTGCCGGCGCACCCCAGGAAGCTCCGGCGAGATCCGAACCCGACTCCAAGGCGAAGGGTGAGTGGGCAGCACTGCCTGTGTGTGCGGGGAGCGTTGGCTGTGAAGGGAAAGGTCAAAGTTCATTCCACACTGAAACAGATGAAAGATGGATGGGTGCACCTGAGCAAGGCTCTGCAGCCGATGCACTGTTTGTTTTCAGCATGCAGGTAACCTTCACTTGTTCCTCTGCCAGACGAGAGTTCATTGTGAATACTCTGAATTGGCCAGGGGCTGGCACTGGGGCTGGGGCTCCTCAGCCAGGTCTCTCTCAGGTCTTGACAAAGCTGGGGCCCCTGCGTGCTGCCGGCGAGAGATTGGACAGATCTCTGACCTGTGCAAACTCTCCTGCCAGACACTGTGGAGCCAGAGCAGGGACAGAAAGATGGAGGCTTGATGGTGGGGCAGCTCAAAGGACCCTGTCTGCTCTGATGCACTTCCCTCCTGTAGTACAGGAGTCATTGTTTTATACTGTAGTAGTTCAGGTGGGCAGCTGCGTCAGCATGCGTAGGCTGCAAAGGAACAAGTAATAGGTTTATTCCATGCTGAAAAAAAGAAGAGAGAAAAAACACAACGTTTCGGCCGTGGAGCCTTCTTCAGCTACGCGGCCGAAACATTGTTTTTTCTCTTCTTTTTATTATCTATTAATTCATCTATTAATTGTTTTATACTGTCCATTGTGAATGTAGCAGGCAAAAGTTGCAAGCTCCACTAAGGAATGAATTTGTGTTGTGTAACGCTGTGGTATTTGTTTGAACTTTGTCTTGGTTTGGTCTGTGTGTTAGTATGTTTTTCACCAGTTTGCCTTTTTTGGGGTTTTTCAGCAAAGGAGTATTGCAAGGTAATATTTCCATACGAAGCACAAAATGAAGACGAGCTGACGATCAAAGAAGGAGACATTGTTGCCATCGTCAGTAAGGTGAGCAAGAACAGGGATCGGTCTATGATGGGCCTCTCAGGCTGTCCCATTTCTGAAGGTGTTGTTGCACAGCACATATGGTCCAGGTGATGCTGTTGGTTATGAGAGAGAACAACCCAAATACTGCTCAATTACTTTTCCTGTCCCTCTGCTTTGTTTCAGAGCAGAGCTTTTTCATTCTTTCCTGGGAGAGCCCAAAAACCATGAGTAGATTAACACACAATTTGCTTAATCAACCCTGCCATTAATTTTTTCACCAGAAAGAGCTTGAACAGGTTGAGGTGATGCTCGTCATGGCTTCACGGAAGAAGGTGAGGCAGCGTACAGTTTTAGGAATCTGGCCCAGGCTCTTTGTTTGAATGCGGCATTTACACTTCATGCACGGCCTGTCCGCATCTCTGTGCTTTCTGGAAATCCGTCTGCCCCAGGGGCACCTTGTCGTACCTTTCAAATGTACTTCAAAACAAAGAATAATTAAAGGAAAAGGGAGGAGATAACTGCCCAGTAAATGCCAACTGAGAGGGAAGAGCCTGCGGAGCTCCCAGATGGCCGTGTCACGTCTTCCTGTTTGAAGACTTCCTGGGACGAAGGCGACGTCAGCCCCGTGCTCTTTCAGGGCTGCAGCCCAGCCAGTGGATACAGAGGGAGGAGTGCGGCCACCCAGTTTAGGAATGATTTCAGATGTTTTGTTCCCAGTTGTCTTTTGCTTCCGTCGGGAATTCAGGTTATGAGCAAACGTTTCCTTGTGGCTTAAAATTACCCCGCCAGTCAACCCCCGTGGCAGTGGGAGAGAGCTACCGATGGTTTAAAACGTCAGTTGAAGTCAGTGGAAAAACAGCATTGAGCTTTGTGCTCATGAAAACGTTAATTATAGTTTTTTGAGAAGTGGTCATTTCTCAGGGGTTGCCAAAAAAGAATCATCCAGATAATCCTCTGCAGAATTTCAACTGGACCTACCATGAGGTCATCAGCCAGATAGAATACTGCGGTTAGGCTTGAGGTTCCTTTATAGAAACGTGCAGTGTATAGCGCTGGGTCTTGGAAGCGGTAGACCCACGTTTCAGTCGTCTGGAAGAGTAAAACATGACTCTTCGCTTGCCGGTTGGCCGGAATTGTCCAGTTCTGCGGCCGTTCTCCATGTAAAGCCTTTCCGGCTCACCTTTGTCTCCCTATTTGTTTTTTTCCCCAACTGGAATCCTGCAGCTCCAAGAAACCCCTGCATCCGAATACGATTGTGTCCTCCCGGCGTTTCAGATCCCCAGGAATGTGCTGGGTTAGCTTGCGCCTGTGACCCGTCCTCTCCCGGTTCTGTTTGTCTCACCCCGTGAGGCTCCGTAGATATTCTGTTCCCGTCTCCGTTGCCAGCCGATGAGTGGGACTTGAGCTTCCCAGGCAGTCCTGTTTTCTAGCCCTTGGCCGTCTGCTGCCCATTAAGACAACTGCAGATTGTGTAGGTTACAGTCGTGTATTTGTAGGATCTTGCGTATGCTAAGGAAGGACCATCAGGCTTTTCCGGTCACTGCTTGCTCTCCGAGGAAAGACTGGGAAGCACCTGAGGCTCCTGCAGAGTAGCAGATGGATGAATATCGGGTTCAGGAGCTCCTGGTCCCAGAACAAGTCAGGCCCTCGATACTTCCAGCCTGTTTCCATGTTTTGAGTAACTTTGCAGACCCACATGTGAAATTGAAATTGGAGGCATCTGTACTTCAGCTGTGTACTTTGTGGTTGTAAAATCCAAAAGATCTCAAATCTACATGCCTTTGGAATCAGTAGAAATATTAATTGTTTTTTAACTTGGGACTTTTTTTTTCTTACTGTTTTGACACTGACACTTAATCACATGTTGGTTCTATATCACAGCCAATGAGGCAATGCAAATAGTCAGTTGAAACTCTTTTCTTGACACTTTACTGCATATAAATACAATAACACAATTAAGCTGCAGAAGCCTATATGAAAACAGTGAAAGAAGGTGAAAGAAGATCAAAGCGAATGTGCCACGTGTGTCCAGCGAAAGAAGGCAGCCAGTGAATTATATTTTGGCGTTAATTGTCAGTTGATTTAGTCATTCTCTGAGGCACTTCCAGTGATTTTTAAGAAGTTATAACATTTCACAAATCCCACTGCCACTGAGGGCTAACTCAGTGATAGACCCAAGTGACAGAATAACTTCATAGGAAGACATTGCTGCGCTCATTCTCTCAATAAACACTTTTTGATGTAATTTGGGTATCGTTGTTTATTCTCTTTTCTCTTTGGTGTCAATGTATTGATCTGTACCAGTTAATTCCTTATATGTCGATTCTAGTTGTACGAGTCCGGATTGCCTAGTGTCTACTGAGATTAGAGTGTGGATGAGGACGCCTGGTGGATGAGGACTGAACTGCAGGTGAAGGAGCTCCAGAGGTCAGGCCCTGCCCATGACCCGTGTGTGCTCTGCCTGTGTTTCCGTACAGGAGTGTGGGGATGCCGGGTGGTGGCTCGGGGAGCTGTACGGAAGGCAAGGAGTGTTCCCGGACAACTTCGTGAAGCTGCTCGCGCCCGATGTTGAAAAAGAGGTTAGATCAACGAGGACTTTTTTTTCCTCCTCTAAATCGCCAACTAAAAAAAGTGGCAGCCAGTGTTTTTACAGATTTTTTTCCTTGTTTTCTTGGACCTTGATATAGAACTTTTTCCCCCACTATAATGATGTCAGACAGCTCTCTTATTTGTGCTTTTATTATACCACCAGCATACTGGTGAGCTGTAACTTCTCACAGTGTAATCTGAGTCTCCCAGATGACAGTGCAGTGGGAGAGCCTGGGTCTTGATTTAAAGGGAAATGGGGCACGATGGAGATCTTGCTCCACAGGGGATCCATGCTCCCAGTCTTGGAGGGACAGTCTGGTATCATGTTGGGCCTGTATCGGGTTTGAGAGAAGTCTCCTTCAGTCTCCTGCTCCGCCAGTATCGGGCTGACCTGTAGGGAATCCATCTCTTCACTGCCAGCTCCAGTTTCTGCTGGAGTGCGTTTACAGAGTCCGAATGCTGCTGTTGATGAACTAACCGTTTCATGCCTTTATGCCTCAGCCTGTCCTGGGTCTTGTGCCTCGGGGTGTTAAACTCTCAGTCTTTTACTGCCTTTGCAGAGACCCAAGAAACCCCCGCCTCCTGCAGCTCCAGTGGGTAAACACAGCACAGGTAATTCTCTCTGTCTCCCACCCTGTCTCTCTCTGTGCTAACGCCTGCAGACACAGCACTGCCCTGTCCTGCTGGACACGGTCCTCCGCTGCCCTCCATGCCCTCTGGATGGAGATAGCCAGTGGCCAGTGTGCTTCGAAACAGGTCCATCGAGCAGGCTTAAAGAAACGATGGCCCCTGCCTAGTTTTTGTCACGAGCATGTTTTTAGGTTAAGTATGGAGGATCTTGAGAGGCCTCATACATCACCCCAAGTGCAGGGCTCCCCACTCCTGGTCCTTGTCACCCCAGCTTCTACTGGTTTTGTTCCCAGCTGAGCACTCGAGTATTTAATTAATTTGCACACATAGATTCAAGTATGTTTTCAATTGGACCGTTTTACAGTTCTGGGGCCACTTTAATGGATGTGCAAGTTCTGATTTTTTTTTCTAAAAGGGTGAATTGCACAACGGTAAGGCCTCAGAAAATGGTGGGTTCAGTTCGCCAGCTGGCCTGACTGGAGCCCAGCGAACAGTGGGGTCAGTCGTTCCGCAGCCCTGCCCCAGGGGCTGTTCTGCACTGGGGTAGAGGAGTAGAGGCCCGGTCTGGACAGTGTGGCACAGTGGGTCAGGTGTGCAGGCACGTGCCCTCACTCCTCACTTGTCCCACTCGCTGAGCAATGCCCTTGATGATGATGATGATGATAATTCCTCACACTTCTATAGCGCTTTTCTGGACACTCCAGTCAAAGCACTTTACAGGTAATGGGGACCCCTCCACCACCACCTGTGTGCAGCCCCCACCTGGATGATGCTCCGGCAGCCATAGTGCGCCAGAATGCTCACCACACATCAGCTCTCAGTGGGGAGGAGAGCAGAGTGACGAAGCCAGTTGAGAGAGGGGGATTATTAGAAACCCATGATGGGTAAAGACCAGAGGGAAATTTGGCCAGGACGCCGGGGTTACACCCCTACTCTTTTCGAGTAATGCCCTGGGATTTTTAATAACCACAGGGAGTCAGGACCTTGGTTTTACGTCTCATACGAAGGACAGTGTCCCCATCACTATAGTGGGGCATTAGGACCCACATAGACCGCAGGGTGAGCGCCCCCCACTGGCCCCACTAACACCTCTTCCAGCAGCAACCTTAGTTTTCC
The DNA here is from genome assembly GCF_040954835.1 of Lepisosteus oculatus. Taxonomy (NCBI): domain Eukaryota; kingdom Metazoa; phylum Chordata; class Actinopteri; order Semionotiformes; family Lepisosteidae; genus Lepisosteus; species Lepisosteus oculatus. The sequence continues at coordinate 4,469,667 of NC_090700.1, read as the reverse complement.
CAGGAGGTCTCCCTCCCACCTGCTAAGCTACAGTGGGCTGCCAGTTGTGAGTTGCAGGGTGACATGGTTGCTGGGTTGATCTCTGGTAGCACCCAGGTCTGTGATTGCCCAGGGCAAAAAAACATGCATGGTGTGGCCGGAACTGACGACCTGCTCGACCTGGTCCTTACCTGCTCCCTCAGGCATGCTGCAGCACTTCCTGTGTTGTTGCCCGCGTTGCACTGTATTGTTTATCTGAAATGTTGCTCTGTTAATGACGAGGTGATTGGCTGTTGTTCTTACTGAATGTTCCCTTCTGTAAGGGCTGGCTGTTTAGTGAGGGCTGCCTGAGCTGTGCCTTTCTCTAGCTTGCAGCTCTTTCATTTTGTCCTCCATCACTTGTGGCATTAACCCTTGGGGGCTGTACTGAGACCACTAGCGAGCTGGGCTGGGTGCTGGGTGTTTTATAAATAACATTACCGCTCGGCTCTTCTGTTGGAGGAAGAGGCAGCAAGCTGCTCGTTGTGCTCGAAAGAAACTACATACAAGGGAAGATGCAGTGCAGGGGACTCTGTAGGTAGGAAACTACAAATTCAGACAACTGCAGAAGCAAATCAATCAGGATGCAATTTACATGCCAATAGTCAGTAGACATAGCAGCCTGCAGCGCTGATCTTAAGTGCAGCAGGAGTCAATGTAGTGTCCCTGGAGCATTTACCTACCCAAGCTCTTCAGCAACCTCCTGGTTCCTTCTGTAATTGGTTTGCTAAACAGATTGTAGATTCCTGACCCTTTCCATTAATTTGTTTTCCATGTATAATAAATGTGCGAGGCGGGAGGCAGGCTGTACGTGTGCTCTTTTCTGCAGTGAACAGCTCACCAGTCTTTCTGCTCCCACAGCTGATCTGTGCTAATGTCCCCCATGAGTACATGCACTTTCTCGGGACAGCCCTGAGTTTCCTGTGACTTGTTTCTTGAAACCACTCTTTGTGATGATTGAGAACTAACCTGCCTGCAATGCTTGAATCACTAACCTGCTGATAGTTTTACCTCCTCTGGTGCTCCCCTTGTCCCTGGGCCTTGTTGCAGACTGGCTCTTACACCAGGGATGGAACTGCTGGTTGCAAGGCCTTTATACACAGATACTGCCTTACAGTACATAACTGTGATATAGACGCGGTTTTCTCAGGCTACTTCAGTCAGGTCCAGGGTCCTTAATCTGAAGAACCCACAGCTTGTAAAATATGAAGTGGCTCAGTGGCTTCATTTCCATTCCTGTGTTACTCTGAGAGGCCGGGTTCTGCAGCACAGCTCTAGGTGTCGGGAACAGGGGGTCAGCTCTCCCGTTACTATCGGAAACGAAAGGCGAGGCATGTGTGAACAACTGCAGTTTACTGACACACTAACGCCCCCTCCCCCCGTTTAACTGCCTGTTTGCTGAGGACTGTGCCGCGGTGTTGATCATGTCGTTGTGCCAATTCCCAGACAAAAAGCCTGAAGTTAAAAAGGTACCCCCGGATCGGCCCGAGTCCCTCCCGCACAGAGGAGAGGAGAAAGGTACGGCGCTGTCTTTGTCTCTCTGGGAAGGTTGTGTGACACACCCCCATCGCCACTCTGAGCACTGTGTCACTGTGGCCGGGAGGCAGCACACCCATGCGCCAATGTCCCTCATTCTGTCTGTCTTCCATAGCTCATGAGATGTCACGTAAGAAGTGCAGTTGTGTAGCATCCCTTCGCCCTGAAGTGAATTCCATTTTTCCCCCCCGATGTCTGGGTCTTTCGCGCGAGTGCTCCTTGTACCAGATCTACATGTAGAATATTTTCCCAAAGAGCTGCTAAGAGCCCGGTGTAACCATCTGTGACACCCACGGCGCAGGGGTCTGCATCCCTGTGCTGGAGGTTTAATAGGGAAATACACATGGTCAGAGAGTGCTGGTGAGAATCCACCAGTCCAGGCTCGCTCCAGGACCAGGGCTGCAGTGCTCCGCGCGGCGCGGCGTTCTCTGACTGGCGAGCTCTGTGCGGCATGGCGAGCTCTGAGTGGCGTGCTCTGTGCGGCGTGGCGAGCTCTGAGTGGCGTGCTCTGTGCGGCGTGGCGTGGCGTGCTCTCAGTGGCGTGCTCTGTGCAGAGTGGCGTGGCGTGCTCTGAGTGGCGTTCTCTGTGCGGCATGGCTCTGTGCAGAGTGGCGCGGCGTGCTCTGTGCAGAGTGGCGTGGCGTGCTCTGAGTGGCGTGCTCTGTGCGGAGTGGCGAGCTCTGAGTGGCGTTCTCTGTGCGGCATGGCTCTGTGCAGAGTGGTGTGGCGTGCTCTGTGCGGCGTGGCGCGGCGTGCTCTGTGCAGAGTGGCGTGGCGTGCTCTGAGTGGCGTGCTCTGTGCGGAGTGGCGCGGCGTGCTCTGAGTGGCGTGACGAGCTCTGAGTGGCGTGGTGAGCTGAGTGGCATGCTCTACGCAGTGTGGCGAGCTGAGTGGTGTGCTCTGTGCTGCGTGGCGGGCTCTGTGCGGCGTGCTCTGCTCTGTGCAGACTGGCGTGGCGTGTTCTGAGTGGCGCGCTCTGCGTGGCGTGGCGTGCTCTGTGCTGCTCGTGCCGGCCTGACGCTGCTGTTGATCCCCCTCCGGACAGCCGCCGAGGAGAAGCCGGAGAAGGAGCCGAAGACGCCCGACGCTCCCAGGCCCGCTGTGCCCGCCGTTCCTCCAAAGAAACCTCTCCCTCCCAAAACAAACTCCCTCGGTCGGCCCAACTCCTTCCCCCCGAAGCGCCCGGAGCGCCCGGCCGTGCCCAACATCAGGTGAGTGCCGCCCCTCTCCCCGCGCCCCGTCGCGAGAGCCTTCCTCCACAGTGCCGGCATTCCACTGTCTTTGCCGGTGTGAACGTGGTGAGCTCGCTGCCCGCCTTCCCCCAGAGCTGTCTCTTGAATCGGCTGTGATCGAGGAGGAGCCGGAGGAGTGAGAGGAGTCCAGGCTGCCCAGGCATGTGGTCGAAGCTGATTCCCTGATTTCTTGCGAGAAATGGCTGGCTAGGATCCTTGTATCAATTAACTAACGACCATCAAATGCTCTCGAGGGGCCTTGTCTCGTTTAGAATCGCTCGTGGTCTAAATGCCTGGATCACGCTTTCCCAGTTGAAACGGGCGGCAGGCAGGTTTTGCGCTGTTGGTCCTGCGCAGACCTCGGGCTCAGCCATGTGCTCTGCTGCCTGTGTGCGGAGTGAAGAGGTCAGCTGGTCAGCTGGGGGGCAGCGTGGCCCTGCAGGAATGACCCTTGTGTGTGTGTGTGTGTGTGACCCAAGAGCAGCTCCAGCCAGTGGCTTCTTGGTTTTGTCTCCTCCCTAGGTTTTGGGCCAGCCCTTGCGCTGCCCGGTTCTAACCTGCTGCTCTGTTGTGTGTCCCAGGTCCGAGAGTCCGAAGTCCGACAGCGTGGCGGGAGCAGTGCAGGAGCGCGGCTCCTCGGACCGGGTCAGCGACATCGGTAAGGGACCGGGAACGTCCTCACCGTGCCCCCTCGTCCTGCGCAGGGGCCTGGCGACGAGCTGCTTGTGCTGCTGCTCGAGAGACCCTCCTGCCATGGAAAGCTCCAACACACGCTTGCCTAGCTGGGCAGGGAATCTGTCGGGATTAGAATTGGTGGTGACGTCACTAGAAAGATAAGACTTTAATTAATCCCGAAGGGAAATTGAGGATAATATTGAGGATAAATAATAAGAGCTTGGGGAGCCTTAAATCTGAGATAAGGCCAGTGTCGTAGGTGAGAAATTCTATTCCGTGACGCAGAAAGCTTGGGCGTGCTGCATGCCGGCTTGTTGAGGGTTGTGTTTTCTTTTAAAGTCGCTGGCAGGGTAGGCAGGCTATTGTCGTAAAGTGCAGAACAGAAAGAGGCGCCGACAGCTGGCCCAGTCACTCTGCCGCCATGCGACCTCAGGGTCTGTGCGTCCACAGCCCCCGGCAGCTCAGTCTCAGCCCCAGCTCTGGGAGAGCTGCTCACCTGCCTGTTTCCACGCACACTTCAACAGCCTGCCTGGTAAAATCTGGCATTTCTTTCGTGCTTGTTTGTCCTTTGTGATGTGGAGCATGCTTTTAGCTTGCGTTAGTTCTCGCTGCCTGGTCTGTGAGCTGACGAGAGGGCACAATACAAAACGTGAGGTGTTATGTTTCTGAAGGTTTAAAAAAATTCTGGGTGGGTCGAACAGCGTCAGTAAGCAGTCTGTTCTGAATGGAGGACATATTTGTTTGTCTTTAGGTTTCAAAATGCAGTTCCAGTTAGTTTGGTTTGCTTTCTTTGGTTTGGTTTGCCCCTGGGTCAGCCTCCAATTGCACTTGTTGTTTCATCAGTGTCTTTATTTCTCTTTCTTGTAAATTACTTATGAGAGTTTTCTTTCCTGCTGTTCCGCTGTTTTTAAAATCCAGCGGCTAATTTTACCATCATAGTCTGCAGACACTTCCTGCTACTTTGCACATAAAATCTGATGCAGAAAAATACACTTTTGTTCACTTTTGCATTATTACTATACTGCAATATTACTATACATTGTACTTCACTTAAACCTAAGGAAGGGTTTTTCCTAAACAGTGTTCTAGGACAAAGCACACAGGTTTTTCCATGTGTGTATCCAGCCTTCAACCCATTTTACAGAGTTGTCAATGCTTTTGTCATTTGTTCACCATAACACATGTTCATAACAGTGTGTGTATTTATTTATTGTTCGGTGTCATGCAGCGTCCAGGAGATTGTAACTGTGTTCTTTTGTCATTGCTTCCAGACTTTTCTTTCTTCTTGTGCTGGCTTTCTTTTTCTTTCAATTCATCTCTCATCCAGCTCCTAATGCTCTCTGCCCTTTACTATGGGTAACTACAGCTCAGCCTTCACTGCTGGTAAGGTCATCTCCTCCTCTCGCCTTCCCACCCCCTGCCTCTCCCCCCTCGCTCTCACTCTGGAACTCTCCAGCCCCTCTTGGTCTCTCTGTCCTGTGCATGACATGTTTCATTCACTCCCACGCTGTGAGACCCCCTCTGCCTGCAGTGTCAAGCTGAGAATGGAGACGCTGTTTAACAATAACTGGACTCTTTGCTGTTGCAGCAGTTAAAATGGTCTTTGGATGAACTTGCAAAATCGAGACACTTCATGCTGAGGGTGTGGTTATGGCTGCTGTCTCTTTCATTTCTAATAAACTTTTAGTTTGAACTATTCTTCTAGACAGACTGTATTAAAACACTGTGCCTAATTTTAAAATGTCAGGCAAGGGAAGAAAGAGAGAAACCGCAATCTTTATCCCCACAACACTAGCATTGTCAGTCGCCGGTGGTGATGAAATAGCTTGTGCCTTAATATTAGATGTTCTGTTACTGTGCTGCATTGCTGCAAGACGTGAAGCAGTCTAGCTAGTTTTCTGCTTCAGCCTGCCCAGAGAGATTGTATTTTTTCATAACATTTCATGCATTGTCTTGCATTTGAGTTCAGTAATATTTACCACAGTCCTCCTACTTTTCTGGACTGTGTTTTGTTGCCCGAGCCTACGTATGCAGGAAGCAGACCGTGCCTGTTTTTTTTTTTGTGATACTTTTTCATTGTCGTGGACCTGAATGCGTTCGTCTCCCGGGCCTCACTGTAGCTTCTTTTTTAAGCTATTGCAAAGCCGGGAGAGTTTCACACGAGACGGTCTCTCACCTGGAGTAAAATAGCATATGTTGATTTTCTCCCTTTTTTAAAGCACCTGTGAAAAGCTTGTTCCAGGTATCCTTGATGTCCCCTGGCTTCTCTGCAGCTTTTCTTTTATCGATGCAGAATAAAAAGAGCAGGTGGACCGAGTTTTACGTGTTCTCTAACATTCGGGGTTCTGGAGCACACCAATCCCAGAATGTGCTCCAAGCGATTTGATATTTTAGTCCTTGTTGTTTAGTTCTAACGGATTTTGACTGTGTTTAATGATCTCAGCCGTCCAATGAATGTTTTGGTGTTTTTAAGATATTGAGGACTTTGACTCCATAGTGTCGACTGCTGAGAAGCTCAACCACCCCACGGCGTCCAGGCCCCGCGTGACCGACCGAAGGCCCCGATCTCAGATCTTCACCTCTGTGAGTGTGTGTCTGCGCGCGCCGACTCGGCAGGGCGGGGTCACAGTCCGAGCGGCGACCCCACAAGGGGACGCGCAGCTCCTCGGTGAGGTGAAAGACCCGGCTCGGGTATCCCACTGGGTCCCGGCGGTTCAGTGAAGCTGATCCAGCACCGGGAAATACCCCCCTGACTGCAGCCCTCCAACAGCAGGTGCATTGCCGGGTGGCGGAAAAGCTCAAAGTTGAAACAGTCGGCACAGGGCGGCGTGTGAAACCCCGCACGGGCCAGAGCCAACCGCACACAGAACCGCAGCCCGGGCCCCAGCTGGCTCGGCGGCTCATCGGACACTCGCGCCTGCAGATGTAGGTGTCGGTGGCCTGCGTCTTAAATTAGAAGACCCGCTGTGACCTCTGAGCTGCCGTGGCCCGGCATGGGCACGAGTTGTTGTTGTTCCCGAAGTTTTAGGAGAGGCATCATGGGGGCGTTGGGTCTGGCGAACCCGTGTTTGTGAGATTGAATTAATGGGGCGGGGGTGTTGGTGAAGGCTGGTGCCACTAGGAAGCCGGTGTGAGACTGAGCGTCGCGGAGGAGGGGAGGGGAGGGGAGCGGAGGGCAGCTGATGCTGTTTATTCTGCGTGCGCAAGGATCTGGGAGGGCTGTCCCATCTCTGTCGGCACCAGTGATGGCTGATCCTTGCCCCTGCGTGCCCGCAGTTAGCAGCCCCCCCCCCCGAGTGCGGCGTGATCGGGGGGAGAGTTCGAAGTTAATTTTATAAGGGGCTTTTCACTTTGATGTTTCCCTGGGAATGCATAGCGCAGCTCGGGGGCCGTGCGTGCTGGGAGGGCAGGGACAGATTCCTGGCATTCCGCTCCGTTTCCACAGACTCCCCCGCCGCAGCCGGGTCCCGGCGGACTGGGCTGTCCGCTCGGAGGGCTCGGGGAACGACGAGCGCCTGCTGACGGGGGCTGCGGCCTCCGTTCACGTTCGAGGGGCGATTTCCTTCCTTTTTTTTAAAGTTGTTCCAACTCTCGTTTCCGGTGAACCACAGGAGTCCTACTGGAACCGGCACTGATTGAGAGGCAAAACACTTGGCTTTTCAGAGAAAAGGAATGGGAATTGAAAACCGGTCCTAGGTCAGCTAAGCCACAGGCTCATCGTGCAAAGAGCATCTTGCAGTGGGAGGCTGCAGGACGCAATGTGGCTTTAACAAGCCCAAAAAAACTTTCATTTAAAAAGGGACCAAACTGGAACCAAGGGACTTCTCCCACTCTGCCTTCACTCCGCCTCTTCTGATAAATGAAGCAGTGCACTTCCATAGACCTGTACTCTGTATTACACATCAGTTTCCATTTTGGGGGGGTGGGGGGGGCTGGATAATTTTTCCTTTTTTTGTGATATGCCTCGTCGCCCCCAGATTTGAAACAGATTGACATTCCCGTCGTCCGACTCCTCTTTGCCCAGCCCATGACGTGATCACTTCACTATTGCATGTGTGACAGAGAGCCGGCAGCACAGTCCTCTGTGTGTGTGTGTGTGGTGGGGGGGGTTATTCTGACATGCTGCATGGAGGCCAGTGCAGGTCTGCATAGTCTCGATTCCCGACAGGTTTCGGGAACAAGCATGAGACAAGCCTGACCTCACCGTTTGATAGGTTTACAGCGCCCCTCACCTGTTCTCTGGACGTGACGACTGCAGAGGACTCAGTTAAGCCCGGCTGTGCATGGCGCGCCGTGCCAGTTAAAGGAGAAGCCATTAAAAGGCACATTCGAGGTTTAAAGGAGACCTGTAGAGCTAATCTGGGATTTAATGGCTCACTAACTCGCTGATCTGCTTGCGCAGTGGAGTGAACGAAGGCTGTTTAGGTTCATGAGTGAATGATACTCATGGAAAAGTCTGAAAATAGGGGCACTGGATCCTGACCACTCCACCACAGGTTCTTAAACCCAACTGGCAGAATTCCAGTCTATCCTGAAAGTACTGTCATCGATAAACAGCTGGTGAATTTGCCTTGCAAAATTTCCCTTGTGTTGCAGGTCCTGTGTAATAATGCAGCTTTTCTCTGCACAGTCCTCTCTCTCCAGCCCTGACCTCCTGGACTCCCCCAGCCCCGAGGAAGACAGGAAGGAGAAGGAGGAGCAGGACTCGCCCTCTCCGAAAGCACTGGACACGGGCAGGAAGGCTCCCAAGCCAGTCCCTGTTTTGCCAGTAAGCCCGGCTCTGGTTTGCACACCGCTCCCAGTGTCTGTTCTCTCGGGGCAACTGACGCAAGGGCAGGAGACTGAAGCCGGGGCAGCAGGTGTGGGAAAGGTGTGCCAGCAGGCAGAACTGAAATTCCCCTCCCTGGCGGCCGGAGGTGCTTCAGAGCTTCCCGGCCGTGTTGAGGAGTCTGAGGAGGGTGATGTCATTCAGCTCTGAACAGCTGCTCTCCCTCACCCAGCGCACCCTGATGAGTACAGGCTGCATCGGTACTGGAGGGGCTCGCTGGGAGGGCCGCAGGCCAAAAGATTGGTCTGAGCCGAGAGCGCGCTTGGCTGTGTGGGGGTTTTGCTGGGGACGGGCAAGTTGGCTGCACTGTCCGCCGCTCTGCCGAAGCCGGGGAGGGGGGGCGAGAGTCCAGCTACCCCAGTGTCGCCTTCCTGTTTGCCATTGCAGGTCCCCGAAAGCAAAACCCCTTTGCCCCCCAAACCAGGAGCGCCCCCTTCGTCTTCCGGCGCCGGCAACGCGGCCTCCTCCCTGCACCCGGGGGGCCCCGCCGTGGCCCCGCGGCCCCCCTCCCCCTTGCCCTTCGGCGCCGATGCCAAGCCAAAGAACGACCACGCCTCCCCAGGGGCCCCTCCCACCATGGAGGAGCTGCGCTCCCAGCTGCGGGACCTGCGGGGCGTCATCGAGCTCATGAAGACCCAGCACAAGTACGGGCGGCGGGGGGGCGGGATCGGGCTCCGTTCCGTCAGATCCGTTTCGGGGTTTGCGAGCTGCGGGGTCTGTCAGAACCAGTGGCCCCTTCACTCGGCTCAGGTCCGTGTTTGTGCAGCGGCAGAGCCTAGAGAATCGGCTCTTGATTGTAAGTGTATTATTAATGAGGTTGATCTGACTCCAGACCTCGGGGGGCCACTGCAGACTCTTCTGAGTTTGGCCCGGCTGACGCACATTCACGCCCAGTTGATTTATTTGCTCGGTGAGACACCTTTACCTGCAGGTTATTAAAATTCTCCGAATGAAGAGATTGGAGGAGACTGGGCAGCAAGTGAGCTTGGTATATTTTTTTATAATCCTCTATTGAACCAGGTAATTGACTGGAGAATAAGTTCTCTTCACGGGGATGACCTGCAGACTCATTTATACTGCAGGACATGTACTGGCGCTACATGGCAAATTTGTATGCAAGAGCACTGCCCCACCCAGAACCTCTCCCCGCGACTCCACACCTCTGCCCTGAAGGACACTAGAGTATTGCAGTGGCAGCTCAGGACAGAAAGAGAACTTCCACTTCTGCCCTGCAGAAGCTCCGTTCGACAAGAGCTAATGCATGACATTCGCACTGCACGTTCTTCCCTGCAGCTCGGGCAGAAAAGGTGGTGGATGTTTGTTCACACTCTTAGCAGCTGCTAGTGAATCTGCACTAATCCCTTAATCAAGGCTGGCCTTTCCTTTATGAATAGTTTGTACATCCTGAATGATTTAAACAAGTCCTTAAAGGAACCTCTTTGCAATGAAAGGGTTTGTATGATCCTACTTAATGGTAATTAAGTGGTGTATGCCTTTTCATAACCAGATGCCTTCCAGATGTTTTATTTAATTGCGTGCAATAGAAAATTTAGATTAATTAACCCCAGACCTCATCGATATTGTACACCACAGAAAGTCTGCAAAGTAGATTTTAAAAAGTGAGGACTGTTATTCTGTGAACTCAGTTCTCTGCTGTTGTGTGCAGGGCGATAATGAGAATTTTTAATTGTTCTCCCTGTTTTCCAGAAAAGAGATTAAGCAGCTGATGAATGAACTGGATGAGGAGAAGAAAATTCGCTTATCATTACAGGTACAGTGCTGCACACAGAAAGACCTATGATGTTTAAAGTTTGATGAAAGCTAATATTGAATAACTTTGAGAAACTGGATACAATTTGACCTAGTAAGTATTGCGGGAGTTTCTGAACAGAAAATAACTTTTATAACCCTTTATAACGTATGCTTGAGTTTGTCAAATCAGTTGTATCATTGTACTTATTTACGTTGTTATTATTCCTGAAAAACCACCAAAGCAGCATCCTTGTCTGTTTGTTTTCCTGTAGATGGAGGTAGAGCACATAAAGAAAGTACTTCACTCGAAGTGAGCACAGCAGCGATGGACGCGTTGCATCACAGTACAAGCCTGAGACTCGTGCTTATGCCACAGCCAAATTAGTTTCGTGCCAAAAAAGAGAGCGAACTTTTTCTCAAGTGTTCCTGTCTTCCCCTCTGTTCCGATCTGATTAAGACCCGTGTTAGTGTAATGCATGAGCACACGGAGGTGAGCTACAGAGTGGCAGCAGCGGGGGGGGGGCAGGGTCCCCCATCCCTATGGAACTGTGCTGCAGCGGATGCGGTTGCCATGGTGATTGTATCCATCTGGAGATCAATGACAGAGGGCGGACACGGCCCACAATGCCCTTCTGGTACTATTTTGACACTTTTTTTTTTTGCATTAATAAAAAGATAAACTAGATGCATTTCTCGGTTTACGTTGACATGTCACGTACTTTCCTCCTCTACCTCCCAAGTGGAGGTGTTAAGAGCTTCGTGTGGGTTGCAGAGTACATGTTGCAGAGTAATGCCCTGTGCGAGTGGGTTTGCCGATCGAGGTAAGCGGACAGGAAACAGGGGGACTCCTGAACAGCCCAGCAGAATCCCCAGACATGCTTCCCAGGCTGCTGGCACTGCACGGATGGATCACTGATGCCTTTTTTATTCATTTGGAGTACTCAAATTGTTTTTTTAATCAGTAATAAGGAATCCCATGTTTTCTAAGTCGGTTCTTTCTTTTACAAAATCTTCTATATATACTTTTATATTTTAATGTACTAAATACCATTATGTGTGGAAAAAAAATTTATTAAAAAAAAGCACAATGGATCCTCTTCCCCCAAGTGTGTCGAAGTCCTGTTTCTGCAACATGCCTGTCTTCAGTTCGGGAGCAGTCCGCTGTGTGATGGGGCGGGGTCCTGTCGCAGGACGCCTCAAGGCACCTGCCTGTGGTTGTCTGTTCTGTCCAGGAGGTGTCGCACGGAGAGAAGCCTTCGCGGTATCTGATCTGAGCCAAGCCTCTCTGTGTCCCAGCTCAGATGTCAGGCATTGGGAAGTGCAGGAGAGATGTGATCACACACCCTGCTTTTACAGGTCTCCTCCAGCTATATGTTCCTGCATTCCTACCCTGCGCTCAGTCAATGATTTGGATTAGCCTGCAGTGGGCATCGCTTTTTTCCATTTCATTTCGAGATGCGTCATTCAGTCCTGCCACATGAGATGAGCCATTTCTGCTGAAATCTTAATGGCAATGAAGCTCGGATCTATGCCCGGGTTCACACAGAGCAAACTGTACAGAGTGGTTTGTTTAGCTTGCAGATTATGGTCTATTTTCTTCATTATCTTTATTGGCGATCTCAAGGGCCCAGGAGTACCTTTCAGAGAAGCGCAGATAACTCAGTCTCTACGGTATGATCACAACTTTATGACATCTGAACTGATGCCTGCCTGCACCTAGGCTTTTAGGGTGATCTCCAGAGGAGTTTACAGCTGCTGTAAATCCCACATGTAAAGTCTCTTTGGCTTTTTCTCAGGCTGCTGCATGATGACTGGGCCCTGGCTGGGCTTCCCATGCAGATATGTGGGCTGATATACAGTTTACCTGATGAATTACACCCTGCCTTTGGGACATGGTTTCTCTGTACTGTACATTTCTGTACGTCAAAGAATTTGTCAGATTTGTTTTTATCTGTTTTGAGCCTTTTGGGGTTTTCTCTGTAGCTTCACTTGTGTTTGCTAATGCTTCTCTTTTGGTCTGTGCTAACTTGACTAGGTTTCTATTTTGGAATCTAGATCACCATTAGAAGAGCAGTGGTCCTAATACAGATCCCTGAGGCACCCCACTAACTACACCATGCCAAATTCAGCTTTCACTCTGTTCTGTACCTTGAATGCCAAGTACCTGCAATTAAAGAATCAATCTTATGAGGGAGGATCTCCAAAACCTTTCAAGTATCTAAATGCGCCACATGCTGTATGGTATATATTCAGTACCGCTGTGGCTTTTTCGGCAAGACCTACAGTATCATTTCAAAATCTGTATTTACAATCCCCTAGACTCCCAGCACCAGACAGATGATCACCCAATTCTAGTTATTGTTTCATAATGCACATGATAGAAATGAAACTTAATGTATGGAATTACTTTCTTCTGTTTTGTCATGTTTTATGGAATTGGTGCTATATTGGCATCTTTCCTGTCTATAAGTATGTTTAGAGTGACTGTGGGAACAGTTCTTAACCCTTATTTAGTTCTGCACCCCTTTGGTTCTGAAAATACGTTGTCGCACACCTAATCAAATATTGTTGGGACAGGTCATGTGTTTAAACATAAGCTATATTGTAACTATAGAATGAAAGAGATTTTAATTTCACAGTAAAATTAAGAATACATAAATTACACTTTTCCCCCCCAATTATATATTCCTGGGTTTGATGAAACGTAGCAGTTGTACTTGCGTGCCTGCTCTCAATTTGTGTATTTGATGATTCACCCTTCTAGAAAAAAAACCCTAGTGCGCCTCGCACCCCCAGACAGGGCATCTCGCCGCCCCCCCGAGTGCCCCAGGGTAACAACCCCTGCTCTGCAGAAGCAGCTCTTGTCTGCTCAGGTCCCGTCAGGCCCCGGCGATGTATCCGAAGTGCCGATGTATCCGCGCCTGTCTCGCTCCCGCCTCTTCCCCCACTGACTGACACTTCCGGACGGAGCTTGCTCTTTCGCCCGCCTCTTCCCGAGGTGTGCCAGAGTGCAATCCTCCGACTTCTAACCTCACATTCTCATCTCACCTGCAGGACGAGCCTTGTCCTCAAATCGTCTGAGCACGTCCCAGTCATAACCTCAAGGCACTTATCCCCTGCTGGGGCTTTTTTGTTGCTTATGCAATACTGGAAAAAAATGAATAGAACCCGCACTACTGTCTTCTCTCTGTGGTTTTCGGATAACCTTGTTTTCCCGTGCTTTCAATTTATTGCCCTGCGTTTCTTTAACTGTGTCCTGATCTTGATTAATTCTCTTCTCAAGTCCTTCCTTTTTTTTGTCAAGCCATGTGGGACAGGAGTCTTTTTATCCTTTGGTTTATTTGCTCCAGCGTCCTGGATTTCTGCCGGACCGAGGGCCTGACCCCTGGGGCTGTTCCTGGAATGATTCGGGGAGGGAGGGAGGGAGCTGACATTCTGGCAGGGTCGTCACCGAGGGCGTTCCTCCGAAGATATGAATCCGGAGTCAGAGATGCTAGAAATGGAATTGAGTTCTCAGGCCACTCCTCCTCAAATTGACTCCAAACTCTTCTCATTCTGGTCTTCCTTGGAACTTGAAGAGACCAAGCGGGGACATTTTAGCCGGTTCCTTTTGCACTTGTCCGTGAGACTTTCGGGAGAGGCCAGAGGCCTTCGACTTTCGTTGAGCTATGCGGTTTTCTGGCGCTGGAAGCAAATTCCAGTGGCTCGCACTAATCTGCTAATGAATTCTCATTTCTGCACCCTGTTCGTCTGGGGGGCACTAAGTGCCAGGGCAGAATTTCACTCCGGCTCCACTCGGCTTCACTGCTAAGCGAGCAGCAGTCCAGCGGTTGATGAAAGATTCATTTTCAGAAAGGGGAATTTAAATTAACTCGCTGGCATCACGCCTGGCCACTTAATCTGGAAGCAATTAATCAAACCTCCTTGTCCCTTGAAACTGACCTTGCCTTTTGAATGGCCCTGCTGAGCAAGCCCACAAACAGCCAGGCACGTTGCACGTGGTAGTGAGAATGAGGCCCGGTCTTATTACTGGCTGGTTATGGGAAGCCCATCAAGTGGAATGGGGGAATCACAGGATTGAGAAGCCTTTCTCCAATGTCCTCAGTTTCATGTGGTAAACACACAGCTGAGCCCAAGCCCTGCTCACTCGCTATCACTGCCTGCAAGCAGTCTCCCTGCTCCGGCTGGGTGAAGTTCGATCACCCCCTGTGCCCAGGGAGCTGGCTCTTCTTAAATCACCCGGGCGCTCCAGTCCAGCCCGCTAACTGCGTCTCCCTCCACGCGGGGACTCTTACTAGCGAGTTAGCGCAGGTTACGTGTGAACCCTGTTGTCTCTTGGGGGCATCAAGAATGCGCACTCGCTCCTGCAGCCGACGTCATGGAAACTCGTCCGCCTGAGTTCCCACCAGCTCCCCCGCGGAGCCGACCGGAGACTCTGGCTGGTCATTTCAGCGGCAGCGCCTCTGCCGGTTAGTTTCGGCTTTGAGTCGTGCCCTGGACAGCGCGCAGGGCGCTTTCCAGCCTGCTCCACCTGCGGAAGGGTGACTAATGACGAGGGCGCCGTCCACACCGCACGCCATCCGAGCCAGCGGTGCCGAACCCCGCTTTTATCAGTCCGGGGGTATCAGAAACTCTGTGGCAGGGTGCGAGCAGAGGGGGCAGAATGCCGGAACCCAGCGGGGTAAAACGCTAACACACCAGTTATGTGATACGATGCCGCCACGGAGATGAAAGAAGCGCGTTAATCGTGAAACACCCCTCGACGGTAAAAAGCGCTTGGCGCGAGTAAACCAGGGGAGCCGGTCGCGAGTGACCTTACCTCCGTGACCTGCTTGATTAAACGTTTACTCGGACATGCGCTAGACTTCGCTAGAAACCTAATGATGCTGAAACGCTGCCGCAGTAAAACTGATAGGATGCGCCCAGGAGAATGTTCCGAGCACCAGGCAACACAGGCGGCAAACTAGCACAAAAAGGGCACATGGCAGAGATTGGAAACATTACTCAAAGTATTTAAATAACAGATATGCGAAGAGGGGGAGGCGGCAGTCCTCCAGTCTGGAGCTGCGGGCGGCGCGCTTCCTCGGCTGAGGGCGGCGGTTCAGCTCGGCGCATCTCTGCGCGGTTTCCCACGAACTCCACCGAACCGAGTGGAGGCGAACCAGGCCGCTTTCTAATTAAAAGCCAACACCCCCACCAAGAATAACCATCAAAATGTGTAATGCCGATTAATTATCACCAAAAACCTCACCAGTAATCGCCCGTCCATCCCGTGACATTAAAAAAAAACATATTTTCAGTAACAGGGTTATTTGTAGCTGATTAAAAACACCATTTAGTGTTAAAGAGTGTTTCATTTATCAGGCGGGGTTCGGGTGTTCAGTAGTGTAACACCAGGCTTTGTAGTTATAAAGTTGTTTTATTCCGTAACCAGTAGAGCAATCGCACGTCAAGAACTGGATCACGGACCGGGAAACGATCTCACTGGCTCACGGGCTGGTTTACCTGGGCACCGCACAGGAGCGTTTAAATATACATATAAATTGGGCTAGCTTGACCCACCCATTGTAGTCTTCACACAGCCTGCCGAGACAAACCGGAGGGGGTCAACTCGTGGTACTGCAATGGAATTATACCAGGATTAGGTTTGAAACACAAATTCCTCATCTCTTCGGAAATTACTGCTCTGGCGTCGTCCCGTACCGTGGTGCGAAACTGCGCCCCAACATTTCCGGGGGGCGGCTCGCCTGCAGCGCAGCAGACACGCGAGCTGGGATCCCGACTTGGGAACGAGGGATGACACCGTCGCTTCCGCGTTTCCCGAGGACGTCACAGCCCGGACCTCACGGAGCTGAAATAAAAGGTTAAGTCGAGTCAACGTTTGCATAACAGACAGCAAAGAAAAAGTTTGTTGCTGTTGTTTTTTTAGGAGCAAACTGGAAAAGGTGAGGTTATTAACAGTAACCACTGCTGTGCAAGCCGCGATGAGTCACTTTAGCCCCGAGGAAGAGGTATGACTTCAAAGTAGTGGAGACGTGTTGTTTACACGGGGGAACTATATTTGTGTTGTTGTTTCTGTTCTGCAAACTCTGGACGAAAATGCTGAGACAGAGCAAGAAAGCTCCGGAGCCGTAGCTCCACCCGCGCAGTGGGAAAGGGAGATTGGCGACACTTCTTCTGCTGGGGTCTGAGATACACTCTTGGGCAGGCTGCTCTCTCTTTTTTTTTTTGCGTAATTCAAACAGGGCTTTTTTTCCTGTAAAGTGCGGACTAGTTAAAACTGGATTAGACTGATAAAGCGGACCAGCTACCTGATCCGAGCATAATTACGATGCGCCTGCAGTGCCACTGGGTGAACGTGGAAGTCAGGGGAGAAACACAGATGGGCAGCAGCCTCCGGTCATAAGGGACGCGCATTCCACCCGCGGAAAAACAGTGCAGCGAGGGAAACGAAAGGAGAAAACGAGCACGGAAGAGAAGGCTGTTCGGTTTTCGAGTTCGCGATGGAGGTCACCCCCTCACAGCAGGCTGCCGAGACCGGGGGGGATCACCCGGCCAGCGTCGTGGTGGGCGCGGGCGCCGAAAAAGCGGAGATCACCAGCCCCAGCCCCCCGTCCAAGCAGCGCTCCCTGCGGGCGGTCTACGTGCTCAACGACGGGCTGAAGGCGGTCGCCGCCAACAGCCCGGAGTCGGGGGCGCTCCAGTGCCTTCAGCGCGCCTGTGATGCGGAAAGCGCCGTGCTGACCACAGTGACCTTCGGCAGACTGGACTTCGGGGAGACCAGCGTGCTGGACACGTTCTACGATGCTGGTAAAGTTCACCCTGTAGCCAAACGTACCACCACCACCACCACTTCTGCCGCCTAGCAAAAAGAAAAACACAACTCTCTCGTAAGCGTTGCATGTCTGTGCGTGTTCCCGAATCGCTGGGAATGGTAGCTGCACATTTTTTTTACCCCTTCTTTGTGGTTTGCCAACACTGTAGGAAGTTAAGAGACTGCCGAGTCAGGAGAGAGCGAATGACTTCGAAACAATAATTCACTTTCCTGTTAGTGCAAATATGGAAGAAACGCACATTATAATTCGACATTAAAAATACCTTGCAGAGCTCTGGTGCTGCAGCAATCCTGCATCGCATTTGCAGAAGGGGAGACACTGGACGTGACTGCCCTTACTGTGCACATTGCATTTAGTTGCATGTATTATATGACATAAGTTTTCTTTTAAGTTGTTTTTGTTTGTTCTGAGAGCCAGGGACCTCTTCATAAAAAGCACAACTCATTTGTAACTGTATAGGAAGCTGACATGCAAGATCTCACATCTGCTGTGACCAAATACTGTAGCTTGTTTACATAACTCCGCTGGACATTTGCCCCTGCTGCAGCTTCAGTTTCTACACTTCACACTGGTGGCACAGCACTGGAAGTCAAGGCTCAGGAGCTTGAGGGCGTTACACGCTGCAGCAGGTTGTAAGAGTGATCGGCGAAGCTCAGGTGGTAAAGGTTGGGCTATGAATCTGGCCCAGCCACGCAGATTTTCTCCAGACAATCCAAGCTAACAGCACGGCGTGGCTGTGCAGAGTCTTCATCACACCACCATTTCTGCAGAGACAGAGCTGTCTGATCCCAGCCTCTCTGTGGTCCGTGGTAGGACTGAGCTGTGCTGACTGGTTCAGGGAGTGGCGTGGAGACGGGCCAGACTGGCTGGGTATCAGTGTGCCCTCTGCTTTCTCTGCAAAGACCCCTTCGCCAGCATGGCTTGACTCAGCTGGTCCTCTCGTCCTGCAGTGCTGACCGCAGTCTGACCCGTACGCGACAATTTTCTCACGTCCACACCTCCCTGTCCATATCCCTGACCCCCAGAGCAATGTGCTGCCCTGTCCTCTAACCCAGTGGTGGAGTTGTGTCTGCAGACAGGCAGGAGCCTTAGATCGAGCTGTAGTTTCTACATGGACAGGCCGGGGGTGCAGCCTGTTTCTTCTGTAACTCGCTGCTGCAGTTTAATGCACAGAACCCCACTGTATTTACAGAAGAGCAGCTGCGCTGTGCTTTTCATGCAGAATGCACTGCAGGGCCTGACAATCCTCAGTGGCGTGCATCTCTCACAGGTACTGCAAACCTGCTGACAGGTCTGATCAATCCAGTACAGACCTGAAGAGGATAGCCTCTACTGATTCCTATCCTGTTCTTGAGTTTAGTATCATTCCCTGGGTTGAATTTCTAGCTCTAGTTCAGTTGCCTTGCATAGGGGCCTCCCATAGCCAGAACTTAATCCCCGAGAATACTAGGCTTCGGCACTGGGTGAACTACTGTAAGTGTTTCCATTGCTGTTATAAAAGCTTGAATTTTTTTGATCTTGGAGAGCAGGTGCCAGATATAAGCTATTCCAGTCCATTGTTTGACTTTAAACGAATGTATTTAAGGGACCTGCAAACAAAGGTTCTGTGCTGCAGGCGGAGTGATTACAGAAAGTCAACCCCTCTCGCCCATTTCTCTCCTGTTCCTGACCTCCTGCCTTGTTTCCATCTCAGGAAAGTGTTGCCGTGATACTGACGTCATGTGTGGGGGCTCACTGTCCATTTCCCAGAGCTCTGTATTGGCAGAGCTCGTTCTCCTCATGGGGTGTAGGGTGGGAGGGCCTCCCTGCTTCTTCAAACAGCTCAGTCCCAGTCCTAGAGTCCAGTGAAGGCACTGGGACGCAGCCTGTTTCTTGTAGGCCATTACACAACAGGGTATTCTTGAACAGCAAGCACTTGAATATGCCGGCTTCATGTGTCGAAGCATTGTAACAGTGTCAAGATGCTAACCTCCTCACTTTGGGATACAACTGACAACATGTGCCTTTCTAAATGTGAAGGCAGTCCAGTCTTTTTATAGCCTGTTCACATAGCTCTGAAAACTGAGCTGTGTTGATTAATTCATTTCTATTTATGCGTGCTGCATGCTTGATTTATTTATCATCACTTCACAGTGCTGTGTCCGGCTGTAACCCACACCTTCTCCAGAGCCATGGAAGTCATTTTCCTTTTCATATTGTGAAGTTGGGATTTTCACCTCTAGCTTGAACTTGCCCGTCAATAGCGACACCTTGGATTTCTGGGATAGTTTATATGACAGTTAATACAGAGGTTCTGGTGGATTGGAAGACCATGTGACAGCACAAGAATAATAGGTTAATGTCCAAAGAGCCAAAACTCTACAGTCAGTCCTGCTCCAAAAATTCCAATATAGCCCAGGAACCATGGTCTGCTCTTTTCATGGAAGGTAACACGAAGACAAGTTCTTGCATTGTTTGCTGGACACCTGAGACTCTTATCGCAAAAGCAACTTGTGCATCATCGCAGTTACAGTATTTTACATATACAGTATACATTTATATCGCCTTTGCATTCCTGCCTGTAGCCCACGAATCTCTTTCCCTGCATCATCGGTTGAAAAAGTGAGTTTGGCAATGTTGTCCCCCAAGGTCTGGAAGCGGTGCTGTCGTTCTGTGTGTGTGTGTGTGTGTGTGTGTGTGTGTGTGTGTGTGTGTGCGTGCGTGCGCATGTGAGTAAGTGAGCGCGTGTGTTCCCGTTCCAGACATCGCGGTGGTGGACATGAGCGACGTGTTCCGGCAGCCTTCGCTGTTCTACCACCTGGGCGTGCGGGAGAGCTTCGACATGGCCAACAACGTCATCCTGTACCACGACACCGACCCCGACACCGCGCAGTCGCTCAAGGTCAGCGCCGGGGGCCCCGAACCCTGACCCCAGTTCTCGCCACCTCGGTACCCGTGTCTGCCCCTCTACATCTCTACTGCACTTCCACGCCCCTGCTGTGCTTGTGTTCCTCCTGCTGTCTCCTCTCCTCCTGCGCTGTTCCCTTTTCTTACCCATAGTGCTTCGAGAAAGACGCTTTCAGAACGTGAATGTTAGAATGATGAATTCACGGGAGGGGCAGAGCCGGGCAGCAGCCCCTGGCGTTCGGTGCTCCTGTCAAGGCACTTCCCATGATCCTGGTGTCAACAATAGGCAGGCGATCAATAATTAATGCCAAAGCTAATCACGAGGGGCAGGAGCGGCCAGCCTGCAGCTGTTGAAACGCTGGGGGGGGGGCAGGGGGTACTCCTGGTGGCGGTTCGTCTGGTATGGCTCGCGATGGCACCGTCAGGGTCGTGACTCGGTCGAACCCGAGCCGCGGGGTCAGCGAGGGCACAGCTGCTCTCCCCTGCTCTCCACCAGAGAAGCAGCCCCGGCCCTCTGGCTCTGCGCTGGCCTGGGCCCGCGTGTGTGGACACACACCTTCCAGAGCCCTGTCACTGGGCTCGGTCCGGCACCAGGGATTCCCATCCCACCCGAGCCTCTTCAGTTGGACGGCAGGCGCAGGTGCGCAGGGAGCCGGGGGGCGGCGTCCTGGAGGGTGCGTCCTTGATGGAATTCCCGGAATTCCCGGGACGAGAGGAGCGTGTTCCTTCCCTGTGCGCGGGAGCGGGAGCCGACCGCACATCCCCGGCATCCCGGGCACGGCGCGAGGGGCCGAGGCCAGCGGGAAATGCTGTCGCTGAGCAGCGCATGCCATCCCAGCCCTCGGAACAAAGCCTGCTTTCCCGGGATCGGTTTCAGGCTGCCTTCCTGCAGCCCGGCCTGCGTGCCCTGTGTCACCTTGGGCTGCTTATTCTGCACAGAGCATCCGGACAGAAGTAACATCGCTGAAAGCCAGATACAGTTTTTAAGTGCATGTAAATCATTTGCTAAAAACCACCCTGTCCATTCAATCCCTATTGATTTAATACGGATTCCCCAGCTGTGTATAACATTTGCTTTGGATCTGGTCTGATCTATAGCTCTGTCCAGTTTTCTGTCCCCTCCTTCAAAACGTGTTTTCTCATACATTATGCAGGACAATGGCTTTCCTTCTGCTTTTTCTCCCCTGAAACCCATGTACTGAGATCAAAGTGGTCGTTCAATGAGACAGGACAGCCTCGTCTTATGACAGTGCGCTGTGGAGCGTGCTGGTAAACAGGAAAGGGTAATAAATCTCAGTGAAATCATGGTAAAAACGTGGTGAGCTCTGATCAGGCTTGATAGGGTCTACAGCAAGCCATGGGAAAGTCAAAGCATACAGTAGCAGGAGCACGGAGAGGAGACACAGGAAAATGAAAAGGCGAACCTGCGTCTTTACCCAGGTTTGGCAAGGGAATGAAGAGCGATCTGTAGCAGGGAGTGAAGACCAGGCCCAGTCTGCTGAACGTTTAGAGACATCACACCCAAAACAGCACAGCACAGTACAGAACAGTGCCATAAAGCAGCCTGCGTCACAGATAAAGTAAAAATCCCACACAAGGATCACTCTAGGGAAGTAACACGTTTGTCCTGAGACGTCATTTCTGGGAACCTTAAACTTAACCAGGATGACGTGTGATCAAGTATAATTGTTAAAGAAGGGTGCAATAACTGCAGTTCCTTTTTGATTTTTGCGGTAGTGTACTTTTGCCCTTTACATGGCAGGCAGTATCTGGTTTTTGTTCACTGTGTGTTCTGTTGCAGTCACTGCATGCTCACACGAAATGACATGCCACTCTCTACCGGAGTATCTTACATTTGCAGGAGAGCAGTTATCAAGGCGGGGGGTTAAAACCTGCTGTTTTCTGTCAGTCTAATGCTCTTTAAATTGCCAGCTTCTCAGGCTGCCTCATCTTGACAATAGAGTGTGAGTCTCTCATTGTCCAGGTAGGCTGCTGTGTTCAAGCAGAATTCTTTTGCTGTTCAGACTTACAAGCCTGCTGGGTCAGTCTAGAGCCTGTGTGTGTTTTGCACGGCCTTTGGAAACAAATCGCAGGAAAGCCAGGTGACATGAGGCTAATCCTTTGTTTTATTAAGGAGGAATTTGGACGCGGGACTCTGCCCTTCTTGCTCAGTGCCAAAGCCGCTAGCCTAGGTGTGTGCCTCTAGGTTCAGATCTAATCTAGCGCTTTTCTGGACACTCCACTCAAAGCGCATCACAGGTAATGGGGATCCCCTCCACCACCAGTGTGCAGCCCCACCTGGATGATGCGACGGCAGCCATAGTGCGCCAGAACACTCACCACACATCAGCTATTAGTGGGGAGGAGAGAAGAGCAATTAATTCAATTTCAGAGAGGGGAATTATTAGGAGGCCATGATTGGCCAATGGGAAATGTGGCCAGGACGCCGGGGTTACACCCCTACTCTTTTCGAGAAGCGCCCTGGGATTTTTAATGACCACAGAGAGTCAGGACCTCGGTTTTACGTCTCATCCGAAGGACAGCGCCTTTTTACAGTATAGTGTCCCCGTCACTATACTGGCGCATTAGGACCCACATGGACCACAGGGTAAGCGCCCCCTGCTGCCCCCACTAACACCTCTTCCAGCAGAAACCTTAGCTTTCCCAGGAGGTCTCCCATCCCATCTCCCATCTGGTATTGCTTATTTTGATAATCTTCACGGATTTTGTCAGGATTAACTATGCAAACCCATTTGCTTTAATCAATGGATGCTGTGTGTGATGTCAGCTAACACTGCCTTTTTTTTCCTCTGCCTTCCAGGATATGGTGACACAAAAGAACACAGTAAGTATTAATTTTTAGCAGCTGGGGGTGGCAGTAGAGGCTGGGATGCAACCCTGGGAATTATACGTTTTCTCTAAGCTGAGATCGTATCTTCTGCCAAACAGGAATGACACCTTAACTAAAACAAAACACGTTTCCCAGAAACCAGCTGAAAGGTCAGGCTGTAGAGGTGATTGCGAAGGAAGGCAGTTGTTCAGGCTGCGGGCCCCAGCCCTGGGCCTGTTTGACCATGGACTCCTCTGGGTGTTTCTCCAGCCGAGGCCTAAACCGCAGGCTAATTCATTTCCATCTTCTGTCCGGGGCCTGTTATTCTGTTCTCTTTCGGCTCATAAGAAACGGAATGGGTCAGAAGTGGGGTTAGCAGGCCTAGGAGAGGCTCGAAGCTCGGTGTGCTGGTATGGCCTTTGCTGGGATATAAAAACTGTTGAGAATAACACTCTTGAAAGGTGATGGCATATTTTTTTTAAAACTCAGCCTTTTGTGTTAACTTGTTTTTCGTGGGTGGGGGGGGAGGGGGACCAGGGCATTGCAGGGCAGTGCGGGTGTGTCTCGATTTGCTCCACTGCAGCCCTGACTTTGTTAAAGATTTCAGCTGGTCACCCCTACGTCCTACTGGACAGTATCCCGGGTTCTGGCTCACAGTCGGAAGCTCTTGTGAAATCACCTGGATCTGGGACTCCCTCCTGTACACAGCCCTGCAGCCTGACATGTGTTCACCCTGTACTGCATACCTGTCTATTTGACCTTTGACCTTCAGGGCTCTCTTCACATGTCTTACGCCTGATGTGTAGGAGAGGTGCAGCATGCTCTCAAGGGGGAGAGGGAGCCGTTTTTTTAGATTGGTTTCAGGCAGATCTTTTAATCTTTTAACAGCGAGATGGAGATGTCCCTGTGGATTTGTGTTTGTGTTTTTGTGTTTTATGGAGAAGGCCAAGCCTTGCGCTGTACCTTTAAGACCAGACGAAGAGCATCCTTTCCTGCGCTGTCCTGGAGCTGGATGATTCACGCTTCCTGTCAGCTTTAGAAATCAGCAGCTCAAATCTTTGACTTCAGTGTGTGGATCTGTCATGCTTTGTTTGTTGAGAAACTCGGGGTGTTTTCCCTCTGGTCTCCGGTCCTCTCCTCTCTCTGTCCCTGTGCAGCTGTGGTCCTTGAGGCTCTGCTCTCCTGTGTTCTTCATGTTGTCTCTCTCCCGTGTGTCTTACCTGGAGTAGGCTGCAGGAACAGGCACTGTAGGCTTCCCCTGGGTGCAGCTACCTCCCGAATACCGTGGGTGTGGCTTACGCAACAAAGTAGGTACCGTGGTGCATGCTGGCTCCCTCCCCCCACCCCAGCCAGTTTTCCCAGTGTGATCTCCGCACTGGGCCAGTCCCATCCTTGTGCACCTGTTCCTCATGTCACCCCCCTCCCCAGGCCGAGCATGAGCGTGGGAAAGCCTTTCCAAGCCCCTGTTTTGTTTTGGATGCCTGCGTGTGCTTTCAGACCACACCGCTGCTGGAGCGGCCGATTAGACCCGCAGGGCAGGGGCTGCCTGGGGGCGGACGTTAGGCTCCATTTAGCCCAGGTTTCATGCTCTTCCTGAGCTTCGCTAATTAAAGTGAGACGGTAAACCTAAATATCTAAAGGCTTCGCTTCTGCCAAAACGCTTTTCTCACTCACATCATTCATTCCTCTCTGGCATTCCACTTAAAGTAAGAAGGATACTCTGCCCTTGTTCAGAATTAGATCAGTTTGCCAGTTTGGTCTTCTGTTCTGTATTGACAAAATGTATCGTCAGTTGTATTGTTAAGCGCCTTGGGGCAACCTTGTTGTGAAAGGCGCTATATAAAAATACATTGAATCGAATTGAGTTTTCCATTGTTAGGGGATGCCTGCTGCCTCCAGAAAGCTGTCGCGAGCGTCTGGCTGGGATTGGGTTTAAAGAGCCGTTGATCGACGCACCCTATGTGTGTGCATCTTCACGTGCCTGCGCTGCAGCAGAATGAAGTGTTGTGAGTGGCGGAGTGGTAGAGAGCAACAGGTGGCTACTGCAGCGATTCAGAGTGCTGCAGTGTCAGAGTGCTCAGTAAGGGCTGTAGGCGCAGGGGTTCACTGTGACTGCGTGATCCCAGGGATCAGGTCTCTTGAACTTTAGCATTTGCTGCCTTCATGGGCTCTGACCTCTCCCTCCCGGTTTTCCTCCGGCAAGCACATTTGACGAACCAGTGGTGTAGAAAATAAGGAGGGGGGGGGGCGTTGGGCGCTCTTTTCCTCCGGTGCTCGTTACTCTTGGGGTGCAAGAGAAAGACCCCCAGCCCCCAGGAACTGCCGGAGGCTGCCGTGCCGACCCCACGCCTTCGCCCTCCCGCCGGGTGTTTCCCAGCGCGGACATGCCCTGCCTCCCCAGGGTGGGGGGGCGGCGGCCCGCTCACAGCGCCCCTCTCTTTTCCAGGCCTCGAGCGGGAACTACTACTTCATCCCCTACGTGATGACCCCCAGCAACGAGTACATGTGCTGCGAGAGCGACGCCCAGCGGCGGGCGTCTGAGTACATGCAGCCCAGCTGGGACAGCCTGCTGGGGCCGCTGTGCGTGCCGCTGATGGAGAGGTTCATCAGCCTGCTCAAGGACATCCACGTCACGTCCTGGTAGGCCGGCGGGGGGAGAGGGCCGATTGGGCTTCCTAATCCCAGCCTTCCAGCCCATTGCAGGGCTGCTGATTCGGCACCGGCCCAGCTCCAGCTTCCCGGGTCTGAAACGTTAGTGAGGTTGCTGTGAAAGGAGCAGTTAGTAAGCTGTTTGTGTCCGAATCCCGCAGTGGAGGGATCGGGCAGGGGGCGGGAGGAGCTGTTTGTCACCCCATCTCCAGCCTGCAGTCCCCGCCTGGGATTCTGGATTAATTTATAGCAGGAGTCTCCAACCCCTAATGCCTTCGAGCTCGAGAGTCTTCTGGGTTTTGTTTCATCCAAATAGTAAATTACTCGGATGGGCCGTTTGTCAGCTAGTCAAACATACGGTGATCTTTAACCACTGTTTGAAGGCACTTGCAAAACCTGCAGCCACGAGACTCTCCAGAGCCAGAACGCTGGTGATTTATAGAGTTCAGTTTACCGCTGACAGACTGACAGACACAGGATGCCGTTTGCTAATCTATTTTGTAACAGTCTTGCGCTGTCCTTGTGTTAATCTCTCAGCAGCAGGCCATGGTAACATCATCTGATGAGCGCACACAAATGGTCAGTGGATTTATCACTTTTGTCAGCCCCCCTTGCTGTGTATCCCCGGGGGATCGAGGTTACTGTTTTTGGAAAAGGCACTTTCGTCCAAAACCAGTCTGAGTGTTTAGCTGTGCAAGGGGATTAGAAACAATACATACAATTCCACAGTCTTAAAAGTAGGTCTATTAACCAAACAAAAACTATTATTTTGTATTTCGAAGCCAATGCTAGAGAAACAGTACCCATTGTGTCTGCAACCAGTTCACTACAGAATGATACAATTGTGAGAACTCTTGAGTTCTCTTTTTTCCAGTGGAGTCCCATCAGACAAATCTGTAGTGCATCCACATTCCTCGTGTTGCTATTCACCCTAGAAGGGCCAGGTCAATCCAGGTTCATGCAACAGGGTGTCATGAATGTGTTAGGCCTGGGGCACACACATTCAGTCCCTGAGGTCCACAGTCTGGCAGGGTTTCAGTCCAGCTCAGCTCTTGTTGACCATGGCCAACCGCAGCACAGATTATTGGCAAAACTGGAGCAGGATATTCCTTTCCATCTCTTCAGTCGCAGCAGATGTGAAATGCCAAGATGTCCTGCTGGACTGTGGACCTCTAGGACAGGGTTTGGGCAGTGCTGCGCCACCAGCTTGATTACTGCTGCAGTGGCAGACAGTAGGAAAGCCAGGGGCGAGACAGCTGCTTCTTAGTTCTTCGGGCCGGAACCGGATGTTTTATTGATTCCCTCTCCCTCTCTCCCTCCTCCCTCTTGTCCCTCAATGTCCCCGTTCTCTCTTCCTCTCCTCATTCTTCCCCCTCTCTGCGCCTCTCCCCGCCTCTCTGCAGCGCGTCGTTCAAGGACACCCTCCTGAACGACATCCGCAAGGCCCGAGACAAGTACCAGGGGGAGGAGCTGGCCAAGGAGCTCTCCCGCATCAAGCTGCGCATTGACAACACGGAGGTTCTGACGCAGGACATCGTCATGAACCTGCTCTTCTCCTACAGGGACATCCAGGTAACGGGCCAGGAGACAGACCTGCAGTCTTCTTGTGCTGAAGGCTGACCTGCTGGATCTGCTCCCAAACCTGTATCGTTCAAACGCCAACCTTGTCCTCAAGCTTCTGTGTTTGGGACTCCGTTAAGATTCATGATGCTGTTTTTATCACGGGTGTCTCTGCATCAAGATTGCTTATTTTAATACTATATTCTAGGTGTCTAGAAGTCCTTTCATAAACGCGTCTGAAGTGAATATTGGAGTAGTGTGGGTTCCTGGTGTGAGTACGGTAACATTGCTTCCATAATGAGAGAGAAGTGGGACAGCTGCAATCAGTAAATTATACCTCATGGCCTCAAATCCAAATGAAATAGTGAAATAAAACAACAAGCAACACTCTGCAGATCCCTTGTTGAATGGGACACCAAAACTATATACTGACATGAGAGGTCATACCAAGAATACCCCTGAAAAAGTGGAACTGGCTCAGTGTTGAATACAGTGCTTGAGGTGGAAGCATGTCTTTATGTCCTTTACCACCTGAGGACCCTTGGGGTTGGCTGTTTCTTTGCTCTTTACAGCTCCGGAACAATAAGAACCTCTTGTCCTGCATTGTTGCAGCTCTGTGGTGTGAACTTGCAGGCATCATCATCACCTTTCTCCAGTTTTGCTCCTTTCTGCAGCATTAAGACAGGGAGATCACACAAACCGTTTTGAAGAGGCAATGACATGCAGTAGTTGGGTCAGATCCTAGGAGGGACCCTGTCTAGTTCCTGCATACTGCTTCTTGCTTGGCGTACTGGAGCCTGGCCAGGTCAGAAGGTGTTGAAACTGGCTTATCGCTGTGCCACTGAAAAAGTCAGCTGCAGAACATGGCAAGGTGCAGAGAAGACCTTGATAGGAAAGAAGATGTTAGTAATCATGTTCACAGATGTATATAATTGTGTTCTGTTTGGCAAGGAGGTCTCTTATCGTCACACTGAGCAGCAAAGGTTTTGTATCAGTTTGCCCGTTTCGTTATCATTCAAGCCCAAACCCCAGGACTTCCCATCTGTTCTGGTGCTGGTCCGTGACACAACCCACCTCCACATCAAGCAAATAAATTACAGGGCGTTTTAGCGACTCAGACGTGTGAGACGCCGGTTGATCTGCAGTCCAACAGGGGAATTCTTGCATGGGAAGGGGCGAGATGTGGTTCCCATGCCTTCTAATCTGAGCTGTCTCCCCCCCTCCCGCACTGCTCCTCCCCTGCTCCTGTCCGTGTGTCGCGTGACCGGCGGCGGGCATGACCCCAGGACTACGACGCCATGGTGAAGCTGGTGGAGACCCTGGAGATGCTGCCCACCTGTGACCTGGCCAACCAGCCCATGATCCAGTTCCACTATGCATTCGCTCTCAACAGGTAACTCGTTCAGCCGCCCCCAGCCTGTCCGTCCTCAGCGCTCGGCAGGCGGGGGCAGAGCTCTCTGCTCTCTGGCTAAACTGCCTGAGCCCGCCGTGCACGTACACACTTCTTCTTTTAAGAAAAAAACATTTCACAACTCAACTATTGAGTCAAGCTGCCATGGAAGAGCCATGCAGTCTCATCCTGTTTATTGTGGTCCAAGTCAAGCCTCTTTAATGCATCACCAGTGAGCTCATCCCAGACCATCTTTCTGCTCTGACACACTGCACACTGTGATGATGCTGTGGGATATTTGTGCCTTAATCGCTGGCATCCAGCTAATGCTGTCACCGTGCAATGAAATTCTGTGCGCTTGTGGCACGCGGGGCATTTTCTGCCAACGCAGACTGCATAATTGAAAACAAATTCTTGCAAAATTCTTACTTGCAAAAATTCTAGAACGTGCTGTCAAACTTCAGTTACATAACCACTTCATGACAAACAACCTTTTCAAACCCCTCCAAACTTGATAGCACAGAAACTGCCCTGGTCAAACTCACTAATGATCCTCTAATAGCTTCTGATTCTGGTTCTCTTGATCTCAGATCTTTTTTTCACCTCAGAAATATCGCTAGACTACGCCCTATGCTATCACTGACTGTGGCTGAAAAGCTGATCAACACATTTGTGTTCTCTCGAATTGACTACTGCAATGCTCTACTCGCTGGGGTATCTAAATCTACTCTGAACAAACTGCAGTATGTCCAAACCTCAGCAGCCAGAATCCTGACCAGGTCTAGTGCAAATGATCATTTTAATCCTATCCTGGAGCCCTTGCACTGGCTTCCGGTCAAATTCCGTGTGGATTTTAAAATCCTCATGCTCACCTACAAGGCTCTGCATGGCTTGGCACCTCAGTACCTGTCTGAACTACTATCGCCCTACTCCCCACCTCACAACCTCCGCTCTTCAAATTCTGCCCTCCTTACTGTCCCCCAAGCCCGTCTACATTGTATGGGTGACAGGGCCTTCTCCTGTTATGCCTCCAAGCTCTGGAACTCTCTCCCCAAGGATATCAGAGAGTCACCCTCTCTAAACTCCTTCAAATCCAGACTCAAAACTCTCTTCTTTAGAAAAGCCTTTACTTAACTGGTTCCATTCTTCACCCCTCTGCTTTTCTTAGTACCACCATCCACAGTCTCCTCTGTATATTTTAATTGTGTTTTATCTTGTGTATTCTTTTTATTTATTGTTTCTGTCATTCTGTTAAGCGCTTTGAGAAGCCACCTTTAAAGGCGCTATATAAAATAATTTAATTTAATATTTAATATTTAATTAATATTTAATTAATATAAAAAGGTCTACCACATTTTGAATGAAAACGAGCTCCAGGGCATGTAATGGGACGTGTCATGACATGCCATGTGCGCTTCTGTGGAGTCATGAACATGAAGGGGTGTGTTCTGCAGTTTAATTTATCTCGAGAGTGTCAGGTCTGGGGGAGTCAGGGAGTCAGGGAGGCGGGTGTGCTCACCAACTTTAAAAACACAGTGCGGCTATGCTTGTTGATGACCGCAAGTGAGAGAACATTTCACTTTTGATTCCATCCTTTCCTTCTCTTTTTAAGACGGCCTAAGTTAGGTTCCTTTATTTTTTTGCAGTGTATTGCGCAAAAGCTCACTTAAGCAATCGGGAGGAAACTGCAGTAGCTGAAGCAGTTTCATTCATATTTCTTCCTTTTATACACTCTTATGTGTAATTCATGCTTTACACAGCTGTGTTCATCCTGATCAAGTGGGTTTGAGAGGCGTCTCTGTGCAACTGTCAGCCCTTATCAAAGGTTGTGTTTGCGTGCTGCAGTGCAGTCCTTCAGGCTTCACTGCTGAGCTCATCATTCTTAGCTTCTTCTCTATGAATTGGCCTTGAGTGCGTCTTTCAGTTGTTCGTTTCCCCTGCCTATCTGCACCACTGTGGAATTAATTTGTTTTTGACAGGGGTATGTTTTATGACTGCCTATGCGAGGCTTGACCTCTTAAATCAGAAGAAAAAAAAAACACGGATCCTCATCCCATGTTTTCTCAGCCGGCCTTGCTGTTCTGTATCTCCAGATTGAATTCAGAGTCAGGGCTCATTTGATTTATTAGGATTGCATGATGCCTTGATACCTTGTTGCGTGATACCCCCACCACTCAGTCAGTCTTTGTGGAGTTTCTCTTACGTTTTTTTCGGCGGGGGTTCGTCTCCTCTCTTTAATGTGGATACTGTGCACAAGCGGCGCCTGGAAACTCACGCAGAATCCCCTGTGAACTCTTTCCTCAAAGATTAAAGCTATGCAGAGAAATATCAGGAAGGTTGTTCTAAAATATCACCGTTGTGTGCTGGCCAGCCCCAGCCCGCTCGTGTGCTGATCCTCTGTCTGAACGATGTCCACAGCTGTCGTTAGCAGTTGCACGCTGCTCTGACTCCACTTTATTCTTAATTTGTGCTTTAATTCTGTCTGTGGCCCAGCTCCAGGGAAGCATTCACACCTATTCTGGCATCTCAGACAGCTGGGCTTTGTTTTTTTTCTTCGGGTCCCGTTTGTCTGTTTTCCTGTTGGACTTGTCTTGCCCAGGTCTGCAAGCCTCCTCGCATTTCCTTGTTCCAGGGGATCCCAATTTGCAGGCAGCTGATTCTTCACTTGTGAGCCCGGGTCGCTGTTGAACTGCTGGGTTGTTGGACTGTTGAACTGGGTTGACATGGTCACTACAGTACCTTTGACACAGCCCCTAGACGGACTCTGTGTTCTTCTGAACTGTGGTTTCCCTCCTGCCTCTCCACAGGCATCAGTCACCCTTAACTTCACTCCTCCACTCTCGACTGATAATGGTCAGGGTCTGTAGGCTGTTCCAGCTCAGTTCTGACTCCTGGAGGTTTGTGGAAGCAGATGATGTGTCAGGGAGTTAATGACTTTAACAGCGGCTCAAATGTGACTTGCTACATTATTGCAATACCCATAAAACTGTTTTTATTTTTAAACGTGTACCGTATCAAGACACTGTGAGACTTTTTTTCCAAAACCAGGCGGTGCAAAAAAAAAAAAAAAACCCTGACTGTTCATACATGGCAAACAGCTGGCGGTCCCGGTGAGCAGTAAGGGGAGACGCCCCTCTCCTGTGTCCTGTTCCCCGGCCAGCGCTGGGCATGGCTCTGCGGGGGGAGCTGGCAGCGTGTGGCAGTGCCCTGCGGCGAGGCCGCGGCAGCAGGTGACAGCCAGGGAGCAGCAGGGGGCACGAGCTGCGCCTTCCTGTTTGTCTAGACGAGGGAGCGAGCTGTGCAAACACAGGCGGCTGAAACCGGTGGCCTGCCATCACGGAGAGCCCCCATTAAGTGCTTCTGAACAAATAGCGACCTCCATCCTTCACAGGCATTTTGAATGCACTTACGCAGATGACCTTAAAGCAAACAGCAGCGGAAAGGAGCTAAGAGGATTTACACAGCTGAGTTGCTGTCTTGGTACCCCATAATCAAGCCAGTTTTTTTTATTGGAAAGTAAAGAAATAACTCTTATGTTACATAACTCTTACAAACCATGACTGCAGGTGCTTAAATTATTTACAGGAGACTGAGAAGTATGGGGCGCCAGTTCCAAAGGTGTTTAAAGAGAGAATAACGGGATAATTAAAGTCTAACATCTTTGTGTTCTTCACGTGAGACGCGTGTGTGGACACGCTGACCCGGGAGAAGGCTGGTGCCAGTGCACCGCCGAGATTAACGCCCGTAACGCCGCTGTGTGTGCCCGTGCCAGGAGGAACAGCCCCGGGGACCGAGAGCAGGCTCTCAGGGTGATGCTGCAGGTGCTGCAGTCCTGCGATCACCCGGCGCCGGACATGTTCTGCCTGTGCGGGCGGATCTACAAGGACATCTTCCTGGACAGCGACTGCAAGGACACCAAGAACCGGGACAACGCCATCCAGTGGTAACCGCGGTCCCCCTCAACATCGCGCGGCGTCCCAGCATCAGTGCGGCTCTGCTGCTGCCCAGAGGGGCGTGTTAATGAGCAAGGGCTTCCTCTCTCCCCATTCAGCTGATTTTTATCTGACGAGTCGACGACTCTTCAGATTTAGAGTATATAACTGAGGATCTGGCTGTGTCAAAGACCTTAAAGTGTTTGATTGCCTTCGACATAAGCGTTGAAGTAATGGTTTTAAGTGGGATCCTGCCCCTTGACCTAATCTAGTATGTGATTATATTGTCAGATGTTTTTCGACCTTTAGACACTTGTTAAGAATCTGTGGCTCCTTGAAGTGTAGAGCCGTTTTCACGGTGACGTCCCGGTCACCAGACTGGCCCTGGTCATAGCCCTCTACCGTCAGGCACTTTCCAGTCTTCCAGACCGTTGCCCCAGATTGGCTCTCGGTGGTGTTGTTTTTTCTGCCTTTCTGTTCCAATTGTTTTGTTTTTGTAAGTGTTATTCTTCAGGAAGGCTGTCTTCCTGAACCCTCCCTTTCTCACAGATTTCAGATTGGTATAACGGCAGGATTAAAAACACACACGCTACATTCTCTTGTTCCACTATTGGAAAAAGTCAAAAGGCCGACTCAGGGGTCCTTCAGTGAGGATACTGTTGTTCCCTGCAGGTACCGGAAGGGATTCGAGCTTCAGCCTACCTTGTACTCGGGCATCAACCTGGCCGTCTTACTGATTGTTGCTGGACAGCAGTTTGAGAGCTCCATTGAGCTGCGGAAAATAGGTGAGCTGGCAGCATACGGCTCCTTCAGAAGGATTTGATTTCCATAAGAACATAAGAAAAGTTACAAAATGAGTGGAGGCCGTTTGGTCCATGTAGGCATGTCGGAGCTTCAGCCTTTGTGAAATAAAATCCCATATGTGTGACTAGGAACAAAGTGCAAATATTCAATTGAAGCAACTTCTTAGATCCAGTGAGGCTTCAATGATCCCATGAAGGTGGGCTGGAATGAAAACCAGCAGGTGTCACCAGGACCGGGACTGGGAACCACTGTTCCAGCCCAGTCGGTATGAACACCATGAAAGAAGAATGCTAATTGATGTTTAAATGTACATGCACTTTCATGGTTTTCTCTCGGGCCGCAGCATGTCCCTGGCTCTTGGTCATAGTCAGGTAAGTCAGAAGTCTGTTCTGCATGGTGAGCGTCATCACCAGAGTCAGACAAGGTGAGGGAAAACTGGACAACGAGTGTTCAAGCAGGTGGGAGGGAGGAGGCGGACACAGAGAAAGAGGGAGGCTTGTGTTTTTTACCCAGAAGGTGGCGGTGGCGTGTTGGAGTCAGGGCGCCCACCCATTGGTTCCCCACTCCCGTCTCTCTGCTGCCTTCCCAGGTGTGCGGCTGAACAGCCTTCTGGGCCGCAAGGGCAGCCTGGAAAAGATGAACAACTACTGGGACGTGGGGCAGTTCTTCACCGTCAGCATGCTGGCCAACGACATCCCCAAGGCTGTGCAGGCCGCTGAGAAGCTCTTCAAGCTGAAGCCTCCCGTCTGGTAGGAACTGAGGCCTCTGGGTGTGGCTTTGTGTGGTGCACAAGCATCTGTCCAAGGAAAGCCAAAGGTCGAGTCAAACATTGTGAACCTACCAGGTCATTAAGAACAGAAGAATGGTTACAAACGAGAGGCCCATCGGTCCATTTGAGTTGTTAGTAGACAGTGGGTCCCAGAGTCTCATACAGCTGTTTCTTGTGGGTCCTGCAATCCCACAATCCCTTGTGTAAGGAAGTGTACAAAGAAGTGTCATCCTGTCTGACTCTCTCTGTGTCTGTCGGGGCAGGTACCTGCGCTCGGTGGTTCAGAACCTGCAGCTCATCCAGCGGTTCAAGAAGCAGAACCTGGAGCACTCGCCCCAGAGAGAGAGGCTCAACTTCTGGATGGACATCATCGTGGAGGCCACACGAGAGACCACCAACGGCCTGCGCTTCCCGGTACGGCTCGGGCGCCGCGTGCCGGGTTCCTGCTCGGCTCCGACTGCTGTCTGCTTATCCCGAGTACTGGAAGCTCGCACTCTGGTCCACAGTGAATAATCCTCAACATTATTACATGATAGTACTGTACTTGACTTTGTTAATAGGCAGTTAATGCATAATAGTCTACATGGTCTACATGCCACTATTTTTAGACACAGAAGTGCACCAATAAAATACATATTTATTTCTTTCATGACAGAATTGATTGTTTTTTAAAATTTTTCCTGTTATTTTTTTCACTTTTTGCACCTGGCTTTGCTCACCTGTCTTCACCTCTCCTCACCTGTGCTCACCCGTCTTCACCTGCCCTCACTTGCCTACAACTGTACTCACCTACGCTCACCTGCCCTTCCGTGTCCTCATCTATACTCACCTGTGCTCATCTGCCCTCGCCTGTCCTCACCTGTGCTCATGTGTCCTATCCTGTCCTCACCTGTGCTCATGTGTCCTATCCTGTCCTCACCTGTGCTCATGTGTCCTATCCTGCCCTCACCTGTGCTCACCTGTCCTCACCTTGTGTATGTCAGGTGCTGATCCTGGAGCCCACCAAGATCTACCAGCCCTCGTATGTCTGCATCAACAGCGAGGCGGAGGAGAAGAACGTCTCCATCTGGCACGTCTCCCCCGCGGACACGGTACAGGGCTCCCCGGCTCCACCCCTGCTCTGCCACAGGGCGGTTGAAAGAGCCGGCGGTAATCGGCTGCGTTTTTTGTTTTGTGTGTTTTTCTAGAAAGGAATCCACGAGTGGAATTTCACAGCCGCGTCGATCAAGGGGATCAGGTTGGTTATGCCGGAGCGAGATTTCTCTCTGTTCCCTTTCAAGCGTCCTTCCTGCTTTTGCCAAGAGAGATCAGTGAGCTCTCCTACCCACGCACGCCCCAGTTCTGGGTTAAATTAAATTAAACAGTATGACATTCCATCCATTTTCTAACCACTTCATCCAGTACAGCGTTGCAGGAGAGCCAGAACCTATCCCAGCAAGTTAATTCTAAAATTGTATCTCCACTACGTTTTCTGTGAGTCGAAGGTTCGCCTCTTACCTTTCTGTATGAAATTCATGGATCAGTTGTCACAACATGATATATTTTTCGCTTTTACTATTTGTAAATAAATGCCCTTGATTTGCTTCAAAAACAGAAGGTTCTTTGTTACCCCCTGGGGCTGCCTGCACCTTGAATGCTTGCAGGTGATCTCCCCAGGTTAGACAGGGGAGGAGGAGCTAGCAGGAGTGGAGGACAGCAGACACTATACAGCTGGGGACTGTGTGGGACACCACTGCTCTGTGTCTGCTTTTCAAATATCAGACTTCCTCTCCATGGGAACCTCAGTTCTCACACATGTCAGCCCACATATTGTGTGTACTCTTGAATTGCACCCCTTAATGTTTCTTCAAAGAGATTTCACTGCGACAAGTCTCAAGATCTTTCAGAGTCCTTTTAAAATCGAGTTTCTGTTGTCTGTACCGCATCCATGAAAGTACTGCACTGTACTTGCGTTTTCACAGACAGCAATAAATCATTCAAATTGGTAGCCTTGCCACATTGCAGAGCGTGATGAGAGCAGAATCTGTCTAAAGTCATCGTGACAGTGTAATAGAATCAGGAATCAGAGGAAAATGGCAGATTTCAGGGACATGAATGTCCCATCCTAGACTGAAAGTCTTTCCGTTCAATCAATTCTGAAGGTGATGCAGAATTGAGGAAATCTACTTAAGCCACCAGCACCTTACAGATTTAGCTGTAAATGGTTAAATCTGTCTGCTTAAGCCAGTTATTAGTGCCAGTTGTCGGGCAGGCTGTGCAGGATCTCAGGTGCAATAAAAGTCTGTGGAACTGTAGCCCTGCAGGGTCGGAGTTCTGCAGAGCTGATCTCACTTTTGCCTCGCTTTTCTGTGCTTCAGCATTTCCAAGTTCGACGAGCGCTGCTGCTTCCTGTATGTGCACGACAACTCGGACGACTTCCAGATCTACTTCTCCACGGAGGACCAGTGCGGCAGGTGAGGGCCGGGGCTCGTCTGCTGGCGGGCGAGAACCGGGGACGTCTTCGCTCCTCGCGCAGGCAGAACCGGGGGCAGGGGATTAAAGAACAGGAAAGCAGGGGCTGGAGGTGATCTTTTGCCTGCGTGCCCTTACGAAGGTTAACCAAGGCGTAATCCAATAAAAGCACAGAATAGTCCAGTAGGGAACTGGGACAGGCTGTGTGTGTGTGATAGAAACTGTAGAAATAGCCGAGTCCATGCACAGAAGAGAGCGCGGTAGAATCATGGCCTGTGAAAATCTGGTGTTTGTGGTTAGGTTCTGCTCCATGGTGAAGGAGGTCATCTCCGACGGATCTGGGAACGCGGTGGAGCTGGAGGGCGAGGCGGACGGAGACACCCTGGAGGTACAGCCGACGCCATCGCCGTGTCTTCTGCAGAGCAGTCTGTGAATCCAGCTCCCTCTCCACGGCAGGAGTCCCGCACTGTTTCTCCTGCTCGCCGGTGCAAACCCGATACCGTTGCTTTACCGCTGTACCGCTTTATCACGGTGTCTTTGTAGGCTGAGTCATGTTTTTTTAATCCCATGATTCTTTTTGCTGACTGAGGAAAATCAGAAGCTTCTTTCTGTTATTCAAAATGCTTTTGTGACTTGCTTTGCCTTTTTGTCACCAAGGATGGGCTGTTGCTAACCTCACACGTAGTGAAGATTGGATTTTGGGTTTGCTAATAAATGCTATTGTCATGGCTATTGACAATAGCTGGGTCAGCACAACCCCGCGTATGACAGCCATAATACAATTTCATGATTATCTGATTTGAGTGCAGCATCGTCTTCTAACTTCTCGCGCACGTGAGAGGTGTGAGATTCTGTCTCTTTCCGAAAATAGGAATGACTCCGGCTTTCTTTGCTGGAGGCTGGGTTCTGACGTGTCCGACGTGCGTGTCCGCGTGTTTGTGCGTTTCAGTACGAGTACGACTACAACGAGAACGGGGACAGGGTGGTCCTGGGCCGCGGCACCTACGGAGTGGTGTACGCTGGGAGGGACCTGAGCAACCAGGTGCGCATCGCAATCAAGGAGATACCTGAGAGAGACAGCAGGTGAGCGTGCTGCTATCTTAGGGCATGACCCTCATGCGTACCCCACTGTCCCGTGTGGTGACATCATAAACACTCGCCAGGAAAATAAGATCTGCTGGTGATGCGGTTTTGCCTCCGACAAAGAGTAGCTTGTTGGGAAAGATGCAGAGAACAGTCCAGTTTGTGGTCACATTTTGGTATATTGGTAAACTGCTCATGAATACACGCTGATAGTACATGTAGTTTCTGTGGTTTGCGCTTGCAGCTGGTTTTATTTAGCTTTTTGTTTCGCTGTTCTTGGTTTCAGATACTCGCAGCCCCTCCACGAGGAAATCGCCCTGCACAAGTACCTGAAGCACAGGAACATCGTGCAGTACCTGGGCTCGGTGTCCGAGGACGGCTACATCAAGATCTTCATGGAGCAGGTCCCTGGAGGTGTGTGCGCGTCTCTTCCTCTCTCTCCCCCCCTCCCCCCGCCCGCTGCCCCAGGGCGCTCTCCCTCGGCTCGCCAGCAGGGGTCACTGTGGTTGTGTCCGCTCACCAGGAAGCCTGTCCGCCCTGCTGCGCTCCAAGTGGGGGCCCCTGAAGGAGGCGACCATAATATTCTACACCCGGCAGATCCTGGAGGGGCTGCGCTATCTCCACGAGAACCAGATCGTCCATCGCGACATCAAGGTGACTCCTGCCACGACATCCTGCCGGGGAGGGAAGGCGGCGCCATGCCCAATTCCATGGATAGCAACGAGCAGCTAAGTGGCACAGTTATAAGCTGCACTCCTCCGTAAGATCCAATTTGCCCCCAGTACAAAATCCCTCACACCTGAAATGGAGGAACGAAAGGCATCTGCTTTGATTTTGAAAATTTGACCAGTCTCGGACAGTAGGCATCTGAGTGATCCTCTTCCCAGATCTGTGACTTCACAGCCCCTCAAGGCACCTCGGTAGTGCCTCTGTACCCTGTGTTCTCCTTCATCCTCAGCTCAGCTCATTATCTGAAGCCCGTTTTCTAGTCTGCTGGTGAAGCTGTGGCTCTCCTGTTGAGCTTGTCTCCTGGAGCTCTTGCACCTCACAGCTGCTTTGCGCGTTGTGGGCTCTGCAGCTTCACCATGGGCAACACCTGTCGGACTTGTGCCCTCTTTATTTATTTAATTTAAATGTATGTAGTTCGTCCCGCACCGTGTAAGTTACTCTGGTTCTGCATAAATCCCTTGTTACGTATGAGCTCTTTTAAATCGCCTTGGGTAAAACTGAATGGATACGTGCGAATCCCAAAAACAGCAGCTGTGAAGATCAGGCTGACCAGGGAGTGCCCTCTCTCTCTCTGTCTGTCTGTCTGTCCGTCCGCAGGGGGACAATGTGCTTGTGAACACGTACAGCGGGGTGCTGAAGATCTCCGATTTCGGGACCTCCAAGCGACTGGCTGGAGTGAACCCCTGCACCGAGACCTTCACTGGTGAGGGCCCGTGGTCAGCCCTGTGGGGATCGCGCGTGAGGGACAGACAGGGCCTCGGCAGCTCTTCACCGCCGACCAGAGGAGGGGTCACGTTCCTGCTGGCTTCTGCCTCTCCTGTGCAGGAGGCCGTGGTGGTGGATGGGTGTGATGGGTCGGCTCTGTTGTGATGCTATAATACCCCGCCGACATTATTAACCCCTCCCCCCAGTGCTTCTAAATTACATTTGCCTGTGCAGCAGCCGTTCAGAGCTGCTGATAATATTAATGATGCTTCCCCAAGCTTGGCGTTGAGTGTGTTTCTAACCAGCAAACATAAAGCCAGATGGTCCCTCAGCTGTTAAGCCGTCTTTCTATAGATTAGCGCCTGGTCCTGCTTCTGTCACTGCGCTGCGGCTGACTCCAAGAGCTCGGGACGTTTTCAGACGCAGCCACGACTCCCATGGGGGCGTTCTTCAAAGCAGCCTTGTTTCTGGTTTTCCAGTTCTCTGCCTTGAGCATCCGGGGTGTTTTATCGCTGGGCTCTGGAAAAACGTCGGGGCTTTGTCTGTGTGGCTGACCATCAGCGACCCCATGTGTCCGGCTGTGCCACTGTCCGTTCCCACTGACCCGAGCTGCGTCTGTCTGTCCTTCCCCAGGCACGCTGCAGTACATGGCCCCCGAGATCATCGACAAGGGCCCCCGGGGGTACGGAGCCCCGGCCGATATCTGGTCTTTGGGCTGCACCATCATCGAGATGGCCACGGGCAAACCGCCCTTCCACGAGCTGGGTGAGCCACAGGCTGCCATGTTCAAGGTCAGAGAGCCCTGTGGGAGACTGGGACACTGGGAGACTGGGCGATGGGATCCTGGAATCTAGGGGAGAGGGGACTTGATGGTGGAAGTGCTTTCTTTCTGGAACGTTTTAGATTTTTATTCATGGCTACCTGCTGTTCACATGCTCAACAACTGAGTGCTTCAGCAGAGGTGTGATGTCCATTCCACAGCAGATGTGCAAAACTGTAACAGCTGTGCAATATTTTTTTTGTTGGAGAGAAAGACAATCTGTTGCAGTTTGATGCTAACTGCATTGGAAAATGATGCTTTTTCCAATGGATCCTCTCTGGAGGTTATGGGGTTATTACAGACGTGATTGTTTCCGATTCCCCTGGGACTTTTGTAGAGTCCCTGACTGTATCTCTTCTTGTACCATTGAGGTGTGGCGCCCCACCATGTCTTGTGTTGCAGGTGGGGATGTTTAAGATCCATCCAGAGATCCCAGAGTCCCTCTCGGTCGAAGCCAAGTCTTTCATCCTGCGCTGCTTCGAACCCGACCCCAACAAGCGGGCCACGGCCACCGACTTGCTCAAGGACTCCTTTGTGCGGCACAACGTCAAGGGCAAGAAGAACAAGATCGCCTTCAAACCCTCAGGCAAACCACCCTCCTCCTCATCTTCATCTCTCATCTCCTGCAGTCTGCTTCACCCGAGCCTTGCACCTCCGATGTCATGCAGCAAGAGATGGTTTTCACCATCTGCATTGTTTTGCAATGATGTTAAGAATCCCGATTTACCAAATTCTCTATCCAGCTGGGACAAAAACATTAATAGAACTGTAGAGAACATTCATCTCAGACTGAGCAGCTCATTAATCAACTTTGCAGTGAAAGGACAGACATTTGGGCGTCATGGTGCAAGGACTAGGTGGGACAGACCACGGAGTGCTTGTGATACAGGGGGCCTGTGACAGGATTGTGGCTATTTAACCCTGCTGCTAACGCATATTAAATGGTGGCTGCTTTAAAAGGGGTCTTTCTAGACACTGGATATGTTAATTAGACTCAATAGAAAGAGTAAGTTAAACACTAATGTGTTTTCAGGTTTGATCAATCCTTTGCCAGACTGGATAAAGCAGTGACCTGACCTATTAGTGACTGGCAGACACACCTGCAGGGTGGGACGCCAGGGCAGGTTGAACGCCAGGTGCCCCTCCTGGCTGTCATCTTGCCAGTATGCAGACAGAGAATCCAGGCGAGATGGGGAGTTGGGTCCTGGGTACAGCTGATCGTGTATCCAAAGGCAGCGAGAGGGAGGATTACTGTCTGTCCAGCAATATTCAAAAACACGAAGAAATGCAAAAACAAATTCTTCCGCTGCATGTTCCTGTACTGTCTTTTACAAAACAAAATACAAAATGAAACTCTGTCCAGCAGGCTTTACTCCAATGGAAGCAAAATGAAGCTTGGTCAGAACCCCTCTGGGTTCTGAAGTCCAGCTCCGCCTGCCTGGTTCTGAGCTCGAGAACCCAGGGAGAGAGGCTGCGGCTGCTCGCGTGCAGAAATGCGTTGGGTCAGTTTCCCGATCTCGATCTTAACGAGACTGTCCCTTTTTCTCCACACATACGGGCCTGCCCGGGGCGCTCTGCTGGGATGTGCTGTCTAACAGTGTGGCAAGGTTCGTGCTAATTCTCATGACCCCTCCTCTCTCCCTGTCTACTACGCTGTCCATCCTTTCCTGACATATCCTTTTAAAAAAAATGGTTTCCCACTGTCGTTGTGGTTTGGCCTCTGCTGTGCTGCTCCTGCTGTCCTTCCAGCCCCTTCCTGTGTGCGTGACTCAATGGGATGTGTTGCCAGCTCTTCCTCTGCATTTCACTGAGGCTTTGCTGCCGCCAGAGTGAAACTGTGATGTTGAGCTAATTTGCACTTAAAATAACATGACTAGAAAAGTCCTTACTGCGTCAGGACACATGAATTCCAAGCTGCCATGGGTGTGTTATGTTAGAAAGTGCATGACAGATAATTGCAAAGCTTTCTGTTACCAGTTGTTGAGAAAATATTGACACATGATAAAGTGCTGCAGATTTGCTTCAGCAAGTCGTCCATAATCACTGACCTTTACCGTTACTGGTGCTGACATCTGAATTGAGAAAACAAGTTCTTTGTAAATAGTGAGCTGTCCTCCCAAGCTCCACCTGACAAAGGCCGCTAAAATGATAACCAAAACCCCACCAAGGCCTGGGGGGCAGCAGCACGGGGTTTGACGTGCTGAAACGAACGCAGCCGTAAGG
Organism: Lepisosteus oculatus; assembly: GCF_040954835.1. Taxonomy (NCBI): domain Eukaryota; kingdom Metazoa; phylum Chordata; class Actinopteri; order Semionotiformes; family Lepisosteidae; genus Lepisosteus; species Lepisosteus oculatus. Next base: position 4,427,959 of record NC_090700.1, on the reverse strand, counting down.
AGAGGAGTCCCTGGAGCAGAGCTAGGGGAGCTGGAGTCCCAGTGCGCGGAGAGTGAGCCGGGGGGGGGTTGTGGCGTGTGTCCGCAGACTACATCCGCAGCGTGTCGCTGCCCGTGCAGATGCAGGGGGAGAGCGCGGGCGGCGGCAGCAGCAGCAGCGAGCACGGCTCCGTCTCGCCCGACTGCGACGCCAAGCACGACGTCTTCTTCGAGAAGAAGAAGCGCTCCAGCTCCGAGAACCTCATCAAGCCGCCCAGCTCCAACTTCCTCAGGTGAGCCGGAGCCCGGTGCGGCACCAAGGAGACCGCCACACTGGGACCAGATCCTGCAAGGGGCTTGTTGCGTGAAGCCTTGGCTGGAAGCTGTCAGAGGAAATCGGGTGCACTGAGAGTCCTGGGTTACCAGGCGCTGGCTTGATCCTGCCCGTTCAAATGGGTGTTTGAGTAGCAGGGACAATTACAGACCATTCATTTTTGTCTAATGCACTGTTCACTGGGCCTGTCCCTAATTTAATAATGCGTTTTACGACACGCCGCTCAAGGCAAGGCATCCCGCTTCATGTCTTTTAAGTGGATCAGGTCATAAAAAAGATCTTTTAATTGGTTTATGATACAAATTGGCTTTGGGGCTTTTGTCTGGCTAGCGGAGCTGATTGGCCCAAAAGCCAGGAAACTCAGGAATGTCAAAGGCTCTGGAGCGGCTTTGGGGTTTCAGCCAAGCGGACACTGGGCCTGTGCATCAGGCACAGACTCACTGGCCCAGGCTAGATCCATGCTTTTTCCTTTGAACCCTAAATTTCACTAAGTGGATGCAGCAGACTCTCCAAAAGTTGTTTGAACCCCCTGTCCCCTGTGTTCTCCTGTACGGAGGGGCAGCTCCAACCGAAGATCACAACCCCGGGCAAGACTCATCCCTCAGAACTTGCCAGATCTTTTTTCCGTGCAAGTACAACACAAACCTCCCCTCTCCACTTCCTGCCCCCCCTCCGTCCTGTCCTGCAGCGTCCCGGACGAGAGCTCCGTGTCCGAAGACCGCAGTGCCCCTCCCTCCCCGGAGGACCGGGATGCGGGGCTGTTCCTGCTGAAGAAGGACAGCGAACGGCGGGCCATCCTGTACAAGGTCCTGAATGAAGACCAGGACAAGGTGGTCTCCAACCTCATGGAGAACCACATCCAGGTACGAGCCCCTTGCTGTCCACCCGGTTAGCCCTCTGTAGGACAGGGGTGCGTGACCCTGCTCCTCTGCGGTTCCTCTGCATTTTTCTCCATCCTGAGCTCTTAACCGTGCCTTCACAGAGCCCGTGGGTTAGTCTCATGTAAGTGTAGGTGAGGTAGTTTGAGGGTCAGTGAGAACTGGGGTTTGCCAGCTACTTAGATATTCTTTAATAAGGTGTGTGTTCACCTATTCTCCAGTTTGAATGCTGCTGGAAAGTCAGAAATCAGTAAATGCCACTTGGTTGTGAGCTCTGCAGGAATGTGTTGTATATGGTTCCTATAATTGCTGCATTGTACTATTAAATCAATCGATAAAGCTTTTGTTGTGGAAGTGTTCCAGATGACTGGCTGTGATGTGTAGAGTGTAAACCAGCACAGAAAGGTCCGGAGTTTTTACCAAAGAGGACACGTGGCACAGCCAGCTCTTAAATTACTTCATTAACACACAAAGAATTATATTAAGTAATTAAAGATTTCCTTGAGCCTGAACCTTGCAGTGCAGTGGACTGGATAATGTACTCGCCAGTCCTGTAGGCTCTTGTGTTGCAAAACTGAAAACGAGTTATAAATTGTATTTCCGTCTGCTCAATTGGAAATTGTGTCTCCACAGGGCAGCGAGGAGCTGAAGCTGTCGATCGATCACATCAAGCAGATCATCTGCATCCTGCGCGACTTCATCCGCTCTCCCGAGCGCCGCGTCATGGCGACCACGATATCCAAGCTCAAGCTGGACCTGGACTTCGACAGCACCTCCATCAACCAGATCCAGCTGGTGCTCTTTGGCTTCCAGGACGCGGTAAGGGACCCTGCGGGTGGGGGAGGGATGCTCTGGCCCAGCCCAGCCGAGCGGCAGGAAGGCATTCATCAGCCCGGCAGCATCTGTTGAGAGTCTTGCTCATTCAGGCTTTTTAATATACAGTGTACGATTCCAATTTCCTGTCCAAATTGTGGATTTTATTCATTATTTGGAATAACCCATCTGCTAGAGACTGCTGTGTCCAATCTGCCTTTCGACAGAAGCCCTTACATGTTTAGTCATGTCCGATGTTTTGTAAAGAAATTAGCGGAGAACAGAATCTGGGCAGCAGTAAGGATGCTTCCTTCCTGCCATGCTCTGTGTTTTTCTCTACTCTCTGACTCTTTGTGCTCCCAGCCCGTTGTGACACCTACATTACAGGTCCTACTTTTGTTTTTGACAGGTTAACAAGGTCCTGAGGAACCATCACATCAAGCCCCACTGGATGTTCGCTATGGACAACATCATCCGCAGGGCCGTCCAGGCCGCCGTCACCATCCTCATCCCAGGTGGGCTGTCCCGCCCCACCTGCGCTGTTCCCGCTCGCTGGCTCAGGCCTTTCAGTCCAGTCCTACACCCCTCCGCTAGTAAACGTGTGAGGGTGAGGAGTGGGATTCGGCTGCTCTCGGCCTGCTCTGACCTCAGAACCTCACAGTGCCGCCCCCCCCTCCCCAAGCAGCAGGGAATTCCCCTACGCCAAAGGGCTGAGCCTCCCACTGCAGGGGAACGATCGCTGCCCGTGGTGACATCATCGTCTGGAACAGGTTCAGTGCCAGATGAGGCCCAGTGCACCCAGGTAGCAGTGGTGGTGTCTTTCTCTGCCTTCTCTGGACCTTTGTTCCAGATGCCCCAAGTTTGCTTCTTAGACCATTCAATTATGAATTCAACAGGCATCTCCACAATACAGACAGATATCTTTTTCTTTTGTTTCTGTGAAGTGGTGCTTTCAGTTTTTTAGTTGTACCCATGCTTGTGCGAATCCTCTGGTTCTTCCCTCTGTGCTCAGCAGCAGAGGTGAGAGCTGGGATTCTGAATTAACAACTGAGTCATCTTTAAACTATGCAAAAGGGGAGGGCAGAGCTGTTGTATAATGTCATGTAAGCAGTATCTGTACAGAGGGTGATGTAGAGGGACAGGTGCCATATTTTTATGCTCTACAGTGGTGATGTGTGTCCAGGGTGTCAGTGTCTCGGTGGCATGTTGCCTTGCAGAGCAGACTGCATTGTTTTTCTGTCAGAGTGTGACTGGACTTGGTCTCTCCTTGCCAGCTGACCTCTGCTGTGCGTTCCACTTCTCTCCCTATCTCATTGTGAGTGCAGTTGGGTGCTCCCCCTGGTGGATGCTCCGTGTATTACACCTCAGTCTTCCTTCACTGTTCAGAGGAGTATAAGTTGAGAACAGGAGTGTAGAGTCCTGTTCCTGGAAAGCCACATCTTCCTCTATATGTTGTTGTTTTTCTTCCAGATGAGCTCAGAATTAGTTTATTGCATCAGACCTTAGCCCTTGAACCGTTAATTTATAGAAATACAGAATTTCTTTCACTAGAAATTCTGCTGGCCTCAGAATTAACATTTGTTCCCGTTTTTTAAATTGTTTCATGCATTGGTATGCTGTTTGAAATTACAATTGGAAAGCTGCAATGGACTAGAGTGCTTCGGAAAAACAGGAGTATCTGTGAGCCGTTTTTTTTTCTCATGTGCATTTCCTGATGTGATACCCGATACCACTACCTAATTCAGCCAGTGCCAGCTGAAGCAGTAGTGACATCTAGCGGCACCACAAGTGATGAACAGCTATAGCCAGAGAAAAAAAGCGTTGTGAGATGGCCAGTTGAGCCTGTGCAAAATCCTACAACTTTGTTGTTGTGGGTAAAAGTGAGCACAGCTATCCAGCTGGTAATTAGGATTCGGGGACGTGCTTCCCAGGGCTCTGCTCGCTGATCTTCAAGGCTGCCAGTGGAGCCCTGTCTGAGTCCGAGTCCGTCTCTGATCCTGCCACCTGCCCTCTGCTGTCCCTGTGTGTCCCCAGAGCTGCAGACGCACTTCGGGCCAGCGTCAGAGAGCGAGGGCGTGGACAAGGACGCCGACGAGGTGGATGTGGAGGACGGGGAGTTTGCGGGGGAGGAACCTGTGGCCCCTGAGGACCAGGGTCTCACCTCGGGCGTCAGCACCCTCAGCTCCGTGCTGTCGCATGAATCCCAGCGCCCACAGCACCCCCTGGGTTCACAGCTGGGGAGACTCAAACAGGACACCAACAGGTACAGCACCCTGGCAGAGCCTGAGGCTGCCTGGTAATCCAGATGTGTGTGCGTGCGTGCGTGCGTGCGTGCGTGCGTGCGTGCGTGCGTGCGTGTGTCAAGCTGTCTGGCAGTCCAGATGGGGGTCTCAGTCAGTGCAGTGTTAAAACTTCTCTTCTGTACCTGTGCTGACTGAGACTCTCGGGGGCAGGTCTATTTCATAATCTCTCTTTCATCCAGCACATCACTTTAATTACTGAATTGAACTTTGATTGCTTAATGGAATTGCCAAAGTTCACATGCCAACAGTTGTGCAGTCTGCTGTACAGCTGTTGAAAGCTGTGGGTCTGTGCAGTGCCTTGAACACACTGTGTAGGGCTCAGCTAGGGATGGCTTGAGGTCAGCGGTAACCTGGGCTATACCTCTACCAGGCTGCTGGAGGATCTGGTCCAGAAGGAGAAGGAGTACCAGCAGGTCCTGAGACAGTCACTCCAGCAGAGAGCACACGACCTGGAGCTCATCAGGGTCAGATCGAGGCCCATAGGTGAGTGCAGGTTCGACTGCTCTATCAGGGAGAAGTCTGTGTCTGTGCCTGGGAAGAACTCGTTTCTTGTTTTCTGTTTGCAAACGATAACATGCAGAACCTAGCCTTCTGCCCCAGTACACCCTTGTCTTAATCCTGCAAATCAGCCTCCTTCTCTTCACACATTAAGCAATTCATGGTGAGAAGAAAAAGAGGAAACTGCATTATCTCCTAGAGGTGCTTTTCTGATCCTTTGTGGCATACATAGCTCTTAAATCTTTTTCTGTCTTCATTATCTGACATACCTTTAAAATTGACTTCAGACACTTTTGCTTTTTAAAGGGAGGCATGGCATTGTAAAATAAAGGCAGAAAGTCTGGAATGCTATCCATGAAATTCTCAAATAGTGACATTTAGTGATTAAGAACACACTCCCTATTGCAATAGTTTAGTTTCATGAACAGCAGCCATCTGCCCATTGTAAACTTCTACACAACAGCAGCCTCGTGGAGTGTGAGGACACATCTGACAGCTTGTGCTTCTTTGTCAGTTACCGGGGAGCTCAAGAAACTCTTGTCTACTGTTGCATTTTACTGGCTGGCACAGAAATTGCAAGTCCTTTAGCACGGCTTCGGCCACACTCAGTCTGTGCAGAGTAGTCAGGGGTTTAAGAGGCATGTTTGTTTTTGCTTGTCCAGACATCCCCACCCCCTCCATATTTCACATCCCGGCGGATCTGCAGGGGGACAAGGAGCTGACGGACTGGCTGAAGGAGCAGGGAGCCGACACTGACACCATAGAGAAGGTGAGTGCTCAGGGGAGGCCCCTGTGAAAGCTGACCACAGTAAGAGTGGAACAGCTTTGCATTTTAAAATATTCTTCTCCATGCCTGTATCACACATTTACTGTGCTGTCTGCTTGTCTCTCGCTTTTACTTATTATCCCCCCCAAGATCTCACTGCAGTGTGCTGTGTTTTGGACCATCTAGCTTTTTAGGGACCTAAAGACACTAGGATCTCATCCAGCTGTTTCTGGGAAGAAGCCAGGGCATTGTCTTCAACAACAAGGCTGAGCCGCTTGTTCCACACACCCCATAGCTCACTGTGTTTAGAAGCTCCTCCTACTCTCAGTTAAAATGCACCTCCCCATAGTGCCCGCCTGTACCCTGTGCTGACTGGGTTGACGTTGTCAGTGACTTTGACGATTCTGAACATGGCCCCCCTCATGGCGTTTTCTGTTCAAGCCGAGTTCTCTTTCACGAGAAAAAAACAACTCTTGCCCTAACTTGATAACCACATAACCATGGTGTATTTACAGTTTTGGAAGATTCCAAAACAAGAACAAAGTTAGCCATATGACCCTGGGTTCTGAAGGTGGTGACACCTTTGTCTTGATACCCTTTCAGTTTGTCGTGGAGGACTACACACTCAACGACGTTCTCAACGACGTGACGAAGGAGGACCTGCGTTCCCTGAGGCTACGGTAAAGAACGCTTTCTTATGCGTCGGGAGGTTGCAATAAAAACTAACTTAAGCCCTTTTTTCTCCAAATGGTGTTAATTCAGCAGTAATCCCCATCTTAAAAGTGCACATTCCATATGCTACACCTGAAATTTTTTCTTGCGCAGTAGAATTTAATTTTTCCATCAGCACTATAACTTGAAATAATACCATCCCCACCCTCAAGATTTTATTGCATCGACCAGCCTTAATTGTGTTATATGCAGAACTACAATGTCCTGCAGACACCCCTTTGGGGATCCTCCCTTTGCAATTGTTTTTATTACTACTTCAGTTATTATGAATGGAAATATTCAGTAGCCATTTATTTTATAACCCCTGATTGATCAGTTTATACTGTGCAATAATCCGTCCATCCAATTCAGGTTTGTGGGGGAGCAGGAGCCTGTCCCAGCAAGCAATGGGTGCAAGGCGGGGTACACCCTGGACAGGACACCAGTGTATCAGAGGACACACAGGGCCAGTTTTCCCAGAAGCCAAACCTACCAGCATGTCTTTGGACTGCAGCAGGAAACCCGAGCTCCTGTGCAGTATTTGCAAGATAATTTATCTTTTTTCGTATTTGCATCTTAAGACACCAGTGTCTTTATTACCAGGGTGTTGGAGGATAGTGCTTAACTTTCGCACGAGACCCTTGTCATAACCGCTGCTGTTGCTGACCAGAAGCCCTTCTTGCCTGCAGGGGCGGCGTGCTGTGCAGAATCTGGCGGGCGATCCAGAAGCACCGCAGCAAGGACCAGAGGAGGCAGCAGAGGGCATCAGAGAGCATGGAGGCCTGACGGGCGTCTCTGGACAAGAGGGACGACCACAGCGACACGCTAACCTGACGAGCCCCAGCACACTTGCTCCAGTCCTGTTTTCTTTCTGTGGAGGAACGGGCTGCGCCCACCCCAGTGCCTTCCTTCCCCTTCCCCTTTCCTCGTGGTGCTGGGCTGTGCCCACTTTGTCCTCTGGTCCCTGTTTTCCTCACTGTAGTACTGCCCACACACCGCTGTGCTGGGCCTCTCTCCTGGCCTTGGAAAGCTGCAGTCCACAGGCTCCCTAAGGAACTGCAACTCCTGCTGCAAGAAAAGACTTGGAAGCGGCCCTGGATGATCCCAGCCATTAGGAGCTCGGGTAGAGGAAGTACTGTTGGCAGCCGAGAGCGTGACTGCAGGAAGCTGGTGGCCCTGCATGCTGGTTCGCCAGAGCCACAGCCCACCGGACTCCAGTCCTCAGCCCTTGTGCTCACAAGAGGCTCACTGGGAAGCTCCACTAGCTGTTGGCTTATTGGAGCAGCTCTTCGCCAAAGGTATTCTTAAGGTGCTGGTGATGTCAAATTCTCCATTGGAGCTACTGGACTGTGGCCTTTCAACTCCCAACTATGGACAGCCCCCCCCCCCATGTAGCCCCTGCACAAAGGGGAAGGATGCTAGTTAATTCAGAAGATTCTGAACTACATTTCAAAGCCAAAGTACTCCCAAAGTGGGGCGTCAGTCTCACTTGGGTGAATGTGAGTGCAGCAGGATGTCTGTGAAATTTCTAAGTAGTGATGCCTTCCTTGCGTTCACTGTTAATGAACTTGTGATATATGTAACAGATGTGCAGAAAATGGCATGTTAAATCTGACAATTGTCATCGATTCAGTCGCCCTCAAAAAGGGAACCGAGCAGTCCGTGTGAGCAGGACCAGGAGGCCCTGCTGCCTTGCAGGGCCAGATCCCTGAAAGTGAAGATGAGAGTCTGTGGTCCCTCCTGCTGGGCCTGTGAGCCTGTCTGGACAGTTAATCCCTTTCACACCTGAGGCTGCAGCTGTGTGATACATGCCTCCAGGCATGGTGCCACCTACTGGAAGACCAAAGCATATACAAACTGCTCAGAATGCTGCAAATGTGCCTTAACTTGATTACATGTATCTTTGTAATTCGGCTACCATTTTTGTGCCTTGAAAAGACAAGTCAAGCTATTGGCTTGGAATGTGTAAACTGCTTATTGCCGTTAAATATTCCAATTCACCCACTTCTCAGAGACCCCAAGTAACAGATTATGCAAAAGTTTAGTTGCAGGTTATAAGAATATTGTACATTATCCATGTGTGACATTTGAACTAGTTTGTGAATATCAAATGCAGAACAGTGCTGACTGAATTGCACCTGTAAACCATCACTAAGCATGCACATAAAGCAATGAAGTGGGCATGTTTAGAGTTGTGTGAACTATATTGATTGCAGGAATAAAGTCACATTTTCAGCAACAAGTTTAATACCCTCTTCACAGTATTGATGAGGCCTGGTGAAAAGCAGCTAACTGGCATATTAAAAGGCAAGGCAAATTTCTATAGCACATTTTCATACACAGGTAATTCAAAGTGCTTTTACATTAATAGAAACCATAAAAACAGAAAAAAATCAAAAAATGAAAAACTTAGATTTAGATGGCTAAGGTTGGGCACAGCTAAGATCCTTTTGGAGCTGGTTCCAGCTGTGAGCAGCGTAATGGCTAAATGCCATTTCACCATGTTTAGTTTTAACTCTAGGCACCACTAGCTGACCAGTCCCTAATAATCTAAGAGACTGAGCAGGTTTACATTCCTCAAACAGATCAGAAATATATTTTGGGCCCAAGCCATTGCATGATTTATACACAAGAACTAATACTTTGAAACCAATTCTATAACTGGAAGCCAGTGTAAGGATCGAAGAGTTTGAGCAATATGCGTAATTTGCCTGGTTCTTGTTAAAATTCTAGCAGCAGCATTTTGAATGAGCTGCAACTGTCTAATGGTCTTTTTGGGAAGGCCAATTAAAAGATCATGACAATAGCCCACTCTAATAGAGAGTGAAGCATAAATGAGTTTCTCCAAGTCTTGCTTAGACATAAACCACTCCAGAGAGTCCAACCCAATTTCCCAGTCTATGGATAAGCATGTTATGGTCAACAGTAGCAAAAGCACCACTAAGGTCCAGTAACACCTGAACAGATATTTTACCTGAATCAGTACTCAGGCAATCATTAAGTACCTTTGATATCGGGCTCAGATTGGGATAGTCAAAAGCCAGAATGAAAGTTGACCAAAAGTCATTTGAAAAGCTAGAAGAGCAAATTGAAAACTCAATCTGGTCTATGAAGGGAAGATTCAAAACGGGTTTAAGTACAGAAGGATCCTGATTTCTCCCTTCAAGGAGGGGCTTAACTGCATTTTGTTGGAAAAACAGCTGATAAAAAGTAAACCATTCAGTATTTTAAAAAAATAATGAACTTAAAGCTGGTGGGCAGAAGATCAAGACATGTAGACAGTCTAAAGAGGCTGCACTTATTCCTCAAAAGTTTGAGGCAATGGCACCAAGTTCAGACAACCATATTACCACCCCCCACATCAAGTTCCACAGTGTATATAAACTGTGCCTTAAAAGTGAAGAAAATGCCTTCCAATTGACTAAGAGAACTATAGTAGGTGTGGCTTGAACAAGTTATTCTGGCCTCACAGGTCCACTGCCCACATACCACCAGATAAACATGGTATTTCCAGGGCCACCCACTGAGAAGCTGCCCTCTGTTACTCCTTTTGAATCATGGAGCTTGGAAATGCCTTAAAATAACTCCACTTGCAGAGAATTTACATTTCTATTTCAAAAAGTAGATGGGTGGGAACCACCAATTTAAGAGGAAGCATCTAAGCTTTCACTGATGCCCAGTGCACTTACACTATAACAGAATACATTTAAAGATGCTGCATGCCAGTACTGTAACCATGCCTCACAGGAGGGCAGAGCTTAGATGGACCCCTTTCAGCCTATGAATCCCAGTTCCTCCCAACTCGGGCCTTGTACGCAGCTCCTAGAGATTTGTTCTGCAGTAGCACATTTAAGTACTAGTTGGGATGATAATCCCAGACATAATGAAAGTCATGCATAAAGCCACAGTAGAAGTTCATCCACAAAGAATGGGGAAGGAACTAGAGGTAGGACTTAAAGACCTGTATGAATAAAGAGGCAGAAAAGGTCTAGCCCATCTTGGCAAGAATTAAGGAATTTACTACTCACACTAATGCTGCTCAACAAGAGTACAGAACTATTGCTCAAATGAGCTGTGGGTTAGATGGTGAGAAAAAAAAGAGAGCAAGACAAAAATGACACATTTGGACTCTTTATTCAGACTGTACAAAGACAACTTGTCTGAAATGCCCTCTCCTTAAAGATTCCCATCCACATTTTGGGAAGATGTCAAACTACAAAACAGGACAAGAATTGGTTACACACTTCCAGGAAGATGAAGTTTTAAAACCACCAAGAGGTCTGGCTACCATAGTTCAACAGTTGTACACCAAGTAGTCATTGCTGGTTCCCCATGAGGAAACAGGAAATTCAAGTTCTTTACAAATAATTCCCCATATCTACAAATAAATAAATCATTTGGCAGAATCTATTGTCTGGTCTTGCAATGAATGATTAGAATGACTCAAATGGTAGGATCAGCAACATAATAGGGTAACTATGGCCTACAAATCCTGTCCAGACCCTAAAAGCCAAGTGGCTTTAAAACAGGCTATTTTGCTCCTGACTCCCAATTTGCAGAGGTTAAGAGCTCAGACATGGCTTGGCTAGTGGATGCCATTTTCCCTATTTCACTTTTGTTCATACAGGGAAGTCCCTTCCAATCTGATTGGCCATTAGGGATGCACAGTTACAGCAACTGGTTAAGCTGCTACTCCTATAAAAGGAGATGGGACAGTCTCAAGATAGAGGAAGCAGCCAGTATCCAGCCTAACCTCTGAGGGCAAACCATGGAGTCTAAGAGAGGACATGATTGGCAATTTATTGTACAGCATGCATCCCTTTTTAAAGGGCAGAACAGCAACCCAAGGCAACTTAAACCAGAACAGGTTTCAGAACAGTGAAAATTTATAACCTTATCCATAGATGTGTTGCAGCTTTTCCCAGCCGATCACCTGCTGTAGTTCCAGCCAGCCATGTGGCAGGGAGCCCCCAACAGGTCCAATCCCAAGGCAGCAGGCTGCTTAGCTGACAGACCTGAGCTTCACCCATGGGGTGGTGCCACGCACCTCCATCGGCGGCTCATTGTAGAAGATGTGGTTGCAGAGGTCATCCAGGGGCGGTTCTGGGTCGGTGGTGGCAAATTGCGCAGCATCCTCAATCTCTTTTCTCACTTCCACGTCAATCTCCTGTGGAGAGGAAAGGGAAGGTGAAAACCCCCCCACAATACACTGCCAGCTGAGAATTAGAGATGCCCATCTACAGTCTACCTAGAGGGACCTGCCTATGCTTTCCAAGTTAACTGCAACTCCATAAAACTGGTACAGCTCATTCTTTTCAGGAGTTCTTACCACCACAACTCCTTGAATGTACCCATCTTTGGCAATGTAGGATTGAGGTCAGGAAGTATGGAAATCTAGCATCATAAAGAACTGAAGTAGTATAAAACTATTATTCAATATCTTTGAGCACCTTTCACAACAAGGTTGCCCCAAGGCACTTAAAGCAAGACTAAAAAGACCATGCGGCACCTTGAGCTCCTCCACGGTGGCCATATTGTTGCTGAGCATCCGGTCCTTCAGGAGAGAGATGGGGTCACTCTTGCTGCGCACCTCTTGGATCTCTTCTCTGGTTCGGTAACTGCATAACCAAGAAGTTACCATTACCTACTGACATCACCACACAGCCTGGTCATCAAGCAACTCCCACATACACTGTGAAGTCTGATCAAAACCAGATGACAGGATACAAGCATGACTGCTCAAGGTTATGCCACACACCTGACTCCAGGGTCACTCATGCTATGTCCATGGTAGCGGTAGGTCTGTAGTTCCATGACAATAGGGCCCTGAAAAAGACAGTCTTAACCTCAGAAAGGCTAGCTTGAGATGGGGACCATATGCCAGGTACCACACCAGCTGCAGGATCATTTAGTGAATGCACACACCACTTTGAAAAGAAAGCAGTTACCTTCCCAGCTCTGCAGTGCTCCGCAGCAAACTTGGTAGCTTCTCTGACACACAGGACATCCATCCCATCCACCTACAGAGAAAAGGATTAGTCTAGCGGGTACAGGGGAGGCCACCCAAGTCAAGGCCCTTGCAAGGGAGTAGCAGTATCCTAGCTCTCACCCGCAGCCCAGGAATGAAGTCCCCTCTCTTGTAGTACTCTGTGCTTGCAGCTGCACGCTCCACTGAGGTGCCCATACCATACTTGTTGTTCTCACAGACAAAGATGCATGGCAGTTTCCAGAGGGCAGCCATGTTGTAAGCCTCGAAGATCTGACCCTGAGGGGAGATAGTCCAGCAGTTTCAGAAAACCAGTCCACATGCCTGCCATCAGATGCATTGTTTCCATGTACACAGTTAACTGTATAGGTGGAGGTTGGAACCAACACTTTAGCCTGTCACTTTCAAACTAATATTGCTAAATGAGTTTTGTAAATAGAGGACAAGATCAGTCTTCCCTTACAAGTTAACCAAAAGCAATAACCTTAGCTACAGAACACCTTACCTGGTTGGCTGCACCATCTCCATACAGTGTCATGCAAACCTCATTTTTTCCTAGGTACTTGCATGCCAGCGCGATCCCCGCTCCCAGAGGCACCTGTACCAGGAGATAAACCATTTAGATGCCATCAAGTACTCAAAATGCTGTTATGTGCCCCACAAACTGTACATATTCATTCTCTGAACTCTTCAGTTGTATGGGGTTTTCATGCACCATATAAGTTAAGCTATGAATGCTTGTGTAGGGGAGGTCTCTAAGGGACCAAAAAAAAAAGGGAAAGTCAACCATGTAAACAATTGCAAAACAAGCAGAAATTTAACAGGCTGTGGAAATTCCCCTTCCAATTGCACAAGCTAGGAAGAAACCAGGCTTGGTTACCTGCGCACCCACTATTCCATTTCCTCCATAGAAGTTCTTGGCATACATGTGCATGGAGCCTCCTTTGCCCTTGGCACAGCCTCCTCTCCTGCCTGCAAGACACAGGAGGAGGAGGTGTTTGCTAGAAAGTGGACACTTAAAAACCCAGTAAGCTTCTGGACTGACACCCTCACCCACCATCTACCCATGAGGAGGAGAGGTTAGCCATCAAGACCAGGTCACCACCCTACCTGTAAGCTCTGCCATGATCTCCCTGACAGACACGCCACGTGTGTAGGTGTAGCCGTGCGCCCGGTACGCAGTGATCAAGTGATCCGTAAGGTTGATGGCAGCCTCCATTCCCACAGCACAGGCCTCCTGCCAGCCAAGATGGGGGAGAGCATGGGTTAGGATGCAGCATGAAGTCTAGTGCCACTATACCAGTTCCTGGAGATTGCTTTTGTCTTAATGTCACTATGAAACAATCCATTTTCAAAATGAATTTGCATGTCTTATTTACCCCCCCCCCCCCCCCAATCTCACTTCCATTCCTGTATCGCTGGCCAACTGCATGCAGTGGGGAGGTTACCTGGCCATCGGACAGGTGACAGAACCCTCTGATGATCTTCTGTTTATAGAGCTGGTCAGCCTTCAGCTCCATGCGCCGGATGACCTGCATGGTGCGGTAATACTTCAGGCCCTCCTCCCGTGTCAACACGGCCTGGGAAGGGGGTCCTTCTTCCAGCCGGTGCATATCACACTTCTGCAAGCGGACACGAGAGACTTGTTTCAGAGCAGCACATTGACATGAGCAAGGAGGAGACCTGGCCTTTCCAGCCACAGGTCAGGTTCCACTGGCCCCCCCGATGCAGAGGGTGGGGAAAATGAACATTTGAACACCTTACCTTAATATCAAATGTAGCTTCAGCTGTAAAGTCAGCATAGCTGCGTGATGTCACCACCACCCTCGCCGCCTGTCACAAAAAGAAGTCTTTCAGTTGCTTCCCCATTATTCAGATACAGCTGTAGCTGTACAAAGCTGAAGCACCATTCCCCACTTAAGATACATGGGTCTTTAAATGAAAGGGCAATTAAGTGAATCCAGCAGGGTGGGAAAAAGTTCCAAAACCAGTTTATCCCAAGACTGCCCAGGATTCATAGCCTGCTCTTTCTGGAACTCCATGAGAAAGTTTGCAAGCACCATAGAGCAGAGCAAGCACCTCAAGAAATAAGCCAGACTGACATGTAGTTCAAGCATTTTTTTTTGCCAACCATTAACTAAGACGAGAACTGGTCTGCTCAAACTCACTGGCAAGTATAAGACTATTTGGATAGGAGGGCTCTGTCCTTTGGAGGTTCAACACTTACCACCACAAGACAACTTGGCTTAAACTGCAAGAACCTCACTTTGTGACCTACTAAAGTGCAATGAATAAGGACCTCACAGCGTCACACACCTGCAAACAAACTCACTCCATCTAAACAAGATGAACCTGCAAAGGTAATTTCCTGAACAGAATCCATTAGGAATCTAGAGTGGATACGGTGTTTAAACTGCACCACAAAAAGCAAAGTGCTTTTAGGAACAGTTCCAAAATAAAGGACTGAAGTTGAGCAGATTTCAGAAAGTCTATGAAAAAAAAAAGAAACAGAACTGAGCAAATAATCAATTCAATACATGTTTCACATGTCCTGAGCCTTTCAAGACAGCACAACACCACAAAGCTCAATGAGAGAGAACAGAAGATCCCTCCTCCTTACCTCAGATACAGCTCCCTACAAGTCCGCCGATGAAGAGGGAGAGAGGAACAGTTAGTGCCCAAGGAAAGTCAAGTAATGAGTGAACCCCAGCGTCACATCCTAAACACTTCCTATGAATATACGGAAACTGGAGGTGTGCTACAGGAAAGAGGTATACAGCTCAAGGGTACGCTAGTTGACGTCTCTCATATCCTTCTTAAAGGAGCCCACCCCGTCATCATAGCTGTGATGACATACTAGTCACCTCACACCGTCAAAAGACCCCGAACCCCTTTTCCTCATCTTCCGAGTAAAGCAACCGAGCTAGACAAATACTATAGCCGAGAAACTTCACTTTCAAATATGGCTGTTAGCATTTAAAGCCCAGCTTAGGGCCGTATACTACAGCGAGAAACGATATCGTCTTAACCTAGAGCACCAAGGCGAGTTTACGATTCGAAGTGTCCCCGCCGCCGCCGCCTCAATATCGACTCGAAAGGTTAAGTCGCTGAAGTTATTTCGCGCAACAAGGACGTTCCGTGCAGTACGACTTCAAGGAACGCCAAGCGAGGCCTACCCCCTTGCACAAGGTCACAAAACTTGTCTTTCACAGCAAGCATCGCCCCCCCCAACGACAAGTGACTAAAAAAAAAAAAACGCAAACCCACACAACAGATATACATACGTTTCTGCCGGCGCTGCCCCTGAACAGGTTAGAAATAATAGTCAGCATCTTGCGCATACTACTGAACACTGCGAATACACAGGCGCTCTCCTCGTCAACCAAACACCACAGCGAACACTCCCACTGAGACAAGCGCCAGCTGGCCGACTGCAACTGCCCCCGGAGTGGCGAGCCCCGCTTTTATAGTACGCCGGGCTGTGACGTCATGCGCCCGGCGCTAATTGAGTGCCACTCTCAGAGAACAACATTGCGTAACATAGATGTATACCACAAAGCAGCCCAGACCGTTTCCTTAAATAGCAATTCAAAGAAACGGATGTATTTGATTTAGTTGTTCAAATGCCCACATCTGTCTAAAGTTATTTAAAAAAAAACGATTGATTACTATATATGAGCTGAAATATTCCCATCATAAGCAAGTCAGGCATGTTTGTATTTACAACGTAGGAAACTGGTAGATTTTCGATGGTTTCATTACATAATTAGGCAAAACGGAGTTAGCCAATTTGGCGCAATTTGCGATTTTATTCTTTTAACCCCCCAAGGCGGGTACACACAATCCGATGCGCTTTTAACGCGCCCCACGTTCGTGTCGCTTTCACGGTGCGATCCCTCCTGCTGGGTCATATAAAACCGTCTTGTTTTGACAGCTGGGACCAGGCGTGCGCGCTTCATCTTTAAGGTTGCGCGCCCCCTCACCCCCGCGCCGTGCGCGCCCCCGCAGCGCCAGCTCGGCGCAGCTGTAGTCGCGTATTAATCGGGGCTGTAGTTGCTGGTAGTTTTGTAGGAGTTGGGACGTGCCGAGTGCGGGGCAAGGAAATGGACGGAAGACATTACAGGAAGATTCCATCTGGCTTTTTCAGCCTTGTTTTTGCAGTTTCCTTTCTTCTGCAGCTCGTAGCCGGCGCGCAAGAGAGGAAGGAGCAGGAGTGCTATAATTACGCTGGGGGGCATGTGTACCCCGGGGAGGCTTCCCGGGTGCCCGTGTCGGATCACTCCCTGCACCTCAGCAAGGCTAAGAGTGAGTTGATGCACTTTTCTCCCCTCTGTATGTACTGGGGGCGCCCCTGTTAGCGCTTGGCGAGCGAGAAAAGCATGCTCTGTGCATCGTATTGTGATTTAAAACGCCCAACAGCTGTCGCTATGCAAACGCGGCGTGAAACAGGCCGGACACGGAGGTGTCCCTGCAGCAGCGGATGGCTTTTATACAGCCCGGTAGCAACGCGTTAACCCCAAGTCATGCATGTATTTCGTGTAACGGATTGTTTTAATTTACATTTTTGGTGCATTTATTTTTTTATCTTGCTTATTCCATGCACCTGAACTGGGGTGTAATGTGTCGGATAGTACAAGCTAATTGCAGGTGCCGCGCTGTTCGGTGGGGGCTCTTAGGAAGTTTAGGGTCAGTGTTAAGGCCAGTTCGACCGCACAAACTATTGAGGGAAGGAAAAAAAAAACAGGTAAACTTCTCTCGCTTTTCATCAGTTTCCATATGTCGTCTCAGCGATGCTTTGTGAACACAGAATTACTGTAGATCGGGTCGGATCGCTGCTCTCACGCGTTTTTGAAAGGAGCCGCCAAAACGCCAATGAACTTCACGATAGACCTCGGTGCTGTTCAGCACCAGCACCTCCCGGGTTCACCCGATAGAGTAACTCTGGGACACGTCACGTTAAAACTCGGCCCGAAGCCATTTCCACAAAAAGAGCGACGATGCCAAAGGCCGGGGAATCGGTTTAAAGAGACAGTGCCCGTGCGAGGCCGAGGGCAATACGATATTTGTCGGTTAATCCTTTTTGCATTCCCTCTCCTGGAAGGTTGTAGGGTCTGCTTATATTTGGCTGCAATACTCGCTAGGGCTATATTTCTAGATATAGAGATCGTGGGAGCTGCGTGGAGTAAATGTGGAGATAGAGCATGATCATTACCCCCGCCAGCTCTCTCCGCAAGTTTCACTTAGTGGGCAGATCCGGTTCGGAGAGTCTGATGGTTTCGGCTGCACTTGGGGTCTTTCGACATCGCGACTGGAGACCTAGGTCCTGGGATGGTAAGGTGGTTTCCCAAGCCTGGTGCGATGTCTTGTGGCTGATCTTATCGCGCTGGCAGGTACAGCCCTGGTTCACAGTACCGACTGAAAGGAATCCGCTGTGCTGCCAGAAAAGGTTAAGAAGCAGGAGGGATATTTCAGTAGCTGTGTCCTTTTGGGCCGCGGGTCTCTGCCAGAGGCTGGTCCTGGCCGTCGGTCAGCGGCTGAAGCTCGTTCTGGTTCGGACCAGCTCACCCAGCAGCTGTCGGAGTTGGGTAACGGAGAGCCAGGCAGACCGGACCTGGGTGCAGGAGTGGTCTTGAAGAAGCTGTGGTCGGCCCTGTGTCCAGTCCTGATCTCTCTCTCTCTGTGTGTCTGTGTGTGTGTACAGTCTCCAAGCCAGCCCCAGACTGGGAGGGCACAGCCGTCATCAAGGGGGAGTTCAAGGAGCTGAAGCTGTCCGACTACAGAGGAAAATACCTCGTCTTCTTCTTCTACCCCCTGGACTTGTGAGTGTCGGCCTGTATCCGCTCAAACAGATCTACTTCCTCGTCCTGCAAGAGGTTCCTCTGCAGTTTACAGGGGCACCACCGTGTGGGGAGTTTAGGTGCATTTTTAATTTGGATTTTCTTGGGCTGTTGCATCTATTTCTTTCTTTCTTTGGGGAAAGCTGTCGAGACAAAACAAATGCCAGTATAAACGGCTTCCCCCAGCCCACCTCCACGCAGAACTGCCCACATGTTTGGGAAGTATTACACACTCGCCCCAGATCGCTGGTTCAGCTTGGGCGCGCGCTCGTGAGTAATGAGCTGTATTTCTCCTCTGTGTGCCGCAGCACCTTCGTCTGCCCGACGGAGATCATTGCGTTCAGCGACAGGATACAGGAGTTCCGCGACATCAACGCGGAGGTGGTGGCCTGCTCTGTGGACTCGCAGTTCACGCACCTGGCCTGGTGAGAGCCCTGCCCTGCCCCGCCCTCACACCCTGCTGATTCCAGGCCGCACATCCATTCCTCGTGACCGACGCTTGTGTGTCTTCTTGCCGGTTGAGGCCTTGGTTATGTATTTGCACTGTTTGCTTAATGACTTTTCAGATCCTGCCACCACACACACACTCACACAAATAGCCGGTTACACTTCGATACACCTTAACCTGAAATTTCTGACTTCTTAAGCATCTTAAGCAACACTAAGACCAGGTAGAGAGGTATGAAGATGCTTGGGGCAGCAGCATATCCCTCCTGTACCCCCTGTCAAGAGCAGTGAGGGGAGAGGAAAGCTTGTGTTAAAATGAATACACCAGTGAAGACATCGTTTAGAATATTGTGTACGATTAGGTCACCATGTCCTAGAAAAGAGATTGTTGCTCACGAATCGGCCCAGAGAGGAGCAACCACATACCTTGTAGGGCTTAAGGGAATGTCCTGCACTGACAGGCGGATGGAACTGAGTCTTTTCAGTCTGCAACAGAGACACCTGCAAGATGAACCCGTACAGGTATTTGAAATCCAGGAGGGCGCTGACGAAGTCTTACCCAGCAGATTTCTTCAGAATGGAAAGTGAAACGTGAGCCAGAGGGCACAAGTGAGAACTATATAGCCGTGCATTTAAACCGCAGAGCAGGAGTTGCTTTACCCAGAGGGTGGTGGGAGTGTGGAACAAGCTGCACAGGCTATCGGGTTCAACAACACGGCTGATTTCTTTCAAGAAATAGCTGGACGAGATCCTTGGATTAATTAGCTCCTGGGAAGTTCTGGGTTTTCTCCGGCACCTCACTGGACCGGCTCTGTTGTCTGTGCAGGATCAACACCCCCCGGAAACAGGGCGGACTGGGCCCGATGAAGATCCCGCTGCTGTCGGACCTCAACCACCAGATCGCCAAGGATTACGGCGTCTTCCTGGAGGACCAGGGCCACACGCTGAGGTGGGGTCGCCGCGCCGTCACCGGGGCGCCCACGCCCGCTGGCGTCCGTTCCAGCGCCCGCGGACTGTCGGTGAACTGATCCGCGGCATGAATCCGCACGTCCTGGCGGTCTTCCGCTCTCGACCTCATGCATGTTCGCCTTCTCTCTGTTGCATCTCCAGTGGGAAAAATAACATCCCAAACTTTTGACTAGAAAAAAAAACAGTCAGTCCGTTCAGTCAAGCTAGAATGAAAAGCAGCGGATGTGTGGGACCGCAGGACCAGGGTTCGGAAACCCGGCTGTGTGGCTCTTGTGCTGTAGTGTAACAGACATCATTCAAAATCACAGTCGGATAATCAGGACAGGAGCTTCCTTCACGGATAACTCTCCATTTGGAAACCTGGTCTATGTTGGGTTTTTTTAAAGCACAAAAACATATTTCTTTTGCATATTTGATTGTTTTTGGACAAAAGAGCTGACTTTTTATTCCTAGGGCAAAAACCATTCATTCTGCAAAGGAACAAGTAAAGGTTTATTCCATCCTGAAAAGAGAAGGAAAAAAACCCAACATTTCACCTGTGGAGCCTTCTTCAGGTTGACTTGGGTTGATGTGTTTCCTTTCTTCTCCTTTCAGCAGGGAATAAACCTTTACTTGTTCCTTTGCAGCCTACACATGTGGACGCAGCTCCCTACCTGAACCATTCATTCTGTTAAATTTTAACAACTGTAGTATAACAACATCTGAGCCCTCAGCAGAGGGCGAGTTCCCTGTTGTCCTTTGACTGGCGTATTTAATTCTCCGTTTAAAAGCAATGCATGTTGGCTACCAGCCCCGACTGTGTGTGTCATTCCCTTCCTGCCCTCTTTCCTCAGAGGCCTGTTCATTATCGATGACAAAGGGATTCTGCGTCAGATCACGATGAACGACTTACCTGTGGGCCGCTCTGTCGATGAGACTCTGCGCTTGGTTCAGGCCTTCCAGTACACAGACAAGCACGGGGAAGGTAAGGGTCATTTCAAGGTAGATGAGGCAGGCTGGACAAAAAAGTGACCGCAATTACAGCGGTCCACTAGAGGTCGCCAAAGGGCATCTAACTGATAAATGACACCCAGTGTTGCTATTGACTACATTATGATTATAATTAATAATTGCTTACACTTATATAGCGCTTTTCTGGACACTCCACTCAAAGCGCTTTACAGGTAATGGGGACTCCCCTCCACCACCACCAATGTGCAGCATCCACCTGGATGATGAGTGTAAAAATACAAAACTATTACCGATACAAGACAGTGCTTGACATAAAGGGCATCCATGGTATAGTTGTTGTTGTTGTTTAGCATTCTTTTGTTTTAAGAGCTGAAGAAACAATTGCATTAAGTCTCATACACTTAATTTGATGTCCATCCTGGGGTTTCTGCATGTGCAGGTCCCTGAGACCACAAAGCCAAGAGCAGGGTCTCTTGCAGTATGTTTAAATTTAAACTGCAGTGCTGTTATTTCTGCACTTGATGCAACCGTTCAGCTGAAATGGAGGAAGTAAATGTGATTTCTGTTGCGTTGGGGGAAAAACGGTTTTGATATCAAGGAGTAAGCTTTCTTTTTTAGCATATTGTTACCCTCTCGATGCATGGGTGGAGTGGCTGCCTCTGTGAGGCAACAGATCTGGGTTCATGCAACAAAACAACATGGGAAGATGTTGCTGTGTTGATGAAAGGTCCGAGTGCCTGGTCTCTTCCTAACCCGTCTGACTGTTCGAGCCATGTGAGCCCGCGCTCTGAGCCTCTCATAATCTCAGTGACCCTTCAACGCTGTTGTTTCAGTGTGTCCAGCTGGCTGGAAGCCTGGCAGCGAAACAGTAAGTAAAGACATCCTTTAACTTTCAGGCCTCGGTTTGCTAAGGCTGGGAGAGGTACTAGCAGTGTCTGAATCAGGGCAGCCTAGTAGCCTGTAGAGGCCCAATTGTTGAGGGGGAGGTGGGGGGGCAACTCTATGATGAATTAGCCGGATTATTATAATGCACAAGGCTCCAGCTGTGATAGAGACCTGAAGGGGTGCAGGCAGGCTGGGAGGCATGCTGGAGGTACCTGACAAGCGGTGGAAATCGTAAACCGTAAGGTGTCGCTCGTCTCCTTTCCCGCTGTTTTGGTCCAATCGGATCAATCCAGAGGAGATTAGAAACACTTGGTGGCCAAAGCAAGTGCCGTGAGTAACGTCCCACTGAAACAGTCCACCTGCACGAAACCTGGTGCTCTTCCTCCAGCTGCCTACGGTGTTTTACCCACTGGGGGGGAGTGGAATTTGACCTGCATTTGTGTTTTAGGATGTTGCATTGACAGGCGGTTTTCCCTGTTCTTAAGATGCATGGGTGGAATTGAAGGTCAATCCTGACGCACTTCTCTCTCGCTCTCTCTCTCTAACAGATAATTCCAGATCCTTCAGGGAAACTGAAGTATTTCGATAAGCTGAACTAAACAAACTCAACGCCCCCAGTTTGTCACATCAGCCCACACTGATATAGCATCCGCAAAGATCTGAATTCTTACGATTGACTGACCAAATAAAACCTTGACTTTGTTAATCCTGTCTGCGTCTAGTATTTCATATTGTAGAAGAGCGCCGTTTTTCCACAGAAAAGGAAATGTTACTACATAAAGCTGAAATAATCATGGCCTTCAAACGGCAAAAAGACCTGGTTAATCACTGTCGAGAGGCAGACATGATGGTTGCCTTCCTCTGCATGAAACTAGCTCATTGGCAGATTTATTAGTTATAAATTGTTAATCTATCCTTCACTCCTGCTAGTAAGGATAAGGGTTAACCTGAAGTATGTTTTTAATAGAAAGGTAGGTTAATAATTCACATCATCTAATATATTGGCAAATGAGGTTGTTTCAAATAAGAAAAATGGTTCTGCACACACTTTTTGCCTTTACATGAAGCAACGCCTTTATATTTCATTATAAATAAGTTGTTTAAGTAAAAATAGGCATTTTGTAAAAAAAATATTCTTTGAGTTGTAAAATTGCTGCACAATAGTGCATAAAATGGATTTACCTGGGTTGACTTTCTGACTATGCCGCATTAAAGCAAAATGTCCCTTTTTTTTATAAAAAGTTTTTATTTTTCATTGGGGATTACAAAGAACTGTAAAGCTCACACCTGATCCACTTACACAGAGAGGAAGTCTGTCCATGTTGTACATGCAGACACCAAGGACGTCTTGCCTCTTGTTATACAGGTAAACTAAATCGTTTTCAAATATACCAAATAGAATACAAGTCTAGTTTTGTCATCGCTAAAGAACAGGAAAAAGGAAAAACTTTTTTTTTTAAAGCATACCATATGAGAGCCGTGTGGTACATTCAGCAAAAATCTTAAAATTGAGCTCTTATATCAATCTCTTTATAAGGCTGAAAACCCTTTGCCTGCCACATGTTGACCAGTATAATTCAGAGCTGGTTTCCTGCAGCGTAACGTGGGACGAACCTGAAGGAGTGTAACAAGTCCCCTGTCTGAGGATATGAGATCCTGTCTTGGCCAGAACTTTATATATCAGTTTCTGGCATGATGGATTATTGTATCTCATGATCTCAGATTAGAGGTGGTCATGTATTTCGTTGTATTTAATCTCGAGGCTACAGACTTATCGGGAAACCATACCAATCTTCCCAACCCTAAAGCTTCTGGAATATAGCACTTAGTCACTCTATGGGCAGTAGTGGCATCATGCATAAATATAGGCAAAGCTGAGAACAGAATAGCGGGTAGACAGCACAGGGGTCGGATCCTCTGAGCAGCACTCAGGTACTCCTGTGTCTTCTGTGAATTGCATTTTTCCCCCAAGTCTTGTAGTATAAAGCCCACACGGTTGACCGGAGACGAAGGCAACGTTGTCCCGGACGAAGTTCCATTCTTTCCCTGGTGGAGATTCAGGGTGATGTCATCCTTCTCCACCCGGGGTACAACCTGTTTTAATGTTCCTTTGAATACCTTGATGTAGCACTCGGAGTCACCCCCCCCCATCTTGCAGCTCTCCAGTCTGGAAAGAGCTGGGAGTGTGCTGGGATCCTCTTGTCCGTCTGGCGTTCAGCTAGGCAACTGTAACTCCCTTCATGGTCACATCGAAGTGCCTCTTCCCATCCAAGTACAGCATGGACTCTGGCAGCAACAAGCACATCAGAATTACTCACCCCTGCAGCTACACCAGCTTTCCTTAGCAGGCCCTGTGGCCTTCATTCAGGAGCTCAGTTAGAATGACACTTAAAGTCTGAGATTTTCTGTGACAGTATGTACTGTAAGCATTCGTTAAAGTGGGTTCTGGGACAGGCTAGTGGAATTAAAACAAACACTGAAGTGAACAAAGTGAACCCTGACCTCCGTAGGTCTTAGGGAAGACCTGTGGGACCTCCTCCTGCGAGCAGAACGTGAAGTGGAAGACATTGGTAGTGTTGTGCTGCCGGGTCAAAGCGTCAAAAACTTCTGTGTGAACTCTGACCTGGATGTACTTTTCCTCTGTGTAGCATACCTGGCAAGAACACGTCAAGAAAATACATCAGGCAGGTAGATGCAATGCATTGCACGTGCTCCAAAAACCTTTCATTGACAAACCACTGAGTAATTCCCTACAAAACATTAGAAAAGAAAAATTATCTAGTCCTCTCAAATGAAGAACTGCAGCCAACAAGACAAGCTGTCAGTGCCCTGCATGTGCTATGAAAGCATCCAGGTTGACACAATACGCATGCCTTTTTCTAAGAAACAGGTAGACTCTCTTAGTACAACATCCTGGTGGGGTTCACCTCGTACACCTGAGCTCACCTGGTGGGGTTCACCTCGTACACCTGAGCCTCACCTGGTGGGGTTCACCTCGTACACCTGAGCCTCACCTGGGAGGATAGGAGCAGCAGGGACCCGAGTTCCACAGGCTTCTGGAACAGGATATCATCCACAGCCACCAGGTGCGGCCGGGACCCCCTGCAGGGACACACCCAGAGGCAATCTCACATACAGGCACACCCACATTTCAGCAGAGCGCACATACAAGCTGTCCCATTCGTATCGGACACATTGATATTTAACAGGTCTAAGGAAGGTCAGAAACAGGAAAATACAGATTTTGCAAAGCAAACAAATGTGTGTTCTTCTACTTTTGATAAATGTGATAACACATTCTTGAATTGTTAAAGACGGATTGGGATCAACATCAACTGTAATCCACATCATTTACCCATGTAATTTAAAAGAAGCAGATCTGTAATGTATCCAGAGTGTAGTAAGGCAAAACATTTGCATCAACATAATTTAATAAAACTGTAGTTTCCATTAATAACCTTTGTTTTATTACACACATGAATGTGTCGGATATAAATGGGACATTCTGTATCAGGTATTTAACACTCGTGTGTTCCGAAAGTCCAAACAAATTCACTGTTTCTAACTTCATCACACACAGAAAACCAAACTATTAACGTTATAAATCACTTTTAAAAAACAAACACTGAAGCCGGCAGACTCCAGAACAGAAATCTGAGACATCGTGCACTCTGCACTCTCACCCGTAGGAGCAGGCGTTGGCCCAGCCGAGTTCATAGGCCTTTCTCATGAGGAAACCCCCGAATATCCTGTTGAAAATGTTGCGCTCCTTTGAAGGAGAAAAACAGACACACACATCGCTCAGCTTCAACTGCACATCACAGCGGTGAAAGCTCAGGTCTGGTGCAGGGTTACAGTGGGATTTCCTCAACTCTTGGCCTCCTGCTTTCTAAAAGTCATCAAGTCAAGCTACAGCAGCGGGAACCATCGTTTTCCTATGACTTAGCACTGCTTTGAGTGGTCATCTGGAGTCAGGAACAGCAGACAGTTTTAACACCTGCTCTTTTTTTTACCTCACGGTCTTTATACTACGGTTTAAAGCCGAGGCAAGAAAAATGTCAAATCTTGCAAAGGCCATGCAATACTCCCACATGCTCAATAAGTGAGCGTGGGCACAGACCCAGAGGATGGAGCGCATTTCAAACGTTGCAAACGCAAAAACTCCATCTTGTCCCGGGTCTGAACTGTGGACATTCTGCTCATCGGACCCGAGAGGGACGCAGCTGCTCCGGCTCCTGGCCCGGCGTACCTGCGGGTGGCAGATCTCCAGCCCCTTCAGCTTGCCGTCCTCCATCCACACGGAGTTGGCAGGCAGAACGCGACTGCGGAAGCTGACCGTCCTGCAACCCAAGAGGGGGGGGCTTAACAGCGAGGCTGAATGAATAACGCCCTGCGCACCCGACCCAGGAGTCTGAACCCATGACTCGCCTACTGCTCTTCTGCTGTTTGCCTCGACCTACACACGGGTGCAGTCTTGCAAGGCTATTTAAACTAGCTCAGGCTTTTACAACACTGCACTAGCGAAAGAAGGATGCCTCCTACAGAAGTGGGAGAGGCTCCCTGGAGCTCCAGGTCACAGACAGGGAGCGAATTCGGCTCGGGGCCCTCGAGGAGGCGACATTGATAAGTGCAAGTTCGCGCCCGTGTGAGAAGGCTCGAGGGCGATGGAAGAAAGGAGATCGTAAGGGCTCGCCACGCAGCGGGACAGCAGGGTCCCCTCTCGGGTGAGAGCGGAGCGCCGTCAGACTGACTTGGGGTCCAGGGTGTTCAGGAACATGCTGTGCACGATCTTCCGCTCCTCGGCTGTCGGGGCCACCTTCAGCAGCGAGGCTGTGCTCAGCTCCACCCTCCTCGCCTTATTAACTGTGGGGGAGCGTGAGAAAGATACACATACGGCCTCTTAAAGATAAGAGGATAAGATCACTTTATTAGCCACGTACAATCTCTTCCATTAGGGATTCGTCTTTTCTCATACCCCAGCTTGCTCTCCATGAGACACACAGACAGAGAGAGAGAAGCTGGGGGTCAGAGCGCAGGGTCAGCCATTGTACAGTGCCCCTGGAGCAGTTAGGGTTAAGGGCCTTACTCAGGGGCCCAACGGAGTAGGATTCCTCTGCCGGCTGCAGGATTTGAACTGGCAACCTTCCAGCCACAGGCACAGATCTTTAGCCACAGAGCCACCACACCGCCCCAGTAGTAATCAATGTTTTATACGTTCATTTTACATTTTCATTTTCGGGTGGACCGATAATATAATGCGGCAGCACAGTGGCACAGCAGTTAGCACTGGGGCCCTGGGTTCGATTCTGGACCTGGGATGCTACCTGTGCGGGCGCTAACCGGCCCCAGTGTGAGTGTGTGCGTTGTTGTCCGTGTCTGTGTGTGCCCTGTGATGGACTGCCAGCGTGTCCAGGGTGTTCCCTGCCCCGTGCCCGTTGCTTGACGGACCAGGCTCTGGCTCCCCGAGACCCTGAACTGGATGAAGCAGTTAGAAAAGGGATGACTGGGTAACACGATGCACTGCAATACGTGAGGGACAGTGTCCTGAAATACAGCTCATCCTAAATAGAGGTGAGCAGGCATGGCGGCGAGTGGGGAAGAGAATGCGGAGAGGCGCGCGTGGGTTCCTTACTCTCTCCTTGCTGGAAGAGCTTCTCCTCCTCTGGGCCGTCGGGCTGCAGCGGGTTGACAAACGCAGCCCTAGCAAACGAACGCCGACAGTTAATACAGAGGACTGTCCGCGTCACGTCCGGACACAGCTCTGCGAAGCTCGTGGCGACCGCGGACTGTCAGACACGTGGGCGGCGCACCACTCTCGTGGGGTGAGAATCTGGCCGCTGGCACGAAACGGGCAACTGCTGCAGTCACAGGGCTCCCGAGAAAGCTGATGAAGCCCGTTCAGGATGTGCAAAGCTCCGAGGCACAGCAATCTTTATACTTACAGAGGGATTGTGCATCTATAATACAAGCAGGGGAATCAAGCAGTTCATCTTTTCTTCCCGCTTTGACACGCAGTCAGATGGCCGTTCTGCACCCAAGATTAACTCACCTCTTGTTCTCTGGGTCCCGGGCAACCATGACAAAAGTCGCATCCAAAACTGGACTGTAGGCACCATCATGGTACTGAGGAAAGAGTCCACATGACATGAAAAATCTTTCAGCTATGTTTTAGTTTCAGCAAAGTGAAACTTGGCTCATTTTTCTTAAGCGTGATGAAGTGAAAATATTTATTTTGCCTTTCCATTATCTCCCGGTACGTTTACAGCCTAACATTGTATAGCTCATTTCAGAAAACAGTTTTTACCCCAGAAAAAAAAAACATTCTGAAAATAAACCCAGTATGTCATCAATGGTAAGTGGTAACATTGGAGGACCTACAGTATACACTGCAACGAAACATTCTTACACATTCTGCGCTTTTCAGATCAGTGTTTTTCCTTCTTAATCCAGAAACACAATGAGATTATTATTGTTGCTGCTCATAGTATGCAGATGCTGTAACTCTTGATTGTGTGTAAGATGCTCAAAGGTTTCTCACAGCACTGCATGAATGATGCAGTTGACAATTTTTACTTCACAATTCACCTAAAGAGCAAGCCCAATTAGTGTGTCACATTCGGAGGAAGAGATTTATAATACTACTAAATGCTGAACATGTCCTTTTAGCAATTATTTCAACAGATTAAAATTTAGCACTGTGTACATACTGTATGTACAGTATTTACTATTATTAAAATGTACATTATGTTTCTACTTTTCAAACTAAACTGCATGCACACAAGTGTAATGAGAAAGACAGTAGACTTCAGAAGACTGCAATTCTCTCCCTACCTGAGACATGTGCATCTTGGCCTCTATCGAGGTCTTGCCCACCCAGGTCACATGGCCTGTAAACTTAATGTCGCAGTCTGGGTAGATGATGTTTTTCCTCATATCTGCAAAACCACAGTACTCTGCTTTAAAGGAGCACGGTCTGTCACTGAAATGTCAGACGAACCGAAAAAAAAAGTAAGTTCTGGAGTACTTCCATCTTGAAGCCTTTCACAGGACAAGATTCGGAACGCATACAGTACACCAACCTTTGAAAGAACAGACCAAAAACCCAGCACCAGGGCCCCAGAGCTGCAACTGTACTTCAACAACGTGAAATGAGTACGAGCAAGCGAACCAGCTGCTGCCCGCTCTGTTTTAGTTCAGCCCAGTCACTGCTGAAACCGCAGAACAACAAGATGTTTTTTATAGAGAAAGACCTTTGACTCGAGTTTCCCCAGACACACTTTCTAACACATGCAACTTGAGGTGCAATTACAAAGGACTGTGTAGGATGAGCTGATGCCTGAACATCCGCCACTACAGCACAGTAACAAAGGCTGGACAAACTCGAGTACAAAAACACCTACCGATTTTGTCCACCAGTGCAGTGACTATGGACAGCGGAGATCTCTGAGGTGTATCCCTTTTAGTGTGGGAGTAGCAGATAAGAACTAGGAGGAACAAAGACACTTACAGTAACACACATTTTACTTCATTGAATATTTGAAAAAAATCCAAACAGTTTAAGTGAATAGGCAATTAATTTGTAGACTATTACTGGGTGAACTAGAGAATTAAGTACGTTATCCATGTAGTGCAACAGTTCTGGAGATCACTTTAATTGTAGCGTTTAGTTTATTTCTGTCATTACAAAAATTGCTTTAACATCTTCAACCCCAAAATGCTCTTTTGCCATAGGAAACATTGGCAATGGAGTTATTCTATAGTAAATTATATTTTTTTTGTGAAAGTAGAAAAAAATACTTCTAGATAACTGACTCATTCAATTCATAGTTACAGCTGATTAAGAAGTCAAAAATAAAACCTGCAAACACACAAAATACATACCTGCTAAACTGTCAAGATCTTCAAGGATTCGTCCGAACCTGTTGAAACATTGAATTAATATCAAACTGCTCTTTCCCCAGACTTGCACTCTCACAAGACTTGTGAAGCCAGAGTTCACACAGCACAGCTGTGGCAAACTGAACCCCCTTCTCTCCAGAACTCTCCCTCTCTCCTCACTCTGCACAAGCTGGGCCTGAAACTGCCTCCGGCCCCAGAACCACGGACCGGGAAGCAGAGTCTCGAAACGCACCAGGCTAGTCTGACCGACAGCAGTTAACAGCCTGTAGCTCAGCAAGGCAGAGCCTGGACAGCACTGGTCAGACCTCCAGGGAAAACCATTTCTGATCCAGTGCACCTGAATGGTTACCGGTAACACTGTGCTGGAGGAGGTGTCATCCTCTCGTGAGATCCTGGCTATTTGATCACTACTGAGTAGGAGAGTTAATCCTGTTGTCTGGCCTCCCTAAAGCTTCCCCTTGATTCGACTGGTGTAGCAGCTTCACACTTCAGTGCAGTGGGGCTGCTGTCAGTCACACAGAAGAGGGCTGTGCTTCGGGGCCTGAGGTGGGTAAAGCACTGAAGTAAATGCAATAATTATTCCTCATTCTCGTATGTGTAAACAGCACGAGCCTTCCAAAGCAGGGAGTATTGTGGGAGGCATGCAAGTATTAGATCAGAGCCAAGAGACCTCAGATCTGCTTGCTCCAGATTTTGGACAGGGGTTCGCTGACCTGGTCCCGTGTGACCACCCCCCTGCTGGTTCAGAACCCAGCTGAGCTCTTCACTTGATTGATCTGGCTGCTCGACCGGACCATTGACAAGCTTGGTTTCTCTACTCGAAAGCTGGGAGATCAATTCACTCAAAGGCCACCTCAAAGGCGTCATCACGTGTAAGAACCATTTCACATGAATCAGTCCATGTGTGAGGCCAGCTGGTTGGTCACTTACCTAACGCTGTTGTGGACGTTGAGGTACTTCTCACGCAGCTCCGGCTGGCTGCCCAGGGGCAGGTGGACCTCGATGTAACTGTCCTTCATCTTGCGAGCGGGCAGGTCTTCCTGGCGCGTGGCCAGCTGGGAGGTCAGGGAGGCGCGCTCCCGCAGGGCCTGCTGGTGGTCGCTGCACAGAGACCGAGCCCAGCAGCAGCACCAGGAAGAAGGAAGGGTTAGTTCCACATGCGACAGCAGCAAGAAGAAACACGTTCCAGCTGTAGAGCCTCCTCCCGGTGTGAGGGAGAGTGAGGAAGGTGGCAGGGAAATAAGTCACAGGAGAGGACAGAGCAGGTGAGAATGGACACACAGGTGAGAGGTGTCCAAACGAAGGGCGATCTGGGGAAAGATGTGTGAAAATTGTGATTTCAGGCTTTCACACCTGTGTGCACATTCTTACCAGCTCTGTCCTCCGTTCTCCTGTGCCTGACATCCCTGCTCACTTCTCTCTCTCTCCCTCAGACCTGAAGCATGGCCTGTTTCTCTTTTCTTCTTTTCAGTGTGGAATTAACCTTTACTTGTTCCTCTGCAGCCAGGCTGCCACAGTTCCCTGCTCGAACCTAAAGCAACACCAGCTGAGTGTAATCAGGGTGGAGCGGTGGCTCTGTGGCTAAGGATCTGCGCCTGTGGCTGGAAGGTTGCCGGTTCAAATCCCGCGGCCGGCAGAGGAATCCTACTCCGTTGGGCCCCTGAGCAAGGCCCTTAACCCTAACTGCTCCAGGGGCGCCGTATAATGGCTGACCCTGCGCTCTGACCCCCAGCTTCTCTCCCTGTCTGTGTGTCTGTGTCTCCATGGAGAAAAGCTGGGGTATGCGAAAAGACGAATTCCTAATGCAAGAAATTGTATAGGGCTAATAAAGAAACATTATTATCATAATTAGTACCTAGACAAGCTACCAAGTCTTTCAGGTCTTGGAGTCTTCATAGGTAAAACACTAGAGGGCAGCATCTAATGACACACACAAGTGTTACATGTTCGAGTAAAACATTTTTTAAATAATTTGTTCAAGGAGAAATCCAAGAAGTATTTCCAAGAAACATGACACATCTAACTTCTATATTTTAAAATGCTCCAGCACCAAAGTTGACTGGAGACACTACACACTGGAGCAATATCTAGCAAATCAAAGTTTCCCAGCAGGTTTTACTGAAACAACAATCACTGAGGAATCGCCCTTGACAGCCACCTGCCTGCCCGATTCATCCTAAACTGCAGAAAAGAGTTTTTATTTCTGAAGGCACCCACATTCGACCTTAATCTAGAGACTGACAGAAAAGTGTATTTAAACAAGAATGAAAAAGTGTCTCTGGGAGGTCAAAATTAATCACATAAATGGCACACTTACACCCAAAGCTTAGCCAAGCTTCTTATTCAAACAAGTTGGAATTAAACATATCATTAAAAATGACCCACAATGAAGAATTAAATACTATACCTCCAGTTAGTTGAAGCTCCCACTATCTGCCTCAGTCTATTCCTAACTGATAAAAAAAAATAATTCATTTACATGAACTGTTGCAAATCCACATTCAATCATACATTCCACATCATTTTCCTTCTTAAATAATTTAACATAAGGGGGTAGAGATAAAACGAAAACAAATTACTTTATTTTTCCATTTAAATGAACACAATCATGCGTAGCAGCAGAGAACTGCTGGGAGATTACGTATTTCACTACGTGAATTTATAGGCGTAGAACACCAACAAAAACTAAAATAACATGGAAATGCAAAAGGCAACAGTTAAAGGTATATATAGTCACCTTATACTTATATACTGTATATATAAGCGCATACATATATAATCATGCAAAGCAAAGCAACAAGCACTGTCCACCCTGATCACTCTTGTAGTGCTATTTACCCACCTCTCAGTAGAAAGAACTTGCTTTCACTGAGAATTTAAAAGACCTGTGCTGCAGGCTGTAAGGAAATTTACAAGGTAATGACATATTCCGTGCAATTATTCACATCTTCAATTTCTCACATTTTCTAAAATCCATCTATTGCCTCAAAGGCAAAACAACAACTGTCAGAAAGGTTAAGTTCCAATCTGCAAATAACTTCCTTGTAAATTCCTTTCCAGTTCAGGGTCCGTTAGGTAGAATAAGTCAGTGCCCAGCTCGTGGCCTACAGTACGTGCAGGTGTTAGATTGTGTTACACATGCTGGTTTGTTACTGTTTTTACCAACACACCATCGTTCACAAGCAAGTGCGAATGTCCTGCAGAAACACAAAAACAAGGCTAAGTCATGGAATGAGGACCAAACTTGAAAACAATGCAGTTTGCAGACAGTAAAAAGTGGAGATTAAAACTATCTGGGAAGCATCTGGTCCCAGGTGTTGTATGTGTTCGGGATTATTCATCTTCTGCACTCAATTTCTGGCAAATCTGTAGCCCCACAAACATTCAATAAAACTCCTTAATTACTGAATACTCAAGTCTTCAAAATGTCAATTTTTCTTAACTTGACAACTGACTTTAATACGGTCCAATGCTTTGTAAAACACCCTTAACCCTGCAGAATAACTAAGAGGAAAACTAAACCAGACATTTAATTTAACAACATTCTATGCAACTCCACAAGTTTTCCATCGAGTCAGAACCACACATAACACTATAGTACAGTACTGAAACCCTATCTTATTTTGGTACCTGAATCCCTTCTAAGAAATATTGATAGCACACAGCCAGTCTTAAAAACATTTTTTTTCTTCCCAAAAACACTGTATGGGCTTGGAAAATCTGTATGGGAATGTCCTTTCATTAATATAACACATTTAGGATGTTAACCCCAGAGTCCTGTCTTGAGTTCTAAAACACACACCCTTCCTAAAATTCAGCTTCCTAAATCAACTGGTGAAGCGGTTTCTCACTCCTCCCCTAGATCTGCTGTGCTTTTGGGGCTGCTGGTGCAGAACGAACACTGTGTGTCTCCCAGGTGGGGCTGCTGGTGCAGAATGATCACTGTGTGTCTCCCAGGTGGGGCTGCTGGTGCAGAATGATCACTGTGTGTCTCCCAGGTGGGGCTGCTGGTGCAGAATGGCCACTGTGTGTCTCCCAGGTGGTGCTGCTGGTGCAGAATGGCCACTGTATGTCTCCCAGGTGGGGCTGCTGGTGCAGAATGAACACTGTGTGTCTCCCAGGTGGTGCTGCTGGTGCAGAATGGCCACTGTGTGTCTCCCAGGTGGGGCTGCTGGTGCAGAACGAACACTGTGCGTCTCCCAGGTGGGGCTGCTGGTGCAGAATGGCCACTGTGTGTCTCCCAGGTGGGGCTGCTGGTGCAGAATGGCCACTGTGTGTCTCCCAGGTGGGGCTGCTGGTGCAGAATGAACACTGTGTGTCTCCCAGGTGGGGCTGCTGGTGCAGAATGGCCACTGTGTTACTCCCAGGTGGGGCTGCTGGTGCAGAATGGCCACTGTGTGTCCCAGGTGGTGGCTACACTTTAGTGAGAAAGGAAGTGGATCCTCTGCTGTATGTATTATAAGCCGTTTTGGGGTTCTTTGGCATGAGAGGTGATGCACAAAATGACTATGACTATATTGCTATGTGACAGAAACCGGAGGTGGATATGGGGACAAGCAAACGCTTGTTTAGTTTACCTTCTGCCATGTCAGGAGACCGTCCCTGTGACCCCGCAGAGCCGGAGGACAGAGCCCGGGCTGCCACCGCGGAGGCAGCGTTCAGTAACCGCAGCCTGAAGAACAAGCACATCGCGTTTCCTGACATTTCCTGAACAGTATCTCACACCAAACACACCAGAGAGGAGATAAATACCGCTCTGTGCGAATACACAGGGCCTTTCCTTAATGAGGGTTTTTAAATTCTGCACTTCATTGCACTTTGACAAATTCTGAGACAACATGCGGACGAGACTGCTCGGTTCTGAGACCACGCCTATCAATGTAATCACTGTTGGACTATTTCACCCCAAACACCTGGAGATTAGAATCTTATTACGCTCCCGTTATTAGAAATAATCTGTATTTAAAGGGCGGTTGATAAAAAAAATGTTATTTACCGTAATGGTTTATTAAACAATGATAAAATCGAGTTTGGTTCACAGTGCAGAAGCTTCACAAACTTGAGAAGAAGAGATAAGGGTGATTCGTTTAAACATGCTCTATGTAATATGAACAGACTTACCTTAGGGACAAGTAAGGTAACATTTCTGTGAAGCAGTAAGAATATAATCTATGAAACACGCCAACGCGCACAGCACAGATGGCTAAAAATGACAGGACTAATAGTTCCGGGTGGACGTGACGTTTCCTATTACGTCATGATTGCAGCAAACCCGCCCTATAAAGTTTACACAAGCGCTGCTTCTGAAGCGTCAAACTGAAACCGAGTTCTTAGTTGCAAAAAGCTTGGAAAAACCCCTTGACAGATATTGCCTTATAAACAAGGTTCCGGAAATACCATTTAAAGGTTTTAGGAATTATCCCGTTCAGCTAACGCTCTCTAGGTTCAGATATAAAAAAGATGATTCATGCGTGTTCTGTAAGACTGGAAAACAAGCGCTTGACACGTTTATCGGTTACCCGTACATACAAAGCTGTTTTAGACAGACTTACGAAAGTTTGTCTTTCGGCATTTAAATGTGAATTTTAAATGTAAGGACTTTGGCATTATGTTATGTTTTGCCAGATGTAATATGATTGAAGAACATTTATGATTAATGTGTTAGTACTACCGGGTAGACATCACCTTCACAAAACAAAATGGTCTCATGCGGCACCCTGCTTTAAAGTTTATAAGATGGAAATATGACTTAAGAAGCAGCATTAATGAGCAGCGTTGTTCTTCATTGTATCCTAAAATGCACAGGGGGTCCGTGCAAGGCAGCTCCAATGGATGGATATACAGCACGTTCACGGATGTTATCAGCGCATCCGGGCTCTGGACCCGCTGGAAACCTCGGACCCCGGACCGCGGCCGAGTGCACCTGCGCGCGCGCTGCCTCGCGGTGACCGGGCCGAGAAAAACACAGGCGCGTGCACGAGCCCTTCTGCGACAGACCGGGGGGAGACGTGAACGAATGTGAGCGAGCAAAAAAAATAAAAATAAATAAAAAAAGAAAACTTCTCGACAGCGCGAACTGCACTACAAACAGCAACAGAAAGGACGGGGAAAGGGGTGATGAAGCAGCCCGTAAAAACGAGTATTGGGACAGAATCGAGATCCGCACCTGGGATGATCGCCGACAGTGCCTTTTGTACACGAATTCACCACCTCCAATAATGTCCTGATTTGTTGTATTAAAAAAAGGTGAAGACACGTTTTTGAGCGGAGTTTTTCCTGACATGTAAAGGCGTTCTTTCACTTTCACCTTTGATTAAAATATGCATTTATTTTTACATAATTCTCCTATTTCAGTGGGTATACAGTACATCACTGTATGAGGCATGCATTGTGAATTATTTTCTAACCGCACTGTTTTCGGGTGAAATGAGGCGTTATCTTGCAAAACAGAGGTTCAAGTTAAAGGGGGGGTAATTGTGCTTCTGTTGTATGTCAAGGCTCAAACTCCTTGCGGACTCCTACGGCGATTTACTTGTGCACTTTGATGTCTTAATAGTACGTCTCTAGATCCATTTGTTGACCCTGCTATTCTGCATTCTTTCTCGAAATGAACCCATTGCTCTTTTCATTGTGTTTCAAGGAGATCACGGGGCATTTGAGCTGGGGCGCCAGTGGCAGATGTGGAGCTCTCGCCTGACAGGGGACGAGCCGGACTCGTCGGCCTGATCCGTCAGGTGGGCTCCAAGCCGCCCCGAGCCGCCCCGAGCCGCCGTCCTTCTGTGCGCTTTTGCGCGAGCACAACGACCGGAAACATCGGAAACGTTTTCTTTAACGATGTTTTTACACCGTCGTTTTTCCCCCCGTTTTCTCCAAAAATCCGAATGGCAAATTTTTTTAAAAAAAAAAGTATATTCCCGCAGGGCGGTAAAACGTTTGCCCTTCTGCGGAGCTGCCCGGCTCTCCGAAGGGTAAGTGACGAGCCATATAGCATTCACAAACACCCCTCGAAACAGGTGGCATTTAAAGAGGAGAAGGAGGGGAGGGAAAGGGGATTTAAAAAAGTACATATTCCACTCTTGTCAGATCGTTGGGGGAGGTGTTAAATGTTTGACAGAGAGCCGCGGCGCTGTGATTTTCCGAGCCCGCCCTGCTGTCTGACACACCGGGGGTGGGGACACAGGTGTGCACTCAAGGTCCTTAATGCGGCCCGCGGGGAGGGGGTCATTCCGAGTCCCGTGACTGGTCAGAACTCTCCCGATTGTTCTAGAACCAGCGCCCCCCCAGATGAGCGGCCCCGCCGCTTCAGCATCGGCGCTGGCGACTTGTTGCCCGAGGTCCTGATGAGACAAAGGGACAAAACGACCCTTCCATCGGGCGTTAAGATCCTCAGCACTTGTAAAAACAAACGGCAAGTCGGAAACAGACACGCAAAGTAAACCCATAAGTACACGGACGTGATATTTTTTAAAATTATGTTTGCGACGCTACAGCCAAACGTGCACTACAGTTGTACAGTACAGTTTCTGTTGTTTTTTTTCCCTAATTGGGGCACCAGGCTGCAGAAGCCAACCGCCCAGAAGAAAGGTAAATTTCCACCGTGCTAACACAGCATTCGCTAGGCCACATGTAACAGTTTGGGTTAAATATTGTTTAAAAAGACTCCGTGTGCACCTTAAAAGGGGGAAAAAAAACTCTTTCGGGCTCTAAAGAGGCGCAGAGGACAAACAACAAAGCACTAGCCCTGAGGTAAACAACAAGACATAGTGACGTAGCGGCCTCGATAGAGATTGTGATTGGTCATCAGACAAAGAGCAGACGCCAAGCACCCGCCCCCTCCCCCGCGGAACCTATAAATACAGGCTCCCGGGTCGGAAGCGCTCAGTCTAGCGCCGTTCCGAGCCGCTGCTGTTGGATGTAATCGGTTCACACGGGGGTCTGGGTCCCAGACTGTCAGCGGAGGGGGTAACACTCCTGGGAGCCGAATGAAGAAACATCTCCTGCTTCTCTTCACATTCAGAGGACTCGTGAGAAAAGGGAAAAAGAGTAAAAGAAGAAAATGGCCAAGTTCATATTGCGGAAAGCCGAGCCCAAGGACGTGTCTGACATACTGCGACTCATAAAGGTAAGTTCCGGTTTGGCTTGTGACGCGTTTTTGTTTTTGTTTTTGGGGTGTTTTTTTTTTTTTGCAGGCCTCTCCAGGCAGACGGACAGTCGGCACCCGTCTTGGAGCACCTGAAAACGTTTCCTTTATTTATCTTTTTTTTTTTTTTGCAGGCCGCGTTTCTTTACGGTTTCTTTCTCGGTGCCGTTACGCAGGTGATAAACGAGGCTGTTTTTTCTAGTCCGACGGCCAGGGTGCAGGCCCGTCTCCCGACGCACCGTTTCCTCTTTATCGGTACAGGGGACCTGCAGCCACGTAAGGAGACGGGGGGGGGGGGAGAGAGGGGTAGGGGGATGGTGGGTGTTTTGACATTTAAAAAACAAATCCTAAGCTCGGGTTGGCGGCGAGTAACAAATGCCTGGAAGTTGAGTTGGCGGTTTGCGCAGGAACTAGTCCCGGGTATACATCCCCTTGACCACCCACACCTCTCCCAAATATCGCTTCCCCAGGCTGGGTCCTGCTCCCTCAGACCGGCAGGTGCGTGGGTCCCACAGCCGGGGCGACCCGGGACTTAACGGGGCTCTTCTGTGGTCTTGTTTTCCAGGAGCTCGCGAAATACGAGGAGATGGAGGATCAGGTCATATTGACCGAGAAAGGTACAGTTTGCCAGCAGCCGCACCGCCGAGCGGGGTAGTCTCTGATCAGACTCTGGGCCTGCATTGCTGGCCATGCAGAGAGAACGGGCAGCACTCCCAGGCCCCTCTCAAGTCACATGAGCCTCCCTGAATTTCTTTCCCATAACGTAATAAGCGTCCCCGTCCATCCCACACAAATATCCATGTAGGCTTGCTGTGTGTTGCTGAATGCTGCTGAAGTGCTACTGCTCAGTCAATCCTCGCTTTGTAGATGGCCGTACAGGGGTGTCCTTATGAAAGCCCTGTCAATCTGTTATGCTAAGGATTGTTTCCCTGTCACGGGGGAAGAGGGTGGTGGTTCGTAATGGGTCGGATTGTAGACATTCAGGTTTGTACTCCCAGCGTCGCTATTTTTGCCCAGAAGCGTTCCCGGGAGCCATTGCTTAGCAATCAAGGAAGTGGCCCAGCTTCTTCAGCCCCGATCTCCCCCAGCCGGCTCGAGGCGTCTCGCTCACCAGCCCGTCTCCTACTCCAGTCTTTTTTTTTCTTCTCCATCCTCCCCGTGTTCCGCAGATCTGCTGGAAGACGGCTTCGGAGATCACCCTTTCTACCACTGCGTGGTTGCAGAAGTGCCTGAGGACCGGCGGACAGCTGAGGGTACTTTTTTTTTTTAGGGAGTATTGCAATTCCAAAGCTCCGCTTTCATTTCAAGTAATGCATGATCACGTTTCCTTGAGTGTGGGTTAAGATGCGATGTGCACTCCTCTTTCAGGTGTGGTCATGCATTATTTGTGCAGTGTGGCTAGGATATCAGTCTGGCTCCTATCTTTAGATAGGACTGAAGTATGCAGTGTCTTCTCTAGCTTTTCTTATTGTTGCAGTTGCACATAGCATTTTATGGGATGTGCAAAAAATGGAATGTTAAACTTGCTGCTGGTACATTAAGATTCGGATGAACGTCCAGTGTTTTGAAGCAGAAGGGTGGCTTTTTTTTTTAAGTTGACCAGATTGCAGAATGTTGACCCTGGCTACTGAGTTTGTAACCCTGTTGAAGTGTATTCTCTCTAATTTATCCCCAATCTTCAGGTTACAGTCTCTTGCTTCGACATGTACACAGCCCTTGGCGTGTACATGGGTGGGCGGGGAGGTAACTGAAAGATCAGTTACACAGTAACATACATGATCGTAACACGCCAGGTAAGGCCCACAGGACTAGCGCCATGCCCCAAACTGCACACGGTAGCTCAGAACATGCCGGCAGCCCTCTCTATTAAGAGGGTGCATGACAGGTCCTGGAGAAGGTTTTGTGCTCTTTTTGTTTTTAAGAGCTGCACACAGGCAAATTCTGTGGCTGTAGAGTTCTTCCAAATTCAAATGTTGGCAGCGATGACCCACACTCTTCACTGTGGAGACTTCAGTTGCAATTTAAGCATTGTTCCACCTCCAATGCAGGTCAAAAAGTTATTCAGTGCGTGTATTTGTAATCCACTGGTATCTTCGATTGGCTGCGCAAGGATGTTTCTCAGTCTTGACTGTATTCACAGTTCACCCTTTTTATATCTAGAGTTTAAGACTTATTCTGAACTGCCGTGTAGATCCGATAGCGATCTTGTTGGTTTTTGCTTCAGGGGACAAATAAGTCAAGCAGTCCAAGTCGGCGTGACTTGAACATGCTGTTTAATTGACAAGTACTGTCCCCCAGAACACAATCATGCATGGAACATGTCCTCTTTCCTCAAATTTGTGGTTGCCCTCTATTAAATGTTAATTTAGCCTGGAGAACCTTCTCTAATTGTCATGACCTGTTTTCCAGGTTATAATGTTGTAGGATTTGCCATGTACTACTTCACCTACGACCCCTGGATTGGGAAACTGCTGTACCTGGAAGACTTCTATGTCATGAAAGAATACAGAGGTAATTTTAAAACTGACATGCTGCTTTAGCTTTTCACGTGGGACCTGTGACTTCGTTGATTGTATTCAACTTGTTTTTCTTTTCCAGGAGATGGTATTGGGTCTGAAATCCTGAGGTATCTCAGCCAGGTAAGGCTGGCTGACTTTTGGGTGGTGGGGGTGACGTTTTTGGGTCCTGTGGTTTACATTGTGGAATGAAGTACTGGGAAACAAGGGAGTGGCCTTTTAGTGTTAAGTGACGTTTCTGGAGCTCCTTAGTCTTGGCTCAGTGGTAGCACGTAGAGATTGTGGACTGTTCCCAAGGGATGGTCAGCCTTGGCTCTGCATGGGGTGTCATTGTTTTTACTTGTCGTTCCGCCAGACCGCAGTGAAGTCGCGCTGCAGCAGCATGCATTTCATCGTGGCCGAGTGGAACAAGCCCTCCATCGAGTTCTACAAGCGGCGCGGCGCCTCGGACCTGTCCCTGCAGGAGGGCTGGCGGCTCTTCCGGATCGACAAGGAGTACCTGCTGAAGATGTGTGCCGAGGAGTGAGGGCCGGATCCGTGGCTGGGAAAACCGGGAGCCCTTCCATCTGGAAATGGGAGCTTTTTAAAGCTATACAAACCTTAAGAAATTTCGCATGCGTGTTGACCTGTATCCTGTCTTCTGCTTTTTGACATTTTTACTATTTTTATACTAGTAGCACAAGTATGCCTATTTGCTTAGCTTACAAAAGAACTGAATAAGACCGTACTAACTCAGCATTGTAACACTGGTTTATGCTTGTGGAGACTGTTCAGTTGAAAACTAGAATTTGTCACAGCTTCGGTTAGTGTTTTGTGTTCTTGTAGATCAGTAGTGTATTTTGTTGACTTATGCTCTTAAGTAAAATGAAGTGTTGGCATGTCTGTTTAGTCTTCATTTTTAAGTGACCCCATCTCATGTCGATTTTATATTTTCAAGCTTTGAAAGTGCTCACGGCATTAAGGGTTCACAGCAGTTATCCATGGGATTCTAGAACTAGGGAATGGGATAAGAAACTAAAACTATTCATTAGGCAAGCTACCATTAGGAGGCCCACATTCTTGTAACTGAGAATCATATTCTCCTCCACAGCCATAAACAAGTGAAACATGCTGACCTCATTTTGCCAATTTTAGTGGCCTCTAAAGTATGTTGGAAAGGGCTCGGCAGCTACATGGGTGTAAGACAGTATGTGTAGTAACTTGCGCTTGAACTCTTGCATTTAGAATGTTTTTTATTAACCCTTTTTTGACATCCTACTGTGTATTTACATATAAGATCTGGTTAAAATCTCCTTATACACTTAGTGGATGTTGCTTGAACAAGTCACGACTGGCAGCTTTAACTATAGTAATTTTCTATTTAAAAAAAACAAAGGAAGTCTGTGGGATACAAATACGGCTGTCCAGCCTTTTAAAGAGCTGTAGTGAAATGGGGCTGTGCAGTGCTGGAGTGAGAACTGGTGTAGATTTTCATTCTTGCTTGCTCAAGCAAAATCAGACCTTTGTTAGACCACATCAGCGGCGTTGCTCTTCTCCCAAGTTGCTGGCGTGTTAAGCAGGGTTCTCACTTGCTCACCGTTGCTGGGTTTCATTGCTGCAAAGGTCTGAAATAATCCTGAATTGAATCTGCGGTCTGCTTGGTTAGAACCTAGGCAAGTTTTTCTACTCCTCAGTGCTTGGGTAATTTAAAAGCTCCCATCGTGTAGTTAAAAGAATCCCCCACCACCACCACATTAGGAACTGGGAAAAGGGTCAAATTAACCAGGTTTGTTGATTTCTAATGAGGTTTTTCAGGTGTACTAACCTGTAGGGGGTTGGGGGCCCCAGCACTGGGGAACCCTACACTGAAGATGCTAGGCAAACTTGCACAAAGACTGGCCTTCCATGTTTAGTGTTGAGGCCTGCACTCCAGCAGCAAGGGAAATGGAGAGAATGGTGAAGAATTGCAACTTGCTTTCAAGGTTAGCTTGTAAAAGTTGTGTTCTTGAGCCAGAGTTTTTTTTTTTTCTTTTAATCTTTAACAAGCTACAGTGTGTGCTTTTCACATCTTTACACCGAGGTCGTGTTCTTCGGTTATTAAATTACTCATGAGGAGACCAGGTAACTTTCCGTGAACTCTCTGCACTTACAGTACTGTTCACACTTGTAAGGATTCACAGCTGCCATTGTACTGCGGGCTTACTTGACCCCAGCTCACAGCTTGTCTGCATGACTGTTTGGTGGAGAGATGATGTATACATTAAGATGGATCAGAATAGCCCAGCCATCTTCTAATTACAGACAGAACTACAGAATGGAAGCTTGCAATGTTAACCAGGGGGCATTGTTCAATATCCTGCTGTGCAAGATAGAGGGGTGGTCATGTCACTGGTCTGCTGTGGACAGGATTCCCAAAGTCCTGAATCATTGATTCAGAGTTGGTTGGAATAAGTTGACCTGGGCTCTCCTGGTTCCTAGCAAAAATGGTGCAAACAACTGGAACACCCTGGGCACTGACACCAGTGAAGCATGACTCTCCTTCAACAGCTGCTGAAGGACTGTACCTGCACATGTTTGCGAAGCCTGTTCTTCCTATCGATCAGGCTCTTGGAATAAGATCCTGCTCCTGGAAAAGCTGAGTAGCTCAATAGAAAGAAGCTAATTTCTAATGCACATTTGTCAGCATTAAATATTCAATATTGAATGGCAAAGTGCCTTTACAGTAAAAACAAATGTCTTTAATGTATGAAGAATGAGAATGTATCTTTTCTCTGAAGATATGATAAACTGTAAACTTTGAACCATGAAATTGCTTTGAATGAGTAAGAACCCTGCGTTGGATGATAAAATAATAGGCTTCTGTTGAACATTAACAACAGCTAAGTTGTGCTCTTCATGAGGATCTGGTTATATGGGTATTAATAGAATTCACTGAAATGCATGGAGCATTTGTTTTTTTTTTCCAGACAGAAAATACTAGAGTATTTGAAAGGATTTCAAGAAGCTGTCTTTCAAGAGTTAGACATTCTGCTTGAAGCTTGAAGAACAGATTTTGCATATTTCTAATATCTAATATGCATAATCTAAAAGTAACAGTGGGTGTCACTATTTTGCATAAAAAAGGAGCAAGGAGCAGGAGTGAGCCCGCAGAAACAGAACCATGCTCGCTTCCCTTGCAGAAGAAGGTGGGTTCAAAGCCGGGCTGACAGGGGCAGGGAATACTGTGCACAGGAAAGCGAGCCACACTGTGGAGCAGCAAGCTAATAGTCACAACAAAGACTGGAGATCTGCAAAGGCGCAGGCACCTTCGACTGGTACAAACTGGAAATGATTGCAGGAGAGATACTGTATCCGTCTAAACTGTTCTGCCGAGTTGCTCAAGTTGTCAAAGCAATACAAGTCCTGCCGAAGGCACAGAGAAAAAGTAAAGAAAGGAGGTTGCACAAGACCCTTCCTGTGGGCAGCCCTTGTCCTTGACATCTGACTCTGCAGCCGCGCGTGGGGGTGTTTTTCTGTGAGCCCGTATGTGCACGAGAAGCGCTGTGTTGTCACAACTGACCGTTTCCATTGTGATGCACTCAGCCACAGCGGACGTATAGCCAGAGGCCTGGAAGAAGTGGTTATATGAACAATTCTGACATCCATAACATTGCAAAGGAACCCTCTTTCATCGGGAAACAGACGCCAAACATAAAATGCTTTCAGCTCGGTTTTACTTTTCACTTTGATTCTTCGGTCTTTAGAAGAATCAACCACAAAGTCCTGTGGTCTCTATGTAGAGCAGAAATGATAGCTCTGCTCTACAGTATATAAGGCTATCAGGACAGCACCTTGCACAAATGATAATGAAAACGTACAGTACATGTAGATCCTGAAGAATACCAAGAGAGGGGAGATGGCTTCCTTGAGGAGTGTGTAGAAAAGGCTTCTTATAGCGATACTTATAGACAGTATAAGGAAGAATCGTGTTTCAGTAAATTGACAACTACATTTGTCAATTGAATCGTGTCTCAGTAAATTGACAACTACACAACCACTGAGGTGACAACACTGCCTTTAGAGAAACACTCAAGTCCCACTTTCTCTGAATGTTTTACAACTCCACATCTGTATCAAGGGGCCCCTCGGGCCTCCAGGGCACAGGGCACTGGGAAAGGGGAGAGTCTTCCGTTGTGTTGGAATAACAGCCAGGATGTGGTAGCAGATATCCCACATCCCTGGGCAGCACCATTTTCCTGCGAGC
The DNA here is from genome assembly GCF_040954835.1 of Lepisosteus oculatus. Classification (NCBI taxonomy): domain Eukaryota; kingdom Metazoa; phylum Chordata; class Actinopteri; order Semionotiformes; family Lepisosteidae; genus Lepisosteus; species Lepisosteus oculatus. Next base: position 4,383,826 of record NC_090700.1, on the reverse strand, counting down.
AGATGGAAGGCGATAAGTAAATCAGATCAGATCTGATTTCCAGTATGTAAAATTTTAAACGTATTGTGTTCTGACGTCATTATAGTCATTATATCTGGCAGCGTGCCTTCTTGTGTTTTGTTTTCGTTCCCTTGTATTTACATTATTTGATGTTAAATTCAAGTTTTTAAAGAAAGCGCTTCACCAGGGGTGCAGGGGCGGATTAGCGAACAGCCTAGCATAGGCTGTAGCCTAGGGGCCCCCGATTGTCCAGAGTATTTTTTTAAACGGACCTGTGGGCCCCCAGCGGTCCATAAAAAAACCGTTGAATAATTTGTGAACCAATGATTGGTTAGATGCAATGGGTTCGCAGTTCAGATTTATTTTTGGCGGATTCGTCGGGTGATTTCTGGTACAAGTTGGCGGTAGCCAGCCTCAAAATGTGCGACAGAAAATATGATAGCGGGGCGCGAAAACGAAACGCACGGCCGTTAAAAGAGCCGTGTGAGCAGGATCGACTTAAAAAAGATCCCCAGACTGACTGGTTATTTCAGGTTTGCCGAGCCGGACCCCGGTCCTGGGTTCACGGCTAACGGTGCAGACAGTGCTACAGCAACCGCGGTTGAGAAGTCAGCCGCAGCTACAGTAGCTCTGGCCTGGGCGCGGTCTACTGTACATCCACGACGCTCATGCGGACGAGCAGCTCCCGCGACGGGATCAGAGGAACACGGGTCGGAGGCCGAGCCGTCCGAAACGCCACCAAAATCTCCACAAGACCCGGGAGCCGCCGCCATGGCTGTTGGACCTGCTGCCGTGGAGCCAACAGAGGCCGCAGCCTGCCCAGGTGAAACAGGTGGACAGAGGCGGGCATGCTGGGCCACATCGGGCCCGGAAACCCGCGTCAAAACCCGAGACGCGGATGTTGCAGCGTCAGAAAGACAACATCAACACCAGAAGAGGTATTTCGCCAAAACCCTCTTCAAAAGAAAACTCGGAAACGGCGAGGCGGGTGTGTGTCAAGAGGATGGCTGCTGTATCCCCGCCTCGAAGGTAGTGTTTTGTTTCGCATGTAAGTTGTGTGGGGACAGCGACGATCAGTCCGGACTCGCCGTAGGCTATAGCGACTGGACAAATGCATACGTTATGCGCTGCGCTGATAATGGTCTGCTAGATTCTGGACTAAAACGACAGTTTGACAATGAATACGAGTGTTGGACTAACGTCTTGGAAAGGTTGGTGGCAGTGGTGAAGTTTTTATAGCAGAGCGAGGGGCGCAGCGACAGAGGGGACGTGCCCTCGGAAGTTATCAGCGAGTTTGATCCCTTCTGGAAAGCCCATATGGAAAAACATCTCATCGTCGACGCCGTGTATTGCCTGATTTGAGTCCGTTGACTGCAATGGGCTTGCTCGAGTGGGGTGGGGTGCCCTGCTGTTCTCGAAATAACGCGCCCTGCTGTGCTGACCTTCTTGTTGTCAGCTCGCAGGTTGGCTGCGAATCTGATTTATTGGTTGTGTTGCTGGTATTGCTGGACTTGCATGACAGGCTAGTGTCTGTATATTTGGGCTCCCTGTGTACGTGTGTGTTCCCTGTTAGTGCCCCCTCACATTCCGTTTGAATCGCAGTTAGCAGCTCTTACTCCGCAAGCGTCACTGAATAATTACAGTTGAAGAATAATTGTTTTCTCTCGCTTTCCTCCGCCGGCCGCGGAGCCGGGAGGCGCGTGACTGCGGCGCTTGGAAGCGGCGACGTCACAGTTTCGCCGGGGCTGGGCGATATTAAGTTGCTCCGGACCTGACTCAGCCGGCAGATTGCGAAACGGCTCCTGCTTGCGACTATAAATCGGGGACGACTGGGCTGAACGGGGTCCCATTTCAACCGGCATCGCCGCCAGTCGAGCCTGCATGTAATCGGTTCGCACGGGGGTCTGGGTCCCAGACTGTCAGCGGAGGGGGTAACACTCCTGGGAGCCGAATGAAGAAACAACTCCTGCTTCTCTTCACATTCAGAGGACTCGTGAGAAAGGGGAAAAAGAGCAAAAGAAGAAAATGGCCAAGTTCGTCTTGCGGAAAGCCGAGCCCAAGGACGTGTCTGACATACTGCGACTCATAAAGGTAACCAGCGAGGGCCGGTGAACTGCTGCTTGAGAGCAGTAGGCGATATACGATGGGAAATGAGTCTTAAAAACATTTTATTCGCGTCTTCCATGTGTTTACCTTATTATTCTGTGGATGTTTGTGTAATATATCCGGTGTAATATATCAAATCGGCCCCTTAAGCACTTTCAGTCTTATTAACATGTACGCTGGCCCTGTTTGTTTTTCGTACAAGCCTAACTTTTGCTAATGCGAAGCCGTCAGAATGATTCCCGTTTTCTGAAGCGACAAAACGCCACGATCGTCACGATTCCGCTTTGGTTACATTTTCTGTTTGTCCGGCGAGAGCTTCCGCTAAAATGAGCCCAGACCGCAGAGATCAGAGCTGCTTACGAGCTTGGAGACCGCTGGAGCTCTGTCTGTGAATCCGCACCACTGTCTGTTCTGTGATTCATATATATATATATTTTACTGTAACTGTAAAACACTTGATGAGCGGGATGTTTAACGGTGTTAAATTTAGTATATTAAACACGCCGTATATTTTCGACGGTTCGAGAACACCCCTTTTTGGACAGTTCTAGCTGTCGGATTTAGTGGACCCTCTCTGAAAAGCGCCGAGCTCGATCAGTTAAGTGCCGTTGCCCGACTGATAACTTTTGTTTCGTCTGTCCTGTTTTTTTTTTTTTCCAGGAACTTGCGAAATTCGAGGAAATGGAAGATCAGGTCGTCTTGACCGAGAAAGGTAGGAGCGGTGGGACACGGCCTTTTGAGATGTGGACACCCGTCCCCGGTATTATCCCCGGTATTAACCCCTCTCTGCCCGCGCCTCCGGTCTCTCCGCAGAGCTGCTGGAGGACGGGTTTGGGGAGCTGCCGTTCTACCACTGCATTGTGGCTGAAGTTCCCGAGGAGCAGCAGACAGCCGAGGGTACGGATTGTAAACCTCTTTTAAACACGTGTACAGTATGTGCGCTCGGAGACTTTCGTGCAGAGTCAAAGGTTAGTTTCAACCTCAAAACACATCTAAGAACCGTTTAAGAGAACAAGGAAGTGAAAGGGAGTTCAGAGTCTCTGTTCAAGTTCCAAGTCCAGTCCTGCTGAGTCAAATGGTTTCTAGTTTTCCAGCCATGGCCCTTAATAACCTGATTGAGCACACACACGTTATCTGTGTAATTGGACTGTTTGAAGCCCTTCCTTGTTCTTAAGAAGCTGGAGATCTAGATCTATAGACCCTGCTGGACTGTGGCCTTGAAGGACCAGAGCTGAGTCCCCATGCTAGGGGGATTTCTCTGACCTGCGTGGGCTCAGCTTGGCTGTACAGTATGTCTTTGCTGGACACTGGCAGATTTCTAGCAAAGGCTAACGGGAAGAATCGCCAAATTTAGATTCTAGGACCTACTGTACGTCTCAGAGGGGTGATGGAAACTACGACACTCAATACATCACATTGCCTTTCGCTCCTCTTCAGAGTTTGATTTTAAAAGGTCTTCTGAAAGTATTTTCTCTAACTTGCCACCGGTTTTCAGATTACAGTCTGTAGCTTTGCTGTGTGCTGTTATCCGTTCAGCAGAAACATACATGATCATAACGCGTCACTGTCCAGAGAGTACATTACGTCTGACAATCCTGTGTACATACAGTGGTGACAACCTTTGTCTGAAACGGGTTTTTCTTGTTACTGATGCCTCTTCTAAATTATTAATAAAACAGTGTCCCAGTCAAAGGAGGAGGCAGGTAAACTGATCTAGTCTGGCACGGCCATTGCTTTTTGGGTAAAGGCTGCCCTCATTTTCTGTAATTAGAGATCCCTGCACCTCTTCCCAGCTGGCCAGATAGTATGATGGTCAGGTGTCCTTGTCTTGCCTGGTGAAGCCACTATTATTATAAGCACAAGCAGCTTGGTATTTTTTTTATAGATGGGTGTGGCTGTTTAATGATGCTTTCACAGGAACGTTCAGCGTGCCAAAGAGAAATGACACTTCTTTCCTAAGAGTCATTCAAATATGGAGTTCTGTAATTCTTCTGACAATGACAATGAATGCTTCAAGACTCATTGAAGGTTTCCTTCTGCTTTAGGTTACACTGTCGTGGGATTTGCCATGTACTACTTCACCTACGACCCCTGGATTGGAAAACTGCTGTACCTGGAAGACTTCTATGTCATGAAGGAATTCAGAGGTACTGTGTGATCGTCATTAACAAATGAGTGCCTATGTCCTGAAATGCCAGCATTATTTCAGTTTTGCCAGATATGCTGACTAGTCCTGCGCTGCCTGTTTTTCAGGGTATGGAATAGGATCAGAAATCCTGCGGAGCCTCAGTGATGTAAGTGCTTTTGTTTCGAACGCCTGTCTGCTTTTCCATTTTCCAGAACGTCACACACAGATCTCAGAGCCGCGTGCCACAGAACTCCTTTTGCACCAACGCAACGGACCCTGACCCGCTTCCTCGGTCCGATGGACTCCGTGTCCGAGTTTCTGTCCCGGATGTTGGAAGGGACGAACCGTGGAGAGGCAGGAGAGCGAGAAGACCCTATGCGTAGTGGCGAGACGGGGCTTAGCCCGGGCTCAGCTGTTAGGGGAATGCCGTATAGAAACCTTTGCCCTCAGGTAGCCGACGTGGGGCGACCTGGTGGTAGGCGGGTCTCAGGACATCCGAACGTCAATGCTGAGCGAAGGCAGACTGAAAGACCCGGAAGTATATAGCCCCAGAGAGAGAGGGAGAGACACCGGAAGGAAAGCCGAGAACCGGAAATGAGAGATAGGACAGAGAAGGAGCGCCCGATCTGTTCCCGATCTTATTATTATTTCCTCGTGTCGTTCCGCCAGACCGCGGTGAAGTCGCGCTGCAGCAGCATGCATTTCATCGTGGCCGAGTGGAACAAGCCCTCCATCGAGTTCTACAAGCGGCGCGGCGCCGCGGACCTGTCCCTGCAGGAGGGCTGGCGGCTCTTCGAGATCGAGAAGGAGTACCTGGTGAAGATGTCTGCCAAGAAGAGCTGCAGTCAGTGAAGCCCTGGCCCACACGCAGGAGGAGGGCTCCAGTTCTTCTGTGACAACGCCTTCTAAGAATCTCTCGCTCTCTCAAATTTGTATTGTTATTTTTTCTAAGAATGCACGACTGCTGATTGTTTTATGTTTATTTGAAAATGTGTATCAGAAGTAGTTTTGACAGCTTTCAGTCCCTGCAAGGTGCACAGAATTAGCGTGATCTTGGGAAGCTGTTATCAGTCAGAAGGGAGTACTGTTTTTGTCTTTTTAATTCATTTTTGTATTCTGTGCTTTCCAAGAGGACTGTCAGATCACAATGGAAGAGGTAAAAGTAGTGACCTTTCGTTTGTCGTAAGAGTGGTAACATCCATTGTGTGAGGTCTTGATGTGATTAATAAAGTTCTGTAGAAGACCATGGTTTTCTGGAAATAACTGCCGCATGCCAGTGACCGCAGTTACCATCATTCACGTTGGATGTTTCTCCTGTTGAAAAGCAGAGCCTTTAGGGCTCTTCCAGTGCACCGCTGACCTCCTCTGTTTTGAGAACAGCGGTTCGATTGCGCAATCTGTGTGGTCATGTGTTCCCTCCTTCTCATGCTTCAGAGCTTCTGATGCAGCTCCACAGCTGCTGCCACTGCCAGGAACGGGAAGTGACTGGCTCCTGTGATGATTTTGTGCAATTATTATCTACAAAAGTAGTTCAATCTGGGATTACAGGCTGGGCACATCAAAAATAACTGTCGAGTCCCAGAGATGAAAAGTGCTGCAACAGCATTTCCCACCTCACCTGAAGCTGGTCCTTTATCAAGTGGAGAGGTCCAATAATTGCATTACAACTTGGAGAAATGTGCACGCACACACAAACCACCGATTGTTACTTGGAAAGACAGTGGCTTACTTTAAGAAGGAATGCTTGCTTTCTTGTTGATTTACTATGGAGCCTGGAAAACTGAGGGGGGGGGACAAAGATTTCATGATGCATTCTTAAAAATCGCAGCCCCCCACCACCACCTTTATTTTCCACTGGTATGGCACGCCTGGGTCTGCAGGAAGGGAGAAGAGTGAGCACACGGCTTCCAGACATTATATTTTTATAAAATTATATTAATAGTAACTAGATACTATAAATATACATATTAATGGATACTATAATATATATTAATATAAATAAAATGTAATATATTTTATTTTTTTATATAAGTATTATATATCATAATCGTAAAGAATCGATTATGAATATATTATTAGTGTTTCAAGTCTTCGTCATCAACAGAAATCTGAAACTTGAAAGCTAAACAGGCTGTGTCTGTGGCTGGCCTGCGATTTCCATTCTAGATCGAGGAAGATGGTGCCCAAGCCATGTGCTCTACTGGTCGCACCAGTGAAGCCTCAAAAAAGGTCCTTCTTCTCCGGGTGTGCTCTACGCCCTGACAGAATCTGTGCTCATCTCGACTCGGCCGATTTTCCACCCCTTTAACCTTGCCGCCGAGCTCCGGCGAGGAAGGGAAACGGAGCCACCGCGGACACTTTCATCCTTATCGTGTCGGCAACAGCGCAAGTGACCATTTCCCGGGACTCGTTCAACGGAATCAGAAAAGAAACTGTTTTGAATCGATCGCAAAGTGTACGACGGGAGGTCGGCCGCCGTGCGATATTCGGCGCTCGCGAGTACAGTATTTTGTTTTGTGCTGCAAGGAGTTGTGTGTTATGTTTTGTGTGTCGCCGTCCAATGTGGAGGCCGGGGCTTCTGCGGGGCTGCTCTGCTTGAGCGCCGGATCAGCTAAGGGACTAAGGCGCTTAGAGACAATCTCCCGAACAGGCTCAAGAGCTTCTGGGGGCTAATCCCTGCTGCTGTCCCACTTCCCCTGCCCCGTGCGCTCGCAGGCCTACCACACAGCTGCAGCCCGTGCGTCACGCCATTTCGGGAAGTTGCTCCAACAAAAAAAACTCCCGGTTCCATGCAAGGCAGTAAAAGCCTATGATAAGCGTGGCCTAAAACAGCACACAGTATTCCTCCTGCACCAACCAGCCCTACCGCATCCTTTTAAAAACGTTCTGGTATATTGAGATAAAGTGCCCCAGTCTTCCAGCCACTGACGATGTCTGACAGCAAGGCCACGGGGCGGAGAGGGAGACGTGGGGCAGGGGAGTGGACGTCAAGGCCTGACAAGCTGTGAGAGGAGGGCAGTCCAGTTGGCTGAGGGGAAAGTGGTTTCCAATGAAGAGGAAAGCTGCTGGGAAACACTGTCTGCAGGGGAACCCAGACTGAAGGAGCCAGGCAAAAAACAAAAAAGGTCAGCAGTTCCTCCCAGAGGAGAATCGTGGTCGAGAGCTGTTTAATTCTTTACATAAATACAGTAATTACAAGGAACAAGCCAAGCCAGGGCAGCCGGAAGTCAGCCTCGGCGATGGCGCGGCCTGGGCTCTGGAGACGGGCTGTGTCGAGAGGGCAGGTGCAAGGGAGATGCCCTGAGAGAGGGAGGAGGGGAGCAGCCCCGCGGGTCTCAGGGCGGCTCAGGGAGCCCGGCTCCACCGCACTGGTCCGGCACCGAACCCCCGGGTCAGCCGGCAACGAGCCTGGAACGGAAGCACAGCACAGCGCCCGAGGCGGTTCACAGGGCAGGTACAGACCTAGAGCCGCGCTCTGCCGCAAACCAGCCGCCTCACATACGCGCTCACTTGCGCCACAGAACGAAGCGCTCGCTTAGTCCCTTTCGCTGCGCGACCCGAGCCGAGGCGATGATACAGGAGATAATCACTCCTCTTGAAAAAAGAATCCCGTTCGCACGGATACCATTCCCCATGTCTTCCAGACGTGCAAAGATAAAGGTGAGAAATCAGAGGGGGCCGTTTTAAGTCACTGGGTTGCTAGTTGCTTAACATATTAACAAAAACAGAAAGGGCCATTTACCCTTCTTGCAAATTAAAGTCAGTTTCCACAGTACAGTGCTGAACTACAGGGAGGAAGCAAGGAAAGGCTGAATGATTCCACCATGACAGCTGAGCTGGGTTTCCCTGAAAAGCCCCGAGACTGACTGAGCACAGAGCAAAGCAGGAGACAGAAGACCGGGGAGAGTCTGTTCGTGCACTATCGTAATAATGCCTACAGAGGCTAAGTAAGAGATAAGCTGCCTTTCTAAAAAATGCAAAACAACCTGCAGCTAAATCTCTCTCTCTTTCTGCACCCCTGATGCCACAAAATAAACGGAAGTGTATCTCCCTATTCTAAAAACGCACCCTAAGCATGAAAGATGTCACTAACCAAGGCGTCTTTGACAAAGGAAGCCCAAGTTCCCTAAAAACACAGAAGAGCAAGCTCTCCCTAGCAAGGTTCAGATACTTAGCTCCAGTCACGTTTTGTGTGGATGATCATGAAGTAGGGGCTCTCGCCTGGCTCAAGCATCAAGTTTCAACTCCTCCTGGCTCCTCTCTTATTCTTGCCTGTCCTTCTTTTTGTTTTTGTTTTTCTGACCTTCTTGTCTCTCTCTGGTCTAAATGTGTTCACACACAGGCGCAAACACGCTCCCGTTCCATTTATTATTCCAAACCCCGCTTAAACGGAACTTCACACGGGCTGGAACTGAATCCAAAATAAATATGCGCAGTTCTCGCTGGTCTCGGCAGAGGCACCTTACCTGCAGCGATCAGTTCCTCCCCTCCCCCGCTGTCTGGCTGTTCCCGTCAGGCTTCCCCGAGGTCCCCTCAGACTGAGTCAAAGCAGAAACAGCACCAAGATCAGGCCCTGAACATCACCATCGCCAGCATCAGTACCACCCCAGCATGGGCTCAGCTCCAACAAGACCCACAGAGCAACTGGCTTCTTCCACTTCCCACGAAACCACAACCCATTACTGGTTCGCTCGCAGGCTGGTTCTTTTTTTTATTAACCCCTAATTTTTATTTCACAAAAACGCCAGAAACTGTTCGGTGCCTGGAAGACAAAGGCCTTTCCCTTCTCCCTGTGGCCAAGCTGTGCCAGCTGGCCGCCTGCTTCACCTACAAAGGAGTTTGCAGTTCGCCCACAGGACAGCCCAGAGGAAAAAAGGACGCCTTCTTACACGCACACATTTCCCAAAAAAACATCAAATTCTTAACTGGTGTTTTCACAACAGCCTATATATATGTCGCTAGTGGCTGCTGGATTTTTACAGCTGGATGAAAGCTGCAGAGCTGGCCTCTCAGTTACTGTACCTGTGCGCTGGGCTGCTTGCCCGGGCTGCCAGTTTTCCAGAGAGACTCCACGGCCACATAGCCCCGCAGGCTCCAGTCGTACAGGGCGTCACCCGTCACCTGAGGACAGCAAGTCACCCGAGTCAACGAGGAGGGCGGCAGAGCTTGACCCCCGAACAACACCGTGACCTGTGCCCTCCGGACTGAAAACTCGGCATTTTCATTTCTTGTCTTGAAAATAAAGGCTTGAACTCCTAAACTCACAACTGCCAAAAAAGAGGATCTAGCCCGCGTGGTAGTAGGTACTTAATCGATCCAAGCATCTCATTCATCCGCTTTTTGAAAGAAGCCAGGGTATCAGCTTCAACAACGTGTCTGGGCAGTTTGTTCCGGGCCCCCACTACCCTTTGTGTAAAGAAGTGCCTCCTATCGTGATCCAAAGATCTCATCCGTTTTTTGAAAGACGCCAGGGTATCGGTTTTGACCACATGGCCAGTGTTTGGTTCTGGTTTGAGAAAGAGCCCGGGGGTTTTTTTACCCTCCCTAACCGTTATCTGCCTGCCAGGGTGGGGGCAGGAGGCGTGAGAGACCCCCCCCAACCCCCTTCCGCCTTCTTTGGCGCCAGTCCTGTGGAAAATCAGCCCTGTAGTTTTATTACACAGCTTCCCACAGACACTGCGGGCACATAAAACAACAAACAGGCCCGACCAAAGGAAAGCCCTCCTGCTGTGTAGCAGGCGGGCGGGTGGGGTACAAGTCCTAATCTCCTCTCGTGCTACGGCGCACAGATGCCATGCATGTTTCCCTGCCCCTGCTGATCTCGTGCACAGCTCCTGCCCAAACCTGTTTTGCCTTCAAGCACAGAGCATTCCAGCCTTGCAGAAGCAATTTGGAAAGTGGAAGCATTTATCAGCTACTGGTGAGGCTTAAACCTGACTACAAACGCCTTTTCCTTGTATTCAAAACGCTGTAGCCAGGTGAAACTTCCATCGGAGCGATGGATCTGAAAGTGCAAAAAATACTTTTCTTTTGCGGCAGAAAAATCCAATCCCGCAAGGGGAAGGAAGGAGGCTTATTTTTATCATAAATGATCACAAAGTACGATTCCCCAAACAGTCCTACAACACCAGGATCGAACATCCCATGGAAACAAACCGCTCCCTTCCCCTTTCGGGAGACGGCCCACCGGAGAGCTGCGGAGAGCTTCCGGTTTGCATAATAATAAAACGGATAAAAATAATCTCGATTTCTGTGAAAACAACCTCCAACACACCAATTGCGATCGTCATTAGGGAAATGTTTCATAAGGGAAGTGTTTCAAGAAAAAACACACACACAAACACTCCCATCACCTGTCACAGATATGTAATAGGCCCTACAGTGGACTGGCGTCCCATCCAGGGTGTATCCTGCCTCAGGCCCAGTGTCTGCTGGGCCACCATAGCCCTGAACTGGACAAGCGGTTATGGAAAGTGAGCGAGTCAGATTTTCGTAATGAAGAATTCAGCTTTGAGGCATCTCTGCCTCAACATTACCCAGAAAGGGCGGACAGACAGAATGACCTCTCGGCAGCCAAGGGGTGGCTTCTCGATCAGCAACCAGTCCCCTGAAAGCCTGAAACCACTCTCGCGGCTGAGCAGCAGTTGCTCCCTTCCTCAAGCGAGGAGATTCAATTCAATTCAATTCAATTCAACTTTATTGTCATTAAACTTACACAGGTGCATAGTATACTGAAAAGTGTTTCTCATTAGTCACTCAGGTGCAGTATATTAATAGGACAGAAGATAAGACAATAGACAGTAACACAATAGCAATAACAGTAACATAAATAACATGTAATCAAGTAATCAAAACTGTGCACAATTCCGCAAACAGAGAAAATATAACAGGACAAAAACAGTGCAAGGTAATTCTTGGAACAGTGCAAAACACGACGCCCGAACAGGGACATGAACCCTGGGGACCCTCAGATTAAAAGTCTGATGCTCTACCGACTGAGCTATCCGGTTGAGAGATGACCTGCAGCACCTTTCCAGGCAGGCAGGCACAGCACTACGAGAGACGGAACCCTACCTTTGCCATTGTAGCAGCCTGCTGAGGGTAGTACAGGGAGGCCCCAAGGACCATTAAACTGGTAGGGTACACCAACTTCTTGATCCTGGAACCTTCATCGGAGAGGAGAGACCCGTCACCAATGAGAGACAGACAGCTAGGACTGGCATGAAAAATAATTTACCTAATTAGATCTTTAAGGATCACCTGCTCCAGCATTCACTCTGGTTGCTGTCCTATTTTTCTTGAGCAGTGCACTGCTTGACAACCCAACCACACTGTATAAGAAGTGGCAGGCAGCAGTAAACAGACCATGCCACGGTGTACTGACAATAACGTCTTACTGTGCAGCGTCCAGACCGCAGTACAAACCAAGTCTAAAGCATCAGCACAAAGCCTTACTGTCCCTTAATTTTATGCTACACAGAGCACACCAGAGCTGATTACTGCAAAGCTGGGCAAGAATCTGTTTCTAATTCAGCAGCAGGGAGGGGGGCTACTTTTTAACAATCTCTTGAAGGCTGTAGCCTTACCTCTCGCTAGGAAGAGTCCTAAAATGCCAGCAAAACCGATGACACCAGCTCGGGGGTAGAATCCTGGGGGCGGGTCTTTCAGGAACTCGTAGCTGTCTGCGAGGAAACGGGTTGGAGGACTGCTCAAGCTCTGTATAGTGCAGAGCATCACCATGCACGATATCAGCCTTCTGCACATGTGCACTTCTGCTTTAAAAACACAGCGAAACAGTCTGGCTCTCTCTCATCATGCCGTTCTCACGGCACACACAGCAGCTGGCTGCGGGATTGTCCGCGTCAGGCCCAGACGGATGCACGCTTTTATTTTCCGCGCGCGAGAAAGCTATCTCTGCGTCAGGGCTTAAATATCACAGGGCTGTGCAGTCAAACTAGAATGACAACAGGCTGAAGGAAATGAAGGAATCAGGTCCAAATCGCCAAGGTCCTCTCAAAGCCCATAACAAAGCTCCTCACAGCAGCAATTATTCTCATGCTGGTCAGTCATTGTGCAACTACGTAAAAACAACACAGAAAAAAACATGACAGAAACGTTCCAATACAATTCAGGACAGAAACCGGCTCTGATATCTAACTTTAACTCTACTATGGATTCCTGGGGGTGCAACAAGAAAGGGAGAGAGGAATATAGCCGACAGCTTGTCGCTGGGCTGTATTGGCCGACAGAGCTGGAAGAGGCCGGGGGACACTGCCAGGAGCCCTGTGATCCAGCGCAGACAGGGGACAGTGCACGTCCCGTGACGCCGGCCAGCTGGCGGGGTCAGCGTGACTGAGGGGCTTGGGGAGAATGGCAGGAAGTGCTTCCTGAGCGAGGACTCGTGCCATTCCCAGCCTGGCACGGAGGACAGCCCAGGCACGGGCGCGTCTCACCTTTTCCCAGCTGGACCGAGCTTCCGATCTTTGGTCTCGCTGCTGTGCACACCCCCTGAAGCCCAAACCAAAAAGACAAAAGAGCAAAGATTAGAGGAAATAAAAACCACAACAGAAGGACAGCATCGGGAAACTAGGGCCACTTCTTTTTTATCGAAGGCAGAAAGGACACACTGATTGGTAGAACTTCTCCTGAAACTTATCAAATCCCTCCTCTCTCTGGTTAAATACTGGAAATCAATACACCAAATCTACCGTAACGAGCCGACTGGATAAACTACGAAGTTTTATGATAACATTATGCAAGTGCACAGCCCCTGCAGTCACAAAATGCCTTATGTGTACTAACAAATCAGCCTCTGTTAGCAAAGGTTGTTCAGGCTCAAGCAATATGGACAGGGAATGTGTGACAGCCAATGTGCAGCACAGAACTGGCAGCAGCTCAATATATTCTCAGAAGACAAGCTAATTTAGCCACTACAAGACCCATGAAGACCCAGGCAAACTGAGTAAATGCCAAAGGACAGAGTAATAAAGTGAGCAACGTTTCATGCTCAGGGACGCTCAGGAAACAGCAATATAAAAAATCAAACAGAGTTTAAAAGCCGACGTGAACCTCAGGCTGTTTGTCGTGAGTGAGCGCACTGACCATGATGGCAATTAGACTTGACAAATTTGGGACAGAGCTGGCGAGGGGGGCTGGTCTCTCCTTCATGAAAGCGCAGGGGAGTAGAAGACAATCCAGGAGAACCAGCAGCCCTGCCTGCGGCCGTGGACGGAAACCCAGGCCAGCGCCTGCTCTGAAACAGGACTAGGAGTCTGGATGGAGAGCAAGACTGGCAGCGATTCACAAAGCATGAAGGCTGCAGGCGGTGTCGATGTACAGGAGAATAAGGAAGGGACCGGAGCCGAGCCAGGTATCTGCCCTCAGGGATTACTGATTTTATCTAACAAAACTATAAGGTCTTGAAATTGAGTTTTCAGATTTTAATTTGGGGCTTATGACATGCTGGCATGGAGAATACCTATGGATAATAATGATAATAATGTTTCTTTATTAGCCCTATACAATTTCTTGCATTAGGAATTCGTCTTTTCCCATACCCCAGCTTGCTCTCCATGAGACACATAGACAGGGAGAGAAGCTGGGGGTCAGAGCACAGGGTCAGCCATTTATACGGCACCCCTGGAGCAGCTGGGGTTAAGGGCCTTGCTCAGGGGCCCAATGGAGTAGGATTCCTCTGCTGGCAGTGGGATTTGAACTGGCAACCGTTCTGGAAGGCCGGTGGATCTGCAGGGTATCCCTGTATCTCTGTAAAGCAGCTGGCGGAAGCTGTTAAACTGCTCCTGTTAAACCACTAACCAGCTGGGTTAGCTCATTAACAGCTAGAATCAAAACTAGCAGATATACTGGGCCCCTGGGAAAGGATCAGACACCCCTGCTTCGCTTTCCATCTGCAATTTAATCCTGCTGGATCTCCAACACCGCATTCTTCCTCACACGAACAGGCCCACATCCACCCAGCTGGCACCTGTCCTGCATCTCAGTGTGATACCTACTGACAGAACACTTAAATGACATGTCTCCAAATTTCAGATTGCACTTTGATACCTGCGCTCTCTCCACTGCCATGTGGCCCACTTACTGAAACAGAATAAGAACAGAAGCGATATCAAACAACAAAAGCCCAAAGCGGACAAAAAAAAAAAATCAAGCTACAGCAAGAGGCTCCCCTTTACTGCATCTCGCGCTGCAACAGTAAATCCCCGAAGCATCATGCACTGCTGTGGCTATACAATCTGCTGCAGCACCCTGTCATGCCAAAGAGCAGAGCACAAAATATCAGTGATGGTCACAGCATTCTGGGCCTTTGCATTTGTTGTAGATTAAATCAACTTTGATTCAAGAAGCCCGTTTTTCCTTTTTTGGGTAGCTGGGATCCCTGCAGCACGATGCTTGTGGTTAACTGAGAGAGCAGCGATCCTTCTGCCATGGGACTCTGGCTCCTGTCAAGCTCAGTGCCAGCGGGCCGTACCTGGCACCAGGAGGTGTACGGTTCTGCAGATCTCCTCAGCACCGAGACGCCCTGCTCCAGCTGGCTGACCTCGGGCTCCACGAACTTGTACTTCTGCTGTGGTGTTGTGTACAGAGACAGCTGGAGAACACAGGAGCACAGGGGCCACATTAAAGGGATTTGCTGATGACTGGACCAACTCCTCCGTCTGTCTGTCTCAGGTTTAGCTGTCTGAGTGGCTCTAGATAAGTCCAAATCCTCACTGACCCTCCTCCTGTTCAAAACAAATCTTTTTTCTTATGAAGCTTCTTTGAGATACTGCAGTACGAGATGCCCTTTATTATTGGAAATAAGCATTCGTAATAAATCATGTGCCAGTCAGACTGAGGATAAAAACAGCATCATTTTTTCTTGCACATTTTCCAAGGGTTAAGAAAAAAATAAACATATAAATATGACATTATCCTAAAGTAAAAATATTGCATATACTGTAAAACCACCTGGTTTTCAGTGTTTACTGACATGCACATATGCTTGACGTATGTTTGATTACAGTCTGATGGCCAGTCTTTTGTTACAATTTCAGAATTTCAGCACATTATGCCTGCTTGTCTTTAAAAAGAAAACATCTTTGTTATTCACAGAGTGAAAGGTACTAATGATCTGCTCCAAACCGCAAGAGGGAAAGTTAAAGGTTTGCCCTCTAGCAGTGCACAGGCTAGGACAGTCTGATGTGACTCCAGAATCAGGACTCAAAGATTGACCTGCCTGGGTTGTGTGTGAGGCCTCCCTCGCCATGTGTAAGCTATTCTGTCTGCAGGTGTCTGACCTCAGGGTGCGGCACAGGAAAAGGCTCAGCCGAGGGTGCAATACCTCATCCGTCCTCAGGGGGGCGCACTCCTGCTTGTCCTCGCTGGCGGCACACACCCTCCCCTCTGCCAGGCTCAACCCTCCAGGCACGGCTGCCAGCCACGCCACCTAAAGAAACACACTGGCAGTCAGGTCTGGCACAGAAATTGGCACTTGGACCTGGATTCTGGGAATGTCGTCGACTAGCCACAACAGGACAGTTAGCGAGCCCCGTACCAGCAGCAGCGGGAACTCAAAGTGATTGATACGAAACTCAAAACTGGGCAAACCCCAGCAGATGGCATTTAAGTGCAGAATGTGACTTGCAGGGAGGGTGAAAGATCGGTGCATACAAGACAGAGAACATGGATTGGGTGTTAAGGCCGACACTTCATTTGAACTTCTAGACAAAGAGGGGAATTTAAGAAAAGAGGCCTTGCTGCCTCTTCCCGCACTGCCACGGCTGTCCAGGGCAGGACCTGACCCGGGTGGACTACAGCGGAGAGGAGCATCGCCGCCCTCATCTCCTTCACTGAAAGGACAATAAGACAGTGTTTTCAGACAGGCGGCTCCTCGCCGGCTCTCTGGGAGAGGCTGCGCCTGTGGAACGGCTCCGAGACGGAGCGAACCAGCCTGACGCCGGCTCTGCGGCTTCGCGCGGCAGAGGAAGGAATGACCCCCCGCCCCGGGGAAGGACGGGGGGGGTGGGGGGGTCGGCGAGAGTTCACCGCAGGGAGGGCCTGAGTCACACATCCCACAGAACGCGCTGGCCGGAAGGGGGAAACGGAGCAAGTCAATCAGATCCCACCTCGGACACTTCAGGCTGCACAGGACCGGCGAGGGAGGACAAAAGCTGGAAGCAATCCGATCGCTCTCTCACAAACACGGAGGAGAGCCCGGAAACGCAGACCCTGCTGGAGTACAGGGAAAAGCCACAGCCATTCTAACAAAGTAGGAATCGCCATGAGAGTCTGTCGTCTTTTTCCTCCACTGCTCTACTGGGGCAGGTTGGGACAGGGACTGTTTAGCACTGCGGAGGGTCTTTGGTATATCATGTATTGTATTTTTAGAAAATACAGTGCATGGAGGGATTCTCTCGGAGAGCGGTCTAGGATTTATCTGAAAAATGATATCCTTGAATACTAAGATCTGTGTGACATCAAGAAGCCTCAGCCGTCACTCTTGTCTGACCTGCACAGATCTCTGCACTCCGGCGCTGGTCCAGAACACCTCCTAACCCCAACAGGCTGAGACCATCACAGCACATCACTATTTCCTAAAAGGGACAAACTCCTAAAACTCAACCACCTAGACACCAAACGCCAGCAGGAAGGTCCTCAGGTAGCCTCCTGAAAGATTTACAGAACACATCAGGAAGAACATGTTCATAAAGCAAGTACCACCGGACTTAGTTAACACCTGTGTTTATCCTACAGGAAATAAAACACAGTGAAGTTTGAGGTCATCACACTGGCTGGTTTTTAAAAGGCTGTGGCAAACATACAGTGCCTTACAAGTAGTATTCAGACACATCCCATGACATTCACACAATGGTGCCTGCACATTTTTCCAAACGTAAGATTGTGTTCAACATCCGGAATTTCAGATTGAAGACTTCATTTATCTTATCTTACTTTTGCGAAGCACTGTAATGTGATGTCAACATTTAAAAAATGTAGTTCAGACGGGCAGCTGCGTCAGCATGCGTAGGCTGCAAAGGAACAAGAGGTTTATTCCCTGCTGAAAAAAAGAAGAAAGAAAACACAACGTTTCGGCCGTGGAGCCTTCTTCAGGTGTGAGCACATTTTAAAAATGTGCCTCCTCAACTTCAGGTGTGTCTCCTTATTAAACGAACAGGTGTAAGAGGGTGCTGGTCACTGTGTGACGAATGTGGCCACTGGGGAGTCGAACAGGCACACGACAGACCTGATTCTTAACATCTCAGAGCTGCAAAAGCCAGCCTCATTAACAGCAGTGTGGCACAGCGGTCACAGCTCTGGACTGATGACGGGGGAGCTGTGGGTTCAAGTCCCAGGTGAAACACTGCTGCTTCACTGACTGTTCCAGTAAAATACCCAACTGTGTGTACACATTTACTAATGGACTTGGCTTAAACGTTTGTAAGTCAATTTAGACAAACGTTTAAGCCAAGTACATTAGTAATAGGAAACCCCTATTCTTCAAACTAACTTTCCACTTCCACACTGGGGTAAGTAATTGCTTTGATGACTGTGTCTTAAATCATCTAACTCAAAACGGCACCACGGCCTTTGTCTTCTGGGACGAGTAAATGTTACCTGAACTTCTAAGAACTATGCCCAACACTTAAAAAAAACCCACCTATACAACTAATAACCGTTTCAGACACAGGGTGCCAATAGGAATGTCTGCAGCTGCGAAAGTCGTGCATATTAAGCAAATGTATAAAATAACACTAAGAATATAACAATGCTTATAACACTGTGGCTAAGAGCTCGTCCTGATCTGCAGCTCTGCGCGTCTGGGGCAGGTGGACGTCCATGTGGAGTGATTAATACACAGCACAACGCGTAAGTGGCCACTCCTGTAGACCTGCAGCCTGATCTGCCTGCCGCTGGCGCTAGGAGGTACAGGAGTCAGGAGGTCTTTAATATGAAAGGGTCATGGTAGCCTTCTAATATCTCAGGCTCGTCCTGTTGTTAAACGCTGTAAGAAGGCAGGGAAACGCCAACAGTGCGGCGCCGGCAGTACGGTCTCGCCGATCTCCAGACAGTAAAACACAATATGTTTCACATTTGAAAACACCCCGACTTCGTATGTTTCTGAGCCTCGACAATATCTCCCCCTAGCGGACAAAATATATACTTACAGCACCAGGAGAACCGCAAAACGTGGGTCTGGTTTTCTCAAACTAACGCATTTATAAAGCGCCACTGCAAACCCCAAGACGCCGTACATAGTGATAAAGGAGAAAAAAATACAAGAAAAAGCAAGAAAAATGAAACAAGAAAAAACTGCAAGGCAATCAGACGCAGGCCCTAGTAAAAATGTGAGTTTTACCTTGAGTTTAGATTTGAAAAGAACAAGATTTATTCCTGGGTACAGTGAGCACAGGACCAGCCTCAGCTGAGCGGAGCCAACAGGAGGGAGTGGAACCACGGAGGAGTTCAGAGATGGATGATGGAACCAGACAATTTGCAGCCTTAAAAGTCAGTAACAAGATCTTATATTGTATACTTGACTTTATGGGCAACCAGTGAAGAGATTTAAGAATAGGAGTGATGTGCTGTGAGGGTCTGGTGTGAGTCAGTCATCTGGCTGCAGTTTTGGACATACTGTAGTGCAACCTACGGAGAAGAGTGTTAGGGAGCCACAGAGTAAAGAGCAGCAGAAATCAAGCGTTGGTGTTATAAATGCAGGAATCAAGCAGGCAGAATCAGACATAGATAGCAGTTGTGAATTAGAAGAGCGAAGGTTGTGAGGTGGGGAGTAGGGCGATAATAGATCAGACAGGTGAGCATCAGGCTTTTAAAGATGACATGGAATTGGATAGGAAACCAGTGCAGGGACTCCAGGATAGGAGTAATGTGATCACTTGCACTAGACCTGGTCAGGTCCAAAATTTTGGACATACTGGAGTTCATTCAATGTAGATTTAGATACCCCTAGTGAGTTAGAGCAAGAGATAAGTGACAGAGATCAGAAGAGGAAGAAGTTTTAACGTAAATCTGAATAGCATCTTCGTGACAGTGAGACTGAAGACCATGTTTGTGTACGATCTGCCCAAGAGGAAGCATGTAAGTAATAAAGAGCGAAGGGCCCAAGACTGAACCCTGCAGCACACCGTGATCGACTTGGGGCCATGGGGGATTTACAAGGACCAAGACAAACAAAACACTGCCTACCAGTCGGACAAGAGTGAAACATGTTTAAGACAGTAGCATTGATAGACAAATATGAATGATTTACCGTATCAAAACCACACTAAGATCAAGAAGAATAAAAAATATCTCCTAGCCCCAAAGTAAGACGCAACAAGCGAATTACAATTTAGAGCTGCACCTGTAACATGCATCAAGCTTTAATGGATACAATTTAAATGTTTTATCTTTTATTTCTTGGTGTGTAAAAGATTGATAAGTATGGTTTTCTGTAAAAAAGGGTATAATGGCTTGCCTTTCCAGCACAGGTGTGTTTTGTTCACAGATGAATACAACAGGGTCAGGCACGCAGTGGGGGGAGTTGTTGAGACTGCAACACGCTGGCTTGAGGCAGAATTCAATCCTGTTTAAACCCTCTGTTGCTCAGGCACACCTGCCTCTGTGTTGTTTTCATAGTTCAGGCCGGCATGTTATCATCCCTATCTGCTGTATATACTGTAGCAAGCCTTGCGAGTTCAATTCTCTACATACTGAGGTTCTGATGGCCTACAGTTTCAAGGTGGTATCCTTTTGCAGCAGCAGCTTAATAAGTCTTTTCGAGAAGGAATCTGATACAACCCTTGAGCGATAACACATCACAGCGTATCTCTGGGTAACAAAATCAGCTCCCATTACAGCTGCTCCTTCTACACCAGCGTAGAGTAGCATGTGTCATCCGAGCCCCTTGTGGAAAAGCAACAACAAGGCAACGTCGCTCCGTTTTAATCCTTTATTTAATGAGATATGTCGGCTGAGAACAAATTCTAAGTCAACGACGACGAGCTTGGCCAAGAGACCCAGGCCATTGCTGCGCAGAAGACAACGCGATGAAGGAAAGACAACGGCGATCGACAGAAAGAAAACCAGGTACCAGGCTATAACCGAACAGTGTTAACAAGGGCAAGTGTCAGGCAGGAGAGTTTCAATCACACAAAGCTGGACAGCCTCAGCTCTCTCCCTGCACGCTGGTCCAGTCACCGCCACCGTCACAAGCATGACTCGCCCCCAAAGCAGGTAGTTGTTACTGAGGCAGCAAATGGAATGACCAATAGAGCAATACTCCGACGAGATACACTGTAGATTTCTGGTTAAAATTAAAAACGCTCTTTGAGCTAAGTGTTTTAGCCAGCCAGTGTCACACAAGTGTAGGAAAAACAGCTAGGAACGACTAACTTCCTGTCCCTACAGCTGTAAAACCGAAACCTGGACGGCACCAGTCAGGTGATATTTTGCGACAAGCTAACGAGTCTCAATCTATTTCAAAGCATCTAGGCGGCCAGATCCGGAAGAACTGGGATTCCGGGTCCTCAACATAGCTGGGATGAAAAACGATGGCGAGATGAACACCTTCCGAGATAACACAGACAAAGGCGCAAGCCCACGATTTTCAACTGCTGGTCAATACTTATCAAAAAGCATCAAAACGAGGCCGGGTTGGGAACTGCGTTACTGGCAAATTCTGCAAGCATTAAAGCACGTCCTTCTTGGGTATCTTACTACCAGCATGGCTAAAACCCTCTCTTGTGCTGTACCGCCCTACTGCTCAGACTTCCACTGTAACACGACACTTTATTACAAAACCCAAAGTTAGAAAAGCTCCTTAAAATGCTTCTGTTTGAGGACATAGCATCTTGGATTGCATCTCCAGTACGACTGAATAGACATATATTTTTTGGCAAAGTTTGTTCTCACCTTGTACATAGTCCTTCTCGGCGGCGCCATGCGATACGTCCTACGGCGGCCGAAGACGGACACACCTCCTCCGCGCACGGCCTCGCCTTGGCTACACAGCGCCCCCGCCTGGCCGCCGATCACAGGTGCACCGACACGTCAAGGTTGTATCCCCTAGCAACACACGCAAACGCAGCGTAGAGGTTGCGCGCACCCAGGACCCCGAAACTAATGCAAAGCGCAAAGCACCCCTTATGTTTATTCGAGACATGTAGGGAAATTATAGAAGAACGTTTCCAAGGGCACGTTCAACCGTTTAGCATTTATGATGTAAGTACTCGCTTGCACTGTTTCTCTTTAAGACTTAGCTAGTTTTTTTTAATGGAGAATTGTGTTAAATGACCTACGAAATAGTTTTTTTTTTCTCCGATCCGGAAAGATATTTTTCTTTTTCTTAGGCGTTTTTGTCTATTCATATCCTTATTTTTCGTTTTTTTTCCCGTATATAGGACGTTCTGTAGTATACATAAAACAAGTCGGATCTGAATGGGTAACAGTCTCCCGAGCAGACGTACAGTGGGTAACATCGTGTCACCACTGGTGATAACTAAAAAGGCATCCTCTTAAAAAAAAAAGCACAGCTCGCTATCAGTTTTTAGCTGTGCTCTGACCGGCTGTGCTTACCATCATTGGAAAGGTATTTCATATTATGATTCAGCAACTATTATTATTGCCGAAGAAGTGTTCGCGCTGCGTCTTGGTTTATGCCACGCTGGAAAGAGAAGAGACACCCCGTTTGGACTGCAGGGCTTTGTGCGTGTGCTCCTTTCCTGTCTGCGTGAAATAAACCTTTGCCCGTTCCGTGAGTGTGGTTGCATCTGTTTGCCTCCATAGTGAACTGCGTTCCTCCCCGTGTGCGTCCTTCACTGTCCTTTCCCCAGACGACCACATGGACCACATGGACCTCGGTGCCGCCGCCCGCAGGATCCAGCGGCGCTGGCGCTCGCACCGGGACCGGCGCCTGTTCCGCCTGCTGAAGCACACGGTCTGCGCGGCGGTAGGGAGGGCGCGCCGCTGTGAGGTCCAGCCGGACCCTGTCTGAAGTCACGCACGGCTAAATCAAACCCTGGCGCTGGCGTGCCGCTTCAGGGTCGTTACAACTAGGTTTCTGCTGCAAACGGTTCAACGTTTGCAGCACAAGTACTGAGAGAGAGAGAATGTATACTGAGAGAGAGAGAATGTATATGTCGATATTATATAATATGTCTTTGTTGTAAATGTCTGTAACATGTCTGTAGATTTTATTTTACTTCTATTTTTTGTTTTGTTCTATGTTAATTTTATTATTTTTATTTGCTTTGGCAACACTGATTGTACCCATCGGTCATGCTAATAAAGCACCTTGAATTGAATTGAATTGAGAGAGAGAGAGTAGTTCTAGGATTGGGGGCAGGGGGTAAAGGAAGATTAACTGCAAACAGGATCACAAATAGAGGTTTAAGTGAGGCCCTGCCGAAATAACTTGATTTTGCTTGCTTGAGCGATCTTGTGAAGTCAGTATGTGTGTCGTGAAGGGCTAAGTCTCTTGACCAGGACGATTTCACATAATACACAAAAAAATAATGTTCTTAACTGGGTCAATTATGTGTTAATATAAGTATGGAACAAGTCATAGGTTTATTCCATGCCGGAAAAAAAAAAGACAAACACGTTTCGGCCGTGGAGCCTTCTTCAGGTGTGAGAGATATATTAATATATATTTACGATTAGTTCTAGTGCGTTTGCCCACAGAAAAAGAAACCTTCTGTTGTTGAGGATGAAACTGGTGTGGAGATGGAGCTGCGGGGGTCCGCGGTGGGGAAGGGTTTGTGTGATGCGCTGTCCGTCCCCCAGGAGCACTGCCTGACCCCAGAGGTCCTGCGCAAGGTCAGCCCCCGCGAGGCCGAGCTGCTGAGGGACCCCAGCCTGCAGTGCACGGTCCGCTTCAGGTACCGTCCCCCTGCGGGGGCTACAGGCGCCTGACGTGATCCCACAGACTCCGGCTCCCCCCCGGCTGAACCTGCGGGTCCTCTCGTACCGAGCAGGATAGCTAGTGCACCCAGACATCGTCCGCAGGGTAAAACGCACCCGTCTCACGGCGTGGCTGATGCCAACCGACTGCACAATCCAGGAAGGGTGAACGAGTCGAACCAGCAGACGACACTGTGAACCAGCAGGGCTGTAACCCTGATCTGTAGGCCTGAACACAGTCGCCCCACAGCTGCAGGGGGTGTGGAAGGGCAAACACCAGACACCGTCGTACAGGAGCCAGTGACGGGAAACGAGCAGAAAACACTTTTCAGTACTTGTTGGGTGTGCTTTATTCTTATTATTGATGTGGCACTTTAATTCTAACTTCAAAACGAGTAGAACTTGGGATCAGCCCAGACCTTCCGGGTCTTAAGACCAAAGCATTTTGGAATCACATTACATTGCGATTTGCATTTAATTTTAGAAGTGTCATAACTTTTTTATGAAGCACCTTTCCAAACCCAAGAACGCTGTACATGGTGATAAAGGAAAAGACAAAAAATACACGAAAAAGTAAAAGAATGCAGGTTCATACAGATAGGATGTAGGGCAATCAGACACAGGCCATGGTAAAGTTTTGAGTTTGGATTTGAAGCTACCTACAGAGCAAACAACACGCAGGACATAATATTAAGTATTAAACTGGAAAGTATCGAAACAGCTTCTAATTGAGCCTGTCCTGGGTTTCAATTGCAGGTTTTGTGGTTCAGAGTTCCCTCCTGTGATTGTGTTCAAGATCTTTCACCACAGAGGAGGGAGCAAATACTTCAGTGGGAGCGCGATCCGCCCGGCGAGCGAGGTAATCCAGCTCCCACAGAGCACGCTCCCTCCCCAGCGCCCCGCCGCGCACGCCCATCTCGCCCTGGTCTCCCTCTCTCCCCCCCAGGCCGCGTCCGACGCCTGCAGGATGATGGGCAGGAGGGCCTTCTTCAGCCAGCTCAGGCTGGACAACGCCCAGCGGGCGAGGTGGAGGATAGTGGACGTGGCCGACGTCACGTGCGCGAAAGACTACATGCAGGTGGAGTACAGTCTCCGCCGTCTAGCGGGAGCGAGATACAGCGCGCGTGCAAGTCAGGGCCCGGCCCTGCTGCGCTCTGGCCGCTGAGCTCATCCTGCTTTCAAAGAACAGCGGCGAGGGCGGGAAAGACTAGGCCTGACCGAGCAAACCTCCCGTCTGCAGTACAACAGCCACCTGGACGAGACGCCGGCGTGCCTGGGAGGACGAGAGAACACCTGGAGGACCCTGTCTCTGGAGGGGCTGCGCAGAACTCCCCTGGCATGCCCTGCAGACCCCGCCCTGTTGGGGGCGCTGTGGCACAACAGGGCAGGACCAAACCAGCCTGGGCCCCCTCAGCAGCTCAGGTAGGACCGCGGACTGGCCTTCCTTTCAGCAGCTGAAGGTTATGGTTGCTGAAATGCAAATAAAGAAATGGGCTGCATGCACTTAAACTTGCTTAAAAGGGTATTTTTGTATTAAACTTGCTTAAAAGGGTATTTTTGCAGTAAAAACAAAGCAAGAAAGCATTTTATAGAAGGCAGTTGGGCAGCCCTGCATCACTGCCAGTGATAAGACTGTCATTCCTTGGTGCTAACTGAAATCCCATTATAAGACTATTTTGTGAGAAGCTAAAGGACAGTCCTAGTGTTCCAGGTAGTAAAACTGACTGGTCTGTCCTGTTTGCTCCCAGACGTGTCTCGGTGGCTGTCAGTATTGGATAGCTGAACCTTTTGTATAATCTCAGACCCACGATGAAGCTTATCAAGTCTTATTTCTTTTGGGGGGTCGAAGCTGCCAGCTGAGGGCCGAGGGTGTCCCCCACATGAGCGTGTCCCTGCCTCCGCAGATCCCCTGCAGTCCCTCCCTCCTCGGTCGCCTCCGCGAGAAGGCCCGGCCCGCCGCAGCCCGTCAGTGCCAAGCCCTCGTCCCGGCGGTCCAGCAGAGCCCGGCACACAGCTGCCAAGATGAGGGATCTGTACTCTCTGCAGCGCGACAGGAAGGTGAGAAGGGCCGCAGGGCCATTTTCTGTGATTCTGCTTTCAGTTTAGCTCCAACACCCTTTTTACTTGTACAGTGGTGCATCTATAAGCAGCCCCGCTCACAGAGGGCCCTTGAGGTACCCCAAGTTGTCACACCTCACTTCATAACGGAATTCAGTCCGGATTTGACCTCCTGTGCCTTTCTGAGGTCATAACGCCCCCACTGCTGCCATGTGAGTGCAGCTCCTCCATGGAGCCTTGACAGTGGTCAGCCCCCACCTCCTGCCCGGCCCACAACACAAGGCACAGTCTTCATCACTCCAGCTTGGTCACAGCAACCTTTTTATATCTTTCCCATAGGAGGATGAGGAGGAGCGGGCTTCTCCACATGTGGCGGTCCTTGCTGAGCTCCAGGACGTCATTCCAGCGGATATCCCCGGAGACGAAGCCCGGTTCTCTGAAGAAGAGTGGGAGGAAGAGGCGGAGAGGCTCTACTCCTGGACTAAACAGCTTTCCCTTGATGATCTGGGCATGGCCTCACCTGCCTGCACACCCGAGAAGATATAAAACCCAGCCACGATGACCAGAGAACCCTCACTATTCATCTACGCACTCCAAACTATAAATTTCACACTCTGACTCCATTCAAGGCCTTAGTCCTCTACACACAGAACTGTACTGTCTTTCACCAGCTATCCTGTGGCGTTTTGTTCAGAAACCCCTTGTACACAAAAAGTATACTGTCGGGAAATTCTTCCACTACCCTAAATACATTTCAGCAATGTTCCAGCCAGTTCTTCCTCCTCGTGGTGCTTTCTTATGAGCCAAGGTCTCAGTGGAGCTGGTCCGCTCCTGGTATTGGTATTGGGATGTAGTGTCAGTTTGTCCCCAACTACCTCTCAAAATTATTATTCCTCTTCGTGGGCTCAGTCACAAACAGCATCCAAGAAGAGGCTGACTGGCAACTTTTCTTTTTAACTGAGATTTCACTTGTGAGTTTTAAATATGCAGAGGTAAATAGTTTCATTACACTAGCCTGAAGCAATACTTTAAACCTGTGCAAGGCCCAGAGCTTAGGGATGGCAATGACCTTTTGACTGCAAACAGTTCTGATTCAGTTCCTTTCCCTATCTACATCTTGGTTGACATTTACTAAAAGTCTAATGCAAGATCACCAACAAACTCCACTGTCTACAGTACATTTCACGTTCTAGCTAAGGCATTTTAATATATAAAATCAGTGGAAAAAATGGCACCGGGCAGATGAACAATATGAACATTTATTCCTGGAAAGAAATTACAAAGTGTTCAAATAGCAGTGAACAATCAGCTTGTAATAAAGATAAATTCAGTTATTTAATCTTCTCAAATATCATTAAAACCTAGAGTTTTGATGATTTCTGGAACAATGACAGGATGTTAGTAATTCTAAAAATCTAATAATGACAGACTGTGCACTAGTTAAAAATATTACACTTTGAACTGCACAGAAAAAAATAAACTGTACAAAGATTGCAGTTTGGCATTTTATATACACAATATCGACACAGGTAAAAAGAAAAATGAACATGACAGAACAACAACAAAAAAAGTCAGGATTAAAAGAAGAGTCATTCAGAAACTACTAAAGAGGACTTTCCCTTTCACCGCATCGCCCAGACAGGGGGAAAAACAGAAAGTCCAAATGTTGCTGGTTATTTCTCATTGTGCCTGGGAAAAAAAGTTACTATGAAGAGTTGAGGAAAACACATGGAGTTAAAAATCCAGACTTTCTAAAACCATTTATGTCTGAAAGAAAGAACAGCCAAGTATGTGCTAACAACCCCCTTTCGATGCTGTTACAGCCCATGCATAGACAGGGAGCACTTTGTTAAAAACATACCTGGACTAGTTTAGGAAACTGCAAATGCCTTCTGACCACGTTAGCTATTCAGCATTCGTTTTGAAGAAATGAATGTTACAAAGCCTCATCTGGGTGGTCCATTTGCAGCAGCTGGGGAGGGAGTATTATTACAAGAATAGCAATTGCCCCCCAAAAAAGTGCAAAATATACTTCCGTCTTCCACTCATTTCACAGGCCTTGCGTGACCTGAAGCATCTTCCCTGGCATTTACAGTAACGAGCTGGGCTGCGATTCTTTCAGCACTGTCTGTGAGATTGAGACATGCAATCAAGACTACAAAGGAGATGGGAATGAAAGAATTAAAAGGTGAATCACTCATGAAAGAGGGTTGTGGAGGGAAAAGTGATTCAGGATTAAGGACGGGGACTGTTTGCTATTTTAACTGTTTTTACAAGCTGATCCACTTCAACAGACTGAGAGAAAACACACACATGTACCAGTGAAAGCACGAGTTCGCAGCTCAGCTGTGCTTGAGGAAATGACAAGTGGGAAACAACCGAGGAACGCGTGGTATGTGCAAAATCAAAGGGTACCCCACAATGCCTAAGAAGGTCTCAATCTTTAAAAGCCTGTGATCTTGATTTTCCTGGTGGGCATGGCGAACAAGACCAATGATACCATTGGCCCACATGGAGAATCCAGAAAGTCTTCAACCAGGGCTCGTCTCCCCTGTTGTTTTCAGCAGGCACATGAGGACCACAATTTGCAGAACTCCTGGGAACATGGGAAAGAGCAAGCCCAGCACAGGCTGAAGGGCAGCACACTGAAACGACGCCGAGAGGCAGCTACTTCAAACTCGCACCAAACACGGGGAGAAATGGCAAAGACAGCGTTTACATTCTGTTTTTGGTAGCATTCTTTGTGCCAGACAACAGCAGAGGCTTAACAAAGTTTTTCCATTCAAACAAATTGCGCAATTTCACTAAAGAAAATACTGAAGACACTCATTAAATATGTACAACACTAAACGGCATTTAATTTAATTCATGTGCCTAAAGCCCTAAAAATGAACCTTTTTTTTTTTTTGGAAAAATTGCTTTTTATGTAAAAGGCCATGATTCTGTATGGCTTAAGAGAATTCTTCCCTGCTAGGAGTCAACAGGCGTACTTGAGAACTGTAAGGTAGCTTGCATTAAAAAAGTAAAAGGAACAGTTACAGCGAGAAGAATATCAAGATTGCCAAGGCTATAAATCTGGAAACAGACATGCCTAACACAGGGAACGACGGAAACAGAAAAGAACAGCCTCTTCCCTGCCCGCAGGGGGAACGTCAGCCTGCAGACCCAAGAGAACGGAGCGCAGACACGCAGCACAGCCCGGCGCCGCGAGCAGGGTTTGGGGGCAGTGCGCTACTGGGCGCTCCCAGCGGGAGGGTCTCTCTAATCGTGCTTCGCTCACCCCAGACGCAAAGGGAAGAGGGCTCTTCCTGACGAGCACTCCAACTCCTAACTGTGCCAAACTAAAAAAAAAAAACACCAGTTTATTTGAGCAACAAAGAATGACTTTGAACTGAAATGCTTAAAGATGAACCTCTTCTGCACTGTGACCCCCTACCCCTGTGATTCAACTGCATTACTTCCTAAAAGTACCCTTTCCTTCACTACACTCAATGCAATGTGATTGTTACAAAATGACATCTCCATCTAGAACACAGGAAGTTCTTACATTCACTGGATGACTGACTGAAAACAGGAGTTCAGCTCCTCAGAATAATCCTTAAGATGGCAAAAGCCTTCAGCCCAACAAAACATCTAGCCACTTCGATACAGCTGTAACCTAATGTGATGATAAATTAATGTGGTAGGGGAAAGCCCATGCATCATGACAGACATCTCAATTCAAACTTGGTGTGAGGTCACAAGTGGTTACAGATCTCGCTGTTTCAATGAGAATGATGTTTAACCCGTCTGCGTCAGTCCGTTTGTAATGCAGACGTACAGACTTACTGGTTTGGAATATCCTTAAGGAAAACTGACCACCAGATTTATGATCAATAGAGAGGGCTCCAGAGGAATCCGAGCTACTGTCCTTTTGTCCCTCAAACAGTACGGAAAAAAGTCAAAGCTTTGCAGCTCATGTGTCATATAAATAATGTTACTTTACTTTTATACTGACAGCGTCTGAAAGTTTTAAGCAGCAAACAAAAAAGTCGTACTTTTTGTGTGAATGTACTAATAAGGTTAGATATTTCATGTAACATGAATGTCAGAAATAGAATTAAAAACAGAAATACTATAGTTGTTTCTGCAGATTTTTCAAACAGATAGTACTACATGTTATAGGGGTTAATATTTGCATGCAGGAGCCATGTTTTATTCTGTATCTGTGGCCCTGATTTTGTTAGCATAAATATCTTAACAAAATAACAGCTTACATTGAATTGTATCATCATATTCAATCAACTACAGTACTAAATTTTTAAAAAGGGAATCAACTCAGAATCACCTAGGATGTAGCTTATTAATAACATTTTATTAAAAGAAAGTGCTTCCTTTACAAAATGATAAAATCAACTATTGCAGATCTCTTAGGCTAAAGTATTTCTTTAATGTCTGGAAAACTCAGATGTAGGACTAAATCGAACAGGATTCTTTGTCACTGTTTTGTGAATGGCATAGCCCTTTTCAAAATTACGGTTACAAGTTAAAGAAAAACGAACTAGCAAAAACAAAAGCTCCCTGTGAGTAGAGAGGAAAGAGGCCAGCAGGAGACAAGGCTGCGTGCAGTCAGGGGTCACACACTGCCCGGTGTCTGGGACCTGAAGACATGGGGCTGCTCACTCGGACAACTGCTAAAATATGAAAATAGGCAAGACCTTTTTGTACAACAAAGGACAGAATAACTTGCATATTCTGCCATCCTTCAGTTTAAATGAAGTACCTACTCACTGCTTTAAAGTCCTAGTCAAGCCACACACAACCTACCCATAATGTGTGATCTTTGAGAAGTTCATATACTGATGGCATAGGAATTAAGTTTCCCTTGACTGCATGTGATAAAGTTCTGATAATTAAGTAAATTCTTTAGATCATACTGAATGCATACATATACCGTTTCATGGATAACTAGGTGTGTTACTTATGCATAAGCAACGTCCCTGAAGATCTAAAGAAGCCTTTATATGCCATCATTAAGACAGACGTACTGAGAGGCACAGCCATCTCTTCCTGTTGAGCAGGAAATCAGAATCAACCTAAAGTGTTTTTCAAAGTTTAAAAGCATCGATGGGGAAAAAAAAACCACGAGAAAATTTGGCCATCAGCGCCGCTCAGTGTGTTTAACTGATGTCGGGAGTGGGGAGGATGGGCACACGTGGGTGTTTACAGCAATCCGACACTACAGTGGTCCTCAGACATACCGAATGCAAAGTAGTTTCTGAGAGTTACTCTTCAAGACGAACATTTAACCTGAACGACTCACAAGCAGTCCACAGCAGGGCCTGGAACTGACAGCAGTAGGCGGCCCTGCACAGACAGCAACTTTACAGCTCCTGTAGCACTGACCCAAAGCGCTGCTGCTCACTGAGCCCCGGTGCTGAGACCTCAGGGCCCGTCTCCATCACAGCTAAATGCCACTGGGGTGGCCAGTGCAGTTTCTGACCCGCAGGCACCTGTCCAGTCAATGCTCCAGAAGACAGGATTAACAAAAAACAACATACATACAATCCTTAGCTAACCGTTTCACCCCCACTACAGACATTGCTTCCATGTGACACCAACAGCTTGTACAGACTTGCACTCTCTGAACACCAGCAGGAGACGAAGTCCCGTGTGACCCAACTTGAAGGCTCTTTTTAAGGAAAGTGTGTAAAAACGCCAGAGTACATCACAGAAACGCACTCATGAGCTCAGAGCCATTTCCACTGCGAGATAATGACTGCACTGTTGGTTAGATCTTACCGTGAATTCTACACAAGATATGAACAGAACGAAAACGTTGAGGGTATGCCAAAATGACAAAGAAACTGCGGATCTCTCTCTTTATTTTTGTGGGAAAAGTATGGTATGAAAATTGAACTAGAGAAGAAATGAAAGAATTAAAAGCCTGAGACTGAATCTCAATGCATAAACTGACCCTACTCACCTTCCTCTGACCAACCCCACTCCTACCTCAGAACAATTAACAGAGAATCAGGAAAGTTAGTTTCCCTGAATATTGTAGTAAGTACTGACCTATTGTTAAAAACCTCATCAAGGATTGAGATTTTCATTTTGGGGGAGGTTGGATTTTAGTTTTCTTGGGGTGGGGGGGGGGGGGAATTCCAACGGCTGGGTTTTAAAATACAAGGGGGTCCCGGACACAAACAGCAGGAAGCGGACATCCGCTCCTCAGCTGCAGCGTCGCACGTGTTCCAGTACGTACTCGGGGAAGTGCAGACTGCACACCTGCAAGCCGTCCAACTTGCAAGGCATCCTGGGGTACTCGTCCTCCTTCCACTTGTTCTCCTCGGGGTCAAAGGTCAGGATGGAGTCGCTGTAGTGCCCGTTGTAGCACAGCCCCCCCAGCACCATGATCTGCTTATCCAGCACGGCCACGCCGTGCCCGCTCCTGCCGATGGGCATGGAGGCCAGGATGGTCCACTCGTCCGTCTCGGGGTCGTACACCTCCGTGGACGGGCAGCCCTGCGACTCGAAGGAGGCGCGGAGGATGACGCACACCCCGCCGAAGACGTACAGCTTCCCGTTGTAGGAGATCATCTTGTGGAAGCAGCGTGCGTAGTTCATCTTGGACTTGTTCTCCCAGCAGTTGGTGACGACCTGGGTGCGGCGCGTGCGGTGCTCTGTCAGGCCCTCCTTGCTGGGGTCGAACACGCACACCTGCTTGGAGGTGGAGGAGGACGTGATGCCGCCAGTGATATAGAGCTTGCCGTTGAGCACGGTGCCCTCGTGGCCGTACTTGTTGACGGGGTAGGGGTCCACGAACTCCCACTTGTCCTCCACGATGTCGTAGCGCTCCGTGGAGTAGAAGGTCTCGTCCCGCGTGCGGCCCGCCACGGCGTAGATGTACTTCCCGATCACGCCCACCGCGAACTCGGAGCGCGGCACCGACATGTCGGCCATGCGCAGCCAGGAGTTCTGCCGCGGGTCGTAGCGGAACACCTTGGAAGAGGCGTGGAACTCGCCGTCCGGCCCCAGCTCCTCCCCGCCCAGCAGGAACACGAAGTTGTTGACGATGGCCAGGCAGTCGGGGCGCAGCGGCACCTGGGGCCCCTCCAGCTCCCACCACACCTTGGGCTTGTGCAGCAGCAGGATCTTGCTGTTGACCATGCTGTGCCCGATCATCCCGCGGAACACCGCGGTCTGCGGCCGCACCGAGCGGATGCGGTTGGACTTCATCTCCAGCAGGGGCTGCTCGTTCACGCCGTGGAAGTAGTTGAGCGCCTGCTCCACCTCGTGCCTGAGCTGCCGGGAGTAGCGGTAAAACTCGGAGGTCTTCACCTGCGCGAGGACAGAGGACGCGTGAGTGGGGGGGGGGGGGCCTCGCCAAGAGGTCAAAGGGCGGGACAAGGTAGCACTTACACACCAGCGATCAGTGCTTGTCCAGCAGTCACGGAGAAATATTCCCCCAGGAAACAAAATACTTTGGATTTCATCCCACGTTTTTGGTTAAAAGGAAAGGGTAATCTCAATTTAACCGCAACAGATTTTTTGTAAAAAAAACTAATCTTTCAACCATTTCCTGCAACGAAACATTCCCTATTTCATTCGGAGATGTTTTTTTTTTTTTAAAGAGATGACTATGCTGACAGCCTGTCCATCCCTTCTGCTTAAATACTGAAAAAATACTTTCCGTGCAACTTCATTCCTTAGGAAAGCGCTGTAGACACCATTAATCATAAGGTCTGCTAGAGAAGAAATAACATGAAACTGGATAGAGAAACCCACTGTGCAGCAGTTTAACCTACTCTGGGTTTCTTTTCTGAAGTCCCGGCCAATAAATAACCCAATGGACAGGTACTGGGTATTTCAAACTCAAGCAATCATACTTACATTTAAATAAAAACAGATATTGCTACCATAACATTAAGAGGTGCTGAATCTGAAACCTGTCAAGACTGAAATGCATCAAGCCCGGGGGCAGGAAAGGTAGTTTAGATTGTAGGCAACAAATGCTTACTGAGGGCCGAGATCATTTGGGACAAATGCGGCCCACAGATCTTCAACCTACAAAGGGCGCAAAGGACAAATGACGTCCAGCACTTCGGTGGACAGGACGGCAGGAAGTGAGGCTACAGTCCTCATGGGAGTTGGAGACCAATGCCTCTCGCGACAAGGGGGGGGAAGAAAAGGGAAAATGTAAATGAGTAAAAAAAAAAGCTACTGCCTGAGAATAAATAACCCTCTTGCTTCATTTATCCAGCAGAGCTGATACGGCCCACTGGCACTGAGCTTGACAGGAGCCAGAGTCCCATGGCAGAAGGATCGCTGCTCTCTCAGTTAACCACAAGCATCGTGCTGCAGGGCTCCCAGCTACCCAAAAAAGGAAAAACAGGCTTCTTGAATCAAAGTTGACTTCATCGACAACAAATGCAAAGGCCCAGAACGCTGTAACCATCACTGATATTTTGTGCTCTGCTCTTTGGCATGACAGGGTGCTGCAGCAGATTGTATAGCCACAGCAGTGCATGATGCTTCGGGGATTTACTGTTGCGGCGCGAGATGCAGTAAAAGGCGACAAGGCGGTCCTACCTTCTCGAACACGTGGGAGGGCGTCATCAGACAGAAGCGCACGTTCTGGATGACGGAGTCGGTGTGGCGCCAGCGGCGGCGGTCGTGCCGCAGCCAGGCCTGCACCGCCTCGTAGAGCTCGATCTCGGGGAAGCGGCTCAGCCGGTCGCTGTCCAGGTACAGCGCGAGCTTCTCGAAGCTCAGGTAGGACAGGAAGTCCGGCCGGGACATGAGCGGCACGAAGTTCTCCAGCAGGAAGGCGTCCAGCTGCTCCTGCACGCCGTCGATGTTGACGCCGAAGTCGTCCAGGAGCCGCATGACCTCGGCGCAGTTGTCCAGGCAGATCTTGGCCAGCAGGAAGGAGCAGCAGAACTCCACCACCTCCGTCAGCTGCACGTACATGGCGGCCTGCAGGATCTCGTGCACGGTCAGCATGCTCAGCTCCAGCTTGCCGTAGTACATGAACTGCAGCACGTGGCTGAAGCCCGTGGCCGTCAGCCCCTTCAGGTGGATCTTGTCCTGGTCGCGTTCCCGCATGTCGGCCGTGAACATGATGCGGAAGTAGTCGCTCTGCGTGGCCAGCAGGGCCTTGTGCGCCTGGAAGTGGTGCTCCTCGATGAGCAGCGTGACGTCCAGCAGAAGCCGCTCCTCGTACAGCGCCCGGAAGCCCGACGACACGCTGCTGTCGTGGTCGCAGGAGATGAACACTTCCACGTCCGCTGCCATTAATGACCTGCGGGGCGGGCGGACAGGCAGCGACAGCAATCAGGACCGGGGGCGAGGGCAGAGACGACGCTGTCCGCGCAGCCTGGGCTTCAGGACAGCTGACCGGGCTTTACTCGGACAACATCAGAAGCAAGTTTACTACCTGGGCCATAACAGCAACAAAACGGAAAAAGAAAAAGGTCTGGATCTCTACTGTCCCTACCGGCAGTGCTGAAATAGCTGGGCAACAAGATGACTTTAATCAGCCTGTCCAATCCAGTATTAACACCAGAAGCAATGGTTAATGCATGCTGGTTAAGCTAAATCATCACTGCTGTGCGAGTAAAATGCACATTTGATTTTTTCTGGTCATTTTTACATTTTTAATCCCGGCCCAGCAGGGAGCGGAGGTGGGGGAGTCTGTTCTGATGTGGAGAGACCCGAGCACACAGCTCTGTAAGATAAGGGGGGAAAGGAAGCTTAGAGCTGAAAGTCATTAGACTGTGCGCCTTTATGTTAGTCAATTCATTAGCAATCTCTAATTACAGCTAACGGGGTGAATAAGTGTTTATTCAATTCAAATATGGTAATATTGATGAGAGCGTGTATTTCCAAAACATACACACCTTACTACAGAATAACCTTGTTTTCAAATTTCAGGTTCCGGTACTTCCTGTCAATACTCTATTGGTGACAGGGCCTGCTCCTGTTAACTCTCTCCCCAAGGATATCAGAGAGTCACCTCCTCTAAACTCCTTCAAATCCAGACTCAAACCCTTCTTCTTCAGAAGGGCCTTTACTTCACTGGTTCTGTTCTTCACCCCTCTGCTCCTGCTGTATCCAGTACCCCCATCTACTGTCTCCTCTCATTGTGTATATCTTGTGGATTTTTGTATTGTTGTTGTCTTTCTGTAAAGCACTTTGAGAAGGTATATAGTACCTTTAAAGGTACTATATAAAATAGTTTATTATTATTATTATGCCTGCAGCAGCAAAATGAAATAACTCTGGTGTCCCAGGTTATGCAGCATGATACTTCATAGCTTTACGTTGTTAACCACACGCAAAAAAACACTCATTTGTAAGCTATTTGAAAATGACAGGAAAAAAATCAAGAACCGCAGCTACTTAAAGAAGATGAGAATGGGCCTTAGTTGCTACAGACTTGAATGTGTTCACAATGGCACAGGTGAGAACAGTCCAGCAGCCTCAGAGAAGGCCAGACTCTCAGCAGTAGGGAGACTGAAATACTACCTCTTCGGTACATCCAGGCCAAACGTGGGGTTTGCAGACTGTGTAATGTGGGGAAGCTCACATTTTCTCTGCTTGTGCTTTCCCTGCTCTGTGAATAAAGAGAGAGCACTTCAGTCTCCAGCGAGGGCGATAACAGCCCCTTTTCAGAGAGAAAAAAACATCACCAACATGCCACTACACTGTGACACAGAGACTGATTTGCAAAGAACATGCAACGCTACATTTAGCACGATAACACATACGCATAAGCGCAGCCTCGTTTTCACCTCGCACTTGAGAAGGCTTTTGTTTTTCTTTAAAATAGTTCAGTTTCCGATTCATGTTGCAGCAGGATGCTGGCCTTAAAGTCACACCACGTTACGATGCGCAAAGCTCGTACTTCAAACATTCACTCGGGGTGCAGTTCTGCTGTATAACATGTTGAAAAGAGGATAATTCAATCTGTTAAAAAGCCACAACATCCTCTTTCCAAGTCTTATTGTAATGGCTCCATTTTGAGCGTTTTGTTTTTTGCAACTGTCAATTCACGATCTCTTCCATTAACATCACGGGGAGGCTGGGACGATCCCATCGCGGGCTGGGAAACCTCATTGTGTAGCAAAGTTTACGTACAGAATCGCACAGCCCATGCCTGGGCGCCGGTATCGGGCTTTCCGAATTACCGACAATCGTGTCTCCTCTCGGTGTCCCATCTCAAGGTGCCGAACCCAATTCAGCAGGCCAGGTGTAAATAAGGGCACTCCCGTGTATGTGTGCTGCAGGTGGACAAGCTTCTTCTAGCACTGCCGACACGCTGGGGGAAATGCAAGACAGAATCTATCGGCTCCTACCTCGGCGATGCGACTCCACACAACCCCTCTTCGACCAGAGAGATCGGGCTCCTTCTGACATGGATTAAAGCTGTGTATCCGAAAACAAGGGACCGGGTTTTAAACACGCATGGCCAGCGACTCCTTTGTCGTTCTTCGCCTTTTTGGCAAAGCGCATTATTTTCAGTGGATATCCCGACAGTGTTTACCTCCGTCTTTCATGGCCAACACAGACGCCATGTTCTCGACTGCACTGACGTCATTTCCTGCGGCGGGGCTGGCCAGAGTCTCGTCGCCTCAGTCGTGGGGTCTCGGGTCCCAGTGCGGCGTTCTGTGGGCGCAAAGTATATCAAAACGTATGGGTACCCTGGCTTTGCGAGATTCTACGACTTTACATTGTTTTACAGTGTAAGTATGATAAAATAAGGGTTTTATTTAATAAAAAGCAGTTTCGTAATGAATAGTAATTTCTTACACTTCTATGGAGCTTTTCTGGACACTCCACTTGCAGTTCTTAACAGGTCATGGGGACTCACCACCACCGGTATGCAGCCCCACCTGGATAGTGTGCCGGCAGCCAGAGTTTGCCAGTCCACTCCCCACACACCAGCTCTCAGTGGGGAGAACAGAGTGATGAAGCCAGTTCAGTGAAGAGGCCATGATTGTGAAAGGTTTGGCCAGGACACCAGGGTAACACCCTGGGATTCTAAGTGACCACGGAGAGTCAGCACCTCGGTTTTAGGTCTCATCTGAATTAAGGTGCCTTTATTTTTAGTATAGCGTCCCCCATCACTATACTTGAGCATTAGGACCCACACAGACCGCAGGGTGAGCGCCCCCTGCTGGCCCCACTAACACATCTTCCAGCAGCAACCTTGGCTTTTCCAGGTCTCCCATCCAGGTAGTGGCCAGGCCACCTGGGTTGCAGGGTAATGCCCTGGGATAAAAAGCAATTTAGCACAATACAGGACTGAGTCATAGTCACCGAGCTTTTCCTCTTTTCCCGCCCTTTGTGTGTGTGTGTGTGGCAGTGTCCCGCTGTCCCTCTGCAGCTGTATTGCCTTAGAAAAAACATGGAAGCAATTTCCAGTAACGTACTACCGAGTCCAATGATTTCAACACAACTAACAACGTGACACAACAAATGCACGATTCGCTACATATTTAAAAGGTGGTTTTGTATATTTACGCCAGATTACTTTTTTTTCCGACTTTGTGTGCCTTGTTTGGTTTCTCATTTTTTATGCACAGAACTGTTCTACTGCCATCAGTCCACAACCATACGGAGTGACGTATTCCGTGACGTACTGAGAATATTGCATCACCCCTCAACCGAAGGACCCGCGCTCCCTTTGCAATAAAACTGCTTTAATCATCATATCCTACAAACCTGAAAAAGAGCGCCGGTTGATTCGCATTTAACCTCGGAGTGAAGGAAACCCAAGACATTTTGCCTATTTTTTTAAGTAGGGGACTTAAGGACTCCTCCATAAAAACAGGAAGTCAGGCAAACGCCTCGGACTACAACATTTCCCTTTTCGTTCAAGATGGCGGGCGACGAGTCAGGAGTAACGCTGGGGCAGCCTCATCTTTCCAGGCAAGATCTCAATACTCTGGTGAGTGCCAGCCTTTTTGTGAATGGGAGCCGGGCGCCGGCCGTCTTGACCGTCCCGGGATAGCCCCGACGAGAGCGGGGCGGGGGGAGGTTGGGTGGCCGAGGGGCTGGTGTCCGGGGCCGGAGCAGACCCGGCGTCGCGGAGCCGCACACGAGAGCGGTGCAGTCAGGACCCTACGGCAGCTCGGAGACGGCGTGGGTTGGGTGTGGGCATCAGTAAAACAGAAAAAAAAAAGATTAACGTCGTGCGGTCCGTTGTTTTGGGATTTTAAACTCCGTGTGAAAAAGCACGGATGCCACGCTCGACCGGTGTCGATCACTCCGTTGGTGTTCAGAGAACAGGGGGTAGTTTAACAATAGTGTCCTTTTCGGCGTTTGTTTTCGCAGACGTGTACGCCAGAGACCCAAATCCGTAGAGTCCTAACCGCCCGTCTTCTCATCGTCTGCGGAGCAGAAGTTATCGTTGATTTAAATAATGTGCCAACAACAAAACAGACGGGCTGATCCCCGTCTCTTTAGAAGGATAGAAAGGGGTTTGTCTGTTCACAAGCTGTGTCACCTACTGTGTTCCCCTCACTGTCTATAAAACCCAAGTCATCCGCTGTCCAGAAGCCAGCAAGTCATTTATTTTTTGTCGTTCTTTTTGAAATGACTGTCTCTGTGTTGACAGACGGTTTAATCATCTCTCCCTTTTACAGAATGTGGGTAAGCTAACTCCCCTCTCGCCAGAAATCATCAGTAGGCAAGCCACAATTAACATTGGTAAGTGACTGGATCTGTCCAGGTAGATGAAACCCTAACACGCTGTAGGTTGTAATAATAAGCACCAACAGGTGCACATTACAGGCCTGCTTTCTAGTTGGCAATTAATTAATAATGTTATTATTAATTGGTCAGTGCCTTTTGTGGCTTTTGATTACTTGTAATAGGTTCTGTCATGAAAAAGGTTTCAGTTCTTTCAGTATGTCAGTATAGGAGTTTCCCTTGAGCCTCAGCAGATTCTGCTTGCTCTTTTCTGGACTGACTCCAGAGTAGCAGTATTTTCATATATCATAGCCAAATGTTTACACAGTATTCTAAATGAATCTTTTTTAGTTGTTTTAATAGAACATTCCTGGAATTAAGTTCTTCAGTTTTAACTGTATATACTTGTTTGGTATCATCTGCAAACTCTATTAGTTTATTAACTTTATAGATCATTTATATAAAGTCCAAAGAGCACTGGTCCTAGTACAGACCCTGGCGGTACCCCCAACTGATTACATCACTTCAGCTTAGACTGTTCACCTCTGTTTCATGCCCTGTGTTTCTATTTAATAACCACTTCTCAATCCAGATTCATTTCCCTGAATGTCTGCTGCCTGCATTTGAGAATTAGGTTAGGAGGAACGTTATCGGAAGCCTTCTGAAAATCTCAGGGCAGTGCCTTATTTGCCCTGTGTGTATCTATTACTTTTATTGTTTGATCACTTGTAATCTAACAAGTTGGTTGGGCAAGACCTATGATTTCTACATCACGTGGGTTATTGGGTGGCATTGATTAGGGGGGCCTGACCTGTGCTCTCCTCTTTAGGTACAATCGGTCATGTAGCCCATGGGAAGTCGACAGTTGTGAAAGCGATCTCGGGCGTTCACACTGTCAGGTTCAAGAACGAGCTGGAGAGGAATATCACCATCAAGCTTGGCTACGCAAATGCAAAGGTGAGAGCGGTGTGTGACGGCTAATTGTGATGGTGGATGGCCTAACACGGTGGTTCTGAGCCCCTGTCTCATGGTACCCCAGTATCTGCTGGCTCTTGTTCCCTCATGGCCTTGAAACACTCGCAACCTTGAGTTCAGCATTGAATGACCCTTAACACACGCGGGCTCATGCGGCTCTCTACCTGAACCCCTTTCACGCTAGTGTTAAGTAGTGCTTGCAACTGGTGTTTGTTGGTTTAGACTTTCCTGCACTTAGTCCTTGGCTTCACAAGTACTCCAGCTCATCCAAATGTCTTACCTCGTCAGCGCACAGAACTTGATGCCGTCTCTCCTTATCTCCCACAGTGTCACAGAGTCAGTATTTTGGCTTGTCTCTTTATTTTTTTTGTATTTGCTCTTGCTATTGTAGGGATTGTCATAATTGCTTTATATTTACCATTTGTGTGATGTGTCCTCTAAGTTTTATCATTTTATGTTTCCATAAAGCACTGTGACCTACATTTTAAGGTCTGGAAGGTGCTATATAGATAAAGTTATTAATGCCCAATTGGTTATATATGAGCTTACGCACCTGAATGAGGGGCTGTCCTGAAAGTCGCTAATTAGGACAAGGTTAATACCAATTCCAAGTTTCATCCAGCATTTTAAGACCTGAAAGCATATTTAAAAAAAGCTTACTGAGCTTGGGCAAAATCCGGAAGAGACAGGCATTTTTAAAATTCCGGCCTGGCTGTATAGCAAAAAGCCTGCGCAAGTAAGCAGATTGGGATTAAGTGTCCATTGGAACAAAAAGTAACAGACAGAGCGTTACTCCAGGACTGGGAGGGAGACTGGGAATCCCAGTCCTTTCCTAGTACTTTTCAAACATGCAGTTATTTTAGTCTGTTTGTTTTGTCATGTTGGGCAGCGGAAGGGGTGTTGTGATCGTCTGAATGTCTGAAAAAGACTTGACATTCTTTTTTAAAAAACGAGCTGCGATTCTTTTTTTTCCCGTTGAAATGTACGTTTTTTTTATGTTGTATTTTACCGTAATAAGCTCCTTCTCAAAGTCCTTCAAACTTTTAAAATTATAGCATGGCGTGGCACGATTATAGTCCCAGAGCAGTTCTTTACAGAGGCGTACTTCAGTGTGAAAGTGAGACATTTTCATTTCATCCTCTCAGGTTTACAAGCTAGACGACCCCAACTGCCCCAGGCCTGAGTGCTACCGGTCATGTGGCAGCAGCACTCCAGACGAGTTTCCCACAGATATCCCAGGGACGAAGGGCAACTTCAAACTGGTCAGGTCAGTGACGGGCAGGCCAGCCTGGGAGCAACACAGCTGTATTGATCTTACCGCAGAACAGTCCTCTTTGCTTTGCCTGTACAGGAGAGTACAAATCCAGGTGGTTTTCATCCACTGCTGTAACCTTGATCTCATTTGTCTCCAGCTTCCTCTCACACACTGCCGTTGCATATAGTGTTATCAGTTTACTTGGCTGGTGTGTGTTATTTTTCTGGAGACTCTTGCAGGGTTTAAGGTTATCTCCTTTTTGCACGCAGTGCAGTAGACTGCCTGGATTCAGCGTGATGAGGTTTTTTTATAGCTCTTGCTTTGTTCGTGGTGTCCCAGCATGGCTGAACTTGGTGTCCCTCCCCCCGGCAGGCATGTGTCCTTCGTGGACTGTCCCGGCCACGACATTCTCATGGCCACCATGCTGAACGGGGCTGCTGTGATGGACGCCGCTCTGCTCTTGATAGGTAACGTTTCCCTCCATCCTGTCTTCTGTACAGCTGTGGTCCTCAGTCTGGGTCCTGGAGTACCTACCCCTGCTGGGGTTTGTAACAGCTGGGCCATTAATCACCTGGGCTCACTTTTGTTTGAACCCTGTGCTGATTAGTGACTTTTGGGGCTACTCTTATTCAGGTGTGTGAGCTGAAACTACCCAGGAGAAAAGACACTGACTCCCTGTGGGAGATGTCTGTTACAGGGTCTTTGTCACCTGTGTCTGTGCATCATCTCCAGTTACGAGCGGTTTAGTGAGAAATAATTAAGAAGTTGCTCCCTTAGCAAATTGAGGAGAGAGCATAAAGCTCTGTGTGTAGAAGTTGCTGGAAATAGTCTTCTGTGCTTTAAGGTATTCCATGCTTCATGATATATAAAACACTGTGCAGGAAAAAGACCGGTTTCAGGCACCCCTTAGCCCTAGTGATTAAGCGTGCAGGTGGACTGCTTGCTTCGGCGGCAGCACAT
This sequence comes from Lepisosteus oculatus, assembly GCF_040954835.1. Lineage (NCBI taxonomy): Eukaryota > Metazoa > Chordata > Actinopteri > Semionotiformes > Lepisosteidae > Lepisosteus > Lepisosteus oculatus. The sequence goes on along the minus strand of NC_090700.1, from coordinate 4,341,770 downwards.
ATACTAAAATTGGAACAATACAGAGAAGATTAGCATGGCCCCTGCGCAAGGATGACACGCAAGTTCGTGAAGTGTTCCATATTTTTTCATGCCCCTCGGACCACACCTGTACCATCTACCTCATTATGATTTCTTATTTATTTATTGCACATCTCCAGTCTTTGTTTACACTCAAACTGTTCACTTGTTTACTTGTACATTGTCTACTGTTTGTCTATTGTCTTGATGCGCTGTCTGCACTTTGTTTTTGCGCTTGTTTTAACAATCGAGAGACTTCCTGTCAGTATGAATTCCATTGTACCGGTTACATATGGCAATAAAGCTCAAGTTCAAGTTCAGTGGACATAAGGTCCCCTTGAACCAGGACAGAGAACCACTGCTAGGCAGTATTTGGCTTTCAGGACGTTTTCCGTCTTACTGGTGACTGCATTGTTATTAAAGATATTTTGTAATGGTAAGAAGAAATGAATGTTGCTAAATCCACCATCGGGCTATTATTTTACGTCCTCCCCCCCCCCCCTCCTTCTCCCTCCCAGCTGGCAATGAGTCGTGCCCTCAGCCCCAGACTTCTGAGCACCTGGCTGCCATTGAGATCATGAAGCTGAAACACATCCTGATCCTGCAGAACAAGATCGACCTGGTGAAAGAGAGCCAGGCCAAGGAGCAGTATGAGCAGATCCTGGCGTTTGTGCAGGGTAAGGACTGGCCTCCGGCCCCCCGAATCGGGACACGCGTCTTATCTGTGCCTCTGCAAACTGAGTCATAGTTCTTTAGGTTGAACCTGCCGTCTTCAGATCACCCTACACAAGGCCGCTGAGTCTGGATGTATTCCTCTAATGTCCCAAGACCGTTTTCTGCATTAAGCCTTTCAGAATAAAAACAACATTTGGTGATAATTTAGAGACAGATTGATTCACATGCTAGTGAGCTGAACTGATCTGCTGGACTGATTGATTAACTCCCTGTCAGTTTGTTTTGTCCAGGGGTTGTCTAAACGTGAGTTTTAGTAGCCCGCGCAGTCACGCGGGGACAGCCGCTTCGCGCGCGGCGTCGATTCTCGCTCGCAGCCAGCTTGGTTTCCTTCGCGTTGACCGCCCTGACTGGACGTGCCGTTTCCTTTCCCAGGCACGGTTGCGGAAGGAGCCCCCATCATCCCCATCTCCGCCCAGCTGAAGTACAACATCGAGGTGGTGTGCGAATACATCGTGAAGAAGATCCCCGTGCCCATCCGCGACTTCATTTCGGAGCCCCGGCTCATCGGTAGAGACGCCCCCGCCGCCGCCGCCACCCTCTGGGAGAGCCTTTTGTTCCATCTGAGCTCCGTTATAAAGCCGGTCTAATGATTCAGCTAACAGCATAGTTGTCAATACTTCAGCATGGCTCTGAAGGAGTTCTGAAGTGCAGTTAGGTAACGGTGCTTCTGCGAATGTGCATTTTTCCCCAGTCATCAGCTAGAAGAGACCTTCAGATAAATCCTCTTTGTTTCCATTTTAAGAACATTAACTTAATTGTTTAAATGAGTGCTGAGGTTCCAGCAAAAAAAAACAACGGAGCACGCCAGGCCCTCCAGGAACTGAGTTTGACTCCTGATCTAGAGATATTAGGAGCAACTCACTGCAGAGATGTCTGAATTCAGACTCCAATATACTGATTTTTCCCTTAATGCAAATCGTTATTGAATATTTCGCTCCGTCTTCCTCTATCTTATCTTTGATCTTAACTGGGCAGATTTCGGGGGTAGGTTTGGGCTGGAGATGGAAGCTGTCGGGCATTCTCAAACCTTAGCCTTTTGAGATGGTTTTTTTTCCCCTTTCCGATACCAGTGCTAGGGGGTTCACCTTGCTCTAAGCTGTGCTCTGTGTTCTTTGCCAGTCATCCGGTCGTTCGATGTGAACAAGCCGGGCTGTGAGGTGGACGACCTCAAGGGTGGTGTTGCCGGAGGGAGTATATTGAAAGGAGTCCTGAAGGTGAGACTCTAATTTTAACGTTGGTGCGTTTATATAACCCTGTGACTGGACGGAAAAGCAAATTCTCTCATGTTGCAGTTGCATCTCTTTATGCGCCCTTATTCATTTGTGAGTTTTTCTTTTTTCCTTGTTTCCTTTAAAGTCACACTTAATGCTCAGTATCACCCTTCAACTATGGTGTTTGTGATCTAGATTCCTTGCAGTATTGTTTCTCGTCTCGCCAGGCTACAGAGCTTTAATTGTTTTTTCTTGATTGTTCAAGAGAAAGAGTGTTGTGGAGCTGTGATCTTTTTTTCCTTTTTTATGTAGGAATAACGCATTTTCTACCCTGCTGAGGATAGCAGCAGCAGCAGCAGTATTTAAAAAGTTAGCTTCCAGGCCTAGAAAGCCAATGCGTTATGGGGTAAATGTTTTGGTGGCCTGGAGTGCCTTAACTACATAATCAATCTGTTTGTTGGCTTAATGTGATCAGTTTAGTTCTTTGTCACGTTGTGTTAGATGAAGCTGGCTACAGGGCCATCAACAAGGTCTGGAAAAGACCCTTGAGTGGTTGTGCGCCCCCTTGATCACGGTCTTGATCTTCTTTTCCCAGGTTGGTCAGGAGATAGAGGTCAGGCCGGGCATCGTGTCAAAGGACCACGAGGGAAAGCTCATGTGCAAACCCATCTTTTCCAAGATCGTCTCGCTGTTCGCGGAGCACAACGACCTGCAGTATGCTGCCCCTGGGGGCCTGATCGGTGCGGATACTTCTTTTTAATTCCTGCCTGTTTGAAGCTCTGGGTGCGAGAGGCGGGGCTGGGAGAAGCGGGACGATTTGACCATGTGCTTCACTGTGTCGCAGGTGTGGGCACAAAGATCGACCCGACGCTGTGCCGAGCGGATCGCATGGTGGGCCAGGTCCTGGGCGCTGTGGGGGCGCTGCCCGAGATCTTCACCGAGCTGGAGATCTCCTTCTTCCTGCTGCGCAGACTGCTGGGCGTGCGCACTGAGGGGGACAAAAAGGCGGCCAAGGTGTGTGAAGCTGTGTGAGGCTCCTGTAGTGAAACACGTTGAACAAAGAGGCACACAGCAGGCCTAGACAGAAGATCAAACAGACGTATCTCCGGCTCTGAACTGCTGTGAGCTGAGGGGGAGCCCTCCGGGGAAAAAAGATTTTCCAGATAAGTTATATTTAAGAAACTCAATCGCGTTACCACTGTCTAACACTTTATTACAACTCGCCAAAACAAGGCTGACCCAAAAAGGACTGCTTCTTTCTGCCTTGCTTAACTCTTTCCACATGCAATATCAGGTTGATTTAGCAGTTCGTTATTTTAACCATCGTAAGTCGTGGAAGCATTCGGCGAGATTAAGGATTAAAATCATGACTTGGAAAAAGTTCAGCGTATACCAAAGGTTTTTAGTCTGGATCAAGAATTCTCCCTGAAGGGTCAGCTGCACTGTTTTCAGTTCTGGTTAGACTCTCATCTTGTAGTGGCAAAGACTGACAGGTTATCTTTGTATATCCCATGTGTGGAAACTGATTATAGCACTACGAGTTGAAAGCAGCCTTTTGTTTGTGCTAGTAGTGGTCTGTGAAACCTTTAGTGTTTTTGTAACAAACTCCTTTAGGTTTAGTGTCCCAAGTATTTAAATTTTGCAGCCTCTCATACACAGCCTAGCAGTGCTTTGGAGATATTTTGGTCATCCTAGCTGTGGTGTGAAATGTGTTGAGATGCACACACAGCGAGCAGCAGTGTGCTGCCCTCGTCTCGAACGCGCAGTTAAACTGCGGAGAAGCCGCCCCCCCCTCAGAATCTAGTATTTGTTCATTATTGTGTTCTTATGATTGAAAATCAAATCTCTCCCCCCCCGGCCTCAGGTACAAAAGCTGTCCAAGAACGAGGTGCTGATGGTGAACATCGGCTCGCTGTCGACTGGGGGCAGAGTCAGCGCAGTGAAGGCCGATCTGGCCAAGATCGTGCTGACGAATCCCGTCTGCACCGAGGCGGGGGAGAAGATCGCCCTCAGCCGGAGAGTGGAGAAGCACTGGCGGTGAGTTTTCTTTACCTCCTGCCTCTTTTTAACCTCTTTTGTTTTTCCGGACTGTACCAAACCTTCCGTAAGATCCCCTGAAAGAAGAGGGGGTTCTTCACCTGTTAGCTGCGTGAGTGCCCTGCAGCCTTGATAAAAGATGTTTCATAGTTTTATGAGAAGTATTTTGTAAGGACATAACCATACCAGCAAGTACGCTATTGTTACTAGCCATATAGTAGTTAACATGCTTTTGACATAACTGCATGCTCCGAATGCGAGTCCTCTAATATCTCTCTTTGGCTGTTTGCTTTTTTTTGTTACCAGTTTGATCGGCTGGGGCCAGATAAGGAGAGGCGTGACGATCAAGCCCACGGTGGACGACGACTGATGCGTGGCCTTAACCGGCTGAATATATATATACGTACACACCACCCAAGTCATCTGTTCAGAACCACGGAGCTCTCCGCAGAATGCAAGCTGACTGTCTGGACTGGAATCATAGGGTTCTGCTTTTTAAATGGAATTGTTTAACTCCCATAACAGATTTGCATAATTTATACATACAACAGAGGTTAGTTTTGGGATCACAGAGGTTTGATAGTATGTCAACACCTATCAACGAAATCCATTAAAAAAATCTTTTGAACAAATGTTTGGTGCCTTGGTCTTCTGTTATAATAAACACGTGGATGGTGTTTTTTGGTAATAATGGATGTTAATATCAAATTTTATAAAACTCTTTAACTTGGAAACCACAGGTCTGCTCTTTTCCAATGTTTTTTTTCTTCACACAAAATACTGTAATAGGGCAACTGCCTTTAGTTTAAGTAACATTTGATGCCTTCTCAGGAGGTGTTGGTGGACTTCTGCAAATCCTGTTGATTAATAAGCCGTTTTCTGTATTAATTCTAAAATGACAGTTACCTGGAATCAGCTAATTTAGACCTGGTGAGAGAGGCGTGTTTAGTCAAGTAGGTTGGGGGTGTTGACAGCTCTGTTTTCTGAAATGCGATGTGTTTATCTTAATGCATTGGAGCCGTCATCTTATTTATTTTTTTAAAAGGCGGAGAACGTTTTAAACTGCCAAGGGTCTTGTTTAAGAAGAGCGTTCGCCATCTTAAAACAGGATTTGTCTGGTAATACGGTATTTAGGTGTGTAGCAAAAGCAAACGATCTTGCACACGACAGAAATCTGTGTAAGCAGCACTTGCTGGTGAGGGCGGATTCTTAAACGCACTCAACTGGACTGCAGAGCTGAATGATAACTCGGTGTGTTCATAACTCGCCTCTTATTTCATTCCGCACCTGGGTCATTCCAGAATCATGAGCCGCAAAAATCTGAAGAGCTTATATCAGTCTCACAAATATTTATATTTAAGGCATGATCTTGAGTTATGTAAAGTGGCTGGATAACTTCCTGAGATCGGAATGAACTTAATGGGCCGAAAGGAGTCCCCTTGTTTAAAAAAAAAAAAGTGCAGTCTCCTAAATTAGTCTGAGGCTGACAGGGTGATGTTGCAGGGAAGACGAGGACAAAGCACGAAAAATTAATGCAAATGATGGCGTGAATACGGCGGAACCATAGTGATGGGATTTCGTCCTGGCTGAGAAACAGTTTAAGCATCAGTAAGCTGGTCACTTTACATATGCTATATATTCATTTTAAAAAACGTTTTGAAAAGAGACAACATTAAACCCCAAGAAACCTCTTGATATGCGATTCAATTACATCACCTCGGTGGATTTCTCCAAGACTACTGCAAACACTGACACTTTATTTAAAAGTTGATCAAAAGACGCAATGCAATGGATATGATTACTATAGTTGGGGAATTAAGAGTACTTTCAAAATAAAAGAATGGGTTTAAAAAGAATACGGATAAAAAAAGAACATCTGCGTAGTTTATTTACTACACGACCATTTATATTAAACAGTTCATTACACGTCTATGCACTTAATCCTAAATTTTTTAAATCCTAAATTCGTGACACGTTAGTGTTAGTATAATTTAAATGCACGGAAAACTGGAACCATGTAAAACGCTTTAGACCCATAAATATACGATTGTATTACTATTTTAACATTAAATAGTTTTATTACCCATTACTTAAACGCGTCCTTTAAATAATAATATATTCTTTTGCTTTTTAAAAATGTTTTACCAACATTACGGAAAATTCCACGTTAATAGCGTGGCCTTCCCACCGGTTTATTAGAACAAAATCACCGCATGAACTCTTTGTCACAGGGAATACATTAAAACAAGAAAATTGTTCCGAGGCCTTGAAAAGCCGCAATACGGATCTGTAAAAATAAAATCAGTCTCGCTGATTCCTTTTTTTTTTCGGGAATAATGCAGAGCAGCCCTCCGGCCTTGGCCTGCCCGGAGTGACGGCGCCGAGCAGCTTTCTCAATCCCCTTCCGCATTTTCCTACGGCTCTAAGGCAGTGACGTGGTGCTGACGGCGGGGCTGGCGGAGCTGGGGGCCGCTGCTCGGAGAGACTCGGCCCCTCCCTCCCTGCGCCTCAGCGGCCCGCCCCGCCGACACCAGCTCCCGATAGAGCCCAGCCCGAGTCTGGGGGAGCCGCGACGGCCTCGGGAAAGCCAGAGGACCAGGGGCAGCCACCCCGCCACGATCGCCGCACTGCTGGTATGTTTCGCACCGCGCCGATGTGCTTTGCGCTACGACCCCCTCCCTCTTAGGTGTGAAATGCGAGTTTTTGGCCCTTTCTGTATTTTGTGTTTCTTTCCAAAAGCACGACGCGGGCTTTCCGGGCCTGGCCTTGGCTTAGCGTAGAGGCCCAGGCCGCAAGGAGGCCGCAGGTAGGCCTCTTCCGAGGAAAGGAGGGGGCGGGAGTGTTTCATCTTAGTCTGTTTTGGCGGGGTTCGCTTTTAATTGCTGGATGTTTTTTTATGGGAGGGGGGCAGTAGACGTGTTGAGTGTTATTCAAGGTGGGGGGTTTATTTTTTGTTTGGCCCAAAAAAAAAACAAGTCGGTTGGTTGAGTTGAACGGAGAGAGCGGAGGCCCCGGCCGAGAAACCAAGATGGCGATCGTGTTCGGGTTTTGTTGTTGTTATTTTTTTTTTTACGGAAGTGTGATAGGAGGAGCAGATTAGGCGCCATTTTACTAGCTCCGTGTTTTACAGCCTATGCAAGGAATATACAGAAGGGGGCCCGGAGCATCTGCTAACGTAGCCGTTTGGACAGGCGGTGTGGGCGGGGGCAGACATGATCTGAGCGCCAGCTGTCACCAGCGACTTCATCTACACTTGTTATTAATAAGGAGGTCTCCTCCACCGTCAGTGAACGTATACCTCTAACACCCTGTTTACTAACAACATTGCTGCACTGGATAGAATAAAGCTGCAGTTTCAGTTTAATTGCTACAATATGGACAGGTGACATTACCTGTCATTTGTGTGCACCTGGGCATTCTGTCATATATGTGGACTCGTAACGTTGTTTTTTTTTAATATATGAGATCTTATTTCATAATATATTGTTCAGTTATAGTTCGATTTTACAAATGTTTGCCAGGTTAACAGCACAGTGACAGTTCTCAGTAATGGGTTCATGAATCCAATAATCCGATCATGAATCATGAATCCAGCCAGGCACACATTCCCTATATGAAAATTTTTAACAATTCAATTGGTTCGATCCAATGATTTCGTGCATGCCACTAACACAGGGACAGTGTTAATTCCCCATTCACATATGCATATTAGGTTCGGACTTAGTTAATGTGTTCTACAGAAGAACTCCCTCTAGTGATAAGAGATAGATAAGACTTTAATAGATGCTTTATTGTCCACTACTGTGGACATTTGTCTTTGGCTTCTCCCACAGAAGTACATAAGTCACATAAAATCACATGAAATCACAATAATAATATGTGATACATAAATATGTGGATAAATAAATAGGTAGAGGGGAGGAAAACATTTACATACCTTAATTTAGTACTTTTATTGCAGTGATACTCAAGTTCAGTGGTACTTCAGGTTCCTCTGAAACTTTGGAGTTGTTTCCATAACTCTAGTTCTTTTAACTAATGCTTATTTACTAATGTTTAAAAAACCCCACTATGGTACATTTTTCCCTTTGCTGACCCAGTGTTAATTATCCCAAAATGGACATAATAGGCCTATTGCAAAGTTAAAGCAATTTTCTCTTTGTGGTGTTGAAATACCTTCTCCACTAGTGTGTATCAGATTGTTCTGTACTGTCTTCTAATTCAACTTTTTAAAAGGGACAGTTGCCTCATTTGGATCTATCCCTAGAGCTTCTAGGGTTCACCTGTTATTAAGAATTTGTAGCTTTTCAAGTGAATATATGATTGAAACTGCAGGACAGAATTCATATACATTCCAGTTCCAAGAGTTTGTGACCAGTTTGTAAATAACAGATGTGCCGTGCCATTCATTTGCCTCTTAATGTCATAGAAAAACATGCTAATTTTATAGTAATGTAGTTTTTTAGTCACTAGTGTTGATTTTGCATATAGTTTAGTGTTTCTGTACTATGTAGAAAAATACCGCAGTGCTGCAGAAATAGCTTTCTTTTTACGGTATTTGAGCTAGGCTTTAATTCATTTTAAATCACGCTGCAATGTATTGTTAGGATCCCACTGACAAATGAAGTGTCAAGACAATGGATGAAGATGTGACTGGGCTGGCACTGCATCCACAAGAGCCAAAGATCTTTTTCGATGGGTCAGGTAATTCTTCATATTAATGTTTTTTTCTTATAGCTGACAGATGTCCTGCTCTTGTGACTTTGATCCCAGTTTTAACGAACCTTTCAATTTCCTTTAAATATTATGATAATAATCTTTATTTTGTATAGCACCTTTAAAAGTAACTTTTCAGAGTGCCTTAGAGTAAGATAATTAACAAGGAGAATAGGTAACAAAATGAGCACAATTAAAAACAAGGGTTTAGAACGCAGACGTAATGCAGGAAGGGGAAGACAAAGAACTGATGAAATAAAAGCCCTTCTGAAGAAGAAGGTTTTGAATCTGGGTTTGAAAGAGTTTAGGGAGGGTGACTCTCTGATATCCTCGGGGATAGAATAAGAGTTTTGGTTGCAGCAGGAGAAGGACCTCTCACCCATAGAGTGTAAATGGGCTTGGGGGACAGACAGGAGACCAGAACACCAGAATCAGACTAACACAGTTTGCAAAGTGGGGAGCAGGAAGACAGTCATTCAGGTACTGAGGTGCCAACCCATGAAGCCTTATAGGTGAGCTTGAGGGGTTTGAAAACACAAAACCTGACTGGAAGCCAGTGCAAGGACTCCAGGGCAGGGGTGATATGATGGCTTGCACGTGACGGCTGCTGGATTCTGGACACACTGGAGTTTGTCCAGAGTGGGTTTAGAAACCTCAGAGACTAGGGCTTAGACGTAGAAGATGTGGGGGCGACAAGCTTTACCAGCTGTACACAGAAAGCCTTCTAGGCCCTCACCCACCTGATGAGCTGTCCTGCTGCGTGTGAGCCTCCCAGGCCTGTTAGAGGTTGTGAAGCCTGCGGAGCACCGTGGTGGGGGGCCGTGTCGTCCCCGTGACGCCGCCGATCTGGTTCTCGCCAGCAGAGATGCAGGCGGCCGCCCACGCGGACGAGGGCGAGATCGTCGTGGAGGTGCAGGAGACCGTCTTCGTGTCGGAGGCGGGCGGCGCGGGCGTGGCCGTGCACGGCTTCAGCCCCGAGGAGCTGGACCCGGTGGTCATCCAGGACGCCATCGAGAACGTCGTGGCCGAGTACGTGCAGTGCTCCGAGGCCGAGGGGCCGGGGGCCGTGCTCATCCCGGACGAGATGCTGGGAAGCGGCGCTCCGGCGGGGGTGTCCGCGGAGGCCTGCGTGATTCCCGCCGGAGGCCTGTCGGAGGCGGGGGGCGTGGTGCTCCACGCCGGCGCCGCTCTGGCCGACATCCCGGTGGAGGCTCTGCAGGTGGACGTTGTTCCTGAAGAGGTCCTGGTGTCGGAATGCGACCCTGCGGGGGCCATCGACGCCGAGCAGGACCGGACCACCTGCGGGGACTACCTCATGATATCCCGTGAGTTCCCGGAGGAAGGCAGCTGGGAGAAGGAGTCCGAGGAAACGGGGGTTTGGGAAGCAGTCGAGCCGTACCTCAGCTCCATTTCAGAGCCTTACCCTCTTCTGTGCACTAGATGTCAGTAAAAGCAGAGAAACTATTCGTTTTATCTCAGTAATGGGGACAGGTGCCTTGTAAATAGAGTTGAAGAGTTTTGCATTGTATCAGCAAGCACAAGCCCTTATGTCTACAGTTTTATGCGTGCAGACCGTTGTGTGAAGAAATAATATCCTGCTGTGTCTCCCATTGGCTTCCAGTGGACGAGGCCGATAAAATTGTGCAGCAGGGCAGCGGAGAGATCGCCGTGGACGCAGGGGCGGAGGAGCAGACGCCCTCCCCCAAGGAGGACGGGGGGGAGGTTATAAAGGTGTACATCTTTAAGGCCGAGTCGGGGGAGGAAGACCTGGGTAAGGGACTCCAGGATTACTACCTGCCCAAGAGAAATTGGCTGGGGGCGGGTGTGGACGTTCAATAAAAGCTGGGGGTGCTGATGTCATTATTAACTGCTTACACTGAGCTGAAAGTTTAGAGGGACGGCCAGGTCTTGGTAAATTTGCAGTGGTCTGATACTCCTTCCATTTCAAGATGATCGCTTGCACAGTGCTCCTTGGGATGTTTGAAGCTTGGGAAATCTTTTTGTATCCAAATCCGGCTTTAAACTTCTCCACAACAGTATTACGGACCTGCCTGGTGTGTTCCTTGGTCTTCATGATGCTCTCTGCGCTTTCAACAGAACCTTGAGACTATCACAGAGCAGGTGCATTTATACAGAGACTTGATTACACACAGGTGGATTCTATTTATCACCATCAGTCATTTAGGACAACATTGGATCATTCAGAGATCCTCGCTGAACTTCTGGAGTGAGTTTGCTGCACTGAAAGTAAAGGGGCCGAATAATTTTGCACGCCCCACTTTTCATTTTTTTATTAGTTAAAAAAGTTTCAAAAATCCAATAGATTTCGTTCCACTTCACAATTGTGTCCCACTTGTTGGTGATTCTTCACATAAAATAAAAAATTTATATCTTTATGTTTGAAGCCTGAAATGTGGCAAAAGGTTGAAAAGTTCAAGGGGGCCGAATACTTTCGCAAGGCACTGTATATAGAGCTTTTCTGGACACTCCACTCAAAAGTGCTTTACAGGTAATGGGGATCCCCTCCACCACCACCAGTGTGTAGCCCCCACTTGGATGATGCGAAATAGCTGCCATTGTGCACCAGTCCACTCCCCACACACCAGCTCTCAGTGGGGAGGAGAGCAGAGTGATGAAACCAGTTCAGTGACGGGGATTATTAGGAGGCCATGATTGGTAGAGGCCGGGGGGAAATTTGGCCAGGACACCCCTGCTCTTTTCGAAAACTGCCCCTGGTGTGACATTTCCACCCGAGTGGCAGGTAACCACACCTCACAGATGAGCCCCCTTTATCTTTTCAACAGAGAGTGAGGTCTGGGCTCATGTGGGCAGAGCAGTGGGCGGCCAGTTGGCTTGAGTGTCTTTGCACATGGAGTTGTACTGTGGGTTTTCCAGGTGGCACGGTGGACATCGAGGAGAGCGATGCGGAGCACGAGCACGGCGTTGGGCTGCTGGAGCCGTCGGGACACGGGCCGAGAGAGAAGATGCTGTACGTGACTGTGGGGGGCTCCCAGCCCGATGAAGAAGACCTCAGTGAGTGTTTCAGTGAGGGCGGTCTAGGGCAAGAGCACACGAATCCAGTCCTGGAGTCTAGTCCAACTGAGCCTTTAATTGCCTAATTGAGCTCGTTTGCTTTATTGAAGTGTTTCTTTGTTCTTCTTATGCTGGCGATTTAGACAGACCTATAAATCCTGCTGGAAAGTGCTATTGCAGAGCAAGGATTGGGTACCCTGGTTTATAGTCGGCTGCTATCATCAGGGCCAGGCAAGGTACTGGTTACTAACAACTAAACAAGCAATTTGACTGTTTCTCATTTACAGCCTGTCGTGTGGTGTTCTTACACAAGACAAGCACATACTGTTGATTGTCGTCCTTACTGTGAAAATAGTTATTTTAAAACAAAGGAGAGGAAAAAAATAAAAATCCCACCCCGATTTAATTGTAACCTAGAGCATGGCTGCCTGATTCTTCCAGAAGGTGTGTTCTTCCAGACGTTTGCTTATTGTACATCCACTCTGTTTGGAATCGCCAGCTGTTGTTAAAATTCAGCTCTTCTGGCATCGACTGCCGGACCTGCCTGGGTGAGAGCAAGGTGCCCGCTTGCACAGTCCATTTGTCACCCGACCTGCCGCGCAGCTCCTGCACCAGCGCTGGTGGTGGTTGGCGGAGCTGGAGTGCCCAGAGTACCCTAGCGGACTCATCCTGGGGGCACTTCACCAGGGACCTGAGCTGAGTCGCTGCCGCGTGTGGTGCCACAAGCCAGACTCGAACCCCTGACACCCGACCCGCGCTTGATCGCATTTACTGCCCCTGGAGCACGGCCCCTTTAATTCCAAGCATGCAAATAATGTTTCCCCCCCCGTCTCTCTTACCCAGATGCGGCTGAGGTGGGGGGCGAGGTGTACATGGAGGTGGTCGTTGGTGGAGAGGAGGCGATGGCGCACGAGCAGCAGTACGACAACACGGTCCTGAGCAAAGACTTCATGCCCGTGGCCTGGGCCGCGGCTTACGGTCAGTGTGCGCGCGCGTCTTTTCCCGTCCCGCAAGAGTCTGTTGCGGGAATGGCGCCGGTCCAGGTGTTTCCGTGATGGTTATTAAATCCGGACCCGTCCGCGCCGGCTCGCTGCCTGGTGTCACCCCTGGGTCCCGTTGACAGGTAACGACGAGAGCGAGGCCTGTGAGAACAGGAACGGGGCCGCCAGCGCCCTGCTGCACATCGACGAGTCCGCCAGCGCTGGGAAGGGGGCGAAGCAGAAGACCAAACGCCGGAAGAAGATTGATGCCAGGCAGTTCCAGACAGGTATTATCAAGCAGCAGGGTTTCCATTGGCACTTTCACGCATTTTGACAATTTTGACCAGTTACTGCCCTCTCCGTTCTTCGATTGTGAGATTTTTGCACTGCTCATTGCTGTCTTGTCTGGTGTGCGTTGGGGTGGTTTGCGTAGATGTGTTGGAGGGAAGCTGTTTGTTATCGTCTTGCCAAACCTGATTCCATGCAGCTGGTTGCTGTGGCGATAAATTCTTGAATGAATGAGTCCAGTGGTTGTGTAGGGCAGTTTATAAAAATATTTCCATTCCATTGATTTCCTCTTCCCTCTCCCCGCCTCTAGCCATTATAATCGGGCCTTACGGGCAGCCCCTGACCGTGTATCCCTGCGTCCTGTGTGGGAAGAAGTTCAAGTCCCGGGGGTTTCTCAGGAGGCACATGAGGAACCACCACGAGGTCCTGAACAAGAAGAAGTACCAGTGCACGGACTGCGACTTCACCACCAACAAGAAGGCCAGCCTGCACAACCACATGGAGGTGCACAAGCTGACCGGCAAAGCCGAGAAGGCCGTCGAGTGCGAGGACTGCGGCAAGGAGTTCTCCCACGCCGGCGCGCTCTACACCCACAAGATGGTGCACAGGGACAAGGGCGCCACCAAGATGCACAGGTGCAAGTTCTGCGACTACGAGACGGCGGAGCAGGGCCTGCTGAACCGCCACCTGCTGGCCGTGCACAGCAAGAACTTCCCCCACATCTGCGTGGAGTGCGGGAAGGGCTTCCGGCACCCCTCGGAGCTGAAGAAGCACATGAGGACCCACACGGGCGAGAAGCCCTACCAGTGCCTGTACTGCGAGTACAAGTCGGCCGACTCCTCCAACCTCAAGACGCACGTCAAGACTAAGCACAGCAAGGAGATGCCCTACAAGTGCGAGCGCTGCTTCCAGACCTTCCCGGAGGCCGAGGAGCTGCTGCACCACGCCCTCAGCCACGAGGAGGCCAAGACGCACCAGTGCGCCCACTGCGACCACAAGAGCTCCAACTCCAGCGACCTGAAGCGGCACGTCATCTCCGTGCACACCAAGGACTACCCGCACAAGTGCGACGTCTGCGGCAAGGGCTTCCACCGGCCCTCCGAGCTCAAGAAGCACATGGCGGCGCACCGCAGCAAGAAGGTCCACCAGTGCCGGCACTGCAGCTTCAAGATCTCCGACCCCTTCGTCCTCAGCCGGCACATCCTCTCGGTCCACACCAAGGACCAGGCCTACCCCGGCAGGCGCCGCAGGAAGCCCTTCGGGCCGCGGGGGGAGCTGAAGAAGGCCGGCGGCAAGGCGCACCGGGAGCGCCGCGTCTACCAGTGCCAGTACTGCGACTACAGCACCGGCGACGCCTCGGGCTTCAAGCGCCACGTCATCTCCATCCACACCAAGGACTACCCACACCGCTGCGAGTACTGCACCAAGGGCTTCCGACGGCCCTCCGAGAAGAACCAGCACATCATGAGGCACCACAAGGACATGGTGCCCACGGACTGAGGGGGCCGGCCCGGCTCTCGTGCTCGTGTTGGGAACGGGGCGGCCCGGCCCGGCCCCGTGCCGACTCGCGCGCGGCGCCGAGGGCCCTGCCCCATGAGCTGCCCGCTGACAGGGCCTCAAGCATTACACAGGGTCGATCCGAGATCGCAGAGAGAGCACTTAGCTGGCTTCAAGTGTTTTGCACCTTAAAAGATCCCCGTTTTTTTTGTTCTCCCCCAGGGTTGTTGACTCGAATTGAAATGAATTACCTCTCGGTGCGGGTATATCTCACTGAAACCCTCCGTGACTTTCTTTGCTCCGTTGTTTCCCATGCTTCTTAGTTCTTTCTTCTTCTCCCTTATGCCCACCGCTGTTGTTGATATGTTAACGTGTTAAGTATGAACATATGTGTCTTTGTGTAGATTATATATATAGTGCTCACAGAAGTAGAGGATGTTGACAGATTCTTTTTAGTTGTGATGTCAGTTTTGCTCTCCCCGTGGTGGGGAAGTAGTGGGTTCCCCGGTGGTCCCACTTCACGTGGGTCGTTCGTCTTGTATACAGCGGGCCGACCACAGATGCGTTGGGGGCTTATTTTCCCACCCAGGTGTGCGCTGAGGGAAGTGCGCGTGGAGACGGCCCACAGAGAGGGTTTGTGCGGTGGGTTTGCAGCAGCCTGCACTTTCCAGAAGTGGAAAGGCGAAAGGCAGCTGGCACGTTGTGCCACAGTCTGTCGTTGTCCGGCTGTAGAGTCAGCAGGAACAAACTGGCGCTGTGACTGATCTGCTGAGCGGGGCTCCTTGAATCCAGGATCCACGAGCGCTCAGCGGAGTTCTGAGGGACAGGTTCTGTTGCCTGTGGTCCGCTGATATAGCCGCACGTGCACAGGCTGATGCAGGCTGTAGCGATGCTGAGCATTGCAACGGCGGTCACGCCTGTGCTCTCTGGCGCGTCTCACTTCACAGCGCGCTGGCCATCTCGTACGACTGGACAGACCCCCGCCAGACCCCAGCACTGAATCCACATGACCGGTGATCCCGTGACCAACAGAGCTGACTCTCATGTCTGTGAGGGCAACTTTGCAGGTGTCCGCAGTCAGGACACTGGCAGCTTTTGAGTGTTCCTCTGTCCTCTCTTCGTTCTCGGAATCGAACAGTGCTCTGGCCTGCTTCCAGACATCCGACTTGCACCCAGACCCTGACGTGACCAGTGACGCCTCCTGACCTCCCCTGTTGAACATCTCTGAGAACCGTGGCGGATGGGTTCAAGTTCAAGCACCTCCCATGCGGGACCTCCAGAAACGGGGGTCTGCCTGCCAGAGGGGTGCAGCTGGAGCTCATCAGGAGCACGAGGTGTGGCTGCTTCAGTTGCGCTCTCTCGAAGTTGTAGGATTTCGTGGGAAAGTTGGCCTAAAACCAGCTGGTCATGTGGCTTCCAGTTTGATTTGATTGCTTTAGTGGAGCGATCACTTTAGTAGCTGGAGTGGGATGTTTCGGTTCTTTCATCTGTGCTGTGCTGTGCTTGTGATTGGCTATTGCATTATTTTGCAAGGACTAGAAGAGAGAATGTCATTGAGGCGGTCTTCTCCAGTAGGTCTTTGAAATTTGTTTGCCTTTTGTTTCGGATGAAGTGGGTTGTTTTTAAAAGCAAAATGAGAAGCTGTCTACTCTGCATTTCCCAGGATTCCCTTGTGTAGTGAACAGCATGTCACAAATTCTGTTTCATGCTTAAAGGGGAACTTGAGGTCTTGAAATAGAGCAGTTATTTTAAATTTGGTGGGTGGGCATTGACTCTTGTTTTGAGCTGTAGAAGTAAATGGGGGTCTTGCACTCCTGTGTTTTATGCCTCTCTTCCAATATATTTCAGTCTACGTTTTGAGCACATCTTACTTTGCCAACACATTCACATAGCTCTGTGTTTCCTGGACGTCCAAACACTGAGATTTGGCTTTGTGAATGAAGAACCCCTTCATGTCTGATTAAAATTAGATTTGAAATAGTTTTAGTTTGCATCCCCTTAGGTTGTTCTGACATGTTTGCAGTAAAGTTTTTCTTCCTCGAGAGCCGACGCCCTCACTGGATGACCTCGGGGA
The DNA here is from genome assembly GCF_040954835.1 of Lepisosteus oculatus. NCBI lineage: Eukaryota > Metazoa > Chordata > Actinopteri > Semionotiformes > Lepisosteidae > Lepisosteus > Lepisosteus oculatus. The sequence goes on along the minus strand of NC_090700.1, from coordinate 4,325,181 downwards.
CTCTCTACAATGTGAATAACTCCACGGTGGTGTGCTGTCTGCAGCAGCGAAAACAAAACGCTGTTGTGTGTGATTGTTTAGTTGCAGTGTTGGACCCAGTGTTCCCTAGTTTCATATTTTCATAATGTGTATATACATGCTGGCTTTTGGTGTGGGAATGTTTTGGATTGTATTGGGGGGGAGTAAGGATAAGAAATTTTACTTGATATATATTTTAAGAAATGTTAATTGTTGACATTAAATCTGTTTATAAAGGCAGTTCTGTTAAAGTTCTCTGAGTGATCTGGTGGGTGAATGAATGTGTGTGGCTTGAAATTCACTGGGACACGTTCTTGTAAAGCTCACTCTGCCTTCCATACTGCCATGACATTACACGAACTGTATTAATGCTGAGCAGGCACTTACTTTTTTTTTGCAAGCTGCACAACCGATGAATTCCTGATTTCAGCTGGCAGCTAGAATGTGTGCTTCAGTAATATACAAAAAAAACATCTTTGTATGAAGTGGCTGGAGGGCTTCCTGACCCCAGACAGCTGCTTGGAGAGGCAGAGCTCTGCTCAGGAGGGGGCTGCAGGTTTGAGTGCTCTGAACAAAGCAAGAAGATAAAAATGGCAGATGATGATCCCCAAGGCTGCAGAGGCCTTGGGTGTGTAGGAAGTGTGTGTGTAGGAAGCAGTAGGTGCCTGTCAGCTCTGCACCCTCACATTTCCTGCTTCCAATTCCCGGTTGGGAAGGCCGTCTGTGTGGAGTCTGCGTGTTCTCCCCTGTGTCCATGTGTGTTTTACCCAGGTGCTCTACGTTTCTGCCTGCCTGCCTCCCAGAGACATGCTGGGCTAGTGTAACTGGCATCCCCAGAGGCTCCGTGGGTCTGTGTCCACTCTGTGCCATGCCAGCGTCCCTTCCAGAGCACGAGCCCGCCTTGGGCCTCTTTTCCTTCCTCAGTATAAGCGTGCAAGCCAAAACTTTTCTGTGCTAGCTGTGCTACACGAGTATTTACACCAGCCGTCTGGAACAAAATGTGCTGCACACAGGTCATATAACTTAGCAATTCATTTCAAATTGCCTAGGAGGATGGTGGTTGCTCAGCACTTAAAAATACCTTAATTTCCTGCTGTTTCCTTTTTATATATTTTTTTAGTTTTCATTTGTGTTGGTTCACCTTTTTAACTAGGGTATATAAGTTATTGTTTTGTACACAGATCCTCTTAAAATGTTCTCTATAGGTGTATGCTTTTAAGACAAAGCCAGAACTGTGTAATTGTAATGGATGTAATTGATATATTTGTAAAAGAGAAAAATTGTATAGAGAAAAGCAAATAAAGTTCAGAGTATTTTTCTTTGATGAATATTCCTTTAACACATAAAAATAAACATTACTAAAGGTAACAACAAATATTTCCAGACAAATATTGTATGGAAAATAAATGTTTATAATGAAATAAATTGGACATAGACCACCATCATATTATAAACATTTTTATTTAATGTATGACAGTTTTAAAGGTTTGAAAATGAGAGAAATACTGTAGGTTGAAATGAACCGTGCATAAACTTGAACACAAACTGTGCAGCAGGAATGTGAATGTGAGCCAGGAGACCGAAGCGTGCTGAAGTCCACAGAGGACAGCTGACAGAGTTGAGTAATGGTGCTTTATTGTAGCCGGGCTCTGCATGTACAAACACCAGGAGCCCACAGGTCAAAGGTGGAGGGCGTGGCCACAAATCTTATCAACTTAAGTGCTCCATCCTAAAAAACAAGAAAGATGTGTGAGTTGATTAACTTAGAACATCTCAGTTTTTGATATATTCCCAGTTCCTTGAACTGGGATTTTGTCCATATGCGTCCACAGTTCTGGCCAGAAGGAGCCCGGTGTTCCCATTATTGCAGTCTCCTGACGGAATTCTTTCAGGGTTCTAGATGTGTTCTGAATGGTAACAGATGATGGTGACGTTTCCATCGTGTGTCAGCGGGAACTGGTCGTTGTTCTAATCCTCTCGTTTCATCAAAGGCAAGCGAGGGTGACTTGGCACAAGCACACGGGGGCTTTCAGAGCGCATGTGACATTGCAGGGATCATCCGTTTTGGAGCCTGGACTCGGAACAGCTGGCTAGGTGCAGGAGTTCAGACAACCAGGTGACCTGACCAATTTATCATGTGCAGTGAAGAGTGAGGGGTTATTGTAGAGCCAGACGTTAGTGAGGTACTGATGTCCTTTCACATGTCTAGAAACGGGGCTGTGGTAAGGGTTTAGTTTTTCAGAATGAAAGCGAAGGTGGTCTTTCAGCGGAGGCGGGTGGTGGGTGAGTTATCTAAAACAGAAATGCTGCACAAGGAAAGTCGCACAGAAGTAAATATTGAGGGTGATTAGTGTTTAGGAAAAGCTATACCTAAAAGATAGATCGATAACGGCAAAGAAAAAAGATACCAACCTATGCGGCTTTTGGACTGCACTCCTCTGTAAGGGAAAAAAAAAATCACAGTCATTATCATCATCATCTTCGTTGTTCTTTTTCTCATCATCCTTGTTGAGGCTGTAAAATGAAGCGATTCAGATTTACCGTTCTGGGGCAGGATGACAATGTTGTCCTTCTCGATGCCCGTGTCCAGGCAGAACTGCTCGAACCTCTGCAGCAGCTCGGGCCTCAGGTCCGGGGTCCTGCCTGTCGGATCACACACCCGGATCAGTGCAGCACGGCCAGGCCGCGAGGCACAGCCTGACCGCTCAGCAAAACGAGTCGCCTCCTAGTTTCACTTCTGCCGTCTTCTCGCTCTGCGAGCTGTCCCTCGTGCTGTGCTTCCCGTCTGAAGCCTTTTTTGGCCTTGATGTGAATGATTTCGGAATTGTGTCCCACAATTCAATACGAAACGGGAAGAATGCGGTTTGTCGTTCAATGTGATCTGATTTAATTGTGTGCTGACGCATGCCTTCTGTGCATGACGTGAGTGCAGAATAGAGAATAGAAAATCATCCGTGTGATGAAATGGATATATATATATATCTTAGCTTCTAAGTCGAGTTATTACATCAGGGCCGTGAACTGCGGTAAGCGGTGTGCTTTCCCGTTGCCTTTGTGTGCTTGCAGTGATGTATTCACAAGAGCCAAGCAGGAAAGGCAAAGCCTTTCTCTAGTTTAAACCTGAAGACCTGTCTGAAAGGCTGGAAGTCCAGCCTCCGTGCTAAGGAAGTCCTGAATTTTCACGCCGCATGAACGCTTGATCCCTCTTGGCGAACGTTCCTGGATTTGAATTTCAAGTGTCAAGGAATTGAAGTTTACGCAGCACTAACGCATGCTTTTAAGTCCGAGGTTAACTCCAGGGGGGTGATGTGTGAGTGTCCTGTACAAGCAGTCGAGAAGGGGGGCGGGTCTGCCGTTCTCTTACCGTACAGCTTGTTCAGGATGTCCGTGCGGCCGGCCTTGGTCTTGATTGTGTGGGTCAGGATGTACTCGTCATATTTCGCCTCCACCACTCGCAAGTCATTACTGTTGCCCCAGCCTGCGAAGAGGGACGCGGTACGTTTACGCTGCCGGGAGCACGGACACCTGTCTTTCACTCTGGGAGGCTCATGGAGAAACATCTTACAAATCTGTTCTTGACAGTAGGGCAGCCGCACTCTGTCGGCGCTAAGGGCTACATCCCCATCCCCTTCCCCCCTGGTACAGACGGGACACGGACTGGCAGGCAGGACACAATCCAGACCCTTCAGATCTCTGCTAAGGTGCAGATGAATGTGTTGTCTTTTGCTTAGCGTGCCTGACATGAAATGATCCACTTCGAGCTCATGACCTGCTGATGAAGCGCTCGTGCGGTCAGACGCCCGTGGGTGCAGGGCCCCAGGGGACAGGTGCTCACTCACGTTTGCTGTAGTAGGTGAAGCGGCCAGGGGTCTCTGTCTTTTGGGCCAGGTGGTTCATTTCCCAGCAAGTGCCGTCTGTCCTGCAGGGAACAGGGAGAAACGGAGGACTCGTTTACCCGTCCCGGGACAGACAACCACAGATTCCTCCGGTCTTGACCGCTCTGGTGCCGACTATGGCTTAAATAATTACTCGGGTTAGCTTGAAAGCCTCTCTGTGGGACGAGACAGAAGAACACGTGTTGTTTCTGCTTTAAGCTCTCTGCTTCTAAAGAGCTTGGACTTTCTGCTTTAAATGTAAAGACCTTTTAGCCAGTATAGGATGCACCATGATGGCAGCACAATGCTCTCGACGCGAGAGAACGTTTTTCTTACTAGATTAGCCTCTAATTATATACATCCTCCGGTTTATAGGTGAGTCCCAGGAGCATGGGCAGAAATGCCTTCTAATGAGCGACGGAGAAACTGGCACAAAAGGCAAAGAGGAGATGAAAGATGGGCAGCCTGGAAAGTCGGCCCACAAGCATGCCAGCCCACTCAGACATGCCCCTGTAAAAACACCAGAGCACGGTCGGACCTCGTGGAAGACTGCAGAAGCATGCTGCACCGGAGAGGGAGCGTGCCTGTGTGGTACTCACTTCCTGCTGCTGTAGCTCATGTCCATGTCCCCCTCTGCTGTGGGGGTCAGCACCATGGTGCCCTGCTTCATGTCCGCCTTCTTCGACACAAACCAGTGGGCGTTGGTGGCAAAACCGATCAGGTGCCACTTCCCCGCGCACTGCCCGGGAGATGCACTGGTTAGTAACACGCGTGAGGAAACTCTCACCTGGGCTGTGTGTCATCTCCAGTGAGCAGGACACAACCGCCCATAATCCCAGGGTGCAAACCTCCCGGAGGATATGGCAACCACTTCAGCTTTTCAAAAACTGAAGAGGGAAAAGACTGAAGCAATTCGTGCATTTATTTATGCTCTTGCATCTGGAAAGACTAAAACAGGTTTTGTGTCTGTAGTTGATCCACAGTGGGTAAATAGAACTAAAAACACTGGACCACACAGATTTAGAAAGATCTGCTCTTGACAGCTATACATCGTTTCACTTTGAGAGGAGAGCACTGTTGCTCTGACTTTCCTGTCTTTCTAGACTGTGTCTATCAGAAGGACAGGCTCACCTGCTGCAGGTCGAAATCCTCGGGGGGCAGGACCTCCGCAGAGACAGCCAGCACGCACAGCAGGGCTCCTAGCATTCCCAGCATCCTGTAGCTCGTCCTGGCCGGTGGGTTCAGAAGCTCTCGAAGGAATCAGGATGTGCTCAGAGAGTCGAGAGAGAGTCCTGTGTCCCGGCCCATCGAAGGAGTCCTTTATTTATACCAGAGCTGGAGCTGAGCTTACATAAAAAATCACCCCCCCCCCCACACACACACACCCACCCCTCTACCAATCTCCCAAAAGCCCAGCTCAAAACAGGCACCCCCACCCCCTTCCGGGCTGAACTAATTGCGGGGGTTATACAACAGGCATGTTTGCAGCCCAACCCAGGCACTGCCTGAACAGACACAGCGGGGGATGACCCAGTGCTGTTTTTTTTTGCTCCCCTCCCTCCCACAGCGATGCAGGTTCAGACAGGCCCAGAGCTGAAGCGGATCAGAGCTCTGCCTCCGTCCCAGGCCCGGGTTCGAAGCTACTGCTGCCGCAGTTCGATCCGGTTCGAGTGGAATCAGAAGGAAAAGGTGCAGGAATTCCGTAGGACTGTTCCCGGGCCATCGCTCAAGGTGAAGTTACAAACGTGACACGGTGTGGGCTTTTAAACAAGAGCCCATTTCACCTCCCAGCCCCGGTGAATCGCTCTGGTTTCGGACGATGAGAGTTTCCGGTGCAAACGAATCCGTTCGGAGGCCCGTGTTGTGTCACATGAGCAAAGCGCGTAAACGGCGTCAAAAAGTAAAGTATTGTGACGCATACGGCCACCATCGCAGGTTGTGCGAGCCGGCTTACCAGCGCGGTGACGTCACCGCCCTTCCCTGTGGATAGCAGGGACTGCAGCCGCCGGGCTGAGGGGAGATTTCCCTTGAGCTCAACTGGCCGGGTCCCTGTTGAGTGACGCCCGTGTCACGGAAGTCTGAAAAACGAGACGCACCGTGGAGAGGCAGGAGAGCAAAAATGACCCTATGCGTAGCGGCGAGACGGGGAGTTAGCCCGGGCTCATTAGTGCAAAGAGTTCAGGAGTGCCGTATAGAAACCTATAATAATAATAATTGTTTACACTTATATAGCACTTTTCTGGACACTCTACTCAAAGCGCTTTACAGGTAATGGGGATCCCCACCACCAACACCAGTGTGCAGCCCCCACCTGGATGATGGGACGGCAGCCATAGTGCGCCAGAACGCTCACCACACATCAGCTATCAGTGGGGAGGAGAGCAGAGTGATGAAGCCAGTTGAGAGAGGGGGATTATTAGGAGGCCATGATTGGGAAGGGCCAATGGGAAATTTGGCCAGGACGCCGGGGTAACACCCCTACTCTTTTCAAGAAACGCCCTGGGATTTTTAATGACCACAGAGAGTCAGGACCTTGGTTTTACGTCTCATCCGAAGGACGGCACCTGTTTACAGTATAGTGTCCCCCGTCACTATACTGGGGCATTAGGACCCACATGGACCGCAGGGTGAGCGCCCCCTGCTGGCCCCACTAACGCCTCTTCCAGCAGCAACCTTAGTTTTTCCCAGGGGGTCTCCCATCCAGGTACTGACCAGGCTCACACCTGCTGAGCTTCAGTGGGCTGCCAGCTGTGAGTTACAGGGTGATATGGCTGCTGGCAGCTCTCAGGTAGCGGACGTGGGGTGCCCTGGTGCTAGGCGGGTCTCAGGACATCCGAACGTCAAAGCTGAGCGAGGGCGGAGAGCAAGACCAGGAAATATATAGTCCCAAAGGGGGAGAGCAACACCGGAAGGACAGCAAAGAACCGGAAATGAAAGACAGGACAGAGAAGGAGCGTCCTCTGGCTGCAGAGGGCGTGACAGCCCGAGGCCCGGGTTCGAGTCCCCAGCGGGGACATACTCCACTTTTTAATGTCTTTTTTTATGTCCATACAAATGGACATACTCCATTTGTACGTCAAGTGGACATACTCCAGTTTTCTTAATTGCTGCCCCTCAGTGGAATCATTAAAACTTGGCAACCTCGATACCAGATCCATGTATGCGATAAGAGATGTAAGAATACATCAGGAATATCACAAGTACAGGCTGACATCATACGCTAGATATTCCCATGAACTAAAGGAGGTAAAAAAACGTGACTTCATTTATAATTATACAGTTAGTGTGCTTACTGTAATGTTACCCTAAAATGCTATATCTTGAAAACAACACACCATCCAAGTACCCAACCTCAGACATGCAATAGTGTAACCACTCACGCACGCTGGATCTCCAAGACAAAAATATAAACGTGTTTGGGAATATAGGCTCAAGTGTCACCGTTATCCAAAAACTGAACACCAGCTAGTCATTATCATTTAAAGATGATGTATTTTTATCCCGCGGTCAAAAATAACAAGGGGTATGAGTTGAGAAACGCAACTGTTTGACAAAATCAAATCATTCTGGTTTGTTTTTTTTTTCCCAGTTGTGACTTTTTAATACACACACACGCGCGCTTGCGAGCGCAGGCACTAAAAAAACAACCTCACCAACAGGACAAAACACCGCCCTCCAGGACGTTCTGCTGCTGAAAAAGCTCTCATGATTTAGCAAGCCGGAGATAATAAAACAGACTGTTGTGCTGTCAGCTCTTTATAGGGTAAACAGAATTCCTGAGCAGCACGGCGGGCTTTGACATAACCTGGCAGGCAGAGGAACGCAAGCTAGGTGGTCTGTCCAAGGAAAGACCCCAGCGGAGAGGAGCTGAGACTGCAGCTAGCGCCGCTACTGTAATAGAAAATAGCGGCCACATTTGTCTTTCTGTCTATGTGGTGTTTTGTAGCCTAATAAAAACAACAAGAAAGAAGTTGAAGCTGAGGGTTGCCGTAAAAAAACTCTTCATTTTCGTTTGGACTTTTGAGCTCATGTCGGGAAGTCCATCGGCGCTGCCGGCATTCCACATTCACAAACCTGCGACAGAATCAATAGAAAACAACGTTTTAAAAAGGGGGGTCTGGTGATAGCGTGTTTATTTTTTTTTTTAAAAAGGCAAGATGCTTTTATATATATACATACACACACAAGATTAAAAAAAAACTGCTGAGACACCGTGAAAAGAGCAGGAGAAGTCCCAGACACACGTGTGGCGGGATAGCGTGATCTGCGGAGGAATTCGCCCCGGGCGCTGTGGGAGCCTCTGCTGGCAGAAGGCACGGTTCCCGTATAGCTGCACCTTGTCACGCCACTGTCTGCACCTCCGAGGCCCGGGAGCACTAGTCTCTTAACACGCACCAGCCAGGGGCGCCACCTGCACCTACGGTACAGCACCCAACTCCAGTACGAAGAACCCTAGATCATTACAATCCCCACCATAACATCATCAGCAACCCTAATTGTTACTGCTGTGTTATTGCTTGTAACTGCTGAACGGAAGCACTTCACACACAGAAGAGCCCAGCAGGGATGCACTCATAGTTTCCACTTGTGTCCTGTGGTGGGTGTTCCTCCCCGGCCCCGCCTATCAAGACGTGACAGTCCACTCTCCCTGTGCCGTTCCACCTGGCCAGCGGCTTTAGACAACCACCTCGTCCAGTCGAGGAGCTGGCTGGGCCGGAGTCTCACCTGGCCCACGCCTGGCACAAGGCCGGTTGTAGCCACGTTTCTTGTTTTTTCAAAAAGGTCTGGCCGACGCCATAGCGACGCGTGGGCTTGGCGTAGAGAAAAATGGGGGAAAAGAAGTCTAGAAACCAGAAGGGTCACTCACGCAGGATGTGGAATTCGTCCGCCGACTCGCAAAAGCCTGCGAAAGGAGAAGGCAGTGTCAGTGCTGGGCCTCCTGTCCCACCGAAGCAATTGAGCCCACCTGCTGCCCCCTGTGGCGGTGTGAACACCTTGGCTGTGTTGGCACACCCTGTGAGCCCACCTGAAGCTCACTGCATCTCTCTGTCTCCCAGCTGCAGGTGGGCCCCCATGTATCAGACGTACAGTATAGTTCCAGACGCGTTTCGGGATTTCATCCAGCTACGTTCAGGAATCACTTAGGGCACTATGGGATGTTGGTGGGCTGATGTCTATCCCAGGCCACAAGGCAGGCATGAGGTGGAACACGCAGGCTCCACACAGAGGGTATCCCAGTCTGCAACCCAGAGCTGAAGCACCTTCACACCACCATGCTGCATCTTTGGGGTCTTCATTGAACTTTAAAAATGCAATTTCCTCTACAATGAATGTGTGCCAGTGGGCTAGCTTCGGTGTTAGCTGGTGTGTGTGTTATGAAGTGTAACAGGAGTGTTAGGCAGCAGGTGAGCTGCTAGTGAACGTCTCTCCGGAGTGCGGTGCTGGGGAGGCCGACCGCGGGCTGCCAGGCGCACACTCACCGTATTTGGGGAAGTAATAAACTGAGTCGATGCTGATCTTTTGGTCTTGGGCTAAATCCTCATACATGTTGAGGATGTCTTCTGGGATCTCTGTCGACCGCCCTGAGGAAGAAGAGAGGAGATCAGAGGCCGTCTCTTGCTGTGGCCATGCGGAAAGGGCGTGCCGTGTCTCGCAGCTTAGTGCCATTAGACCTGTGCGAGCCAGGCCTCAGGACCAGGGAGGGTGAGATCAGTTCGGGCTGTACGCCTGTCTGTGGGCCCTGTGTCAGGTCCTGGTCCTCACTAACACGACACTAACACGGCCCTCTCTGAGGTCAATTAAACACCAACCACTCTCACCGGCTGTTTGTGCAGACGAACAAGTAAAGGTTTATTCCACGCTGAAAAGAGAAGAAAAGAAACACAATGTTTCGGCTATGGAGCCTTCTTCTTCAAAGAAGAATAAACCTTTACTTGTTGACGCAGCTCCCTACTTGAACTAAGCTTGCGCAGGCTACACTGCTGAATCCCTTTCTCATTCTGCAACGGTGAAGCATCCGGCGGTTCGAGCTCAGTTTGATATAAGGTTGAAACAGGTTTATTATGGAGCCCCCTGGAGAGAAAGGCAGCCCTGCTTGGCTCTGAAAGCCAGGCTTTGCCAAGTTTTTTTATACAGCTGCACTTGAGGAATGCTTGCGTTAAGAAAGAAAGCATATTTGCACACTTATTAACAAGCGTCACACAATGGTAATATTCAAACACTAGAACGCAAAAGGCTTCACAAGCTGTTAAACACCTCCTCAGGGGTCAAAATGACTAAATACCGATCCCGGAGCTACAACAGATGGGTCGCTTTCCAAACATGAAGAAAAATCAATTTGGTTCGAACTAAACTCTACCCTAAGTTTGCCCAGGTGCTGTCGCTGTGTCACCAGGCGTGGCTATTGTCTCTACCCACCGTACAGCTTGATGGTGATCTTGCCCCGCTTCTGGTAATACAGGATGGCGTAGCCTCTGTAGTCTGTCTTGGCGACCACAATGTCGATGTTATTGGATGTCCCGGGGCCTGAGGAGTGAGACTCTGTGTTAGCATGTGCTTCTGTGTTAGTATCTCAGAGTTCAATGTCAGTCAGCCAACCGATTTTAGCTTTGCTGTAGTGCCCTTTGTAGGAGTTTGTCACCGAGAATTACACAACCTGCTGTGAATGGTGCTGATGTAATGGAGCTCTCCTTGGTCACGAGCCTCACCTGAACAGTGGGTGCATACCCACTGTGCACATAGAGAATCCTTGAATAAGACTGATTTCTGCAGCAGACGGAGGAGTGCTCTATTACCTGACCACATCACTAACATTGCAATGTCAAAGCAACAGTTTGTAATGCAAAAACATCCCGGACGAATGTGCAATTAAAAGCATCAGTCAGATTTTGGGAACTGCACCCTAAGGTTTAGCACCAGTGATCTATGAGAAACATCCAGGAAGATACAAAGTGAAAACTGTTGATCTGTGATCTGTTAATTTCGGTTTTGTCATTTGGTCAAGATGTTTATACTCGCAGTATCCCGTGTGTATTCCATGTGTGTGTATTGTGTGTACTGTAGATGCTCTCCTCAGCTCGTCCTCCTGGAGGAGACTCTGTGCAAAGGGCCCCAGCAGCCAGTATCGAGTCCCTCTGGGGACCACGCTCCTGTGAAGGCAGACTGACCTTTGAGGAGGAACCGGCCCTTGGTTGGGGTGAGATGGTACTCCTGGCGAATGTCCCAGCACTGCAGATCCCTGTGCGCGCGCACACACACACAAAGAGAAAACACACTTTCTCACCCAGATTCCCCTTGTAATACGACAGCAAAGCACCAGGACTGCTGACGTTCTGCAAAGTATTAGATTGTAGATCTAATTTGATTAGATTTATTGATCAGCACTGAGGTTAAATGCTCACAACATGCTTTCGAGTTGAAATAATGATGGACGGTCTTTTTTAAGAATAATACATAATTACAATACATATTTTTTTAAGAGAGAGGGACCACCAGCACTGAGCACTGCAGTGCTACTGGGCCCTGTCCCTGCCTGTGTGCAGCCATGAGACACTACAAATGTAAGAGGGATAACATGCAAATTCAACTACAAGCCTAATTCCTCCCGATTTAAAATGAGGCCCTGTTTGCACCCCAAACTGTTTCTAACACATTTTTAAAGTTCTGTTGCTATGACAGAAATTTGACAATGTGGAGAACAAGATGTGAAATTCTCTGAAAGTGAAGGCAGATGTACAGAATCCACTGTGGGCATTACTGATCACATTTTTACCGCCATCTCCAGGCAAACGGGATCAAAATCTGATCCGTGAGTCTGCCGGAGAGGCTCACACACACACGCCCGGACCTGTGAGGTGAACTCAGCAGTCTCTCCTGCACCGAATTCCATCTTTCCGGACTTGTGTTACACAAGACGAGCACAGGCGAAGGGAATATCTTTTGTGGTTACCAAACTG